>NC_064574.1:29345674-30626732 GCF_937001465.1 Orcinus orca | reverse complement strand
CTGGTTCCCAAACTATTCCCCAAAACTAGTCAACAGGAAGGATCAAAAGAGTGATCTTGAGCTTGTACTTGAGCTTACTTTGGGCTTGCACTGCCCGTCCTCAGTTCTGCTGTGTTCCACTGTGACCCAGGACAGGCCCTACTCCTGCCCTTTGGAACTGGAGTTGATCTTTGTTGCTGTGCATTTTACTTTTACATTATGTTATAAACCCCACAATATATTGGGGTTATCTTTGTTTAAACAGTTGTCTTTTTTGTCTTTTAAAAATCTTTAACAGTATTTTTTAAAGATTTAAATAATTCAAAAATCTTACATATCTGCCCATGTAGTTAAAATTTCTGGTGCTGTTCATTTCTTTGTGTAGACACAGATATCCATTTGGTATGATTTCCTTCGCCCCGAAGGATATCATTTAACATTTTTTGTAGTGTGAATCTTCTGATGATTAATTCTTCCAGCTTTTGTATGTCTGAAAAAAAATTTTATTTCACTTTCGTTTTTTTCTAATTAATTATTTATTTATTTTTGGCTGCATTGAGTCTTTATTTGCTGTATGCAGGCTTTCTCTAGTTGTGGCAAGTGGGGGCTACTCTTCGTTGCACTGTGCAGGCTTCTTATTGCGGTGGCTTCTCTTGTCACGGAGCATGGGCTCTAGGCACTTGGGCCTCAGTAGTTGTGGCTCACGGGCTGTAGAGCACAGGCTCAGTAGTTGCGGCACATGGACTTAGTTGCTCGGCGGCATGTGGGATCTTGCCGGACCAGGGGTTGAACCTGTGTCTCCTGCATTTGCAGGCAGATTCTTAACCACTATGCCACCAAGGAAATCCTTCACTTTCATTTTTGAAAGTATTTTTGCTGTGTATAGAATTCTAGATTGACAGTTTTTTCCTTACAGTACCTGAAAGATGTTCCACTCTTTCTCACTTGCATTATTTCTGATGAAAAGTCATTGATCTTTATCTTTATTCTTCTGTACGTAACTTGTCATTTTTCCCTCTGGTAGCTTTTATGATTTTCTCTTTCATTACTGGTTTTGAGTAATTTGATTATGGTATGTCTCACTGTAATTTTGATCATATTTCCTATGCTTGGGTTTTGTTGAGCTTTTTGGATCTGGATTTTTAGTTTCATCAAGTTTGGAAAGTTTTTGGCCATTATTTTTTCTGTTCTCTTTTCCTTCAGAGACTCCAATTACTTCTATATTAGGCCACTTGAAGTTGTCCCACCTCTCACTGATGCCCATTTCAGTTTTTTATTTTTTTTAATTCTTTTTTTCTTATTACTGATTCTAAGAGTAAAAAATATTCAAAAAGATATACTCAGTGAGGGCTTCCCTGGTGGCGCAGTGGTTGACAGTCTGCCTGCTGATGCAGGGGACACAGGTTCGTGCCCCAGTCCGGGAAGATCCCATATGCCGCGGAGTGGCTAGGCCCGTGAGCCATGCCCGCTGAGCCTGTGCGTCCGGAGCCTGTGCTCCTCAACGGGAGAGGCTCCAACAGTGAGAGGCCCGCCTACCGCAAAAAAAAGATATACTCGGTGACGTGTCACTCCTGGGTTCTTACTACCATATTCTGATTCCCACTTTCTTTCCACCCTTTTTCCACCCATTCCATTACCAGTAGGTAACAAATCTCTTCAGTTTGTGGTTTATGTTTTCTGTCTCTTTTGCACAAATGATCAGATACATAGGTTATTTTCTTATATCCTTTCTTTCATTGAAGAGTAGCATACCATATGTAGTCATTTCCACTTTGCTCTTTTCACTTAACAGTGTATCCTGGAACTCTTTCTAGGTCAGTTCATTCTTTATTATAATTCATAATACAGTTGACCCTTGAACAACACAGGCTTGAACTACCTGGGTCCACTTGCATATTTTTCAGTAGTAAATACTACAGTACTACATGGTTCAGGATTGGTTGAATTCATGGATGCAGAGGAGCCGCGAATTCAGAGGGCCAACTATAAGTTATATGCAGAATAACCCCTGTCTTATGTATGTGTATTTAGGTTATTTTGCCGTTGCAAAGAGTGCCATAGTAAATAACTCTGTGCTTATGTATTTTCATATTGTTGGAGGTTTGTATACCTAGTAATGGGATTGCTGGGTCAAAAGGTAAGTGCATATGTAGTTGTGTTAGCTATTGCCAAATTTCCCTTCAGAAAGGTTGTCCTGATTTGCATTCCCACTAGCAACATATGAGGGTGCCTGTTTTACCACAGCCTCACCAATAGAATGTGTTGTCATACTTTTTAATTTTTGACAGTCTCATCGATGAGAAATGGTATCTTGGTATTATTTTAGTTTGTGTTTTTCTAATTATGACTAAGCTTGAACACTTTTTCATATGTTTGAAGGCCATTTTATATTTTATTTTCATGTCTTTTTCCCATTTTAATATTGGTACAATACTATTAACTGAGCTATAGAGCACAGGTTTTAGGTCTTTTGTTCCTTGTTTTTTACAAGTTCTTTATATATTTAGGCTATTACCTTTTTGTCTGTGATATATATTCCAAATATTTCTTCCTTATTTATCAATTGCTTTGTTTATGGTGGTTTTTTGCCATGCAAACTTTTTATCTTTATGTAAATGTATTAATATTTTCTTTTATTGCCTCTGGATTTTCAGTCATATACAGAAAGGCTTATAAATCTAAGGTTAAAGAGGAATTTACCCTTTTAGTACTTGTATGGTTTAATTTTTTTAATTTAGATCCGTAATTCACTTGGGATTTTTTGTGTATATGATGTGAGATATGGATATGTTGTGAGATATGGATCTAATTTTATCTTTTTTTCCCAAATCCAGTTAGAATCCTGACTATGCAGCTCACTAGCTCTGTGACCTGGGACAAGTTAATTAAATTAGCTAACTCATCTGTAAAGAGGGGATCATGATAGAATGAATTGCGTAGGTTGTTACTAGGATTACAGTTGACCCTTGAACAGCACTGGCATTAGGGACCCAGACCCTCCAGACCCTCCACACAGTCGACAATCTGCATTTAACTTATAGCCAGCCCTTTGTGTACACAACGCCTCCTTATACGCAGTCCTTCCATATTTGCGGTTCCTTGGCATCCGCGGTTCCACATCCACAGATTCAGCCAACTGCCTGTCATATATTACTGTGGTATTTACTATTTTAAAAGATCCACATATAAGTGGACCTGTGCAGTTAAAATGTGTTGTTCAAGGGTCAACTGTACTTGAGATAATACATTTAAATGCCTGTCACAGTTCACATGGTAAACCCTCAATAAACTTTAGCTGTTATTCCTTTAATATATAAAGAGTTTTTACAAATCAGTAAGACAAACTCCAAAACTCCAATTGATAAACATACAGAGGATGTAAATAAACAGTTAATTACCAAAGGGAAGTCCAAATGGCCATTGAACATATCTGAAATATTCTACTTCATTAAAAATCAAAGGGGTATAAAATAAAAACAACAACGAGGTACCATTTTTCGTTTGTCAACTTGACAAATATATTTTTAAAAGGACATTTATTGGACAGTGCTTACCCTGAGATAGGCACACTCAGATATTGTAAGTGGAAGTGTACATTGATCAGACTTTTTTGAAAAACAATTTGGCAATATAGTTTTGCCTTCTTACCCTATAATTTCATTTCCAGATTTGCCTTAAGGAAATAATCAGAGCTGTAGATAAAATTTATGAGAAGTTATTCATTACAGTATTATTTATGATATAAGAGTTAGTAGCAATATAAATTTCCAAGAATAAAGGACTATTTAATAAACTTTGGTACAATCTATATATATTCTATGAATATACCATAGAAGAAAGATTTGAAGAAAATGTACCAGAACGTTAATAGTTCTTAGAGATTGTAGGTGGTTTTTATTGTATTCTAAAATAAGCATATATTATTTATTTAATGGGGGGGAAACAATCAGTATTATTTAAGGGGATTAGAATTGCCTTTTGAAGTTTTGAACTCTTGACAAAGACCCTGCATATCAGTGTTTGATTAGTGTTTAGCCTAGCACTATGCACATCAAAGCTGAGAAGTACTTCTGTGGTTTCCTGGGAAACTTCTGTCAGTACTTCTAAGTCCCTTGGATTCTCCCTCATTACTCATTTTAAATTAGTATACTAGAATTAATATATATTATAATTTATAGAATTAAAATAATTCTAATTATTGGAAATGTAGAAAAAAATTTAATAGAAGAAAAAGATTCCTATATGGTTAGTAACTTAGAACACAGATGGTGTTTTGTCCAATTTCCTTTCAGTAGTTAAAAACTGTAAAATTTGACAAGGATTTTTCTTTACCTTCCTTTTCCTTTCTTTTTCTTTTGCAGGCTTTTATCTTTTTTCTTTGCTAATTGTTGTTTGCTTGCTTTCTATCCCCAAAATTCATGTTGTTATCCACCACATATGTCCTCCCATGTTCTTATAACAATCTATAAACATGTATCTCTCCCTCTTTCTCTCTCTCTCTCTCTCTCTCACACACACACACACACACACACACACACACGCACGCACACACACACTATAAGCACACATACATGCATATATGATGGGTTTGTGATTGTTTTATAAAACTGTGATCTTAATATATATAATGTTGACTTCTTTTTTAGCCATTCAGAAGTTACTTTAGTCATGGAATGATTTCCAGTCATATAACTGAAAATAGGTAAGATTCTTGGGAAAGAAATTGAATGGTAATAGAGAAAATGGGGTTGACAAGGGGGTGGAAATGGGAGAGAATCTAAGTACAGAAGCTGGAGTCAGGAAAATATGGGTTGACTTTAGTCATCACAGAGTAAGAAATCCATACTCTATAAAATTGTCTGTTTCACTGCTTTTGTATTAAAGTCTTATGTTAAGGTGGCTTTTAAAACATTGTAACTTGCTAAAATCTAAAGAAAGGAATTTTTTATTCCATCAGTAACCCAGCAAAGCTAGAGGAAGCAGAGTGTCCAAGGGCTGGGCAGTGATCAACAGTGGCTTGTTGGGGAGTAAAAGGGATTGGGCATAAAGATCCAGCCCCAGGAAGACATGGGAGCAATGAGGGTTGCTGCATTTGTTTTCTTGAAGTGTTTCCTTCAGTACCTCTTTTGCAATGATAATCAGGAGGGCCCAGCAGCGGATAGTTCCTCTGATGGATAAATGCGAGTAGATCTTTCCTTTCTTTTCTTCCCCAATTGCAGTCCAATCTGGTAATGAGACAGACTACCCTGGCTGGGACTCAGAGTCATCTTTTTCTGCACAGAGTCTCACTTAACTTGAATTAAGCATCAGAATAGAATCAGGGTCATTTTTACTTTTAACAGCCCCAGTTTGTCTGAAGCTTAAGGAAGTATGTTTAAGAACAATGCGAAGAAATACAAAGGATTTTCCACATGACATACTCTAAGGGCAATTTAAGGAAAGGGTATGGGATAAAGAAAGCTGTCTTAGTCTGTTTTAGCTCCTGTAACAAAAATACCATAGACTGGGTAGCTTATAAACAACAAACATTTATTTCTCCATTATAGTTCTGGAGACTGGGAAGTCCAGGATCATGGCACTGGCAGATTTGGTGTCTGGTGAGGGCCCACTTTCTCATAGATGGGTGTCATTTCACTCTAACCTCACATAGCAGGAGGGGCAAGGGGGATCTCTCTGGAACCTCTTTTATAAGAGTTTCTTTTATAATCTTGTTCATGAAGGCTCTATCCTTATGACCTAATCACCTCCCCAAATCCCTACCTCCTAATACCATCACTTTGGGGGTTAGGATTTTAACATGTTGAATTTTGGGAGAACACAACATTCAATCCATAGCAGAAACTATCTTTTTAAAATATCCTTTAGTCATTGACTATTTGTTGACAAATAGGTGTGACATACTAAGCAAGAGATACATGATTTAAAAATAAACCAGACACAGTCTCTTCCCTCATGGAGTGAATAGTGTGGTGGAGAAATAAGACGTTAATCAAGCAACCTCACAAAGAAATATGTAATTGCAAACTCTGATTGACGCCTTGAAGGAAAAAAGAACATGGTACTGTGAAGACCACACTGGAGAGCTGACCTCTGGGGGGAGATGAGATGTGAATGATGAGTAAAGATAATTAAGGGACAAAAGCAGTGGTCCTGAGATGAGAACGTAAGGAACATAAAAGAAATGTGTGTCGAGGAACATAAAAGAAGATGAGTTTGGCTGGAGTGTGGAAGTTGGGAGAGAGTGGTCTTATATGGAGCTAAAGAAGTTGGCCAGGCCAGACCATGTTAGTCTTTGTTGGCCATGTGAAAGATTTCAGCCCTTCTCCTGAAAATAAAGGCTTTGAATGTTTAAAAGATTATCTTCTCTGCAATGTGGAGAATGGATTATAGGAGGGCAGAGTGGAAGCAGAGTGGAAAGTAGGGAAACTCTGAGGAAGCATTGCAGCCAAGAGGAAAGAGGGAAGAGAGGGATGGGTGCAGGGACGGGTAGGTGTGGTGGTGAGAACATTTGCAACCCTACTTTCCTCCTTCCCTCCTAAAGCTACTTGGGAATGGTTAACAGCTCTATTGTTTGTCTACAGTGTGAGTATCACAACTGCTATCATTCTTGAAAATGTATATTTCTATCAAAATGCTATTGTATAAAACTGGGATTTTGCTCCATCTCTGTATCGTGGACAGCAAACTTACAGAACTTTCTCCTTAAGCAGCAGGACAGGCTAAAAATATAAACATGGCTTGGGTTTAGGTATGTCCCTATGGGTCAGTAGGAGGAGTCAAAGATAATCTGGTATCTCTTCCCAACCAGCAGGGAGCATTAGGTGGACTGTACTAATCACCTTGCTCAAACCGCAGGATGACAGTCAGAGAAGCCCAAGAACTCACTCATTTGGAAGTTTCCCTAGCCAGTAATCTCTTCACTAATTACATGTTTTTGATTTGCCACTCTAGCCCTAATAGGCAGCCATTTGTTCTCTTTGGTAATCATTCCACACGAGAAAACCTGAATGCTGGCAACTTTAACTTCCCTTCTGAAGGGCACCTGGTACGCAGCACTGGTCCCAGCGGGAGCTTTGCCAAACACATGGTGAGTGGCTTGACTACCTGGTGCTTAATTGGTTTTATTATCAAATAGGGAGGAGGGGAGCTGGATAAATGGAACCTTTCCAACTAGTGTATTGATTTAACCTTGAACTTGAAGTTGTTTTGGTGTGAAAAGTGATTAAAAACTGACTGTGTATTTTTATATAAGTACTAGATATGATTTGAAAGTATCATATTTAATTTTTAAATATTGAAGGGTAAAGGTTAAAAAAATACTTTCACGAACCAAACTTTCAGTTATCCAAGTAGTATCAACAGTAGAATAAGAATTTTAAATTAACTTGAAAATAGACAGTCATTCCAAGCCTAAATTTGCTATGTCTTGACTGTTACATTTCAAGTGTTAAAAGAGAACTATCATCTAGAAATCTATATCCAGTGACAACCTCCTTCAGTAATGAAGGGGTAATCAAGACATGCTCAGATGAAAGAAAACTAAGAGAATTTGTTGCGAGCAGACCTACCCTAAAAGAATGACTAAAGGAAGTTTGGTCAAAACAAAGAAGAAATGATAAAAAAATTAAAAAAAAAAAGAAGGAATCTTGGAACAATAAGGAGGACAAAAGAACACAATGATAAAACCAGTACATTTTTTTGTATACTTTAAAATAGTGAATTTTATCTCAAAAAAATTGCAAAAAAAGAAACCAACCCCAGTGCACACCCACATTGTGGATGACTTAGCCAATTTCTGTTTTTAGGTCTGTATGACTCCAAAGCCAAAGGGCTTTTAGTCATTAACTCAGTAATCATTATTGAGTGTCTACTATGTGCCAGTCACTGTGCTAGGTGCAAGGAAAATATAGTCATGGTCTTTGCCTCGAAGGATCTCACAGACTAGTAGAAGAGTCAGTGAGGATGGTGCTGTGAAATGTTTGGAGCAATAATTTAGCCATCCATTACACACCTTAGAATGGCTGAAACACTGACAACACCAAATGTGGAGCAACAGAAACTCTCATTCATTATTGGTGAGAATGCAAAATGGTACAGCCACTTTGGAGTACAGTTTGGCAGTTTCTTGCAAAACTAAACATACTTTCAACATCAGTCATGCTCTTTGGTATTTACCCAAATGAGCTGAAAACTTAGGTCCACACAAAAACGTACATAAGGAATTTTTTCTTATAACATCACTTTTCATAATTGCCAAAACTTGGAAACTTGGAAGCAGCCAAGATGTCCTTCAGCAGGTGACTGGATAAATAAACTGTGTTACATCCATACAGTGGACTGTGTTTCAGTGATAAAAAGAGCTATCAAGCCACAAAAAGACGTGGAGGAACCTAAAATGCATATTGCTAAGTTAAAGAAGGCAATCTTTAATGGCTACATAGTATATGACTCCCACTATATGACATTCTGGAAAAGGTACAACAGTGGAGGCAGTAAAGGGAATTCCCTGGCGGTCCAGTGGTTAAGGATTCCACGCTCTCACTGCCACTGTCACTGCCGAGGGCCTGGGTTCAATCCCTGGTCGGGGGAACTAAGATCCTACAAGCCACGCAGTGCAGCCAAAAAAAAAAAAAAAAAAATGGAGACAGTAAAAAGATCAGTTGTTGCCTGGAGTTTGGGAGGAAGGGAGAATAGATGGATCTTAGTGGATTTTTAGGGAAGTGAAACTATTCTGTATGATATTGTCATGATGGGCACATGTCATTATACATTTGTCATAACCCATAGAATGTACAATACAAAGAGCGAACCCAAATGTAAACTATGGACTCTAGTTAATAATAATTTATCAATATTAGTTCATCAGTTGTAACAAATATAATATTACAAGACAAATAATAGGGGAAATTGTGGAGGCAGAGGGAAGGACAGGAGATAATGTGGGAACTCTCTGTGCTTTCGGATCAGTCTTTCTGTCAACCTAAAACTGCTCTAAAAAAAAATAGTCTATTACCAAAACAAAAATGTAGCAGGTTATTTATACAACTTTCTGTAATAATTGGGGTTCTTTATTTTACAAACATGAAAACCTAATGAAGTCAAGGAACTTACTGAGACCTGGTCCTGGGGTGGTAGGGGGCCTAGTTATGAACTTTCATCTTCATTCAGCTCTGTTTCAAGGTGACATACTTATCTTTTCCATTTCTGTGCCATTTGTGAATAATTTACAAATTAACAGGTGATATTAAATCTGAAAATCCAGATTATCTGAGCAATTTTACATTACACATGCCAATTCTGTTGTACCAATTTCCTTTTTAATGTAAATGTCAATAACATTTTTTTTCAAGTATAGTCGATTTACAATATTGTGTTAGTTTCAGGTGTATAGCACAGTGATTCAGTTATACATATATATGTGTGTGTGTGTGTGTATATATACACACACACACACACACACATATTCTTCAGATTCTTTTCCCTTATAGGTTATTACAAAATACTGAGTATAGTTCCCTGTGCTATACAGTAGGTCCTTGTTGGTTATCTATTTTATATATAGTAGTGTGTATATGTTAACCCCAGCCTCCTAATTTATCCCTCCCCTCACGCCCTTTTCCCTTTGATAACCATGAATTTGTTTTCTATGCCTGTGAGTCTCTTTCTGTTTTGGAAATAAGTTCATTTGTATCTTTTTTTTTTTTAGATTCCACATATAATATCATATGTATTTATCTTTTTCTCTCTCTGGTTTACTTCACTTAGTATGATCATCTCTAGGTCCACCCATGTTGCTGCAAATGGCATTATTTCATCCTTTTTTTGGCTGAGTAGTATTCCACTGTATATATATACCACATCTTCTTTATCCATTCATCTGTTGATGGACATTTAGGTTGTTCCATGTGTTAGCTACAGTAAATAGTGCTGCAGTGGACATTGGGGTGCATTGTATCTTTTCAAATTATGGTTTTCTCCAGTATGTGCCCAGGGGTGGGATTCCTGGATCACATGCTAGCTCTATTTTTAGTTTTTTGGGGAACCTCCATACTGTTCTCCATAGTGGCTGCACCAATTTACATTCCCACCAACAGTGTAGGAAGGTTCCCTTTTCTCCACACCCTCTCCAGTATTTATTATTTGTAGACTTTTTTTTTTGCGGTACGCAGGCCTCTCACTGCTGTGGCCTCTCCTGTTGCGGAGCACAGGCACCGTACGCACAGGCCCAGCGGCCACGGCCCACGGGCCCAGCCGCTCCGCGGCACGCAGGATCCTCCCAGATCGGGGCACGAACCCGCACCCCGTGCCCCAGCAGGCAGACTCTCAACCCCTGTGCCACCAGGGAAGCCCCTGTAGACTTTTTGATGATGCCATTCTGACCAGTGTGAGATGATACCTCATTGTAGTTTTGATTTACATTTCTCTTATAATTAGTGATGTTGAGCATCTTTTCATGTGCCCTTTGGCCATCTGTATGTCTTCTTTGAAGAAATGTCTATTTAGGTCTTCTGCCCATTTTTGGATTGTGTTGTTTGTTTTTTTGATATTGAGCTGTATGAGCTGTTTGTATATTTTGGAGATTAATCCCTTGTCAGTTGCATCTAAACATCAATAAATTTGATGTTTATATAGGCTTACATAAATTTGTGACCTCATCTAAGGAAGCAGGTTTGAAATACATGGCACCTTAAAAAAAAACCTTTAGTTAGGGAAAATTTAGAAATCCAAGGAACATGTTTTGAGGAAATAAGCCTATTAACCAACAATTAGAATTATATACATGATTTTTCATTTAGGATCATGGCAGTATTGATCATATTCACTATGGTATAGTTTAGATTAGTCAGAATTAAATTTTTATTTCAAATCTACAACTTGGATTACAGAAAAATGCCATATATTCTCTTGTGACTTCCTTAATGGAGTAAAATAGAAGGAATGAATATTTGTGTCATATTTAGCTGTTTTTAAGATACTGTGCTAGGCTTCCCTAATGGCACAGTGCTTGAGAGTCTGCCTGACAATGCAGGGGACACGGGTTTGAGCCCTGGTCCAGGAAGATCCCACATGCCACGGAGCAACTAAGCCCATGCGCCACAACTACTGAGCCTGCGCTCTAGAGCCCGTGAGCCACAACTACTGAAGCCTGCACACCTAAAGCCAGTGCTGTGCAACAAGAGAAGCCACCGCAATGAGAAACCTGCACACCTCACAAAGAGTAGCCCCCGCTCACCGCAACTAGAGAAAGCCCTCGCGCAGCAACAAAGACCCAATGCAACCATAAATTAATTAATTAATTAATTTAAAAAAAATAAGATACTGTGGTAATTTCCTTTCCTCTATTTCTTGTGGTAGCATTTTTGCATTTTGTACCTCCTATCCTAGGAACCCTGATGAGATTGTTGGATTTTCAAAAAAGAAAAGGACATCCATTTCCATCTGTATAAATGAACAACTAAGCAGGGAAGAAAAATAAGAATTTAAAAATCTAGAGAACTTATTTTCTCTTCTGGATGGCCTGTGTACAGAGATAAAATACAAGTGAAGGTGGGAACCTGGGTATCACCTCCTTTCCTGAATTTGTAGCTGCCTTCCCATATATGCATATCATGTCAGCCAAGGTCCAAACTGTGAAAGTTCTGCACTAAACATTAATGACAGTCAAAACCCAAGCACATTTTGTCTTCTTTTCTTTCTAAGTTGTTAATTCTTTAGCATCCTGGGCTGACCCAACAGCAGCCTCACAATGTAGCCAAAGTTATAAAACACACACAAGATACCTTTGGAAAAACAACAATTAAAGGTGACCTTTTGGGCTTCCCTGGTAGCGCAGTGGTTGAGAGTCCCCCCACTGATGCAGGGGACATGGGTTCGTGCCCCGGTCCGGGAGGGTCCCACATGCCGCAGAGCGGCTGGGCCCGTGAGCCATGGCTGCCGAGCCTGCGCGTCCGGAGGCTGTGCTCCACAACGGGAGAGGCCATAACAGTGAGAGGCCCGCGTACCACAAAAAAAAAAAAAAAAAAAAAAAGGTGACCTTTTCCCCTATGCGTTTAAAAAATAATAAATCAGCTGTTGGTAAAATAAAATGGATTTCTATTAACTATACACTTTTTGTTTCTCTAACAGTACACACTTAAGTCCCTGCTCCTTTTTTACTTTTTTTTTTTTTCTGATATCCAGGTAGTACAGTGTGTTTCACCAAAGGGACCCCTTGCTTGTTCAAGAACATACTTTTTTGGAGCTACTCATGTTCCTTACTTGGGTAAGTCCATATAAGTTGTCATCTCATCAACTTATCTAATGAAAAGTTTCTCCCATGAACTAGAAGTGGACTTGAGATTTACTTTCCTCAGAAACTCATTTTGTAGCCTGTAATTCCTTGTTGATGTGCCTAACACATTTCTCACAATGTATTTCAGGAGGAATAATTATCAGCTCAATATATATTAGGTCCAATCATGTGTGAGACCAAGTGCTTGGTATCAGAGGGAAGGCAAAGATGCGTCAGCTGTAGTTGGAGATAGCAGGAGGAGATACGGGCTGCAATGGGAGTTTGGATGACTCAGCCAGGTGCCTGTTGTTCTAGTGAGGAAGGTGAGGAAGAGCCATGGTAGAAGGGTACCCATAAGCTGGGAACATTGACAGGAGCAAGTGCTCTATGCTGAGGAGCCATTCAGAAAGGCTAGGCTGACTGAGGCTATCCTCTTTGCTGGGGTAACCAGAAGCTGCAGACATCCAAAGAGACAGAGAGAAGAACTCTTGAATGAATGAGGGTCCCAGCACTGTTCCACAGAGGAGAGTACATCAGAAACCAGGTTTTCTCCTGAGCATTGTTATATAAGCCAGGAAACTCTGAAAGAAGCATGACTTGGGTTGGATAATTAAGGAGGTGAAGAAAGAGGCAGAACTGAGCCTGCTTACTTATACCTCCTAATTTAAAAATTTAAAAATAAAAGCAAAAACATTCCAGAGATGAAGATTCTACATGTCTTCTCTGGTGTTTAGTGGTGATGCTGATTGGTTGTCAAGGTCAGTGTCAGGGATGATGGTCTGGGAGGATACTGGCAGAAACTAGGTTTCACTGTTGTTTGTGCTTGTACAGTATTTAACTCAAAAGAAAAAAAGTTCTTGACATCTTCAAATTAAGAAATTATAGCCTCCTTGTGAAAGTGTTTGCATCTCCTGTAATCTTGTCACATTCTTAATACATGGTCCTCTTTCACAGGAGATGACAACAAGCTGCCCAAGAAAACTGAACAAATGTAAGTCTTCATTTCTATTACATTTTTTTCTTTCTCACATTGAGTTACTCAGATGTTGAGATTGTCCCATTTACCTCCTTTTGAGATCAGCATTGGGTAGGACATTTGGCTTAAGAGGTGAGCAGAGGGACGTTCCTGGTGGCCCAGTGGTTAAGAATCCACCTTCTAATGCAGAGGACGTGGGTTCTATCCCTGGTTGTGGAACTAAGATCCCCACATGCTGCAGGGCAAATAAGCCCGCACCACAACTACCGAGGCTGTGCTCTCTGGAGTCCACGTTGCTGCACCTAAGACCCAATGCAGCCAAATAAGTAAATAAATAAATAAATAAGTAAAATAAGTAAGTAAAGTAGAGCTGTGTAGTCTCCCAGAATGTCCCAGCCCCTGTCTTTCATCTTGAAGTCTAGGCTAGAGACACTGCCAGGTTTGCCATCTGCTCCTCTCTCCAGACTCAGAGACTTCCTGCCTGCACACCCATGCACTTAAGTGGCATAACGCTTCTTAATATATTTTCTATATAGTGCATTTTTTAATAGGGCTTTCCAAAAAATAAAACATCCTGAAACCCATTGGTAGAACCTGTGTGAAACCACATCTGGTCTGAGAGGTGTTTCCTCTGAATTTGACACTGAGACTTATGGAACAGAGCTAGGATCTCAACTCAGGCCATGCAACTCTCTAGAAAGGGCCTAGTGTTGACTTCTCTCCCGCCCCCCACCCCCCAGTATAGCAGGAAACCAAAGACAAGAAGTAAACTCATTAATGCTTGTCTGCTTGGGCTACCGTAAAAAATTACCACAGACTGTGTGGCTTAAACAACAGAATTTATTTTCTCACAATTCTGGGGACTAGAAGTCCAAGATCTAGGTACTAGCAGAGTTGGTTTCTGGTGAGGCTTCTCTCCTTGAGTTGCAGACCACCACCTTCTTAGTGTTGTGCTTACATGGAGAGAGAGAAAGATCTCTGGTGCCTTTTCCTTTTTTTAAAAAAAAAAAAAATTTATTTATATTTTAGCTGCATTGGCACATGGGATCTTTCGTTGAGGTGCACGGGCTTCTCTCTAGTTGTGGCATGTGGGCTTCTCTCTCTCTAGTTGTGGCACACGGGCTCTCTGATTGTGGCACGTGGGCTTAGTTGCCCCATGGCATGTGGGATTTTAGTTCCCCGACCAGGGATAGAACCCATGTCCCCTGCATTGCAAGACGGATTCTTAACCACTGGACCACCAGGGAAGTCCCTGGCATCTCTTCCTTTTATAAGGATACCAATCCTATGGATTAGGAGCCCACACTTTATGACCTCCTTTAACTTTAATTACCTTTTAAAGGCCCGGCCCTATCTCCACATATAGTCACATTGGGGATTACAGGTTCCATATGAATTTTGGGAGGATGTAATCAGTCCATAATAATGCAGGAATTTCTGAATTCCATAAAGGGATTTTCTTTCAGAATTATGAAGGTAATAGAGTTCTGTTATTACCTAATTAAATATCCTAGCATAAACTAGTTAGGTCTGTGCTTCCCAAAGGCTAACAGTGACAGGCCACAGAGAATCATTTAAGGATCTTTTTTAAAAGATACATTTCCCAGGCTATAGTAGTTCTCAGAACTACTGAATCAGAATCTCTAGGGTAGAACCCATAAGGCTCTGTTGGAAAAATATAAAGTAATATAATCACACTTGAAAATTTGAGAAATGAGGGGAAAAAAATAAGATTAACCATAATTCCTCTTCTTAGACACGACCCGTTAGTATCTCTTTTTTTTAATACATTGATTGATTGATTGCTGCGTTGAGTCTTTGTTGCTGAGCACGGGCTTTCTTTCGTTGCGGTGAGCGGGAGCTACTCCTCATTGCAGTGGGCAATCTCATTTGAGCGGGCTTCAATGAGTGGGCTTCTCATTGCGGTGGCTTCTCTTGTTGCAGAGCATGGGCTCTAGGCACGCAGGCTTCAGTAGTTGTGGCACATGGGCTTAGTTGCTCCATGGCATGTGGGACCTTCTTGGACCAGGGCTCAAACCCGTGTCCCCTGCGGACCAGGGTTTAAACCTGTGTCCCCTGCATTGGCAGGTGGATTCTTAACCACTGCACCACCAGGGAAGCCCCACACATTAGTATCTTAATGTGTATCTTTTTGTTGTTTTTTTTTAATTATACATATAGGTTTTGTGTAGCTGTAATTGTAGTGTGCATACAATTTTTGTGTGTGGGTTTTCTTTACGTTAGCAGCAAGTCAACCACATTCTCACGTGTTGGTGGATATGTATAGTCTTACTTTGCACTTGTTTGTGTTTCCATGCCAGCTGTGCTTAGCCATTGCCCTGGACCCTCATTCTAGACCCGTAGACATTTTGCTTAAACCAAAGTCACTGGTGCTCTACTTCAGGGACTGGTGTTGAGAGGTGCTTGGGCCCACATCAGGAGACTTGTTTAAGTCACAGGGCTGGTGGAATTGGGGCCTAATGGAGTCTACTGAAGGCAACAGCAGCACCATCCATGCATAGAGCAGACCCTTCCCTAATCATGGGTCTCAGGCCTCCTGTCCAGGCCTTTCTATGAGTCAGAAGCCAGATAGCTTTGTACTGAACTCATGCCTTGAGGGTCTGTATAGGACAAGGCCAAGCAGGGGGTTGGCCTGAACCAGTGTTGGTACTGAGTGATGTTTGAATTAAGCTGGGTGAGGGAGGGAGTAAGGATATCTTTATATGTCTTTGGCCTCTATAAATCTTTGCCCTTAGTGTTGAGATGTGGAGGATTCTTGTCATACCTGGAAGTGGCCAAGCTGTTTGGCAGTGTCCCTGACGGGCACTTACCTACCTACCAGGACATACCCCTCTGCCATGGCCTGGTCAACAATCTTCAGGATATGTTGAACCTTGGAGCTGTCATTTTGTTATGTGTTGTTTCTCTTTTTCTTCTACCTTATTCAAATCTCTTACCTGCAATGCAGAGGTGTGGTGTGAGAGCCAAGGAGGAAATTGAAATTGAAGATGTTGGCAGTGTGATGTGGCACAGTGGAAAGGCACCAGGCTGAGAGCAGACCTGAGTTCCTCTACAGGCCCTACTTGTTTCTTCTGTAAGATGAGAGTGTTAGACCAGATCATTTCTGTGTTCTTCCTGCTATCAAACTGTTGACGAGTCCAAGCTTGCTCTGCTCGCCACACAACAGGCCAATAAATCGGGAGACGAGGTGTTGAGGCAAGGAGTAGAGACTTTATTCGGCAGACCAAGAAGGTGGCCAAATAACCATCTTACCGGGGTTTGGATGCCAGTTTCTTTTATAGAATCAGAGAGGGAGAGGTGGTGAAGCAGTAAAGTAAAAAGGCCGTTTGTCTTGCAGAATATCTCCTGCACTGGGAAGGGGTTGTGTTAATTTCTTCTTTTCTGCAGCCATTCACAGGTGGGCAGGGTCAGGATGTCTCTCTGTGAGCTGAACAAAGGCCTTTTAGTTTAACAGTCAGGCAGAGGGTCAGGGTTCCCTGTGGCAGGCCATTGTGTATGCTTACAGCTATAGATAGTGATTATAATAATAACAAAAGCAATGAAAAGCAAAGGTTAAAGTAAAAGAAACAGAACCAACGTGGAGTCAGAATTTGCTCTTCCCTGTTACAAAACTCCTTTCGCCTTCCTTTACCTGTTACAAGATTCTCAGGCTTAAAAATAAACATATTCTTAGATAAGGCAGTTACTTGCCAAACCCCTCCCTTGCCTTTGAGGCCTTGTGGATGAGCCCCTTCTCTCTGTAATTTTCCTAATAAGACTCTGGGTCTCCTTCCCCTAAGGCAATGGTTCTCAACCGAGGGCAGTTCTACCACATTACTCCCACCAGTCCCTCCCCAACCCCCCATCCCCAGGGATGTTTGGCAGTGTCTGGAGACATTTTTGCTTGTCACAACTGAGGTTACTACTGAGAGGCCAGGAATGCTTCTCAACATCCTATAATGCACAGGGAAGACCTCTCAACAAAGAATTAGCTGGCCCAAAATGCAGAGATTGAGAAACCCTGCCCAAAAGGGAACCAGACTTGGATTTTCTAGGAATCTTCATGGCATTCCCTGTCTGGCAAAGAAAAAAACCTTCCTTTTTAAATAAATCTATTTATTATTTATTTTTGGCTGTGTTGGGTCTTCATTGCTGCTCACTGGCTTTCTATAGTTGCGGCGATAAGGGGCTACTCTTCGCTGTGGTGTGTGGGCTTCTCATTGTGGTGGCTTCTCTTGTTGCCGAGCACGAGCTCTAGGCAGTCAGGCTTCAGTAGTTGTGGCACACGGGCTCAGTAGTTGTGGCTCGCAGGCTCAGTAGTTGTGGCTCACAGGCTCTAGAGTGCAGCATCAGTAGTTGTGGCCCACGGGCTTAGTTGCTCCGCGGCATGTGGGATCTTCCCGGACCAGGGCTCGAACCCGTGTCCCCTGCATTGGCAGGCGGATTCTTAACCACTGCGCCACTAGGGAAGTCCCAAGAAAAAAACCTTATAATGTCTTTGGGAAGTGTGAAGTCAGATAGGAAGCACAAAGTTGGGCAGGAGCAGGGGATGCTTCCCCTCAACAGCATACTCTATTCTGTAGATCAGGTGAGCTATTTATAAAGTGGTCTCCGGCTATTAATTTGCATTTAGAGACTGTCATACAGAGTGAAGTAACTCAGAGAAAAGCAAATATATATTAACACGTGTATGTGGAATCTAGAAAAATGGTACAGATGAACCCGTTTGCAAGGCAGAAAAAGAGACACAGACATAGAGAACAAACATATGGACATGAAGGCGGGGGTGGGGAAAGGTGGGGGATGAACTGGATGATTGGGATTGACATATATACACTAATATGTATAAAACAGATAACTAGGGCTTCCCTGGTGGCGCAGTGGTTAAGAATCTGCCTGCCAGTGCAGGGGACACGGGTTCAAGCCCTGGTCCAGGAAGATCCCACATGCCGCAGAGCAACTAAGCCCATGTGCCACAACTATTGAGCCTGTGCTCTAGAGCCCATGAGCCACAACTACTGAGCTTGCGAGCCACAACTAATGAGCCCATGTGCCACAACTACTGAAGCCTGCCCACCTAGAGCCCGTGCTCTGCAACAAGAGAAGCCACCACAATGAGAAGCCCGCACACTGCAGTGAAGAGTAGCCCCCACTCGCCGCAACTAGAGAAAGCCCGTGTGCAGCAACAAAGGCCCAACACAGTCAAAAATAAATAAATAAAATTAAAACAAAACAAAACAAAACAGGTAACTAATGAGAACCTGCTGTATAGCACAGGGAAGTCTACTCAGTGCTCTGTGGTGACCTAAATGGGAAGGAAATCCAAAAAAGAGGGGATATATGTATATGTATAGCTGATTCACTTCACTGTACAGCAGAAACTAACAGAACATTGTAAAGCAACTATACCCCAATTTAAAAAAAAATTTTTTTTCATTTAAGTGGAGCGAGTCTTCTCTTCAATTGGATAATCTCTTTTGCCCCCTGAGGGGTCCCACCCTGAGGTTCCAGTAGCAGCCAGCCCTTAGCAGGCCTGGGGAGGAGACGACTTGAAGGTGTGCTGTGGTTGGTTCCTGGAAAAGCAGCAAGTCTGTGTCATGATACCTTTCGGGTCCTCGTAGAGGGTCAGGGAGTCTACATAGTTTTCTTCTGTTGGATCACAAACAGGGAAGGTTGGTCTTTTGAGCAGAATTAAGAAAAGGTGGTTCTTATCATGGTTTAACAAGAGCAAAGTAAAAATTGGAACGGGGCATATAGCTTTTAAAAGGTCTAGAAATCAACAAGTTCTGTTATTATACTTTTCTCATTCTGTTTAAAAATCTGTTTCTTAGAGAATGTCATTTATGTGCACGCAGCTTTTGATGAAACCTTGTGATGCTGTAGTTAACCCTTATTTTTTGTTTTTAAAGTAGGCTCTTGTCACAGGTATATGCTGCTGTTATTGAGGCTGTTTTGGCTGCCATTGCATGTTATGCTAAAACTTCCAGTCTAACAAAGGTAATTTAAATACCGCATTTATTTTTCCTTAGTAGTTATTTTAATGTGAAACTTTTTATCGATCTGTTTTTAATTTGGACACCTTATAGTACTTAATTTTGTGTGTGAACTTGGGCACCAAAGAGTTGCCTTTAGTGTGCTGAGCTTGTCTTATGAATGACAGCTAATCAGCACTTCTTTGTAGATATCTGGTTGTGTTAAAAAAAAATCATTCTGTAGTATATTGTTTTACTTAGCAGTTTTTTAAAAGTCTTTCAAAAGTTAAAAAATAAAGAAAAATATAGATTGTTCTGTGAATTTTAATAAAGTTAGATAAGTTGGTTTTGAGCTACATAGTTTTATTTCCTATAATTCTGTGTTTTAAAAAATTAACTAAAGATTAGAAATTCTAACTTGTCTTTCCTAGACAGGCACATGTGTTCCCTTTCTCTGACCGTTTACTTCCTTGCTGTTTTGTGGTTAACCTGCTGTGCTGAGTTGGATTCTATATCTGACCCAGTGACAGATGAGAACGAGTTGGCTTGATGCCTCCCAGTGCCAATAGGACCTTTCCTGAAGCAAAACATTTGACATTGGAAAGGTTGTGTTGTAGATATCAAAGAGACTATCGCCTAGTCACCAGTTCCTTGTCACCAGTTCCTTGCCATCTTCCCTCCTCACTGAACTTGATTCCCCCTGTACTTGGGATTTCTCAGCCCTTTAGCTGAAAGCTTATGCAAAACAGTAGGTTATTCTTCAGTATCAGTTCTGCACCTTTGTTTTTTAACTGATTTTTTATAACTTTAGTTATTTGAATGTGCTTAGCATCTGGGCAGAAACACTGAGGGCAGTGATACCTTGAGGGGAGGAGAAAGCACTTTTCCAGGCCTCACAATGGCACCGTCCCAGCTGGTTACAGGTCACCAGGTCAGGTTCCAGTGCCCACCTGCCTGAATGAAGTGTTTTCATGTGAACCCAGACCAAAGAAAGCAGGCTCCTGTTTCCCCTAACAAGATGTTTTCACTTTAATCTATTGATGTATACAAAGTAGTCACTTAGAGGGGATGGGAAGTGTTCTCCTGGCCATATGTGAGAAGGGCCCTTCTAAGTGTATTCTTTCCTGCTGTGAAAGCTAATTGTCTCTGTTTTGTTACTGATTTTACAGGCCAAGGAGGTAGCTGAGCAGACCTTTGGATCTGGGTTAAATTCCTTTGAGTTGATGCAGTTTAAGGCAGCCCTACAGTAAGCAATAACTGATATTGTCTATAAAAGCTTTTCTTTAATGTTTGTGTTTTAAAAACCCTTTTCTCCTTTGTATTTGATATTCTGTCTCCCCTTTGAGAAATGTTCCAGTAAATCAATAAGATATGTGAAGGAGAGTCATTCATGATCAGGGTTTTATTTGAGAGGCCAAGGAGCCAAGGATGGAGGAACTGTTTGAGAGTCAGACACACTGCCTGAGGCTGGAATGGGAAGCAGATCAGTATTAGAACTGACAGACCTGGGTTCAGAGGTTAGAAAGATGAAGCTGGGGACATGAGTGGTGAGGTTTGTTAGGATTAGGGGCCCTGGGCACATGAAGATGGTCACTGCTTAGAAGAGAGTTGCCCTGAGCCTCATCTGCCTCTCAGATGGTAGAAACCCCTGAGCCTGGCCATGTCTCAGGGTCTAGAAGGTCTGGGAATTTGGCTTCCTGGCAGTCTTCCCATCACACATGTCCTGGCATATCACAGTGGATCTCTGTGTAGTCTTTGTCCATAGCTAAACCTTCTTGAACCCAGTCCACTCAAGCTTCTGTCCTATATGAGGACAACTTGGTGTACTTTTTTGTGAAGGAGACAAAAGACACCAATATCAGAGAGTTTCTTTAAGGACACTTCTGGGATGTGCCCTGTGGTACCTCAGTTCCATACCCCACATTTTCTTACATCTGCAGCCCTGGGTAGTGAGAAGGAACATTTGGAAAACTAAGTTAGTTAATGATCTAACAAGAAGAATTCTATTGCTATAGCTCCAGGAGTGTAGGAAAGAACCAGAACTCTTTGGTGCAAAGCTGTAGGCTTGCTTCAGGTTTCTTTTCCTTTCTTCTGGGTCTTCTGAATCTTGTAGCTCTGACCACGAGAGGGGAGGGCTAGAGGAAATTTGGTCCCTTAAGGCTGTGTGCTGACCTGAACTGTCTGTTCCTGGCAGACCTGAGTTTAAGGAAGCTTCTTTGCTTTCCAGCTGTGTGACCTTGGGCAAGATAGGGAGCTCTCTGTGCATCTGTTTCATCATCTTCCTGCCCTGTAGAGTGATTGGGCAAGTGAATGGGAGCTGCTGTCTCAGTGGGTTCTCCTCTCTTATCATCGGCATGGCTGACAAAGTCATTCCATTCCTCCTGTCCTCGGGGCCTTGCCTAGCCCACTCTGCCTTTCTAGGGCAGGCCACACTCTCAATCCCATGGCCTCCTGTGCATGGGGTGTACCACCCTGGCTGGAGGAAAGAACAAGGAGAGAATACATTCCAGGCAATAGGAGGAGAGTCTTCCAGGGCCAGCCCTCCACCCAAGAGCCCCACTTCCTTCTCTTCACATGGTCACTTCCCTCAAACTGCACCAAATTAGCAAATCTTCTCCCAAGAGGGACACGGGAAGTTAGCATATGACTGACTAGTACTTGTTAAGGCAAAAAAATTAAATTTAATTCAATTTAGAAACTTTCTTTTACAAAAAGAGTTGATGCCAAAAGGGTTTTCTGGTTATTCCTCAGTTCTGAAGGCCTGACCATGCCCATTATTACATAGCAGTTGACTGTGGGTAGCAGTCTGACTCCGAGCAGGGCTGGCAGCTTGACTTCAAAGGTGGTGAAGAGGAGGAGGAGCAGGAGAATATGTCAAGCTGTGGGCCAGAGGCCTGGGGCAAGTAGAGGTTTACTCTCAATCTGCCATGGATGGCAATCACATAGTTCTCTCCTGCTCTGTCCAAGAGTCAAGATAGCCCTGAGAATCTGCACAGAGGCAGGGCCGTGACTGGAGTCAGACACTGACCCCATGTTTGCTGATGGCATGATACCCTAAGGCAGGTAAGGACGACACACACCTCACTGGTGGCTGTGAGAGCCCAGCACAGGTGCATTGCAGTGGCAGGTGTCTGGGGAGGATGCCAACACAGTGGTCACAAAAGCAGACTGACTTTTGTTTTATTTTGTTTTGGGTCTACAGCTCCAAGATGGCTTTTCATATACATGCTGTGAATAATCAGGGAAGGTAAGTATATGTTTATGGTGTGTCCTCACTGGGGGCAAGTTTTAGGAGCAAAATGAAGAGCAACTACCTTGTAACTGCTGGCATGGATGATCTTTTCACCCTTCTACACCTGGCAGTGGCATCACTCCAGGGCTGGGCTTGGAGGTGGCTGTGCTCAGCTGAGGCCCTTTGCCCTGAATGCTTTCCACTGAAAGACTAGGGTGGGTTGGGGGCTGAACCTAGTTCCCTCCAAGTGGAATTCTGCATACATGCAACCCAGTGTTTTGAAAATCCCTGAGAGAGATCTGAGTGTGAGTTGCTTCCAAGTTGAAAAAAAGAGAACACTGTAAATTTAATATATGTCTCTCCCATCAATTTCCTCTTGTAGAATTGTGCCTCTGGACAGTGAAGATAGCTTATACTTTGTGAAGACGGTAAGCAGAGCTGTTACAGGTCAGCTGGCAGGGAATGGCCTGTAGAGGACCATCTACAAGGGGTGAGGTAGGAGTGGGTGGGAGTCTTAGGCAGCCCACCCCTTACCTGAGAAAACTAGTCTACTTTCAGGACTGTTCCAGCTGCAGTGGTGGTGAGCCTGTGCTTTCTGAGGGTGTCCAGCAGCTGTACAAGGCTTACCACATCCACACTCCCATGTCTAGGTGCCCCTTGGGTGCAGAGTCTTAGCTGGGGAAGGGGGGGGTGAGGGTGTGGGGGTGGTAGACACCTCTTCCTGAGATTAGGAAGGCTTCCTCCAAGTGGCTGAGGTTTCTCTGACCTCACATGGAAATGGGAGCTGATGACAAGCCTACCTCAACACAGACCAAGTTTTCAGTGGCTTCTCTGTGTTCCAAGGCCTGTGTTGATGCCCTTTTTTTAAAAAAAATTAATTAATTAATTTATTTATTTATGGCTGCATTGGGTCTTCGTTGCTGCCCGCGAGCTTTCTCTAGTTGGGGCGAGCGAGGGCTACTCTTCGTTGCGGTGCACGGGCTTCTCATTGCAGTGGCTTCTCTTGTTGTGGAGCACAGGCTCTAGGCACGCTGGCTTCAGTAGTTGTGGCGCGTGGGCTCAATAGTTGTGGCTCGTGGGCTCTAGAGCATAGACTCAGTAGTTACACGGGCTTAGTTGCTCCGCAGCATGTGGGATCTTCCTGGACCAGGGCTTGAACCCGTGTCCCCTGCATTGGCAGGCAGATTCTTAACCACTGCCCCACCAGGGGAAGTCCTTATGCCCTTATTTAACAGGCGCTTATGAAAATAAAAACAAACTAACGTTAAAAAAAAAAAAAACTGGGCCTGAGGCTCCTGTGAAGTGGGGTAGTGAGAACAGAGCTTTCTGACCTATGTGCTGAAGGCAGAACTAATGGGCCAAGGGAATGGGTGTAGAGATGCAGAAATATTGGTCCCTGAGGTGAGCTGGCATGGTCTTGGGGAGCCAGGGTTTCTAAACCAGTTGCTCCCAGCCACATCCAAATCCTCTGTTTACCCGTGTATCCTGATATGAAGAAAATTGGCAAGCAATGCATAAGAGGATGGTGGACATCCAGCCAAGATTCTGGTTGTAGTATATATGGGTACAAGTTGTACCTTCAGTCCATTCTGTGGCTACTGCCTAAACCTTAATTTCAGTGAGCTTTTGGTCATAGGGAAGTGGGTGGGCAGATGTGGATGACTTGGTGCAAATGCATGCCCACTGCCATCACCAGGGGACAAGCATAGTGTTATCTCATCTACAGAGAGTGATACAACATGGGTAATTTTTTAAGGTTGTGAGTAGTTTCTGTGTATATAACATACCTGCTCCCTGTCTCTGTCAGTATTTTGTGGTGATGTTCTTTTAGAGCTAATGGAGACTTTTTTGTGACATTATTAAGACACTGGGAAATACTTTCTGATATTTAGGTAATAATACTTTGTCTCCTTGCTGGACTTTAGTTTCCCTGACTTCTCTTCTTAGACTCTCGTGCAGTGCTCTGGAAGATGCTTTGCACTGGAGTAGGTGATTAGCAGTCCAGCAGAATCATACTACTGTGTTAAGTACACATTCAGCAGCAGCTAATGAAATAGGAAAGGAAAGATAGGATGTTGGTGCTTTCTGTCCAAATCCTATCCTCCCTTCCAGGCAAAGATGAAGTTCTGTCTCCTCCTCCAAGCCTACCCTACTGATTTCTCCCTACAAGTACTGTATTCCTATAGGAATACATAATTAGGGAATAAATTACATAAATTAGGGAGTAATTCTATAGTAATGTGTCACATGATGACTTCTATGTAAGAATGCTCTTATCTCTCCAGCTATACTTTATAGGTTTCCTGAAGATAGGAACGATGCTTCATATTTTTTCTCTCCCCATGCCACATGTGGGAAGTACATAGCAAGTGTCTAAAAAATACTACATGTATTCTTTTTAATGTCCTCTCTCCCCTTCCTCAACACCAGAGGCCAAATAGGGAAGTGGGGGATTAGGAAACCACAGGATTTGTCTTCCTAATTGATTTGGGAACCTAACTATCATTGTCACTTAAGAGGAACCATGTAGCCCAGGAAGGTTCTGTGTCTTCAGATACTAAAAATTCTTTGAAACAAATTTAGATAAACCTTCCAGTTGTCATGCCTAATGAGCAAGTTAACTGAAATATAAAGCCTGTCTGTCACTTTGTACATTCCTTTATCACAACGACATGGATGATTAAGGACTTTAACTATGGTTTTTTTCCTTTCAACTCTTCTGCCATCTTTTTGTTTTCTTCTTTATAAATTTATTTATTTTTTATTTATTTATTTTTGGCTGCGTTGGGTCTTCATTGCTGCGCGGGCTTTCTCTAGTTGCGAAGAGCAGGGGCTACTCTTCATCGTGGTGCTGCACGGGCTTCTCATTGCAGTGGCTTCTCTTGTTGCAGAGCTCAGGCTGTAGGCGCACAGGCTTCAGTAGTTGTGACACATGGGCTTAGTTGCTCCGCGGCATGTGGGATCTTCCCAGACGAGGGCTCGAACCCGTGTCCCCTGCATTTGCAGGCAGATTCTTAACCACTGCACCACCAGGGAAGTCCCCTGCCATCTATTTGAGAATCTAACAGTCCCTTCAAGAGGCCTAGGTCTTTTGTCTCTGTACTGAGGATAGAGCAGGGATCCCATATGAGGACAACAAGGTGTGAAAATGAGCTCTGGCTTTAGGAGCTCTGTACCTGGCCATTCAGCATCGTCAGGCCAGGAAGGCCAGGAAGTGCTCATCGTGCAGCTTATCCTATGTCCTTCACCAGATCTTCACGGTCATCTCAAACTCTAACTCTGGCTTGTACCAATTTCTGCATTTCCTCTGCTACATTCATCTCAGAATTATGTCATTTTCAGTGGTTTTTAACTAAATTATAGCCTTCTTACCAGCCATTCAGGAGCTTTCTCTGAGTTGCTCTAGTTTTTTTCTGGCCTGCTGAAGCCTCTATTTTTATTTGTCTTGGCCATTAAAGCTCGAACAGCTTTCTTTTAATTTTTTGGTACTGAAAGGAGCATTTGCATGTTTTGACAGGTATCCAGAAATATCCATGAAGACATGTATCCCCCTTTCCAGATTTGTTCAGAACTCGAGCCCAAACCAAAGAAGGAGTGGATGAACATGTAGACACACTGGGATGTGACACTGGTCATGATTAAGAAGGAAGGCTGTTGCATTGCTATTTAGGGAGGATAAGCAATTTGAGGGAATTTACAGAAACTTAAAGATATTCTTCATCTAGCCCAAGTCTGCCTCTGACCAAGGAGCAAAAGCCTGGGTGATCCTGAAGTCCTCTCCCAGTTTGAGATGTATTTCAAGATATACTTGAGTTTTCCTTAGAAATTCTCCAGTATTCTTTTGCCATGTGCCTTAGTATTTTGTGGTCTGTTTCTTACGGATTTTTCCCTGTATGTTTAGGACTGACAATTGGACTAGCTCTGGTTTCTTATTTGATACAGGCTTGTATGACCATCTATGACATTCCTGACTTGCTGGGAGGAAGTGGGTGCTTAGGATCTGTGGTCTTCTCAGAATCATTTTTGACATCTCAGATCTTGGTTAAAGAAAAGGGTAAGTGTATGTCATCTTTGGAAAGCAAAACTTGAACTTGTTTATATGTATATATATATTTTTGGCAAAATAAACCATAAACTAAATCAAAAGACCAGCAATAAACTGGTGAAAAGATGAGAATACTTAAAATAAACAAAGGGTATATTTCCTAATTTATGAAGAGCTTTTATAAATTGATAAGAAAAAGACAAGCTACCCCGTGGTAAATGGGCAAAAAATATGAGCAGGCAGTTTACCAGAGTGGAAAACAAAAAAAAAATTTTAATATTTTAAAAATATATATATTTTAATGTTTATACATACACAGACACACATAATTGACCCCTGAACACAGGTTTAAACTACACAGGTCCACGTATACACAAATTTTTTTCAGTAAGTACATACTACAGAACTACATGTTCCATGGTTGGTTGAATCCGTGGATGTGGAACTGTGGATACAGAGGGCTGACTGTAAAGTTACACATGGATTTTCAACTGTGCAGAGGATCAGTACCCCTAGCCCTCACATTGTTCAAGGGTCCACTGTATGTATATGTGTATATATATATATGAATATGTACAGCCTTACTAGTAGTCAGGAAAAAAGCAATTTGAAATAATAATTAGCAAATTATGTTAGCAAAAATAATTTTTTTTTTACCCATTATGTTAGCAAAAAATTCTAGAGAATGATAATATCCAGTGCTAGTAGGATGAGCTTGATAATGTTTTGTTTGGTTTTTAATATGTACATCTGTACTACCTTGACAAAAATTAAAAGTGTAGATAAAATGGACTCTTTATTTAAATATGTATTTCTATTTGGTGTAAAAAGAACAAAGTTAATCACATGGGGAAGCCTTTCTCCATCCCCTCATTAGACTCCCTGTACCCAAATGAGGAAGTTTTCATTTTCTGAAGGCCTCAGACTCTGTATACTAATAAGAGGAGCCCTCACTCCTGAGAAGGGGAAGCAGTCTGGGGCCTGCAAGGTGGGCTCTGGTGGTGGGCAGTAACCGGCATATCTATGGTCTTCCTGCAGATGGCACTGTTACCACAGAAACCAGCTTCATAATCCTGACAGCTGCCATACCCAGATTCTGCTCCTGGCTGGTTAGTGTCATTCATCAGGTGAAAGTGGACATAAACGTGGAGAAACTGAGGAGAACGTTTAAGAAAGAGCCTCTTCATTGGGTCCTGGTGGGATGTCAGATCCTTACCTAGCCACTTTTCAGGAATAGAAGTTTTTATCTCTGCTCTTTTTCTTTATACAGACGAATCTAGTTTCTTTAACTTTCTTATAATCTTGGAAAAGTTCCAAAAGAAAGGAACTCAGTTATCTGGGTCCTGTTAAATTGTGAAAGGGAAAAATTAACACCCTCATTTTACAGATGAGGAGACTGAGGTTTAGAAATTGACCAACCTGTCCAAGGTCACAGGGAAAGTGAGAAGTGGATCATGTGCTCCCTTTTCTGGTCAGAATAGTTGCTGCTGAATTTTTACAACCACGTCTCTACATGTGGAATCGTCCCATCTTCATCTGTGGGACTTGATCTGAAACTCTGGTGCCTTGGGACACAGAAAATATGACAGCAGTGAGTCTAGTAATGGTCTGAGTACCTATTTCAGAATCTGTTTATATTCTCTTTCTACAATCCTGACATGAATAGAGGAGAGCAAGAGTCATCCTCTAATGTGAACATGTTTAAATGAGAACACATTCAAAATACTTTAAAATGTTCTCTTTCCTTCACCCCTAAAAATAGTTTTCTCCGAAGTGAAATGTAAGTGGAGACTAACATATCCTCTCCACATATCGTAGGCTCATTTAGCTGGACTTTAGGTCCCCATGAGAGAGCCCATCATGGCCTGGTGCTCTGAGCTTTGTGACCAGCAGCCAGCTCTGCCAGCCATCAGGGCCTGAGAACACTGGATTTGGTGGAGGGACTGCTCTCTTAGAAATATGTGAACACAAGGGAGACCTAGCAGAGTTTTGCCTTTGAAGTAGTAAACTGAAAATCTGCACTCCTTTTGGACACAGGTAGAAGATATAGAAGTAAAATTTTCTGAGAAAACCCAGCAATCGGTTATGGTAAGCAGCCTTCTTATTCTTAATGTTAACATCATATCAAAATGAAATGTAAACAGTTTATAAAACAACTTAAAATATTTCCTCTTACTGCTAATCTAAATGTTCTGTACCTTCTTGTCTCAATTCCTTTTTGTATTCTTCCCCTTCCCAGTAGAGCTCTAGAAATAACCATGTATGAGGTACAAACTAGAGGGATTCTTTCTGCCACTTAAACCTTTAGGTGTTTTTTCCAAATCTCCCAGTACTTTTAAAAGCAGATCTCAGGGACTTGCCTAGCTGTCCAGTGGTTAAGACTTCCCGCTTCCAGTGAAGGGGATGCGGGTTCAATCCCTGGTCGGGGAACTAAGATCCCACATGCCACGTGGTGTGGCATAAATAAATTACATACATGCAGATCTCAAATTGGCCTAGACATGTAGAGCTAAGAGGTCAAGGCTTTAGGCCAAGGAGAAGCTGCCTCTTTTATCAGAGGATATAAATCTACGGGAACATGAACAAGCATTGTAGACCATGGTGCCTAGACTCAGAGAGGACCTTAACATTCTTTTTCTCAGCACGAGTCACGAATACCAGTAACATGGCAAAGAGCCAAGCAGTGCCAAAGGCCATGAAAGAAGCTGGGTAAATCTGAGGCTGACTTAGCAGCCTCTGTAGATGGACTAACTTGGGCAGGACTTTTGATTCTCTGAATGTTTATGCTGTAAATCACCTGCTCTTTGTGTTTGTTTTTTAAAGGGAGATGAGTGTTTCCTGGGCACTTTTCTAACTAGAGGAGAAGGGGCGTATCTTTATTCTAGTAATCAACAGTCTTGGCCTGAGGAAGGTGAGCGGCTCTGACATTTCTGTTTTTGACTCTGTCTGGGTACCTCTTTCACAGGTTTCAACATGAGTGTTGTAATTAATAATACATCTGATATCTGAAAAAACTTGTTGGTGTAGAAGTGTTTTCTTACTTACTTACTTTCTTTCTTACTTACAAAAGCTTTCTCTTTTGATCTGTCCATTTTCCAGATGAGGAAACTTGTGCTAGAAAGGACTGGTGCCAGAACTGCACCTGGTCCTCTTGCTGCTGCCTGAGGATTGCTCTTAGAATGGGCTAGAGCAGCAACATGTCCAGAAATAGGTTCTGTTGGGCCAAAACAAAACCTGGGTTAGTTTTTTACTGCTGTGTAGCAAATTACCACAAATTCGGTAGCTTAAAACAACATGCATTTATTTTCTCACAGTTCTGTGGTCAGAAGTCCAGGAAGGCTTTGCTGGATTCATGTTTAGGGTTTCGTAAGACTGAAGTCAGGGCATTAACCAGGCTTATATCTGGAGGCTCTGGGAAAGAACCTGCTCCCAAGCTCATCCAGGTTGTTTGCAGAGTGCATTTCCTTCAGACTGTAGGACTGAGGGGCCTCTTTCATTGCTGGCTATCAACTGGGACCACTCTTAACTCCTCCTCCCAGGAGTCCTTGCCCTGTGACCCCCTCCATCTCAGCAACAAAGAACCTTAATTGTGTTGAATCTCTTTCACACTTTGAATCTCTCTGAACTCCTCCTCTACCAGGCAGAGAAAAGTCTGCTTATAAAGGGCTCATGTGATTAGAGGAGGCCCAATCAGATAATCTCCCTTTTGCCATATAATGTTACATGAATACAGGAGTAACCTAAGAGGATGAAGATCATGGGGGCTGTTTTAAATTTCTGCCTATCACAGTGTGCCCTCTGGGCCCCACGATTCTCACATGCAAGATATAATCACCCCTACCCACAAGCCTCATTCCATTATGGTAACAATTCAGTCTTAAATCTCACCAACTGAAAAATCCATAATCTCATCATCAAGATTATTTAAATCAGCTGTACGTGAGGCTCTGGAGCTAATTCATAAAGTACAGGTCCGGAACACAATTCCTTTCCATCTGTAGCCCTGTGAAATTAGAGGCAAGTTATCTGCCCCTGCCCTCACAACATACAATGTAGGACTGGCATAGGATAACAGTTATAGACATTCATATTAAAAAGGGGGGAAATTGAAAGGTAAAAAGGAGTCCCAACCCCAAGGCAGCTTTGAAATTCAGCTAGACAAACTCCAGTTCCTAGATTAGGTTTCAAGGCCTAGGAATAGTCCTCCATGGCCCTTAGTTCTGCCCCCTGGGCTCTTGGTTCTACCCTCTAAACTCTTAGTTTTGCCCTCTAGGCTCATGACTCTGCCCTCTGGTCTGTGGCTATACCTCTGTCGTCCTTCCTTTTCATGAAGGTGGCACTTTGTAGCTGACTAGTTTTATCAGCCTGCTTCTTGCCGCTAGAATTTTGGGGGTCCAACAGTCTCCTTTCATTTTTCTATTCTCTCTATCCCTTTCAGTCCAAGCTGGCAGTGTTTCTGCTGATGTAGAATTCTCAAGAACTGTGTTGGTCTTACATGGATTTCCTGGGGATTCATTCCATGCTCCTTTTTGGTTTCTTCAAAATAACATTTTCTTATGAGTCCTATTCTTTCCCTGTTAGATAAGCCTTTTTTGTGGAAGAGGAGTTATGACTTACTCCACAAATTCCTCATCCTTTACTAAGCAAATTCCCTCTCTAGATAATTTGTTCTTCTTGAAAATATTCTCTCCAGTGACAGGTTGCTCTCCATGTTCTCAGATCACTGGTTAAACTTGGCTCCTCCGTTGTCATAGAAGATAAAGCACAAGGAGTCCTGGTTTTCGATCCACAAAATGCCAGGTAGCATTTTTTATCATGCTGTGCCCCCTGCATTTCTGCCTCTCCAGATCCTGGTGCAAAAAACCAGGAAGTTAGGAACATTTGCCAAAGACAGGAGAGTGTGTGACAGTACCCCCAGCCTTGAGGCAAAGTTGCATAATGTTTTAAAATCAGCTTGTAGACACAACACAGAGGTGGTTGTGCTGTGTCATAGTTGAGCCAGTTATAATATTTAGCAAGGATATTTGCCAAAATTAGTTTGCACCTTCTTAGCAAAAGTCCTTGTTAGAAAAATAATCTTACACTGTATTGAGTTATCCAGCAAGATTCAGTGTATCCTGAGGTCTCTACACACGAATAAAGCCAGGAATTTCTGGGGCCTTGTTAGTCACACACTTGAGAGCTTAGATTTCACACTTTCTTAGTTCCTGAGGAAAATGTAGTTTGAATTTAGGAGATGGTTTTCTGAGGCAGGAAATTTCAGTAGAGCAGAGAATTTAAATAGGAGTATCCTCTGGCTGTGTATTTAGCATTTCGCCACTTCAGGGCTCAGGTCAATTTTATAGGGTTTGAAGTTTATACCACTTCAGGGCTCTCTTAAGGAAAAATAGTACATACAGAAGGGTTAAGTCTCTTCTCTGGGCCTTGAAAAGGGGCTTGAGCAGGTGAGGGGTCCTGAAGCTTAAATGTCATTTGGATCTAGGTAAATATGCCTGGAGTTGAGACTGAGATTTATCTGTTCCCATCCTCTGAAGGCATTTAAAGAGCTCATCAGCATGCATTATCTTGATTGATCTTCGTATCTTGAGCCCCATAGAAGGTGAAAAATGGGTCTGAGGTTATAGTACAAGTTAGTGGTGACATCTCGGGGGGTGGTCCAGGTCTTTTGATTTTTGGTCTAGGGATGGCCCAGTGAACTACTTACGGACAAAAAAAATAGTACCTGCTTTACCTTGAAATGTTTCCAGCTCTGGTATCTTTTCCCTTTCCCAGTTAGTGACTTCTGCTATCAAAAGACTTTTTGTTATGCAGCCTCCTTTTCATTCATTTCCTTTATGTGCCCTTCTCTTCCCTACCCTGCTGACCTTGATCAGGCAAGCTGCCCAGTACCTAATCCTCAGGAGCCTGCTTTAGAGTTTTACCACATATGCCTATATCTCTAAACAATGTCTTATTTTTGAATTTAATACAAATTAGGATCATACTCTATCGTGTTCTTCTGGGACTTGCTTTTTTCACTCAGTGTTCTGGTCCTAAGATTCATCCAGATTGTTGTGTGTAGCCGTAAGGCTCATTCATTTTCATGGTTCCATAGGATTGCTTTGTATGAAAATACGCTGTTTATCCTTTTGACTCTTGATGGACATTTGGGTTGTTTATAGTTTTTTGCTATTGCAGACAGTGCTCTCATGAGCATTCCTGTACTTGTCTCTTGGTGCACCTGGCACCAGGACAGTGCCTTACAACACATCTTTCTTATGGTATGTAAAGACATAATTGCCATCTATGGTCTCAATCCTCTGATTTTCCTGTTACATTTCTGGCTGATTGTACCAGCCAGCATTGAGATCTCTGGTACGTTGGTCTTCCCTGAATGTTTGCCACTTGTTGTTGTTGTTTAATATTTATTTTGTTGTTGTTGTTGTTGTACCAGGTCTTAATTGCGGCAGGCGGGCTCCTTATTTGCGGTTCTCGGGCTCCTTAGTTGAGGCTCACCGGCTCCTTAGTTGTAGCATATGAACTCTTAGTTGTGACATGCATGTGGGATCTAGTTCCCTGACCAGGGATCGAACCTGGGCCCCCTGCATTGGGAGCGCAGAGTCTTATCCACCACGTCACCAGAGAAGTCCCATGTTTGCCATTTGGATTGCTTTGGTTTTTGATATCCCTACGTATGGAATTTTCTGTGCTTTGCCCCCAGATAAAGTCAACCACTCCAGCAGGCCAGCCTCTCTCCTTCATAAGACTTCTGCACCACAGAGCTGGAGGGGAGGTAATGTGAATAGCCCCAAGCTAAAATACCATAGATTTCCACTGTTCTTACCAAGCTTCAGTAGAATTCCTTAAATGCTTCTCAGTTTTGTTGTATAACTTTGGTCCGTTTCCAGAGTCCTTAACTAGTTGTTTTTGACAGTCCAGTTTTATGGCTGCTTCCTGGGGAGAGAATTTTCCAGACTCCTCACAGCCATTTCAGAAGTCCCAACCCTGAGGCTTTTGAAAGATATTTTCACTTGGTAAAGAATTGTAGGTTGACCATTTCTTTCTGTGCTTTAAAGATGTTGCTCCACTCCACTGTCTTCTTACTAACATTATTTCTGAGCAGAAATCTACTGTCATTCTTATCTTTGTTCCTTTCTATATAAGGTGTCTTTTATTACCAGCTGCTTTTAAGATTTTCTTTCTTTTTATCACAGATTTTAAGCAGTCTGATCTTTATGTGACTGGTGTGGTTTTCTTCATGTTGCTTATGCTTGGGATTCATTTAGTTTCTTGCATTGATGGATTTAGAGTTTTCCTCAAATTTGGAAATTTTTTGGCCATTATTTCTTCAGTTTTTCCCCTCTCCTTCAAGGATTCCAATTACATACATTTGGCTGCCTAAAGTTGTCCCACAGCTCCCTGATGCTCTGTACAATTATTTTTAGTCTTTTTTCTCTTTATGTTTTATTTTGCATAGTTTCTACATATTCTGATTTACTAATCTTTTGTTCTGCATTGTTGTTATGAGTTTGTTAAATTAACATTTGTTGAACGGAACACAGGCTGCTGGATGGTGAGCCAGGTTCAACAAAAGACCACAAAAGAAATTGAAATGGCATGCCTTGAGGGGCTACACGGAGGTGTGGGGGGCAGGGGGCGGTGGTCAAGGCAAGGTGCAGGCTGGACCTGGGTACCTGCCTTTATTAGGGTCTGTGGGTTGGAGTGCTTTGGGATTCCTTAGCCTTTTGGCTAAGGCCAAACTGGTCAATTCAAACCAAAAAGAGTGGAATTTTGGTAAGCTCCATGGAGGTCTTATATAAGGGGCATACAAGGGGAAGGCACTAAGGAGGCAGGGGAGACTGTTGATGACAAGGGCTTCTGGGAAAGTCATATCAGGAACTTATATTTGCTTGTGACTCTGCAGGCTCTGTTGTCTAGGGCATGCGCTTGCATGAGGGGGCTAGTGTCAGTTTAAGGCCTGTGCAGGCCGCTTGGCCAAACAAGATGGATGCTGAGGTAGCAGTACCACGGAGTAGCTAAGCTCTCAACAGTTGTCATGTCATTAGTCTTATCCAGTGTTTTTTTCTTCTCAGAAGTTGTATTTTTCATCTCTAGAAGTTCAATTTAGACATTTTTTACATCTTTCATGTCTCAGGTTAACATGGTTCAGTCTTTCCTCTAGCCGCGAACATAGGGAATACAGTGATAATAACTGGTCTATTTCTCTTCTAATCTTATCATCTGGGCCTGTCTTTTAAGCTTTGTTAGGCAAGAAGCAGAGCAGCATTTAGTTTAGGACTAATTTTACCCCGGTAGTGAGGCAAAATCATTCTGAGAACACGACCTGCCATCCCTATGAAGTATGAGATTTTCCACTGTGGCTGGTGCGAATGGGCAGAATATCTGGTGCAAAGTATGAATTGATGTTCATTGTTTTACATGGGAATATCCATTTTTTCCAGCACCATTTGTTGAAAAGACTCTCCTTTCTACTTTGAATTGTCTTTGCACCTTTGTTGAATATCATTTGACCATATATCTACTATTTCCTACAAGCCTCAGTGAATGGTTGGCCCTCGGGCAGCACCTTCATTATCCCTGTAGCAATTTACAGATTCCAGAGTATTTTTTCCATCAGGCAGAGATTTTTTAGCAATGAGGAGCAGAGATGCTGGTACCATTGACACATAAAGTCTGAGAACTCTGGTGACCAAACTGAGTTTCACCTTCCTGTGATGGGAAGGCCCAGGCAGTGGTCATCTGCTTCATTCTGCACCCTCTCATGTGTTCCCTTGTGCTGATATGAAACTGTTGAGGGACACTTTAAAAGAGAAATTTCTCTGCAGCACTGAGCATGAATGAATTATATAGCATATACCTACAACATACATATTACCCACAGTTGCGTGTTACCTACAGCGTGGATGACTCTCAGGAACAGGATGCTGAAAGAAGTAAGCAAGTCACAAAAGAACACATGTATTAAGATTCCATTTGTATGAAAGTAAAAGAGACAAGACTAAATCATATATAGTTTATAGATACATTGAAGTATGGTAAAGCTACATAAAATTTGGGATGTTGGTTCCCTCTGGGTGGAAGAGAGAGGGCCTTTGAGGAAGGACATTGAGGGGGCTTCAAAGGCACTAGGAATACTTGATTTCTTAAGCTGAGTGGTGCATATACAGGCATCAGGGTTTGTTGTTGTTTAGGTTTTTCTCTTCTTTTTTTTTTTTTTTTTTCGGTATGCGGGCCTCTCACTGTTGTGGCCTCTCCCGTTGCGGAGCACAGGCTCCGGACGCGCAGGCACAGCGGCCATGGCTCACGGGCCTAGCCGCTCTGCGGCATGTGGGATCTTCCCGGACCAGGGCACAAAGCCGCGTCCCCTGCATTGGCAGACAGACTCTCAACCACTGTGCCACCAGGGAAGCCCAGGTTTTTTTCTTTAAATCGTATGTGTATACTTCACATACTGTCACACACACAGAAGGAAAATTATCCAGCCATTGCATCATAATATTTTCCCAGCAGTGATAATGTTCCCTCTTTACACAGGCTGGACCATTGGAGGATTTTTATTTTATTTATTTATTTTTTAATTAATTAATTTATTTATTTTTGGCTGTGTTGGGTCTTTGCTGCATGAGGGTTTTCTCTAGTTGTGGTGAGTGGGGGCTAGTCTTCGTTGTGGTGCACATGCTTCTCATTGCGGTGGCTTCTCTTGTTACGGAGCATGGGCTCTAGGCACGCGGGCTCAGTAGCTGTGGCTCAAGGGCTCTAAAGTGCAGGCTCAGTAGTTGTGGCGCACGGGCTTAGTTGCTCCGCAGCATGTGGGATCTTCCTGGACCAGAGCTCGAACCCGTGTCCCCTACATTGGCAGGCGAATTCTTAACCACTGCGCCACCAGGGAAGTCCAGGGGTTTTTATTTGTACAGCCAGTTGTCTGAAGGAGGAAAAGCCAAATTCTTCATTAACATTTGGTGTCTTATTTTGCCCTGAGGGCTCGTTCCTGTTAGATGTCCAGGGATGTAGAGGTCAGTCAAAGACAGCCCTGCTGTAGTCCCCTGCTACTTCTTGGGTACTGAGGGGGAACTTCCTCTTACCTTGGGTTTTCAGACTCACAGAATGGAGAAGGAATGAAAGAGCCCATTAAGCAAGGCACCAGGGATTGGTTAAGGAGCCAGGGAGATCTCATCAGGAATTGGCTCCCCCAGTCACTGAGAAGCCCTTGCAAAGGCATGTCCTATCAGATAACAGTTTGACAGTCACAAGTCCAGAACAGATACTGGAAGTGTTACTACTTCAAGTGGATTAGGATCTAAGAGACTGGGGCACTGGCATTGGACCACCCAGTGAGAGACTTCAGTTATCTCATGTGTGCCCTGAGAATAATAACAGAGTTACTATTCCCAGAGCAAAGGGTGGTTGCAACACAGAACAGTCTGCACCAGTACTAAAATCAGCTCTTGCCCTGGGCCAGGCCCCATAGTGAGTACTTTTCCAGCACTGCCTTGTGAATTTCTCTCTGCCTCTTTTCCATTTTGTTTTGAGGCTTTAGAATCTAGGGGGAGAAGAAGTGCTGGAGACGACCATCCTGATCCACTTCTTTTCCCATCTTCCCAGTGACTACTTGGAATGTACCAACTCTCAGATATGTGCTGTTTTCTGGAAGCTTTGGAGTGATTCTGAGGTTTGTCCAGGAGGCCTTTGAGTGATACTTGTTCCTGAGAAGCTTCATGTTAGAGGTATACAGGTGGACGGTGAGCCCAGGACATGGAAGGGTCCAGATACTAAGCAGTAGGTAGGGGAGCAGTTTCTACCTGATTACACCTGTTGACCCCCTTTCCTCTTTAACAGTAGGTAGAGTGATCTTGTGGCTGAAGTTTAAGAAGTTGTGGTGTTAGGAGCGTGTTAAGGGCTTTGGTTGGGCCCTGGAGGAGTTGATGGAAGGAGATGGCAGTGGTGGGACTGCCAGGCAGCACTGAGGGCTTGTTGAGGTTGAGCAAGCAGAGAAGGTGCCTCATCAGATTAGCCACAAATGGGCTGTGGGTAGAGCAGAAGTAAAGGAAAAAAGAGAATTGAAGTGGCTAGCATGGCACAGTGCCCTGGCATCAGACAAACCTGTGTTCTGTACTTGGCTCCACTATCAAGCAGTTCTATGACTTTTGGGAAGATCTCTCTAAGCTTGAATTTCCCATCAGTCCTCTAAAAATAACTCTAACTCTTACAGTTGTTGCAAAGATGGAAAACTGTAATGTATATGACATGGTTGGTGCTTAGTAAATACCAAATAAAATCTGTTCCCATCCTTTTCCCTGACAAAACAGAGATCAAAAGTTTGTCTTGGGGCTTCCCTGGTGGCGCAGTTGTTGAGAGCCCGCCTGCCGATGCAGGGGACGCGGATTCGTGCCCCGGTCCGGGAGGATCCCACATGCCGCGGAGCGGCTGGGCCTGTGAGCCATGGCCGCTGAGCCTGTGCGTCCGGAACCTGTACTCCGCAACGGGAGAGGCCGCAACAGTGAGAGGCCCGCGTACCACTAAAAAAAAAAAAAAAAAGTTTGTCTTGTCCCTGGGGATTGGCCCTGAATGTGGATGAGAGGAAAGTCAGAAATTTCTGAGCAATAAGGGAAAATGGGGGAACTGAAGGCTTCAAAGGCTCAGTGACATCACGGGATGAGGTTTGGGGAGTGAGATAGTTAAAAGTATGATGGCATTTTGTAGTCAGAGAGTAGGTTCTGGAGCTGAAGATTTCAGAAGTTAAGACATTCTGGGTGCTGCTTTACTGGTATGGAACTGGCATTGAGGAGCAGCGAGGCCAGAGCATGGCATGGCCCACCCCCTGATCTCTCAGAGGGAATGGAAGTGTCGGCTTTGGAAGAGAAGACTGTGAACACATTCAGAAGCTGTTTGAAGTGTTGTAGCATAATTAGGAGGGCAGTAGATGTGAGCAGTGAAGGAAAGGAGGGGCATGAGTCTCTGAGGGAATGAAAATATTGTGCCATTTTGGGAGGGAATGGTCTGGGAACAGCAGTGATGAACCTTGGCATGGGTGCAGGATGAGGCTGGGGCATGAGGAGCCTCCACTCAAGAGGGCCATAGGGCAAGACTGTGTGTAGGTGAGGCTAGGTTTTACTTGTTAGAGGGTAGGAGACTTACAGGACTTGAACCATTGAGTGCCTTGAACTGGGCTGGCTGGTAAGGTTGGCATTAGTTCCCGCTGACTGGTTGTCTTGTTCTTTTTTTGAGATTCAGGCTTCAAACCGTCCTCTAGTACCTAAAAACTGCCTCCACCTCCCCCACTTCTCCCCACCCCCCATTAACATGCACACACACAAGCACACATACTCTCTAGGCCCCTCTCTGCCTCCTGAAACCCCACCTTTTCAGGAAACCTTCAAAACTTGGCCTTTGCTCTTCTTGTCATTACAACTTACACAGCTTTGGGGCTGCCTTTTTAGAACTACAGCTCAAGGAATCAGTCCCTCTTCTTGGTCTCATGTCCTCTGCCTTAGCAGTAAGATACTGGCGGTTTTCCCCAAGCCTGTGCCTTGAGCTCTAAGAAATACTCTATCTCTTCTCTGTTTGTGAAAACATGGAAAGAAAGGCTATTACAGGAATAGGAAGGATCCAGCTTGGACCGTTCCAGAGAGCAGCTTCACCTAGGTGTCTTATGGGTGCCCTGGGTGCTTCATTTGGGTCTCCAAAGCAAGCCCAGGCCCAGCCTTAACCCTTGTCACCTTAGTGTCCATCATTTCTATGATCTACTCCCTAGGGCCCATACTGAGCTGCTGTGTAACCTTGGCCACCCAGGCAACAAGCAGCTCTCCTTAAACCTGAATCCTTATTCTAAGGAACCCACACTCAGTGTCCATGTCCCATCCATCTTGCTTTTGGGAACTACAGAACAGCAGCCTCCAGTGTCTGTAGAATTCACTTATTGCCTAACTCACATGTTCCTTTCCTGGCAAGGGGCTCTTAAGCACCCTTCACCATTCTTTCAACAACTGATGCCTTAGTGCCCTTTCTTGGGCCTTATGTGAGAGACGTGGTCATTTCAGAGCTGAGCCAGCTTCTGCCAAAATAGTAGAAAGGAACATCTATAAACTCACTAATGGAGCAGATATACCCAAAGTCTTTTTTCGTGTATTTCCCTGGAAGACACCCATAAGTGAATGTGAATTTTGCCTCTCTCCATCAGCTGATAACTTACTCACTTGTTGCTTTTTCTAATTCTTATGCAAAGACTGTATCTGATGCCTCATTTCTCTCTGAGGCCCTAGGAGGGTACATTGGCTTTCTCAGAGCACAGTTCTCAGCATAAAGATTGTTTAACTTAAGCACTTCAGATGGTCTCTAGTTACCACTCTGTCTTGGCCTGGAACCTGCAGGAAGAACGCTGTGATACTGGCCCCCAGAATCCAGCCCTCCAGCTCTTACCAGATCTCTTTTCCTTCCAGGGAAAGTACATTTCTTCTCTGGTGGACTTCTGTTTTCTGACCGTCATCACGGAAATATCATCATTTCCAAGGATCACATGAATTCCGTTTTGTTTTATGATGGGGTAGGTGTTTTACAGTCCATGGTTTTGATGTTCAGAAAGATACTCACACTTCTGAGGGAAAATCAAATAACTCCCTGTCTTCCCTCTACCACCACAGGGCAGGATGTTAGGAACCAGCACTGCCCTTGAGGCAGGCAGGCAGGAAAGTCATGGAGAGGCTCTTGTGAGCCATAGGGGTAGCTATGAGTTTCTCCTAGCCTGTACCCTTTGGCCAGGGCACAGCTCATCACAGTGTGACACCAGAGCAGAGGGCAGGCTCTCCACCCTGTGTGGTCTCAGCCTCAAAACCAGCTTGTTTGGGAGCCGGGACAGAGACCGGGTAAAGTGGTTTGGTCAGATAGCTCTGAAAATGAATTATGTGAGCAAGTCAGAAAGAGTTATGTCTTTCTTCCACATAGAACCTGGTTCCTTAAAGGCTGTTCAAAAATGCAGACAGACCAACCAGACAAGTTAGATGGCTATATTAGGTGAAAGCTTTGATATTTGATATTAATTAGGTTAAAGAGTCTTCCAACATCAGGAAGGAAAGGGTGAAACTTAAGGGCTGGAATGATAAGTTACCTAATTTTGGGGTGGGTGGGGATGGATTTTTAACTCATATCAAAAATGAAAATAAACTTCTGAGAAAATTAAATATTTTAAAATTTCATAAGTAGAAAGAAGGGTATAGTTACAAATTATTTTTCTTATGAGAACTTTTTTAAATTTAATTTTTATTTTATATTGGGGTGTAGTTGATTTACAGTGTATTAGTTTCAGGTGTACAGCAAAGCGATTCAGTTATACATTTACATATATCCATTCTTTTTCAGATTCTGATGAGAACTTTTAAGATCTACTGTCTTAGACATATATATTATTAAATGATCACCACAATAAGTCCAGTTAAGGAGAATATAAAAATGAATATTTATTAAATCTTTAGGGACAGGAAGACTTTCTAATCTAAGCTTAGAAATGATACAAGAAATTCTAAAGAAACAGTTTATCAGATTTGACCACTTAAGGATTTTTTAACTTTTTGCTGATAATTTATTGAAATATACTCTAAGTGCAATTAACTGGCTACAGGGACTTATTGTACAACACAGGGAATATAGCCAATATTTTATAATAACTATAAATGGAATATAACCCTTAAAAATTGTGAATCACTATGTTGTACACCTGAAATTTATATAATATTGTACATCAGCTATACCTAAAAAAAGCATGTAAAATATCTCATAATATTTTTATATTGATTACATTTAAAATATTTTGGATATGTTCGATTGAATAAAATATATTATAAATACATACATACATACAGTTTAACTGTATCTGTTTAAAGTTTTGACAGATGTATATATTCATGAAATCACCAGCACAGTCAAGATACAGATTTTTGTCACCCCCCAAAAGTTTTCTAATACCTTTTTGCAGATCATCTTTTCCCCCAGCTTCTGGCTTTAGGCAACCACTTACTAGCTTTCTGTCACTGTAGATTAGTTTGCATTTTCTAAAATGTTATATAAATGGACATGATACATTCTGTACCCTTTTGAGCCTGGCATTTTTCACTCAACATGATTTTTAGGTCATCCATGTTGTTGTGTGTATCAATAGTTTTTCCTTTTTATTGCTTTATTGATGAGTAGTATTCCACTGTATGGATGTAGCATAAAATTTATCACACTAATAATTTAAAACTCTAAAAAGTATTCAAAAGGGGAATTAAAAGACAAAAACACAAACCAGGCAAACTGTTTTTGGTGATTAAAAAAAAAATGAGTTGCTGTTTCTTTTCTATGAAGAGCTCTAACTTTATCAACATGAAAACACTGAGTGCCAGGTCATGGATGTTCAGAGGACGTGAGGTTAGTTAACAGATACGTGGAAGCACATCAGATGCATGCTACCACTAATGTAAATTACCACTAATGTAAATTAGTAAATTAGTAAAGAGTAGATAAAAGGTACAGTGAAGTAAACAAAAGGTGAAGTGGAATTTATAATATGAATGTCCAGTCATAGTGGTGGGTTAAGAGGGGAGTCAGATGCAGCCTTTGAAAACGTTTACAGATAGTTTACAACAACATGGTAGATGCGAATGGTAGATTAAGTTTTAAAAGCAAGATATGAAACTGTAAAAGTGAATATGATTTCCCAATACATAAAAAAGGGAAGTCAATGAATGAATAGGAAGAACAGACTAGAAGGAAAAGTACTAAAATGTTAGCTGTAGTTGGAGTTGGGTGATGGGACCTTGGATTAATTTTTTTAACCTTTATTCTCTATTCTATTTTTATATTTTTCTCAAATTTTTATTTAATGAACATACGACTTTCATAATGAAATCTTAAATTATTAAAAAAAAAAAAAAAGGGACTTCCCTGGCCGTCCAATGGTTAAGACCCCATGCTCCCAATGCAGCAGGCCCAGGTTTGGTCCCTGGTTGGGGAACTAAAATCCCACATAACACAACTAAGCCCATGTGCTGCAACTAGAGAAGCCCACAGCCAAAAATCAATAAATAAAAATTTTAAAGTATATATAAACTAACTTTAAAAAAAAACCTTTTCCTCTAAGATCAGGAGCAAGACGAAAATACTTGCTTTTGCCACGTCTATTCAACATAGTATTGGAAGTCCTAGCCAGAGCAATTAGGCGAGCAAAAGAAATAAAAGGCATTTAAATTGGAAAGAAAGAAGTAAAAGTAGCTCTGTTCATGGATGACATGATTTATATGTAGAAATTCCTAAAGATTACACACACACACACACACACACACACACACACAAACTGTTAGAATTAACAAACGAATCACCAACGTTGCAGAATATGAAATAAACAGATAAAAGAACAGTTGCATTTCTGTACCCAAACTGTGAATAATCCGAAACGGTTCTTAAGGAAACAATTCCAGTAAATTTAACCAAAGAGTTGAAAGACTTAAAACACCAAAATCCACAAAACATTGCTGAAAGAAATTAAAGAAGACCTAAATAAATGGTAAGACATCCCACGTTCATGGGCTGGAAAACTTAATATTAAAATAAGATGATAATACTACCCAAAGCAATCAATAGATTCAGGGCAATTCCTGTTAAAACCCCAATGGCGTTTTTTGCAGAAATGAAAAAACCCATCCTGAAATTCATATGGAATCTCAAGGGACTCCCTTGCCAAAATAGCCAAAATGATCTTGAAAAAGAAGAAAGTTGGAGGACTCACACTTCCTAATTTCAAAACTAGCTACAGAGCTACAATAATTGTAACAGTGTGGTATTGGTGTAAGATTAGATATGTAGACCAATGGAGCAGAATAGAGAGCCCAAAAAGAAAGTCTTGCTTATATGGTCAAATGATTTTCAACAAGGGTGCCAAGATCATTCAATGAGAAGAGGACAGTCTTTTCAACAAACAGTGCTGGAAAAACTGGATATCCACATGCAAAAGAATGAAGTTAGACTCTTACCTTACACTGTATACAAAAAAAAACTCAAAATGGAGTATAAGCCTAAATGTGGGAACGAAAACTATTAAATTCTTAGAAGAAAACATAGGAGTAAATCCTCGTGACCTTGGATTAGGCAGCAGTTTCTTGGATTTGACACCAAAAGCACAGACAACAAAAGAAAAAAATATATAAGTTGGACTTCATCAAATTTTAAAACTTCTCTGCATCAAAAGACTCTATTAAGAATGTGAAATGCAGCCCACAGAATGGGAGAAAATATTTGCAAATCATTTATCCGATAAGGGATTAATATCCTAGGAAGAGATGATATTTTCAGTTTAGGAGAAAAGACCCTGTACTTCCTATATCTCCTAAAACTGGGTGTGGGTAAGCACATCTATAACCGAATCCCAGTAAACCACGTAATGTGAAAATAACTGGACTGACATTCACCATATGTGTTCTGACAGTAGATGTGAGGGCTTGTATCATGCATATGGCTTTTCTCAGTGATGCTCCCTCTTTTTCTCTTTAGGATTCTACCAGTATTGTTGCTGCCCTTCTGATAGACTTCAAAAGTTCATTGCTTCCCCATCTTCCAGTTCATTTCCGTGGATCAAACAATTTTCTGATGATTGCCCTTTTCCCCAAATCCAAGATATACCAAACATTTTACTCAGAGGTAACATCAATCATTATTCAGCAAAACAATTACTACCCTTTTTCCTAGCAATTTAGTTGGTAAGGCAATGTTTCAGGGCTAACAGTGAGGTGCTGAGAGGGAGAGTTGGGAGGGCTGGTGTGAGGGTGGCTGCTTCTGATCTTTTTGGGTTCTGGAATAGACTCTTGCCATTGAAAGGTGAGAACCTAAAGGAACTGAACAAAAGGCTTTCTAACTTCTAAGAAAAATATTCTTTGTCCCTTATAAGTCATAATTAGACTCATTTTCCTTTTAGCTACTTTATTGAGTTGTTAGGCCCAACCTACTGGGTCAGAGCTCTCTACCCCACCCCAAACTCTCGCTCCCCATGGTTCATAGGCCCTGCCCTTGCAAGTGGTTCCACCTGGCAGGCTGCACACCATAGGCTTTCGGCACAGATTGCACGAGTGAGGGAGCTCACCAAGAATTATACAGCCTACTTAGAGACCAAGCAGTAGCCAGAGTCATACAAATGGCCAGTCTTATTCTGGTGGAAATGCTTGGAAAGGTGTGGTGCAACAGCTTTTGAGAGGACAGTCCCTCCCTCAGGATAGATTCGTAGAACAGGGAGGAGGCAAGAACTGGCCTTGGCTGCAGAGCGGCTTTTAGGGCCTGTCTGTGTCTCCATCTTGCTGCCAGCTGGTCCTTCTACCTCCTTGTGCTTGTCCTTTCAGTCTAGGAACCTAGAGATTCTCTTCAGCTATTCCTCTGCCTCTAGGCAGGAGTTGCTTGAACTCCTTCTGTCTGGCCCTATCACCAGGGAAAACATGCCCCTGCTGCCAGAACAGTATTACCTGATACCTTCCTCTGTGCTTCCTGGCCTCTTAAGGAGCAGAATCCCTGGGAGAAGAACCCAGAAAGAAATTCTAGTTTTTAAAAATACAGAACAGAATTGCTTCAGGCCTCTATTTTTGGAACAAACTTGTTTGTTATGATGGTTTTTCTCTGTACTGACAGTCTAGATTTTCAACAGCCATCAAATCCCCATGTGGGTTCCATATCCTGTTGTTGGGTTTAAAGTGTTCTTTGCTCAAATTCTGTTTTGTTTAGGTCTTCTCCCCCTGGCAACAGCAGGCTAACTCAGGGCTGTCTTTAAAAGTGATCCAGGAAGATGGATTATCTGTGGAACAAAAGAGATTGTAAGTGGCTGCCTTCAGTGTTTATGCTTGCTTCCCTAGGCTGTGTGTGTCTGCTCTCTCTGCAGGATGACTTGTGTTATGTAACACAGGGGTCCTGGCTTCTGAAAGGGCCGACACAATCATTCCAGTGCTGCCAACTTGCAGGTAGCCAGTGCCCTTGGGGAACAAAAGTCAAGAGAGATGAAATCCACCAAGAATCAGAAACCTGTAGTATTACCAAAGGTTTTAGGCCAGGCTTCCTATGTGGGCAAACCAGTCATCTTGCATTAATGCCGAATTTTGCTTAAGTCAGTGAGATGCTTGTTTTAGAAGTATTGACTCTGTCACGGGACTTTGGCTTGAAAATATCAGAACAAGTTATGTAAAGTATGTTTGCTGTAGAGAGATGGAATTCTAATCTGTGAGCCTTTGATATTCCAGACACTCCAGTGCACAGAAGCTCTTCAGTGTCCTGAGCCATTCTGCTGGGGAGAAACGGAGTCCTCTAAAGCTACTCTCAGCCAAACTCCCAGAGCTGGATGGGTGAGCTCTGTTTTTCTGTTTCTGACTTTTGAAATGTCAGAAACCTCAGAGTTGGTGCTTTCTAAGCTCCATTTTCTTTCTTTATAGCTTCTTAAGAATAATTATAAAAAGTAGTAGTGACACACCATATACAATTTTATTCTCTAGAGATATTCACTAAGGTTTCTTTTCAGCAATTAAATAAGTTTATCATGTGAATGGGCACATTCAGGCAAGCCTGGTGATGGTAACATAATAGCATTGTCTTTCTTCTTCTAGGTTTCTCCAGCATTTTGCCGTCAGCAGCGTTAGTCGGGAACCCATGATGAGGACCCATCTCCCTGTCCTGCTGCAGCAAGCTGAAATCAACCCTACTCACACAGTAGAAAATGACAAGGTACAGCAGCTCACCAAATAAGCTGGGAATTCATGGGAAGATAATCCTGATAGCCTGCCCTTAATCTTCAGTGTCAATTAACAAAAGGAGCTCAGGCAGAGTCCCTTTTATAAGACTCTCCACCTCCCTGGATACTGATGTAAGGATACACATGAAACCTGTTCTATATAATGACTGTGTACAGGCATCTACATTAACCCCAGCTGAGCCCCATAGCAATGATGAAACCCTGGCATATTGCTGTGCCTTCCCCTTGCTCCTCCAGGTCTTCCAAACTCCTGCTCAGTACTCTCATGCCATCAGCTCTTTCTGGTTGCAAGGACTTACCTGACACATTGAGCTTCGTAAGGGGAAGTGTTAGCAAGACCTTGCTAGCACCACCAGGATAAGGTGACACTTTATAAACACTGTCTTCCCAAGAGTGGATTTTAATCTGCTCCTGCTTCACACGCCTCTCCTCTTGACTCCTCCCACCATTTCTTTGGAACCATATGTCATAATATGCTCAAAGAGGGCATTTATTTCTGTGCAAATCTAGAAGACACTCAGATGCAAAAGGAAATAGAAGCATTAAGCAGTCAGAAGCCTCATTTTTCCCTTAAGCAAGAGTTTAAAAATGAAAATGTTATATTTTACATATTTTTTTAATATATGTATTGATATTTCGTATAACAAAGTGCTACAGGACTGGCCTTAAAGTAAGAAGGTATCTGGCTGTGAGCATGTTTGCTGGGATTTGAGAGGCTGAGGCGTAGGTGCTGAGGAATGGGAACCAAGATGGAGAAATTTGGATGGGAAGAGTATAAACAGAAAGTCAGTTACATGGAGTACTGCCCACAGGCACAGAAAGGGATACATACTAAGGGTCTGGTCAGAGGGGAGGAGGGAGAACTGTTTCCCATAAAAGAGGCATCCATAGCCATCTCTGTGCTGATGGGACTAGCTCAAGTGATGAGTGCCACCAAGTTGAACTTCACTCCAGACCTGTCCCAGTGAGTCTTGTGTATTGTGAAATAAAACATACTTAAAGAAGCCCTTGCCATGCTATGTCACTGACATCGTTATCCTTCAGCAAATGCATGGTTCCTTTCTTCCTCTGCTTGACCCCTTCTTTGTTGGTGAATTTCTTGAGTTGCTTTGGAATGTCTGCCTGCAGAGGGCCCTGTTTTCATGTGGTCGTGTGCCAAGATTAGGAAAGTGCAGCCTGGCACCTCTTCTCCCCATCAAGATTGAGAAGTGCTTCCTCCACCCAGTTTGTTTCCTTAGCTCAGGCCCTGTGGCTTGGAAGGCACAGGCCACTCCCCTCCTTCGCTGAGTTTACGACACCAATTTAGCCTGTGGCATTTTTGTCCCAAACCTCCTTTCTGCCCAGTATTTTCCATTATACTTTTTTTGTTTTTTTAGCTTATTGGGTATAGCTGCTTCACAATGTTGTGCTAGTTTCTGCTGTACAGCGAAGTGAATCAGCCATATTTATGCACATATCCCCTCACTTCTGGATCTCCCTCCCATCTAGGTCACCACAGAGCGTTGAGTAGAGTTCCCTGTGCTATACAGCAGGCTCTCACTAGTTATCTGTTCCACACATAGACTGATCTAGTCACAGCCTGCTCCATAGAAATTATTATAGTAACGCTACATTGTTGTATATGGTGTTTGCTATGTGCCAGACACTGTTGCATGCATTTTGTTTACATATATTAACTTAGCTAATCATTACATCCACCCTGCAAGGTAGATTCTGTTGTGAGCCCAAGGTCACATAGCTAGTGAGTGCTGGTGCTGAGGTTCAAACCCATAGAACCTGGCTCAAGAAGTCAGTTCTTTTAACCTCTTGCACAACGCTGCCTCCCAGTTGAATCACAAACCCACATGGCTTTTCTTTCATGTAGGTAATTATCAGCATTGTAACTGGCCTCCCAGGCTGTCATGCTAGCGAGCTCTGTGCTTTTCTGGTCACTCTGCATAAGGAATACGGCAGGTTAGTATGGCTGCTGCCTTTGCTTTGGGGAAAGGGATTCTATGTCTGGGTCTGCCTTGGCACTGGGAAACCTTCTTGTATTCTAGTTTGGCTTGTATTCTAGTTTGGCAAGATAGACAGTTAACCAGATAAGGAAAATAGTATATTAGCTAGTGAAAAGTGCTATGGAGAAATTAATGCAGAGAATGCTATAGGGAGTGCTGGGCTGGGGGAGGGATTCCAGTTTTAAATTGGGTACTCAGGGAAGACCTCACTGAGAAGGTGACATTTGAGCAAAGGCCTGAGGAAATGGGGGAATGAACCCTTGGGTATCTGGGCAAGAGCCCTGTAGCAGCAGGACCAGCATGGGCAGAGGCCTGGGAATGTGCCTGGTCAGCAGGGGAATTCAGGACCAGGGTGGTTAGAACTTGAGAGCTGGTGGGTGTGATCCTTCCGTGACCACAAGGGGACTGCGTGAGCTCAGGTGGAACTGGGACATGCTGGCTTAGGCAAAATTGGGGAAATCATTCATCCATCACTTCCATTTGGCTGGCAGATTGCTAAACAACCCTTGCCGACCAGGCTTTTTTTTTTTTTTTTTTGCGGTACGCGGGCCTCTCACTGTTGTGGCCTCTCCCGTTGCGGAGCACAGGCTCCGGACGCGCAGGCTCAGCGGCCATGGCTCACGGGCCTAGCCGCTCCACGGCATGTGGGATCTTCCCGGACCGAGGCACGAACCCATGTCCCCTGCATCGGCAGGTGGACTCTCAACCACTGCGCCACCAGGGAAGCCCCCCGACCAGGCTTTTAATAACTAGTTGGTCTACCTCAAAGTAAGGGATCCTGGGCTTCCCTGGTGGTGCAGTGGTTAAGAATCCGCCTGCCAATGTAGGGGACATGGGTTCGAGCCCTGGTCCAGGAAGATCCCACTTAGTTGCTGCGGAGCAACTAAGCCCATGTGCCACAACTACTGAGCCTGCTCTCTAGAGCCCGCGAGCCACAACTCCTGAAGCCTGTGCGCCTAGAGCCCGTGCTCTGCAACAAGAGAAACCACCACAGTGAGAAGCTCGCGCACCGCAACAAAGAGTAGCCCCCGCTTGCAACTAGAGAAAGCCCGCACACAGCAGCAAAGACCCAACACAACCAAAAATAAATAAATTAAATAAATAAATTTATTTTAAAAAAAAAAAAGGCAAGGCATCCTGCAGGAGGCCATATAGCAGAATTGAGAAGACTGAAATCACCTAGAAGTTTGGGAGTTTAGAGTGGGAGATTGTGGGGGGGGCGCTGTGGGGAGCCTCCTTCATGAGTACTCAATAGCTAACGAGTTCCTCCCTCATTTCCATTGCTTTTGTTCTGTAAAGAATCTGAATTCTTCACCCTACCCATTATCCCATTATTCTTTTTTTTGACTGTGCCACGTGGCATGTGCGATCTCAGTTCCCCAACCAGGAATTGAACCTGGGCCACTGCAGTGAAAGTGCTGAATCCTAACCACTGGGCCCCTAGGGAACTCCCCCTCCCTCCATTACTTATTCTTAGCAAGAATTTTACTGAAAACTGGACTGAAGCCATTTTACTGAATGATCTTTCAGGAAGTGACTGCCTGTTCAGGAGTCTTTCTCAACTCTGAAATCTGTTGGTCATGTGCTTATCTGACCTTTTTTCCTGTGGCAAGGCATTTCCTGCCAAAAGCTCCAGTGGTAGTGATTGCAGGATACAGGGCTTCCCACCCAGCCAGTGCACTCTGCCTATTTCTGTGGTGCCAGGATTGCTTTCTCCTGTATGGGTTCACTGGACAGAGAGTCTGTGGGTGTACTGGTCACATTTGAATCCACTGGCAGAGCCTATGGGCCTAGTCCTCATGCTGAGATTACACACTTGCCATTTCCAGGTGGATGGTATACCGTCAAGTCATGGACAGCTCCGAATGTTTTCACGCTGCCCACTTCCAGAGATACCTTTCCAGTGCCCTGGAGGCCCAACAGAACTGCTCTGCCCGCCAGTCAGCCTACATACGCAAGAAGACCAGACTACTGGTGGTGTTACAAGGGTGAGCGCTGGAAGCCTTTTGGGGATAGTGGGGTAGGGTGGTGACCTTGCCATTATTGTTATTTCATGTGTGGCTAACTTGGGGCACAGAACAAACACACATGCATGAGAAGTGTCTGTGTTACACAGATATGCCTTCAACAAGAACTGTTGCCATCCTGTGGCCCAGAGTGACTGGTGAAGATTGCACACAAGTTTTAAGTTTGGCCTCAACATCATAATATCCTCAGAAGGCAGAGAGTTAGGGAGGTGGTTTTCTGGGCAAGATTCTTTGATAATTCTTCTAACAGTAATGGTCCCTAAGCTTCTTCCTTTGCCACCGAGGCAAGGGAGCTTCAGTTTTTTCAGTCCTCCCTCCTGTGGAGTTGCAGAGACAGTCCCCACACTCTAGTCTCGAGCCCCATCATCCACGGAATGGCTAGTGCAGGAGGGTTTCCTTGGACCCTCAGTGAGGAGCATGAATAATCCAGTTGGGCAAGGAGCTCCCTGTGAGGACAGTTTCGGAGTGTGTACCACTGCTTGGGGAGCCTTGGCTGCAAGGAGCTTCCCTTGACCTGTTCTAAGAGCTTCCAGGGAGGAAGCAGGCCCATCATCCCCTGGGCCCAGAGGAGAACGTGTCAGATCAGGAAAACATGGGCTGTGCTCTTTGCTGCTGTCATTATAGTTGGTGATAAAGAAGCTTTTGGCAGTTCTCACAAAGTGCTTTTGTGCTATGCTGTGTTTTTTTGTGCTCATAATAATTAGTATTTGCAACTGGCTAATTATTTCCAGTAGAGAATAGGCCCGGATCCAAAACCCTGTTTGGTCTCTGGGGTGTGATGGTGAGGACTGGAGGAAAGCCAGGCCGATGGTGCTGCAGGAGGCAGGTGGGAGTATGTGCCCTGCCAGGCCATCTTTCCTCTTCTTTAGATCTTGTTCTTACACCTGCTTTGGGCTTCCCTTCTGTTGACCCTTTTGTCCTACTAGTGGGCTGAGGTTGTGGAAGCCACAGAGCCAGAAGGCTAGAAACCACTTGTTTTCCATCGCTTCTAATGGTCAAAGGAATGGGTTGGCCTAGCTTCATCACCTCCTGCTGCTTCTCCAGAGTTGAGTCATTGGGGCTGTGGACCTGGAGTCAAATTTGGTAGCTTGACATTGTGCAGCTGAGGTCATTTCCATCTTCCATTACTTCAGAAAGCATTGTTGACTCCTTGTCTCTAACTGTACAAGTCTGCAAAAGTGCTAGCTGTCCTGGCTGCTCTGGACTGCAGTGACAGTGTATGGCCAGCCCACTTGTACTCTTAGACCCAGTTCTTGCCCAGTCATAGCCCCAGGACACTAGGAACCTCAGATGTATTTCCTGCTGTGGTGCTCACTATGACACTGTTATTACAGGCTGGGCCCATTCTCTTGAGGCACAGCAGGGAACACATGGCAGCCTCTTTGTAGCATGTCCATCTCCTTGGGGCTGGGCCTGAGAGCCCAGTATTGAGGTTGTTGGTGAGGGGACACCCCAGAGGCTTCTCAAGTTGAGAATTTTATTCCTTGAATGTGGCCTTTATTTTGATTTACAGGATTCTGTGCTGTAGGGCAGAGTTTTCTTTTGCCCCTAGAGTGGCCTGGTCCCATTCTACTTACTGCAGCAGGTAGGCAGTGGTACTGAGCTTTGACATCAAGTGGATTATTAGGTTGTTGTTTTAAAAATTAATGTATTTTGAAATGATAAAATTTTAGGAATGGAGGACTGATTAGTCGTTGCCAGGAGTTAGGGATGGGAGTTGGGGGCAGGAGGGAGGTGGGTGTGGTTATAAAAGGGCAACATAAGCAAGCTTTGTGGTGAGGAACTGTTCAGTATCTTTATCGTGGTGGTGGAGCCTACACAGGTGACAAAATTGTATAGAACTTAATACATACACAAATAAGTAAAACTGTGGAAATCTGAGTTTTAATAATTTTAAGGAATTTGAGGGGCTGTATTTGTTTATACTCTGGAACATTGTAAAATTATTCTTTACATTATCTACATTTAAAACAGTATTGCTCAAAACAAAAATTGAATTAATGTAAAACGAGGTAAAATTGTAGGCTTAAATTGCAAATGTAAAATAGAGCCCGAAAGACAATTGTATGGAATATGTTGTTTCAGAGGAAAGAAAGTTAAAGCCCTGCTGGGTTTTTCGTTTCTGTTTTTTTGGGGGGTTTTGTGTTTTTTTTGCAGTACGTGGGCCTCTCACTGTTGTGGCCTCTCCCGTTGCGGAGCACAGCCTCCAGACGCACAGGCTCAGCAGCCATGGCTCATGGGCCCAGCCGCTCCGTGGCACGTGGGATCTTCCCGGACCAGGGCATGAACCTGTGTCCCCTGCATCGGCAGGCAGACTCTCAACCACTGCGCCACCAGGGAAGCCCTTGTTTTTGTTTTTAATAAAGAGAATACTGACAAGAAAGAGGCAATACAAAGAGTTAGTTTTTTGCCTTCATCATGCAGTTGGGGCAGTTTAGCCAGAGTGGCCAGGTACAGGCTTCATCAGTTGGATCGGTGTGCATCCTTCTGAGGTGAGGGCTGCCTCCTGCTGTCTGGAAGCCATGCCCAGGATGGTTATAAGGCAGGGGCTGGGCAGTAAGGGAGGGCATTAGCAGGCACACCATTAACAAGTAGAGTGATTGACACCAAAGACCTGCTGTCTGCTTCAGTGGCTCCTGGCTGCAGTGCCCAGATGCTTCACCTAGATACATTGGCCTCACCAAGAAGCCTGGGGCCTGTTTTTTGCTCTAACTTTTTTCCATTAAAATCAGTGAAAATTAATGTAATCCTCTGAAAACTTGGGAATTCCCCAGTCACCCTGTCTAAGGGAAATCTATTGTATTAAAATTGCCAAAATCCTCAGGACTGACTTATAAATGTTTCAGTTCTTTTTTTTTAAATTAAGATGATTATTATTTTTTATTTATGGTTGTGTTGGGTCTTCATTGCTGCACACGGGCTTTCTCTAGTTGCGGTGAGCGGGAGCTACTCTTCATTGCGGTGCGCCAGCTTCTCATTGCAGTGGCTTCACTTGCTGTGGAGCACGGGCTCTAGGTGCACGGGCTTCAGTAGTTGTGGCTCGCGGGCTCTAGAGCGCAGGCTCAGTAGTTGTGGTGCACAGGCTTAGTTGCTCCGCGGCATGTGGGATCTTCCTGGACCAGGGATCAAACCCATGTCCCCTGCATTGGCAGGTGGATTCTTAACCACTACACCACCAGGGAAGTCCCTTTCAGTTCTTTTTAGCCCTAAGAAATGAGAGTCTCTACAGCTTGTACCAAACATGGAAAGTAAAAAGCCCCCAGACACTTTTCTTTAGAAGAAGAGGAAAAAGCTGATGCTGAGGAGCAAGGCTAGGGCACTTCACCATGAGCATTAAGGCCATTAAACACAACTACAAAGAGATTTAAGGCAGTTTGTAAGCTTCAGGCCTGCTTACCAGAGTGTTACTGCAGTGTGAGGGGCTCTCCTAGCATCTAGGACCATCCAAACACTACAGAACCAGTGGAAAGCACTCTACATGGTCATATACACACATGCCCAGGCAGTGGGAGAAGCCTTCAAGAGAAACCAGGGAGCAGAGGGCTCGCTCTTTGTAGAACCTAGCACACCATGTTCTCTACTGAAGCGCCCACTGCTGTTTGGTCAGGACTGAGGCAGACCTGGGGTTGGGGGTGCTAATGTTGTTGTGTGGAGTAAAGTCAAGTACCGTTGTACAAATGAATTGTTTGTAGGAACTCAGGAAATAGCCCAGGCAGGCTGTACCTATCCCCCCAGCCCCAGGCTAAGACCAGGTCTGTATGATCAGCAAGGCTGCCCATCAGATTTGCCTTTTCCTCCGTAAGAACTGACCTTTTGTGATAGACTGGGTCAGTCAGGACAGTGTTCTTGGAGTGGCCAGGGGTCTGCCTGGAGTTCAATGTCCAGTTCATTCACCTGCCTTGCTTTAGGCACCATTGATTACAGCACCCAGCAACTACCTTACATTCTTATTGCAGAGACACACAATAAGCAAATTAGAAAATACAGTGTATGTAGCTGTAGTCAGTGCTTTGGAGAAGAATTGGGGTGAGGGTGGGGAGTATCAAGAGAGAGGATTGCTATATCCCATAGGCTGCATGAAGTCAGAGGACACCTCTCTCATAAGATGCCAATTGAGCAGAGACCCGAAGCGGGTTGAGGCAGTGAGGCTTGCAGACATCTGAGGAAAAGAGCATTACAGGAGAGGGGACAGGGAGTGCAAAGGTGAAATTATACCTGGCACGTTCAGGGAAGAGCCAGGAGGTCAAAGTAGTTAGATTCAGGTACAGGAAGAAATAGTAAGAAATTAAACTCATCCCTGCAGTGCGGGTCAGATCTTAGAGGGCTGTGTGGGCCATTGTAAGAGCTTTGGCTTTCAGGCCAAAGGGGGGATGGAAGCCACTCACTCAGTGGCTTACCTGATGGGGTTAGTATGACCCCTCTAACTTTTGTGTTGAAAACAGGTTATAGGGAGATACAAAGACAGATACAAAAAAAAAACAAAAAAAAAAAACACAAAAAAAAAACACACCAAAAAAAAAACCAAACAAACAAAAAAAAAGACAGATACAGATACAAAGACAGAAGCAGTTTGGACTCAGTGGTAGAGTGGGAGTATGAGCATAGTTATATTTTAAAGATTAAGAAAAAATGGAGTAAAAGAAGATGCCAAACAAACCTTTGGCCTCGCAGCTGAAAGAGTGGAATCTCCTCTGCTGAGAAGGACAAGACCTCAAGAGGAGCAGATGTGGGAGAGTTGGATCAGGAACATATTAAGTTGTAATTGAAAACATCAAATTGGCCCTGGAGGGAGTTCCAGGCAGGAGATACAAATGCAGTTGGTGTTTGACATGTGTCTACTGACTTGGAGATATGTCTCATAATCCCTCTTTCTCTTGCCTGCATGTTCTGTGAGATGAAAGGAGAGGAAAGAGCTATTAAAGAAAATATACCAATGCGGGAGATCCTAACTTGATTAGAAAACACCAAATCCCACCCTCAGAGCCCCAGGGTCACCTGCAGGCTTCTCATAAGGGGAGTGGGCAGTAGGGTTCTTTCTTCCACTCACTCTTGCGGTTAGAACTAATGGAACTCGGAAATACAGAAGCACTGTGGACTCCAGGGGCTCTAAATCATGAAGTGGGGTGACCCCAAGGAACCTAGTCGCAGTCTCCCCCTTTTGGTTTTCCTTCCACCCTTACTCAGCCACTCGGCAAGCATAACCCTCTTCCCGCACTCTAAAGCGCCAATCGGTAAACTAATTATTCCCTTTTTCCCCCCCAGCTACACAGATGTTATTGATGTTGTCCAGGCCCTGCAGATACATCCAGATTCAAATGTCAAGTCCTCCTTCACCATTGGTGCCATCACAGTGTGTGTGGAGCCCCTGAGCTGCTACATGGAGCACAGGTACATACTTAGGACCACCTCTGGCCCACAGGGTGTGTTGTGTTTAAGTGTACAGAAAGCAGTTTTCTCCCACCTCCCAGTAGGAGACACATCTTTACATGTGCTTATGTTTTGGAATGCATCAGTCTACCTTATATGTAATAAATGCCCAGTTGTCATTTGATTAGTGTTAGGTCCTCAGAGCCAGCATTTGGACTGGCAGCTTCTCACCACTTTGTGCACTGAAAAGTCACCCTTCTAGGACAGTGGGACTTGAAATAGCTTCTCCCAGAAAAAAAGAATGCCTATGGCAGGCTTTTATTTTCCTCTTTACTGCAGGGGAGGGGCTTTGTGTCCCAAGGCACTTGGAGTACCTCATAGATACTTTTTCATGTGGTTAAGCCATCTTAAACCATCTTACCTCAGTTAATGACACTTATTCTCATTACAAACAGGTGAACTTTTTTTTCTACTTTGGAAGTAATAACAAAGAAAATTGAGTATAATTCACTCATAATCTCACTCAATGTTAACTATTATAATTTTTGTGAATTCCTTTCTGGTCTTTTATGTGCATGCTTTTTTACAGTTGTGGTATACATATAATTTTATATCCTTCTTCTTAGGTTAACGTATAGACATGTTATGTAAGTGAACATATATATGTTCCTGCAATTACAGTGGTAATTACATTTTGATTGGGTATGTAATCATTATGTGCATATATGGACATAATAGTCTTAACCAGCTCCGCATTGTTAGTCACATAGGATGTCTCCAGCTTTTCACTATCATAAATAATGCTATGAGAACATCTTTATCCATATAAATTTCTGAAATTTCAGATAATTTCCTTAGAATAGATTCCTCAAAGATATTAATTAATTGTATGATAGTTTTATTACTCTTTATTCATATTTCCAAATTGCTTTCTGAGTGGGTTTTGCAGTTTATACTGCCTCAGTGGTATCTAGAAGTACCTATTTCATCATGAGAGAAATCCTCACTGGGAAGTGTCAAACATTACAGTGTCCCTTCATAGAGCTATTTGACTTCCTCTCCCTTTAGCCTAGTACAATGTATCCAAGGTCTTTAATCATGTGGTTTTTCTGGCTAGTCCATATTATTATCATCTCCTGGTAACTGATTGATCTATCCTTAGATCTTCATCTGGAAAAGCTCCCTTCTCGAGTCCCAAGTTGATATCTTTAGACTTCTCGTAGAATTTACATTAGAAGTTACTCCCTAGTCACCTTAACTGATCCCAAGAAATGTCTTCACCATTCTCCCTTCTCTTTAGCTCTGACCTAGGTTCTGCTCTCCCATAATAAAGCTAAGGTGGTCTATTTTTCCTTCTGCCTTAGGTTAGGTTATTGTAGTGAATGCTGAGCATCCCCATTGTACTTCAGAATGCCATATTGAGTCTTACATGCCACTCTTTCTACCATCCATGTCTCTTCTTTTTCTGAAGTTTTTACTTAAAGATGAATGAAAGCAGAAAGGGGTCTAACAGGGGACTAGACACTACTAGACATATTAACATAGAAAGGTAGGAAAAGATAGTAATAAACAAAGAACAGACAAAGGTTACACTCTAGACAAGCACTCTTCTACACCGTCAATAAAAAGTTAAGGAGAAGAGAAACTAACAGGGTGGTGAGGGAAGAGCTCAAGGAAGAGATATAAAAGGTCTGGGGAAATGGGGAGGAGGGATCTTCCTGGGGTATTGGAAATGTTCTAAAACAGAATTGTGGCAATGGTTGCACAACTCTGTAAACAATTTACTAAAATAATCATTGAATTGTACACTTTAAATGAGTAAATTTTATGGTGTACAGGTTATAAATAAAGCAGTTAAATAGAAAATATCAGGGAAAAGGAATTTAGCTGACAAAAGCAGCTGAAAGATAAACTGTTAGAGTCCTAGAAAGAAAATAAAAATTTCACTATAGAAATGAAAATCTCAAAGCAGTGAGAAGTAAAAGTAGACACTGCTAAAACAAAATGGAAAGGAAATACGGAATTCCCGGAAGGTCCAGTGGTTAGGACTCCTCCCTTCTACTGCAGGGGGCACAGATCCAGTCCCTGGTCGGGGAACTAAGATCCCACAAGCCACACAGCCAAAAAAAAAATTTTGAGAGGAAATAGACAAAGAAATGAAGACAATTAGAGAAAAGAGAGGAATTATAGAATACAGATTTAGCTTTTGCGAGGACAGAAATCATTTCTGTTTAATGCTTAGTACATAGTAAGTGCTCATGAAGTGTCTGTGGAATAAATGAGTGTGCCAGCATGTGAGGAATAAGTGTCCTTGAAGAGAATTAAATAAGTAAATCAATAAACAAGCTAAAGATAAGCATATAATCTCTTTAAATATAGAAATAAGGGTAAAGTATATGAATTATAGTTATGGAATATAAAAATACAAATGACAAAATCAGGTGGGTTAAAAAGTATAAGAGATTAGGACTTCCCTGGTGGCGCAGTGGTTAAGAATCTGCCTGCCAATGCAGGGAACACGGGTTTGAGCCCTGGTCCGGGCATATCCCACATGCCACGGAGCAACTAAGCCCATGCGCCACAACTACTGAGCCTGTGCTCTAGAGCCCGTGAGCCACAACTACTGAAGCCCACGCACCTAGAGCCCGTGCTCCGCAACAAGAGAAGTCACCGCAATGAGAAGCAAGCGCACCGCAAAGAAGAGTAGCCCCCGCTCACCGCAACTAGAGAAAGCCCGTGTGCAGCAATGAAGACCCAATGCAGCCAAAAAAAAAAAAGTATAAGAGATCAAAAATAATATTTGTCAATAAATCAAAATTACTGATTTGCTCAGTTTTTAGATATTAATGAGAAATTTCCAAATTTACTTTTGAATCCATTCCAGAAAGTAATTTACTATAGTGGTTTACTAATGCTCTGTTGGAAAACTAATGATTAGCCCCTGTGCATGGGCTGTGGAGCTATTCTGTTTCATGTGCATGGGGGTGCATGTGGAATAGAATAAGAGAATTACGGGACTCATGATCAAGAATAGAAAGTTATTGGGACTTCCCTGGTGGTCCAGCAGTTAAGACTCTGCACTCCCAGCACAGGGGGCTGGGGTTCAATCCCTGGTCAGGGAACTAGATCCCACATGCCGTAACTAGAAAATCCCATGTGCCACAACTAAGACCCGGTGGCTCAGCCAAGTAAATAAATAAATATATTTTTTTTAAAAACTTGGTTAAAAAAAAAGAGAATAGAAAGTTATTAAATAACATTAATCCCATTCCATTAAGAAAAAAATTAAGTGGGCCAGTGTTAAGCCCATAATTTTTTTTTTTTTTTAAAGAAGATGTTGGGGGTAGGAGTTTATTAATTAATTAATTAATTTTTGCTGTGTTGGGTCTTCGTTTCTGTGCGAGGGCTTTCTCTAGTTGTGGCAAGCGGGGGCCACTCTTCATCGTGGTGCGCGGGCCTCTCACTATCGCGGCCTCTCTTGTTGTGGAGCACAGGCTCCAGACGCGCAGGCTCAGTAGTTGTGGCTCCCGGGCCTAGTTGCTCCGCGGCATGTGGGATCTTCCCAGACCAGGGCTCAAACCTGTGTCCCCTGCATTAGCAGGCAGATTCTCAACCACTGTGCCACCAGGGAAGCCCAGCCCATAAATTTTTAAAAAGCAAAAACAATCTGGGAATTCCCTGGCAGTCCAGTGGTTAGGACTTGGTGCTTTCACTGCCGTGGCCTGGGTTCGCTCCCTGGTTGGGGAACTAAGATCCTGCAAGCTGCATGGCATGGCCAAAAGAAAGAAAGAAACAAAGGAGGGGGAGGGAGGGAGGAAGGAAGGAAGGGAGGGAGGGAGGGAGGGAGGGAGGAAGGAAGGGAGGGAGGAAGGAAGGGAGGAAGGAATCCATCCTTACGTAGCCAACTGTGGTAGATTAAAATTATGGCCACAGCAGAAGCAGCCCCTCCCATCAAGACCTGAAGAGTCGAATCTACTTCTCACCTGGGCATTGTGACTAGGCTTTGGCCAGTGGGACATCAAGAAGCATGAAACAAGCCAAGGCTTGAAAAGCATTTACACATTGGGGTTTGCCCTCTCTTGCTTCTGGGAGCTAAGACCACCATATGAAGAAGCCTGGGCTAGGCTGCTTGAGGATGAAAGACCATGTGGAGAGAGAGGCCCAGCCATCCATTCCTACCATTTGGACTGAGACCCCAGTTGGGCCTGTGAGTGAGACCATTTTAGATAATCATCAGCCCCAGCTGAGCTGCCCCAGGCCAAAACAACTGCCCATTCAACCTATAGAATCATGAGAAATAATAAATCATCATTATTTTAAGCCACTTAGTTTTGGGGTGATTTTTTATACTGCAACAGTATAAGAAAATAGGTACACATATACACTCTTTTTTTTTTCCATACACTGTTGATAGGAATGTAAAATGATTTAATCTCTTTGGAGACAAATATGGCCATTCCATTGCTCAAATTTTATCATACAGTTATATTTTTACAAATGTGCAAAGATATATAGGTATAGGGGTGTTTGTTTCAGGCAGAATTTTTAATTCCAAACAGTAGAGCCCACTCCAGCATGTCTAGCTGGGGAGGAATTTACTAATGTACATTATAGCTTGCAGAGTCTCTAGGAGGGTCAGGCTGTATTGGCTAGGCAGCCAGGTGGAACACTCAAACTTCCTGTAGGGCTGCCCCGGTGAAGGGGATATCTCAACCACTTCTTCCACCAGAAAATGGAGTCTGCTTACCATACATTCCCTCACTCACCATGCTCATTGCCACTTGGAGTCTAGGTGGTAGAACTTCAGCCATATGCCTGCACCAGACGGCAAGAAAGGCTGGAAAAGCAGTTTTCTGCCATTTACGCCAGGGACGGGCTTCCCAATTCCAAGTCTGGGAAAGGTGTTTAGAAGGTACTGGGCAGTCTGAAATATGACAGGTGTGCTCTGCAATGTTCAAGACAACACTATTAATAATATCAAAGAACTGGAAATAATCCAAATGCTCAATTAGTAAGTGACTGGTTAAATTTGGGGATATTCATAAGGGACTGCTATGCAGGCATTTTTTAAATTCAAGTAGATTTTTATCTTCTAACATAGAAAATGGCCATAATATTTTATGAAGTGAGAAAAACAAATTACCAAAACAATGTATATTTTTTAAATGTTTACTTGTATACGCATAGAAAATATCTAGAAGGATACATGCCAGACTGTGAAATGGTTGTTCCTTCTGGGAAATGACCAGTTCCTTGGGGGCAAATGTTGGATGATGGGAAAACCATTTGATATTTTATAGTATCATGTATATTGCTTCTTTTAATGTAACAGCTTTATTGAAGTTTCTGTGGATATACTTATTCTGGACATTTCATGAATGGAATCATATAATATGTGGCCTTTTGTGTCTGGCTTCTTTCAGGGTTCATCCATGTTGTAGCATGTGTCAGTGTTTCATTCCTTTTTATTGACAAATATTTCATTGTATGGATATATCACATCTTTTCTATCCATTCATCAGTTGATGGACATTTGAGTTATTTGCATCTTTTGGCTATCATAAATATACTGCTATGAATGTTTATGTATTAAGTTTTCATATGGTTGTATGTTTTCTGTTCTCTTGGGTAGAATTACTGGGTCATATGGTAACTGTATATTTAACTTTTTTTTTTTTTTTTTTTTTTTATATTTAACTTTTTGAGGAACTGCAAACTTACCCAAAGCCACTATACCATTTGCATCCTCATCAGCAATGTATGAGGGTTCCCATTTCTCCACATCTTCACCAATACTTGTTATTTGTCTGTCTTCAATAATATTACAGTTTAGGGCTTCCCTGGTGGCGCAGTGGTTGAGAGTCTGCCTGCCAATGCAGGGGACACGGGTTTGTGCCCTGGTCCAGGAGGATCCCACATGCCGGAGCGGCTGGGCCCGTGAGCCATGGCTGCTGGGCCTGTGCGTCCGGAGCCTGTGCTCCGCAACGGGAGAGGCCACAGCAGTGAGAGGCCCGCGTACCGCAAAAAAAAAATAATAATAATAATAATATTACAGTTTAGTAGGGAAGACGATATGCAGAGAAGGAAAGGAGTGAGCCAACATTTGTTTTCCACTGTTTGTTAGACACTGTGATGCTTTACCCCTTTCAAACCTCAAAATCCCCTTTAGGTATTTTGGGAGGCATTTAAGGTAGGCATCATTACCATGTTTTACCATGAGGAAGCTGTTGCTCAGAAAAGTTAAATAATTTTCCAAATGCCACACCCATGACATGTACACAATTAATCATGATATAGGGTAGGAAGTGCTGTAATAAAAGATTCATGTAATTTTATAAGAATTATAAAAAAGCAATAACTCATAGTTGGATTAGTAAAGAAAGCCAGCATATGAATTTGAAGAACAGGGATGCCAGAGATGCCAAGATATGAGAAGAAATTGCATGCATGTGCAAGTCCATGTGTTCTGAGTATTTTCTTTGCACCTGTTTAAAGTGAGCAGCTTAATGGCCCTCTACCCTGTCAGGGGTTTAAAACATGAGCATCCAACCTGTGATTGTATAAGATGCCTTGAGGGGAAACATTGCTCAGCCTTGTCTAAGATGCCACTGGTGTGAATTTCTGTGGGCTACTGCAAGAAAGCAAGCAGGGCACTGAGAAGGGCTTTTAAGGGCATGTACTCTAAAGTCACAGGTACTTACTTGATGGGGACAGTCATTTTTCTAAGAATGCATTTGCTGTGTGGCTGGCCATTCAGTGGACTATGAATGCAGTGAAGTCAGTAACCTCTATTCTTGGGAGACTCTGGTGCGGATGTCTCTTCCTTTGCTCCAGGGCTCCTGACCTTGCTCAGAGCACATGGGGATTCTCCCATGGAATTCTTTAGAAACCATGAAGGAGTCAGGCAAGTGAACTAGATCCACAGCCCAAAGTTGTATTCATCCAGCACACTCATCCACCAAATTTGGTTCCAAATGCTGTGTGTCTGGCTGTTGTCAGAAATCAAATTAAAAGATGAGGATTTGCCACCACCAAGAAAATTGCAGGAGAGAAACTCCCCTCAGTGTTTTGAACAGCACTAATACCTGCCAACTACACCAGCAACAATTCAGAGGGTGGCTTCATCAAGCATCTTATTTTCAGGGGAAGAAAGCACAGGAGCTCTGTGGTGCCAAATGAACCCGGGTCCCTGTATAAGCTCTCCCATTTCCTAGCTGCATGTGGGACCTTGGGCCAAGTGCTTAGCTTGCTTAGCCAACCTAAACCCACTCTTTGTGGTTTTTAGGTAGCCAAGGCACAGGGTGGATGTGAGAATAAAATTGTATATATGAACTGCTTGCACAGTGCCCAGCCCATGGTAAGAACTTGATAAAAGGCAGCTATTCTCATTAGTGTTAGCTTTCTTCTCTAAGAAGAGCACTGTGGTGTTTTAGAAGTTTTAAAGCACTGAGAATATGGGCTTTTCTCTGGAGCTTACTGCAGAGCTACAGTTGTTAACTCACACTTTGGATTAGTCACCCTCAATCCAATCAGTCAGTTTCCTACATTTCATTCACCGTTTGAGCTCAGAATAGGATTAAAGGGAAACCAGGATTCTGTTGTGCACATAAAGGGAAATATGGCAACTTTGGTACTGAAGGCCCTTGGCACAGTTAGGTAAAATAATTCTCATTTTCCCTTGAAATTTCCCCTTTACTGTCAGGACAGTATCTCTTTGGGAGGGTGGAAAAGAAGACCAAGTTCTCTTTCTCCATTTCTTATAGTCTTGAGAGCTGGCCCTGTCCTCAGTATCCCCTCTTCAACATTCCACCAAGAGTTGGCCACTTTGGGACTTCTGTGGGGTTTCTGGCTTAGGGGACTTTGGTTCAAAGCTATGAAAACCTTTTGTATAATCATGGCTATCCTTAATGTTCAGTGTTGCCTGCCCGTTGCCCCACTGAGTAAGTCATCTTGTATGTTAGTGATATTCACATTTTTGTGAGAAATAACCAATGAAAATTCTGAGATTAATGGTTTTAAAATATTTCTTTTTTCTCCCTAGATTTCTCTTTCCTAAATGTCTCGACCAGTGTTCACAAGGTAAGCAATATGCTCTGTTTTCGCTTGCAAGCCTTTCAAATTATGTTTAGATGCAACAGACTTCTTCATGCTCCCACCTACCATTCTGAAATCTAAAGCAAATAAAACTGATCCAGGGAAGACTTGGGCATTTTTTGCTTTTATCATATTTGATAGGCAGATTTCTTCCGAGAGTTTGTCTCTTAATGATAATAAATTGCCATGGCAACACCTCTTCTGAGCTGGGCTTAAGTCTGCCCTGGCCTTCCAGCTAATGTCAGTGGACTGAATAGGTATTCCTAGCCTGTGGATCAGCAAGATTTTGATGCATTTCTCCTGTCCCATGAGTGAGAATATGGCCGAGTAGAACCTCCTCCCTTAGTCCCCTGCTACATATACTGAAATTTTCCACGTCTCCTTTATAACATTTAGAAAAATCCACACATCCTGTAGGTTACACTCATCCTTGCATTGTCCTACCTTCTGGCAGCCTGGGAGCAGCACTTTTTAGTCATATTAGCTATGATGGCTGGAGACCCAGAATAAATTCTAAATTTCCTACAGTTAGTGATAAAATACTTATTGTTGTCAGAAGGCCTGGGGTCTGGGCTCCCTGAAACAGCCCAGCAAGTAGAAATCAGATGGAAGAAAAGAACTCAGTGTCACCAGCACGGTTTTGCCCTGCTGATGCCATTGCCAATCCACAGGGAATGGAGACAACAGAGCATTCGTAGAGCTGTTGTCTTGGGGAAGAGCTGAGCTGGAGGCTGTGCAGGGCAGGAGGCCGGGTCACTGGAGAGAAGAATGTGTGTGTTGGACTGCTGCACCAGGGAGTCTCAAGTCTAGCTTTTAGAGGCCCCTGTTGCTTTCTAGGCACTGCACCCCAGAAGCAGAGTTGAATGGAGGTTGGCTGGGTCTATCCACCGTGTCCACCCCAGGTAGATTAAAGAGATTTTATAGGGGCTGGGTTAGTAGGATCTGGTAACAGACTAGATGGGGGGACATTGAAAAAGGGGGTATCTGGAGTGACTCCTAGGTTTCTAGCTTGGGAGATTGGAAAGGTTGGTGGTACCTATCCTTGAAATAGACTACATAGGAGAAAACATAGGTCCAGGAGATAACCAAAGAGAGCTGTCTGGTCCTTTGATAAATGTTTGGAAGTCATGATCAAAGCCAACGGTGTGGGCTGTAGTAAGCCCCTCTGACTATATGATCGATCATATAGTGATCGATCACATAACTGATCACATGAAGATTGCCACCCTAGTGCCCCTTGGCTTCTTGACACTTTCTCCTTCAGTGCCCCTCTTCTTTTTTTGCATGTGGGAAAAAGATGATCAGGCTACCTTGGCAAAGAACCTTAAGCAAGTGTTCTGTCTTTACTGTCCATGAACCTGGGCCAGTATTGCAAGAGGAAAGCTCTTTTAGGCCAAGACAGAATGAGTTCTGTCTGGGATTTTGTAGGCATATTTCATTAGCACTGCCTTCCAACTCATTGTTCAAAGGTAATGTGTGTCAATTCTGTACTTATATAAAGAAAGCTAGGGTAGGGGTGGGAGGACTTCCCTGGTGGTCCAGTGGTTAAGAATCCGCCTTCCAACGCAGGGAACTCGGGTTCGATCCCTGGTCGGGGAACTAAGATCCCACATGCTGCGGGGCAACTAAGCGCGTGCACTGCAACTGCTGAGCATGCGAGCCACAACTAGAGAGCCTGCATGCCACAACTACAGAGCCCACACGCTTTGGAGCCCGCATGCCACAAGAAGAGAGAAGCCTGTACACCACCACAAAAGATCTCATGTGCCACAACTAAGACCCAACGCAGCCAAAAATTAAATAAATAAATTTTTTTTTTTTTTTTTTTTTTTTTTTTTGCGGTACGCGGGCCTCTCACTGCTGTGGCCTCTCCCGTTGCGGAGCACAGGCTCCGGACGCTCAGGTTCAGTGGCCATGGCTCACGGGCCCAGCCGCTCCGCGGCATGTGGGATCCTCCCAGACCAGGGCACGAACCCGTGTCCCCTGCATCGGCAGGCGGACTCTCAACCACTGCACCACCAGGGAAGCCCAAATAAATATGTTTTTAAGAAAAGAATTAAAAGAAAAAAAAAAAAAAGAAAGCCAGGGGAATTCCCTGGCAGTCCAGTGGTTAGGACTGCCACAGCCTGGGTTCAGTGCCACAGTCACTCCCACAGCCTGGGTTCAGTCCCTGGTTGGAGGCGTAAAAAAAAAAAAAAAGAAAGCTGGGAATGTGATCAGATGTAGACAGATAACCTTGAGGCCATATATGCTGTTTTCTGAACTGCAAAGGGCTTGTTAAGTGATAGTGCCTTGGTAGACATCTTCCCCTTACATCTGGGCCAAGAGGACACTATAGACTGATCTGACCTAATTCACCATGGGCATGGACCTTCTGGGGAGAGAGGAGATAAAATGCAAGTATTTCTTCTTCCTCAGAGATTTGGTGGCTCTCTTAGAGGTAGAATCTGCCACCGGTAGACAAACATTTTACGTCCTAAGGGAGCAGTTGCCTCCCTTCACTCCTGTTCATGAGTTAAGCTCCCTGATTCATTGCTTTTACAACAAAGGATTATTTTACAATGAGAAAAGCACTGTATTGCAGCCACAAGATGATGTGTATTACAGAGATCCAAGGATTAGGAAATAATCTCAATGCTTAAACAGCAAGCAAGGCTCATTATAATGCTGGCTTTAAAACAGAGCGCAGATAATTTACTACCATGATCTGCTTTTAGATGTATCTGTAGATAGACAAAAGAAGTGAGATTTGTGTTCTTCTGGGCTGCTGGAAGTCTTTAGCCAGACTGGGATGGTCAAACAGACCTCAGAGATGTTTCTCCACTCTTGGGAACAGGCCAGTCCAGGCTGCCTGCTCACTCACAACCCAGACTGGTGAGGTGTTGGCCAAATCAGAGTATCCACTCCTTGATAACAGAGCAGAAGGAAGCTCCCGGCCCAAGCAAGATGAAACCGCTCATGATGGCCTCTTCACCCTGTGCTCCAGATAACTGCTGTACCTTGCCTTGAAGATGGCATTTCCTCTTGGCAGGTAGCAGATTGCATAGCTGGCCTAAGGAATGCTGGGGATAATCCTTTTGCTTGTTTCTCCACAAAGCAAAGCCCCTTTTATATGTCCAATTCCTGACCTAGAATCCAAAGCCCACAGTGTTTGTCTACATGGTACTCATGGGGCAGACAGGACTTTGGGCAAGTTATCTGTCAGAGACTCGGATCCTAGCCTTTTCTCAGGCAGGACGAGCCTGTGCTTGTGACCCTGCTGCATGCCACTCAGGTTGGCACATTCGCAGTAGTCTGACTCTCCAGTTTCTTCTGCCCAAGTAGATGCTAAGTAGAGTCCTAGGGCCTTTATAGATCTTCTCTCAGCCTTTCCTGACTCCTCACTGCAAGATCCACCACAGCTATTCTTGTCTTCCACCCCTGGTAATGTCATGGGCCTCTCGCAGGAGCCGGCTCTCATAACTGCCATCTCTGGAATGTGCTGAGCCTTCTAGAACCCTGCCTGCCACCCCACTGTGCCACATTCTGGGCCTGGCTGCCTGGCCTTGCTTTACTCAGTTTCCAAAGGCCCCAGCCACTTCCTGTGGCTGCACCAGGACATGGGGTTCTGGCAGTAGGCTCACCAGGCTGTCCTCACTGCCTCCCCACAGCCTGCAGAGTGACCTTTCTAAATGGGAATGGAAGCACAGGCACTACCAGTGTCACCTTTGTTAGGAGGCTTTCCTAAAACTCTGACTGCAGATGGTCCATCTTAATGTTAAAGCTTATGAACAAGGAAGGCATGTGAGAAACCTTTTTAAAATAGAATAAACAAAATGCAGACATATTCTCCATTTGAATTCCTAAGTCTTGTGCTATTACCACATCTAGGCCATACCTGAAGACCTTGAGAATAGAAGTTTTAAGTGTAGGAGAAGCTGTTAAGAAAATATGGTTCTGTATATTCCTATATACTTGTATATGCATAGACTATCTGAGGAGGCATACCCAAAATCTGGTTATTAGTGGTTGCCTCTGCGGAGGAGAAATAAGGCTCAGGGTGCCAGAGAAGGGAAGAAGAAACTTGAACACCCTTTTGTACCTTACGAATTTTGCACCAAAAATATGTATATACTAATAAATCTTAGAAACCTTTCCAGATGGCTGTCTGATGAATAGTACTTGCTCAGACCTGCAAGTGGGAGAATTTTTGGCATGTGGGTACCCACGGCTTAGTTTCTTAGGCAGCTGCCTCGGAGGTCAGGTTGCATGTGTCTTTTATTACACTTCATTTATTCGTTCATTTATTCAGCAAATTTTTATCTAATGCCTGCTGTAACCCAGTCCTGTGGGATTAAGAAAGGCTTCTGGAAGAGGTGCTATTCAAATTGTCTACACCCTGAAGGAGGAGTTGGCCCTCCTTCAAAAAAATGAGAGAAAGGATGGCTCCAGGCAGAAGAAACAGCAAGATTGAAGGCCTGATGGTGATTAGAGTACGACTAGGGCCCTGAGGAAGTGCATCATGCAGATAGGTCAAGCAGGCCAAGAAGTTTAGATATCAGCCAAAAATAATTGGAATGCATTAAATATTTTAAGTAGGGAAGTGACTTGATCAGATTTATGTTTTTGAAAGATTACTCTTACTACAATAGGAAGAATGAATTGTAGTAAAGGAAGCCTGGAAGTAGAGAGAATGAGCAGTAACCTAGTGAAGAGAGAGCAGTGGTCTAAACCAGGCAAATGGTAGCAGGGACTGAGAGTGGAGGATGGACGATGGCCCAGGTTTGGGGAACTAGGCAGTCGGTGTGCCTTTCACCAAGTGACCGCTTGGATGTCAGGGGAAGCCATTGAGGAAACTCACCTTTGAATCCTCAGAGGTCTCTCAAGCACTGTGCAGAGGCATATAGGCCATATTTACCTAAGGCCGACTGACTTGCTGTGGAGCACTAACAGATACCTGTGAAGAGCAGGACTCATGTCTCAGAACCAAGGAACCAATAGATTCCCAAACAGTGTGTAAGCACTCAGGAAGCAGATTATGTGCTCAGCAGTCGAGCCCTACCTCCTGACATCTATGATCCTAGGCATATTGTATACCCTTCGTGTGTGCCTTGTCCCCATTGTAACACACGACCATTGACATGAAGCTCCTAACCCCTGTTCCCTGGTTGCGAATGGAATGTGGTTATGAGGTTAGATTCAGTCTTCAGAGTTTTGGAACACTTTTTATAAATATGATTGGTGAGAGGAAGGAAGTATCACTAACTTCTGCCTCAGACCAGAGGCAGGGACCAGGGGTCCTGGAAGTTGCCTTCAAACCAGTGATAGCCACTCATCTAAACCATGGGCTCAGCAGCCTAGGCTGGTGAGAGTCATGTGACTTACCTTCCTGCTTGTCGCTGTGGCTAAGGCGTGCCACAGCCACCTCTGTCAGTCTGAGGAATCGGTCCAGGCTCCTTGGTGTACATGTAGGGGTCCCATTCCCAAATGATGAGATGGTGGTGGTAGTAGTGTCAGGTTGCATTTAATGAGTTCTTACTCTCTGTAGCCTGTGATAAAGCATTTCACAGATAACCTGGAGGTATGTGTTCCCATCTGACAGAGGAGGAAATTTGGGCTCAGAGAGAAAGTTGAGCAATTTGCCTAATGTCACCCATGAATAATTAGTGGAACCGAAAATTCAGACTCAGGTTTGCTTGGCTCCAAAACCCACGCTTTAATCTTTACCTTATGCTATCTTTTTACATATATGAAGAAGATAAATAAAAATATAAGCCTTATATTTTAAGCACTGCCCGTGTTATTCAAAGGAGCTCTCGTAGTTCAGAGAAAGGGAGACAGCAAGGTGGCATGAGGGGAGGATTGGGATGATAACGGTATTAGAGAAGATTGTAAGGAAGAAGTAAGCTTTACCAAAAAAATTTTTTAAAAGGCTTAAGTGAAAAAACAAGGTACAGAATGGTATAGTATGCCACTGTTTGTGGGAAAAATGTATACATACACATTTACTTGTAAATACTCAGCACATATCTGGAAGAAAACTCTGATAAATATGGTTGCCTCCAGGGAAAGAAGTAGGTTGCTGGGTAGGAAGGGAATTTACTTTGTCTGTGAACTCTTCTGTACATTATGAGTTTTGCCCTGAAAAACTAAGTACAGCTAATTTTTTAAAAAACAAAGCACTTGACTGAAGTGAACAGTAAGAGTCCTCTGTACTGAATATTCATTATTCAGGATCCTACAATTACAAGGTTACTTAGGAAAGCTGAAGTCTCATAATTTAGAGACATTCACTTATGAACTAATCGTTTACAAAACTAGTCTCGGGCTTCCCTGGTGGCACAGTGATTGAGAGTCTGCCTGATGATGCAGGGGTTGCGGGTTCGTGCCCTGGTCCGGGAAGATCCCACATGCCGCGGAGCGGCTGGGCCCGTGAGCCATGGCCGCTGAGCCTGCACATCCAGAGCCTGTGTTCCTGAACGGGAGAGGCCACAACAGTGAGAGGCCACGTACCACAAAAACAAACAAACAAACAAAAAACTAGTCTCTATTAGTAAAAAGATTGATGATGAGCATTGAGTATTCTTAGGTATAGAATTAATTATAACACCTATGAGAATGCTATTACAAGATAGAATATAAATGCTGAAAATCTCAAAACCCTATAAATGAAATTATATTTAATAAAAAATTAGGAGGCAACGAGAGAGAGATTACCTCTACATCTTCTCAAGTGGGAGATCAGTAAATTTTAAAGCTGTTAAGTCAATTTGTAAAGAGTTAGTTGTACTCTTTAAAGATACAAAATTATCCACTCGGGCTTCCCTGGTGGCATGGTGGTTAGGAATCCAACTGCCAAGTCAGGGGACACGGGTTTGAGCCCTGGTCTGGGAAGATCCCACGTGCCGCGGAGCAGCTAAGCCCAGGTGCCACAACTACTGAGCCTGCGCTCTAGAGCCCACGAGCCACAACTGCTGAAGCCCACGCTCCTAGAGCCTGTGCTCCACAACCAGAGAAGCCACCGCAGTGAGAAGCCCGCACACCGCAATGAAGAGTAGCCCCCGCTCGCCACAACTAAAGAATGCCCGCACGCAGCAACGAAGACCCAACACAGCCATAAATAAATAAATAAATAAATAAATTTATAAGAACAGTAAAACTTAAAAAAAGTATCCACTAGAGGAACTATAAAATTATTAATGTAGCCAACCAGAACATGATAGTGGAGAAGCGGGGCAAATTTAAGGGTATATGAACTTCCTTGTCTGTCATGTGGAAAAGTCAAAAGACATTGTCTAAAGGTGACATAAGGATAGCTATCATAAGAACATAAAACAGACTATAAGCCCACCACTTATCAGAAGGAAAGCAGAAAACAATGCAGAAATCATATTGCTAAAAGTTAAAAAAAAATTTTTTTAAATAGAATTCCACATAAACAAGGTAACAGAAACAAAGTGTCAGTAAATATAAATGGAATAAACACCTATTAAAAGGAAAAGTATCTCAGATTAAACCAAAAAGTAGAATCTAATTATATGATGTTCTGTACAAGAGAAGCATCTAAAACTAAGTAAGGATGGTGATGAAAGAATGGACAAGATATAACAGACGAATGCAAACAAAAAGAAATGAGGTTGATATTAATAACAGCAGGGTTGAATACCAGGCAAAATATTGAAGAGTCTAAAAAGGGCAGTTTTGGGACTTTCCTGGTGGTCCAGCGGTTAAGACTCCGTGCTTCCACTGCAAGGTGCACGGGTTCAATCCCTGGTCGGGGAACTAAGATCCCACATGCCGCACAGCACGGCTAATAAGTAAATAAATAAAAGGGCAATTTTTAATGATAAAGGACACCATCTACAACCTGTCATGAATATTTCTGTAACCAAATAATTCAAAAGAAAGCATATACCTTTAAGTTACTATGTTACTAAACAAGAAATAATTTTTCTTTTTATTGAGATATAATTGACATATAACATTGTATTAGTTTCAAGTGTACAACAGAATGATTTGATGTTTGTATACATTGCAAAATGATAATCCCAGTAAGTCTAGTTAACATGCATTGCCTTACCTAGTTACAAAACAATTTTTTCTTATGATGAGAACTTTTAAGATCTACTCTCTTAGCAGCTTTTAGTTATTCAATACAGTATTATTAACTATAGTTACCATGCTGTACATTACATCTCCATGACTTATTTATTTTATAACTGGAAGTTTGTACCTTTTGACTCTCTCCTCCCATTTTTCTCACCCCCTGCCCCCTGCTTCTGGCAACCACCAGTTTGTTCTCTGTATCTATGGGCTTGGTTTTTGTTTTTGTTTTTAGATTCTGCATATTAATGAGATCATATGGTATTTCTCTCTCTGACTTATTTCATTTAGCATAATGCCCTTGCGGTCCATCCATGGCAAGATGGCAAGATTTCATTCTCTTTATGGCTGAGTAACATTTATATATATATATCATTATCATATATAAGATAGATATATATAAGATATATCTATCTTATATCTCCTTTATCCATTCATCCACTAATGGACACTTAGGTTTCCATATCTTGCTATTGTGAATAATACTGCAATGAACATGGGTGTGCAGATAGCTCTTCAAGATAGTGATTTCAGTTCCTTCTGGTATATTCCAGAAGTGGAATTGTTGGATCATATGGTACTTTTAATTTTTTTAGGAATCTCCATCCTGTTTTCCATAGTGTCTGTACCACTATAGAATTGGCATTCCCAGCAACAGTGTACAAGTTTCCCTTTTTTCCACATCCTCACCAACACTACTTATTTCTTGTCTTTTTGAGAATAGCCATTCTAACAGGTATGAAATGCTATCTCATTACGGCTTTTTTAAATAATGAATTAAGCATTCAATTTAAGAAGTTAGAAAAAGAACAAGAACTTTTTAAAAACTAGATTATAATAAAAAAGATTGAATCTATAAACCAGGTATATCTAGCATGTTAAGCAACACTATGGAGATGCAATCAGCAAAATCTAGACTGAGAGAAATATACAAGATGCAGTTTTTCAACAAATAAATCACAAAGAAGTAAGAAGAAAACTATAGATTGAAAGAGAATTATGAGATGCATCAGTGAAATATAATGTATGGGCTTTGTTTGGTTCCTGTTTCCAAAAAATTAAGAAAATATTCTTGAGACAGAAAAGTTTGAATGTGGGCTAGATATTTTATATTAAAGAATTTATTGTTAATCATTCATTTTTTTAAAGAGTCCTTATGATAATACATACTGAAATATTTTTGGATGAAATAATAGGATGTCTATTATTGGCTTCAGAATCATCCAGTGGGGAAGGAGAGGAAAGGAGAAAAGGTTGGGGTATGGTATAGAAGAAATAGTTAGCCAAATGTTAATCTTTCTTGAAGCCAAGTGATGGGCTCGTGGGTGTTCATTATACTATTTTTTTCTACTTTTGTATATGTTTGAAATTTTCACAATATTAAGTGAATAAAAACGGTTGAATAACACAAATGCAAATGACATTATAGCAGAAATGGTGTATATGCTGTGATCCTAGCCATGTAAAAATAAGTATGGAAGAGGTATTACAATTGTGTTGGCATGATGGGATGTGGCAAATTCTCTGATTTCAAAATTATCTGTAGTGCTGTGGATTTTACTTCTATATTTTCACAGAAAGGTTGAGAGTGATTGTGGCCCACTCCACAACCTCTCTTTACATGCGCCACCCTTCCTTACTGTGTCACTCTGTGAATATCTTTGTTAGCACTTACCTTGGAACTGTGGGTCCACGGGTGAGACTTCTTGACTGTGCACTCTTTGAGAATGGTTAGCACCTGACATACGGTTTGTGCTTGGTACATGTCTGTGTTCTGAACTGGTGAAAAGTCACTGGCACCAGTTCCTGATGAGGTTAAGTACATGGGATATAGAAAGCGCCCTTAGATGAAAAAGCTCCAGGTATCAAAGCGGAATTAAGAAGACAGAGGAGGTTAGGAGGTGAGGCAGCTACAGAGTTGAGGCCATTCACTCCAAGAGGTTGCAGTGGCAGAAAGAGGAGCAGAATGATGGCTGTGTATATCAGTGTTGGGTGGCGGGTGTCTACATGAGGAGGCTGCTAGAAGGGATGATCAGGGGAGGGAGCAAGGGCTCACATTTGTGCAAACCCTCAGCCCCAGTCAGGACTCATAAAGGCTGAACTGTTTTTGGTTTTGTTCCCCAGGCCTGGTGAGTAATGTGGTGTTCACCAGTCACACCACAGAGCAGAGGCACCCTCTCCTGATTCAGTTGCAGAGCCTCATCAGAGCTGCCAATCCTTCCGCAGCCTTCATTCTTGCAGAAAATGGGATTGTCACCAGGTAAACTTACCAGTTCACTTCACTCCGCAGGACCAGCCACTTTCTCAGATGCAGCAGTCTGTCTATGGCCCACTGGGTCTTTCTACTGTATCAAAGACCTGAGCATTTATAAAAGTCAGGTCTTGAAGTGCTTTTTTTTTTTTTAATTTATTTATTTTATTTTTATTATTTTTGGCTGTGTTGGGTCTTTGTTGCTGCAGGTGGGCTTTCTCTAGTTGCGGCGAGTGGGGGCTACTCTTCATTGTGGTGGCTTCTCTTGTTGCGGAGCACATGCTCCAGAGCGCAGGCTCAGTAGTTGTGGCTCATGGGCTTAGTTGCTCCGCGGCATGTGGGACCTTCCCGGACCAGGGCTTGAACCTGTGTCCTCTGCACTGGCAGGCGGATTCTTAACCACTGCGCCACCAGGGAAACCCTTGAAGTGCTTTTGATGCTGTGTAAAAATCACCAAGAGGACCCCACATGTTAGTATCCTGTACTGGTTTTTTTTTTTTAATTTTTAAATTTTTTTTAATATATATAATTTTTCATGTATCAAATTGGCAATTTATTAATTTATTTATTTTTGGCTGTATTGGGTCTTTGTTTCTGTGCGAGGGCTTTCTCTAATTGCGGCAAGCGGGGGCTACTCTTCATCGCGGTGCGCAGGCCTCTCACTATCGCGGCCTCTCTTGTTGCGGAGCACAGGCTCCAGACGCGCAGGCTCAGTAGTTGTGGCTCACGGGCCTAGTTGTTCTGCGGCATGTGAGATCTTCCCAGACCAGGGCTCGAACCCGTGTCCCCTGCATTGGCAGGCAGATTCTCAACCACTGAGCCACCAGGGAAGCCCTCCTGTACTGTTTTGAGATGTTCTGTTTTGATGCATTCACGTTCTCATCATTAAAGGATGGAAGTCAAGACTCTCTCAATGTTCTTTGTGTTAAGATGTGAGAGAAATGGCATAGAAACATGGGGAAATTATATCTTTACTTCATAGACCTGGGTTCAAGTTACAAACTAAAAATAGAGAATTAGTGACTTTGTGTGTATGAAAACATCTTGTCATATAGCAGTTTTGTTTGCTCAATAAGGTGCTAAAAGGTGTATACTTTTCATATAGTTTTGACTTTTGAGCAATGCACATATTTTACACATTCAAAAATTAAGTCAACAAGGAGGGAAAAAATACAAACAAAAACGTGAATCCATCTGTATACCAAAGTTATAAGAACCGTACATATGCAAAATAATTCAAGTAGCTTCTGAGCATAATCCTCTGTTGGAACCCTGATTCCAAACAACATCACTGATTAGAGAAGGGAGATTATAAATATGAAATGGGAAAGGTAAGGAAAAACCCTACAAATGTTGGAGTTGAATTGGGGGACTCGATATAAATTCATTATTTCAAAAAAAAAGTATATTCCCTAGCTCTTTCCATTAAAAGGGACCAGAAATAATACCCTTTCCATTAAAAGGGACTAGAAATAATAATAGCAATTAATACTTCTACCTCTAGATCTTAATTTCTAAGTACCAATCCCCACTACAAAGTATCAGGACTCTTTGGAGAATTGGCTGATTGCAGGTTTAGGGAGTGAAAGTACAAGGTGAGCCTAGTACATTTTGTGACAAAAAAGCAGGGAAGTATTCAAAGATTAGTGGAAATATGTCAAAAGGATACAGAAGCTAGCTTAAGAAGCTCCCACTAGGCAAATTTGGGACAACTTGAGTATATGAGAGAACCATGATAATAATGGATTATATAGCACGTGGAGTAAAATGAGTCTGTGGTGATACTAAAAAAAGGGAGAGGGACAGATCAGTAAAGCTCTTCTTTATAGAAGAATGCTAGCTAATAAATAAATAAGGATTTATAGTACTAGAAAGTCACTATTTTGTAACCTTTCGTATAATACTTGATTTAGGCAAGAATTATCAATGGATGCTAAAAGCAGTGGATGACAGATTGTTGAGGAAAGGGATATTCACTTGTCTCAAAGTATCTGTCACGGGACTTCCCTGGTGGTGCAGTGGTTAAGAATCTGCTTGTCAATGCAGGGGACACGGGTTCAATCCCTGGTCTGGGAAGATCCCACATGCCACAGAGCAACTAAGCCCATGCACCACAACTACTGAGCCTGCTCTCTAGAGCCTACGAGCCACAGCTACTGAGCCCATATGCCACAACTACTGAAGTCTGCACACCTAGAGCCTATGCTCCGCAACAAGAGAAGCCACTGTACTGAGAAGCCCGCGCACTGCAACGAAGAGTAGCCCCCGCTGTTCCGCAACTAGAGAAAGCCTGTGCACAGCAACGAAGATGCAGTGCAACCATAAATAAATAAATTAAATAAATAAATGAATAAATAAAAAGTATCTGTCACTCCACAGACTGCTTACTACTTACAAAGAGGGAAAAGTACCTTCACAATGGAGAGGTTTAATCTAGAAGACATGACATTGACCAAATGATTAAACTTACCAAGACCACTAATGGGATAAACTGACATCATGTGCCTCCTTCGTGACACTGTGGGAAGGACACAACATCACTTGGCCATTAATCTTGCCAGAAATGCTTAGCTGAATCTAATCATGAGGAGCAACCAGACAAATCCAGGTTGTGGGGCACAAGACAGCTGGCATGTACTCTTCAAAAATGTCAACTCCGGGCTTCCCTGGTGGCGCAGTGGTTGGGAGTCCGCCTGCCAATGCAGGGGACACGGGTTCGTGCCCCGGTCAGGGAGGATCCCGCGTGCCGCAGAGCGGCTGGGCCCATGGGCCATGGCCGCTGGGCCTGCGCGTCCGGAACCTGTGCTCCATGGCGGGAGAGGCCACGGCAGTGAGAGGCCCGCGTACTGGGGAAAAAAAAAAAAAAAAAAAAATGAGTAACAAACAAAAATAGTTGGAGGAATTGTTCCAGACTGAAGGAAAATGAAGATTATAAATTAATGAGCAATCCTTGATTGGATCCTGAGTGCCCTATCCCCCCAAAAAGGGGAAATTTGAAAATGGATGTATATTATATCAATACTTCTCCAACTTTAATGTGCATATTAACCTCTTGGGGATCTTATTAAAATGAGGGTTCTGATTCAGTAGGTCTGGAGTAGGCTGGAGATCCTGCATTTCCACGAAGCTCCCATGTGATACCAATGCTGCTTGTCCTCAGTATTAAATTCCCTCGGTGTGATTATACTGTTGTGGTTCTTCAAGAGAATGTGCTTGTTCTTAGAGATGCATACTAAAGTATTTAGGGGTGAAATAACAGAAAAAAAATATATGCATGTACTTGTATGTGTGTATGGCGGTGTAGAGAGTAAGCAGAATGTACAGGTTAAGGTTAATAGTTCTAATTAACCTGGGTTTTCTGTATGTTTTCAAAGGAATGAAGACATTGAACTGATTCTCTCAGAAAATAGTTTTTCGAGTCCTCAGATGCTACGATCTCGATATCTAATGTACCCTGGCTGGCAAGTATCATCATTGAAAAGTAGCTAAGATTTCTTTATAAACTCAGTGATTTATTTATTTACAGGAAAGAAAAAGAGAAAGTGAAAATACCAGGTGTGCTCTAGGAGGGTGACAATGGCAGCTACAACAGCCTGCCATGTCCCAGTAACCACTGGCCTTGCTGGAAGCCCAGTGATCCACATCTTGGGGTCCAAATTGAGACCCTTGCTGGATGTTGAGACTTAAGGAGTCATCTTATAGGCCTTAAGCACAATGGTATCCTTTGTTTCCTCTAGCCTCTAGTGAGAGTGAGGTGGCCGACATGGAACCAAGGAGTTATGACCCTCCCGGGTGAGAGAGTCTCTCCTGAGAATAGTCAGTCCTCTAGGGTTCCCATCTGACAGGTAGGTTCCCTGCTATTGTGGCCCAGGGCATGTTCTGTGCTCTGCAGGTGGCCTCCTAGCCTGAACCTGTCCTCCAGAGAGGAGAGGAAGAGAAAAGAGAGTGTGAAGTGCACTATAATCATAATTCCAGCATCACTTGAGCACTTACTGTGTGCTACACGTTGTTCTAAGACTTCGCTCTCCAGTACGGCAGCCACTAGCCACATGTGGCTAGTTAATAAAATGTAAATGTATATTAATAAAGTAAAATTTAAAATTTAGCCTTTTAGTCACACAAGCCACATTTCAAGTGCTTAACCAGCTACCTGTGACTAGCAGCTACTGTCTTGGACAGTTCAGATCCAGAACATTTCCATCATCACAGAAAGTTCTGTTCACAGTGCCACTCTAAGAGTTCAACCTATGTTATCTCATTCATCCTCAAACCAAGCCTGCAAGGTGGATTCCATTTTTTTCTTCATTCTAGAGATAAGGTAACTGAGGCAGCAAGGACTTAAATGTCTTGTCCAAAGTCCCACAGCTAGTAAATGAAAGAGTTGGGTTTCAAACCCAGGTTGTGTAGCTTCAGAGCCTGTATTTTTTTTTTTTTTGAAGTATAATAGATTTACAAAGTTGTGTTAATTTCTGCTGTACAGCAGAGCCTGTACTCTTAACCACCATGCTGCACTTGTCCCTGTATGGAATGGATAACTAGTTTTGCTCTGTTGAAGGTTCAGGGGAAGACAGTTGTTAAAGCTTAGCCAAAATTGATCCCTCATATTGATTTGGATCATCTTTATTATCCTCACTCACTTCCCTCAGCCACCTCTGTGAGTCCTCCAACCACCCCTTACATCACCAGTATTTTGTACCAGCAAAAACTGATTGTACTATCCTGTTTAAAAAAAAAAAAAGGTCAATATGTAAAATTGAAGGTTTTCAGGCTTATTTTTAGAAGGAACCTCTGGTTTGAGTCACATCATACTTAAACAGTGAGTACGTGGATCATTCCTTATGCCTGAACAAGACAATAATATCTTAGCTAAAAAGAAAAAGATGGAGCTTCTGGGGTGAAACTCTTCTCTCCAGTGGCTGCAGCTGCTGACCTTTTTGCTGCCCACACCTCTGGGCCTGGTCCTGAGACTTTTGTCGTCTCCACCTGGTGCCTAGGGAAGCACCTATTCTCCAGTCCATACCAACTCATTGTGGGCATGGCATACATTAACCTAGCTCAGGGCACAGACTTTTCTGGAGGCAGACTGATCTAGGACAGAGACAGGTATGAGGGAGTTCATTAGAAGGCTCTGTGAATCTAGAGTCTGAAATCTTCCTTTATCAGGAAGATCAGTCCTTGTAGAGGATCAGAGATGGAGGGGCCTCAGAATCACCCTTCAGGCCCTCCCTTCCAAGTTCATTCCTAGGAATCAGATGATTTACTCTTTTAACAAGATGGCAGTCATCACATTCCTGCTCATCGCTGTACATTACTCCCCTCTCTCCTTGGGTGAGGGCCACCACCTCAGAGTGAACAGGCCTTAGCTGCAGGATGTGCTCAGCTTTGTGCTGTGCAGATTCTTAGCCATTCCCCTCCCACAGCCCTCTGTTGTCATCGACCCCACCCCCACCTCCCCTGGTAGAAGGGCTTGTTCCTAGTCTGTAAGGAAACCTTGTACTATTCCCCTGGCCCCTCCAAATTCCCCTAAGGATACAGCCTCTGAACACAGAAGCCTGAGAAGCCCGTGGTCTCCAAATCTCATGTTTGGATGGGGAGAGAACAAAAAGAACATGTCAGTATTGCAAAAATGTTATGCCACCACCTTACTTTAAAGAAGTTGCTTTAAAGAGTAAGATACTTTGAACAATGTAAAATTCAAAACTGCAGTGCAGTTTTCAAGCAAAGCAAACTAATACAAAAATACAGTAGACTGGAGGGAAGTGTTTGCATCAAATGTGACGAAGGGTTAATATAGTATTTGGAAAGCTTGTTTAGATATTTAAGAAAAGTAACCCATATTATATAGATGTGAACAGTCCACTTAAGACCAAGTATAAATGGCAACTGTGGTAACAGAATTCCATGTACGTAGTACTCAAATGCAAAATGGTGTCTTACTGTTGCTTTGATTGACACCTGTTACATTTAGGCAAAAATATCTATAAAATTCATTGCTGGAGGAATTGTTGTGAAACTAGTACACTCATCTACTGCTGGGGGTGGTATAAATTACCCATGAGATGTTATGCCCTCTCCTGGACTGATTCCAATCAAGGGATTCATCTCAATTAAATCATTCAAAAGAAGGAATGACAGTTTCATAACTTTGGAAGCTGGGTGGTAGGAATTCATTACACTACCCTTCTATCTTTGCATATCTCTGAAATTTTCCATAATAAAAAGTTAAATTTTTTAAATGCTGCGTTCTTAATGAGTCTGTGGCAGTCAGTATTTCTGCTGAACTCAAAACTGAGAAAATAGATCAGAGATGCCCCAGCCCTTTAGTTCCTTCTGGAGAGACTGCACATCCAAATGTACAGTCTGTTAAACTGCCCTCAGTGAGGGTGGGGCATAGTGGGAGCCCTGAAGAGAGTGGGAGGGAATCATGAGGAAGAGCTCCAAAGGTACCAGGAGGGACCCCTAATCCCAGTTGGGATACTGGCAAGCTTCAAAAGTAGAGGGGGTCTTTGACTTTAAGGGATTGCTAGTCCAAAGAAGGTAAGACCTTCCTGCTCTAAGGGGGCAAACATGCTTCTCAGTCTCAAGATGAAAGAGACATAAATGCTTTCAAATAAGTGCTTTGTACACAAAATGACGTACAATTAAGGGAGAATTCAAATATGATAAGTGATATGTAGTTCTTTCCAATGTAGTATGTAGTAGCAGTCAAAGCCCCAATTACTTGTATTTATAATTTTTTAAACCTTTTAAGGTATGAAGGTAAATTTGATGTTGGATCGGTCTTTCCATTAATGGTTCAGATTTGTGTATGGTTTGGTCGTCCCTTGGAGAAGACTCGCTTTGTGGCCAAGTGTAAAGGTAAGCCTTGACCGGGACATGTCCCAGACACTGGTAACAGAATGCCCCAGAGTTGTCCCCGCTTCCTGGCACCATTTTAGTATTCTGTGTGTGCTGTCTCTTCTCACCATTTGGGTCTGAAAGCAGGCAGAAGAATTTGAGGACCCAGGAGTCCCTTACCCCTGGGAATAGTGGCAGAGCCACTGGGGGAAGATCTGGTGGGGGTACCTGTGAAACCTGGACCCTAGAGGAGGTGCCTTTCCAGTCCCTAACCCTCCCAGCTGTGCCACCCTGGACTTGGCCTCTGCCCCCAGGTGAGTAACAACCCTATCCTCTTCCTCCACCAGCAATTCAGTCCTCTATCAAGCCAAGTCCCTTCTCTGGAAACATCTACCACATCCTGGGCAAAGTGAAGTTTTCAGGTAACTGGGCGCTTAGATTTGGGAGCGCTACTCTGTGGAGTGCTCACATCTCATGATGTGAGTTCATAGACTCTGTTGGTGCTTTACAGACCACTGATGCCTCTTAGACTCTCTCAAAAAACCCTCCCCTCTGGATCATACACCATAGGCTCCTCCAGTCATCCCTTTCAGTCAAGGTCCCAATCTTTCTCCAGGTCCTTCTGCTCTGCAGTGGAGGATCTGTTTTCCTGCCCCTGGACGAACCTGCCCAGGGCCTCTCCTCACAGCTCCTTGACTTCCTTGTTCTAGAGACTCACACTCCACCCTTCTTCAGCCATCCATGGCCTCCTCCTAGACCTGTCACCAGGAGCTACCCCAGTGCTGAGCCTTCCAGCTCTGGATCCGTTTCTGCCAACGTCTTCAAGCCTTCCACTTGCCTTCTCCTCCCCTCCGTTCAGTAAACCTGTTTATCAGCCTTTGACCCCTGCAGCCCTTGCAACCTGAATTATGTCAGTCCTGGGCTGGGGTTCAGGGAAGGTGTGAAAATAAGGAGCCAGTTAACTCAACATTGAGAAAGAGCAGAATGTTCCAGGGAAAAGGCAGAGCATGTGCTGTGGATGTGAGGCAAAAACAGGCGTTTCAGGAACCAAAAAGGGTTTACTGTGTCTGGGTCCCAAGGGAGGAAGTGAGGGAGTGTGTCTGTTAGGGCATCTTTGGCAGTTATAACAGAAAACCCCAGCTCAACTAGCAAGTGTTAGCTACATAGCAAGAAGTCAAGAGGTCTGGCAGCATAGCAAAGCCAGTGAAGACCCAGGTAATATATGGCTTTTGTGTTCTTACATTCTTGGTGTCAGCTTTTCCTCAGGTTCCCACCCCTCATGGTTGCCAGGTAGTGCTGCAGGTCTAGGTGTCACATTCAGACACAACAGCTAGCTGATGGAAGAAGCTGGCTCTTCCTGTGGGTGTCTTTATCAGTTCCTCAGCAGACTTCTCTCATTGGCCAGGATCGAGTTGCCATTGCCCATGGGGAATTGGTATTGGAGGAAGAGGGGGATGCTGGGCAGGTAACCGGGGGTGTCTGCAGCAGGGAGCCACTGAGAGTTGTAAGCATGGAATCATCTGGGTTCAGATAGGAGAATTAGGTGGCAGAGCCTCTATAAAAGAATCTCTCAAGGTCCTTAACCTTTGGCTTAATTTATGTTATTGAATCTGAAACTTTGGCCCCACTCTACAAGCCCCTTACTCAAGCCCGCTTCCCTCAGGCTCTGACAGACCCCCACCTGCTCGTCCCTCTCCCCTATCATCACCTCCTTTTCTTTTTTATTTAGACTGACTCTTGACCCTTTTAAAGGTAAACCTTTCTTTGTTTTAGATCTCTTTCTCATCATGCCTTTTTGGGGAACCTTACCCTTGTGTCTCCAGTATATTTTAGCCCCCAGTGCCTCAGCTTATAAACCCGATTACATCTTTCCTGTTCCCATGCATGTGTCCCTCCTGCAGCACTTGTACTGTTGAGCTTGCCCTCCTCCCATGGACTCTCAGACCTCAGCTGAGACCCACCCCCTCCACCTCTACCAAGGGAGCTTTCCTTGCTTCTCCTCAACTACCTCTTCCATAGGGGTGACCCCAGCCATTCTCTTCTTCTAATGACTGTGTAGATGTCTCCCACTCAGGGTCCTACAGTCTTTCAAATGCCACAGATGCAGAGTCAAACTCTTCTTCTCCCACTTGCAAACCTTTTCTTCCTCTTGTAGTCAGTCCCCTTCTGGGTTAATGGTGTCCACCTGATCACCCAATCAGCTTAGCTAGAAACTTACATTGTTCCTCCCTCTCTTACTTCATCCTTTCTAATTTGCTGCCAGTCATGTCAGTTCTCCCTCCTGCATGTCTTGTGAATCTGTCCCCCACAGCTGCACTAATCCAGTCTTAGTGTAGCCTTATCCTTTTGGGGCAGGGTCTCAGGGACTAAAGTGTTCTCCTTGCAGACTCTGAGAGGACCATGGAGGTCTGCCACAACACTCTGGCCAATTCCTTGAGCATCGTGCCAGTTTTGGAGGGACCCACGCCACCGCCTGACTCCAGAAGCACACCTCAAGGCAGCAGCGGGCAGCAGGAATGCTACCTCGTGTTCATAGGCTGCTCCCTGAAGGAAGAAAGTGTCAAGGACTGGCTGCGGCAGTCAGCTAAGCAGGTGGTTTCCAAAGCCCAGACAGACCTGGCACTGATATGACCAGACACTTCAGAGTTGTTGATGGACCTGAGGCAGAAGCCCCTCCACCTTCTCCCTGCTTTCTCCCCACTGGTTCACCCCTCACAGGCTCAGCCAGCATTTTCAGGGACTCTGAGAGTGGGAGGAAGCCCCTGGGGCAAACTCCAGGCAGACTTGTTTTGCTGCCTACCCTGCGAGCCCAGGCGCTGAAAGCCATTTCCAGTCCTGCTTCCCAAGGCAGGCTGGAGTTATTATCAGATGGCTTAACCAGGACCTAGGTGAAACTTAGTTGTTTCATGTGGACCCTGGATCAGCTTAGTGTTCTAAACTCAAAAATGTCTTCTTAGCTGAACCTAATTCATAGGCTCTCCCGTCTTCTGAGCCCAGCATCTCCTGTACTTTGGTTCTCTCTCTAGAAAGGAAAAACAACAAAGATATCCTTAGAGTCCTTTGCAAACCAAGACTCCAAGCACAGACAGCAGTGAGCCCGGAGGCCCTGGAGAGGTACAGGGGAAGAGGAGGCTTGCCTATAGATCCACACAAACATCTTTAGTCCAATACTACAAAGAAAAAAAATCCGGACTGGAGTTAAAATCCTCTCATATGCTGCTAGCTTTGGGTTCTAAGCCTCTTAGCACAGTCTGAGCTTAAGCTTATTCTAGAGCTCTGGAAATAGAGTTGGCTGGGGCCTGGGTCTTCTGTACATGCTCAGTTGGGACCTGTCTTTTATACTAAGGAATGGCTGCTTGCAGACAGGGTCTTTCTCAGACTCTGGATAAACTCTTAAATGGTATTTGACTGTGAGACCTCCAGTTGTTCTTTTGTCTGCATGTCTGTCACTGGTGGGGCCTAGGATTGAGAATCTGCAAAGAGGCAGAAACATGCCTATTTGCAAATGCATCAGTCTCTCTTCTGCCGTTTGTTCCCCCCTGGCCCGCAGGACTCTGTGATGGGAAAGTGGTCTTCTCAAGGGACAGACAGGCAGGATATTGTATCCAGTCCATGACGATGCTTGTGCTTCCCTTTCTGGCATCTCAGTCATGTAACTGGCCCCCAGAGCCCTGAGCCCTCACCCTCCCATGTACCCATCAGCTCTGTTGGAAACTGACACCTCCTTACATCTCTGCACAGAAGCCTCAGAGGAAAGCCCTGAAGACCAGGGGGATGCTGACCCAGCAGGAGATCAGGAACATCCACGTGAGTACCCTGCCCTGGGGGCCTAAGTCCCCTCAGTGTCCCAAGGATGTTCTTGTGCAGCTCTTATCTTTTAGGATTCCTGAGTGAGGTGGCTGTTTGTAGGGCATGCTGGAGGTCCTGCTTCTCTCAGGCCACAGAGGGAAGCTGGGTAAAGAGAAACCTCAGCTCACCTGGCCTTGCAGCCTCAGTAAGAAGGACGGGGTGGCCTCTGGTGTGATGTGGTTACGAAATTGAGGAGAACTAGTGCCTGTGGGAGAAACAGGTGACATGGAGGTCTGTTTTGTCACCGTGTTCAAGCAGCTGCAGAAGTCCTTTCCTCCTCCCATTCCTCTGTCCTAGATAAACCACAGAGAAACCAGCGAGGTCCCAGGTAAAAACTCTAGATCCTGAAGCTGCTCATGGGCAGGTTGTGAAATCCTGAGGCCAGGACGAGAGGCCCTTTGAGGAGCCCTCAGACTCCAGGCTGACTCCCAGGCTCTACCCCAGTTCCCATACCCATTGAGGCCTTTTCCTGATGAGTTTGGGGGAAAAGGCTAAAAGGGACAGAGAGTCCAGGTCTCAGCATGAGCTGCATCACAAGTCCCAGTAATGAGCAGGTGGGGCAGGACTCTGGGCTTCCAGAAGCCCCTGCTGTGGATTTGAGGAGGGCCCGTTTATTCCGACTCCAGGGCCTAGGCATCTCTGGGTGTTCCTGCTGAGGACACCATGGGCACCTCAGAAGGCAGGCAGTGTGTGTTTCCCCAGAAGCACACCTTAAATAAGGATTTGAGCGCAGGTAGTTTATTTTGGAAGTGATTCTAGAAAACACTATTAGGAAAATGGGAAAGTAAGAGAAGGGAATCGTGTATTGTCAAACCAGTTCCACTGTTGGCACCTGGGGCTTGGTCCCATTAATAATCCCAGAGTTCCTCCCTGAGAGGTGGGAGAACCTCTGTCAGTCATTGTTTGATGGCTGTTGTGAGGATGGTGTTAATTCCCTGGCACACCTAGCCTTCCACAGGGCAAAGTGGGCTATTTTGCTAGGGTAATAGGCTTGTTTGTTTTGGGGTGTTGTTTTTTTTTTGGCCGCACCACACAGCATGCAGGATCTTAGTTCCCCCACCAGGGATCAAACCCACGCCCCCTGCAGTGGAAGTGCAGAGTCTTAACCACTGGACCACCAGGGAAGTCCCTGTTTTTGTTTTTAATGAATGAGTGAATGATAGAAAATGGTCAGATAATTCTAACAGGACTCTTCTCCTACAGGTGAAACGCCACCTGGACCCCCTACCTGCAGGTTACTTTTATAATGGCACCCAGTTTGTCAACTTCTTTGGTGACAAGACTGATTTTCACCCACGTATCCTTGGAATCTGGGGCAGAGAGGCTGGGGGGGTGTGAAAACCTGGCTGTAAAGAGGGTATCTGCTAGAGCCATCATAGCCTAGCCCCTGGTGCCGGCTGGGTTTGGGAATACACAGCAAGCCACAGAGGCTGACTTTTCATTTTGTCCTCTTAGAGTCATTAAAATTACATTTATTCTTCATTCAGTGATGGCTGAGGTTACTCTGGGGGTTGTAGTTTAAATGCAGCTGTGGTGACATCCTGTGGTCATCAGGGAGTCATGATTTACAAGTTGGAGACTGGGTCTGATTACAGTAGTTAATTTGTGAAAAGGTGGATGGGGTGCTGCTCTGGGCTAGTGAAAGCTGAAGGGCTCAGTTCTAAGAGCTTATGAAGGGCCCTGTGTCAACCCCTGTCACATTCTTTGCAGCTGTGGTGCTGCCAGTATATTAAAAAAAGCCAGTCAGGTACCTTCTGTGCAGGCTGAGCACTCACTACCTCAGTGTCCCCTACTTCACCTGTCCACAGATTCCTCTGGCCTGGGCAGCTCCCTTGGCCCCAAGGCTCAGGGCCTTCTTCCTTAATGAGGTGCCAGTCATGGACCAGTTCATGAATGACTACGTGGAAGAAGCCAACCGGGAAATCGAGAAGTATAACCGCGAGCTGGAGCAGCAGGAGTATCATGACCTCTTTGAGCAGAAGCCCTAGAGGAAGAAGACCCTGGAGATGGACGTTTTAAAACGGGGTGTCTTAACCTCAGCTTTTCCAGAGGCCCCTCCCTAGAGGGGCTATCTTTGTTCTCCTTGGCCTTTGTGTGCTGGCTTGAGTGCATGTTGTCTTTATTCTCTATACAGCGCTGAAGAGCATCACCTGCACCACTGATTTGGCAGGGGAGGGGGTTCCTTATGGAGGATGAGCAGACAGGGGCTGCCCTTTGTGTGCAGCCGGCAGTCCAGGACCTCTGGGTCTCTGATAACAGTATTTTCTTTGGGCTGTTGCAGCAGTGTGTGAGGGTGGGAGGAGCATTTGGATTGCACAGAGTGGCTGCTGGGACATAAAGAATCCTGGCTGCCAAACTGTGGCCATGCCTGGGGGCCCAGGCCACCACAGGCCTTGGGCCTCAGACACCACCCCAGGAGAGCCTTTCACCCCAGTGGAGTGCCTGCCTCCCTGTTTAGGCCCCTTCCACTGAAGGCTTGGGCCCTGCTGACCCTATGCCCAGTCCTAGAGGGAACAGCACAAGCCCTGGCCAATCCCAACCCACAGAGCCAACAGCTTGGGCGGAGATTAGCAGCTTATTCTAAAATGAGGGAATTTCCCTTACGGACTAAACAGAGGGGAAAGACTTGTTGCTTTCCAGAAGTATGTGGCTTTTGAATTGACACAAGCAGCCCCCCTTGGGACTGGTTTGAGCCTCCTCATGTCATCACTCTGGTTTACCTCATTCGGGGACGAGAAAAACTGCTGCTCAGGCCTCCCTGGTGACGCTTTGCCTCACTGTTAAGGTCAGTGTCCTGCAACTGCATAGTCTTACGCCCAGGGTTCTGGTCGCTTATGGGGCATCTTCACTTGAAGGGGGTTCAGTCTCAGCACCCATACCTCCCCTCAGTCTTGCCAGGGAAGGCCTGGTTTTCAGCCCAACCTTCAGGAATCTCATGTCTCCAAGCATCGTTGCTAGTCTTGTATTTGTTTGGCTCTAGGGGACCAGGAATTTCGGAGAATTCCAAATCCAAGTTAGAATTCCTTCTAGTAGCTTTGTTTTCAGCTGGATTAAAAAGCAGAGGGGAATTTCAAGTGTATCCCATGCCTGACCTCCAGAATTAGTGTGGGGAAGAGGAAGGTCGCAGGCACAGATACTTAGGTGATGTCTGTTAGGACTTCAGCGCCTCAGCTGCCTAGATTGTAAATGCTTTCTGAATTTCACGTATTTTTTTGCATGCCTTAGGAAGGAGCACATAGGCAAAACCAGCAAAGTTTCTAGTAACGTAGAGGGGTTTTTGAGAAAGGATCCTGGCACAGAGGAGAGACAGAAAACCGATGGAGCACATGTAGTCTGTCACACAGAGTCCTGCATACAAGTAGTAAAGCAGTTGTTAAGGGCTTGTTAGTAACATGTACTTACATTAGAAAAAAATTTTTCATTTGAAGCCAAATGAACAATACTCCAAATACCATTTAATAAGAACTCTTGCTTGAAGAAAGGCTTCTGAAAAGGCCCATGTGCTCCAGTCTCAGCTCCCAAAGCTGCTGGTGACAAGGGCCCAGGTGTGGAACCCCATCTGGGAGCCCCTTACTTCTAGCTGGCCAGAGGCTGGGTCCACAACGGGCCTGCCTCTGCTTCAGAACCAATAACAGATCTTAAGTGCAATTGATGAAATAATAATGAGTTACTGTAGCTTCCTTTAGCTCTACCGAGCTCTTTTTAAAAACTCAAGCAGCCTTAGAAAAGGGAGCCAGGGGTGGGAGGGGGCGGGGGGGCGGGGCGGGGGGGAGATGACAGGCCATCTCCTCCAGGTGGGTTGCTGTGAACATTTAAATGAAAGCTCTCTTTCTAGGAGCTTGAGCCATTTCCTGGCTGCTGCACAAAAGAGTTTTTAAAGAGGGGTCGGAGCCCACCCATAAAAGTGGGTCTTAAACACTGCATGGGGCTATACCTCCTGATGGTCTTGGTTTCTGACCATTGTCCATAGAAATGCTCTCTCACCAACTTGCCCCACTGTCCCAATTCCTCTCCTGTTAGAGGGGAAACTGTGATTACCTCAACTTGAATATGAAACTGTGATTGAAAAAAGTCAAAATGTTAAGTTTCAAAGCCAAAAAGGCAAAACTGGCTGAGGCTTCCATAGACACTCAGCCTGCTTGGGAGTGTGAAGGGCACACTGGCGAAAGGGCATTCCTTGGGGCGTACTTGCAGTGCCCCTGGTGAAGAGGCACACTAGCGGTGCGCTGTGTGAGCTCTTTGAGGACTGAGGCCGGGAGGATGCTTCCTCCTCACACTGCCCCTTCTGTAACCTTTGGGGCCTCTGGGTCTTGGATGTGAAGATTAATATCCACTTGATTCCTCTGGACACTCCAGGTGGAGGTGTGGGGTCTTAGACTGTCTCTAGAGGAAGGGCCATGACACTGTGTTTGAAATTTTGACCTTAGAAGTGGATACCAGAGATCCAGCCAAAGACATCAGGTTCCTAGGGATAGGCAGAAGTCCTCCAGGGTCTTACATGCTTTCTGCCCACTCTTCTATTAGCAGCTTCAGTTTTATATCACCCCGAGTGAGTGTGATAGTGTTGAAGTCGCTGAAGTTATAGGTTATTTTACATTTTGATGTGGGATTTTTCTGTTTTTGATTGGAAGGAGGCAGAAATTGGAGAAAAGGGATCACCCTAGGAAGGGGTCACTGGCAAGGAGTGGAGTTGGCCCCACAGAGTCCTGGGGGCTGTGACCTGAGGCCTGGACACCAGGCCCTGTGGGTCTCAAAAAAAAAGTACCCTCCTAAATTCTATTAGGATTTCAGAAATTTTTTGCACAGTAATAAGCTCTGGATTTGCTCTTTGGGCTTGTCAAAAGGGAAAAGTTAACTCAAAGATTGTAAGCTATTAAGTATTCCAGCCATGTTGCTGACCTAGATGGATAGTTGTACCTCAAAAAGTAGGTGAGAAATAGCTTCCTCACTGTTCCAGGTTGTCAAATACTAATGACAGAAGAGCTCACTTACGTGCCAAAATTCACTTTTATACTAGTTTTTCAGTGCTTTAATATTCATAACTTAAATTTTAAAACTCATATTTACAAACACTACTGTAACTTCAGTGAAACAATTGTGTGATTGAAGCTTTTTGCTTATTATAGTATTTATTACACTACTTAATTCAGTAAATATATAAAAGTAGCCTTCAATTTATTTTTATATTATTTTCATGTTTTTTACCTGCAGTTGTGTATGTGAATTTATCTTGTTAACTGAGATGTAATACTGAGGACCAATAAACTTATCACTGAACAAGCAGGGCCTCCAGTAGTTGCCTGTTGTATTCCCAAAGTGTCCCTGGGGGTTCAGGAGGTGGCCTTCCCCCTGGGACTGGGGACCTCCCCGCAGATTTTCCCCGGGACGCCTCTTTGCTGGGGCTGCTTCAGGAGGAATCCTTGGGAGTTCCACTCCCCTCCCCAGACCCCTGAGCGACCGCGGAGAATACAGTTCATATGAGGAGACCACCGTGGCTTGTGGTGGGCACTCTCTGGGAGTCCCAGATCCCAAGGAGGGGCTCGAGGAAGCTGGCTGTGGGCATAGGGGTCTCGCGGAGCCCCAGAGATAAGCTGTCCCACCCTCACCCAGAGAAGCCGCATCCGCAGTCCCAGCGCTTGGCCTGCGGGGCATCCCGCCTGCGCCAGGCTGCCTTAGGAACCACTGCTTCACAGGCTGGTAGCTTGGTTTAATCCCGGCCAAAGCTCCGTCAGGTGGCCACTCGGTCCCACTTTACAGTTGGGGGATGAGCAAGGCGTGAAGGGACAGTAGTTGGCTCGGGTGGCAGAGTCACTGCCCTCGCTGGGTTAGATCCGAGCACTCCTCCTGGCGCTCCCTAGGTCAGGCGGGCCTTGGAACTGCACGGTCTAAGGGAGAGGTCGGCCGGAACCCCCGGAGCTCTCAAGGACCCACCCTGTGCAGGGGCTTCTGTCGTTTTGGAAAAAGGACCGACTAAGGAGGGGCACCGCCGGCGTCCACAGAGACCCTGCTTCCTATCCCACCCTCAATGCAGGGGCCTCCGGACGAAGGAAGTGACCCACTGGGAAGATCTGGGAGCTGGCCTGAGGGGTAGGGTGGAGACTTCACAGGCAGCCTCCCTCAAATGGTTGGGAAGGTCGTCTTGGGTTTGGAGGCTCTATGTGATCGCAAAACTGTGCGAGGAGCCGAGAGAATTGGGGGAGGGGTCTTGGCCTCAGTACTATACACCCTCCTCAGCACCAGCTTACCCAGAGCCTCCCAACACGACCCCTCCCTCCCCGCTACGGCCCTCGACCCCCCACCCCCCGACACACCACCACACGCGCCATCCTACAGGGCTTGAACCTTGAAGGAGCTCCTGTGCTTGCACTTGCCAGAAACCGCCAGGGTTTGGGGATTACCCCCAAATAATTGTCAGAGAGAAGGGGGGACAGTAAATGGCAAAGAGCTCCAGGACTGGATGATCTTTGAGGGCCAGGAGGACTTGGAGGCCAAGAAGTCCAGGGATGGGGAAAGGGGTCCTCCCCACCAGTGGCCCACAGTAGGGGCCAGGGACTACTGAACTGAACCCTGAGGGCATGCTTGACCAAGCCAGAGTCCCAGAATCAAGGAATCCTGGTGGGATAGACATGTGGAAAGTGATTTGAAGCAGAAGGTGGAGCTGCTGAAAATCACAAGTCTCTCTGAGGAGCACAGAGAAATGCTGATGTATTAATTTCTATCATATATTCTAGGGAACAGTCATGCCCGAGGAAAATCTGACCACAGTCCTACTGCCAGCTCATGACGGAAAGGGAATGGCTTCGTTGCTCTAAGAGGAGTCCAGGGTAGTACCAGCTTCAAGTTCAGCTCAGATGTCATCAGAGCCCCCTCTCTGTCCTTAATGGCTTCACTGTCCCCTGGCAGTAAGCTTCCTCTGTGCCACCCAACAGCCCCAACACCCCAAAGGCAAGACCCGACCTCTCTCTCCAAAGGCAGGCCCAAAATCTGGGGTCACATTCTCATCCCTGAATCAGTCACAATGGTCAGGAGTATTCTGATTGGCCTGGCCAGGGGTCACTGCACATTTATGAGGGCGCTTCAACATCATTTGGGAGCTGAGTTTCCCAAAGAAGGGTTTGCTCCCCTGGATCAGCATTGCACATCCACCTGAAGGCCATTTCTGAGCTTTTCTGTTAAAGTCAGATACCTATCTGATTTAATTTTTTTTGCTTTCTGCTAGTCTTTTCTAGTACAAGTGATAGCAAACATAGTTGTTCTGTTGTGGTGGTGGTGATGGTAGTAGTGACTTTTAAACAAGAGAAGAAAAATTTTAACTTGAAAATGTTCTATTCACTGAGATAATTGCCCCCCTGAAGACGGAGAAAAGGCTCCCTACTGCCTCTGTATACCCAGGGACACCAGTGTTCCATGGGAACCTGTTTGATACTTTTTTTTTCCTAAATAAAAGAAGGATCAGGAATTCCCTGGTGGTCTAGGGTTAGGATTCTGCACTTCCACTGCTGTGGCCGGGTTCAATCCCTGGTCAGGGAAATGACCCAACCAAAAGAAAAAAAAGATCATGTAGACTGTAATGCTACTCCACATTGGTGGGAGTGAGAACTGAACTAACTAGAGAGTGATTTTGAAGGAGCAATTGACAAGACGAAATGACTAATTAAACAAGAGCCAAAGGGATGAATGACCTCAAGGTAGAAGTGGAAAAAGCCAAAGTGGAAAAAACCCCAACATTTTGAAACAATTCCAAAATTCTTTTGTTTCATTCTCCAGAAATTTGAAGAAAAATAAATGTTTATCCACAAATTATTCCTGTTTTGCCCAGGCCTCAGCATTGCTAAATTGACTAGCCAAAATAATTTGGTTAAAAAACTTGCATCAGGGTCGACAAATTTTATGTCAAACTAATAAATGATTATAAATATGTTAAAACAAAAAAAAAGCTAACCAAATGAAGTGTGACTATATTTCCATTTTATCCTACCATTACTACTGTTTTTCCATACCAATAAACAGGTTTAATTTTTTTCCTTCATAGCTTCAAAATTTTAAGAAACTTTACATCTTTACTCTGAAATTTCATGCCTGGGTGAATGTACAAATAATAGCAAAATAAGGACAACAGGAGGAGGAAGGATGGTTTGATAACCAAAAATTCATGGAATTTTTTAACTAAAAAAACTATTTCTAGATAACTAATAGGAACCTACTGTATAACACAGAGAACTCTACTCAATACTCTGTAATGACCTATATGGGAATAGAATTTTAAAAAGAGTGGGTATATATATATATATATATATATATATATATATATATGTAAAACCAATTCACTTTGCTACACAGCAGAAACTAACACAACATTGTAAGTCAACTATACTCCAATAAAAATTAAAAAAGAAAAAAAGCACTCGATTTCAACCTCTTTGTTTTATAGATAAAAAGGATCAGAGACACAAAGAGGCTGAACATTTGCCCGAGGGTGTTGCCCTGTATGCCTTCCCCACTAACTTTTCCTTTCTGTGCATCCAGCTTCCTTGCAGGAGCTGGGAGGAGCTGGAGGTCATTTGAAAGACAGCTGAAGTGGGGCGGCAGGCAGTGTCAGCCCTGAATAGTGAGCTCGAAGCAGAACCTTGGGCAGCTCCTTGACACGGGGGATCAGTGAGAATGAGAGCCATGGATAAGGAGGATGTGGGGTACACATAAAGGCTAAGGAGGGCAGTGATGACCAGCAGGGTGATAGGCCACCTGGACTCACCACTTGGAAGGACTCAGGTGGCTGGTGATGGGGTTCAAATGAAGTGGGGCCTGGGGGTAGATGAGGGTGGGGAAGTTTGGGGGCCAGCTCTGCTGGGAATGCAGATTCCTGGCCCCTCATAGGGATACCCTGGAGCAGGATGAGTGAAAGTAGGTCAGTGTTCAGTGGTGTCTGTCTGCCAGGGGTTTCTTTGCTGAGAAGCTGGGCTGTGGAACTGGAACCCAGGTCAGAAGGCATGAGGGCAGTGGGGCAGCTCTGGAACCTTCCTGCTCAATATCCGGCTGTCTAGCACTAGATTCTGACTCTGAGTATGGGGGGCACAGAGGGATATTGTCCTGAGCGGAGCAGGTCCTTCTGGCCCTCCATAGGGCTCCTTGCCTTCCTGGCTGCCCTTATAGGAACCTGGATCTTCCCCTCAGTAGGGGTAGATGGCAACTGGGAGAAGGCTTCATGCTGTGATATTTGAGCACCAAAAGGTCTTCCTCTCACCTACCCAGGGGGCCTGGAGGTGTCCCCCAGGAAAGAGGCCAGTGGAGGCCCTGTTCCCTCCCTCAGCCCCCTCCAGCATCGTTGGAGGGATAGTGTGGGAACATCATCTCTCCTCCCAGGAACAGCAAGGGGGTGGTACAGCCGCAGCTGGAGAAGGGCTGTTAAGCGGCTGGGAATGTTCGTCAAGGCTGCCTGCCCTGGGCAGCAAGGAGCCCCAAGAAGCTTGTGACTCCAGCGAAAGCCTAAGGCTGCAAGGTGCGGAAAGCCATGCTTGCCAAGGGTCCAAGGAAGGTGAGGGCAGTAGGAGAGGGCAGATTGGAAGTAGAAATACAGGGACTTGGACATCTGAAGAGTCCAGGTGACAGGAAGTAGGCAGAGGGAGTCAGGAGTATTCTGGCTGGAAAACCTGAGTGGGAGTGGAGGATGGCGGCTGAAGAGGTCATCTGGGCGGCTTCATGGCTTGAAAGCCTCCAGGAACTGTACATGGAGGTGTTGGTCATGTGTTCAATATGTCATGGATTTATTGAGCACCTACTACACCAGTGCTGCGCTGGTGAAAGACACCATAGCCTTGCTCTCAGGGAGATCCCAGTCTAGCCTGGGAGACAGCCCAGGCAGTAAAGTAAGAAGGCTGTGCTGCAGAGTTAGGGGACATGGGGATCTGTGATGGAAGAAAACAGGAACTACTTTAGATGGTGTGACCAGGGAAGGCCTCTCTGAGAGCTGAAGGATGAACTGAGCCACAGTAAGAGCTGTGGACACACCTTCCAGTACTCAGACTCTCCAGGCCTGGAGGCAGGTGGGGGCCGGTTGTGTTGTAGGAACTGTTGGCAGCCACATGGCTGGAACAGTTCTCCCCTGGGAGCAGGAGGTCTGGGATGAGATGGGAAATAGGCAGGTGCCAGGTTGTACAGCACCCCCTACCCCACACCCCTACTCCCCTAGGCCACAGCAGGGAGTTTGCTTTTATTTTTTTCCTAAATGCCATAAGAAGCCATTGGAGGTGGAGAATGGATGATGGGTGGGGGCAAGTCAGAGGGCCAGATGATGGACCAGGCTGGGGATGCAAGTGGGCAGAACTGAGCTCTATTTTGAAGGTAAACCCAACAAAATTTACTCATGGATCAGATGTGAATGAGTCGGGGGGACTCCCAGGTCCAGAGCAGCCAGGTGGATGGTGGCGGATAGTGGACTCGGGAGCTCTATTTTGCCTGAATATCATCTGAATTCCCTATTAGCCATCCAGGTAGCGGGGAGGGTGTAAGTAGGCTATGTCATGTTGAAGTCAGGAGCTCAGTGACAGGTGTCATGAAATCTGGTGGCCAGCTGTGGCTGGTAGAGAGCCATGGATCCAGGGAAAGATCCAGGGCAGGCCAACACTCCTAGGTCCGAGGAGGTGAGAGAGAGAGAAGGAAATGTTGCAAGAAAAAAGGAGGGGTACTTCCCACGTGGTCCAGTGGGTAAGACTCCGCTCCCCTAACGCAGGGGGCCCGGGTTTGTTCCCTGGTCGGGGGACTAGATCCCTCACGCATGCTGCACCAAAGACCTGGTGCAGCCAAAACAAATATTTTTTTTTAAAAAGGAGGGATTGGTGGTGGTGGGTGCTGCTAGGGGGTGGGGGAGGGGCTGGCAGAAAGCTGAGGCAGGATGATCTTGAGAGCAGTTTCAGTGGAGTAGTGGGGACAAAAGATCGGTATGCATCGGTGGAAGAGAGGTAGGAGGGGCATGGATACAGAGAACTAGAGACAACTCTTTGGAGAAATTTGCTCTGAAGTGCAGCTGAGGAAATGGGTGGTACCTGGAGGGGGGAGTTCAAGGGAGTATTTTGGGTTTTGTTTTTTAATGAGATACTATAGAGTTACTTCTCCAGATTCTAAAATCTATAGGCATAGTGGCTAAAGGAGAAAACTCAGTTGAAAGTACTTCGGAAAGCCATTAAGCGCCTTGTGGAACCCAGAATTCAAGGTTGTGTCCACAGCCCAGTAACGTCTGAGACTTCAAGGATGGGAATGAGAGGGAATGTGTGTGTTTATGTCCAGGTCCCTAAACCCCCTGTGTAAGGACCCACTGGGGCATGGAGGGTGGGGGGGAAGATGGGGAGTGTGGGGGGAGGGAGACCTGGAGCACCTGTATTTGCCCTCAGCCTCTGGTCCACAGAGGGCTGGTGGTGGGTGGGAGGACTAAAGGAAACAGCTTCTCACTTTGCAGCAGGGGTATGGGGGTCAGGGGCTCTCTCCAGGACAATCAGGGGAATAGAAACCACAGGGGCAGAGTGCAGGAGGCTATAGGGGGAAGGGGTCAGAAGGGGTTGGTGTCAGTTTCTGTGAGAGTCAGGTCCATAGACCACTGCGGGAGATCTTGTCTGTGGGCTCCTGTTTCCTCAGTGAGCTCAGTCGTAAGGGCCTCAGATGAGGGAGGAGGCTGCAGTAAGGGGATGAGAGGTGTCCCCTCCATTACAGGGTGGCTTCCAGGAACAGTTGGTTTGGAATGTCCAGGTGTTTGGGAGCTGCTGATGACATGGGGAGGCAGATGTAGAAGCCTAGGCATTCTGAGATGAGAGGGGCTGAGGGCAAAATGGGTGTCTTTTCAGGGGTCCAGCCCCTGCACCTCCCACATGGAACTTTGCTTCCTGGCAATCAGCCTGCCTGTCTTCAGCTCCTCTTCAAATCTCCATCCCCCACCCCGCTGTCTGGGGGAGTCTGTGCCATGGGCTGCGGGTCTACCTAAACGGTGACCTAGAGACGGTCCCTAGGCTGAGTTGAGGGGATACCCATGAATGGAGGTGACCCCATGTCTCCAACCAAGCTCTGCTCACCACAACCAGAGAAGCATGTGGCCAGCCCCGAGTCAGTCGTGGTCAGAGTCCCGCAGGTCTCTTCTGCAGCATCTTCTGCAGTAGCAGGGAGCAGGTTGCTCAGGGCCATCCTGACCCCCAGGCCTTCATCTGCCAAGGAGGGCACCCCATGAAGCTTTGCTCCTAATGCTCTCTTATCTCGCTGGGAGGCAAAACCAGGTCAGCCTCACCCGATCTATGCATGGGGCTGCCCCAACGCACCAGGAACCCTTGGGGGCCGCAGGGAAGCCCTCGCCGTAGAGGTGGGCTCACCCTGGGCTTGCTTCACCTGCCCTCTTCCATGCCTGGGGGACAGAGGCGGAGAACTCCTTTCCAGTAGGATGTCAGATGGGGGGATTGCTGCTATTCCTCAGGCTGGCGGCCAGTGTGGAGGGGATGGGGGGTTAACACTTTGTTATGGGGAGAGTTCCTGGGTCAATCCGGTGCCTGAGGGCTGTGTGATCATTTGCTGAGAAGCCACCAAGGGTCAGACCAGGGGTTCACCGCATGGGCTGGATTTGCCTGGCCGCGCGCACCACCGCCTCCCTACACAAGGGAGCTCGCGCCCCACCCCGCACCCCTCCCCCCGAACACATACTGCTTGCAGAGGACCAGGCGCCGGAGAAGGCGCGTCCCCGGGCCGGGCTCCCTCGTGTCCAGGAAGGAAAACCGGGCGGCAGGGCCATCTTGAGAAGGAAAAAAGCCGCAAGCCAAGACCTTGACCCAAGAGAAGGCCGAGGGCGCAACGAGGCCGGGAGAGAAACCGCGAGGCGCGCTGCCAGTAAACCCGACGCCGCCGAGCCGGGAGGGCAGCGGGCTCCGCGGGGCAGGGCGTAGCCCAGAGAACGCGCGCCGGCCCGTGTAGTTAGTCGGGGCGCGCTTCCTGGAGGAGGACTAGGAGGATTTACCGCTCGAGCAGCCGGGATGAATGGAGGGGGCGGGGCCCAGGAGGGCGGGGCCCAGCAGAGGCCCCCTGCCGAGAGGAGGGGGTGAGGGGGCCCGGCCAAGAGCTTAAAGCCGACTGCAGGGAGGCCCTACCCAGACCCGCCTCACTGCCTCAACTCCGAGGGTCTCCGAGCTCACCGAGCTTCTTCCCAGAAACTTCGCAGCCCCGCTCAGCCCCTAACGCTCAGCGCGCGGGCCCGAAGAAGCCCAGTCTACGCGTTCTGGCTAAGTCGCCGCGGGCTCCCGGGAGTAGCCCGCCCGGGCTGAACAGGAGCGCGGGTGAGGGCGCGGGGCAGGCGGACGGGACCCCGCCCGGGCCGCGCTGGGGAGGACCGTTGGCGCGGCATTAGGACCCAGGCGCGGCACAGGCTTGTGTCACCGGCTCCAGCCGCCGGCCCGCCCTGGACGCCGAGGTTGCGGTCGTTCCCGCGGCACCTGGTGAGGAGCCAGGGCGTGCGCACTGGTGTGCAGCCGTCCCGCGGCTGATCACTGGGGCCATGGCCGCGGCCACCAGGCGCGTGTTCCATCTCCAGCCATGCGGTGGGTGCCTGCGGCTGGAAGGGCGTCCGGTCTCCGTCGCAGAGGCGTGCTAAGCTGGGACGCGGAGCCGTCGAGGCGCTGGGGGGAATGCGGACGCCGCCGGCCTGCACCGGCCCCCGGCGTGGTGGGCGAGAGGGTCGTGGGGGCTTCCCAACAGGGACGGGGGTGCCCGGGGTGAGTTCAGCCACGAGGGAGTGGGAGCCCGGGTGGGTACGCGGGTGGCTGGGGGAAGCCCAGGACGACTTCGTGGGCACTGCGCGCTTGACTTAACACCGTTTTGAAACTCTTAACAGTTTTTCAGCCTACGAGGTAGCTGGTGGAGGGGTGGGGGGCTTGCAAATGGCGGGGCGGAGTTTCGGGGTCCCTAGCACCTGGAGCGCCAGGGTCTTCGCAGCCGGGCGTGCAGCCACCTCGGAAAGCCTCACTTTACGTTCTACCCGACACCTTTCCCGCCCCTGGCGCAGCGCGGCAGCCTGCCCACTCTTAGGGATCCTTGGGCCTCTGACTGTCCCCTGCGCGGCCGCAGCAGTCTCTCCGTCGCCGCTCTGACGCCCGGGGTTTATACGGCCATCTATTTACGTGCACTTGAACCGCCCCGCATGGGAGTAGCATCCCCACCCTTCCATACCATCGTCATCCTCGTCCTTTGTCCATCCCTGCAGCCTCTGGTGCTAGCTTTACTGACTCCGCCCCTCCCTTCTATGCCGCCCGGGCTCCCGCCCCGGGAGTCCGTCCGCATCCTGCCCCCCGACCCCCAGGGTCTCCGAGTCTGGAGCCGCTTTCCTCTCGTGCACGCGGCCCTTCCTGTCGCTTCCTTCCTCACACAGCGAGGCACAAACAGTCCGGACCATCCATCCGGGGCCCAGCGCTGAAAGCGCGGACAGCTCTCTTCCTCCCCCACCACCCGCCCCCCACCCCGCGGCATCTCCCAAGAGGACCAACGGCTCCGCCTCCCAGGAGAAAGTGGGTGGTGCTGAGGGCAGGAGACCGTTGCCGGGTCGCCCCAGTGTGACCCCTGGCGCGTGCGGTTGGGGGCAACTACACGTGTGATGGGTGTTGATGGCACCAGGGACCGACGTGAGAGTGAGAGCCGAAATGTGCTGGAAGAGCCCCAGCCCAGTTACTGGGCTTGGCAGCGAAGGCTTGAGAGAGGGAGGCCGGCTTCCACAGGGAAGGTGGCCAGACGGGTCTCCTCCCTCCAGACTCCTGCAACAAGCGAATCCTTCCTTCCTTCACCGGCTACTGTTAATTACTCCTGGAGAAAACATGCTGAAAACATCTCCCTGTCTGCCTCGGTCCTTTCCCACCTGGGCAGCCCCTAGCAGATGGGCTGAAGAATAACAGGCCTGGCTTCCTCTGGCTCCTCAAGGAGCCCCTGTCTTGTACTGTCCCCTGCTCCTTTTTCTCCCAGGGTCTCTGGGAAGGGTAAGAAAGACTCAGCAGGGTTTGTGTGTGGTGGGCAGCAGATGTGCCCTGAAGACTGTCCAGGGCTGGTGCATGGAGCTGGTGACAATTCTTTGGCTTGCCTTGCAGAAAACTCTTCTATCATGTCGCAGAATGGATACTTTGAGGATGCAGGTGAGTACATTTCAGGTATGGGTGTGTGTATATAGAGAGCTCCTTGGTCAAAAGTCTCTAGGGGACCTAGTCCATCCACCTGGGTACTTATGGTCCTCTGCTGGTGCTGGGATGCCTTTGGATTCTACCCTCCAGAAGGTTGTGATGTGGTCAGAGGGGCAGCTGACACTGCCCTGGACTCTGGCAGATCTCTGGTGGTCCTGTGGTCCTGGGAGGGCAGGCTGCTCCCATCCTGCACTATGTGGACCATCTGATAGCCCATGGTTTTGCTGTTACAATGCTCTGGTTGTCTGACCAGCTTATAGGCTAAGTGTTGTGTGTGCCCACATTCCTCAGACCCCGCCCAGCCCTGTGAGGGAGGGGCTGCCATTGTCCCTCTAAAGAATTGTAACCTCTCTGCACCTCAGCTTTCCCTGCTTGCACCAGCCTAGCTCTCTCCCTCCCCTTATCTCTGGGCTGGCTCTGGGCTGCCTCTCCTGAGACCAGATTCGGGAGCTGGCCTCAGAGGGGTGTTTAGTGGGACAGTGCTTGGACACAGTGGTGATGTGCTCCTACCCAGGGTCCCCAGGGCATGGTGACTGCATGTGCCAGGCTACTGGTGGGCAGGTTAGGTATGTGATTGGGCTGTAGGGTGGAGATAGGGCACACATGGCATCCCAGGAGCCTTGCAGGGAGCTGGTAGTGTCTGCTGGCTAGGTCCTAGATAGAGTCCAGGATAGGGGAGAAGACGGACAGTGTGAGAGGCATGCCGGGGAATAGTGGGTGCTGGTGGGGGTGACAGAAGGGAGGTTGGGACAGTTTGGGGCTGGGGAACCAAGCATTCTAAGCAAAGCAGGTCTAGAATTGGGGAGGAAGGTGTTTTTCATGGACGTGAGCTCCATGACAAATGGGGGAATGACATCTTTTGACTTAATAGTTCTTCTCTGGGCTCTGGGTGCAGTGCAGACCTGGAGTTAGGGATCACCAGTCCATGATGGCCTTGACAGTGGAGGCCTAGTGCCTCCTACCCAGAAAGGGCCCAGGCTGAGCACAGGACATTGGGGGAACAGGGCCTGGGATGTGCAGAGGAAACCAGTGGGAGGGAGTGGAAGTGAGTCAGGGTGAGTCACTGCCTGGCAGGTGGAGGCATGCTGCTGACCCGTCCCTGTTCCTGCACAGGTGTTTTTCAGGCATTGGTGGGGTCTCAGCTACAAGGGCTCCTGGGTGAATCACAAGTGGTGGACCACAGGGGACCTACAGGACAGTGAGGAAGAGGTGTCAGCTGGGCCAAGAGTAAGGCAGGGAGGGCCCTAGGTGGACTTGCCAGAGAAGAAAGGGTCTGTCAAGCCTTGAAGAAGGCCCTCCAGGGAGGGAAGCCCTCAGCTTGGAGGACAGGAGCTGGCATGCCTGGGGTGCTGGCCGCCTGGCCTAAGGAGTGAGAGATTGAGGTGGGTGGTGTGGGACTGGGCCTGAGGGGCCAGGGGTAGCAGGTCTGGCTCAGGCTGTCATCCCAGAGGCTGTGGGGAGCCCCAGCAGGACTCAGGGCAGATTGGAACTTTTTCATGTCATCAGGAAGGCTTCCTATAGGAGGGGGCCTGTGTTGGGGGTCAGTTGCAGGAACTGAGAGGCAGACCAAAAGAAAGGGGCAGCATGTTCTGTGCTCTGGAGTCCCAAGGTACCATAACATGCCCCTCGCCCACCATGGGTGGAGGCCTGAGATGAGGCCTCCTCTGGGGTCCTGTCACCTCCGTCTCTGGCTCTGTTTGTCTGGCTCTCTTGCTTCCTGGGCCTTGTCTGATGTTGGACTAAGGTCTCTCAGCCCTGATGCTTTGCCCCACATGCCCTCCCTGTGCCAATGAGGTCCAGATACTGCAGGGCTCTGGCTTTCCTTGAGTCGTTTCTGGGGAGCCAGACAGGTCCAGGTCCCACAGCCTGGAGGTTCTGAGAAGGCAGGGGCCAGTCAGTCTTAACTACATCATTGTACCATGTACCTGGCTCAGTGTCTGTGGAATGAACATGTTCTTTCTCTAGCTAAAGGATATGTGTGGCACAGAACAGTGCAGGGTTCCCGCTGCTGGAGAATGTTGGAGAAAACCATTGGGTGGGGGGTGCCAGCTGGCTGCCATACTCAGGGAGCTGGGCCAGGACCAGATATTGGGCCTAGCTGAGGCTTCCTTCCTAGCCTGCTAGAGGCCTCCCTTACCACTCACCGAGATTGCACCAAGTGGGACAGCCCAGGGGCCCCCGCTCCTTTGGCTTGGAGCCCCTTTGTCCTGTGTGTAGCCAGGCCCTCTTGGGGGGGTCTCTCTTGGTGGTGGTTGGGGCTCCAGGCTACCTCAAGTGTGACGCGGATGATGCCTCTGAAACCCGTGAGGAGAGCCTGGGGGATGAGGCCTTCGACACGGTCAACTCCTCCATTGTGTCTGGCGAGAGCATCCGCTTCTTTGTCAACGTCAACCTCGAGGTGCAGCCCACCCAGTCCGGTATGGGGGTTGTAGCAGGGACGGGTCGGGGGAGGCACGCAGGGGACTGGGGACTGGGCAGATACGGCCCCGCTCCACCAAGAGAGACCTGAAGGGCTGGGGCTGCCCCCTGAGCCCTCCCGCTTTCCTCCAGCAGAGAGTGAATCGCCTGGAGGCTACGGTCTCCTACACACCTCCCGCAAGGTAAGTGGCCCATTGACCGGATGGGAGACATTTGGTCCTGGGCCACTAGCTGGGGGTGGAGGTGGTTGCTTCCCTGAGAGAGCTCACACTGATGCTGGATCTCATACTAGCCCAGGGCCCGGCTGCTGGGGCCAACCTCTCTGGTCTTCTCTCTGGGAAGCGGGTGTTGGGTCCTGGTGGGCAGGGTCAGCCGGGGACCACCACAGAGGAAGGACCCAGACAGCGACAGGTCCTTCTTATTTATGGACCTGTGTGGTTCGATGTGTGGGGTCCCCACAGTACCTGAAGTTAAAGAACTTTGAGGAAGAGATCCGGGCGCACCGGGACCTAGACGGCTTCTTGGCACGGGCCAGCATCATCCTGAACGAGACAGCCACCTCCCTGGATGACGTGCTACGGGCCATGCTGTGCCGCTTAGCCCAAGACTCCCACAACACTGAGCCCGACTGCAACTTGGACCTGCTCATGGCCATGCTTTTCACTGATGCCGGGGCCCCCATGGAGGGTAAAGGTAAGGGCTGTCCCTCTGCCTGGGCGGGAGGTCAGGGAGGTGGGGCCATCTGACCCTCCTGTTCCTTCCACTCTGTCAGCAGTTCACCTACTGTCAGATACAATCCAAGGGGTCACTGCTACAGTAACGGGGGTGCAATACCAGCAGTCGTGGCTCTGCATCATGTGAGTTGCCAGGCTGCCACAACTGGCCTCCCCACATCACCTTGGAGCCAGGCATCCAGTCCCTGTGGAGGCTGGCTCGCTGTTTGCGGGGAGAGTGAGGAATCCATCCCATTTGGTCTTTTTTTTCCTCCCTAACAGAGGTCACTGGGGTCATAGTTGGGGGCTCGGGGAGGGGGGAGCTCCAGCTCCCAAGGGTGGCAACTGTGTGCTGTGTGCCCTCTCTGTCCCTGCCAGCTGTACCTCCAAGGCTCTGCTGAAGCGGCACGTGTGCATCAGCCGCCTGGTTCGCCCGCAGAACTGGGGGGAGAATTCCTGTGAGGTGCGGTTTGTCATCCTAGTGCTGGCCCCACCCAAGATGGTGAGGAGGGGTTTCGGGTGGCTGCTGTGTTTCCCAGGAAGGAGGGTTCCAGGTTACCCTGCTCTCTTCTTGGGGGCATCTCTCCCAGTGCTGGAGGCACCACAGTCCTGGCCTCTGAAGGCCACATTCTCACCCTCTCTGTTCATCTCTGCCCTACTGGGGTTTATCTGAAGCATACTTGGTAGGTCTTCATCAAGGCCTAATTTCCCCAGAAGTTGCCCAAAAGGTTCTATTTCTTTCCTGACTGAAAAGAGATACTTTTTTTTTTTGCGGTACGCGGGCCTCTCACTGTTGTGGCCTCTCCCGTTGCGGAGCACAGGCTCCGGACGTGCAGGCTCAGCGGCCATGGCTCACGGGCCCAGCCGCTACGTGGCATGTGGGATCTTCCCGGACCAGGGCACGAACCCGTGTCCCCTGCATCAGCAGGCAGACTCTCAACCACTGCGCCACCAGGGAAGCCCAAGAGATACTTTTTAAGATTATTACTATTCAAACATAGGGGCCTTTCTTTGGCCTGCCCAACCCTAACTCTATAGTTGGCTATGATTTGTTGACCAAAGATCCCCACTCCTTCCTGGGGCATTTACCCCCCGGCCAGGGGCATCTCGCGTTTGTGGGGGCTGAGACTTATACGTATATTTGGGGAATCTTCTTTTATGGAAAAGGATTTTAAAGTCATTAATAGAAAATGGCTAGGGCCCCTCCCCAGGCCTGGGAAGGGCCTTAATGCTTAAGATTCCACTGGCTTCTTGATGATTCTGCCCCTGCCTCTGGTGTAGACTCAGAGCTTCGGATGGCCCCTCCCCAGGCTTTCTCTAAGCAAAGGGGGTGCTAACGGGATCGTCCCTCCCAGGGCTTTCATGGACATGCTGTGAATCTCTCCAGATGTTACTTTGCTGGGGAGAGAGGAAGGGCATTTAGGGCAGTGGGCAGCTCATGGGTCAGAGGGAGTGACAGCTGACAAGGTGGCCAGAACAGCTGGAAGGAATAGAATCCCTAGGATTGAGTGGCTAGACTGGTGCCTTGAGACACGCCAGCCATCCTGACACCTGGCTCCTCCTCGGGGGAACAAGCCTGTTCTAAAGCTACCAGAAAGCACAGTGTGCACGGTGCAGCCCCGGGACTGTAGCTTTGGGCAGCATGGGGTGGGGGTGGGGGGGGGGTGCATGCTGCTCCCAGGGGACCTAGGATGGGGAGGTGAGACAGGCTGCTGTGGTGGAGGTTGAACATTGAGTTCATGGACGGGGCTGAGCTTGGCCAGGCAAGAGGCAGAAGGCTGGATGGGCCTGGAACACCTCTGAAAATCATAAACCAGCCGACCGTGCAAATGCCACCAGTGAAAAGTAGCTGGGTGAACATTTTTCTCCATCATCATGATTTCATTATCCACAATTACACAGATTTAATACCTGAGTTTATTAAAAAAAAATACTAGGTTGATGGTAGTTCTAGTGATCTGCTGACCTGGTGGAAATCGTGGCAGGGTCCACTATGCTTGAACTTTGGGGGACTACACCCAGGTCATGGGGAGAGCACCTGCCACGTGCTTGGGAATGTCTGTCCATGAATGGCCAGGCTGGGGTTGGGCACCCTTCGCTCTACAGTGGCTACAGATGTGATTCTCTTGCCCCATCCCCAGAAAAGCACCAAGACAGCGACGGAGGTGGGACGCACGTTTGCCACGATGTTCTTAGACATCACCTTCCGCCAAAAGCTCCTGAAGACCCGCACGGAGGAGGAATTCAAGGAGGCCCTGGTACATCAGAGACAGCTGCTCACCATAATGAGCCACTGTCCGAGCATCAGCACGAAGGACTACAGCATGAGCTCCATCTGCACCCACAGACCCCCACAGGTGCAGGGCAGAGGTGGCCTGGGCGGGCAGCACAGGGCAGGGACACAGGGCTGATGGGTGCGTGTCCTCTTCCCAGCCCCTACGGCACAAGGACTTTCTCCCCATCGGGAGGGGCATCCGGGAGGACATCGCCCGCAGATTCCCTGTGTACCCGCTGGACTTCACTGATGGTAAGTGGCCCATGGTCCTCCTGGAGCTCGGCCTGTAGCTCAGGCCCCAGGCCTGTCCTGTGTCCCCAACACACCCTCCGCCCTGTCTCCCATTCCTAGGCATTATCGGGAAAAACAAAGCTGTGGGCAAATACATCACCACCACCCTGTTCCTCTACTTTGCCTGCCTCCTGCCCACGATCGCTTTTGGGTCCCTCAACGATGAGAACACGAACGGGGCCATTGGTGAGGGGTTGGAGCCTGGTGGGGCATGCCGGGTGGAGCCCAGGGCCACGGTTCCCCCCTGACCGCCCCGCTTCCTCAGATGTACAGAAGACCATAGCTGGGCAGAGCATTGGAGGCCTCTTGTATGCACTCTTCTCCGGGCAGCCGCTGGTGGTGCTGCTGACGACTGCACCCCTGGCCCTCTACATCCACGGTGCAGTGGGGGCGGCAGCGGGGAGATGCTTCCTGAGGTCCCTGGTCCCAGCCTGGCCCTGACTGCTCACTCCTGTTCCGCCGCCTTTAGTGATCCGTGGCATCTGTGATGACTACAATCTGGACTTCAGTACCTTCTATGCATGGACAGGCCTGTGGAACAGTTTCTTCCTCGCGCTTTATGCCCTCTTCAACCTCAGCCTGGTCATGAGTCTCTTCAAGAGGTGACAGGGCCTTCCCTAAGCTTCTGGGACTCACAAGCAGGAGGGGGACCAAGGCCAGGGGCCTGGGTCAGCTTCCATGCCAGCCTCTGAGGCCCTGTTAACCCTAGAGCAGATGGGGTGCCCCCACCATATCACTGCTCCAAGGGGAAAGCCTAGGACCCTGGTCCTCTTCATGGCAGGAGGTAGGGGGCCATGCTGAGGCTCGGGGAAGCCTCCCCGCTACTAACAACTCACCCCGTCTTATGAGGCATATCCCCTGCTGGCAGGTCAACGGAGGAGATCATTGCTTTGTTCATTTCCATCACATTCGTGCTGGATGCTGTCAAGGGCATGGTCAAAAGTGAGTGTATTGCCGGCGGCCACCTGCTGTAGGGGAAGCTGAGTTGAGATGGGGGGCTATGGACTGTGCCCAGAGCAACCAAGAAGCATGTAAGCGCTAAGGTTGCTTCCATGGCCCAGGGTGCTCTGGGAGCCATGACTGGCAAAGAGCAGCAGGCTCACGTGCTAGAGGGTGACAGAGCTGCCCTAGGCAGGATCAGAGGCCCTGGGCCAAGCAGGATTTGCTGTCAGAAATGGACAAGGGCAGGGTGTGGGGTGGTGGGTAGACAGGCAGGTCAAGGGGTCCTGGCTGACAGAAGGCCAGCTCTTTCCCCTCCTCCCCCCAGAATCCCTTCCTCCCCTCGGGGCTCCTTCACCCCCACATCCAGGAGGAAGCTGCTGGGCCCCAGGCTCCCAGAGCCCAGATGGCTGAGTCCTGTTGGCCTGTGTCCACAGTCTTCCAGAAGTACTACTGTGGCCACAACCACGGGAACTACTACGAAGATAGGTCTTCCCCGGTGAGCCTGCTGGGCCTCAGCCCCAGCCTCAACAGCAGCCTCCACGCTGCCCTCAACACCAGCCTCCTGGCCGGCCCACCAGAGCTGACTTCAGTGGGCAGCCAGGGCCCCGAGGCCCTGGCCCGGGACACAGCTGTGCTCAGCCTCCTCATCATGTTGGGGACACTCTGGCTGGGCTACACCCTCTACCAGTTCAAGAAGAGGTGAGGGGTGCCCATTCAGGGTGAGGGAAAGGGAGCACAAGCTGCAGGCCACGCTGACACCCACCTGCCTCCTAGCCCCTACCTGCACCCCTACATGCGTGAGATCCTGTCAGACTGTGCCTTGCCCATCTCAGTGCTTACCTTCTCCCTCATCTCTTCCTACGGCTTCCAGGAGATTAAGAGTGAGTTGGGACTAGGCGTGGGGTGTGGTGGGGTGTGGTGGGTTGCTCTGTGGGGGAGGAAGGCTTGAGCAGGGGCCTGTACCTGGCTGCAGTGAGCAAGTTCCGCTACAACCCAAGCAAGAGCCTGTTCGAGATGGCCGAGATGCACTCACTATCCCTGGTGGCCGTCAGCGGCGCCATGGGCCTCGGCTTCCTCCTCTCCATGCTCTTCTTCATCGAGCAGAACCTGGTGGCTGCCTTGGCTAATGCCCCGGAGAACAGGTTCGCAGGGCTGGGGAGGGAGGGGTAAGCGTGTGTCCAGCCCTCCAGGGGCCATGGGGCTTTGTCCACATGTGACCCTGCCTGCTGCAGGCTGGTAAAGGGCACTGCCTACCACTGGGACCTCCTGCTCATCGCCATCATCAACACCGGGCTGTCTCTGTTTGGGCTGCCCTGGATCCACGCTGCCTACCCCCACTCCCCGTTGCACGTGCGGGCACTAGCTTTGGTGGAGGAGCGTGTGGAGAATGGGCACATTTACGAGACGTGAGTGTGAAAGTGGCCCCTTGAGACGTGAGGCCAGAGTCACGTGGACCCTGAGGTGGGGGGTAGCCCTGGGCCACATATGACCTAAGGAAGGATATGGTTCAGGGGATAAGGGCCCAGAAGTAACAGAGCCCAGGAAGCACATGTGACCTGGGATGGACACGGCCCTGCGGACCAGGCCAGAGGTGACCCAGTGCACTGGAACCTCGCAGGATTGTGAGTGTGAAGGAGACGCGGTTGACCTCCCTGGGCGCCAGCATCCTGGTGGGCTTCTCCCTCCTGCTGCTGCCCTTCCCACTACAATGGATCCCCAAGCCTGTGCTCTACGGCCTCTTTCTCTACATCGCGCTCACCTCCATCGACGGCAGCCAGCTGTTTGCACGCATGGTCCTGCTGCTCAAGGACCAAGTGAGTGTCTGGCCCTGAGAGTGAGGGGTGGGGGTGGGGGATATGGCTGCAGACCTGCCCACACCTGGTCCCTGCCACCCACAGACCTCGTACCCACCCACCCACTACATCCGGAGGGTGCCCCAGAGGAAGATCCACTACTTCACAGGCCTGCAGGTCCTGCAGCTGCTGCTGCTCTGTGCCTTTGGCATGAGCACCCTGCCCTACATGAAGATGATCTTTCCCCTCATCATGATCGCCATGATCCCCATCCGGTACGGGAGGGTGGCCAGCAGGCAGGAGGGACTCGGCTGGGCGGGAGACGGTGGGCTGGAGTGGCTACCCTCAGCCTGTTCCTCCCTGACCCAATGCTTATCCTCCTGCCTGTTCCCCCTCCCCTCAGCTACAACCTGCTGCCCCAAATCATTGAAGCCAAGTACCTGGACGCCATGGACGCTGAGCACTGAGGTCCTGACTACCAGGCCCTGGCCACACCCCATTCGCCCATCCCTCTGGGTCTTCCCAGGCTGGCTCTGTGGCTGTGTGTGGGTATCTTGGGGTGCTGCTCTGTACTGCACCCCCTCACAGCTGTCCCAACTGGCTTAGGGTGTCTGGGCATTGAGGGGGCTCCAAGGTGTGTGTCTGCTCCTCTTCCCATTAGCCTTTTGCTTTGGGTCTGGAACTCTGCTCAGGGCAGCTTCTGCCCAGGGTGGGACTAAGCAGGACGGATTTTCTTTTGATAAAAGAGCCTGAAAGAGAAACCATTTCCTTGATTGTGTAAGGAACTTGCTGTATGCACATTAGAGAATAAAGCTCCTGTTTCTATGCTTCTACATACCGCCTCCATCCATGCTGCCCTGCCCCAGCCTCTGAAGGCCACCTGAGGGCCCTGAGGAGGGAGAAGCCATCCCAGGGGAGGTGGGATAAAAGGGACTGATTTGTTGAGTGCCGCCTAAGGGCTATTACTTCCAACTCCACACAGTAGCTCAACAGGGAAACATGGAAGGTCCAGGAGGCCTTTGCTGTTGCCAGGAACCTGCAGGGAAAGTGGGCTTGGGGCCAGTGAAGAGCCCAGTGGCTGGTAGGGTGGGATAAGCACATTCACGGTGCTGCTTGCAGGATGGGTAAAGTTTAAAGGGGACAGAAAATGTACTGTGCATCCAGGACAGAACTCTGAGGAAGCAGCTGAGGAGCAGACAGAGGGGTGCCCCGCTCCAAGTGCCACGTGGCAAGTGATCCTTCTTTGGGGCCCCCACCCCAGTAGCCTGTGTTTCCTGCAGGTGGGGCTGTGTCCAGGATCACCAGGCAAGGAGTAGGCAGGCCCCCCAGCACCCCACACCTGAGTTCCAGCCGGACACCACCCATGCCAAGCAGACAACTCAGAGGAGGCTGAGCACCACCACCGGCACTTCCTGAGGAAACAACCCAGCTGGGCTTCACAGACAAGAGGGGAGCAAAGGGATGAGGTCCTGTCCTCACCCACGGGTGCTGATGAATTTTAGGGGAGGAAACAACTGTTAAATCTAGGCCCTGGGCTGTGCTGCTAGGACTGAGGAGGGGATGTAACTTAAGCTTGGGAGCGACACACCAGCATTAAGGACCCCCACCCCCCAACCTGCTGCACACAACGGGCTTTTCTGATTGTCCTTGGGGTTGGGCACCTCCTCTTTACCAGAGTAACACCTGCAGGAAGGCAAGGGAGCCACCCCGGGCCTCTGAAGTCCCTCCCTGGGAAGGGCTTTACCAGGACTCAGTACGGGTCTGGGGTAGCTGAGCCGGGCCTCCTGAAGGGCTCAACTCAGCTGGCCCCCCAGGCTGAACCGTGGCATGTCAACCCAACTGGGGTCAAGAACTCCATCCCTCCTCCCTGCCATAAAAATGAACCTGGCGTTATAACCATAAACCAACATTTTAGCTGCTCTAATGTACACCAGAATAAAGCAAAAGCACTCAGCATCCCACACTGCCCGCCCCCCAACCCAGCAAACACAATAGAGGCCAGCTGGGTGGTGGCATTGCTCAGTAGCTGGGTGGGCGGGCAGCAGGGATGTGGCATGTAAAAGTTCAGCCCATGATCAGAGACTTCAAGGACAAAAAGAAAGATATAATACTCCAGCTAGCAAGGGCACACAAACAGCCTTGACACAGCACTGCCCTCCTCCAGCCACCCCCCTACACCCGTTTTGCCCCCCCGACCTGAGAGGTTTCCTGCTCGTGCCAAAGGGGACTCAGGAGACAGACACCTGTCTGGGGCAGGTTTCAGAGCAAATATACCCAGTTTATTTTGGAAGCAAGTACCCTCCGGAATTTTTATTTGCTGCATTTAAAAAACATCTAAGGCTGTTTGTGTGGTTCTTCCCCAAACCCTCAACCCTGCCAAGGCCAGTTTTAACACCCAAGGTCCTTTCCGGATTCCAGGCCTGGAGGCTGTAGGAGACCACTGAATCCCTGAGGACAAGAGGATGGTGTCCTCTGGCCAAAGTTTCTCCAAGCAGAGCCAGCTGCTCCTGACGGCTGGTAACACCCCCAGGAAGTGGTAACCCTGAAGGCGGTACTTGGATGGGTGCCTGCCTGATAGAGGCGGTTTCAGGCTAGCCCTCCCCGGATCCTCAGCCAGAGTGGTCATCACCAGCTCCAAGTGGAGTCAGGTTGCCAAAGTATTCTTGCAACTCAAGCAGGGCCTGGAAGCGATGGGAGATGGTGTTCTTCTCAGCCTTGGGCATCTCTGCATACCTAAGGGGCAACAGTAGCAGCTCAGAGAAGAGGGGGCCCAGACTCAGAGAGGGTGTGTACACCTCACCTCATCCTGGAGCCCAAAGCTCAAAAAGTCCCTAGGAAAGGGTAGTGGGGCTACCAGCTCCTGGCAACCAGAGTTAATTTTTTAAAAATCAGTCTTAAATTCCCCTGTAGGTAGAAACCCATATTAATGTGTGTGAAAGGATCTTAAACTGGTTCTAGTGTGTCCAAAAGTCATCAAAGGGAAGCTGGGGACAGGGGGATGAGCTGCATGCTTTATCAGCTTTGTCATCTGTTGACGGGAAGCAGTGGGGCCTGACAGAGCAAACATAGCAATCTCCTCCAATGCACTGTGGGGCGGGCAGGTGGGGGCAGGGGGCAGCAGATGAGCCTTGAACAGCCAGCCAGTGGCCTGCCATCCATGGCAGGACTCCAGTGAGGTGAGAATCCCTACTCCAGTTGTCACTTTCACATCTATGCTGTCAAATATGGTGGCTACCAGCCACTGTGGCCATTTAAACCAATTACAACTGAATAAAAATAAATTCTGTTCCTCAGTTGCTCTAACCACATTTCAGATGCTCCGCAGCCACACGTGGCTAATGGCTACCGGATTGCACAGTGCAGATATAGAGCCTTTGTGTCACCAAAGTGCTGCTTCACGTTGTCCTCAGCCCTGCCTGGCTGTTGTGAGGCCTCAGGCCACACTCCCTAAGGGCCCCCCTCCAGCTTGACAAACCCAATTCCAATAATGGCCAACATGTCCCGTGTAAATAAGCGGGGGCTAGCATGAAATACTGAGAACACCTGGCACTGTGGGGGTGTAACGTGGTGGCCAAGTGCTAACATTTTTCCAGACTAAATGGGGATCAGATAATCATCCAACAAAGCTGACAAGCCCAGGTCAGAGCGGGGAAGCCACTGAAGCTACAAAGCTGCTCTGCGCTGAGCTGAGCCCGAGAGCCCAGGACTTCAGCTATGCCCAGCTGCCTCCCAGCTGTGGACCAGGCCACCCAGATTCCTTGCATCCACCCCAGCAGAGCTGCCTTCAGCCGGAACGGCACCTCAGAGCCTGCCCCGCCTGTATCCGCGTGCCTGCACCTGGGCAGGGCACTGACCCAACCCAGACCACGGCCATCCCCACCCCACACCCCTGAAAGAAACTGGGGCTCCTTACGTCTGCTCATATCCATCAGGCTGAAAGCAGGGGTCCCAGCCAAAATCCCGGCAGCCACGGGGCACCACAATCTGGCCCTGCCAGAGGAAAGGGGGACAGGTGTGCCACTGGGTGTGGAGGAGATGCACTGTGAGGAGGGCAGTAGCCAGATTGAGTTTGGTTTATGAATTTGGTTAAACCCTATTTACTCAAAATATATTATTTCAAGGGGTCCATGGTGCCGGCAAATGTTTGCTGAACACAGATAAAATGCAGAGCAGGACGGCTCGCTCCCCACAGACAGGGAGGAACCACATGCTTGATTAGCCCACAGATACCCCTGGGACCAGCCTCCCTCTCTGAAGCTTTGACAAACTGTGACCTCACTGAAGAAGAGAAGCAACTTTGAAAGACTGACAGAAAACATTTTCTCCTAATAGGAAGTTTGAGGGCCCTGAACCTTGCAGCCAAGCCCTGTGCCTGCTATTATTACTGCATTTCTCAAAATACAAGGGAGGCTCTAACAAATGAAACAACAAAATAGAAATAACTTTGCACAATGTTCAACACAAAAATGAGCTCAGTAAATACTGGCTGTAATAGGCAAATTCCAAAAGGAAAATGTGACAAAGATAACCAGTGTCAGGCTTCCCTGGTGGCACAGTGGTTGAGAGTCCGCCTACCGATGCAGGGGACATGGGTTCGTGCCCTGGTCCGGGAAGATCCCACATGCCGTGGAGTGACTGGGCCCGTGAGCCATGGCCACTGAGCCTGCGCGTCCAGAGCCTGTGCTCCGCAAAAAAAAAAAAAAAGAACAACTTATAAAATACAAGGGAGGTAGTAGAGGATGGGGATTAGCCATATAAATTCCAAGTCATTCAGACCAAAGGTAAATTCTGCTTCTGCTAATGGGGAGCTGTGTGACTGAGGCCAGTTACTGAACCACTCTGAACTTCACCCATGCAACAACTGTTTTTTGAACACCTCAGCGAAGCAGGCACCAGGAAAACAGAAAATCGTAGCCTTGCCTTCACAGAATGGAACTCTTAAGCAAAACAAGCATTACATCAGTAAACACATTAATGATTACCAAATGCAAAGTGTCTTAGAGGCAACACACTGGGAGCTGGGCTCAAGAATAACAAGATGGGGAGCTCAGGGAAGGCCTCAGTGAGGAGGGGACACTTTGGCCACATAAAGGACTAGGGCAAGAACATTCTAGGTGGAGGACACAGCTGTGCTGAGGTCCAGAGATGGAAAAGGCTTATCATACGCACTGCTGAAAGGACAATGTGGCTAGGGTTTTTTCGAAAGCACAGGGGAGAACAGAACAAGGAGAAACAAGGCTACCTCAGTTAAAGTCAGGGCTGGCAGCAACAAAGTACAAACAGCAGCCCAAGCTGGGGAGACAATAGGGAATGGTCGGATGAAAGTGATCAGGCCCCATCAGCAGCATAGCTGCTAGTCAGTCATGGCGCAGGAAGTTGGGCCTGTGGTTGTTCATACTTTTGATTTTTGAGAGAACATTTCTGTGAAAGTAGCAGACCACTAAAACTAACTGTTAAAAATGTAACCAGGCAATATGATCCAGCAATCCCATTTCTGGATATATACCCAAAAGAATGAAAACAGGATCTTGAAGAGACATTTGCACACCCACGTTCATAGCAGCATTATGAACAAGCCAAAAAGTGGAAGCCACGCAAGTGTTCATCAATGAATACAGGCAGACCTTGGAGATATTGTGGGTTCAGTTCCAGACCACTGCAATTAAGCAATTATCGCAATAAAGCAAGTCACATGAATTTTTTTGTTTCCTACTGCATATAAAAGTTATGTTTATACTATATTGTAATCTATTAAGTGTGCAACAGCATTATGTCTAAAAAATAGTGTACATACCTTAATTTAAAAATACTTAATTGCTAAAAATGCTAACCATCATCTGACAATGCAGGATTGCCACAAACTTTCAATTTGTAAAAACATAATATCTGTGAAGCTCAATAAAACGAGGTATGCCTGTAAACGGATAAAGGAAAAAGTGGTATATATATACAATGGAATATTATTCAGTCTTAAAAAAGGAGATCCTATCACATGCTACAACATGGATGAAACTTGAGGACATTATGCTAAGTGAGATAAGCCAGTCACAAAAAAACAAACACTGCAGGATTCCACTTATATGATGTATCTGAGGTAGCCGAACTCTTAGCAACACAAAGCAGAATGGTGGTTGCCAGGTGCTGGAGAGAGGAGGGGAAGATGGAGTCATTATTCAATGGGCATAGTTTCAATTCTGCAAGATGAGAAAGTTCTAGAGATCTGGTGCACAACAGTGTACACTATTGTATTGTACACTTAAAAATGAAGATGGTAATTTCTGTTACCTGTTTTTTCACCACAAAAATTAAAAATCTAATCAGGGAGTGTAAAGTAAAACATCTGTGGACAGTCCCTGGTGGAGCCACTGGCATAGGGCTATGTGAGCTATGGTGGGACTCTGGATTCTATCCTGAGCAGAAAGGACAAAGCAGAGAAATGATGTGCCTGAAGGTACACTCCTGCCACGGGGAGGGGATGGATGGGCTGGGGCGGGGGTGGGGTGGGGGAAGCAGGCCAGCCCAGAGAGTGGTCTGGACCCTGTGAGAAGCAGCTGAACCTACGTTCTGATAGGTAAGCATGGGGGCACTGAAGGGCAGTTTTGAAAGGAATGAGTTGGGGGGAGAAGGAAGATTCTATATGAACATAAAAAGTTGGAAAGGCTGTGAGATGTTCAAGGGAAGCTGTTGCCTCAGCAGTGGGATGAGGAGATTCAAGCTTGGAGAAGTCTGGGCTACAGATGTAGCTCTAGGAGTTGTCACCTTCAGTTTCCACATCTGCTTCTCAGGACAGCATACACTGCAGAGCTCTGGGTATACCAGGCCCCAACAGCTGTAAGCCACTGTGCGTTTCCAAACACCTGACTCTGGGGTCAAATAAGTTTCGGGATTGACAGCACTTCTAGCTGTGGTACCCAGGGGCGCGCCCTCCCCACTACAGTCCTGCAGCATCATCGCGAGTCACAGCGCCCTCTGGCGGCACTCTGGGGAACGAGCATGGGTACGCACCGAGGTCCGGCCCCTGAAGAGGCGCACAGGCTCGCTGGGGTCCCCAGTGCTGAGCGCGAACGTGCAGAGTGCATAGGCCGACTTGTCTTGGAACCCAGCCAGGAGCTGGTGGAGACCTGCGGGCACGTGCAGTGAGGGCTCAGCGCACTCTACGCTGCCCGGCCCCAGACCCCTCTCCGCACTCAATGGGCCCAGGTGGCGAAGGGGAGTTATACATATCACCAAATAGGCCCTGCGCTGATAACCCAGGAAGTTGGGTGATGGGGATGTGGGGTTCCTTATTCTACTACTGTGGGCTTCAGGGTATGCGCTGCTGGGACCAGGGGGAGCAGCAGGGTGTCCCTCTCCCCGCCCCCCACTGAGGCAAGGACAGCAAGAAGTGGGGCCAGTCCCTCTGAGCCAGAATCAACTAGAGCCCCTTTGTCCCTCAAACACAAAGCTCTCACCACCCACCCCCACCCCATCCACTCCTCCGAAATCTCAGTGCTCCCTGGCACCGGGTGTATAGGGAGAGTGTGAGCTGTAGATTATAGATGGGGAAACTGAGGTGAATGGAGACTCCGTGAAGGGGATGGAACCCGAGATTCCTGATTACTAGTTGGAGCTCCTCTCGTAGAACCCACAGATTCTTAATTTCAAACAGGTCTAAAGAAAGAGACATGGGGATAATACCTTCAGGCTTTAACTTCTCCAGAAACCACTTTCTGCAAGAGAAATAAAGGTGAGTCAGACACCACAATCAGATGGATGTTCTTACCACCTTGTTTCTGGGCTGCATCCCCCAGGGATTAGAGCCCTGGGAGAGCAAAGAATGTCTCAACTCAAAATGAAGAGAAATAATCCAATAGGAAAAAGGAAATGGAGACAAAGAGGCAATCCACAAAAGAACTGATAAACCAGTGAAGCCCTCAATCTCACTGGTAATTAGGGAAATGCAAATTAAAATTGCATGTGGTAACATTTCCCACTCCCGCCATTACAAAATACTAAAAAGTCATAAAACAGTGCTGGTAAGAATATGGAGCAATGTACACTATAAGTGTGTAGGGGTGCTACTGCCTTGGCAAACAAATTAGCAATCCAAAAGTTAAAGATACAGTTAACCCTTGAACAACATGAATTTGAACTGCATATGTTCACTTATACATGGATATTTTTCAGTAGTAAATACTACAGTAATATACAGTTGAATTCACTGATATGGAAGGCCAACTGTAAGTTAAACGCAGGTTAACCCCCCCAAGTTGTTCAAGGGTCAACTGTATACATACCCAAGACCTAACAAATTGGGGTATTTGTACCCTAGAGATACACAAAGACCTTCTGAGGGGGTCCAGGGTACTGGATAGCTTTAAGGAAATCCATCTGCAGATCTCAACTTCCTTATTTCCTCTTTCCTGAAACTGATCTGCCCACAAATGTACCTCTCCAATGGGTGAGTTCCCCTTGCCCATCTCAACTTACACAATCACATTCTCACACTTTACAAAAGAAAGGTATGTCTCTTCCCCATCCCTAATCCTCCCTCAAGACAATCTGACATACTGGTGTTGATGCCAAGACAGTGAATGACCCGCAGTATCAAGTAACAAATCATTTCAAAGTTCAAGTGGTTTTGTGGCCAGGGCCCTGCAAAAGGGTGGGGGAGCACTCACATGTAGGGGCCAGGGAGGCCCCCAAGGGCGTTGAAGCACAGACAGGTGTCCTCCACCAGTACAGGGCCCTGCACCTGCAGCACAAGAACATGCAGCCCTGAGACCCGCGTCCAGCAGCAGGCCCCACCTCCACCCTGAATTCCCCTGCCATCCAAGCCAGGGCCACACTCACAGCTAGCTGGGATGTGCAACAGCAGCAGCAGATAGAGGTCCATCTGCTCTGGGTAACAGCTGTTGACTAATGTCTTATCTTCATTTTAAAGGTAGGGACATCAAAGCCTTGGCAGGTTGTAAAGTTTGCTCCAGGTACAGTGACAGGAGAGCTGGGATTCATACTCAAGCAGCCTGACTGTTTACAAAGCACTCTTTTTCAGTTCCACAGAGGTGTGTGAGTGCAGGGTGGATGTATGTGGGGAGAATGTAGGGGTGGAATGTATGTACCTGAGAACTGGGAAGAGTGAATTATGTGTGTGTGTGGTCATCTAGGGGGATACTATGCAGTCAAGGTTGAGAAAGGAAGGCAGTATTCCAGAGCCAATATTAACTGACTCCAGCCTAGCTAAGCCTGGAAACGTCCTTCAAGTCATTATAAAGTGTGCCCACCATATTCTCTACCCATCCCCAGCAGGCACAGACCCCAGGAGCCACCAGGACAAGAGGCGCAAGTACAGGACATGTGTGGAGCAAGCACCTGGCGAGCTGCCTCCTGACACTTCCGAATGGAAATCTCATCAGGCTCTCCTTGGTACTCTGGCACTTATCAGAGAAACAGACACACAGTCAGGTCACAGAGAGAGAGAGAAATTGAATCATCTTTTAAAAATAGAACTAATCAGAGACATACGGTCAATCTTCTGTGCCACCAAAGTGCATGGAAACTTATCTCCTAGAATCTGAATGACCTGTTCCAAAACGAAAGAACATTTATCACCATTTGTTTAACTATTCCCCATTACTACACAAGCTGTCACCCATCTTTCTCGTCAGGTAACTCTCCTGTCAGTCCCCTAAAGCTCACCAAGTCAGGCCCATGAGCCTCACCCCAGCCTTCAGGGTCCCACCCCAGCAGGTCAGCTCCCCCATCTCCTCACTCTCCAATCCCTCCCTCCTACTTCAGGTCTCTGTTTATGCTAACCACCTACCTAGAACACCCTCTTCCCTTCTCAGTGCTCCCAAAACCTATCCTTTGGGCCAAGAATTTTCTATCAGGGGTTACCCAGAATTCAGGAGATCTGTGAACTTGGATTAGGAAAAACAAAACAAAACAAAACACTTTATTTTCACTAACCCCTACCTGAAATTTAGCATCCCTTTCAATAGTGAATATAGAAAACAAACACAAATAGCATTAGCATCTCCTGTGATATTTAAACCTATTAAAATCACAGATGTTGTCATATCCCATTACAGTTGTAGCAGATATCTCAAAATATCATTTACAAGGGGCAGAGTCAAGATGGCAGCGTGGGAAGACACAGAGTTTGTGTCTCCCTACAACTAGGGCGCCTGCCAGATGGTGGTGGGGGACCTTGACGCCCAAGGAGACGGGAAGAACCCCCAAGTGAACGGCTCCTGCGATGGGAGCTCTGAGTCTGAACCACTGGACTAATAAGAGAACCTCAGACCCCAGGAAATATTCATTGGAGTGAGGTCTCCCGGAGTTCCTCATCTCAGCACCAAGACCCAGCTCTACCCAACAGCCTACAAACTCCAGTGTTGGAAGCCTCAGGCCAAACAACCAGTTCCTGTTTACAGGAACACAATCCCACCCATCAGAAAAAATGAGAGGGTAATAAAGTATGTCACAGATGAAGAAGCATGGTAAAAACCTATAAGACCAAATAAATGAAGAGGAAATAGGCAAGCTACCTAAAAAGAATTCAGAGTAATGGTAGTAAAGATGATCCAGAATCTCAGAAGTAGAATGGAGGCACAGACTAAGAAAATACAAGAAATGTTTAACAAAGTTCTAGAAGAATTGAAGGACAAACAGAGATGAAAACACAGTAACTGAAATGAAAAATACACTAGAAGGAATCAATAATAGGATAACTGAGGCAGAAGAACAAATATAAGTGAGCTGGAAGACAGACTGCTGGAAATAACTGCCAAGGAGCAGAATAAAGAAAAAAGAATGAAAAGAATCGAAGACAATCTCAGAGACCTCTGGGACAATACTAAACACACCAACATTCGAATTATAGGGGTCCCAAATAAGAAGAGAAAAAGAAAGGGTCTGAGAAAATATTTGAAGAGATCATAGCAGAAAACTTCCCTAACATGGGAAAGGAAATAGCCACCCAAGTCCAGGAAGCGCAGAGTCCCATACAGGATAAATCTTAAGAGAAACACACCAAGACACATATTAATCAAACTAACAAAAATTGAGTTCAAAGAAAAAATATTAAAAGCAGCAAGGGAAAAGCAAAAGATAACATACAAAGGAATCCCCATAACATTATCAACTGATTTTTCAGCAGAAACTCTGCAGGTCAGAAGGGAGTGGCAGGATATACTTAAAATGATGAAAGAGAAAAAACTACAACCAAGATTACTCTACCCAGCAAGGATCTCATTCAGAGTCAAGAGAGAAATCAAAAGCTTTTCAGACAAGCAAAAGGTAAGATAATTCAGCACCACCAAACCACCTTTACAACAAATGCTAAAAAAACTTCTCTAGGCAGGAAACACAAGAGAAGAAAAAGACCCACAAAAACGAACCCAAAACAATTAAGAAAATGGTAATAGGTACATACAATCGATAACAACCTTGAATGTAAATGGATTAAATGCTCCAACCAAAAGACACAGACTGGCTGAATGGATACAAAAACAAGACCCGTATATATGCTGTCTACAAGAGACCCACTTCAGACCTAGGAACACATACAGACTAAAAGTGAAGGGATGGAAAAATATATTCCATGCAAATGGAAATCAAAAGAATGTTGGAGTAGCAATACTCATATCAGATAAAATAGACTTTAGGGCTTCCCTGGTGGTGCAGCGGTTAAGAATCTGCCTGCCAATGCAGGGGACACAGGTTCAATCCCTCCAGGAAGATCCCACATGCTGTGCAGCGACTAAGCCCATGCACCACAACTACTGAGCCTGCTCTCTAGAGCCTGTGAGCCACAACTACTGAGCCCGTGTGCCACAACTACTGAAGCCTGCATGCCTAGAGCCTGTGTTATGCAACAAGAGAAGCCACCTCAATGAGAAGACTGCACACCGCAATGAAGAGTAACCCCTGCTTGCCACAACTAGAGAAAGCCCATGCACAGCAACAAAGACCCAACACAGCCAAAAATAAAATAAATAAATTTATTTTAAAAAAATAGATTTTAAAATAAAGACTGTTACAAGAGATAAGGAAGGACAGTACATAATGATCAAGGGATCAATCCAAGAAGAAGATATAACAATTATAATCGCTTATGCACCCAACATAGGAGCACCTCAATACATAAGGCAAATGCTAACAACCATGAAAGCAGAAATCAACAGTAACACTATAATAGTAGGGGACTTTAACACCTCACTTACCCCAATGGACAGATCATCCAAACAGAAAATAAATAAGCAAACACAAGCTTTAGATGACACAATAGACCAGATAGATTTAACTGATATTTATAGAACATTCCACCCGAAAGTGGCACAGTACACTTCCTTCTCAAGTGCACACGGAACATTCTCCAAGACAGATCACATCTTGGCTCACAAATCAAGCCTTGGAAAATTTAAGAAAATTGAAATCGTATCAAGCATCTTTTCTGACCACACTGCTATGTGTAAATCAATTACAGGAAAAAAACTGTAAAAAACACAAATACATGGAGGCTAAACAGTGCACTACTAAGTAACCAAGAGATCACTAGAGAAATCAAAGAAATAAAAGAATACATAGATACAAATGACAACAAAAACACAATGATTCAAAACCTATGGGATGCAGCAAAAGCAGTTCTAAGAGGGAAGTTTATAGCAATTCAATCGCACCTCAAGAAACAAGAAAAATCTCAAATAAACAATCTAACCCTACACCTAAAGCAACTAGAGAAAGAAGAACAACGAAAACCCAAAGTCAGTAGAAGGAAAGAAATCATAAAGATCAGAGCAGAAATAAATGAAACAAATGAAAACAACAGCAAAAATCAATAAAACTAAAAGTTGGTTCTTTGAGAAGATAAACAAAATTGATAAACCCTTACCCAGACTCATCAAGAAAAAAAGGGTGCAAATCAATAAAATTAGAAATGAAAAAGGAGAAATCACAACTGACACTGCAGAAATACAAAGGATTATAAGAGACTACTACAGACAACTATATGCCAATAAAATGGACAACCATGAGGAAATGGACAAATTCTTGGAAACGTACAATTTTCCAAGACTGAGCCAGGAAGAATTAGAAAATATAAACAGATCTATCACAAGTAATGAAATTGAAACTGTAATTAAGAATCTTCCAACAGGACTACCCTGGTGGCGTAGTGGTTAAAAATCTGCCTGCCAATGCAGGGGACACAGGTTTGACCCCTGGTCCGAGAAGACCCCATATGCCATGGAGCAACTAACCCCATGTGCCGCACCTACTGAGCCTATGCTCTAGAGCCCACGAGCCACAACTACTGAGCCCATGTGCCACAACTACTGAAGTCCACCTGCCAAGAGCCCATGCTCCACAACAAGGGAAACCACCACAGTGAGAAGCCTGTGCACCATAACGAAGAGTAGCCCTGGCTTGCCGCAACTAGAGAAAGCCCACGCGCAGCCACGAAGACCCAGCGCAGCCAAACGTAAATAAGTAAAAATAAATAAATTTATATATAGGGCTTCCCTGGTGGCGCAGTGGTTGAGAGTCCGCCTGCCGATGCAGGGGACACGGGTTCGTGCCCCGGTCCGGGAAGATCCCACATGCTGCGAAGTGGCTGGGCCCGTGAGCCATGGCTGCTGAGCCTGCGCGTCCGGAGCCTGTGCTCCGCAACGGGAGAGGCCACAACAGTGAGAGGCCCACGTAACGCAAAAAAAAAAAAAAAAAAAAAAAAAAATTTATATATAAAAAAAATCTTCCAACAAACAGAAGTCCAGGACCAGATGGCTTCACAGGTGAATTCTATCAAACATTTAGAGAAGAGCTAACACCGATCCTTCTCAAACTCGTCCAAAAAACTGCAGAGAGAGGAACGCTCCCAAATTCGTTCTATGAAGCCACCATCACCCTGATACCAAAACCAGAATAAGGTATCACAAAAAAAGAAAATTATAGTCCAATATCACTGATGAACATAGATGCAAAACTCCTGAACAAAATACTAGCAAACAGAATCCAACAACATATTAAAAGGATCATACATCAGATGCAAGGATTCTTCAATATACGCAAATCAATCAATGTGATACACCATATTAACAAATTAAGGAATAAAAACCATGTGATCATCTCAATAGATGCAGAAAAAGGTTTTGAAAAAATTCAACACTCTTTTCCGATAAAAACTCTCCAGAAAATGGGCACAGAGGGAACCTACCTCAACATAATAAAGGTCATATATGACAAACCCACAGCAAACATACTCAATGATGAAAAACTGAAAGCATTTCCTCTAAGATCAGGAAAAAGACAAGGATGTCCTCTCTCACCACTCTTACTCAACATAGTTTTCGAAGTCCTAGCCATGGCAATCAGAGAAGAAAAAGAAATAAAAGGTATACAAATTGGATAAGTAAAACTGTCACTGTTTGCAGATGACATGATACTATACATAGAAAATCCTAAAGATGCCACCAGAAAACTACTAGAACTAATCAACGAATTTGGTAAGGTTGCAGGATACAAAGTTAATGCACAGAAATCTCTGGCATTCCTATACACTAACAACGAAAAATCAGAAAGAGAAATTAAGGAAACAATCCCATTTACCATTGCAACAAAAAGAATAAAATATCTAGGAATAAACCTATCTAAGGAGGTGAAAGACTTATACTTGGAAAACTATAAAACACTGATGAAAGAAATCAAAGATGTCATAAACAGTTGGAGAAATATACCATATTCTTGGATTGGAAGAATCAATATTATGAAAATGACTATACTACCCAAAGCAATCTACAGATTCAATGCAATCCCTATCAAACTACCAATGGCATTCTTCACAGAATTAGAACAAAAAATTTTACAATTTGTATGGAAACACAAAAGATCCTGAATAGCCAAAGCAATACTGAGAAAGAAAAAAGGAGCTGGAGGAATCAGGCTCCCTGATTTCAAACTATACTATAAAGCTACAGTAATCAAGACATTATGGTACTGGCACAAAAACAGAAATATAGATCAAGGTACAGGATAGAAAGCCCAGAGATAAACCCATGCACATATGGTCACCTAATTTACGACAAAGGAGGCAAGAACATACAATGGAGAAAAGACAGCCTCTTCAGTAAGTGGTGCTGGGAAAACTGGACAGCTACATGTAAAAGAATGAAATTAGAACACCACCTAACACCACACACAAAAATAAACTCCAAAAAATAAAAAAATAAAAATAAACTCCAAATGTATTAAAGACCTAAATGTAAAACCAGACACTATAAAACTCTTAGAGGAAACCATAGGAAAAACACTCTGACATAAACGACAGCAAGATGTTTTTTGACCCACCTTCTAGAGTAATGAAAATAAAAACAAAAATAAACAAATGGGACCTAGTTAAACTTAAAAGCTTTGCACAGCAAAGCAAACCATAAACAAGACAAAAAGACAAACCATAAACAAGACGAAAAGACAATGGGATAAAATATTTGCAAATGAAACAACGAGCAAAGGATTAATCTCCAAAATATACAAACAGCTCATGGAGCTCAATATCAAAAAAAGAAACAACCCGGGCTTCCCTGGTGGCGCAGTGGTTAAGAATCCGCCTGCCAATGCAGAGGACACAGGTTTGAGCCCTGGTCTGGGAAGATCCCACATGCCGCGGAGCAACTAAGCCTGTGCGCCACAACTACCGAGCTACTGAGCCTGCGCTCTAGAGCCTGCAAGCCACAACTACTGACCCCCGTGCCACAGCTACTGAAGCCCGCGCGCCTAGAGCCCAAGCTCCACAACAAGACAAGCCACCGCAATGAGAAGCCTGCGCGCCGCAACAAAGAGTAGCCCCTGCTCACCACAATCAGAGAAAAGCCCGCGCACAGCAACGAAGACCCAACGCAGCCAAAAACAAAAATAAATTAAAATAAAATAAAATACATTAAAAAAAAGAAACAACACAATTAAAAAATGGGCAGAAGACCTAAATAGACATTTCACCAAAGAAGACATACAGATGGCCAAGAGGCACATGAAAAGATGCTCAACATCACTATTAGAGACATGCAAATCAAAACCACAATGAGGTATCACCTCACACTGGTCAGAATGGCCATTATCAAAAAATCTAGAAACAATAAATGCTGGAGAGGGTGTGGTAAAAAGGGAACCCTCCTGCACTGTTGGTGGGAATGTAAATTGATACAACCACTATGGAGAGCAGTATGGAGGTGCCGTAAAAACTAAAAATAGAACTACCACATGACCCAGCAAACCCCACTACTCGGCATATACCCTGAGAAAACCATAATTCAAAAAGAGACATGCACCACAATATTCATTGCAGCACTATTTACAATAGGCAGGACATGGAAGCAAACTAAATGTCCACTGACAGACGAATGGATAAAGAAGATGTGGCACATATATACAATGGAATATTACTCAGCCATAAAAAGAAACGAAATAGAGTTTTTTGTAGTGAGGTGGATGGACCTAGAGTCTGTCATACAGAGTGAAGTAAAGAAAAAAAGTAAAGAAAGAGAAAAACAAATACCGTATGCTAACGCATATATATGGAATCTAAAAAAAAAAATGGTACCGATGAACCTAGTGGCAGGGCAGGAATAAAGACGCAGACATACAGAATGGACTTGAGGACACGGCAGCGGGGGAGGGGGAAGCTGGGGCGAAGTGACAGAAGCATCGACATATACACACTACCAAATGTAAAATAGCTAGTGGGAAGCAGGGGCATAGCACAGGGAGATCAGCTCGGTATGCATTAATAAAGCATATGTAACTGGATCACAAATATTTATAATATTTTGAGAATTGTAAATCAATAGAATTGATTTCCTTTGTAATCCTATGTATTTTATTTTGTACATTTAAAAATATTTTCCTGAGAAAGGGTCCAGAGGCTTCATCACTCTGCCAATGGGGTACCATGAGATGAAGAGTTAAAACTCCCTATTTTAGGCCAACTTCAAGTCCATTTTCTCCAGTGAGCCTCCTCTGGCCACTCCAGCATCTTCTTTTTTTTTCTCCTTTTTTGGGGGCGGCCGTGCCACATGGCTTACAGGATCTTAGTTTCCCGACCAGGGATCGAACCCGGGCCCCGGCAGTGAAAGCTCGAATCCTAACCACTGGACTTCCAGGGAATTCCCTCCCTCTTCTTTAAATGTGGGAGGGCCACATTCTCAACCAGAAGTAGAGATGGCCTTGGGAGCCGGCACCCACCATCTTGCATGGGGCTCTGTTCAGTGTGGCACTGCCTGTCTGCTTGTCCGGTCTGGCCTCAAGATCCCAAACCTTTTATCAGCACAGGGCTCTGACTTCTGAGGCCACCCTGTAACAGCACGCAAGTGTCATTGGTCCCTATGCTGTAGACAAATGACCCTAATGACTGCACCCCATTGGTCTGCCTCAGACATCTAGTGGGTGTCATCCTGACTCCGCACACATGACCCACCTCCTTGACCATGGCTGACTAAGTAAGGGCAAACCTTTGATCCAAGCAAGGCCAATCAGAGCTGATGTCTGGCAGAAGCCTTACTGCCCCCTCCATCAGAAGGGAAAAATGCAGAAAGACCTCAAAAGGAAAAGGGATGAGCATCCAGAGAGAACTAGAAGGACAAATAAACCCCTCGATAGGGACTCCTGAGAAAGACTCCTCAAGCCCTGTGGGACAGAATACCATTGTATTCCCACGATTGTCACCTGGCTGTTTACATGAGCTCCCTGTGTCTCTCTACTATTTGCAGCCAAAGCGGTTCCATCAACCCCCAGAATTCTCAGAGCTGACCACAAAGTCCCTGTAGGCAGGAACTTTGGATCCACTGCCTCCTTCACTCCTCTCCATTGCGCTGTGAAGCAGACCTCCTGCATAATGGCCATTTCACAGATGGCGGAAAGAGGCTGGGAGAGGCTGAGGACCACATTTCTGGACCGTGGTGGGGTGTGGAACTCAGTTTGGATGCCTCTCCCCACACCCTGTCCGGCCCCTGCCAACCCCTGGCCAGCAGCGGGGTCTGGATCCGCTCCAGAGGGGTGTCAGGGTCCCGGTTTGGGACCTAGCTTAAGAGGTGACCTTTGGGACAAGTGTTAAGGACCCCACCACTCCTTCAGCTCCCGATGCCCCTAAGCTCACAACCCCTGTGCCCGGATTTGTCAAGGCCCTCATTCTATCGAGTCCAACCCCGGGTCACCCCCACTCCGCACACGTGCTAGTCCATTCCACGCGGCCCATCCCCTTCCCGATCCAACCCATCCCTCCGGGTCGGACTCTGTTCCCCCTCTGCTCTTCCACCCGCGTGCTTCCCTCCGCCTGGAAGCCACTTCTCCGCCTTCTCCCCAGCCAACCTTGCCACACGCTACCCCCCAACCGCCTCCTGGTCGGCTTCCCACCACTCCCGTCACCTCCTCCAGCTTCTTGGCGTTCCCCGTGACAAACACGATCTTCTTCCCGGACAAGGAGGCCGCCATTGTGAGCCACAAGCACCTGTAAAGTTCACCGGAAGTCCCTCTACTTCCGCCTGGCGGCGGAAGTGGGTGGCCCGTTTTCCGGCCTCGGGTCCCAGGAAGGCCGGCTGTGGATTTTGTTGCGTGCTGCGCGGTATGATGGCGGCGGCGGCAGCTGCAGTCTGGGCACCTTAGGGGCGGGAAGGCTGCGCTGGGCGCCCAGAATCCTTGCTCAGATACCCGGGAGCACAGCGCCCTTTTCGTTTGAGCAGCCTGGGGACCCGGGCGCTAGAAGGGAGGAGAAGGGCTCAGCCCTCCTGCGTCGGATTTGTTGGGGTCTTCCCAACGCTGGAGGTTGTGTAAGCCGAGACCAGTTCCTCCCGCAAAGAGACGCTCTCCTCAAGGTCAGAAGAGACCGTTCCAGCCACCCGCCCCACCCCTGCTTTCGCCCCTCTCTGGAACAGGGACACCGAGGAAGCAAAGAAGCCCAGCGTACCTACCTCGAGGCTGGTGATGAACTGCCTAGGCTCTGGACGATTCGCCTTAACCGCGGGCACTCTAAAGCTGTCTCTGGAAACTGTTTCCTTCTGGACAAGGGCCCCCAAACCTGGGTCTTTATCCTGACCTCACCTTCAGCCTCGCTTCCTTAGCTCCTCCTTGCTTGCCAGCTCTGACTATGATCTTAAACTTGGCATAGCCTAAATCTAGCCCGGTCTTTTCCCCTATCTTCCAGATTTGCGACTTCAGCATTTCGACTCCCTTATTACCTCATCCCTCCAGTCCTTTAAGTCCATCATCCCTTCTCAGCCACATCTTTTCATCCCTAACACAGCAAAGAGTAGAAAGTGCCCCAGCAGACCCACCTGTGCGATAGGCCTTGACCCACTGCTGACACCCACACTGGGCAATTCAGCTGTCTCCCTCCTTCATGGACTCAGCAACCAAAGGTTAACAGTAAGGGCAGATTCAGGGCCAGCTCTACTCCTGGTGAGGCAACTCCTGTCAGAGGAGTGTCATCGGAAGTCTGGAGGACTGTCAATGCCTGTATGAGTTATTTTCGTTAATGTTAAAGACTTCTAATAATCTGGATGATTTTTTTTTTTTAGATCCCAGAATTTGTCCTCGGGGTGGGGGGGTGGAAATCCCATTGCTCAATGACTTTACCATAGCGGGAGTATTGCATAGGCCAGAAGCCCTCACTGTGTCCTAAGGCAGGTCTGAAGTTTCCCATTCTACCATGTGATCCCTTTCTACCATGTGATTTGCAAGGCTCCTTGGAGTTGGCCTGAGAAGTAGTGGGTTACATCAGGAAGTGGTTGCCTTCCCTCTAGGTCATTTGTCTTCCTAATTCATGAAGTCATGGTGAATCTTCAGGGAGGTGGAGGGGCAGAAGAGGTGCCCGTCAGCAAAGCCGACCTCCTGACTGTTGAAAGCTTCAGCTACAGGGTTATTAAGCATGGAGTATTGGAAATGAGTATTCACTTTAGATAGACCTCACTCTAAATCTGAAGGTCTTGGGGAATTCCCTGGCTGTCCAGTGATTAGGACTCTGTGCTTTCACTGCCGAAGACCCGGCTTCAATCCCTGGTCAGGGAACTAAGATCCCACAAGCCAATAAATAAATAGTAAATAGATAAATAAATCTGAAGGTCTTGGAGCCCAAGAGCTTGGCAGGGTGGGGGGGAGGGGAGGAAGGAGATGTGTGAATACCTAAAATTGTATGCAGAAGTTTCTGTATGTGTGATCTTTAGTTAGGATCCTTGGTTGCAAGTAACAGAAATCCTCTTAGGCAACAACAAAACAAAAAAGAAATGTATCGATTGCTTCACTTAACTGGTGAGCCAACGTAAATAGTTTCTTAGTTTCTCTGAGCAGAAAGGAAGGGGACTGCATTATTCATTCATTAAGTAGCCTATGCCAGAATTAAAATGTAAATTTTTTTTAATTATTATTTTTTAAATTTTTGGCTGGGGTTGGGTCTTCATTGCTGCGTGCAGTCTTTCTCTAGTTGCGGCGAACGGGGGCTACTCCAGTGTAGTGCGTGGGCTTCTCATTGTGATGGCTTTTCTTTGTTGTGGGCTCTAGGTGCGTTGGCTTCAGCAGTTGTGGCACATGGGCCCAGTAGTTGTGGCTAGCGGGCTCTAGAGCACAGCTCAGTAGTCGTGGCGCACGGGCTTAGTTGCTCCACAGCATGTGGGATCTTCCCGGACCAGGGCTCGAAGCCATGTCCCCTGAATTGGCAGGCGGATTCTTAACCACTGCGCCACAAGGGAAGTCCCTAAAATGTAAATTTTTATTTCCTTTAGCAAGGAATATGACAGAAGATCTCTTTGGAATTGCACTTCCGTCATTGTGGAGGAAACCAAGTTAAGCAAAGAAGGACAATTCTTGCCCTCGAAGGAGATTGTCAGGTCCTATCAATTCTGCCTCTGAAATAGTTCTTGAATCAGTCCCCTCCTCACCAGTCCAATGCTACTGTCATGAATCCAGCCCTGTTCTGTTCTTACCTGGACCAGGGCAGCAGCTGTCTCACTGTTGTTCTCCCTGCCATCTTCCACCCCACTCAGTCTGCCCACAAACCTTAAGCAACATGCTTAGGGTCCAGGACCCTGACAATCTGAGAACTCCAAATGAAAGCTGTGAAAGTGATATAATCTGAGGCAGCAAGGAAGTTATATCTATTGACAGTTTCTTGTTTCACCCTTCCAAACAACTTTCTGTGCACATGCAAATTACACACAAAAATGTATCAAGTCTTAATTTTTACTTTTTAACAATATTTTTTATTATGGAAAATTTCAAACTTGCACAAAAATGTCAAACTTACAAAAAAAAAAAAGCAGTATAATGAGCCCCTATATAACCACTGACCAGCTTTAACGATTATCAACATTTATATGTTTTAAAAGCACTGTCCTGCCCTTTTTGCTTGTTTATAAATTGTGAACTATTTCAAAATTACAGAAAATCATAAATGCTCAAGTTCCCACCATTCCAATTTAACATATGTTAAAGTGTTAACATGTGTCCATATTTTTTCAAATCCTCCCCTATACACACATCATGGGTCCTGGGATCTTTATGTCATCATACACACAAAATCTTCATACTACTGTAATAGCAAATTCCTAGTAGTTTAATTGTTCTTTGCTTTTTAAAAAATCTTGAGTTTACATCCTGTCCCTAGGTTTTTTTTTACACAACTTTATTGAGGTAGAATTTGTCCCCAGTTTTTTGTTTGTTGGTTTTTTTTTTTTTTTTTTGGCTGCACCACGTGGCATGTGGGATTTTAGTTCCCAGACCAGGGATCGAACCCGCGCCCTCTGCATTGGAAGTGCTGAGTCTTAACTACTACCAGGGAAGTCCCAGTTTTGTTTTTCTTTTTTAACAGTGTCAAGAATTAAAAGAAAATTTAAATTCCCTGTGAGTATTTAATTTCCTAGTGCTCACTATGGAAAACTGGATCAATAATTCTTGTACAACCCAATAAGTTACTTTAAAATTGCAAGTCTGAGTACAAAAGTATATTACAATTTATTTTTTTTTAAGATTTGGTCTCTACTTTTATTTATTTATTTATTTATTTATTTATTTTTGCGGTACGCGGGCCTCTCACGGTCGTGGCCTCTCCCGCTGTGGAGCGCAGGCTCCGGACGCGCAGGCTCAGCGGCCATGGCTCACGGGCCCAGCCGCTCCGCAGCACGTGGGATCCTCCCGGACCGGGGCACGAACCCATGTCCCCTGCATCGGCAGGCAGATTCTCAACCACTGCGCCACCAGGGACGCCCTGGTCTCTACTTTTAATGAGATCTGATGTCACAGATATAGGCAAAGCTCTGCTGTTAATGCCATCCAACTTCTTCCCTCCCCAAAGGTAACTGCTATTCTGAAGTTGGTATGTATCATTCCCAAGCATCTTTTTTACTTTTTCTGCATATGTGTGCTTCCATAAACACTGTGGTATTATTTAGTGCTTTTAAAACATACATAAATGTCACGCTGCACATAATCATTTGCAATAATTTCCACTTAACTTTTTTTACTCCCCCAGAATTCATTTTAAAGTTAAAAATTAGGGCCTCTCATTTGCAGCAACACGGATGCAACTAGAGATTATCATACTAAGTGAAGTAAGTCAGAAAGAGAAAGCCAAATACCATATATCTCTTATATGTGGAATCTAATATATGACAAGTGAGCCTATCTATGAAACAGAAACAGACTCACAGACATATAGAACAGACTTGTGGTTGTCAAGGGGGAGGGGTTGGGGGAGGGATGGAGTGGGAGGTTAGGGTTAGCAGATGTAAGCTATTATTGATATATATGGAATAGATAAACAAGCTCCTACCTTCTGTGTTCCTATAGCACAGAGAACTATATTCAGTATCCTATGATAAACCATAATGGAAAAGAATATTAAAAAAAAAAAAGTAGGGAATTCCCTGGCAGCCCAGTTGTTAGGACTCTGCTTTTACTGCCAAGGACACAGGTTCAATCCCTGGCTGGGGAACTAAGATCCTGCAAGTTGCGCAGCAAGGCCAAAAAAAAAAAAGGATATATATGTATAGCTGAATCACTTTGCTATACAGCTAATTCATTCATTCATTCATTGCTGTACAGCATATTGAGAAAAAAATTAGGGCCTCTAAATTAAGTGTGCGGCCTGGGCGGGGCCCAGTGGTGGGCGGAGCCTAGAATGGGAAACGGGAGGGGCCGCATGGGCGTTAGGCGGGGTCTGGGAGATCCCGGGCCTCAGGCTGGACGCGCTGGCTGGTTCCATCTGGAAGCCGTTGTCATGGTGGCCCCGGTGGTGTACTTGGTGGCGGCGGCTCTGCTTGTCGGCCTTATCCTCTTCCTGACTCGCAGCCGGAGCCGGGTGGTAGCAGGTAAGATGTCGCCACGCCATGGCCGGTGGTGCCGCGCGTTCTCTGACTCCGGAGCCTCTGTAGGCCGTCGAGCCGCGACTCCTGCGCATGCGCCGGCTTGCCTGGCTGGGCTGACGAGATAGCCGCGCCTTTCGCGGCAGGCAGGCTGCGCGCAGGCGCATACGTGCGCGAAGGGGGATCAGCGGGGAGCCGCAGAGCAGGATTGCGGCTCGGGGACAGAGTAGCAGGGTACCTACGCCTTTCTCCTGGCCCCCAAAGAAAGCCTTGCCTCATCTCTCCCCTCACCCCTTGGCACTGCAGAAGGGCCAGGCCCTGACGGGCACTCACATCCCTCATCCGGGCAGCCCTTCTCTGCGCCAGTTGGGGGATCCACAGGGGTTTCCCATCCCTCCCAGGCTGGCTCCAGAGCAGCTGACAGGAGGGGGAACCTAAGTTTTCTACCTACCCACGAGCTGAACAGAGCATGAGGTGGCTCCAGGAAGCTCTCCTTCACTCTCAAGGAGAAAACCCATGTGGCCATGCACCTTCCTCCTTGTTTTGCACCCCGCCCGGAAGTCCATGTCATCCTCCAGGGCACAGAACAGATACACCTGTCATCCTCCATCCTGCCCCCCTCCCCATGATTTCTTATCAGGATATGGGTTTGTGTATATGTCTCTTCCCCTCCTTGGACCCACAAGCTACTTAAGAGCATCTGTGGGGGCGGGGGCGGGCACAGAGAAGCTGAGGTAAGGCAAATAGCCAACAAATCTTCCTGAGAGGAGAGACCCAGCCCTCGGGTGTGCTCTCTGATTGGGGTGCCAGATAAAACCATGGCAGGTGGTGTTAGGCAACAGATAAATGCAGTCCTGCCGTGGGCATTCAGATGAGGTCTGGAGAGGTCAAGGTGGGCTTCCTAGAGGAGGTACAGCTTCAGCTCCATCTTGCAGGGTGGTAGTTTCCTGACAGGTCACCTGGAAAAGTGGGTCCTTGGGAGGAAAGAGAGAAGCAGCACAGGTGGGAGGGATGGGGTGATCTTGCTGCATAGGACCAAGGTCTGGGTTTAGGTTATGAAGGCCTCCACAGTCAGGCTGAGAAATTGGGACTTTGTGCTGTGGGCAGCGGGAGCCTGGAGGAGGTTGAGCAGAGGAGGGTGAGGCTTCCAGGACGCTGTTCCCCCTGCCATGAGGTGGTTTGGGCTGCCAGACAGAATCATGGTTCTTCTCTTCCCTACAGCTGTCCAAGAGCCTTTGCACAATGAGGAGGAGGCAGTAGTAGCAGGCCGAGTGGCCCAGCCTCAGCCCCTGGAGCCCGAGGAGCAGAGAACTGGGGGCAGGCCCCGGCGCCGCAGGGACCTGGGCAGCCGCCTGCAGGCCCAGCGTCGAGCCCAGCGGGTGGCCTGGGCAGAAGTAGCTGAGAATGAGGGGGAGGCCGTCATCCCAGGTGAGAGGGGCCCAGCCTGGTGGAGAAAGGGCCTGGGTTAGAGGGTGAGAGGACCCTCAAAGCTGGGCAGAAGAGTGGGGTGTGAAGCCATAGTGTGGGAGGGATATCTGGGAGCCATAGGATACAGTTAGGGGAGACTTAGGATCCAGCCTTTGCTTCCGGGGACTAGCAGCTCTGGATCCTGATCCCTATTCCATTGAGCTAACCCCCTCTTCCTTCATTTTGGCTCTCAGTGCCCAAACAGGAGGGCAGGAGTCTTCTTTTATTTATTTATTTATTTTTGTCTGCACTGGGTCTTCATTGCTGCGTGCGGGCTTTCTGTAGTTGCGGCGAGCGGGGGCTACTCTTCGTTGCGGTGCTCGGGCTCATTGTGGTGGCTTCTCTTGTTGCAGAACAAGGGCTCTAGGCACATGGGCTTCAGTAGTGGCGGCACGTGGGCTCAGTAGTTGTGACTCATGGGCTCTAGAGTGCAGGCTCAGTAGTTGTGGCACACGGGTGTAGTTGCTCCGGATGTGTGGGATCTTCCCAGACCAGGGATCTAACCTGTGTTCCCTGCACTGGCAGACGGATTCTTAACCACTGCACCACCAGGGAAGTCCAAGGGCAGGAGTCTTTAGATTGACCTAGAGAGTTCTTCAGTCCACTCCTTTTTTTATTATTATTATTTTTTTGCGGTACGTGGGCCTCTCACTGTTGTGGCCTCTCCTGTTGCGGAGCACAGGCTCCGGACGCGCAGGCTCAGCGGCCATGGCTCACGGGCCCAGCCGCTCCGGGGCATGTGGGATCTTCTCGGACCGGGGCACGAACCCGTGTCCCCTGCATCGGCAGGCGGACTCTCAACCACTGCACCACCAGGGAAGCCCAGCCCACTCCTTCTATTCCAGCACTCTCCTTGTGTGGGTACACTCATTTCCTGAGGGCTTAACCCTTGGGTTAGAGTGCTTTCTTTATGGCTATGCAGATCTTAAGTTATCATCTGTTTTCTTGCCCCATGGTTCCCTCCCTCCTCCCCCACACCTAACACACACCCCCCCAGATGAATATCTGCGTGGCAGGGGCCTCTAGAGGGCAGAGCTGGGCTAGTGGTATTTGCAAGTGAGTGGAAGGAGACCCCCCATAAGGAGAGGTACAAGGGGTAGGGTGGATCCATCATCATCAGTCCTCCATGGCCAGGACCTGAAGTGTCTTTCTCTGACCATACTCAGCCCAAGAGGAAGAAGACATCGAGAAGCCAGTGGAAACTCACCTGTTAGGGAAAATTGGAGCTAAGAAACTGCGGAAGCTGGAGGAGAAACAAGCACGAAAAGCTCAGCGTGAGGCAAGCAGGAGGGATGGGGTGCAGCTCTGAGAAGTGGGAAAGAGTCTTCTAAATGGCAGACCCTCCCCTCGAGGCTCTTTGCATGCTGGGCTGGTATTTGATGCTTGCCTGTCTCTGTCTCCTGCAACGTTGGTCTGTGGCCAGGCCTTGCCTGGCCTGGCCTGTTTGGGAGGTGGGCAAACTCTAGCTGGGGGTGGAGATGTGCCCCCCATGAAGGCCTTTCTCCAGGCAGAGGAGGCTGAGCGTGAGGAGAGGAAACGCCTTGAGTCGCAGCGTGAGGCAGAGTGGAAAAAGGAGGAGGAGCGGCTTCGCTTGGAGGAGGAACAGAAGGTGAGCCAGGCCCCTGATGCTGACTTCTGACAGCTGCCCAGGCAGCCATGATACCCATGCCGCTTCCCAACACCTCCAGCCTAGAAGAGGGGCCTTGAGCCAGGTGCAGGCCCTGGTTTATTTGGTCCCTGAGCTCTAGGCACAGCCTCTGTAAAGCTGCTGCTGAAAAGTGAGCCTGAGACTGAAATTTGTGCATGTGATTTATTGGACACACCTGAAGCATTTGAAGAACATTGAGGCAGAGTGGCTAAAGCAGGGTAAGGAAGAAGGAAAGGGGTCAGAGAGGTAAGGTGGCAGAGGGGGGGTTCTGGATCCTAAGGGTCTTGAGGCTGTTAAAGGGCATTGTAAGAGATGGTGGATTGTATCTGTACCAGGTTCTGTTTTGGGCCTGGCATAGAGAAGATGCTCAGGGAATGGAGGCCACTGCAGTAAGGGTGGTGAATCAACCTTTGTTTGCCAGGTGCTTCCTTCCTTCTGAGAATCAGGTGCTGAAGAAAGGCAACATCACAAAGATGTGGGGTATATAGGGTGAAAGCCAGGGCTGCCCAGCTGGGAAGACCCCATAGTGTGGTGCCTTTGGCCTCTACTGGCCCTATTGTCCAGGGACACTGGATGGCAGGAAGCCTGGCTATGGGTGCTATAGTGGATGGGCTGGAACACAGCAGAGGGGAGGCATTAGTTGAGAGTTTTTTACCTTTCTGAATATTGAACTTAATAATGCACCTTAAATATTCTGGGACTCTTCTCCCCTGCACCCCAGATTCCCTTATTATTAACATCATGCCTTACTGTGGTATATTTCTCACAACTAATATTAATACATTATTATTAAGTGAATTTGACACATTATTGGGATTTCATTAGCTTTTCCCAAATATCCTTTTTCTTTCCCAGGGTTCCATCCAGGATACCACATTACACTTAGTTGTCATATCTCCTTAGGTTCCTCTGGCTTGTGACAGTTTCTCAGACTTTCTTTGCTTTTGATGATCTTGACAGTCTTGTGACCTGTTGGGCAAGTACTTTGTAAAATGTCTCTCTATTTGCGTTTGGCTTATGTTATTGTCACGGTTAGACTGGGGGTTATAGATTTCTGGGAGGAAGACCGGAGGTGAAGTGTCATCCTCACCACAACATAGCAAGGGTACATGTTATCAACTTGACTTATCACTAGTATGTTAACCTTGATCACCTGGCTAAGGTTATATTTGCCAGATTTCTCCATTTCCCATGCTTCTTTGGAAACAAGTCACTGCACAGCCCACACTTAAGGGGTAGGGAGCTATGCTCCACCTTCTTAAGAGGAGAGTATTTACATAAAGTATTTGGAATTCTTTTGTACAGATTTATCTTTTTTTCTTTATTTATTCAATTGTTTTATTTTTTTAAAGCAATTTAAAAATTTTTTTTCCTTTTTTAATTAATTTATTTTTTGGCTGCATTGGGTGTTCATTGCAGTGCACAGGCTTCTCATTGCGGTGGCTTCTCTTGTTGTGGAGCACAGGCCCTAGAGCGCACAGGCTTCAGTAGTTGCGGCACATGGGCTCAGTAGTTGTGGCTTGTGGGCTGTAGAACACAGGCTCAGTAGTTGTGGCGCGTGGGCTTAGTTGCTCCACGGCATGTGGCATCTTCCTGGACCAGGGCTCGAACCCATGTCCCCTGCATTGGCAGGCGGATTCTTAACCACTATGCCACCAGGGACGTCCCCAATTGTTTATTTGTATCCACATGGACTTATGGATATTTATTTGAACTTTGTATTATAATCCAAATGCTATCAGGTTTTTTTTTCCCCACCACGCCACGTGGCTTGTGGGATCTTAGTGCCCCAACCAGGGATTGAACCTGGGCCCTCAGCAGTGAAAGTGCGAAGTCCTAACCACTGGGCCACCAGGGAAGTCCCATCCAGTGCTATCTTATTTACTTTTTTGCTTAGATTGTTCCAGCTTTGGCCACTGGGAGCTCTTTTAGTTGGCTCCTGTGTACCTTTGACATACCCTTATTGTTTAGTTTTTTTAAAGTAGTTTCTTACTCTTGACACTGCAAAATGCTCCAGGCTCATCTTGTATATTCCGTGTCCCAGCTTTAGCTTCATGTTTAAAATAGATCGTTCTGAGAATTCTGGAAAATGGGTTGATTTGGGGCGAGACTGTTGCAGTAGGTTGTGCTGGTGATAGAATGACATGGGTGGATCAAGTTTTCCAGAAGTTAAAGAAAGAAGTGGTAGATGGGCCTCATTTCTGACCAGGGCATCTGGCCAGATGGTTGTGTGATTCACTGAGCCAGGGGCCCAGGAGGAGTACCAGATGTGTGGGGAGTAGATCACAGGGTCTTTCTGGGACATAATCAATTTGAGGTGCCTGTGAGACAGCCCAGTGGGTGTGCCACTTGGGCAGTCGTGCGTTTGCAAGGAGAGATTTGGGTGGGGATACAACTGTGGCAGCCACTGGCAAGGACATATTGTTGATGCTGTGGGCATGGTGAGGTGGCCCAGAGAGTGAAGGAGAAAGAAGGGACAGGGCTGAGTGATGGAGGAGGCGGGAAGAATGGTCCAAGGAACAGGAGGAAATCCAGGAGAGGGTAGGGTCTGGATGCCAAAGGAGGGAAGAAAGGATGGTTGGCTCTGCCCCAGACCACTGAGAAGACAGGGGTATGAGGCCTGATGGTTGTCCTTTGGCTTTTGTGGTTGGAGGACATGGGTGAGACCATAGCAGGACTTGTTTTGGTAGAGCTGAGTATGCAGAAGCCAGATTGGAGTGGGCTGGAGGGATGGCTGATTGGTGGGAAAGGGAAACTGGGTGTTTGTTCACGAAGTTTGGACGTGACAGGACAGGAAGTGGGAGGGGAGGTGACTGGAGGATATTATGGGGGAGTTCATGGCAGGATTTTCAGGGAAAGGGGAGCTGAGCAGCATTCATCTGGGAGGTGATGGAACTGATTGAGAAGAGGGATCCTGCTGTTCAGCTTAGGGGCCAGAGGGATCAAGGTCTTAAAGGAGCTCTGTCCCTGAGAAAGGGCTGGTCTGGATGCTCTGCTGCCCTGTGGGGGCAGCAGAGACCAGAACAGGATAGGGTGGGCACTCACCCCAAAATATCTGACTCTTGCCTCTTCTGTGTCCACAGGAGGAGGAGGAGAGGAAAGCCCGGGAGGAGCAGGCCCAGCGGGAGCATGAAGAGTATCTGAAACTGAAGGAGGCCTTCGTGGTGGAGGAAGAGGGTGTGGGCGAGACCATGACTGAGGAGCAGGTGGGCCCACCGCCCCTAGGAAACCCCTCCCTGTGCCCAAAAAGATGAGCCACCCCGTCCCAGACACCCCGCTGCTCCCCTCCTGCCTCCCCAGTCAGACAGTGAGAGGCGGGTGGGCATCAGGATCAGCAGGCTCTAGCGGCTGAGACCTTGTCTTTGGGAGAAGTGGCACCTCGATCCCCACACCACAGGAGGCTCTACTGCTTACGCAGGTGGTTGGACAGGCACACAGGCACGGCAGGCAGGTGGCACTCAGATGGGCAGGTGTGTAGGCATAGACCCTGTGGCCCCTGCCAGGGGGATACTCACCTTGATTTCTCTGCTCCTCTAGTCCCACAGCTTCCTGGCCGAGTTCATCAACTACATTAAGGTAAGAAGCCACAGAGCAGAACCTGGGTGTCAGCTGCCTGCTTCTTGTGTGCATGTTGGATGCATCTTCAGGGCCTGGAGGGAGTAGGCCTGAGCGGGGGCTGCAGGCGTTTCACTCAAGCTCATGCAGGAGTGGGCAGGTGGAAAAAGAGGCTGAGCTTCTGGGCTCCTGGCCAGGAGAGTCCCTTCTCCTCTGACCCCAAAGGTGGAGAAGGACCTGGTCTGTGTGGGAGGTGCGAGTCTATGATCACTTCCTCACGCTTAGGGTTTGACAGTTTCCCTGCTCTTTAGACCCCATGCTCAGTGAGTCACTGTGTTTTCAAGTTTCTTCATGCGTGTTTTCTGCCAGTTCTGTCATACTGAGGCTCTACTGAGGTGAAACAAGCATCCCCTGCCATGTGTTCCCAACCAGTAACTTGGGTCTTCCAGGGGATATAGGATGATGTTTCCTTTGGAACCTGGGACAGGGCAGCAGGTGTGCCCCCTTCTGTCTACAGCTGTAGCGCAGGCCTCCCGGATACTGCTCCGGGTTGCGTTGCATAAGCACGTCCTGCTCTGCTTTGCTGCTAAGCAACTTCTCCTCTCCCACAAAGGATGCGATGAGGGGAGAGGTTTTCAAGTGCAGCTCAGGGGTGCAGAGGCGGCTGAGGGAAGGAATGCAGAGGGAGCGGAGGTGGTGGTGGGAGTGGTAACCAGGGGCACCAAGGAGCCGGGGGCTTGCTAACCCTCCCCCACCTCTCCCAGAAGAGAGCAGGGTTTAGACACCTCCCAGCTGGCGAGGGGCTAGGCTCACAGCTGGGGGCCAGGGCTCCTGAGAGGGAGAAGGCTCCCTCAGACTGCCGCCATTCCCCTCTGATGGAGCCCATTCTCCACCCTGGCACACTTGATTGAGGGCTGCAACCCTGGGAAGGGTATCTCACACTTTCCTGCTGCTGTTTGGAGCTCACTGTCCCCACCTACCCAGTGGGCAGCAATGTAGTCCTGAGTCTCTCCTCCAGGAAGCCCTCCTTCATCAGCTTCAGGTCCCCCTCTCCAAGGCAGAGGCCTGAGAAAAGGTACCCAGGGCAGTGCCAGCCCTTGCTCTCAGCACCTCTCTGGAGGGGCCATTTTCTGGGGGTTCTCCAAACTGTTTTGGAGTTTAGAAGTCTCTCCAGCCTGTGCTAGCTGATTCTCCCAGAGCTGCTGTCTGCAGGGAGAGGGAGAACTTCCAAAATTCAGCCTGCCCACCTTCCTCTTGGCTCCAAGGGGATGGGCTCTTTCGTCTTAGGGTTTCAGAACTGGAGGGACATTTCTGTGAGCAGCAGTTATGTGCACAGGCATAGCTTGCTCTTGTTACTCCACTCTTCTTTCTGATTGAGGCTGGGTTGGTTGGTTTGTTTTTCCAAACATACTTTTGGCCCCAGCAGCCCCTCAGGCCAGGTTTTCAGGGACCACCTGGGGGACTCCATATTCTCACTCTGAGCTGTCGCTCGGAGCCCAGCACCCACTCCCTGCTTTGTAGGTAGAGGCCGGCTGGCCAGGTCACCTTGTGCTTGCCCACACTCTGGCGCAACTGCCACTCACTTGCCTCCCTGCTTACATATTCGGTTTGGCATTTCAAACAGTCACATGCCATCTGCAGCTGGGGCGGTATCACCGTGTCACTCCTACCCCAGCTCATTTGCTATGGAAGATTCACAGAAACGCAAAAGACCGCCTTCTCTCAAGTCATATGCTGTCTGTTTGCGGGGGAGGAGGGGGCAGGTGCATGCGTAGGGGCAGGTGCATGCGTAGGATCCAGCAGTGGACCCTCAGCTGCATCCCTGGGAACTAACCTTTCTCCTGAGGATGTGAGGGAGGCACGTGGCACATGGCTGTGTGTGGAAAGCACTGAGCAGTGTTATCAACAGTTATGTTAAGGGGGGGCTCATACGGTGTGAAGAGGATGGGTAAAAAGAAGTATGGGTGTGTCAGGGTTGTGGTACTCTCCAGGCCAGGGAGCATTGAGCAAAGGCGAGGCAAGAATGAGCTTCTACCGAGGCCCTGGCTTATTGGGGCCTTTTATCTGCTCTGTTCTTCTCCACGTTCTTACATTCCTCCTGGCGGGGCTGTGAGCTATGTCTTTTTCAACATTGCTTCCCCAGCACCTTCTCAGTACCTTGTCCTGGCAGGTTCTCAGCAAATACAAGTTCTAGAAAAAGTTTTTTTAAATAGCTTTTGGTGACTGTCACCCCCCCCTTCATCTCTATGGTGCTTCCCCTTCCAACCTGCCCAAGATGTTAGAAAGATACGTCTGATTGCAGAGGAGAAGGTGGCAGCTGTGCTTGGTTCTCCACTTGTGAGTCTTTCTCAGGGTTGTCTTCAGTCCAGGAGCCTGTGGGGCAGGTGGTAGTTTGGGGCAGATCTCTGCGCACAAGCAAGGGAATGAGAGAGGTTATGAATGTGTGTGTCTCTCCATATGGGTAGTTGGGAGAGTGCGTGAGTAGTGTGTGAAGGGAGCAAGGCTCTCCCATAGGAATCTGCACAGTGCTTATCCAGCCACCCAGAGCAGATCGGATCAGAATGCCAACTTCAGAGGGTTCCAGTGCTGAGAAGGATTTGCCCAAGCTTAGCCTCACTCCCTTTCCTCCTTTTGTTTGTAGCAGTCCAAGGTCGTGCTCTTGGAAGACCTGGCTTCCCAGGTGGGCCTGCGGACTCAGGTAAGCCCTACAAGGTGGCCTGTTACATGGAGTATGGCCATGGGGTCTGTGTGGCTGTAAGAGAGGGCCTGCCCTAAAGATGGAAAGTCTTGATGCCCCTTCCACCCTGCCCGCAACCAAGAATGAGTAGCGTGTAGGAATCTCTTGGCACCCCGGGAATCCTGCCTTTCTAACTAGTTGGAAAACAGGCAGGGAGAAAAAAGAAAAATGTCTAAACCCCATCACTCTTAACAGCCCAAATCCAGTTACCTTGACAGCTGTCTTACAACAGTCTATACCAGCCTTCTCGGCCAAATGTCACCAACGGTTCTCCCCTGGTTGGAAGAGAGACTCTCTCAGGGGTCCTGCAGGGTCCCAGGACCAGAGCCCTTTCTCTCTGGGTCCCTCCAAAGGAGAAACATGGAGTCACATTGCAGGGTGGCCATGAGAAGGAGAGGAGGAGATTTGGCTGTGGTGGGAGGGAGGTTGCGAGTGCCTTTTCTGGGGATGGCAGCACCCATCTCTGCTCTGAGAACTGTTCTCCTCATAGGACACCATAAACCGCATCCAGGACCTGCTGACTGAGGGAACTCTTACAGGTGAGAGGATAAGAATCAGTCATTACGGGCCCTGGCCTTGGGGAGTATCTAGCCATGTGGGGCTGCAGGGACTTATTGCAGAGGTAGGATGACCACCCCGGGTTGGGGGAGCAGTGTACTGAGGAGGGGGATGCAGTTACAAGGAGGACATGCTAAGGCCTGGGGATGGCTTTGAGTGACGAGGACAGGCAAGGAAGCCTGATTTGACTCACCTAGTCAAGATTGGATACAGCCAGGAAAGGCCAAGTAGACAGGCAGGAGGGGTGGGTGGGTGGGCATCCTCAGGTCAGGTGGGGAGGGCTCAGCCCCACAACCTGCATGTCCCCACAGGTGTGATTGACGACCGGGGCAAGTTCATCTACATAACCCCGGAGGAACTGGCTGCCATGGCTAACTTCATCCGACAGCGGGGCCGGGTATCCATCACCGAGCTTGCCCAGGCCAGCAACTCCCTCATCGCCTGGGGCCGGGAGCCCCCTGCCCAGGTCCCAGCCTGACCTAGCCCTTCCCTCTTGGACTCAGAGCTGGCATGGTCTAGCTGGCTATACATCTTTATCCCTCCCTTCCATCCTGGGGCAGTGATGGAGTGTGGCCAGGCAGTTATAGATTAAAGGTCTATGAGCACTGGTGAGCTTGGTGTGGCTTGGTGTGGCAGAAGGGGTGCTAGGTGAGCAGGTGAAAATCTCAGCCTCAGAATATATCTTGGGAGTGGGGGTGGGGTCCTTTGGAGGCAGATACAAGTTCTGTTCTTATCAAGCATGCATTCCTCCATTCATTCAATAAAAAGCGTTTACCCTGTTCCTTTGTGTCCTGCAAGCCCAGCCCCCAAGGCCTGGATGAGGTCTTACTCCTCCTCCCCTACTTTACCAGAGCCAAAGTGGGAATCCTCTTGGGCCACATCTCCCTGAACTGAGGAAGGAGTTCTCACCATGAGAGCCCTTAGGAAGAAGAGTTAATGAGAAGTGCCAAGGATAGAGTCCTAGGGAACTTCAGCCTTAAGAGGGACGGAAGGGAGGTCAGGGAGGAGAGAGGCTGGGCCAGCTGCTTGTGGGACAGGGAGAAGAAAGGGGAAGACCCGTGTGAGTTGGATAGATGTGCAGTGGAGGGACATTGCTTCATATAGTACCTCACGTGAATTCAGCTCTACATCCTTGACAAAAAGTTTGAATGGTGTGGGTGATTCCACCCACTGGTGGATGTAAGGACCATATGCTCAAGAGTGGGTTGAGATGGGAGATGTGTGTCTCCTGTAGGGTCAGCACTCTGGTTCCTGTGAGCTGTTCATGGCATGAACTTCCTGCTGTGCTGAGGGTGAGGCATCTGTTTAAATGTGTATTTTTTATGCAAGATGGCCCCTAAACACAACCACCTACTTCCTCTAGTGCCTGGTGGAGAAGGGCAGCTTTCTGTTCTGGTCTAGGAGGAAACGGTCTGTGTAGATGGTGATGGGGAGACAGGACATCAGGCTCCGATAACAGAGCCTTCCTGAGGGATTGTCAAGGGTGATTTTGACTCATTTGATGCCATAAGCATAGACTATAGAACCTAAATTCCAAATAAGGCATAACTCTGCTACTTCTATCAGTGATAGACACTTGAAGTCACCTGGAGCTGGGAAGGGCCACATGCATTGTTTGGAAGGCCATTTGGGAGCCCACAGTCTAGTAAGAAGGAAGAAATAGACATAGATAACCACAGTAAGAGATAGAAAGATAAAATTCCAAAGAGAAAAGAAGAGCTTACAGTTAGAGCAGTGGTTCTCAGCCCTGGTTGCTCGTTAGAATCACGTGGGGAGTTTACCGCAGTCTCGTGCCAGGCTGCACCCTGGACCAGTTCAATCAGAATCTCGGGTTGGGGTCCAGGGAACATAAGTAAGAGATTACAATGTGTAGCCGAGGTTGAGAGCCAGTGAAGGAAGTGAGGGTGGGGTGGAAAGGCAGGCTGTAAAGTTGCAAGTAATTAAAATCCCCAGTGGAAGGAGCTTCTCTGGAAGAGCAAGACAGTAGCTCCAGGTCTCTTCCATCCTTTCCCTCAACCATCCTCAGCCACTGCCATCCACGTAGCAAGATGACTATGGCGGCCCAAGCCGCCACATTCTACCTTCAGGACACTGCCCACAGGCCTGGAGTAAGAAAAGGGCACAACCCTTCCTCATATCCCAGAAGGCTTCTAAGACTCTGGGATATGAGGACTTCCTGGCAGTCCAGGACTTAGAAGGCTTCTAAGTCCCAGGGGCTTAGTGTAGAGGGGGAAAACCTATAACCCTTTGTGCATTATTTAGTAATCAATCTACTAGTCTAATAAAAGTATCAAATGAATAGTTCTTCAGATAGTAAGCAATTAACATTTTTCTAAATATGTACAAACTGTTTTAACAACTAATAAATGAAAACTTTCAGGTTTAACCACTTAGACAAATTTTCAAGTGTTTAAGCATTAATTATTACTTAAATATTTCTAAGCATTTAAACTCCCCAAATTAGTACAGTTGACCCTTGAACAACACAGTGGGTTGGCAGCGCTGGCCCTCTGCACAGGCAAACATCTGCATATAAGTTATGGCTGGCTCTCTATACGGAAGTTCCTCCCTATCTGTGATTCTGCACCTGCGGATTCAACCAACCACAGATTGTGCTGTACTGTAGTATTTACTGCTGAAAAAAATCTGCATGTAAGTGGATCCAAGCAGTTCAAACCCATGTTGCTCAAGGGTCAGCTGTATATGAAATTATTTTAAATACTTTTATACCTTAAAAAGTTGACCAGACACACATGGTATCATAGCGATTACATTCCTGATCTGTACATGTAATGCTAAAACTGATTATAAACATTTAAATACCATGGATTTCCATTTGCTTATTCACTAACTCCATTTTTATTTTTATTTTTTCCTGAGGGTACAGTTTTTACTTATCCTGGAGCACCAGGGTGGTTATTTCAGGTGGCTGAGAATATAAATGACTGAAGGATGGTGATTCAGAACCAGGGACCTATCTGAGTCCTCAACCTGTTGTGTGGCTCCTCTTTCACAGATTTCCCCCTTCCATCAGGAACTCTAGACTGATGCTTCAACCAATCAGATAAGTTTTGATTTTTGTAACCCCTAAATTACACAGTGCTTGTTGTGCTAGTTCTAGGTGCCTTATCCTCACAGCCCAGCCCAACAGGTCTATTTTGAAAGCACTTTGCTCCCAATAGAGTCCAGTGTGGTTCAGTTAGGTTCTATCACTACTTTTTTTTTTTTTTTTTGGCCGCACCGCACAGCATGCAGGATCTTAGTTCCCCGACCACGGATTGAACCCGTGTACCCCTGCAGTGGAAGCACAGATTCTTAACCGCTGGACTGCCAGGAAGTCCTACAACTTTTCTTTTTAAGGCACCTTCAAGGTATATTGACAAGCAGAGGTTGGAGAGCCATATAATAAACTTGTCTTATCAAAATGGTTGTTTACAAAATTGGTCAAGAGTTGGAAAATTATTAAATACTAAGTATGAGGCAGGATGCTAAGCACCCCAGGGAATCACAGTAAACAAAACATGTCCCCATCCACAATTGGGGGCAGGGCAATGCTATTAATGTAGCAGGGATACCACCCATCATTCAGCCAACAGGTGCACGGCCTGTAATTACAAGGTGAGGCCTTTTGGGCTGAGGAGAAGCCAGGTGTGCAGAATGTGAAGGTTTGTGCTTCACTGAAGGGCATGGAGTGTTGGGTGGAGGAAAGGAAAAGGTGGGGGCAAAGGTGAGACAGGGTGGAAAGGGAGCTTGGGACCCAGCTGGGAAGGGTGGTAAATACTGAGCCCAGAGATTTGGGCTGTATTTAGTGAAGTGTCGGGGGGATGTTTAATTAGTGTTTTAAATCACTAACTCATTTCTTAAGCCTTCTTCGCAATCTTCATATCCCACAAATCTTTATTACTCTATCACCTCCTCCCTCCACGCCCCCGTTGTACTGTTGGAGGGCACTGCAGCAAGCCTTCACAAGTGCATGCCCCAGACACCTCCAGTCCTAAGCCCTGGCCCCAAGACTAGAGACAACTATTCTACCAATGCTGTGTTTTTCAAAATTTTTTGACAGTATCTCTTACTAAGAAATCCGTTTTACATCATGTGTGTGTGCATATATAGAGATAATGAACAGGCTAAAGTTTCACAGTAATCCTTTGCTTATCATGGTTTGATGCATGTTGATATTTGTTTCTCTATTCTTTTTTTTTGGCTGCCCCGAGCAGCCTGCGGGGTCTCAGTTCCCCAACCAGGGACCGAACCCGGGCCATGGCAGTGAAAGCGCAGAATCCCAACCACTAGACCACCAGGGAACTCCCTGTTTCTCTAACCCACTCACAGATCTCGACCTACAGTTTGAAAAACAGGGTTCTAAGGAGCCTGTTCCTTTTGTATTGACAGGGCAGTATGAGTGAAGAGTTGTGTATCATACATAACTTTTAGTAGTCACAGAATTGTACCAAAAGCAATGTAGACTATAGTGGGGACATTGAAAAGAATTTTTTTGCTTGGTTTATTCTGACGCCATATATAATTTTTGACTGGTTAATGCAGTATTTGATTACTCGTTACAGGTAAGTGTGTAAAGGAACCTCATAAGAGAACCTACCAAATACTGATACTGTAACACTAAACTTGTTTAAATATATCCCTTTATATAACCTGCTAGATTTACTCTGACCAATTTTAGTCACTTTAACTTTCTTATATGATTTTACAATTTGACTTAAATTTCTAACATGATACAAAAAACGCATCCATAATAATAATAATTACACCAAAACTAAAACCAGTAATGTTATGACTGTATCGTAACTGAGTAAGTGAGGTAAATACTTCTGTTGTTTTATTTTCCTTTATTCCTCATCAATGAGGTAAGTCAAGTCACTTTTTTGTTGGGCTAAACCTCATAGTAGCTGTGTAGACACACGCTTGATGTCTAGTTTGACAGTTGTCTTGATGCCTTTTTAGTTTGTGTGTATTGGACACATGGGAAATGTGGGCCCCCAAGGCAGGTTATAAAAGTTTCATTTAACCACCAGTGTACCTATCTGTAATGATAATGTACAGAGTTTACAGAGAAGACTTTCTGCTGGACAAATTTACCCCAGATTTTACAAAAATTAAATCTGGTAACATTTTTGGAGTTTGCAAGTTTCCATAAGATTGATTAGAGGTTTGGGCATGACCATAATTTCCATGATGCAATAATAATTTAAAATATTATTTTGCTTGGGGCTTTAAGAAGGACCAACATGCTTCACAAATAGAGGTGAGTGCATAAAACTCACCTGAGATGGCAGGTGGGGTGGTGACTTGTATTCCTTTTTACCTTGTTTCTAAATATCTTGCAGTGAGGTTTATATAATATAGGTACAGATAAGTCTGTTTGTTAGTATTATATAAACAAAGCATCAATTATGTAAAAACAGAAAAGAAAAATGTTACAGAAAAGAAAAATTCCTGGGGAACATAAAGCCATCTCTGTCTTAGGTAAAATGTGCCATTAGTAAAGAATAGTGGTAAAAAAGAGAATATAGTCTAATAATGTTTTTGTATTTTTCCTTTAAATTTTTTTTTCATGGGCCGTGTGTGTGTGTGTGTGTGTGTGTGTGTGTGTATGTGTGTGTGTATGTGTGTGTGTGTGTGAACATCAGCAGTTTGTAAAACACCCCAGCATGCTTGGGTCATCAACATTTCACTTATAGTTTTATATTGGTCTAGATAACCCCCAAGACTTTTACTGGTCATTCCTAAGAATTTTTGTCCCAATTAGGGAGGTTTTTATTTCCTTTATTTATAAAGCAAGCTGGAAGAAGCTTTAGTACAAACATCCAAACTTTAGCATGGATTTAAGTGCCTGCTCCTCAATTTGGCATCTGGAGATACTGCCCAGTCATCCCAGAGACGAAGCCCCTAATTCCCTTCTGGATAACTTGGTGGGTAGGACGCCCAAAGGATCACAACAGCCTGCTAATTTGATAGGTTTTCATTTGCATCTCTTCAATATCAGCTGAAGATGTTTACAACTGCTTATTAGCCATTTGTATTCTGTGAATGATATATTTCTATCTTTTACCCATTTATCTATAGACCCAGGGTTTTTGTGGTTTCATTCATCATTCAGCAAATGAATGTTGAGTGTCTGTTATGTGCTTGCATTAGTTTTCTAGTGATGCTGTAACAAATTACCACAAACTTAGTGTTGTAAAACAACACAAATTTATTATCTTGTAGTTATGTAGAAGTCCAACACAGGTCTTACTGGGCTAAAATCAAGGTGGGCTATGTTTCTTTCTGGAGGCTCTTCTCCATCTTCAAGAGACCACCCATATTCCCATGGCCCCCATCCTCCATCTGCAAAGCAAGCTACGTTGTATCTCTCTAACCATACTTCCATAGTCACATCTCCCTCCCCGCCCCCCCCATCCACCACCGACTTCCTCTTCCATTTTTTTAAAAAAATATTTATTTATTTGGATGTGCTGTGTCTTAGTTATGGCATGCAGGATCTTCACTGCCGTGTGCAGGATCCTTAGTTGGGGCATGTGGGATCTAGTTCCCTGACCAGGGTTCGAACCCAGGTTCCCTGCATTGAGAGTGTTGAGTCTTAGCCACTGGACCACCAGGAAAATCCCCCTCTTCCATTTTTAAGTACCCTTGTGATTACATGGAGCCCACTTGGATAATCTCCCAATTTTAAAGTTATTAGAAAACTTAATTCTATCTACATCTTAATTCTCCTTTGCCATGTAACCTAACATAGTCACGGGTCCTGGGAATTAGGACTTGGACGTCTTTGGAAGGCCATTATTCTGCTTACCAGAGTATTAAGATGGAAATATGGAATTTTAAAAAAGGATCCTGTCTACATAGGTGCTACAAGCTAGTGGGGAAGACAGGTGATTAATCAATCACACAATTTTCTTCTTTTGTCTCATTTGTCAGATTTTGGCATTAAGATTATTCTACCTTTATAAATTAGAGAGCTTTCCTTTATTTTTAATTTTATTGAAGTATAAAAAAGTTTATTTAATTTTATTGAAGTATAAAAAAGTTGATTTAAAAAAGTAGTGTTAATTTCTGCTCTACAAAGTGACTCAGTTATACATACATATTTTCTTTTTCGTATACTTTTCCATGATGGTTTATCACAGGATATTGAATAGAGTTCCCTGTGCTGCACAGCAGGACCTTGTTTATTATTCCTATATATAATACTTTGCATCTGCTAATCACAAATTCCCAATCCTTCTCCTCCCCAAGCCCCCTTCCCCTTGGCAACCACAAGTCTGTTCTCTATGTCTGTGAGTCTGTTTTTGTTTCGTAGATATGTCCATGTGTGTCGTATTTTAGATTCCATATAAAAATATCATATGGTATTTGTCTTTCTCTTTCTGATTTACTGAGCTTAGTATGATAATCTCTAGGTCCATAGAGCTTTTCCTCTTTTCCTATGATTTAGAATGACCTGTTTATAGATAGGTAGAACTCAGCCATAAAACAATCTAGGGCCAGTGCCATTTAAAAGGGTAGACCTTTGGGACTTCCCTGGTGGTCCAGTGGTTAAGACTCTACACTTCCACTGCAGAGGGCACAGGTTCGATCCCTGGTTGGGGAATCAGATCCCACATGCCACGTGATGTGGCCCCCCCAAAAAAAAAGTAGATTTTTTTTTTTTTTTTTTGTGGTACGCGGGCCTCTCACTGCTGTGACCTTTCCCGCTGCGGAGCACAGGCTCCAGACGCGCAGGCCCAGTGGCCATGGCTCAAGGGCCCAGCCGCTCCGTGGCATGTGGGATCCTCCCGGACCGGGGCATGAACCCGCGTCCCCTGCATCAGCAGGCGGACTCCCACCCACTGCGCCACCAGGGAAGCCCCAAAAGGTAGATTTTTAACAATGCTAATTCTTTTTGTAGTTATTGATCTTATTAAAAACTATAATGTTTTAATGTTTAACCATTTTTCTGTCTGGAAGCTTTAGTGCAATAAAACAAAACATTGAAAAAGAAAAGCTCATTTTGTTATAGATAAAATGATTGCATCCTAGGAACCTCTTTTATACTTCAGGCTTGCTTCCCTACCCTCCAGGTCTGTAACTTGAGTGCACTTCTTCAGCAAGACCTTCTATCTTATTCAGAATTGGGATCCCCTGCAGTCTCAACTTCTCCTTAGTACTTACCACTTTCTAATTCACTATATATTTTACTTATTGTCTCCTCCCACTAGAATGCAAACTCCATTGGGGCAGGGATTTTTGAGCAAATATTTAATATCTAATAGTCTGTCTAAATTTTCAGAGCTTACTCACCTGTTTATTCTTGCAAGCAAACTTCTTTACCTTAAAAAAAATTTTTTTTTACAAAAGTAACACATGCTTGTTTTAAAAAGTGCAACATTACCAAAGTGCCTAGAGTCCTCTCTTCTGTCATACTCCCTGAAATCCCACCATCTCAAGGTAGCCACTGTTAATAGTTTGGTATGTATCTTTCCAGACTTTTTTATGCATGTACATATATATTCTTTAAAAAATAATAGAAAAATTAGAGTATAGTGTGTATACATGTGATTCTGCCACTTGCTTTTTTGGACTTGCATCGCATTGGTTGCATTGTTATTCACTTGATCAATCTTCTCTTAGCAGATTGATGTATTTAGGTTTAAAAAAACTTTTTTTTTTTACTATTACACCATTATGTCAATGACTGTCTTTGTACATCTGTCATATTATTTGTGGTGGTATTTCTTCCAGAAATGGAATTGTTGGGTCCGAGGATATATGCATTTCTCATTTTAATAAATTACCCAATTGTCCTCCCAAAAGGTTGAACCAATTTATACTCTCAAAAATACTTTGTGGGGCTTCCCTGGTGGCTCAGTGGTTAAGAATCCGCCTGCCGGTGCAGGGGGACACGGGTTCTATCCCTGGTCCTGGAAGATCCCACAATCCGCGGAGCAGCTAAGCCTGTGTGCCACAACTACCGAGCTCGTGCTTTAGAGCCCGTGCAGAAGCACCGCAATGAGAAGCCCACACACCGCAACAAAGAGTAGCCCCCGCTCACGGCAACTAGAGAATGCCGGCGCACAGCAATGAAGACCCAACGCAGCCAAAAAAAAAAAAAACACTTTGTGACTTCCTATTTCCCTACATCCTCACCAACGTGGGTTTTTAATTCTTGTTAGCCTGATACACTCTTTTTTTTGGCTGTGCCTCGCGGCTTGCGGGATCTTAGTTCCCGGGCCCTTGGCGGTGAAAATGAGGAGTCCTAACCACTGGACTGCCAGGGAATTCCCTGTTAGTCTGATATACTCTTGTTTTAATTACTTGCTCTTCACCCCATTGGTGAGGCAGAGATTCCCTCCTTAGGGTTATGGGGATGGCCAAACACAATACCTGACACTGAGCAGGTGAGGTTGACAGCACATATACTCACAGCCCAGGGGAGGAGAACACCACAAGCCACCCAGGGCCACACAGGTGTTGCACTCAGGAATACAGTGAACAACCAGGGACTGTGGGAGGCAGACTTTGTAGCAGCAAGAGGGTGAGTTGCCCACTGGTTCCTGCAGGGGATCTGATTCGCTTGTTTGAATAAATCTGAGGGCCGGCAGAGAACTGAAACCCACTACAATACTCAGAGATAAGCAGAAACTGCACCTCATCCATTTGATAAGGAGGATTGTTTGACTAGGGCAACTTTCAGTTAGGCCATTTGAGGCCCTCTAGATTTTTGTCAAGAAAGCACAAAATACTGAATCTTAATTTCAACCATTCCTGGTTAATTATGAGGGTTCTTTGGGGTATTGATTTTTGAATGACTGTTTGGCCTCTATTATGATGATTGTTTTTCTCATTTAACACACTCATGGATTATTAAGTTCATATACAATAATATTTAATTTTATTTCCTTGATTTGTATTTAGGATTTTTTTTCCCCCTCTGAACTGATAAGTATGACTGGTTTGTAGTTCTCCTTTCTGATCCTCCTTTATTGCGAATTGTGGCTTCATAAAATGAAATATTTACCATTTTTGGTTTTCTGCGCTCTGATACAGACTTATAGGGTGAGGATTATCTGTTCACTGAAAGTTTGAGAGAATTCTTCCATTAAACCATCTGGGCCTAGAGCCTGTTTTGGACATCTTTCTTGGATAATATTTTCAACATCTTTCTTATTTTTATAATTTTATTTCCCAGAAAATTGTCCACATTATCAAGGTTTTCATATGCATTAGAACAGAGCCAGATATGGTTATTCTCTTATTTTCTTGGTGCTCTTAAGATGCAAAACCACATTCTCCGTGACATAAGAACAGAGAACTATAAAAAGAGATTAAGTTGAGATCAAGACAGAGGTGGGTAGAAAATGGCTAAAATGAAAGGAAAATAAACAGAATGAGATATTTTATTAGAGAAAACAGCGTACCTTTGACTCTGAAGAAAATTAAATCAGTGATGTTGAAAAAACAAAAACAAAAAACTTGAGATAGTGTCTCCAGGATTCAGATAAAAGGGACAAAGAGATTTCATTGACAATGGCAATCCAACGTGATAATTTTAGGGGAGAAAAATATCCTAAACAATCTGTTCATAGAATGGACAAGAAAACATAGAAGAAAACTTTTCTCAGTTGAAAAGAAGACCTTTTTTGTTTTTGTAAAAGTAACAGAAAAATGCCTATACTGAGAATTATACTGGCAAAATGTTTGACTTTTGAGGGTAAAGAAAAATCCCAACAAGCACCAGGTGAATTGCTTGCCTGAAAGAGACCAGCCCAGGGACTTCCCTGGTGGTCCAGCAGTTAGGGCTCCACGCTCCCAATGCAGGGGACTGAGGGCTCCATCCCTGGTCAGGGAACTAGATCCTGCATGCCGCAACTAAAAGGAGCCCGCATGCCACAACTAAAAAAAGATCTGGCATGCCCCAGAGATCCTGCTTGCTGCAACTAAGACCCGCCACAGCCAAATAAATACATAAATATTAAAAATAATAATAATAAAAGAGACCAGCCCAGCTTTGTTACCTTTTTTTTTGAGCTATAATTGACATATAGCATTATATTAGTTTCAGGTGTACTTGCTACCATTTTAAGAGCCAAAAGAATGGGATAAGGACAAGAGAGTCTTGATGGGGATAGTTTGAGATTCAAGAATTCTATAAATAGTCAAGCCACCATGTGTGTAAAGACAGTAGAAAGGCATTCTCACCTAGGGCAAAGACTTAGAAAAAGGTAACATCCCAGAGTTCTCCTTGAAATCACCAGTCAAGTGGGAGATGAGTCTGAATGAGGAACAGAAAAATTAGTGCATAAAAAACTGGCAGTGACATTGTTACTAATTAAACGAAGGGTTCGCAAAAGCCAAAAACGATTGAAAAAGAGGATTTTTTGACTTAAAAAAAAAGTGTAAAAACAAAAGCTGGGTCTAGGGCTTCCCTGGTGGCGCAGTGGTTGAGAGTCCGCCTGCTGATGCAGGGGACACGGGTTCGTGCCCTGGTCCGGGAAGATCCCACATGCCGCGGAGCGGCTGCGCCCGTGAGCCATGGCCGCTGAACCTGTGCGTCCGGAGCCTGTGCTCCGCAACGGGAGAGGACACAACAGTGAGAGTCCCGCGTACCGCAAAAAAAAAAAAAAAAAGTTGGGTCTATCATCCTAGATTAAGTGGACAGATAAAAGTAAGTGTGAGGGCAGCAGGCCAAGAGATGGAAATTTCTCATTACACAACGAGGAACATAAAAATAAATGATTTGTCATTGACTTTAATAATTTGTGAAATATAAACTGCATTTTTATTTGATAAAGGCAACAACCAGGAGAATTAAAAACAGGCTTTCTGCATTGCAAATCACTATAGCAGATAAAAGCAAATATGGAAAAATTCAGAAAACAGGAAATAGCCAGAAATAAAAACCATAAAATAAGATGACAGATGACCAAACAAGTCATCTGTTAACAGTAGAGCTACAATGGGTTAAATGCCAGCCGGAGTGGAGACGCTGCAGTTTTTAGGACAGACACTTTGTGCCTCCAGGCTCTTGCTAATTCTGAACCCTAGGCCTGGCTTTCTTGTCTACCCTGTTCAAGGCTAAGGCCTCACTTCCAGACAGACTTCTTCCTCCCGGCAGTCCTCCCGGGCCACCAGGGGCGGAATGAGCACTCTTCTCACAGACCTGGCAAGCGCGTGCGAAGCTGGTGCTCCAGATCTGAGACGAACCACCTTACTCCCTCTCACTTCGAAGGGCCGGGCATCCTGCCATGTTCGGCCCACAGGGTGAAGCAGTCAAACCCTGCTCGATTGTAATGTTATGTCTTTTTCCTTGTCAACCGCCTTTTCCCCCACGACGGTGATCCTCCGCGACAATCAAGTTTCAAACCGGTTCCGATTGCTGACGGACAGTCACGACCCGCGAAGCCTCCCCTATGCCCGCGAAGGGTCTTCCAAGCGCGTTGTCGGATCCACTCCAGACGTCTCGCCCCGCCCCCACCTTGCAGACTTGCAAGGTCTCCACGGCGTTCGCTGGGAAGTCGCGTCCCGAAGAACGGGAGCGCGAGAGGAATAGGGCTCGGGGCTTAGCTTCTAGAGCCCCTTCCCCAAGCCAGAGGGGCTCCTCCCTGTCGCCAAAGATGTGGGGTTCAAGGAGGGCGCGGTCCTACTGGATTTGTTGAAGAGGAGAGACTGGGGGCTGAGCCCAAGGGTCTTGAGGGTTAACAGGGAATAAGCAGGGGGCTCGGGGCAGACTCGCGGCGCCCTGGGGTGGGTGAAAGAGAGGGGTCCCACGCGCGGGCCTGGACGCAGCGACGAAAGGGTTAAGGCATTGGGCCCCGCCCCAGCCCCGGGATTGGCGGGTCCGGGGGGCGTGGCTGGAGGGCGTGCCCGCGTTTGCCGCAGCCGCGAGTGGGCGGGGCCCAGGCGGGGAGCGGGAGGGGCGCGGAGCGCAGCCGGGCCCGCGCCTCGCGCCCAGCCGGGCGGGCTTCTGGCTGCGCCAGCTAGCCGGGCTGGCGGCGCCCGCGCCGAAGACCCCGCACCGGACCCTGAGATAGCGAGTAAGTGAGGCAGGCCCACTGCGGCGCCCCTCCCGGCTCCGACCTGTCTGTCGCCTTGCCCGCTGCACCGCGAGGCTCATTCGGTAGGACCCGGAGCCGGGGAGGGGGCGCGTCCCACTGCTGGGATCCTTGGGGGTGAGGGGAGTGAAGATGAGGCCGATGATGTCATGGATGCTTCGCAGGGCCTGGGGGAAGGTGGCGGCCGGAGGGGGTGCGGCCCGGATTATGTCACCTCTTCCCTCTGCGCCCCGCCCCCCGGGCCACACGCCTTGGTGGGGAGCACCGAGAGGTGCGGGAGGGATTCCCCCCACCGCAGAGACCACCCCACCCCCGGGCACCTCCTCGGGATGGCCTGTGGCCGGGGTCTCTGTCGTGGGCAGCGCCCGAGCACCCGCCACCCCCCACCCCCACCCCCGTGCGGGAGGCTCGTGTGTGCGCGTGTGTGTGCTCGGGGTGTGTGTGGGGGGGCGCTGTCAGCCCCCTCACTCCTGAAACATGGGATTTATCAGAGCCAGGATCTAGGGGATGGGGCCCTTCCCCCTTTGTCGCCAAGGGAAGATGGATCTTCCCTCACACATCCCAACCAAGAAGTTCTGGAGACCTCTGCACCCCCAAAAGCCCTACAGTGCCCCTGATACCTTTTCTCCCTCAGTCCTTTTTCTCGGAAGCCCTTCCTGATTTTCCTGTCCAATTCACTACCTCTTTGCATTGCTCATAACTAGCATTCCCACACACATTCTCTCTGTATCTCCTCAGTGCTAGGGGCCAGAGATCCAAGACTCTGCCGTCCGTTCCCCCTGGGGGTACTCACAGGCCAGTCTCAGAATGAAATATCCCTGGAGTGGCCTGAGCCAAGTGCTCCAAGACCACCCTACCCCCTCTCCCAGGGTAGATCAGGGATGCTCTCCTGGGAGGCAGCATTTGGATTGGTCCTTGAAGGATGCAGGATGGGCACAGAGAGCTGAGAAGAGATTTTGTGTGTAGAGTGGAGAGGGACTCAGGTCAAGGGAAATAGGATGAGCAACAGGAGAGGCCTTGGGGGCCCTGCTTCAAGCTCTGCTCTGGTTCTGAGGGCTGAGAGGAATGCCAGGCATTTACCCATAATACATTCACTTCTTAAGATTCCTGTAGGGTAGGTGTGAGAACCCACGGTGGAATAACCTGCATGCAGTTCCACCCCTAACCAGCTGAGCTGGGATTTACACTTGGAGCTGATACCTCCATAACTCTGTCTATTGCACTTGGTGCAGTAGAATTTGGGCAGAGCACAGACAAGATCGGCTTTGCCCTTTAGAAAGGGTCCCTTGGCAGCTGCACAGGGGAGGGAGTGCTGAGAAAGAAAGCCCAGTGAGGAGCCCCCCGCAAAGATGCTGGCAGGAGGGGCTGCTGAGATCTTTAGGGGGTGAATGGGCTGAGCTTAGGGCCTCTGAGACCCAAGAGAAGGGTGGGGTATTCCTAGTTTTGGGAGCGACACAGCTACGGTGGGGTGGGTGGTCACTGTAGGATGGAAGGACCTGCCCATGTAACCCCCAGGTATTGTCTCTTTGGCCTGTTCATGACCACTAATACTGTGTGTAATGTCCTAGGCACTGAGAGCTGATAGGACAGAGATAGAGGCAGAATCGGGCAACAGGCTGTCATCCCAGGTTGTTGAGCTGAGGCCATGAGCCCTGTCTTTGCCGACCACACTCAGCTACCTGGGCTAGTTCAGGACCCAGACCCACAAATGAAGCTCAAACCCTTCCCCTGGGCTCAGTTTCCACCTATCAGGGAAACATACGCCCCTGCTTATCCTACCAGTCCCTGCTGGGGTTTTGTGGAAAGAAGCTGCAACAGTCCAAGCTTGGGAGAGAGAAGGGGCAGGGAACGCTTGTATGGGGCTGACCATAACAGGTTAGAATTATGGCAAGAAGCTGTTTGGAGAGCGAGACTCCAGGGAGAGCTGCAGTGGGTTGGTAGTCAAAGATTCCCCAGGTAAACCACAGGGATAGGAGGTTCAGGAAACAGTTCTGGGACCTCATTTCCATCCATCCAGGACTCTGGGCATCCAGGCCTTCCTGGGGACCACACACAATCCAGGGAAACAGTGGGTCTGGGTGGAATATGATCAGCCCCAACCTATGGTCAGATTCTCCTTTACTGAATCTCAGAGAAGGTAGTATTGCATGTTTGTACTGCACCTTACAGTTTGCAAAGAACCTTCCTGTCATTCTCATGATCAACATGATCACTTCTGAGGTTTGCTCCTGTCCACATCCAGGCTTTTGGTGGCGCCCCCTTGCCAAGATCTCTAATCTCACTACTGATGCCTTCCTTCAGGATATCACCACACTCAGGTTTCTACCATGTTAAATTCTAAAATTAGAAGAGAGCCCTTGGATCCCAAACCACCTTAAATTACTGCCTTCTCTGGCCTCCTCTTAAAAGAGAGGGGAGGCTTCCCTTGTGGCGCAGTGGTTGAGAGTCCGCCTGCCGATGCAGGGGACACGGGTTCGTGCCCCGGTCTGGGAAGATCCCACATGCCACGGAGCGGCTGGGCCCGTGAGCCATGGCCGCTGGGCCTGCGTGTCTGGAGCCTGTGCTCCGCAACGGGAGAGGCCACAACAGTGAGAGGCCCGCGTACCGCAAAAAAAAAAAAAAAGAGAGAGAGAAGGGAACTCTTCCATCTTTCCCTCCAGACCCCCCTCCTACTCCTGTAGTCTGGCTCTGCCTTGCACCACTTTTCTGAAATCATTCTCTCATAGACACGTGATGTTTCTACCTGCCAAATTCAGGACACCCCCGCCAATCCCAATTTTACCTGGTCCCTTTAAAAAAATTTTTTTAATATAAATTTATTTATTTTTGGATGCGTGGGGTCTTCGTTGCTGGGCGCGGGCTTTCTCTAGTTGCAGTGAGCGGGGGCTACTCTTCGTTGCAGTGCGTGGGCTTCTCATTGCAGTGGCTTCTCTTGTTGCAGAGACGGGCTCTGGGCGTGTGGGCTTCAGTAGTTGTGGCTCACGGGTTCTAGAGCGCAGGCTCAGTAGTTGTGGTGCACTGGCTTAGTTGCTCCGCGGCGTGTGGGATCCTCCCGGACCAGGGCTGGAACCCGTGTCCCCTGCATTGGCAGGCAGATTCTCAACCACTGCGCCACCAGGGAAGCCCTGGCCCCTTTTTTAACACTAGGAGCTGCCCCCACATTCTTGCAGCCCACTCCATCTTGGTCTTCAGGGCCTGCCTTCTCCTGGCCTTCTTCCCACTCCCACACCACCTCCCAGTCTTCTGGGGCTCTACCACTCGAGCTCCATGCTGGGCGCCACCCACACCACCCTTGAATGCTCATGATTCCAGTCTCTCTTTCTATCCGGTATGTGACAGATATCTTTCTCTGGTCTTCCTCAAATCACCCATTTCCCCCAAACATTCTCCTCCTGTCAAGTTAAGGGTGTCACATCCATCCTGGTGCCCCAGTCCAGATTCCTCCCTTGCCCCCACCCCCTGAACACCATCTGTATGAAATTCTGTCCGTTCTTCCTCCCTGCCCAGATCTTCCCACTGGTTCTAAGCCTCAGGCCTCACAGCCTCCACCCTCTCAGTCCCTAGCTGCTCCCTACACTGCATCCAGAGATGGCAAGAGAAGGGGGTCATGCTTAGAATGGGAGGGGGATATCTGGGCTGGAGTACACTGGGAGTGGAGACAGCATGGCCAGGGTGAGTCAAGAGGCACGTAGGGCTTCCCTGGTGGCGCAGTGGTTAAGAATCCGCCTGCCAATGCAGGGGACACGGGTTTGAGCCCTAGTCCAGGAAGATCCCGCATGCCGCCAAGCAAGTAAGCCCGTGCACCACAGCTACTGAGCCTGCGCTCTAGAGCCCTTGAGCCACAACTACTGGGCCCGCGTGCCTAGAGCCCGTGCTCTGCAACAATAGAAGCCACCGCAATGAGAAGCCCACGCATCGCAAAAAAGAGTAGCCCCCATTCACCGCAACTAGAGAAAGCCTGCGTGCAGCAACGAAGACCAAATGCAGCCAAAAATATATTTAAAAAAAAAAAGGGAGGCACCTAGGTCACCAGATGAAAGGAGGCACTCACTCTCAGGGTCCTGCACTTGCTGATCCTGCACCTAAATTGAGCCCTAGGTGCCTCTCTTGACTCACCCTAGGTCTCAGCCTTGTGGGACATGTGGAACAGATTAGCTTAAGGGAGCAATGTAGTAAAGTCCTGTTCTCCACACCTGGGGGGTCGGGGGGAGATGCTGATAGAATGGAATTTTACAAAGTCAGTGTGGACTGGTTTGTGGTAAGTTTTCCAACCACCTAGGGCTGTAATTCCAGGTGTGATGGCCAGAAGACTGAAGGGCAAGAGTTTTGTTAAGGCTCCCCTGGTCAAACACAGCATTAAAAATGGGCATATGGGTAGAAGACAGTTTGAAGTGCACTCAAGGGGCCGAGGGCTGCTACCAGTACCCCTTCACCTTGGCAGAGAAGGAAGGCTCCCTGCCTGGTTTCTGGTGGGAACAGGGGTTAAAGGCCTGAAGGGCGCCCCCTGCCATTTCTGGCACACGTATTTGAGCGTCTACACTCACAGCAGGCACTGCCTGCTCCCACTGCCCGGCTGGATATGAGGATCTCTGGGGCAGGTCTTCCCAGGTGCGGACTTGAGACAAAGGAACCAGGAAGCGGGGCCTTCCTGAGCGCAGGTAACCCGAGGCCCTGCTCCCCCTGCTTCTGTGGGCCGGCCCTGGGGGAGGAGGGACGCACGTCCACTGAAGGGCTCAGAGAAATTCATGGTGAACTAAGCAGGGTCAAGGTCCACAAGGAGCGGGGGAGGGGAGTAATCCAGGAAGTCTTCCCGAAGGCAGTGAATTCTTGGAGGGGTTCTGCAGGCGCGGAATCCTCCTGGGCGCCGCTGGGCACGGAGGCCCCGCTCCTGCCCCCGCCCACTTGTAGGAACAGCAAGCCAGGAGGGAGGCATGGCAGGCGCCCGCGCTGGCGGCGCTGCGTCCTCTGCCCCGGCCTCAGCCAGACCGGGGGCCTCTGCTGAGGTACTGACCATGGGTAGGGGGCCCTCTCGTGCCAGGCCCCCATGCGGCGGAGTTGGAAAGACCTCCGGGAGGGCCCCCTGCTAGGCGCTGCAGCTGGGGTCCCCGGCAGTCCGCGAGGGGCGGGGCATGCCCTTGGTGGCCCAGATAAGCGCCGCCGCGGCAGCTCCCGCCCACCAGACCCCCAATACCTTTGTCCCCTCCCCGCGCCCGCCTCCCTGGGGTGCCTGGCATGCGGCAGCTCTGCGAGGTAGGTCCTCCATTCCTCCCATTTCGCAGAGGAGAAAACTGCAGTCCAGGATGGCTCAGTCGGCCCGTCCAAAGTCGCGCAGCTGGTCCTGGCCGAGCTGCGAGAGTGAGGCACATGGCCCCTGCAGACCGGGCCTCGGAGGGTCCAAGGCTTGAGGACCCGTCGGCCCCCCACCCCCTTGGAGAGGCAAGGAGAGGATCCTGCGCTGGTAGTGAGCCTCCACTTCTGCCCTTGACTGCAACACCCTGGGTTAGGGGCCCGGGAAGGACTCCCATCCACAGTTTTTGGATAGGGGTGGGTTTCTCTCCCTCCCTTAAGTTCTGAGGTTCCCTACTGAATTCAGGTACTGCTGTCCCCTTCCAACCCCATCTCCCCAGCCCATGAGGTTGGGATATAGGGGTCCAGACCCAGAGTAAAGTACACCTGAGTTCTGGGGGTTGCAGTTAAGAGTTGAGGGGGTCACTGTGTCTGGGAGGCTCATGAAGGAGGTGGGTTTGAGGTGGGAGTTAAAGAATGGAATACTGAGCAGAGCAAAGCTAGGAGGGTAGGTGCATAGTCCCTGGGGGTTGGGCTTTGTCAGGTGTGCAACGGGCAGCCCCTATTACCAAGCTATCATTATTTACCCAGCCCCATTCCTTTACCTTGGGTGTTTGGGAACTCTTGTACCCACTATAAGGAAGGAGACACTGAGGGGCAGGGTGCAGGTGGTGCCGGGTCGGGCTTGCATGGGATGGTGGGAGTGGAGGTGGAGCTGACCTATCTGCTTTCCCACCTGTGCCCACAGTGCCCCCCTGGCTTAGTCATGGCGAAGCTGGAGACACTGCCCGTGCGCGCTGATCCAGGGCGGGATCCCCTCCTGGCCTTTGCCCCTCGGCCCTCTGAGCTCGGACCCCCAGACCCTCGTCTGGCCATGGGCAGTGTGGGCAGTGGGGTGGCCCACACTCAGGAGTTCGCCATGAAGAGTGTGGGCACCCGCACGGGGGGTGGGGGCAGCCAAGGCAGTTTCCCTGGCCCCCGTGGCAGTGGGGCCAGCAGGGAGAGGCCAGGCCGCTACCCCTCGGAGGACAAGGCTCTCGCCAATTCACTCTACCTCAATGGCGAGCTACGGGGCAATGACCACACAGATGTCTGCGGCAATGTGGTGGGCAGCAGTGGTGGCAGCAGCAGCAGCGGCGGCAGTGACAAGGCCCCACCACAGTATCGTGAGCCCAGCCACCCACCCAAGCTCCTGGCCACCTCTGGCAAGCTAGACCAGGTCAGTCCCTGGGGCCTTTTCCTGGGGCAGGAGACAGCCCATAGAGGAGGGTGAAGTGGGCCTTCTTGGACGTTTTTGGGTTGTAGGGGCTGAGATAGAAGCTGGGCTGGGGAGCCTTGGGGGCCAACTCCAGCTGGTAGGTCTAGGGCAAAGACCTGGCTGTGAGGGGGGCAGGTGGTGGATATAAGGTGGGACTCCAGCCAGGAGGGACTCCCAGGATGGAGATCCAATGGGGGTGGGAGGTGGGGCTGAACAAGTCTAGATCAGAGGGAAGAGACTGGGGGCAAGGCTAAGGTCCCATCCTGATGTCGACTCCCCCTTCCTTGCTTTTGCGCAGTGCTCAGAGCCGCTAGTTCGGCCTTCGGCCTTCAAGCCTGTTGTACCCAAAAATTTCCACTCCATGCAGAACTTGTGCCCCCCCCAGACCAACGGGACCCCTGAGGGACGACAGGGCCCTGGTGGCCTCAAGGGTGGACTGGACAAGTCTCGGACCATGACCCCAGCGGGTGGGGGAGGGGGCGGCCTCTCAGACTCAGGCCGGAACTCACTCACAAGCCTGCCCACCTACAGCTCCAGCTATAGCCAGCACCTGGCGCCCCTCAGTGCCTCCACCAGCCACATCAACCGCATTGGCACTGCCAGCTATGGTAGTGGCAGTGGTGGCAGCAGCAGCGGTGGTGGGTCAGGCTACCAGGACCTGGCAACCTCTGACAGTGTGCGGGCCTCCAGCAAGAGTGGGTCATCCTCATCCATGGGGCGGCCAGGCCACCTGGGATCAGGGGACGGCGGAGGTGGAGGCCTGCCATTTGCGGCCTGCTCACCACCCTCGCCCAGTGCTCTGATCCAGGAGCTAGAGGAAAGGCTGTGGGAGAAGGAACAGGAGGTGGCAGCTCTGCGGCGTAGCCTGGAGCAGAGTGAGGCGGCAGTGGCCCAGGTGCTGGAGGAGCGTCAGAAGGCCTGGGAGCGTGAGCTGGCCGAGCTGCGGCAGGGCTGCAGTGGAAAGCTGCAGCAGGTGGCCCGTCGCGCCCAGCGCGCCCAGCAAGGCCTACAGCTGCAGGTGCTGCGGCTGCAGCAGGACAAGAAGCAGCTGCAGGAGGAGGCAGCCCGGCTGATGAGGCAACGGGAAGAGCTTGAGGACAAGGTTGCCGCCTGCCAGAAGGAACAGGCCGACTTCCTGCCCCGGATGGAGGAAACTAAGTGGGAGGTGCAGACTGGGGGGTTGGGCATCTCCCTGTGTCCCCTTCCTTCTGTCTCTCTGGAGAAACCCAGAGCAGCAGCCCACAACTATCACAAGGGGTGTGAAGGTTGTGCAGGGATCAATTAGGAGTGTCTGTGAGGACCAGAGCTGTCCCAGGCTGTGTGAGATTAGCCATGTCTGTCCCAAGTCTGAGGAGGGAAGCCTGCATGTCATTTCTGCCATGATGACGAGCTGACCCTGAGCCCTGGGGCAGCTTGATGCCCTGGGGCTGGATATGGGGGCTGGGGTGTGGGTGAGCAGAGCTCTGCCTTCACCCTGACTTCTCTTCTCACCTGTCCCTGCCCAGGTATGCCAGAAGGCTGGGGAGATTTCCCTACTGAAGCAGCAGCTGAAGGACTCGCAGGCGGATGTGTCCCAGAAGCTGAGTGAGATTGTTGGGCTGCGCTCGCAGCTGCGGGAGGGCCGGGCCTCACTGCGGGAGAAGGAGGAGCAGCTGCTCAGCCTGAGGGACTCCTTCAGCAGCAAACAGGCCAGCCTGGAGCTGGGTGAGGGCGAGCTGCCCTCTGCCTGCCTCAAGCCGGCGCTGACCCCAGTGGACCCGGCCGAGCCGCAGGACGTGCTGGCCACCTGCGAGAGCGACGAGGCCAAGATGCGCCGTCAGGCTGGGGTGGCTGCTGCCGCCTCCCTGGTTTCCTTGGATGGGGAGGTGGATGCTGGGGGGGAGAGTGGGACTCGGGCCCTGCGGCGGGAGGTGGGGCGCCTGCAGGCTGAGCTGGCAGCTGAGCGGCGAGCCCGGGAGCGCCAGGGTGCCAGCTTCGCAGAGGAGCGCCGAGTGTGGTTGGAGGAGAAGGAGAAGGTCATCGAGTACCAGAAGCAGCTGCAGCTGAGTTATGTGGAAATGTACCAGCGCAACCAGCAGCTGGAGCGGCGGCTGCGAGAGCGGGGGGCTGCGGGAGGTGCCAGCACGCCTACACCTCAACATGGGGAGGAGAAGAAAGCCTGGACCCCCTCCCGCCTCGAGCGCATCGAGTCCACAGAAATCTGATCCCCTACCTGGGCATGTGGCCTTTTGACAAATACCCAGTCAAAGGCCAGAGTCCCCAGTGTCCCCCCCTCCGCCATCTCTTTTCCCCATCCCCTGTATCCCCAGACCAAAGAGGTTCTCAAAGCAGCTGTGACCAGGCCCCTCCCCTCCCCTCCCCTCACTGGGTGTCTCCCAGCTCTACCACTGCCCCTCTGGGCAGCCCACTCGACCCTCCTCCCAAGGAGGAAACAGGGGAAGGGCAGAGTGAGTGGGGATGAGGAGCCCAGGCAGCAGGGGAACTCATGCTCCTTTTCTTGGCACTCCCTTGTTGGAGAGGTGGCAGGCCTTGCAGTGCCATGAGGTGCCCAGCTCCTTGGTGGGTCTGGGCTGCTACTGTCGGCCACCCTGTGTCCAGAGATGCTCTCTGTACCCATCTCCTTGGCCACGTAACCTGAGGGGGCTTGCGTGCGTTCTGCCAAAGCTGACACCTTGGACTCCTGGCCTCTCTCCTTCCAGTACTTTTCTCCCTCCTTGGGCAGATTGGCAGGACAAACGGGAGCAGGTGGCCTACCTGTGGTTGAGAGGGCTACTTGCCCAGCCCCTCCCTGCCAAGGTCTCTTGGACTCAGGCCTCAGAGCCTGGCCTGGTCCTGAGTGTGTGTCCATATGTGTGTGTTGGAGGAGAGAAGGGCTGGGGCTGGAGGCTCAGTGCCCAGGGAAGATCTGCCATCCTATTCTTGAGAAGGGTCACCTGGAGGCTTCTTAGCTTTACCCTCACCCTTCTGACCAGGATCCCACAGGACAACAGCCCCATCTGCTTGGCTGACCCCACACCCAGGGCCACTGTCCAGCTCTAACTACAGCTATTAAGTGCCACCTGCCTCTCAGGCACTCCCCTCACCTAGTTTCTGAGGTCACATGAGTGTCTGTGATGTCTTCTTGTGTTTTCCCTGACTTGATTCCCTCAGCCACCTTCTGCTTTCGTGCTCAGCCTATTGCTTTCATGCTCAGAACATCATTGTCTTAGGCCATCTCTTCCCCCAAACCTCACCTTTTCTTCCAGTAGAAAACTGCTTGATCTTTGGTGCACTGCCCACTTCCAAGTTCCACTGGGCCCAAGCTTGAGCCTGAGGCCCTTGTTTTGGGGGGTGGGGGTGGCTATGATTGCTCTTGAAGAGCAAGACTGAACTGAGAGGATCACTGACCTCTGGGTCCCAGAGGCCTGAAGTAGCCCAGTGTTTGCCCAGGGTAGGCCTGGCATGGCCATCAGTGGGGACTGGGGAAGCCAATGTCACTTCCTCCTCTGGGGGCCCTCTCAGAGTCCATCTCCCCAAAATAAGAAGGGAAAGGCAAATTTCTAACACACCAGCAATAAAAATCAGAGGAGGCTTGGCCCTCAGCCCTTGTATTTCTCTCTTTTTACTCTCTCCTTCCCACCCACAGACTGGGTTTGTGGGGCAGGGTGGAGGGAGCTGGCAACTACTGTGAGCAATTCCCCGACCCCTGACCAGCCTCCTCCCATGACTGGTGACTGTTTAACGAGCTGTGCATCCCCCACAAAAACAGGAGTGCCTCTGTGGCCTCTGTCCTTCTGCACAGCCCTTTCCAGTGCCCCTCACCAGATCTCTGAGCTGGGTGGGGGGCTGTCCTGGCAATCACTGCCCATTCCACTCACCCTTCACTGCACCTGCCCCAGAAACTGGGCCTGGGCCAGAGGGGCAGGGGGAAGAGGAGGCATTAGTAGGTTAAAAAAAAAATAGAAAAAAATATGAACAGACTTAGCTTTGGGATTTCCAACCACAAAAGAAATTATATATAAATATATATATATATATCTCTCTACCACATGTGATGGAAAGACTTCGTTTTCTTTTCCCAAAGAAATAAAATGGAGAAAGCCTCTTGAGTGGCACTCTTTCGGCATGCTTGTGTCTTTGCAGGTGTGGGAGGTGAGGCTGGGTGAGGGCAAAGCTGGAGTAAACATTTCCCAGGGGAGGCATGAGACTGGAGGTGCTCACTGGGCCGTGCCAGGAGGTTGGCCCAAAGCCCAAGCTCCTCCCTGTTGCCCAGGAGGAGTAGTGGTTCCACGTTTCTGCCCAAAGGGGCTTTCTCTTCAGCTCAGACTGTTGCCAAAAGGGTTTCAAACTAGTTCCAGCTCAGAATCTGGATAACAGACTGCTGGTCAGAAGGCAGGTGATGCAGGACAACTAGATGCAGCCTGCAGCATCCTGAGCCACCTTACAGTGATTAGCCAAAGTCTGAGGGCAGAACACATGAAGGCTGAGAACCGGTTTGTAATTAGTGGTGAGGCCCCAAAGGCAGAAGCGACCCAAGCGTGCTTCAAGTAGGAAGCTGTCCTTTATAATTCCTTTGGTCATCCTCACAAAGACCCTCAATCAAGAATGCACTCTGCTACAAGTAACACAACCTGATACACAGGACCTCAGAGTGGTTCATTTTTCCTCACCTGACAAAAAGTCTGGACATAAGCATCCTCTAAGTGTCATAGGTGTTGGTTCATCAAGGACCTAGACTTTTCATCCTCCTCCTCTCTCATCTTTTGCATGTTCCCTCCATGCCACAAGGCGGCAGCCACCGCTGCGTGAAGTGACTGAGGCAGCAGCACTCTATCATGAAAGTAAAAGCTTTCCAAGAAGCTTCACAGCACCATTCCCTTTAAATTTTGTGGGCTGGAACTGAGTCACATGTTCTTCTCACTTCAGGGGAGCCTGGGAAATTGAGTATTGGCAAAGAGGAACGGGATTGTCGTGGCTGCCAAGGAGCCGTTACAGTTCATTTCATCGCCTAGGCTCTCTCTCTGGGTTCTGCTGGCAAGGACAGAGTCGTAATTAGCAACTCACAGTGTTTGCTCTGGTCCAGCCCCGGTGAGAGAACCCTCTCTGAGCAGTGGTGTCAGTGGTCTAGGGCCCAAAATGCTCACCCCCAGGCAAACAGTGCCCTCCACAGAGCTCAGGAGTTGGGATGCCAGGCTTGCCTCTCCTTGCAGTGAAGTGTCCTCCCTCTCAAGACGGTGCCCTGGAGGGAGCACCATTTCTCAGGTCCCCTTCACAGCCCTTAGGATGGGTGGACCAGCAGCCAAAACACGGACAAGGTGTGACCACCCTGATCACACTGATCGTCTCCAGTGCCCCCAGGGACGGCCGTCTGGGGCCAAGTCCTCCTGGAAGTCTCGAGAGTCTCTTCCCTGCCTAGTTGCCCATACCCACTCAGGTGGGAGCCCGCCTACTTGGGGAGGTGGAGGATCACCCTGGCTCATCTGCCAAAGCTCTGGCCTTTTCAGCCCAGCTCCTCACATCCATTTCTCCTAACAGGCTCGTCTATCCATCACTAACTCTCCTCCTGAGAACGCTTTCTAGATATATCTCTATTATAAATGCATGATTACCTCATTGGGCAGATAAGAATTTACGTGACTTGCCCAAGGCCATAAACCCTGTGTAGCGGTCTGAGATTCCAACCTGTATCTAGGCTATTCAGTGACTTTCAGAGCCGTCCATCCACAGCGCGGTTTTCCCTTCGCAGGTCCTGTCTTTGCAGCAACATCTTCCTGTGGAAAACGTCTTTGGAAAACGCTGACAGAGTCTTTTGAGCCTCGGCCGCACCCGTCACTCGCACAGCATACGGAAGTAACGGGCAGTTGGCCGGAAGTGGGGCTGTGCGGCCCGGGGGTAGCTGGAGGAGTCGCCGAGCCGCGGCCACTCGCGGGAGTGGCGGCTGGTGTTGCGGCGCCCGTGCTCCACAGGCTCAGGTGAGTGACGGCGGCCAGAGAGGAGGCCGCGGCGGCGCTCTCTGCCGAGCTGGGCTGCGCTTCCCGGCGCGGGCTGCGGGCACCTGTCCAAGGCCCGGCTCTAGGGAGAACCTCGGCGACCCGGAGTTCTGTGGCCTTTGGCAGGCTGCTTACCTGAACCTTGAGTTTTCCTCTGTGAGACGGAGATGATAACAGTACTTGCTTCACAGGTCTTTTGTGAGAGCGTAGTGAGATATTCTGCCGCTTCTCTTATCACACTTCAATCTGCATGCGATTCACTGGAATCTGGAGGTTCGGATTCTGTAAGTCTGGGGTGGGGCCTGAGATTCAGCGTTTCTCACCAGTTTCCAGGTGAGGCTGATGCCGCTGCTCCGCAGGCCGCACTTTGAGCAGCAAGGCCTTGCGGCATTTTGCTCAGTACCTGGGAGAGGTTGAGTCTTCAGTAAATATCACTACGATATATACCCTTTCCCCATTTTTTAACAGATAGTTTCTGGTTGCACAAGTCTAAGGGTGTTATTGATGTCCCCCTCCCTTTTTTCTCTCCAGGGAAAAGAAAAATAATTGCCATTTCTCTTTCCGTACAAATCATGACACAGCTCTTCGTTCCTGACTCAGGGAGCTTTGGGGCCTCTCCATACCAGTTACGTGCATGGGCCTCCTCGGGTGATGCTTCATTGCCCACTCACTGCAGACCCTTGGACGGTGCTTCATCCTGTGGAGCTGGAGCCAAGTGCTTTAGCACCAACATGGCTAATGTTTTGTGCTTTAGTCATTTGTTGCTGCTGGAACCTGAATTTATGTTTTCTGCACTTTGCTCACACTTTGTGAATAGTAAGAACGGTCACCTAGATTCTGTGACTCACTGCTCTGAATGGCCTTGGGCAAGCTCTGGGATGAATTTGCTTCTGCCTGGTAGACCAGAATAAAACCTAAAGACTCTGTGCTGCATAAGACAGCTGAGAAAGTGAGGTTTTTGGCAGTTATGCACATCTAATTTGTCAGTATGATTTTCTTCCCCATTCATTGGTTTATTTTTCCTGGTCCCCAACAAAGCCTTGTCATTCATCATGCAAATAAGTCAACTTTGATACCAAAGAATTCTGATGCTTCCCCTTCACTTGTCTGAGATACTATACTGTGCAGCCTTGCAAATCTAGGAAAACAGATAAAGCCAAATGTTCGGTTATGCTAACAGTGATAGGTACTTGGACTGTTTATTTGGAAATTTTTTCACATGGTTGTGGGTGCAGGTAGTTTACATGTTGGGATTTTTGTCAATCTTCTCGTAGACTGCAGTGCCTAGAGGAAGTTCGTTTTTTGCTATTTTAATTCTCAGGGCTACTCAACATATTATTTGCTAAAACAAAAATGGAGTTTGAAATATCCATTTATTTGTGGTAATTTTATCAGGATATAAGTGGGTTAAATTTTTCTAGCAAAAGAATCAAATCAGAATTAAGGGATGAGATCCAGTAACTGGTAAATTGAATATGCTGAGGGTGTCATATACTTAATCTACAGTTAGCATGGCTGCCTTCCTCCGCCTGGCTCCCCTCCTCTAACTTCTGGACTGTAGTTTAAAACGAAGCTATTCGGCCTTGCTCAGACCTGTACCTGGAAGGTGGAAAGGTAAGATTTCTCGCTCTTGTGAAATCACATCATTCAGGGTGGTTTGGGCAGTGCCTTTCAGAACAGCCATGGTTGGTCCAGTGGTCTCTGAGGCTCCACTCTGGTTCTTTAGGACCCCTAAAGAGGAGATGGGAAGGAGAGTATCCTTGGGGCACTTAACTAGGAAAGGGGTTTTGTGAAATGATGTCACATAAATTTGAACCTTTAGAGGAGACATCGGGAGTTATTGATTGGGCATCTCATAGTGTTCTCTTTCCAGCTTTCTTATGGATTGTCTGGGAGCCCTTACGTAAGGAGGAAGTAACTCTCAGCTATATTTTTCTCTATCTGGGCAAAACATTCTGGCCTCCTCTCTTTTGTATTGCCTTTTCCCCCCACTCTTCTGCTTTATTGGTTCTGTATCTTCCTTGTGTTTCTTCCCTTTCCTTCTCCACAGTACTTAATACCCAGCTTCTGAAGTGGTTATATTTCAGATCTGTATACATAGATATGGTGTCTATACAGTTGTGCTAAAAGTTACATGGTGAAAAAGTGAGTAGCTGCTGTTTGCCATTTGCAATTTCACTCTGCATGGCTCTAAGATTATTTATTTTGTCATCGTTCTGTTACTGGGCATCCACAGAGAAGTTCTACAGACAATAGGAAGTGCTTGTACTAGAAATAACTTTTCAGCATTTTCCTTGAGTATGTAGGTTTCTTTCTTTTTTTAAAAAAAATATTTATTTATTTATTTAATATTTTTTGGCTGTGTTGGGTCCTCGTTGCTGCACGCAGGCTCCCTCCAGTTGCAGCGAGCGAGGGCCGTTCCTCGTTGCAGTGCACGGGCCTCTCACGCAGTGGCTTCTCCTGTTGCGGAGCATGGGCTCCAGGCGCGCGGGCCTCAACAGTTGTGGCACACAGGCCCAGTAGTTGTGGCTCGAGAGCTCCAGAGTGCAGGCTCAGCAGTTGTGGTGCACAGGCTCAGCCGCTCTGCGGCATGTGGGATCCTCCAGGACCAGGGCTTGAACCCATGTCCCCTGCATTGGCAGGCAGACTCCCAACCGCTGCACCACCAGGGAAGTCCCAAGGTTGCTTTCTCTATCCACTGATTGTCTTTTTTTTTTTAATATTCATTTTTATTTATTTATTTTGGCTGCACTGGGTCTTAGTTGCAGCATGTGGGATCTTCGTTGCAGCATGTGGGATCTAGTTCCCCGACCAGGGATGGAACGTGGGCCCCCTACATTGGCAGCGCGGAGTCTTACCCACTGGACCACCAGAGAAGTCCCTGATTGTCTTCTTGAAGAACACTTTAATTTCCTGTTAGAACATGCATTTTGTAAATTTAAGTTTTTAAATTAAAAATACATGGCTTGGGGCTTCCCTGGTGGCGCAGCGGTTAAGAATCCACCTGCTGATGCAGGGGACATGGGTTCGAGCCCTGGTCTGGGAAGATCCCAAATGCTGCAGAGCAACTAAGCCCATGTGCCACAACTATTGAGCCTGTGCTCTAGAGCCTGTGAGCCAGAACTACTGAGCCCATGCGCCACAACCACTGAAGCCCACGCGCCTAGAGCCCGTGCTGCGCAACAAGAGAAGCCACCGCAATGAGAGGCCCGCACACCACAACAAAGAGTAGACCTCACTCGCCACAACTAAAAGAAAGTCCGTGTGCAGCAACGAGGATCCAATGCAGCCAAAAATAAATAAATAAATAAATTTATTAAGAAAAAAAATACATGGCTTATGTAGTTGAATTCCCTGGTGGCCCAGTGGTTAGGACTCTGCACTTTCACTGCTGAGGGCACAGGTTCAGTCCCTGGTCCAGGAACTAAGATTCCACAAGCCATGCAGTGCTGCCAAAAAAAAAAAAAAAAAAAAGGCAAATAGTTTGACAGATCTTATAACACTAAAATTAATTTCCTTTCTTTTCTCCCTCCATTTTTGTTACCCAAAGTCACTTTTCAACTATTTGCCTTTTTCTTTTGGCATTCATTGGTGTATTTCTAAATAACATTTGTGTTTCTATTTCTTGATTTCTAGGATATATCTATGTCTATAAAATCTCTTGACTTCTTTGTTATGGATTTTGATGCTCTAGGTCTCTTGTATCACTACTCAGTTTTCTTCTACCCCACTTCCCCTCCCTTTAATGTCCCAACATAGGTTGCTCATAATTTTTGGTGAGGCAGATATTCAAGGTTTATTTAAGTAAGATTATGTAAATATTGTTTACAGCTGAGTAAGGAGAGTAATATAACATTTTCTGTCTTGTACAACTTTTTTGTGTTGTTTGGAATTAATCATTTTTGTTGCTGTTATTGGCTTGGTTTTCCATCTACCTATTACTTGTTCATCCTCAGATTACCCATCAGAAATGTAAATCTTCTCTCCTATGTAATATCCATCTCCTCCAGCATAAACTAGTTGCTCTTTGTGTCTGCTCACAGCTGTAGTCCTGGGATCTTCATCATTATCCTGGGATTTCCCTTTACTTCCCTTCTATGTTGAACTTATGTATAAACTTCAATTATAGTTCTCTTTACCTTAATACTGGGGCATCTTGTTTTTGTTTTTGTTTTTTTTCTGCGGTATGCGGGCCTCTCACTGTTGTGGTCTCTCCCGTTGCGGAGCACAGGCTCCGGATGCGCAGGCTCAGCGGCCATTGCTCACGGGCCCAGCCGCTCCGCGGCATGTGGGATCTTCCCGGACCGGGGCACGAACCTGTGTCCCCTGCATCGGCAGGCGGACTCCCAACCACTGCGCCACCAGGAAAGCCCGATACTGGGGCATCTTGTAAACTCATTCCTTCATGTAGATTTTGGTCTTTGAGATTTTCTTTTTGTTCTTTTTATAAGTAGTATATACTAGTGATAGCTAGGATCTTACACTATTAGAGGTACGAGGGGCTTTTGGGCTCACCCAGTTCTAGTCCTCTAGCTTCCTGGCACCTGGAAACCGTATAGATTGTTAGGGGTCCCCTCCACACCCCTGTCTGGAATCTGACTCCCCTTCTTTTCTCTCCAATACACTAGCAATGTGGGTTTTGGAATCAGATAATCTTTGATGTGATGTCAAACCCCATTCTGTCCCTTGGCTGTGTAATCTTCAGCAGGTTTCTTAATCTTGTGAAGACTCTTTTTACTTATCAACAGTATGGAGATAATAAAACTTACCTTACAGAAAAGTTGTAAGGATTGGAACTGATGCAGATAAAGCAGCTCATTCAAGGCTTGCCACAGTGGAGACCCTGAGACAATTGTGGCTCTTGTTATTTCCATCTTGGGACGTAGCCTGTATTTTTTTTTTTTGGCTGTGCTGCACAGCATGTGGAATCTTAGTTCCCAGACCAGGGATCGAACCCGCGCCCCCCTGCGTTGGACGCGTGAAGTCTTATCACTGGACCAGCAGGGAAGTCCCTTAGCCTGTATCAAAAAGAGCCACATCAGTTCGAAACACTGGATCTACACCAGTCAAATGATGTTCCACGTGGTTCTTTTGTTCATTTCAGGACCACATACAGTAATCTCATTAAGTACTCTTAGGTAGTATTAATTGCAGTAACTTAAATTATTTAATGTGCTTTTAAAATTATATTATTTATAAAAGTATTTGTTAAATTAATCCATGTACTCTTCTATTTAACAGTTTTAACCCCAATAAAAAGGAAAAAAAAGTGAATTTATCAAAGGTGTAGCAGAAAGTCTCCCAACAAAGAAGCTACATAGTTACTTTCCTTTTATAAAAGTTCATTTGGAAAAACCCGAATGAACTTTTTGGCCAACCCAGTGTATTTTAAGTGATGGCACTTGTTGTGTTCTGTTTGTTCCACTGACTATTTGTATGTACTTTTTCATGAGTGGATGCCTGACACACACTTATTGTGTAAATCACCCTCCTCGTTCTGGAGAGACATAATGGGTTTTCAGTTTTTTTGCTATTGTTAAAAAATTTTTTTTTTTTTGCGGTACGCGGGCCTCTCACTGTTGTGGCCTCTCCCGCCGCGGAGCACAGGCTCCAGACGCGCAGGCCCAGCGGCCATGGCTCCCGGGCCCAGCCGCTCCACGGCATGTGGAATCCTCCCAGATCGGGGCACGAACCCGTGTCCCCTGCATCGGCAGGCGGACTCTCAACCACTGCGCCACCAGGGAATACTCTTAAAAAAATTTTTTTTGTCTTTTTTTTTTTTTTTAAGTTATTTCTTCAGATCTAGTTCCCAAGATGAGAAGAAGGACTTTGAACAATTGCTTTAGTTGCACGTTGTGTTGAATTAAATTTAGATTCCAGGTTCCAAAACAGGTATTCTTTCTTTTTTTTTTTTTAATATTTATTTATTTGGCTGCGTCAGGTCTCAGTTGCAGCACGCAGGACCTTTGTTGTGGCATGTGGGCATTGCGGTGTGCAGGCTTCTCTCTAGTTGTGGCACGCAGGCTCCAGAGTGTGCGGGCTCAGTAGTTGCAGCATGCGGGCTTAGTTGCCCTGCGGCATGTGGGATCTTAGTTCCCCGACCAGGGATCGAACCCACATCCCCTCCATTGGAAGGCGGATTCTTAACCACTGGACCACCAGGGAAGTCCTCTGAAACAGGTATTCTTAAAAGCCCTGTCAGCTGAAGAGTTCCATTAATTGCTCTCTCCTTTGTTCCCACCATGCCTGTGCTGCAATATTAATTGAGATTCCTAGTGACTATTTTGAGGCATAAATCTTTAATTATCATCTAAGTGTTAAAGAAAAATTTATTTCAGTACTGTTTTTCTGATGTTTTCTAATTTTTAAAAAGTGGGCCATATGCATTCATAGGAGTAAGCTAATGGTCTATAGCAAACTTTTTCTGTAAAGGGCCAGATAGTAAATATTTTATGCTTTGCAGGCCATATATTCTCTGCCAAAATTACTCAACTCTGCTCTTGTAGTGAGAAAGCAGCCATAGACAATATTTAACAAATGGCCTGGCTATGTTCCGATAAAACTTTACTTAGAAAAACAGATGGAAGGGGACTTCCCTGGTGGCGCAGTGGTTAAGAATCTGCCCGCCAGTGCAGGGGACACAGGTTCGAGCCCTGGTCCGGGAAGATCCCACATGCCGCGGAGCAGCTAAGCCCGTGCGCCACAACTACTGAAGCCTGCACGCCTAGAGCCCGTGCTCTGCAACAAGAGAATCCACCGCAATGAGAAGCCCACGCACTGCAACGAAGAGTAGCCCCTGCTCGCCACAACTAGAGAAAGCCCACGCGCAGCAACGAAGACCCAACGCAGCCAAAAATAAAAATAAATTTAAAAAAATTAAAAAAAAAAACAAAACAGATGGAGGGCTGGATTTGGGCTCTGAGCCATAGTTTGCTAACACCTGATCTATAGCATCTGGACCCACAGATTGAAACATAGTGGGCAGAATGGTCCCCAGGCCACAGTAAGAAACCAAGCGTATAAAGATTTGGCATGAGAGAATTCCGTTCTGGTTCACAAAGAAATTAGAGCATACATTTCTGCCATCCAGAGAAGCCTGTGTAGCTGGGCTACCTGAAAAAAGCTACTGGCCTGCCCTGCAGTCCTCTATTTCTTATGCTGTGGGCTCTGGAAGGCAGGGACTGACGGGAGTTGCTTAGGCATTTCAGAAAGTCATTCTGGCACCCTCAGAACACTCATGGGATTTTCTGCAGCAAGAGCCCTGTCTGGTCCATATCTTGGCAGCTTAGGGCTCCCTGGGTTTTCTTTGTCGGGCCTTGGTATTTCTCAAGTGGAGGGAAAGACAATAAACATTGAAAGCAAGAGTACAGCAGAGTCATTTTCATAGCCTCTCATGGTTTCTACTATAGGAGAAAAATGGGACTTGGGCTGCTCACAGGCAGGATAATCAACACCTGACTCACTGGAAGCATTGCTAATCTGCCTCCTCCAGAGGAAAGCTGTGCTGTCCCCTTGTCAGCAGGGCAGTTGCATGAATTGGTGCTCCCTGAGCCCAGCTTTGAGATGCTCTTTGTGTCCCACCCATGAATTGACAGTGAGTAGGGCCTGGGCCTTATGCCCTCCCCCACCAAAGTGGGTGAGTTTTTTATTTTTTATTGGAGTATCGTTGCTTTACAATGCTGTGTTTCTGTTGTACAGCAAAGTGAATCAGTTATACATATACATATATCCCCTCTTTTTTAGTTTTCCTTCCCATTTAGGTCACCACAGAGCACTGAGTAGAGTTCCCTGTGCTGTACAGTAGGTTCTCATTAGTTATCTATTTTATGCATAGTAGTGTATATATGTCAATCTCAATCCCAATTCATCCCACTCCCCACCCTTGGTATCCATACATTTGTTCTCTACGTCTGTGTCTCTATTTCTTCTTTGCAGATAAGTTCATCTGTACCATTTTTTCTAGATTCCACATATAAGCTATATTATATGATATTTGTTTTTCTCTTTCTGACTTAATTCACTCTGTATGACAGTCTCTAGGTCTATCCATGTCTGCAAATGGCACAATTTCATTCCTTGTGAGTGAGTTTTTGAGTTTACTTCCCAAGTACATGACTACTCTGTGTTAGTGATTTAGACTGGAGAGGTCTGGAAGGAGGCTAGGCATCTTCTAAGAGGTACAGGAGCAGCATTAGAACAACCAAATTCTGTAATCAAAAGGAGGAACAGGGAAGGTTGTTGTGGGTATAATTAATTAAACTTTACCCCAAATCCCACTTTTTACTTTTACCAACTTTCTTATTCTCCAAGTGGGCTCTTTGTGTGTTGCTATCAAAGAGGTGGAATACATTGCTCACTTTTGTTCCCAGCTTTCTTTTTGGAAATCTGCCTGCCTCCTTCCTGTTGGATGTTAGTGGAACAGCTGTTTCTAAGCATAAAGGAAGTCTGTCCAGAGGACAAAGGAAGTTCAGACTGAGGAGCAGTCCGAAGAACTGCCCAATAGTACCCTGGGTTTGGGGCTTTCCTGTGCCTTTACGCAAGATACATGGGGTTTATCCTTGATGTATGCTGTCTTGTGGTTTGGGCGTTCACCAGCATTGAACTTACTTGAGTGGACAGTGGTGTAGTTTTAATCCATTTTTTATAGTGTGTAAGTTTTGGTATTATGATAGGTGGAAGCCACTTACTCTTCATCTGCCCTTCTTTCAGTATCTGGCACCAATTCTGGCCCAGTCATTTGTGATCCATGGCTCTTGTGATATGCCGAAGATTTCCAGGCAGTTTCTGTGGAATGCCTTCTCTTCCAGCTCTAATCAAGAACCATGTAAACAAGAAATTGCTTGGTCAAACCAGTGAGGACTGTGTTCTGACTGTCAAAATGATCAGTTCTGACACCAGAATGGCAGCCACTCTCAAGCTGTTAAAACCTTTAAGATATCGAGCTTTTTGCAATCCTTTTACCTACATTGCAACCCAAAGTGTGGCATGTTGGAATATGAGAAGCTGCACATGGCGCAAAGGACAAGACTCTCCAGAAAACAGCCTCTGCCATCCTGCCAAAAAAGTTAACATTTGTAGCACCTCTGCTTCTGGGAGAATTCTGACAATTAGCAGTACCCTCCCCGGTTTGGAATTCAGCAGGGCTTCTGCCTCTAAGGCCAGCACGTTGAAGCCGGGCTCACCCAGGGCCATGAGAGTTGATGAAGAGGATGTAGAAACTTTTGATTCCTTTGAAGACCCTCGAGTTTTCCTACAGCTAAGACCAGAATACCAGCTTCACAGCTATAACAGGTCTGAGACTTGTCAGCCCCTGTCTGTTTCAGAAGGTGAACTAATTTTGCACAAAGTCACAGTTTATCAAGATAATCTCCAGCCTCAAATTATTGCTGACTATTTTTGTAAGCTGAGCTCTTTGCCTGCAGAGCAGCATCCTGTTTTGCTGTCCAGTGCCAGCTTTGCTCTGCTCTGCCAGCTGAGTGTGAAAAACATAAATCTCTTTGATGCCCCAGATCTGATCAGTATTTTGAAAGCCTTTGTCAGTTTAGGAATTCCTCATTCCCATTCAATGCTAGATGTGTTTGAAACCAAATTTTGCCATAAGGTATGGGAGGTGAGTCTGGATCAACTTCTCTTGGTGGCTGACCTCTGGCGGTACTTGGGCCGCAGAGTACCTCGGTTTTTAAAAATCTTTTTTAGTTATCTTAATTTGCACTGGAAAGAGCTATCCTTGTCCCAGCTGATTCACTTAATTTATATTATAGGTGAAAGTCGTCAGGCACCCCAGGACCTAATGAAAAAATTGGAATCATTAATCCTCAAGTATATAGATTTGATTAATTTAGAGGAGGTTGGTACAATCTGTTTGGGGTTTTTTAAATCTAGTAGTAGTCTCTCTGAATTTGTCATGCGGAAAATTGGAGACCTGGCTTGTGCTGACATGCAGCATCTGAGTAGTTATGCCTTAGTGAATATTCTTAAAATGTTCCGTTTCACTCATGTGGATCACGTAAATTTCATGAAGCAGTTTGGACAGATTGCTCCTCAGCGAATTCCTTCCCTGGGAGTTCAAGGTGTCATGCACCTGACTCTTGCCTGCTCGGCCTTACGCATCCTGGATGAAGGAGTAATGAATGCTGTAGCTGCTTCTTTGCCTCCTAGGGTAGCATACTGTCGAAGTAAAGATGTTGCCAAGATTCTGTGGTCATTTGGAACTCTGAATTATAAGCCACCCAATGCAGAAGAGTTTTATTCTAGCCTGATAAATGAGATTCACAGAAAGATGCCTGAGTTCAACCGATACCCAGAACACCTGCTCACCTGCCTGCTGGGCCTGGCATTTTCTGAGTACTTTCCAATAGAGCTCATAGATTTCGCTTTGAGTCCAGGGTTTGTCAGGTTAGCTCAAGAGAGAAGTAAGTTTGAGGTCACCAAGGAGCTTTATACTCTTGATGGTACAGTTGGCATTGAGTGTCCAGATTACAGAGGCAATCGTCTTAGTTCTCACCTTCAGCAAAAGGCATTGGAAATGCTGTGGAATTTAGCAAGGAAGGATATGAACTCAAAGCCTGAATTCCTAGAAGCTCTCTTTTTACTTGAGACCATGTTGGGTGGGCCCCAGTATGTCAAACACCATATGATTTTGCCTCATACCCGATCTTCTGATTTAGAGGTTCAGCTTGATGGTAACATGAAGCCATTACCTTTTAACAGAGAAGCCACACCAACTGAAGATGTAGCCAAATTAAGGCTTAAGCATGTGGGAATCAGCCTTACAGATGATTTGATGAATCAGCTACTAAAAGGGAAATCAGGAGGGCATTTGCAGGGGGAGACTGAGTCGGACAGTGGGCAGCAGCCCATGAAATTAGAGGAGGAGGCGGCCATACCTATGGGGGGCTCCCTTTGCAATACGGCAGACAGATTGGAGGCCATGGAGATGGCTGGCCTGTGTCCCCCGGCCTGCAGGCAGGTCCCACAAGTGAAGCTGGCTATTCAGTTAACAAACAAAAACCAGTATTGCTATGGTTCCAGGGATTTGCTTGGACTACATAATATGAAGAGGCGGCAGCTGAATCAGCTTGGATACCATGTGGTGGAGTTATCTCACTGGGAATGGCTCCCACTACTGAAACGAACTCGCTTAGAAAAGCTGGCCTTTCTCCATGAGAAAGTGTTCACCTCTGCTCTCTGAAGGGCCTTCAGGGTCATTTCTAGTCATAAATGCTGTAGATGTGCACTGTGCCAGGTGTTGTGAAACAGTTATAAAAGCCAGAATGTAGATTTGGTAATAAAATCATCTGTTGAGGAGACTTGGTTGTGTTCTTGTCTGTGGCAGATAGAAGCTAGCATACGTTAGTTACTGTGAATTAATTGTAACCTGGTTCAGTTGTATAAGTTTCTGTTAATTTGTGCAGGTAAATAATAAACATCTTAAAATGTCTTATGGTCAAGTAACTCCTATCTCATTTTCCTTTCAGTTTACCGGCCTCATCTCATGGTTATTTTGAATTTTTAGGACAGAAGTGTAGTCAGGCATTGTCTAAAGCTCATTTTAAATAAGTGATTTTCTTATACTTTGTTTTAAGTAAGAATCTTTTACAGCTTCACTTACATTTCACCATTTTTCCCCCATTCATGTTTTCTTCACACCCTCTGAAATTAAAGTCCTTTTCATTTTCGTTTAGATTTGATTGGTTGTCGTTAGTTGCTCGTTCTTCCTGTTTCAAAGAGCCATTTCAGAATTACCTTACCTTCCTCTTAGCTCCCTTGTCTGCATTTCTACTTCTCTTATATAATTCCTCCTCGCCCCACTCCCAAGGATATTTTCTCCTTAAAATTGGACCTAGAAGAGTAGAATTACATGAGTGCCTGTTGGGCCAGTGGTTCCCAAATCTGATGACCAGGCAGAATGTTTTTCATGGCAAGTAGCTCTGACAAGAAGGAAATGTATTACTCCCATAATAGGTAGTCTAGGGGGCTTCAGGTTTGTATTAGAGCCACAAGCATAAGAAGATTATATATATGTAAGAAACTTGATACAGGTAACTTTTATAACACTTGGGGTCTATGAGAATTTGTTTTAAAATGGACTCCTCCCACCATTATTTAGGTTTCCTCTCAAAAGTCATTTCCCCATCCATGCTAACTAAAATTACCCCATTGGCCTTTGATCATGCTCTATCACCTTCAGCTTCATTATCCTCATTGCATTCAGCAGTATCAGAAATTATTCTTTATTTACTTACTGGTTTCCCTGTTGGAAGGTAGCTCCTTGAGTTAACTTTGTCTAGAATTTATCTGCAGTGCCTAGAATGGGTCCTGGGACATAATAATGTTTAGTGAGTGTGGTCAGGGAATTTAGAGTGGTTAGGCATTGCTGGAGAGTTGGGGGTAGAAGGAAGGCAGAGGGTGGGGCTAGAAAGAGAGAATATCTGGGTCACAAGCCTTATGGCCTTGCTAAAGAGCCTAGGTTTACAGGGGCTAGAGTGCCTCTAAAGGGTCTAAGTCGGGGAGTAATTGGAGAGATTCATGTTTTAGAAACGTTAGGTAAAAAGCAGGATAGAACTAGATTGAGTGGTGGGGGTGTGTGAGATCAATCAGGGAGAATATTTCACAAATGTGTGCAAGAGCTCATGTGAGAGACAATGAAGGCCCAAATTATGGGAATGGAAAGTTTAAATTTCAGAGATGTTTGGAAGGGGAAAAAGATCAATACTTGCTAATTGATCAGTTTGGGGAATGATGATTTTAGTGCCTAGATTGATAGGGAGTCAGCAACTAAAATTGAGACTAAAGCAGGAGATGTGTTTGGGTACAGAGTTAATGCTGAGTCTGCCCGGGTCATGCTGAGATGGGCCTCTAGGCAGAAGGGTCCAGGCTGGGGTCTCAAGTGGGCATGAGGTCAGATGGCAGAACCATGAGTGAAATTTCCTAGGACAGGTGGAAAGTAGGTTATTGCAGGTAGGGAGGGGAAAAGATGACCAAGAGTAGAATACCAGAATTTATAGGGAGGGCAAAGCAAAGGGATCCAGTGATAAAGGCAGGAAAGGAACAGATAATCAGACTTAGGAAAAAATAGGGGCATAGAAGTAAGTCTGGGCTCTCCAAGACCACTTTCACTAGAATGATTCACAAAACTAAGAAAAACTTAGAGTTGTGGTTTATTATAGTGAAAGGATACAGATTAAAATCAGCAAAGGAAAAGGCACATAGTGTAGAGTCTAGGAGAGGCCAGTCACAAGCTTTCAGTTGTCCTTGTCCAGTGGAGACATACAGTCTGCTCTTAATTCATCCCAACAATGATGTTTGCCAATATGTACAGATATTGCCAGTCAGGGAAGCTCACCTGAGTCTTGGTGTGCAGGGTTGTTATTTGGGGTCAGTCGTGTAGACATGGAGTGAGTGCCCACATGGCTGACCTTAGTTACTCAGTCCCCAACCCCTCCAGAGGTCCAGCTTATACAGCATGACACAAGGCTCCCACCATAAATTACTTTGTTAATGTAAACTATCTGGTGTGGCCCGAGGTCCTAGATGTATATAAAACAGTCTTATCAGGCACAGTGTTCCAAAGGCTTAGAGATTATATCCCAGGACTTGGTGAAGTTTCTTTGGAATGTGCAAGACTTGAATACCCCAAACCTGCTGAGTTAACCTTTCACTGCACAGAAGCCAAGGATAAAGAGTATTTCAAGAAGGAAGGGGTTTGTATAGTCAGTTGCTAGGGAGAGAGCAATTAAGGCAAGAACTGAAAAATCTTCAGTCAGTTTAGCAACTTGTATATCACTGATGACCTTAACAATAGCAATTTGAATTGAATTGTCAGGGCAAAAGCCAGACTGCACACCTGTTGAATGAGTGGAGTTAAGGAATGGATTGCAAATATTGAGGCAATTCCTTGGGAACCTTTGAAGGGACGGGGAAACTTGAGCAGGATTTAGAATGGGACTAGGATTGCCAGATAAAATATAGTATGGTCAGTTAAATTTGAATTTCAGATAAGTAGTGAATAATGTTTTGTAAAATACATGTAAAATTGGCTATTTTAAACAAAGTGTACAATTCAGTGATATTTAGTACATTGATAGTGTTGTGTAGCCAGTCATCACTATCTACCTGCAGAACAGTTTCTTCACCCCCAAAGGAAACTCCATACGCATTAAGCAGTCACCCCACATTTCCCCCTTCCTCAGACCCTGTCCACTAATCTGCTTTGTCTCTATGGATTTGCATATATGGATATTTCATATAAATGAAATTGTACAATATGCAGCTTTCTGTGTCTGACTTCTACTTAGCATAATATTTTCAAGGTTCATCCATGTTATAGCATTTACTAGTACTTCATTCTTTTTCATGGCCAAAAAATACTCCATTTCATATATATACAATATCTTATTTATCCACTCATCAGTTGATGGACATCGGGTTGTTTTCACATTTTAGCTATTATGAATAGTGCTGCTGTGGACACTCATATACAAATTTTTGTTTGAACACCTGTTTTCAGTACTTTTGGGTATATACCTAGGAGTGAAATTGCTGGGTCATGTATTAATTCTACGTTTAACTTATTGAGGAGCCACCATACTTCCGCAGTGGCTATACCATTTTACATTCCTACCAGAAAGTACTAGGGTTCCAATTTCTCCACATCTTTTTTTTTGTTTTGTTTTTGTTTTTTTGTTTTTGTGGTACGCGGGCCTCTCACTGTTGTGGCATCTCCCGTTGCGGAGCACAGGCTCCAGATGCACAGGCTCAGCGGCCATGGCTCACGGGCCCAGCCGCTCCGCGGCCTATGGGATCTTCCCGGACCAGGACACGAACCCGCGTCCCCTGCATTGGCAGGCGGACTCTCAACCACCGCACCACCAGGGAAGCCCTCTCCACATCTTTGCTGTTTTAAAAAAAATAGCCATCCTAGTGGATGTGAAGTGATATCCCATTGTGGTTTTGATTTGCATTTCCCTAGTGACTGATGATGTTTAGTAGCTTTTCAATCTTAATATCAAGTATTCCAACCCATGAACACAGGATGTCTTTCCATTTACTTAGCTCTTTAATTTCTTTCCTTTTTTTAAAAAAAAAATTATTTATTTATTTATTTATTTAGGTTGCGTTGGGTCTTCGTTGCTGTGCACGGGCTTTCTCTCTAGTTGTGGCGAGTGGGGTTCTACATTGCGGTGCGTGGGCTTCTCATTGCGGTGGCTTCTCTTGTTGCAGAGCACGGGCTCTAGGCTCGCGGGCTTCAGTAGCTGTGCAACGCGGGCTCTGGAGTGCAGGCTCAGTAGTTGTGACGCATGGGCTTAGTTGCTCCACAGCATGTGGGATCTTCCCGGACCAGGGCTCGAACGCGTGTCCCCTGCATTGGCAGGTGGATTCTTAACCACTGCGCCACCAGGGAAGTCCAGTCTTTAATTTCTTTCAACAACATTTTGTAGTTTTCAGTGTGTAAGTTTTGCACCTTCTCAGTTAAATTTATTCCTAAGTATTTTATTCTTTTTGATGCTATTGTAGATGGAATTTTCTTAATTTCCTTTATGAATTGCTCATTGCTAGTGTATAGAAATACAACTGATTTACCCTGCACCTTTGCTCAATTCTTTTATTAGCTCTTGTAAGTTTTGTGTATGTATATATGTATATTCGTTAGGATTTTCTATATATGGGATCATGTCATCTGTGTATAGAGATAGTTTTACTTCTTCCTTTCCACTTTGGATACTTTTTAATTTCATTTTCTTCCCTAATTGCTCTGGCTAGAACTTCTAGACAAAGTTGAATCGTAGTGGTGAAAGCAGGCATCCTCGTCTTGTTCTGGATCTTAGGGGGAATGCTTTTAGTCTTTACCACTGAGTATGATATTAGCTGTGGATTTTTTGTAAATGTCCTTTATTGTGTTGAGGAAGTTCCTTTCTATTCGTAGTTTGCTGAATGTGCAATAAATAATTTTTTAGTGTAAGTATGTCCCAAGTAGTACATGGAACATTCTTATACTAAACAAACAACCAAAAAAAATCCATTGTTTATCCAAATTTCAGATTTAAGTGGGCATTTAAAATTTTTATTTGCTAATTGACAACCCTAAGAAAGACAAGGCTGGGTTCTTTTGAGGTGGCTGATGGGGGCAGAAGAGACTTGAATTGTTGTTTACATGTTGAGGAAAGAGTCCAATAGTCAGAGATAAGTTGAAGATTCAAGAGAGAGGCAAGAACAGATGGAATAAGGCCCTGGAGGAGATGGACAGAGTTAGGGTCAGGTTTGTATGTGAGGAGCTTGGTTGCCTTACCTGGGTTCTCATATAACTTTTCTGACACTGCTATTAAGGTACCGAGTAAATGGTATTAGAACCCTTCCCCATCTGTGCCTTGTTTTGATCGTGTGAGTTTCTTAAGAGTAAAAACTGTGTCCACTTGTGCCTAGCAGAGTATCTTGCACATATTAAGCTCTTGAAGGGTGAATTGGCTCCAGGTGTATAACATTGCAAGCTTCTTTTGGGCCTACACCTGGGTTCTGGTCTTCCTGCTTCCCTCTCATCTGTGGGTGACTATGTGGGATAGGCTGGGACAGCTGTCTTTCATTTTAACCAGCTATAAAAAAATGCACACAAGTCAGATTTTTTACTTGGATGGACCAGTAACTCAATTTAGAAATTATAAGAAGTATTGTACTTCTTTAAAAGCTGAAATGCCCAATTTATGAAATTGCTCAGTGCCTTGGTATTCCACCCACTCTTTGATGCTAAATGCTTTTCTCTTATTTGACAGGTAATCTTTTTTTTTATTCTGTAACCTGTTTGAACCTAGTCTTTAAAATATGTGCATCTGCCAGAATTACTTTCCATTACATTTTCATGAGACTCAAAAATCAGCTTGTATAACTCAGCTATGGCAACTTCTTTGTAAGCCAAAGGAAGATGGATGCACATGTGTCCAGAAAGTGTCATGGTCACCTTATTCTCTTCTAAGTTATCCCTCCACACTTCCCCACCTCTAGGTTCTGAGTCATCAGCAACAAAAAGGTTTGCTTGGCTGCTTTAAGCTCCAAGGAAGCACAGACAGAAACCTTCCAGATAGGATGTCCCAGTTTGCTTGGGACTTTCCTGGTTTTAGCACTGAAAGTTCCACATTCTGAAAAAAACCCTCAGTCCTGGGTATACCATATTGTTGGTCACCCTACCTCTGGGTCCTTCTTAGTCCTTCCCTTGCATTTTCCCTTCCTCAGCCTGGTACAGGGAGGCAGAGGAGAAAGGTCTGTCTCCGTGTGGACATCCAGTCCCGTAGGGGCTGTCAGCTGCAAGAAATACTCCAGAGCATGTATCTGGAGCCTCATTCTTCTTCCTCTTTTTAAAATATATTTATTTATTTATTTATTTTTGGCTGCTCCCAGGTTTTCTCTAGTTTTGGCGAGCGGGGGCTACTCTTCGTTGCAGTGCACAGGCTTCTCATTGCGGTGGCTTCTCTTGTTGTGGAGCATGGGCTCTAGGCCCACAGGCTTCAGTAGTTGTGGCATACGGGCTCTAGAGAGCAGGCTCAGTAGTTGTGTTGCATGGGCTTAGTTGCTCCGCAGTATCTGGGATTTTCCTGGACTAGGGCTTGAACCCATGTCCCCAGCATTAGCAGGTGGATTCTTAACCACTGCGCCACCAGGGAAGTCCCTCAAGTTTGTTTCTTATAGTGTGGGTAGTGGAATTAAACTGGAGTCTTCAGTTGAGGAGCTTAGATCTGGGTGAGGAACTTTAAGACTTCTGTGGTAGTAGAGTATTTGGATTTATAAAGGACAGTACAAGGGATCCTTGTGATGGAACTGTTCTGTATCTTGACTTTGGTACACACAAAGTGATTACATAAATCTGTGCATAGAATAAAATTGCACAGAACTTAATAAACAGGCAGACACAAATGAGTATGTGTAAAACTGGTGAAATCTGAGTAGGATCTGTAGATCCTATCATTGTCAGATTCCTGGTAGTAATGTTGCACTATAACTATGCCTTTCCAGCCCTGCTTTCTCCAGCTAAGTGGCATATTCAGCATTTCCTGGATTGGCCTCACGTTGTCCTGTTTCTGTGCCTTGAGTCTTACTGGTCCTTCTCCCTAGTGCCCTTCCTATTTTGTTCCTGTTCTTGTCTCTTGGCTCCTATAGTCAAGCACATATTGTACGGTTTACCACTAGTATGTGGTATCTGTCCTTCAAAGTTGTCCGTGAGGTCAGACATGTGTCTTAGTTGTCTCTAGTTCAAACGTTACTCCTGTGAATTCTTCCCTGACTTCTGGGTATACCTTTGGCCAATGTTTTCAGTCTTTTTCATCAAAAGCCACAGTACATTTTATATTGAACCTAGTATATATTTGTTATATGTATTTGTGTAAAACTGAAACAAAAGTCTCCTGAAATAATGCACTATGTGCACTTTGGTATTTTGTACTTTTTTAGTTCATATTTCTTTTCTTCAACCTATAACTTGATTTTAAAACAACAAATTGAAAAACATTGATTAGACCATCCTTCCCTACTCTTAATGTCATCTGTGAAAAGCTCTGTTACAAACCTTTGTATTCCATAATCACTGTTGGAAGGAAGTTTGTAATGCTTCAAGACTTGAGGACAGGACCGTGTTATTTAACTTTTTTTCCCCACAAAAAGACTTATAGAGAATATTTACTGCAGCTTTTTTTCATAGTAAAAAAATTAAAAATATAAGTAATAGGTCAATGGAGAAATAAACTGTGTTTTAGTCATACAGTGGAATACTATGAAGAAGTTAAAATGAACAAACTAGATATACACATTTCAACATGAAAAAACTTAAAATAATAATGCTTAATAGAAAAGCATGTTGCAAGATAATACACGGTAAGTTATCATTAAGGTACATTAATGAGACATGAACATGGCAAAATGTTAGCATTTGCTAAATCTAGGTGGTGGGTAGAAGAATGTCTACTATGTTATATTCTTTACCTTTTTATCTAAAATATTTTGTAATAAAAAAACCTTTGTAATGAAAATTGATATCTGCTTATAAATATTTATTATCTTACTATCTTATAAGGCCATATTGTCTGGCTTCAAGCTGCTTCTCTGAACTGCAGGGCACTTTAGCCATGGTCTGTTGTCCCCAGCTTATACTCAGACACGGTCTCTCTTGTACTTAGATGCCAAATTTGGATAAGGAGTCTATAATTTGTAAGTATTCACTGGAGAGTGTTTGCAGTGAATTCAGGTAGCTTGGCTATTTCCTAGGCAGAGCTAAGGAGGCCGTCTTCCTGGATGAGACTGTTTGCATTTTCATATGGTGAGCCATTCTTTTTTTTCTGTGTTAAGCATTAAGGCAGGAAATACTTGCCTTAAAAGATCAGGAGTGTTGGAACAAGAGAGAGGAAAAGATCATGCACAGACCTCAGTGGCAACTGGAGTCGTGTAGAATCCTACAGTGTTTGGACATCACTATTTCCTAAAGAAACAGATACCATGATTTGTAAGATTTTCTTTAAAGGATCTGCTACTCTAATCCTGTAATGGCACAGTCACTTGTTTCAGTTTGCTCTCCAGTCCTAATTTGTTTTCAGTCACTTTTTCCCCAATCATTATTATTATTATTATTATTATTATTTTATTATTGTTATTAGACTATTTAAGAGTAGTTTTAGGCTTACAGGAAAATTGATCAAATAATACAGAGAGTACCCATATACGTCCTCTCCCTTGCATACAGTTTTCCTATTATTAACATCTTGCATTAATGTGGTATATCTATTATAATTGGAAGCCAATATTGATATATTATTTTTATCTGACATCCATAGTTTACATTAAGGTTTATTCTTTGTGTTGTACAGTTCTGTGGATTTTCACAAATGTATAATGCCATGTATTACAGTATCATACAGAATAGTTTCACCACCTGACCATTTCATTTTTATCTCCACTCCAGTTCCTAGCATAGGGCTTGTAAATGTAACATGAATGTGCAGTGTTATCTCATCTAAAATTAAATGTGACCAATCAAATTCAGTAGAGTTTGAAAAACATTTAAAGAACAATCTTCCACAACCAACTAGAGCCTATCTTAGGAATAAAAAGATGGCTTAAAATTGGAAAATTTGGGACTTCCCTGGTGGCACAGTGGTTAAGAATCTTCCTACCAATGTAGGGGACACAGGTTCGATCCCTGGTCCGGGAAGATCCCACATGGCGCGGAGCAACTAAGCCCAAGCACCACAACTACTGAGCCTGCACTCTAGAGCCCACGAGCCACAACTACTGAGCCCCCATGCCACAACTACTGAAACCCACACACCTAGAGCCCGAGCTCCAAAACAAGAGAAGCCACCGCAATGAGAAGCCCGCGCACTGCAACGAAGAGTAGCCCCTGCTCGTCTCAACTAGAGAAAGCCTGCGCACAGCAACGAATACCCAACGCAGCCAAAAATAAATAAATAAATTTATTTATTTATTTAAAAAAAATGGAAAATGTGTTATATCTCATTAATCTGTCAAATAAGAAAAATAATAAAACTCAATATATAGAGACAATCAGAATTCAAAGCATATCCCTGATTTTCAAAAACCTATGAAAATCAGAGTGCTTTATTAACATAGAAAGAATATTTCAGTCTAACAATCAGCATTATGTTCAAAGATGAAACACTAGAGGTGTTTTCTAATGGGAACAAAACAAGCATGGCAACTCTAATATTATTTTATATAATTCTGGCAGTTCTAGCTAATATAGTAAGATGAGAGACAAATAAGAGTTACCATTTTAAGAAAGAGGCTCTCATTATTATTGAGATTGTAGAACCTCCTGCCCCCCCAAGTCCCTGAAACTTTGTTAAAATCAATGAGCTCAATAGGATAACTGAGGGACTTCCCTGGTAGTCCAATGGTTAAGACTCCTCACTTCCACTGCAGGGGATCCAGGTTCGATCCCTGGTTGGGGAACTGAGATCCCTTGAGCTGCGTGGCACAGCCAAAAAAAAAAAAAAGTAATCAAAAGCTTTTACCAACATGTAGAATCAACATGAATGCAGACTTCTACAAATGTGGACTGTCAGGGGCTTCCCTGGTGGCGCAGTGGTTGAGAGTCCGCCTGCCGATGCAGGGGACGCGGGTTTGTGCCCCAGTCTGGGAAGATCCCACATGCCGCGGAGCGGCTGGGCCCGTGAGCGATGGCCGCTGAGCCTGCGCGTCCAGAGCCTGTGCTCCGCAACGGGAGAGGCCACAACAGTGAGAGGCCAGCGTACCGCAAAAAAAAAAAAAAAAAAAAAAAATGTGGACTGTCAGATATATTAGCATTTCTGAATACCACAGTGATGTGGATTTCAGAAGTGAATACTTCTTGGTAAAGACCTGAAGTAAAGTATGATCTTCCTGTGGTTGACATGGAAGTTCCCTTCCTAGAAAATTCAGCATGTGTTAAAATCATGTTAAAAACTATTCTGTGTTTATATGTAAAACTGACATAGGGGCTAGGCTGAGATAATAAACATTCACAGGTCTCATGGCAGATCTTCACTGTGCAGAAACTACTCACTAAAATGTTGCAGGATGCCCAACATGCCTGGCCTCTGCAAGTGGCACTTACTGAGCACGACAATACCAAGACCCCAGAGGGTGGCCCTGTCGCTATTGGGAGTTTTTCATGGCCTTGTCTGTTAGATGGAAAAGCATAGATGGCTGGCTGGCCTCATTCAAGGAGTTCAAATCCATTGGAGAGGCTTACCACTGGGAGGGATGTTTCTAGTGCCTTCCCCACTTCTCTACAGAGAAAGACGAAGGCTGTTGGACATTAGTCTTTTTCTTTCAGTTTTATTGAGCTATAACTGACATATAACATTGTGTAAGTTTAAGGTGTACAACATAATGATTTAATATATGTATATATTGTGAAATGATTACCATAATAAGCTTAGTTAACATCTATCACCTCACATAGTTACTTCTTTTTTTTTTTTTTGTCTTGTGATGAGAACTTTTAAGGTCTGTTCTCTTAGGAGCTTTCAAATGTACAATACAGTGTTAACTGTAGTCACCATGTTGTACATTACATCCCCAGAACTTATTTATCTTAACTAGAAGTTTGTACCTATTAACCACCTTCATCCATTTCCCTTACCCTGCTTATTGGTCCTCAAAATGACTACAGTTGACCCTTGAACAGCACCGGTTTGAACTATGCAGATCCACTCACATGTGGATTTTTTTCCACTAAATACATACGACAGTACCACACAATTTGAGGTTGGTTGAATTCACTTATGTGGAAACAATACAGAGGGCAGACTGTAAAGATAAACGTGGATTTTCAACACCTGTGTGGAGGGTCAGTGCCCTTAAACCCTGTGTTGTTCAAGGGTCAGATGTGCTTGTTTTAATTTATTTATTTTTGGCTGCATTGGGTCTTCATTGCTGCCCGCAGGCTCTCTCTAGTTGCGGTGAGCAGGGTCTACTCTTCATTGCAGCACGTGGGCTTCTTATTGCAGTGGCGTCTCTTGTTGCAGAGCACAGGCTGTAGGCATGCAGGCTTAGTTGTTCCACGACATGTGGGATCTTCCCAGACCAGGGATCGAACCCATGTCCCCTGCATTGGCAGGCAGATTCTTAACCACTGTGCTACCAGGGAAGTCCCGAGGGTCAGCTGTATTTGGATTAGATGTTCTTTTATATATTTTTGTTTGTTTGTTTATTTGTTTAATTTTGGCTGTGTTGGGTCTTCATTGCTGCGTGCGGGCTTTCTCTAGTTGCAGTGAGTGGGGGCTACTCTTCCTTGCGGTGTGTGGACTTCTCATCTCGGTGGCTTCTCTTGTTGCAGAGCACAGGCTCTAGGTGCGCGGGCTTCAGTAGTTGTAGCACGTGGGCTCAGTAGTTGTGGCTCGCAGGCTCTAGAGCGCAGGCTCAGTAGTTGTGGCACACGGACTTAGTTTCTCCACGGCATGTGGCATCTTCCCGGATCAGGGCTCAAACCCATGTCCCCTGCATTGGCAGGTGGACTCTTAACCACTGCACCACCAGGGAAGCTCCTAGATGTTCTTTTAAGGTGCTTTTCAACTCTAAGATTTTCTACTTCTCAATAACGACATTTTTGATTCTTCTAATTGTTTTCGTGTTAATAAGAAAACATAATTGCATTAACAAGTGTTAAATGACAATGATGCATAGCACCACTATGATTATTTTCTGTGACCCTTTTCATTCTAAACCTTCTGGCTAAGTAGTCCTCTTTTTTCTTTGAGCTCATCCACTTTTGACCCTCTCTTTCCTGTGGGGATCCCCCTGCAGAGCTGATAGGCCCTTGCCTCCACTGGGGCTTTAGAACAGCTGTCATCCAGAGAACCAAACTACACAGTCTGCAAAAGAAATCTGCTTTGTAATTTTTCAGTGACTAATTTCCCAGTATCCCATATAGTATACAAAAAGAGTGAGTATAGACCATGAGAATGTGTGTGTGTTAAAGTTTTATTGTTATCCTGTTTGATTCTCATCTCTCTTTTTTTTTAACATCTTTATTGGAGTATAATTGCTTTACAATGGTATGTTAGTTTCTGCTTTATAACAAAGTGAATCAGCTATACATATACATATATCCCCATATCTCTTACCTCTTGCGTCTCCCTCCCTCCCACCCTCCCTATCCCACCCCTCTAGGTGGTCACAAAGCACCAAGCTGATCTTATGAATCAACTCCTAAAAGTTTAGATTTGAATTTTAACTTGTCTAATACCAAGTTTTATTTTTTCATTTAAGGCTATTTCTGATGCTTGGAAGCCATCCTTTCAGCCGTAAGGATGGTAATAAATCTTTGCCTCCCACAGTTCAGACCAAGAATTTACTGCAACAAGGTAAACAAAACAAGTATATACAGATAAATAAATATATGACATCTATTTTTCATGTTTTTCCCCATTTCCTGCCTTGTGTATGTAGACTTAATTCAGGCTTAATGTGCTTTCACCCTCATTGTTTTAGAGTCTACCAGATGATATTTAGGTAAGTGTGGGTCAGACTGCACCTCTAGAGTCAGACAGCACCATTACAAGCTGAGTTGTGACTCATTTTGTGGAGGGTTCTCTTCCCTTTGACAGTAAATTTTAATTTCACTCAAGGTCAAAGTGAAGGTAGGAATTCTCTCTCTCCCATGCTGTTGTTCTTGCTAACTTCTCATGCTAGAAATAATGGCTTATATTTGTTATATGGATTCCTTGTTCTTTATTATTTGAATTAAGCTGCCTCCCCTTTTGTACAAAGCTGGATATCTTCCACAGCCCAGAGCAGGGAGTAAGGAAACTCCAAGGGGAGAATTGAACTTCTTCCCCAATTTGGAATTTCTGCACACAGCACATTATTTCAGGTTCCCAGATTGTTAAGCTGACTCCTTCAGACAAGGATATCTTAAAATTTCCATTGGTTATAGCAAGTATTGGAAACATTAAAAGGGAGAAAGGAAAAAGCTACTCACAATCCCACCCCTAGTACATTCACTGTTTTAAATTTCCCATAGTCTTTTGTGGTCCTTGTCTCTGTGCAACCTTTTCTTTCCAAGTTTCATCATTCATAGATTTACAAGAAGTTCCTTTGTTATGCCTTCCTAGGGAAACTCTTATAATTGATCAAGTCCAAATACAAAATTGAGAATTTCAGTGAACATCTTTATTTTTCCCTAAATCTGTACATTTTCATCCTCTGAATTTAAAAGCAAAAAAAACCACCAAAAACCCAAAAACAATCCAAAAAACACTTGTAAATCTGCCCCCCTTTCACAGACATGTTATTTTGAAGGGATTTTTTGTTGGTTAGGCAGAGTTTTATTGCTCATTTTTTAAGGATGGGCAGTATTTGGGGACACAGTGGCCCTCAGCCTTTGACCTGATCTTGGATGCCTGCCAAAAAAAAAAGAAAAGAAAACCCCAGGAAAATTTGATGTAATAGAGGAAATTTCAAATGAGGAACTTCAGATTTTCTTTAAAGAGTTTTCTTAGAAGTGACAAGTTGTTGAAAACGAGTTGTCTTCATTTGGATCTCGTCAAATCAATGTGTCTCATTTTTGTCATTAAATCTAGATATCAGCTGATGGTTATGAAGTAGAAAATCTCATCTCTGAAGACCTCACAAAGAGAAGTCATGGTTTTAGGACAGAGTATTTCATTAAGCCACCAGTCTATGTGACAGTTTCCTTTCCCTTCAATGTGGAAATCTGTAGGATTAACATAGACCTCACAGCTGGGGGAGGTCAGAATGTCACTGGCCTGGAAATGTATACATCTGCCTTGTCCAGCAGAGTGTCTTGGAATACCCCCGAGTGCCAGACCCCAGGCTCAGATGAGCCATCCATTCCGGAGAAAGAAGCGTTCACTTTGGTGGGCAAAGTCTTGTTGAAAAACCAGAGCCAAGTGGTGTTTAGCCACAGGGGCTTCAAAGCCAGGCCACCTTTTGGCCCGATGGAAGCCACACTTCCCTCCCCTGCTGTTGTGGCCCAGGAGCTCTGGAATAAAGGGGCTCTTTCTCTTAGTCATGTGGCCCATCTCAAGATTTGTATCACCCATGTGACAGGCAGTGGTATCCCTTGTATCAAGCGGTTGGAAGTATGGGGTCAGCCAGCCAAAACCTGCTCTCAGGAGGTGATAGACAGTGTTTTGCTGGTTGCCTCAGAGAGCCTCCCTCAGGACTTGTCTCTACAGGCCCCAGCCTTGCCCATGGAGAGTGACTGTGATCCTGGGGGCCAGTCTGAGGGCCAGCAGGCCCCCTCCAGCCTCCTGGAGCTGGCTGAGGTAATTCGGGATGTACCTGAAGAGTTCCTGGATCCCATCACCCTGGAGATCATGCCTTACCCCATGCTGCTGCCCTCAGGCAAGGTCATTGACCAGAGCACGCTGGAGAAGTGTAACCGTAGTGAAGCCACATGGGGCCGAGTGCCCAGTGACCCTTTCACAGGAGTAGCCTTTACTCCGCACTCCCAGCCCCTGCCTCACCCCTACTTGAAGGCCCGGATCGACCATTTCCTGCTCCAGCACTCCATCCCTGGCTGCCACCTGCTTGGGAGAGCACAGACTGCATTGGCAGTGACCCCTTCTTCCATTGCTCTGCCCTCTCAGAAAAGGAAGATGGAGCAGGGTGAACATGCCCCAGACAGTAGCCTTGGCTTAAATGCTTCCTGTTTTTCTACCACAAGCCTTCTGGTCTCACCCACTACCTCAGAGCACACTGCTAAGAAAATGAAAGCTGCCAGTGAGCTCATGGATTGTTCAACAGGTAATCCCTCGTTTTATGTCCAAGCCCGTCGTCATCTCTACTCCTCCCGGGTGACACTTGGCACTTGCCCTTTGTTTTATGCTTTGCTGGCTTAAATTACACCAAAACTTACTGGCTTAAAGAACCACACATTTATTATCTTACAGCTTCTCTGGTCACGAATCTAGGCATTGCTTAGCTGGATTGTCTGCTTTAGGGTCTTCCAAGGCTGCTATCAAAGTGTTGGCAGGGCTGCGGCCATCTCAAGCCTTGACTGGGGAAGGATTCACTTCAAAGGTCACTCGTGATTGTTGCAGGATTCAGTTCCTTGCTGAATTGTTGCACTGGGGGCTTCACTTCCCTTTTGTCTGGTGGCTGGATTCTACCCTCAATTCCTTGCCATATGGGCCTCTCAGGGGCAGCACACAACATGGTAGCTGTGTACACCAGCATGTGCAAACAAGTGGAAGTCAGTCTTGTAGAACCTAATCACAGAGTGACATCCCATCACTTTTATTGTATTCTGTAAGAAGCAAGTTACTAAGTTCAGGTGGGGTTCATTGGGGGCCATTTCAGACACTCTCCCACACCATTGATTCCTATTTTATTCAATGTATTTACCCAGGATTGGTGGTTGGATTTTGTCTAATGCCTTTTCAATATCAGTAGAGATGATATTATGATTTTTCATCCTTAGATCTTTTAATACAGTAAAGTACATTAATAGGCTTCTTAATATTGAACCACTGTTATATTCCTGCAAGAAACTCCATTTGGTCATGCTGCTTTTAGTGTACTGCTTAATTCTGTTTGCTAGTGTTTTTATTTAGGATTTTTGTCTTCATTAATGAGATTGGACTGCAGTTGTGTGTGTGTGTGTGTGTGTGTGTGTGTGTGTGTGTGTGTTTGTGTGTACAAGTACACATCATCTGTCAGGTTTTGGTATCAATGATTTGCTTCATAAGAAGAATTAGGAAATTCTCCTTTTCTAAACTCTGGAACAATTTAGTAGTATTAGAATAATTTACTCTTCCTTCCTTCCTTCCTTCCTTCCTTCCTTCCTTCTTTATTTCCTTCCTCCCTCCCTCTTTCCTTCCCTCCCTCCCTCCCTCCCTCCCTCCCTCCCTCCCTTCCTCCCTCCCTCCCTCCCTTCCTCCCTCCCTCCCTTCCTTCCTTCCTTCCTTCCTTCCTTCCTTCCTTCCTTCCTTCCTATCTATCTGTCTGTCTATCTATTTATCTGTCTGTGCCGGGTCTTAGTTGCGGCATGCAGGATCTTTGTTGCTGAGTGCGAGATCTTCGTTGCGGCATGCGGGATCTTCTTTTTTTTTAGTTGCTGTGTGCGGGATCTTTTTTTCTTTTTAGTTGCGGCATGTGGGATCTAGTTCCCTGACCAGGGATCGGACCCGGGCCCCCTGCATTGGGAGCGTGGAGTCTTAACAACTGCACCACCAGGGAAGTCCCTCATTTACTCTTTACATGTTTGGTAGAATTCTCCTGTGATTGTCAGTGCTTGGTGCTTTTGGAGATAGCTCTTTGACAACTTTTTCTTTTTGCTTATGAAAACTAGTCTGTTTAGATTCTGTCATTCTTTTTTTTTAACATCTTTATTGGAGTATAATTGCTTTACAATGTTGTTAGTTTCTGCTGTATAACAAAGTGAATCAGCTATGTGTATACGTATATCCCCATATCCCCTCCCTCTTGAGCCTCCCTCCCACCCTCCCTATCCCACCCCTCTAGGTCGTCAAAGAGCAGTGAGTTGATCTCCCTGTGCTATGCTGCAGCTTCCCACTAGCCATTCATTTTACATTTGGTAGTATATATATGTCAGTCCTACTCTCTCACTTCGTCCCAGCTTCCTCTTCCCTCCCGTGTCCTCAAGTCTGTTCTCTACGTCTGCATCTTTATTCCTGTCCTGCTACTAGGTTCATGAGTACCGTTTTTTTTAGATTCCATATATATGCGTTAGCATATGGAATTTGTTTTTCTCTTTCTGACTTACTTCACTCTGTATGACAGACTCTAGGTCCATCCACCTGTATCATTCTTTAAAGTTCCTCTCTTAGTCTAAAAGGCTTATGCAAACAGCACACTTAAAGGTTACGTATGTATCTTCTCTGGCTTTGAGTGCAAATTTTAGTTAACAAGACCCCCAGAAACTCCTGGAAGCATCTGAGGTGCAGTGGGGCAAGATGAGGAGAAAGGTACTTAGACCTTGATGTTTGTGGAGGTCTCCAGTGGTGTTGGCCTTGACAGATTTGTTGGTGACACAGGACCACGCCGACCAGTGCTCCTTCAAGGCCTCAAGGTGATATCCTATGTCCTACATACTGTAGACCAAACATTCCACTCCCCGCTTTGGGGTACTTTTATGGTGCTACTTTGGGGAAGCCCTGCTATCAGGCAGATCTCTACGTCCTTTCTTCAGCAGCGGTCCCCATCTCCTGTTACCTTCACCCTCAGCCCATATCCAGAGAAGGCCCTATAGATAGTGGAGTGGGCAGAGTGAGGTCTTCATTATTCCACTCGATAATAACTGCTTTGCTTTACCTAGGAAGCAAGAGGACACGAACACCAAGGGAGTGCAGGCCAGTGGCCCTGCAGAGTTGAGGGGGAAAGAGCAGACTAAGGCAGGGAGGAGATGGGGAAAGAGCAGACTAAGGCTGTTGGGGAGGGAATGGGGGCAGGGAGCAGGGGTACAAAACTGGGTGTTTACTTGCCCCAGTCATTTCCTTGGCGGGCAGGGAGGCCTTCAGAAAGTAGGGTACAGTTCTACAGGTGAGCCAGGAGGTGGCCCAGGCCTGCCCAGCAATTTGTACAGGAGGAGAAAAGCTAGCGCAGAGCCCAGGAATCCTGAAAGCAGTGTGGGATGGGTAAGAACTGCCAGGGGCCCCGGGGCTTTAACTCCTGGTATCCTGTCATCACAGTCTATTAGTAGACATTAGGGAGGACCTTCTTTATGTTTGTGTCTGTTTGAAGTTAGAAGTACCATTTGTGGTTCTCAGAGGACTTTGTGTTTTGGTCTTCGCTTTTGCCAAACCTCTGGATATTGTGGTCTGTGCGTCTCTCAACAGGTCCAGTATCCCATGAGCAAAAGCTGTCGCAAAGCTTGGAAATTGCCTTGACGTCAACCCTTGGCTCCATGCCCTCCTTCACAGCTCGGCTGACCAGGGGACAGCTCCAGCACCTCAGCACAAGAGGGAGCAGTACTTCCTGGAGGCCAGGCTCCAGCTCGGGTAAGAGGGGCCCTGTCTGTCTCCTCAGAGCCCTTGAACAGGATGCCGGGCCATGCCTCTGGGGCTCTGTGAACCTCTATGCCCAAGCTCCTTAGCTCCAACACCTAGGCCTTTACTTTTCCAGGGTGAGTTCAAGGGCTGCCTATGAAGTTTAACTCTTCACAAGAAAGTCATTCTTTAGTCAATTCTTAGTAGTTCTGTGGCGTTGGGGATTGGTGTTTTTTGGTAAGATCTAATGTTAATTACTATGTCCTGAGGACTTTTGTTTGTTTCTCCCTTTTTGCTTATTTTTCTTATGTAGTCTGTCTCTCATCTGACATCTGGGGTACTTTATGTAAATGTGGAGGGTGGTTTCAAGTTGAGTATGTCATCTTCATCCCTTCCTATTAACATTTTCACCAGTATCTTAGAACAGTGATAGCTTACTGAGCTAAGTTTTGCCTAAAATGAACCTGGGACCACAATGGATGATAGAATCGGTTAGGATACAAAGTGAGAGAATCTGGAGCATTTTTTACAAGATGAAATCTGGTGGGGCTAATGATAAGGTATATACTTGCTTCCTCCTGCCTGTCCAAAGTTAGTCTGTTCTCTTATTGCCTGGATCCCAGGCCATCTTACCTTTTCTGCCCTTGTCCCCTCCTCCCTGTCTCTCTGATTATGTTTCCATCCTAATCACTCCCAGAACCTGTCTTGTCCAGGTGACCAGCAATTTCCATGACCCCAAATTCGATGGACACTTACCCTCTCAGCAGCGTCTGTTGTGGCTAACCAGCCTCTCCTTTCTGAAACACCTGTCTTGGCCTTCCGGATGTTATGCTCTTTTTCTCCCCATTTTCAAGAGTCTCTCTTCAATTTCCTTTGCTGATTCTTCCTTCTCTTCCAGACTCTTGTCTTAGACCCTCTTCTCTATACTCTGTGTCACTCAAGTGAGAGCCCACTTGGCCTGTGACTGCCCATATTCACCTGTAGCTCCTTCCTCTCCTTGGAACTCAGACCCTGACCTCCCTTACAGCTTCTTGGTGCCTCTGTGTGGGAGACTCATGGATATCTTAAGTGAATTTCTAACTCAGAACTGCAGGCGCCTCCAAAGGTTTTTCCCCATAGCCCCCCATCATCCAGTCACTGGTAAAGAGCAAGCATCTTCTACCCTGTGGTCAAGCCTATAACATGGAGGTCATCCTTGGTTTCCGTCAACATTCCTGACATTCTATTCATCATCAAGTTTTGTTTACACTGCTCCAAAATAGATCTCAGGGATGTCCTCTCTGCTCCATTACTCTTGCTGCTACCCTGGCCCCAGCTCCTGCACTGCTCCCCCAGATTCCTGTAGCAGCCTCTGCTGCTCCTCCACAGTCACCCTTGTCTTGCCCATCCTCCTCATAGGAGCCAGAGGGATCTTTTTTTTTTTTTTTTTGCGGTACGCGGGCCTCTCACTGTTGTGACCTCTCCCGTTGCGGAGCACAGGCTCCGGACGCGCAGGCTTAGCGGCCATGGCTCACGGGCCCAGCCGCTCTGCGGCATGTGGGATCCTCCCGGACCGGGGCACGAACCCGTGTCCCCTGCAGCGGCAGGCAGACTCTCAACCACTGCGCCACCAGGGAAGCCCAGAGAGGGATCTTTTTATGTAAGCCAGATCATGATACTCCACTTCTTAGAATCCTTCCAGGGTATCCCACTGAACTTGGAATAAAATATAAATTGCTGCCTGTGAGGTCCTGCATGTTCCAGCCTGCTCCACCCTCCTCTGCCACTCTCTCACACATCACACCTTTGTTTTTTCTGTTTCTTTAATGGACCAGCCACTCTTTGTACTTGCTTTCCCTTTCACTCATGCATGGCTGGCTCCCTTTCATTCTTATGGCTCTTCACCCAAAAGGTCATCCTTGCCCTCTCCAGATGGGTGTGGACTGGGGGAGAAAGAGCAGCCTCCCTAGGCCAGGGCCACGAGAGAAGGGCAGCAGGTATAGCTTGGGGAGGAGGGGTGGCAAGACCTGCCCGCTGTGGCCCTCATTCAGGAGACTCTGTGGGAAGCATGAAGGAGAGAGCCTGCAGCACAAGAAAGGGATTGATGGGTCAGGAGGGGAACTGCTGGGCTACAGGCTAAAGAGACTCAGGTGCCAGGCTCAGCAGGCAGGTCTGCTACAGACAGACCTCAACCCTGCCCCTCTGGTGACCTCCGTCCCCCCTTGACCTGCCCAACCTGGGTACCTCAGACCATTTTTTGCTTTTTCTTCTTGTCACATCTCACCTTTCTTGCAGTTTATCAAGGTTGTCAGGGTGAGCTTGTGCCTTGCTCTGACCTTGGCAGCCTATCCAGGGGAAAGTCCATCTTGCTGGGAGAGCAGCAGGAAGGGCCCAGTGCTGCCTAGCAGCCCTCAGAAGCCAGCTTTTCTTGAGCATTCATTGGAGCACCGAGATTTGATTATGGAGAGGAGGCTCCCCAGATTCTCAGGCTCTCTGGCATCCTCTCCTCCCAGATCAGTCAGAGGCGGCCTAGGGAGGGAGGAAGCCAGGCTGCTGAAGGGATGCAGGGTAGGGAAGCTTCTTGTCCTACTCCAGGCACATGCCCGCCTCCAGGATGGAGCCTGGACTGGGGGCAGCTTTTCCTAACCCTGGCCTATTTTCTTCCCTGATTCACCAGAGCAGCCTGGGAGCATCCTGGGCCCCGAATGCACATCCTGCAAAAGAGTGTTCTCTCCCTACTTCAAAAAGGAGCCCGTGTACCAGCTTCCCTGTGGCCATCTCCTGTGCCGGCCCTGCCTGGGTGAGAAGCAACGCTCCCTGCCCATGACATGCATAGCCTGCCAGCGGCCATTTGCCAGCCAGGACGTTCTGCGGGTTCACTTCTGAGTGACTGGCCTCAACCTGAGAAGACCCATCGCTGGGAGGAGCTGAGGAGGAGCGAGTGGGGGGTCAAAGCTCCTGGGGTCTGGCCAGGTCCCAGGCACAGAGGGGCCTCTGCTTTCTCGCGGGCTTTCCCTTTGTCTCCTCCCACAGCATAGCACATGGGCCTGCGGTGTGAGGGGTCAGGGAAGGGGCTCTCCACGCCTGCTCAAGTGGCAATAGGATAACAAAGCCATAGTTTGAGCTGGGAGGGATGGGGGAGATGTCCCTGCCCTCCTGTGCCTCCCTGCCAGCACCCCCCTGCCAGAGCCCAGGGCCTGCTAGAGCCAGCCCCACCTTCTGAGGCCCCCCAGGTCGTCTGCACACACCCCTCAGCCTACAAGGTGGATGTGAATGTGGCTCGGGATCTCAGAGAGAGCCTCCACCTTCAGTGTCACCCAAAAGTGGAGCATGGCAAGGATCTGTGGAGTAAATGACTCAGCTCCTCTGACTGGCAAACCACTCCGAGCCTTAATAAAGCAATGGTTGACGTCCGCTGTGGGCTTCCTCTTGTCTGTGTCATCATACTCCTCTACCCTACCTGCACCCACACAAAGTGGGACTGTCACAGGGCAGCCGTGAGCAGTCACTGCAACCCTGTCAGATTGTAATTTGGGTCAATGGCCTGAAGGGACAAGAAGTTGCATTTGCAGGTGCATCTGATGCATGAGGGTTTGCAGGTGGGTGTGCACGCCAGTTGGGAGGGTTGAGCAGCCCCCTAGGCTGGTGACAGCTTGCTTAGCTGCGTGTTGGCAGAGCTGCACTGCCTTCTGAGGGGAGAAGGTACCTTTTCTGCATGGGGCCTATTTCAGCAAAGATACTTGTGGATAGATTGCACTTTTTTTTCCCATTCAAAATTTTGGAGTCCCAGAGGGAAAATATGTATTCCTACAACTGTTTACTGTATGGAGTAGATCCTAGTCATGGAAGAATATCCGTGAAAAAATACACTCTGCTATTCCCTGTTTCCTCTGAGCATGTTTGGGAAGGAGGAGCGCAGTGATGCTTCTTATTTTATTCTTGAGATTTCATCACAGCCACTGGTGGACAGGCTGTGGGGGTCCCTCAAGCCACTCAGGATACTGAGCCATCTGCTCTCCACTACTCCCACAGGCCTGCTGCCTCCGGGACCCTCCAGGGGAGGAGGACAGCGTTCTCTCTGGCCTCCACGCTTTGCTCACAGGGCAGAGAGAACTATAGTTCTTACACTAATGGGGGAAGGAGGGAGCTTATTAAAAATTCCATTCTTGGACTCCAGATCTAAGAATTTAGAGATCTGGGGTTGGGGTTAGAGAATGTGTTTTTAAGAGTTCCTAGAAGGTGTGTATGGCCACAAAGGTGGCTGTGGAGGCAATCCCACCCTCCCCTCTGCCTCCTGGTGACACTTCCCTTGACCCCTCACATGAGCCTCCAAGGTCTGCATTGGTGGGCTTTCCTCTTGGCTGGTGAGACTCCCGTGTGTCCTTTGGCTTTAAATGTCTGGGTCAGTCCGGATTATTGCCTTATCTTCCTTGTGTGCTTGTGTTCTAGGAAAAGCCCCACCATTGCAGCAAAAGCAGTGCTACAGAGGGGAGGGCAGTTCCTACCCTCAGCCTGTCATGGCCTCAAGATAACAGCCTAGTTCCCCAAGAGCAAGTTCACTGCTGGGAGGCCTTCCCTCTGGGGTTTGTCTCGTCTCTCCCAACCTGGGAGCCTGAGGAAGTCGCCAGCGTGGGGTCAGCATAAAGCACAGAGTGCCCAGATGAGGGCAAAGGTTCCTCCCCTCCTGCGGGGGGCCTGGTGATCTGCATTTTGAACAGGCTGCTGCTCCCCAGGTAGCTCTGGGAGGAAACCAGGCATGGGAGCCCCTGTGATGGACAGGTGGAGCCATAGCCACATCCTTGGAGATGCACCATTTTTATCTTAAAGGGTCCCCTAAAATGAAGTGGTCTTTTCACCACCCTTGCCAGAACACACAAAGCACTGCTGGGCTCCGTTTCTCTCCCCTAGAAAATGAGAATAACTTTTCTCTTGCTGCCAACTAGACTCAAAGGATTTCTCACCAGAGCCCAGGGCAGGCGCAAAGCAGCTAACCAATTAACTCAAGGAGCTGGACTCTATTGACTCTGAGAAGACTCAGGACTTCAAAGCCTTGTGACCCCACTGCCCCCTTGCTTGACCACAGGGTCTTTGGGGGTACATGTCCCCTTTCCTGTAGCATTTAACCCAAAGTCCATTTGGGGGCACGCAGCCCTGGGCCCTTTGAGAGCAGGAAGCTGGGCCCCAGTGGCTGGTCTCCAAATCTTCATCCCCAAGGTGCAGAGTGAGGCCTTGCCCCATAACCTGGCCGTCCCCTTGTGGGGCCAAGGCCCCAGGCCTTGGCTACTCCACCCTCACTCATGCTCCCTCTGCCTTCGCCCTCCAGCCCCAGGGGCAGGCAGAAAGGAGGGCCACTCAGAAGTAGTCCTGAAGGTAGAAGAAGTAGGGAAACCAAATCACCAAGAGGAGCAGCTGCTCTGTGCCCGGAGTACTCCATCTCCAGGCGGCTGCGTCTGGGTCCTGGAGCTGAAAGGCTCCCCCATCCCCTCGTCAGCCCTGCTTCCTCCCATGGGTCTCCAGCCTGAAGCCGCTTAGTTGCTGGGTGCTTTTCCATTCCCCAAGAAATGGTCCTCTGCTGCCTGGGTTGCTGTAAGGAGGTCTGCAGACAAAGAGACCTGCCCCTGGAGGGACCCCCCCCCCGCCCCCCCGCCAGGCTGCCGGGCTGCCAGGCTGCTGCTCACCTGCGGTCTGCAGTATTGTGATGCTGGGCTGGCTGCCTGTGTGCTGGCCACTGGGGCAGGGACGGGGCTGCTGGTGTGCTGGGCCCTCCCGCGGAGCTGCCCTCTCCCTTCTCCAGCCACACCGGCCTGCTTGGCCTCTCAGTCCACTTACACAGGCAGGATCTTTCCTTCCAGTTCTAGGTTGGAAGGGGCGTGGCTGGATGGGGAATTGGCCAGTAGAGTGGCTTTTTAAAGTAAATAAAAATAACTCAGGGGCTTCACTGGTGGCGCAGTGGTTGAGAGTCCGCCTGCCGATGCAGGGGACACGGGTTCGTGCCCCGGTCCAGGAGGATCCCACGTGCCGCGGAGCGGCTGGGCCTGTGAGCCATGGCCGCTGAGCCTGTGCGTCCGGAGCCTGTGCTCCGCAGCGGGAGAGGCCACGGCAGTGAGAGGCCCGCGTACCGCAAAAAAAAAAAAAACAAACTCAGTTCCTCAGTCACACCAGCCACATTTGAAGTACTGAATAGTCACATGTGCTAGTGGCTACCCTGTTGGACAGCACAGATACAGAACATTCCACCATCAAAGAAAGTTCTATTGGCCCTTGGTGTTCCCTTTACCGCTTAGGAACCTGTCTCCCGGGAAGTAGGGAAACACCCCTACACGGGGGTGGAGCTTGTAACGGAGAGCAGGACAGTGGGGTAGAGTAATCAGATGCGCCAGCACCTTGCCGGCCCCCACCCCCACCCGGCAGAGGCCGTGTCCACAGCCTCCTCCCTGCTGTAATGCACTCCCTCCCTTACAAAGAGATGCCTTGGCCCAGAGGGTGACAAGATCTCCCGAGTGGCACAGGGAGGAGGTGAGGAGGAAGGAGGAAGAGGCAGCCATGTGGCAGTTGGCAGGTTTTTTCCACCAAGGTTTGCATCAGTAACAAGGTAATGCTACCCATAGCCATACTACTGAGAGATGACCACTCAAACATGGCTCTCCTGGCTCTTTTCCCTTCCAATAATTTTTTATAAGGAAAAAGAGGCACGTGTATATACTGTGTGGTTCTGTTGCCTGCTATTTCCCTTAACATTATTTAATGGACATTTGCTGTCATTACACACTATTCTTATTATAAAGATCTTTTTGAAGAACAAGCCAGAATAACTAGAAAAAATCTGAAAATGAACAGTTTGATTTGGGGGTGGGGAAAACTAACCCATGAATACACAGAGCAATGAAAAAAATTTTTAAATCCAGTAACAGACCCAACTGCATAAGGAAATTGGGGCGGCGGGGGGGCGGGGACCTCTCAGCAAGTGGTGCTGGAGTCACTGGAAGAAGGAAACCATCTAAGAACTAGAAGAAAATGGAAAATTGAGGAAATTCTTGTAAAGCTGGAAGTGAGAAAACCTTTCCTGATTTCAGAATCCACATATAGTTAGGGGAAAGATTGATAAAGTTGACTACATAAAAAATTAAAACAAAAAAACCCTCTTACATAGAAAAAGAAAGCCACCATTAGCAAAGTAAAAACACAAATTACAAACTAGGAAAATACAATATGTAATTTGTATTACAATGGTTAATATTCCAATATATAGCTTCTAAAAATAAAGACACACAAAGAAATGCAAATGGCCTTTTAAGCATGTCAAAAGATGCTCAACCTTGCTCATAAATACGATGAAATAAAAATACGCCTGAAATACCATTTCCTGTTTAGCAGATGGGCACAAATCTCAAAATTTGGCCACAATCTGCTGATGAGGCTGTGGGAATGCAAGGAGTACACCCTCTGTGGAGGTGAATATCTAGCAAAGTTACATATGCATGATCCCTCTGACCCAGCCATCCCACCTATAGGATTCTAGCCCAAAGATTCTTCGGCAAAAAATGAAGAGAACGATTCCAACCCTACCAACAGGCAGCCTGAGCAGCCAGGGCTGGTCTGGGGGGCTTAGAGCCATATCACCCCCTGTGGAGTGGCCAGCTGTGTCCAGAAGATGGGCCCAGGAACAAGTGGTTTGCACACACATGATTTTGCATGAAATATCAAGGAGATTATAGAGAATTTGAAGCCCATCCAGGTATGAAAAACAACAACAACAAAAAAAACCTTTGCATTCAGAAGTCTTTCAGGTGGTCCAGTGGTTAAGAATCTTTCTTGCAATGCAGGGCATGCCGGTTCAATCCCTGGTCGGGGAACTAAGATCCCACATGCCAAGGGGCAACTAAGCCCACACGCCAGAACTATAGAAGCCCGAGCACCACAACTAAGACCCGATGCAGCCGAAAAAAACAAATAAAAATAAATAAATAAGTCTTTTAGAAAGTTTCTATATATTGAGCATGCCATTCTGGGAATTGTGCTAAGCACTTCATACATATTATCTCATTTAATCCTCACAACTCTCAGTAGAAGGAGTAAGCTGAGGCCCAGTTCCATGAAGAGCTCATCTGACTGACTCCAAGGCCACCAACTTAACCCCTGAGACTCTCTGAAGGTAGTAGAGGCTGGCAAAGATCAGGCGCAGGTCCCCTCTACAGGGGTGGCCTGGATGTTGTCACCACAGAGCCGCTAAGGATCCCTCCTTTGAACGGGAGCCTAGTGCAGGGAACAGGGTACTGCCAGCACTGATCTGGTGGGAAACCACCCAACTCCACGACCTACTAGAACCTTTCCACCTGGGCCCAAGTCCATCATGAGACCCAGATCTAAAGGCACAAACAATTCTATGGAATAACAACTCATGACCAAGCTACAGCACAGCTTTTGAAAATTCAAAAATATTATACCTCTAGGCACAAAAAATAAAAGAATTCCCCTTCCCCCACCACCACCAATAAAGACTCAGCAGCATTAACTTCCTGTAAATGGATACATCCTCTGGTTGAAATGAAAATGGAAAAGTACCTGTCATGTACAGTTACTGAAAGAGGTGAGTGTGGGAAGGAGCAAGGAGACAGGTGGAAGAGTGGCTCAGGAATGGTCTCTGGCAGGCTGTGGCCAACAGCAGTGGGTGCTAGGATCCCGAGATGTGGTTGCCATGGTACAGACAGCAGCTCCAGTTGTGTGATGTATGTGGCTGAGGGAGAAAGAGAAAGAGAAACTGGGTGATGGGGAAACAATAGCTAATGAGCTCTATGTGGTCCTGGGGGGGTGGGCAGGCATAAGGGATGGACAGACTGGGGGACAGTCCCAGGAAAATATCAGGAAGCAGAGGTAGGTGTAGGGAGGAAGGGGGGCTGCTGACACCCTCTAAGGTGGTAAGAAGAACTGGGTTTGAAAAGAGAGCATCTAGAGAATGAGGGTCAGGGAGGCAGAGACACAGCCTGGCCTCCGCCTCCCATGATTCCTCATACTCTTCCCTTGGGCCCAGGGCCCAGACATCACCTGTGACTCAGCTGATGAAATGCAACCTCATGGCTCATTAATTAGGAAGCCTGTAATTAGCCCGTCTCAGAAACCAGGATTCCCCAGAGAGAGCCCCTCTCACCTGCCTTCCTCTCCCCCCCACCCCAAGAATGAGATCAGGCTTGAGGGGATCTGGCCCCTGGGAATGAGGAGGGGAGGGGAGCATGAACACCGGGGGTAAATGAGATGCCGAGGCATGCGTTTATGCACCAGGCGGCCTTGGCAGATTGACCTTCTGTAATGAGATGGCGGAAATGATGGTAAGTGCCTCAGCCCCTGAAAGTTTCCTCAACTCAAGAAACCTGTGGGCAGGCTTGAGCGGCCTGGGTGGACCTGTTCAAGCTTGGTCTAAGGCCTGCAAAGCTGTGGCCCACATGTCTCAGTCATGGAGTGATCTGGAGCAAAAATACAGATTCAGCTGCCAAAACGCAGTTTCACATGATACGTGATGTCTGTCAGCAACTCTTCTTCAAATTCCCCCTTTATCCTCCCATCTACCTCCTGCAGTCCTTTTGTGCCCCTGCTCCCATACCTATTTTTCCAGTGCTCCCTGGAAACATCTATTCCAAACCTCAGTCTTCATCCTTTCCTCCTGACTTCATGCCACTGGGATGATTTCAAATGATTGGTTGCCAATTATTCAGCACTCCTCCCACCCAAAGGGGCACTTTGTTCCTTCTCTTGACCCTGGACAGGCTTGTGGCTGCTTCGACCAATGGAGTGTGGCAGCAGGGACCCTATGAGATTTCTGAGGCTGCCAGTCTGCTTAGTTTGCTGGAACACTCACTCTTGAAGCCTTGAGCCACCAAGCAAGAAGTCCAACTATCCCAAGGCCACCAGGCTGTGAGGAGCCACACAGAGAGGCCACAGGCAGGCAGGCACTCCAGTTGGCAGTCCCAGCTGGGCCCAGCCTCTGAGTCATCTCAGCCCAGGTGCCCAGGCATGTGCATGAAGAAGTCTCCAGATGATTCCAGCCCCAAGCCATTCGCTCTTTCCAGCAGGGACGCCACACATTGTGGGGCAGAGAAAAGGTGTCCTTGCTGTGCCCTGTTGGGGCTCCCAACCTTCAGAATCCATGAGCATAAAGAATGGTCGTTGTCTAGAGCACTGCATTGTGGGTGGTTTGTTACACAGCAGTAGTAACTGGAACAACCACAAAATCCTAGACAAATGCTGCAGAGGGGGCTGGGGAAGGAGGGGGAGAACCTGGGAGCTCAAAACCAGAATCCTCTTAGCAGAGAGGGGAGGGGAAAATCTAAAACTATTCCTATGCTAATATTTTGTACCTGACCGTGGGCAGCCAGCACAGACAGAGGATCCTAATACTTCCAGGCTGGCCAGCACACTGACTTGGCCATTTACTAAAGAGCCAGTGAGGGGCCCGATGCAGGGTCCTGGGGACACAAAGATGAAAGAAACACTGTCTAGTGGGGCAGGGAGACGGGGAAACACATGATTAAGGGATGTCTAGGTACAGTACTACATCAACCTGCAAGGAGAGTCAAGTCTGCTAAGGTCAGGGATGGGGGCAAGAAAGATGGGACTCTGGTACTGATCTCAGTGGATTTTGTGGGGAGGCATCCGCTGACTCTTCATAATAGCATCTTGATTTTCTTTTAAGGTACTACCCTTTCTCCATTGGCTACAGACCGAGGGAGCTTTAAGGAATGGACATATGACTCTCAAGAACATGAGGGGCAGGTAGGATTCTTCAGGAAGGGGCAGAAGGCAGTGAAATGGGTCTTCACACTCTGGTTTGGACCCTGGTGTCCTATGACAGGCGAGGAGGAAGCAGCTGAGTCGTTGGAGCCATGTGCCTACTGAGGGCAGGGCTCTGGCAGACTCAAGGACCATTAATGTCTAAGACCAGACAAGAAAAGCCCTTAGAGGGCCTTCTCTGGCTCTCCTCAGGGTGAGACCAGGGGACATGCCCACACAGAATCTGTGCACTGAGGGTTGTGGCCTGGAACTTGCTGCCTAACTTTCCCATGACTGTATCTATGGCTGGAAGAGTCCTCTTCCATGGGTCTGTGGCCCAGGTGGACTGCCCCTCAGCTGTGCAAATGTGCCTACGTGGCGGGAAGGGGAGGCAATTTGTGAGGTGCACAGGCAGAACCCGGAATGTCCACCAGTGTGCCTGTCCCTGGGATGTGGGACAGAACAAAGCTATAGGGAGAGACCAGCCCCCGAGGCTGCCAAGTTCTGCTGCAGACCTCCAAATCTGAACATGGACTTCAGGTCATCATGAACATATATTTTTCAAGGTAGGAGGACAGAACACGTTTCATTTTACATTTTGTTAGCTTGACTTACAACTTTTATATATTTAGTCATATTTTACCCCAGGTCCTAAAAAAGGTGGAGCTGATACTTAAAAAAAAAAAAATTTATTATGGAAAATTCCACACACATACAAAAATACAGATTAGTATAATCAACTCTCATGTACCCATCACCCAGTTTCAACAACTCTCAATTCATGGCTAGTCTTATTTCTTCTTTACTTACCCTCACCCAATTCACCCCTCTCATGTTATTTTGAAGCAAGTTAGGGTGGCATCAGATTAACACATTTAGGACATGATTTGTAGGAGCTCCTGGAGTTCTGTCTTCCAAAAAAACAGCAAATCACAACCTGGGATAGCCCATCAAAGCCTTGAAAGGTGCAGGGGTGGGGACCCCTCTCCCTCAGGGTGCTCTGGTGTTGGGGTCCTGCCCCTGCTCCTTGCTGGCTGTGGCACTTCAGGAAATTGCTTAACCCTTTTAAGCCTCAGTTTCCACAGCAATAAAATGGTGATAAACGTATCTTCTGACATTGTTACACAGCTTATAGTGTAGTGCTGGGAACACACTGTCAGCTTGCAGTAACTGTTAGCTGTTCCCCATCACCCCTGTTTAGGCATTTTCCCTGTTTAGTGTAGAAGATGGACAGATAAGTTTCTCCTCCCTGAGAAAGGAGAGGCTCGGAGGAGGGCACCCATTTTGTGACTGCCTCCCTTGCCATGAGGAGGGACACCCAGACATGAAGAAGGTGCCAGAGGCAGTAAGGAATTCCCAGGTGACTTCCCTGGACCCCAGGCCAAGCATAGGACCATCAACCTCCAACCCCGAATTCTAAATAAGTTATAAATGTCCTGGTGGTTTAGTCACTGTTAGTGGGTTTCCAGGCAATGGAGTGGTAAAGAACACAGACTCTGGGGACTGTGTTTCAATCCCAGGTCTGCTGTTTATTACCTGGGCCTCCTGGGGCAACTTCTCGGTCCCCCAGTTTCCTGTCTACAAATGGAGACAAAAATGACTTCCTCCTTCCTAGGGTTTTATGCGGATTCAAGGAGGAAAGGTTTGTAAAAGGCTGAGAACAGTACTGCCAGGTACCCAGGGCTATGGAAGTCTCTGTTGTTGTCCGGGGTTCAACAGGCCTGTTCTTCCTGTGTTATGTCCCGCCCCCCGCCCCCATGCTTAGATCCTCTTCCTTCACACCTTTGCAGCACAAGTTCTTTATCCTGCCAGCTGCGCCCTCCCTGCCCCCTCTTCCCGGAGCTCCCCACTCAGCCTTCACTCTCCAAACTACAGGCACCGAAGGTGTTCCGGAGAGGGGGACCTGCCCTGTGCCGTTGCCCCGCTGCCCACGCCCCGCGTGGCCACCCTGCGCGCTTTTCTCCGCCGGGAGCGCGGGGCTGGGGCCGGGCCGGGCTGGGCCAGGGTGTCAGATGGCGCAGCGAGATTCCTCCTGGGAGCCCCAGCCGGTGGGCCGTGCGCCCCGGCAGCGCCGCCCGCTTTGTGCTCGACCCCGTCGGGTCCCCGAGGCCCACGAAGCTTCCTGACTGCGCTTCTGCTCCCCTCGGCCCGCGGCATTTCTGGCCAGTCCTCTGGCTGAAGCGTGAGAGAAGCGCATGTGGCCCTCCGCTGGCTCTTCCCAGCCGACCAAAGGGGGCCACCTCGATCGCCCCCTCTCATGGGCGATCCCTGGTTGAGGAACTAAGATCCTGCAAGCCACAAAGACAACTACCCTGGTGTAGGCCTTGGAGCGGGAGCCCACAGTCCCCAGATGTGAATCCACCCACCTGGCTGCTGTACAGGCTTTTAATACAGAAAAAAGCCTGTCAAAAATATTTTTTCCTAGGTTATGTTGCTTTTTACTTAGGTTATTTTTGCAGGTAAGACTTTTTATGATGACCTCTCATTTCTGATTTCTTTTAAGCTTAATGTAACCCTCTTTAGAGATCTCATATTCACATTCAGCTCCCTCCCGTCTGATGAAGAAGGGAAAGCTTTTTTATTTTTTCCTTACTGCTGGTGCAGACCCAAGGCAGTTTCATGCGAAGGCCCAGCATTTTTCTTATGTTTGTTGCCCCTGCTCAACGCGCCCTCTTCAATTCATTCAGTCAGCAGTTCTTGGGCTCTCACAACGTTTGCTCACTTTCGTTCCTCTGCATAGTTCACAGAGCATTTGTGTGACCACACTGCTGAAGGTCCTTGAGTCAGACTAATAGGAAGCAGATGAGATGAGACGCTAGCAGACCTGTTTGAGAATGAGGCCACCCCCTTCGGAGGGTAGCAGAGATGTCATTATAGTACAAGCACTGGGTTGACCCTGAGAAAAAAGGAATAAGAAACAGGAGTGGGGGGCAGTTGTTACCTGTTCTCAGAAAAGAGGGTCTAAGGGTAAGGAAGTATTTAAAGAACATTCTGAGACTTGGAGTTTAATCTGGAGGCTTGCAACTCTTTGTTATGTAAAGATTTCTGAAAATTCTAACCCCTTATAGCACCTTCAGATCTGATTCCCTTAAGACCTCAGTGAGATAGGACATGGGGTCAGTACATCAAGCAACCTTGGGAACAGGTGTGACTCGCTCAAGGTCACACAGTAACTCCCTGGAGAGCTGAGGCTGGTACCCAGGGCTCCCCTCCCTCCCTTCCTCCTTTCCATAATTTATTGAAAACTCACTGTGTGGCAAGCACTGTACCAGGAGTGGGGTTACAGTACGGAACACAAAGGATGGAGTCCTTTCTGCCCTGAGGCTTTCATTCTAGAGGGGGTACAGTCATACATACAAAATAATAATAATAATAAACAAACAAATGAACTGCAAGTTGTAGTAGGTGCTATTAAACCCATCAACATAGACCCAACTTAAAAAATAACTGAGCTAAGTGTGAGGTATGCTCCACGTGGGTGCTCAGGGAAGGCTCCTCTTGGGAGATGACACTTTAAAGCAACAAGGTGAACCCCAGGGATAGGTGAGGGCAGGCAAGCCTTTTAGGACAAGGAGACAGCAGGCTCTGAAATTCCAAAGCAGGGATGGAAAGAAGCAGATAGTTTGATATAGATTTTAGAGGTAGGACTAACAAAGGGTGAGGCGAAGCAATGGATCAGGGTGAGTCCCAGGTTCTGGGAGGACCAGCTGGCTGGATGGTGGTATGATTGCAGGGCTGGAGAACCCTGGGAGAGAACAGGGGAGCAGCTAAGAATCAGGAGTTGACCATGCTAAGTTGGAAAGGCCTATTGAATATCCAAGGGGAGTTGTCACTGGACACTTGGGGGAGAGGCCCAGGATGGAGGTATGAATTTGAGAATCATTAGTTTGTAGAAAGTATATAAAATTATGGGGTTAGAAGCAGTCACCTAAGAAGAGAAGAGAAGGGACACAGGACTGAGTCCTGGGATACTCCAACATTTAGAAGTCAAGGTCAAAGAGGTAGAGCCAGAAAAGGAGACTGAGAAAGAACATCCAGTGTGGTGGATTTTTTTTTTTGGCAATTTATTTATTTATTTTTTGCAGTATGCGGGCCTCTCACTGTTGTGGCCTCTCCCACTGCGGAGCACAGTCTCCGGACGCACAGGCCCAGCAGCCACGGCTCACGTGCCCAGCCGCTACGCAGCATGTGGGATCCTCCTGGACCGGGGCACGAACCCGCGTCCCCTGCATCGGCAGGCGGACTCCCAACCACTGCGCCACCAGGGGAGCCCCAGTGTGGTGGATTTTAAAAGTATATATTTAAAAAGGACAAGTGCAGAATTCTCTAGCTATCCAGTGGTTAGAACTCGGCAATTTCACTGCTGGGACCCAGGTTCAATCCCTGGTTGAGGAACTAAGATCCTGCAAGCCACAAGACATGGCAAAAAAAAGAAAACAAGACAACTGCTCAACCATGTTGAATGCTACTAAGGGATAATGTAAAATGAGGACATGGACATGACCACCAAATTTGGTAATACAGAGGTAGTTTATGACCTTGATAACAGGAGTTTCAGTGGACTGGTTTGGGCAGAAGCCTGAGTGGAGTGAGTTGAAGAGTAAATGTTGACTTCTGGATAAAAATGGCAGTTGGACAACAATGAAAAACAAAGGTGATCACTAACTCCAGGGAACACAAAAAGTTGTTCAGTGATGGAAAGCTCATCATAATATACCATATGGTTTAGCTTGGAGGTTTAGCTTGCAGTCTAATTCGTAATAGTGACCTAACCATTATGACATTATTATATCAAGAAAATGGTGTGGGAGGGTACTGTGAGGGGTGGTGGGGAAGGACTGGTAAAAGAGTTAATCCTCTCTTTCTAAGTGACACTGAATCAAGATCATGAGCTAAGTTGTAGAAGATGTAAGGGTGGCAAAGGTGTGAAAAAGTAGTTTTGGAAAGAGAACATATAAGGGAAGTGAAGAAGGGGTGGGGGTGTCCTCAGGGTCCATGTGACCTGTGAGGTGTTATAGTGGAAATGCAGCCAGTCAGCACAGTAACGGGACTTTTTCCAGCCAGTGTGGGCTCCAAGAAGGTGGTATTGGGAGAAGCAGGCCCTCTGGTATCTGTGTGGAGGTGGGATTTGGGATCTTCAAAGGGCCCTGGTATGGGAGGCAAGTCTTAGAATGGTGATTCAGGTAGACACGGCTAGTCAGGACACAGCTTGTACCAGAGCTTGAGCCCTTCATTTCCTGTAGCTCCTTCAGTTTTCAGTTGGTAACTCAGACCAAAAGTACAGAGAGGGCAAGGTGCTGGGCCAAGGCACAGCTGGCCTAAGCCAGGCCTCTGGCCGCCCCTCTCAGTCTGCCCCACAACGCAGAGTCTCAGGAGGGCAATGTCCAGACCAAGTTTATTTCTAGGCCATGAACAGAATGAAAAAGTTTATCCTGCATTAACTCAGGAAGCTACTCTCTCTGGAAGAACTCTCTTAAGGTCTTATTAAGAATAATGGCATTAATGATACTACAATACTATTAATTAACTTTACAATGGTGCAGGCACTTTTTCAAATCTCTCCTGCATTACATTATCTCAGTTCTCATGACAACCTGGTGATGTGGGTGCAAATATCTTCCCCACTTCACACTGGAGAGAAATGAGGCACAGAGAGGTCAAGTGATCTACCCGAGTCATGATGTTTTGAGGAACAGAGGCCAGATTTCAACAGGCTGCTGGGCTCCAGCATACTCACAGCCCCCCACCTCTGGGACCTGGGACCCTGCACTGCACTTGGTTGACAGGAAGCAGCTGGAGCTTCCTGGCAGCACTCTGGAGAGGAGGCTGAGAGTCTGGGGGTTGGGTGAGCTGGGGGCTGTGCAGCGCCTGAGAGGTTCAGGGTGGCTAGCTTGGATTCAAGGACCAGAGGGCCACTCAGGCGGCCGAGGGAGGGAGACTTCCATCCCTTAAACCTACCAGCCTGGGGTCATAAACCAAAAGCTGCTTCTCAGGCTGGGCCCATCTGGCTGTGGCTCTGGCCCTCCCTGAGCCTCAAAGCCCCCTGAGGCCCCAGGCCTGAGCTGGTACCTGCTCTGGTCCCCACATACTAGTGTCCTGGTCAGGGTAGGAATTGGGGCAAACTGGCTGTCAGTTTACCCCCCAACCTTTGAGCCTTACTGGGTCCGGATTTCCTCATTCCCCCATAGATGCTCCCCTCACCCCATGCTCCTGCCTGGAAGGAGAGTGATGGGGACATGCCAAGAAGCTATCCCCAAGGTCCCCAGTCCCTGAGTCTTTGGACCCTGGTGTGGGTGTGAGTGGGGGGGGTGGGAGCATCCCCAGCTCCCCCCGGGAACCTGCCTCACCCACCAAGTGGGAATGACCCCCTGACCCCATGTTGGTCTCTTGCCTCCATTACACGGGGCTGCAGGCAGCACTTTCTGTCCTAGTGCAGCCGGTACAAAGGCCTCTGTCTGCACCACCTCGAGTGTGTGCCGTTCTTGGTCACTTGTCCTCTCACAGGACTAATGCTCCTGATGGGGCCCTGCATACCGACTGTCCCCTGCTCATCACTCCTGGGCTGGGGCCTGACCTGCTCCTTACACAGCAGCCCCTCGGGTCACCCCTGCCCCCTCCTCTGGGGTCTGTGTTGGGGGACAGGGCCTGTTGACCCCCAGCCTCTTCTGGGCACCAGAAAGCTTGGAGACAGTCTCCAGGTGACCGCCCCCCCTGACACGTCTGTCTCTCCCTGAGTCCAGAGAGTCACAATTACAGTCACAGCAGCTCCTGTCACACCGCAGCCACACCGCTGCCAATGACAGCCCAGAGGCTGGCACCCCTCCCCCATCATCCCCTGCACAGGCCCACGTGCGTCCCCAGATGCCTGAATCACTGCTGACGACTGGGACCTGGCGGCCATGGGCTCCTGGGGAGCCACTGGGGAGGGGGGTGGTGGCCACGTCACCTCAGAGGGAACACCTGCAGACATAAATAGGCAGCCAGCGAAGGCAGCACAGCACAGTCCACAGAGCAGCACTGCAGACTGTGCCCACCTGTGCCAGGATGCCCGACGCCACACTGCCTGCCTGCTTCCTCGGCCTGCTGGCCTTCACCTCCGCTTGCTACTTCCAGAACTGCCCAAGGGGCGGCAAGAGGGCCATGTCCGACCTGGAGCTGAGACAGGTATGACCGTGGCCCATCTCAGGGTTACTGGGCCGGGGCAGAGGCCCAGGGATGGCATCACAGTGCAGGGGCTAGGAAGGGAAGTCGTGGGAGAGGCAGGCTTTAGGGGAAGTGCCCAACAGAAGAAGGGAGGCTTGGCATGGGCAAACAGAGGGGACCAGGCTGTCGGGCGGGCTAGGACGGGCTGTAGGACTTCCTGAACATTGTCTCCATCCAGAGAAGGGATGCAGGAAAGAGAGGTTTCCCCAGTAACTGGACTCTGTGCTGGATCAGGGAGAACTGGATGGCAAGACCTCCTCTGTGCCCATGGCGGCCTCTCCTCCAGGACTAGCTGGAGCTTCGGAGGCTCTGTCTTCTCCAGCACTTGAGGCCTTCCCTGTTCAACTCCTGGCCTCTCCTAGCCATGGGCCCCAGCCCCCCATCCCCCAGAAGCTGGCCATTGCCCTGAGCTTGCCTGAGTGGGAGGTGCCACCCAAGTATCCTGTAAGGAAGTTCTGCTGGGTACCTAGCCCAATTCTTTCATGCTGCATGTCCAGTGATTCCCTCTTATTCCACCTTCAGCAGAGCTAAAGGAAATCCAATAACCATGCTCAATTCTGTCAAGGCCACAGGTGGCCAGTTTTGAGCTGCTGAACAAACTAGGGTGGGTAGGTGGACAGCCCCCACAAACAACCCCTCCCTCTGCTTGGCAGCTTTGGAAGCTGGAGTCACCTAGGTGCCTCATGCCCTCCTCTAGGGCTCATGTCCCTGCCACCCACAGGGTCAGTCCATAGGTGAGTGAGCAGAGGTCAGGGCCCAAGTGAGACCCACTGGCTTGAGGGGCAGGGTAAGGCCAGAGAGGGAACAGGACATGTGAAGAAGGGCCTGAGTGTATTCTGGAGCGGGGCAGGGACCCTCCCTGCACGGGGTGGGGTGGGTGTGGAGAGGGGGTGCATGCTAGAGATGGAACTGGAGCAACGTGGGCAGAGGAGGAAGGTCTGCATTAAGGGGAGGGTAGTGGGCAGCTGAGAGAGGGGTGCACACCAGGAGGCCCCAAAGGTGAGAAGGAAGGTCTCTCCCATGCAGCCCATGAGGGACCCCTCCCTCAACTAAGGGGGAGGATGCTGAGGGCTGTCACTGAGAGCTGTTCCTTAGTCACCTGAAAACCAAGGCAGCCGAGTAGCTTTTGAGTCCCCTCCTTCGACCGCTTCTGGGGGCCAAAGAGCGCCAGGGAGACCCCCGAACCTCCGGCGCTCCTCTGCCCTGTCCTCCCCCACCCGGCTCAGCCCCCTGCCCCGCAGGCTCTCCCTCCCGGGCCCGGGCCCCTCCCCGCCCCCGGCTCACCCCCGCCCTCCCGCCAGTGTCTCCCCTGCGGCCCCGGGGGCAAAGGCCGCTGCTTCGGGCCCAGCATCTGCTGCGGGGACGAGCTGGGTTGCCTCGTGGGCACGGCCGAGGCGCTGCGCTGCCAGGAGGAGAACTACCTGCCGTCGCCCTGCCAGTCGGGCCAGAAGCCGTGCGGGAGCGGGGGCCGCTGCGCCGCCGCCGGCATCTGCTGCAACGACGGTGAGCGGCCTGGGCGGCGGGGGAAGGGGGGTGGGGGCGCTGGGTCCTGGCCGGGGCGGGGGCCGGGCCAACCTGGGTCTGGTGGGGGCGGGGCCTGGGCAGCTTGCTGCGCCCCCGCGCCGCGCGCTCAGCCCATGCTGCCCGCAGAGAGCTGCGTGACGGAGCCCGAGTGCCGGGAGGGCGCCAGCTTCCCTCGACGCGCCCGGGCGAGCGACCTGAGCAACGCGACCCTGCTGGACGGGCCGAGCGGGGCCTTGCTGCTGCGGCTGGTGCAGCTGGCGGGGGCGCCGGAGCCCGCTGAGCCCGCCCAGCCCGGCGTCTACTGAGGCGCCCCCACCCCACCCCCCGCCCTCGCAGCACGAAAAATAAACGGTCTTAAAGGCATTGGCTAGCGTGCGTCTCCGTCTCTGGGGGTGGAGAGGGGAGAGGACAGGAGGGTGGGGGACCAGTTCCCGGACCCTAAGTCGTGAGCAGATCCACCCCAGAAAAGGGACAGATCCTGTCGGGAAGCGATCTTGGGCCAGCACGATTCTAGATAGAACTACTGACAGGGCGACCTGCGGGCGGGGAGGGGAAGGGCCACTGTCCAGGCCGCGGAGGGGCTGGGTTGGGGATCTGGCAGAGGGATGGAAATAAAGGCAGAGATGGGGAAAGACATGGGTGGACAAGATAGCAAGAGACAGAGGGACAGCAGAACGATGGAGAGAGAGAGAGAAACATTGAGAGTCACGGAGAGAAGAGTGAGAGAGAGAGGCAAGGGGATGCACCAAGGGTGACCGCAGTTCTCGTCCCCGTTTACATCCTGGGAAGCTGAGGCACAAACAGCTTCAGGAATTCCCAGCCTATCTCATCCAAGGCTGTGCTTTATGTGCCCGTGTGGAGGGGACAACATCACCCCAGATGAGGCAGAGAGGGGGGCCAGGTACTGTCGGTCCAGGAGGAGACTAAGCATCCCCATTCGGGCCACTCAGCCAGCATGAGAGACACAGCCCACGGAAACCCTAGGTACATACCCCTCCCCCCCAAAACAGCCACACCAACCACACACACAGCCAGACAAACAGACAAGAAAAAAATTGTTTGGGACATGCCCGGTGATCTTTGCCCACAGTCAGAGATACAGACCCTGAGATACACATTGGGAAGCACAGACACACCCAGGGAAATGCAGACCCAGCTGACTGGACCATAGACAGGCACATGTACACACACACACACACACACACACACACACACACACACACACACTCACATTAGTACCTTCCAGCCTTGACAATGCAGCTTCAGGGTAGAAGTCTGCTAGCATTTGGCAGATCCTCTTCTATGGCCCTCTGTCCCTCTTTGTCCCCTCTATCCCATCCACCCCTTTATCCCCTTTCCCCTCACTGGTCTCTTTTCCCCTGTCCACCCCCTGACCTCTCGTTCCTCTTGCTTCTCTCCTTATCCCTCTTCATCCCTTCCTTGCCTCTTCTGTCCCAACTTTCCCCTCCGTTACCTCCCATCCTTCTCTCTCTACCCCCTCTCTGCATCCTCTCCTTGGGATTTCTTGCTCCAGGTCTTGGGACCACAGGGGCTGCATCTCCTCTGGAATCCTCCCACACTTGGAGGCCAGGAGGGAGGCCAGGAGGGAGCGCAGGCAGAGAGAAGTCACTCTGAGCCCTGACCCCAACACCCTGCCTTGGGGCGGAGCCTAGTGACTCAGTCTCAGTCAGCCGCAAGCTCTCTTCTGGTCTTAGAGCTCTGCTCTGCCATCATCCTGACCCAGCTCAGTGTCCAGCGTGATTAAGTCTGGCCGGGGCAGGGCCCACACTGGCTTCTCTCCCTGCCATGGCCTCCCGCCTCTACCCTAGTGTGGCACACTCAGGACCAGTCCCCAGGTCTGGGAAGACCTGGGGCAGGACCAGACCTAATAGGAATTTAGTAACCCATCCAGACAGAGGGCGGTGGGAAGAGGCAGCTTGGTTTTTAAAAAAGGATCATATGCTCAACGTCGCTAATTATTATAGACAAGCAAATCAAAACTGCAATGAGGTATCACCTCACACCAGTCAGAATGGCCATCATCAAAAGACCTACAAATAATAAATGCTGGAGAGGGTATGGAGAAAAGGGAACCCTCCTACACTGTTGGTGGGAATACAAATTGGTGCAGCCACTATGGAGAACAGTATGGAGAGATTCCTTAAAAAACTAAAAATAGGGCTTCCTGGGTTGCGCAGTGGTTAAGAATCTGCCTACAAATGCAGGAGAAATGGGTTCCAGTCCTGGTCCGGGAAGATCCCACATGCTGTGGAGCAACTAAGCCCGTGAGCCACAACTACTGAGCTTGCGCTCTAGACCCTGCAAGCCACAACTGCTGAAGCCCGAGTGCCACAACTACTGAACCCCGCGTGCCTAGAACCCGTGCTCCGCAACAAGAGAAGCCATTGCGGGACTTCCCTAGTGGCGCAGGGGTTAAGAATCTGCCTGCCAATGCAGGGGACACGGGTTCCAGCCCTGGTCCGGGAAGATCTCACAGGCCACGGAGCAACTAAGCCTGTGCGCCACAATTACTGAGCCCACGTGCCACAACTACTGAAGCCTGTGCTCCTAGAGCCCGTGCTCTGCAACAAGAAAAGCCACCACAATGAGAAGCCCGCACACCACAACGAAGAGTAGCCCCCATTCACCGCAACTAAAGCCCGCGCGCAGCAACGAAGACTCAACACAGCCAAAAATAAAATAAATTAATTAAAAAAATCTCTTTAAAAAACAAAAACAAAAACAAGAGAAGCCATCGCAATGAGAAGCCCGTGCACCGCAATGAAGAGTAGCCCCCACTCGCCGCAACTAAAGAAAGCCCGCGTGCAAAAATGAAGACCCACCGCAGTGCCCCCCCCAAAAAAACAAAAAAAAACCCTAAAAATAGAGTTGCCATATGATCCAGCAACCCCACTCCTGGGCATGTATCCAGAAAAGACAAAACCTATAATTCGAAAAAAGATACATGCACCCCAATGTTCATAGCAGCACTATTCACAATCACCAAGACATGTAAGCAACCTAAGTGTCCATCGACAGATGAATGAAAAAGATGTGGTATATACATATACAATGGAATATTACTCAGCCATAAGAAAGAATGAAATAATGCCATTTGCAGCAATATGGATGGACCTAGAGACTATCATTCTAAGTGAAGTAAGTCAGACAAACACAACTATCATTTGATACCACATACGTGGAATCTAAAAAAATGATACAAATGAACTTATTTACAAAACAGAAGCAGACTCACAGACATAGAAAGCAATCTTATGTTTACCAAAGGGGAAGGAGGGGGGATAAATTAGGAGTTTGGGATTAAAATATACACAGTAATATATATAAAATAGGTAAACAACAAAGACCTGCTGTTGCACAGGGAACTATATTCAATATCTTGTAATGAACTATAGTGAAAAAGAATCTGAAAAAGAATGTATAGAAAAGAAAAAGAAAAAAGAGAATATATATATTTGTATATATGTATAACTGAATCACTTTGTTGTACACCAAAAACTAACACAACATTGTAAATCAACTATACTTCAATTAAAAAAATGGATCATAGACTTAAATATAAAATCTAAAATTATAAAACTTACTTTTAAAAAAATTTATTTATTATTATTTATTTATTTTGGCTGCGCTGGGTCTTCGCTGTGGCGCACCGGCTTCTCTAGTTGCGGCATGCACACTCTAGAGCACGCTGGGCTCAGTAGTTGAGGCATGTGGGCTTAGTTGTGGTACATGGGATCTTAGTTCCCGACCAGGAATTGAACCCAGGCCCCTTGAATTGGGAGAACAGAGTCTTAATCACTGGACCACCAGGGAAGTCCCTAAAATTATAAAACTTCTTGAAGAAAATATAGGGGAAATTCTTTAGGACCTCAAGTTATACAAAAATTTCCTAGCTCTGACACCAAAAGCAAGATCCATAAAAGAAGAAATTTGATACATTTGGAATTCACCAAAATTAAAAACTTCTGCTCATTTTATTTAATTAATTAATTTATTTATTTTGGTTCATGATATATCACATTTAAGACAATATATAATGTTTTTACAGCGGAATGACGATTTGGTTGTGTACAACTGGAACAATTTTGCCCACTAAATATATTTTAAAAAGTCTTCAATCAAAGAATAGACATCTGCTTTAAGAATACTGATGGCTGGATTATTGGACATGTCACTAATTTGTCTGTCAGAAATATTCATACATTATCCATGAACGTGTAATCGTATTACCTTGCAGAAATTTTGAAGTTTTGTCTTTCATACATGAAATAACTGAATCCTTGGAAGACACAATGAGCATGTGTTAGCTTCAGTCCCAGGAGTGGCTTAGAACCTGGAAAGTCTGCCTCTTAGAGAGTCCAGATCTGACCTGAGCTTGCTGTACCTCCAGAGGAAGTGCTCCTGTACAAGGAACAAGTGCACTGACCCCCAGCCCCATTTTCATTCCAATGTCACCATCCTCCAACCAGATTGGGGGAAGGACAGCTAACCATGCAAATAAATGTCTAAGGGGGTGTGAGAAGCAATGGGACCGTCCCACAAGACTGGGGAGTGTGAGGAGGTACAATTGTGGGGACAACACTTTATCACAATCAGGTACACAGGACAGGAACAGGACAGTTTTCAAAGCTTTCTTTATATGAAAACAGAACATTCTGAAGTTCTTACCATACTTTGTTAGAGTACTACCCCAAAGGTACCCTGAGTCTAATCCTTGTGACCCATGAAATTCTATTATGTGGGAAAAGATACTTTACACATGGAACGAAGTTAAGGATCTTGAGATGGAAAATGGCTCTGGAGTATCCGGGCGGTCCCTCCATGTAATCTCAGTGTTCTTATGAGAGAGAAAGAGGCAGAGGGAGGCTGGACTGTAGGAGTGTGGACGTGGTCATGAGAGCAGGAGAGAGCTTCTGCTCTTTAAAGTACACTGTTAAGAGAATGCAAAGACAAGCCACAGACTGGGAGAAAAGATTCACAAATCGCACAACTTATAAAGGACTTATACCCAGAATATATAAAGACTGCCCTCTCAAAACTCAATAATAAGAAAATGACTCAACTTTTAAAATGGCTAAACAATTTAAGCAGGTACTTTACCACATAAGATACATAGATGGCAAATAAACACATGTAAAGATGTTCAGCATCATTAGTCATTAGGGAAAGGCAAATTAAAGCCATAGTGAGAAACCATTTCAATGTCTTAAGAAAAAGGGGGGCGCTGAGAATATCATGTGCTGACAGGGATATGGAGCAATCGTAACCCTCATATATTGTGGATGTGGATACAAAATCATTTACCCACTCTGGAAAACTGTTCTATAGTTTCTCGTAAAGTTAAACTTACAATTACCATTTAACCCACCAGTCCCATTAACAGGTAGTGATCCAAGTGAAATGAATATCTATATTCACACAAAAAGCTGTATGTGAATGTTTATAGTGGCTCTATTGTAATCACCAAAAGTTTATAAGTTTTAAACAGATTAGAATTTGAACTATGATCCATTTTGAGTTAATTTTTGTATAGGGTGCAAGTTGTACATTGAAGTTCACTGTTTGCATCTGGATATTCATTTGTTCCAGCTCTATTTGTTTGTTTTAATTATTTTTCTTTTCTTTCTTTCATTTTTTTTTTGGCCATGGGGCTTGCAGGATCTTAGTTCCCCGACTAGGGATTGAACCTGGGCCCTTGGCAGTGAAAGCATGGAGTCCTAACCACTGGACCGCCAGGGAATTCCCTCCAGCTCTATTTGATGTAATGACTATTCTTTGTCTATTCAATTGTCTTTGTAACTTTCTCAAAATCATTTGACCATACACATGTAAGTCTATTTCTGGCCTCTCTGATCTGTTGCATTGATCAATAGGCCTATCTTTTCTTTACTCCCACCCTGCCCTGAGTGTGGTAGCTTTACAGTAAGTCTGGAAATTAGGTAGTGAGACTCTTTCAACTTTCTTCTTCAAAACTGATTTAGCTATTTTAGTTCCTTTGCAATTCGTACCAAAAAAATCCTTCTGGGAATTTGATTGGCACTGTGTAGTAATAGAATTGTAGCTACATTTTCCAGCTTCATTTGCACTGTGTGTCCATATGACCATGTTCTTGTCAATAAAATGTGAGTGAAAGGAATAGTGAACTTGGGGTCTTAACGACAGTGTGAGCCTCCTACACACTCTTTCCCTTCCCACCCAGTGGAATCCACAACGTCCTGGTCTCAAATATGCAGGCAGAGATGAGGCCTAGGGGATGACAGAGCTATATGAGAGAAGAAACCTGGGTCCCTAAGTGACAAAGTGGAACAGAGCTGAGGATGTTCACTGAGGACTGATAGGACAGAGGGAATTAAACAGTGACCTTCTCTACCTCCCTAAGGTCTCCTTACGGTTTGGGTGTTTTTATAATGGCAGCCTAACTTTAACTAACTATAACCCCTGAATTCTGAAACAATTAAAAAATGAAATAAAAGAATGTGATATTTGGAAGCCAGAAGACTACCTTTATTATTGATAGAACTGATATTAAACAATGCAACTTGGACCTGCTGGCAAGGAGGTTTCACAAAGCTGAGTAACAAGCTAGAGCTGTTTACTGTCCCAGACACAAGGAGCTGGACCTTCACAGGGCTTACCGCTGAGCTCCTGCATTTGCACTGTGACAGCACATGCTTCCTGGGATGGCAGCCTCATCCCAAGAGGGATCGGAGAGGAAGGGGTGGCATTATACCTGCTCCTTTCCTCTCACCCTGCCCCACAAGTCAGCTACTCCCTGGGAGGAGTGTTATCTCAGGGAAACCCCTCTACGTGGAAGAAAATATCGGGAAAGGGAAAAAATATTTCTGACCTCTGCCCCATGGACAATCACCTCTTATGACGCCGGGAAAAACTTCTGGTATAATTTCAAACCATTCCAGATTTAAAAACTAAACTACACGAAATTTAGTAGGTATGGAAGCAGGGCAAACTTATTGTCCACATAGACCCTACAGAAAACTGAAATTGCTGTCCTTCAAGGTTGTACTGGAGGAGCTGGATAGTACAGAGTGACATAAAAATAAATCACAGCAATAAATGCTCAGTGATGCAGTCAATGATTATAGCTTTCAGACTGGAATGCTGTGTCCTAAAGCTTCTCACAGCTGTGAAGAGCTCATCTCTGAGGTTGCCCACAGTGTTCTGGTATGCACACATATGAATTTTTATTTTACAAATTAGTATTATTTCAAAATGTACAGATACTACTCACATCTTTTTTAACAAAGTAATTCACATCTTTTTTAACAAAGTAAATTTGGGGCATCTCTTCATATCAGAATATTTACCTCTACCACAATCTTTTTGGTTTTTTAGATTTTATTAAGAGAAATTTCAAATATACAAAAAAGTAGAGCCACTAAACAAAGACCCCTTGGGTACCTACCCCCTCCTTCACTCCCACAATTATCAACACATGATCCTTCTTTCATCTCTACCTCCACTCCCTCCTCCCACCCCCAAGTCACCCCAGTAGTCATCCCATGTCATCTGTAAACGTTCCAGTGTGCATCTCAAATGAGAGGAACTTTTGTTAAAGATATGACCACAGACTGTTACCACACACATGCAAGCCCCAAGCCAAAACTCAACAATATATATTATCATCAAATATATACTGTTCAAATTTCCCCAGGTGTCCCATGAATACATTCTTTGTGATTCATTGATATCTGAGTCCATCTTTTCTTTAGGTACAAAAAAGACTATTGATCCTCATGGTGCTTTGACCATCTTATTTTCCTGAATGTCCTGTAGAGATTGGCTTCCAATCTCTTTTTACTGTATTTGATATAAGCAGATATAATCATGAGATGACCTTATTGTGTATATGTCACCCAGTGTAGCCTGAAATGTTTAGCTACATATTAAAATAGTGTTATTTTGTACTAAATTACTTTCCTTTTCTGTACTTTATATTACTGCTAGGACTAATTATATGTTTTTGAAATTGTGTGTGGGCGGGCATGTTATCTAGGAATTTCATTCCCAGGTAGTTAAATGGGTTCACAAAGTACTAGTTATACAAAGCAGGGGTTGGGAACCACCACCCTGCACAAGCCCCAAGCACTTTGGTAGTTTGAAGGAGTCATTCCAAGGAGGACAAAGGCCATGGGTCTAAGCGAGGAGGAAGAGTGAAGAATGGCTTCTGCACCGTCTGGCCACTGAACCACTTCACTTAGCACACGTGGCAGCTCTCCCAGCTCCTCTTCCTCACCAGGCCCAGGTTGATGCCACCTCTGCATCATCCCCTGAAAAAGAGGTGTCAATCTGCCCCTGTGTTACTGAGACCAGAAAAGGAAACACTGGAGGGGTGAGGGGACCCTGAACTCTCTCTCCAGGTGGGGAGACCTGGGCTGACATGGCTCTGCTCTATGGAATCCTCTGGGGTTTGAAGGGTATGCAGGGCACTCAGAGAGTGATGTCCCAGAGGGAGATCCCAGGCTTCCTGCTGATGTGGCCGGTGGATGCCCAAGCTTGGAAAAGCACAAATCCCTAACCTTGTGTCTCTCTAGTTGAGTAGTGTGGTTCCTTCTGGTTGCTTCCCTCTTCATCTGTGTGGTTTCTGAGGGACCACAGAACTTTGACATGGTTCTCAAACACCAATTTATGAGAATCACATACTTCCCCATGGTTGATTTGAACAGGACTCAGCTTTCAGTCATTTCTTGTTCCAGATATGGGGGGTAAGAGGAGGAACCTGCTCTCACAGCCTTGTCAGGAACCACCGGGGCTTTCAAAAGCTTCATCTCTCTTCTCGTCATACATCTTAGTAATAATGATAATTTTTTCATTAAAAAACTTTTATTCTAGTATAATATACATACAAAAGTGAACAAATCACATGTGTGCAATCTGAATGAATTTTAATAAACTGAACACACTTGTTTTACCAGCTCCCAGGCCAAGAAACAGAATATGACCAGCACCCCAGAAGCCCCCTTACACCCCTTCCTGTCACCACCACACCCAAGACCTCTAGCACCATAGCTTAGTTTTGCCTGGTTTTGTAATTTATACAAAGAAAACCTTACAGTCCTCTTTAGTATACTTTTTCTCTCTCCACTCTGAGACGACACACTGCCTGTGGTGGGTGGGAGGCCTCTGAGTGAATCCTCATTGCTTCAGTGTGTGAGAAAGCCACAGAAATAACATATAAAAATTACTAACAGATAGTGATGCGCTCTTGTTTTATTTGGAGTGGGTGTGTGGGCATGCACCTTCTGAAATCGCTTTTGTCCCACAGCACGAGTAAGTGAATGGCGGCACATTCTGGGGGAGAGGGGTTAGGCTTTTATAGCTGCTCCAAAATGGTCTTTGATCCAGGAACAGATGAGAAGTGTAGGTTGCAGGAGTCTCTCTGTTAGTGTCCTCTGCATTTTGTGGTCATTTCTGTGGCTATGGGCTCTCAGGAACCCCTGTTCTGCAGGGTCCCCAGTGCTGTCACGTTTCTTTACTGCACGGTCAGGAGCAGGGCTCCTGGCTTCCATGCAACACTGGGAACCCAGGGCCTCCTGGGTGGGACAACAAGCCACAGGGTGGCTGTGCTGGCCCTCCCGCCCAGCCTCCCCAGCTTGGCCACCCCTTCTGAGAGTACAGGTGGCCTCCTGTGGCCTGAGAGTCCAGCTCCTTGGAAACGTGAAGGCCCTTCAGCTGCCCCAGCCAAGCTCCCCTCCCCCAGGCCAGCCCTCATGTGTGACCCAAGCCTGCTTCCAGATGTCAGGAAGTCTTTCACTCTCTACGACCAACCTCCTACCCTTCCTCTGGTGCCCCGTCAGACTCTTATCTCTGCAGGCCCCACTCTGTCGCTTTGGACCTTAGAAAGTTCCTCTCATGTCCAGCCTGCTGTAGGCCCCCAGCTCTGTTGGAGGGGGAAGCAGGGGACTGTTTCCATCTCCCTGGGAGCCAGCCGTGTCGTCCCCCTCCTTCCTCCATCCACCCCTACAGGATGTCACCGCGGAACGGCACCCTTCTCCCCTCGGGGTGGCGGCTTTAATTCCCCATGAAGCGCCGAGAGCCGGCGATCTTCGACTCCCCCAACGCCCTCCCTTCCCAGTTCCGACACTTAGACGCGAGTCGGGTTGGAGGGGAAAAAATCTGCTTTATTTAATAGTCATAGTTCCTGGGGGTGGCTACGGAGGGAGCGAGGGCTGCGCTCCGACGGTGTCGGGGGCCGGCGGGTCTCAGAGCTGGGAGAAGGCGGCCTCGGGGTCGCAGGCGGGGTCGCCGCGGCAGCCGTCTGCATGAAGAGACGCCGGGTCAGGGCCCGCCACGGCCCGCCCCGCCTGGTCCCGGTGTCCCGGTCCCGCCCCGGCTCCAGCCCGACTCACCCGGGCTGCAGCAGATGCCGGCGGCGGCGCAGCGGCCCCCGCTCCCGCACGGCTTCTGGCCCGACTGGCAGGGCGACGGCAGGTAGTTCTCCTCCTGGCAGCGCAGCGCCTCGGCCGTGCCCACGAGGCAACCCAGCTCGTCCCCGCAGCAGATGCTGGGCCCGAAGCAGCGGCCTTTGCCCCCGGGGCCGCAGGGGAGACACTGGCGGGAGGGCGGGGGTGAGCCGGGGGCGGGGAGGGGCCCGGGCCCGGGAGGGAGAGCCTGCGGGGCGGGGGGCTGAGCCGGGTGGGGGAGGACAGGGCAGAGGAGCGCCGGAGGTTCGGTGTCTCCCTGGCGCTCTTTGGCCCCCAGAAGCGGTCGAAGGAGGGGACTCAAAAGCTACTCGGCTGCCTTGGTTCCTAGGCCAGGCGGGGCCGGCGCGGGGTCAGCGCGGGAAAGGGAGCGGCAGGGGCGACCCTGTGGCTGCGGGTTGCCCAGCCTCAAGTGCCGCGGGACTAGGGCTGGGCGCTCACCTTGCGTACGTCGAGGTCCAGCACGGCCCGCTTGCCGCCCAGGGGGCAGTTCTGGATATAGCAGGCGGAGGTCAGCGCCAGGAGGCCGAGCAGGCAGCAGGCGAGGCTGGGGGCGGCCATGGTGCGGGCGGGCTGGGTCCGGGGTCCGGCAGCTGCGCTGTCTCTCTGGCCCGGCTTTTTATGCCCAGGGGCCGCGTAGGCAGAGCAGCGTCTAAGAGGGCCGCCGCATGACTGGTCACAGCAGGCCGCTGCGGTTCAGGCCCTGCGCCCCCGGCGTGCCCCCTCATTTGCAGGGTCCAGGCCGGGTCAAGGTCACCGCATCGGCTAATGGCTAATGGACCTGGCGATGATAGCGAATGCCGAATGCCGCTAGGGGAAGGAAGCAGCTCTGAGAGGGGAGCCAGTGCCGTGGCCTGGGCCCTAGGGTGGGACAGGGTTTGGTGGTGGGGGGCGCCCTGCAGCCCCCTCCCCCATTCCCAATACCTTGGGGTGGGGGTCAGGCTGGACCCTCGGGCCCCTCCAGGCCAGAAGAAACTCCGGCAGGACTCCCCCTCTGCCCTCTCGGCCAACCACACACGCAGCCTAGCTCCCCTCTACAAAGAAGTCCTCCTCTTCCTGAACACAGATTTCCTGGAACCCCAGCCCCACTCCCCACACCAGCAACCATTTCCCTGCACCCAGAACTGAGATCGGAAAAGATTTTATTTCCTCTCACTTCTAACTGAAATTCAGCCTTTCCTCAGCTGTGAGGTAGACAACAAACCACAGTGGAATTTGCAATACCCGTGGCTTTGTTGCAAATCAAAATGGCAGATGTCCTCCTATCCCATTACGACAGCTATCGCAAATGTCTCTAAACATCAGACTCATCATCACTTTGAAATTATGGCAGTTATTGGACCTGCCACTAGATCTTGTTATCTAATGCTTTAAATAAAGAAGCACATTTGTGACTGTATCTCAAATGTTTTTAATATTTTGATACCTGCTCATAAATATAACTGGTTTCATTTGTAATTCTATGTTTTTAGTTATGCATTTAAAAACAGTGATTTGGGGAGACTTCCCTGGTGGTCCAGTGGTTAAGAATCCGCCTTCCAATGCAGGGAACTAAGATCCCACATGCTGCGGGGCAATGAAGCCTGTGCACTGAAAGTACTGAGCCTGCGGGCCACTACTAGAGAGAGAAGCCTGCTCGCCACAACTAGAGATCGAGCATGCCGCATGAAGATCCCACGTGCCGCAACTAAGACCCAACACAGCCAAAAATAAAATTGAAAAACAACTGATTTTTTTTGCATTTTTAATGTACAGTATCTTAAAATGAAAATCATTAAAAATAAAAGAAAGACAGACTGCCTCAGTGGAAAGGGTGTTGATCAGTGTTGTCATGACCAGGGAGGTGCTCAGCATGGATCCTCCTTCAAGAAGGGACTTGCCACCCAGCTGCTGGGAGAGTGGTCATCAGATAGCCTTTGGCTGACAGCCCATCCAAGGCCTGCCTCAGCTACAGAGAGCCGCCTGTCCCAAGGTCATAGTCACATCCTCCCCCGGCGGCCCACATCCAATGACTGGTCCATTTTGGCCTAATGCCGGACAACTCTGAAGGATTATTTCAGCTCAGGACATCCCTGTGGGGTCAATTGAGCCTTGCATGGAAGTTCTCCCTCCGCCTAGCCTTGTTTCCACCTCCTCCCTCCCACAAGTGTGGGTCCCAAGGGCCCTTGGTAATAAGCATCCTGCATGTTAAACTCCATCTCAGTCTGCTCTCTGGGGATCCCGACATGCAATAGGAAAAAATGAGGTCATTGTCATCCCTGGGAGACAGCCTCCTCTGCACTCTTGTTGACCCCCTCAAGGTGGGTGCTGAGGCTGCCAGGCTGAGCAGATCAGGCTGACCTGGATTACCAGTCAGCAGCTGGTCTTGTTTCTCACCCAAATCAGCTCATTGGCATTGCCGGGCTAGAAGGCCAAGGGCTTGACCCTGGAGGCAGCCCCAGAAAGGCCTCCCGCCTGCCCTGTGAGCACAGTGACCTCACCCAAGTTAACACATGCACATAGATTATTTTAGCATAGTGTCCCCCACAGGACAGTTTTCCTTCAGCTGTTCAACAACTGTCATCTGAAGATGCACCAGGTCCCAGTACAGATGCTTGGAAACATCAGTGATACAAACAGACAAAAATCCCAGCCCTCAGGCGCTTATATTCTAGTGGAGGGGGAGAAGTAAGAAACATATTTCAGTGGGTTAGGAAGCAGTAAGTGCTATGGAGGAAAAGGTGGGACTTGTTGCAGTTTTCCTGAGGTGCTCAGTCTAGGTCTGTTTGTGAAGGTGACATCTGACATTTGAAGGAGGTGAGGAAAGAAGCCATGTGGATATCTGAGGGTGGACTGGTTTTCTATTGCTATGTCATAAGTTACCACAAATTTAGCAGCTTAAAACAACATCTACTTATTACCCCACAGTTTCTGTGGGTCTGGGCACGGCTCAGCTGGGTCCTCTGCTCAGTGTCTCACAGGGCTGCAGTCAAGATATCAGCCAGGCAGCATTCGTTTCTGGAGCCTGGGATATTGTTGGCAGAATGCATTGCCTTGCAGCTGTAGAACTCATGTGATTTGCATCTTCAAGGCCAGCAACAGAGAGAAAGAGTCTTTGGTACTTCAAGTCTCTAAGTGCAGGCAACCCTCTTTTATTTTATTTTATTTTTTTAATAACTTTTTAAACTTTATGTATGTTTTCTTTTTTAAAATGTAAATTTATTTATTTTTGGCTGTGTTGGGTCTTCGTAGCTGTGTGCGGTCTTTCTCTAGTTGCTGCAAGCAAGGGCTACTTTTCGTTGCGGTGCGCAGGCTTCTCATTGCGGTGGCTTCTCTTGTTGTGCAGCACGGGCTCTAGGTGAGTGGGCTTCAGTAGCTGTGGCACGCGGGCTCAGTAGTTGTGGCTCTCAGGCTCTAGAGTGCAGGCTCAGTAGTTGTGGTGCATGGGCTTAGTTTCTCCGCGGCATGTGGTATTTTCCCAGATCAGGGCTTGAACCCATGTCCCCTGCATTGGCAGGCGGATTTTTAACCACTGCGCCACCAGGAAAGTCCCCAACCCTCTTTTAAAAGGGCTCACCTAATTAGGCCAGGTCCACCAGGGTCATCTTCTAACTCAAAATCAAAGTGATTAATTTGGATAATTGGGCCCTTAATTACATCTGCAAAATCCCTTCATCTTTAGCTTATAGTATAATCATGGGAGTGATCCCCCAACACTTTTGCCATATTCTTCTATTGGTTAGAAGAAAGTTACAGGTCCTACCCACATGCAACTGGAGGAGATTACACAAAGGTATGGATACCAGGGGTGGGAATCACAAGACTATTTTAGAATTCTGGAGGGAGACTATTCTAGGCAGGAGAAAGAGCAAGTGCAAAGGTCCTGAGGTGGGAATGTTTGACATGTTCAAGGAATAGCAAGGAAGCCAGTGGGACTGGAGCAGAGTCACCGAGTCCTGAGGTCAGAATGGTCACATGGGACTGGGTCACATAGGCCCAAATGAAATGGGGAACCAGAGCAGAGGCATGATGTGATTGGGTTTACATGTTATTAGCACAATTTTGGATATCTTGTTGTGAAAAGGCTGTGGGAAAAAGGTGGAAGCAGGGAAGAGGAGGCTACTGCAGCAATGCCTGCGAGGAATGACAATGGGCTGGACCAAGGTGGTGGGCAGAAGTGACCCATTTCTGGGTGTATTTAGAAGGAAGCGCCAGTTGAGGTTTGCTGATGGGTTGGATATGGGTGGGAGAGAAAAAGAGGAGTCAAAGACAACTCCAAGGCTTTTGGCCTGACAAGTGGGAAGAAAGGAGCTGCCATCAGCTGGGATGGGGACCCTGAGGGTGGCTCAGATCGGGGTTGGGAAGGGCAGGAGCTCAGTGTGGACATATGACATTTGAGGTGTGCATCACATATCCAAGGAGACTGTGAGCAGGCATTTGGGTTTTAGAGTCTGGAGTTCAGGAGAGAGGGCTGGGCTGCAGATATGTAAATGTGGGCATCATCAGTGCCAATATGTAAAGGCACAGACCTGAAGGAGGTCACTTAGGGGGAGTGAATTGAACCCTGAGTAAGGTCAGAGAAAACAAGAGTATGAAGACGGGATTTCAAGGAGGAGGAAATGATCAGTTGTGCCAAATGCTGCTTGACATAAAAGTTGAAATTCTTTATTTAAACAATTTCAATAAGGTATAATTTATATGGCATAAAATTCACCCATTGTAAGAGCACAGTTTGATGATTTTTAGTAAACAGTTGTGCAACCATCAGCACAATCCAATTGTAGGACGCTTCCATCCTAGGAAAAGTCCTTCGTGCTTGTTCGCCATTACTCCTTGTTCCCATCGTCAGCCCCAGGAAACCACTGATATAGATTCACCTTTTCTAGAAAGTTCCTATAAATGGAACCACACACAGTACATAATCTTTTGTGTCTTGTTTCTTTCACTTGCCATAGTGCTGTTGAGGTTCATCCAAGTGATTGTATGTGTCAGCAGTTTGTTCCTCTGTATTGCTGAGAAGTAGTCCATGGATGGACCACATTTTGTTTATCCATTCATCAGTTGATGGACATTGTTTCTAGTTTTGGCTATTACAATAATCTTGCTATGAATATTTATGTACAAGTCTTTGCATGGGCATATGCTTCATTTCTCTTGGTTAGTTACCGAGGAATAGAATTGCTGGGTCCTATAGTAAGTGTTCGATGAACTATTTAAGAGGTGAGCAGTGGGCTTCCCTGGTGGCGCAGAGGTTATGAATCTGCCTGCTATTGCAGGGGACACGGGTTCAAGCCCTGGTCCGGGAAGATTCCACATGCCGTGGAGCAACTAAGCCCATGCACCACAACTACTGAGCCTGCGCTCTAGAGCCCGCGAGCCACAACTACTGAGCCCATGTGCCACAACTACTGAAGCCTGCATGCCTAGAACCTGTGCTCTGCAACAAAAGAAGCTATTGCAATGAGAAGCCCATGCACTGCAATGAAGAGTAGCCCCCACTCGCTGCAACTAAAGAAAGCCCGTGTGCAACAATGAAGACCAAATGCAGACAGAAATAAATAAATTAATTTAAAAAAAAAAGAGGTGAGCAGTATCACCTCCACCTAAGTGGAAGTGCTGCCTGATGGTCCTGGTGCAGAGCCAGTCAAAGCCCACATGAAGTGGTCCCCCAGCAGCAGCTGGATGGAGAGTAGGGCTGAGAGAATTTTGGTGCATAATGGTGTCCCACACAACCTTGATCTTCAATGCTGCAGCTTCCTTCTCTATTCTTATGTCAGAGTGACTGAGTACTGCTAATGGGAATCTCACAGCTACAAAGAGTGAGCAGTTTCTAATTTCAACTAGTCTCTCAGTACTGTTCACGAATTATTTTCCTTTGTTGAGTCAGCTATTTTTTCCCACACACTGCCTATGTGGAGACAGTCCCACACACTGATTGTAGATTCAGAAAACAATCTAACCCCAGGTTAGATGTGATACGCATTAGATTAGATTGTTTTCTCTGAGCTGATACCGTAACTCCATCTTCAATAGGCTGTTCTGGTATTCTCCAAGGCCAGCTGCTTCTGATGAATAGGTGCATGGTAAGACCAGGAAAATCCACTGCCCTCTTTCTTTTCCTATAAAGGGAGCTCTTTGGTCAAAAGCAATTTGGTGGAATATCCATCATGCTGTATTTCAGTGTGTCTATAAATGTTGGTGCTAGCAGTGACTGGCTGAGCCCCAGGGGATGGTGCCCAACTTGGTCTCTGCTGTTGGTGGGTTAGATTCTCAGTGATGCTGGTAGCCAGGTCAGCCTTCGCGGTTGAGCCCACACACAGTCTCAACCCCCGCCACCATGACCACTTTGTTCATGAGTCCACTGAGCAAGAATTGGGGTGGATGGGATAGAGGATGTCTGACATGCACAAGTCACCTTGTTCACCTGATTCCTGACAGCCACCTCTGCAGTAGGTCCCTTTGGTGAGATTCAACAGATATTCCACAAATATTCTCCAACTTCAGATCCATTCTGAGAGGTCCATCCACATACTTTTCCACAGGCCTCCACGTCACCAACCTCCCATCATATTCCTTCTAAGTCCCAAGTCCCTTATCATGCAGCCAAAACATTAGCTACTTATCTGTCCCTAAGGCTCTCTCTAGCTCCAGGTTAAGTGGTTGTGATGTAATTTATCAAGTACAGCCAATTGGAGAAAATTCATCTCCTTACTGTCTTTCAGGGCCACTTAAGCAAGACAGCAACACTGTAGCCATCTGCCACCTGGACATGAGCTGTCTGAAAACTGGACTTCATTTTTTCCTCTTTGGTCAACTGGACATATAAGACTCCCCATGAGATCACATGTATGGGCTGGGGAGGGAACATGAGCTCAGGAAGAGTCCATCTGTCCATGAAGCTAATCTGACCCACAGCTGACCACACACCGTGAATGAGCCTGGCCAAGAACAGAAGAATCATCCATAAGACTTAGGGAGTCATGAGCAGTAATAAGTATTTATTGTTTCAGGCCAATAATGTTTGGGTGGTTTGTGTACAGCATAAGCTAACTGATACACCCTGGAGTCTCAGCATCAGGTAGTCTCCGACAAGGAGCTAGTGACTTGTCAGAAAGGGTCATAGCTTTGTTCTAAAACCCTAGGGACTTCTGATGTAAGACCCCACTGGGGCTTGCCACAGGCTTCCCCAGCATTCTGGTCACCCGTGGGCATCTTGAGCATGGGGGGTCGGCTGGGTCCTAAGGCCTAAAAGGCAGAGCTGCCTGCCTTACAGCTGGATCTCCTGTGGTGTCCTCTTGCCCTGGATGACCTCAAAGCCCACAGCCCTTCTGGTTCTGCTAAATGGGTCAGAGTAGTACATTCAAATGTGGCCAATGTGGATTCCAATATCTGGAGGTCCACTGTTCAGTGCATCTCTTTTTCAGGGATAAAGGGCTCAAGGTATAGCAACTTGTCCATTGTTTTTTTAGGGGTAGAAAGACATCTGTTTTGCTGTTACTATAAGAGCAACACACTTATCTACATAAGAGAGGGTATTCATATGATGCGCTTTCTGTTTTCTTGGCCAACAAATTTATGCAGTCATTTCTAGCTATGTCACCTTGTCTCATGATGGGAAATATTTCTCCTTCACTTTTACTTATCAGAGTAAAATTTGCATAAAGTGCATAAATCTTAAATGTGCAGCTCAGTGGATTTTTACCCATTTATACTTTGTAAAACACTACAATGATCAGCACCCTAGAAGACTCCCACATGCTCTCTCCTAGTCAGTATCCTCTCAGAGACAACCTCTACTCTAATGCGTATCACAATAGATTAGTTTTGCCTGTTTTTGAACTTCATATAGATGTAATTATATATCTGGCTTACTTTGCTCTATATACTCTCATTGAGGTTCATCCATGAATATGCAATAATGCATGTAGCAGTGGTTTGATTCTTTTTCATTGCTGAGTAGTATTCAGTTGTAAGAATATACTAACATATTTATCTATTATTCTGTTGATGGACTTTTGGATTATTTTCAGTTGTTAGCTATTGTGAATAAAGCTTCTGTGAACATTCTCCTACATGCGCAAACACAAACATCACTTCTCTTGGGTATATACCTACAAGTGGAATTGCTAGATTCAAGAAATTTTTTACGTTTAGCTTTTCCTATCAGCACAGTGTGGAAATTCTCTTTCACTTTTGACAGGATATCCCAACATGGCCCAGGCCACTGCATTTCTAGAAACTTCATTGACGTGCAAGCCTTTGTATTTTCATGAGATTTATCTCCTGCCCTCTAACACACATACATTTTATAAAGGTATGATGTTACTTCCTGATACCTACATCCTACTTACCTCCTGACTACCACAAGCTTTGGCTCTGATCACTGGACCACAGTGGAACTCTGGGTCTCTGTGGATTAGTCTACGTTCTAGGAAGGTCTTGGTATTTTTTCCCCACTCCAGTTACACAGGTCACAGGTCTCTTTGGCAAATGCCAGGAGGAAGATTTATAGTACAAATATGTAACGTTATTGCAGGGTTCTTCCTTCATCTGGTCTTTCCTTCATCCAAGTGGCTCTGGGTCTGTAACCAAAACAGAGGTCTGGCAACTGGATAAAGGACTAGGATGCTATGTTGTGGTGGCTTAGGTTAGGCCCTGATTCACCACAGATAGAGTACTTTTGGTCATATAGAACAAGTGGGACCTCAATGGGCTTCCTGATTATCTCAGTCCTTAGGAGACTCATGACCACTTAGTGCCTCCCAAAGATCCCTGTGGATCAAACCATTTTTATTACCCAGCATATATACTCAACAAAGGGTTTGTAGTCAAAATCTAAAATAAATGCCTACAGGGAATTCCCTGGCAGTCCAGTGGTTAGGACTAAGCATTTTCACTGCTGAGGGCCTGGGTTTAAATCCCTGGTCAGGGAACTAAGATTCCACAAGCCGTGTGGCCTGGCCAGAAAAAAAAAGACACATGAACCAGAAAAAAAAAAAAAAAAAAAACACGAAAAAAGCTATACAATTGTCTAATAAGAATGAAAAGGTACTTATCCCATTGGTTATTGGGGAAATTAAAATTAAAACCATCATGAGATATGCACCCACTGGAATAGCTAAAATTAAAAAAGGCTGGTATTCGCATAGCACAGGGAGATCAGCTCAGTGGTTTGTGACCACCTAGAGGGGTGGGGTAGGGAGGGTGGGAGGGAGACGCAAGAGGGAGGAGATATGGGGATATATGTATATGTATAGTTGATTCACTTTGTTATATAGCAGAAACTAACACACCATTGTAAAGCAATTATACTCCAATAAAGATGTTAAAAAAACAAAAAAGGCTGGTATTACCAAGGGAATATAGAACAATGGGAACCTTCATACACTGCTGGAAGGAGTGTAAGTTGGTACAACTACTTGGGAAACCTGGTTCGCAGTATTACGCAAGCTGCACATGTACATACCATGTGGTCCCACAATTATGCTCCAGAAATACATACATGTGAGCGAGCATCAAAAGACATGTCCAAGAATGTTTACCATAGTGGCACTATTTGTAATAGCCCCCCCTGGATACAACCCAAATGTCCATCACCAGTAAAATGGAATAAGTAAAGTTATACAACAGAATACCATAAAGCAATGAAAAATGCAGAAACTACTATTACATATGAAAACATCTCACAGACTTTATGTCAAATGAAAGAATGTGTATGAATAGAAATGTATGATTTCATTTATATAAGGTTCAAAAAGAGGCATACTCAATCTACTGAGCTGGAAGTAAGAGGAGAGTGGCCACTAGCAGTAGGTAGTGATTGGGAAGGGCATGAGAGGTGCTTCTATTTCTTGATCTGATGTTGACTTCACAGTATGTTTACTTTGTGAAAATTAGGTAAATACTGAAGATTTGTGCACTTTTATGTATGTATGTTATACTTTAATTTAAAAGTTTAAGGGACTTCCCTGGCAGTCCAGAAGTTAAGACTTGGAGCTTCCACTGCAGGGGGCGTGGGTTCGATCCCTGGTTGGGGAACTAAGGGATCTGCTGCACAGTGCAGCCAAAAAACAAACAAACAAATAAATAACAGTTTTAAATAAAAAAAGTTTCTTGTTCTGCAGAAGATGGAACAAGCATACTCCACCTGGTCTCTCTCGTTGAATGTAAGTATAAATTTTGGACACAGAGTGGCTATATGAGGACTCTGAAATGTACATGGTAGCAGGCAGATAAGTAGACTAGCATTCAAAGTTCCCAGAACTGGCGGTGGGTTTACTATTTTTCTCCTCTAGTATTGCCTAGCTAGAACTCAAAGAGTGCATCAGACGTTGAAAAGAAATTATTCCAAGAGAATTTCTCCTCTCTTCCTGATCTGAGGAGTGGAAGGTATCTCCTAAAGCTCAGAGAGAGTAATTTCCCCTTTTTCTACCCCTCCCATCCCCCCTTATCACAGTGCAGCCACCAGGCAATGCTGCTATGGCCACAGAAATGGTGGCAAAGGTGGCAGCAAAGCAAAAGCAGTGACATCCAGACAGGCACCCAAACCTCTGAGGGAGGGAAATGCTTCCTCTCTGACCAAAGAGCATGGGGTCACTCTCCATTGCTTTTCATCTTTCTCTATCTTTCTACCACTTGGCTCTGGACACAGATATAGTCACATGAAGGGTGTGGCCTAACAGGGAATGTAAAACTCCAGCTTTCTGACCAGAGGACCAGGAAGGAAGGCCCTTAGAAGCTGGAAAGTATCAGGGAGACTGTTGAGAGTGAAGAGAGCAAATGCATAAAGTTGGGTATGAACTCCTGAGCCCATCTTCAAGCTGCATAAGCAGATCTGACGCTATACACTACACCACAGGCTTTAGAATTCAGCTAGACCATAGTGCAAATTTGAGACTGGTCACTGAGTGGCACACGTGAGGGTCTGATCCAAATAGCATTGCAAATGCTTTGAAAACTGAACAAACATTAGAACCACAGCCCACAAAAGGCAGGTCAGAAATTGTGACCTGAACCTAACCCAGTCAACTGTTTGCTAAAACAAACAAACAAACAAATTCTTAGGATTGAAACTAGACCTAGAGTCTCATCATAATATTCAAAACATCAAGATAGGAACTTCCCTGGTGGTCCAGTGGTAAAGAATCTGCCTTCCAATGCAGGGGATGCGGGTTCAATCCCCGGTCGGGGAACTAAGATCCCACATGCCTGGGGCAACGAAGCCCGCATGCCACAACTTCTGAGCTCATATGCCTCAATGAGAGAGCTGGTGTCCCGCAACTAAGAGCCCACACGTTCTGGAGCACGCATGCCGCAACTAGAGAGAAACCCACGCACCGCAATGCAACAAAGAGCCTGCACACCACAACAAAAGACCCCACATGCCTCAACGAAGATCGCACATGCTGCAACTAAGACCCGACTCAGCCAAATAAATAAATAAAGTAAATGATGATAACAAAGCATTAAAAAAAATCAAGATACAATCCAAAATTATTTGGCTTATGAAGAATCAAGAAAATCTTGACTGACAAAGGAAAAGACAATCAACAGATACCAACAATGAAATGACATAAATGCTGGAATTATCAGAAGAAGACACTAAAACAGCTGTTATAACCATGTTCTATGAAATAAAGGTGAAATCACTTGAAATGAATGGAAAGACAGTCTCAGCAAAGAAATAGAAGACATAAAGGAGAAGGAAATGGAAAATTTAGAACTGAAAAACACAGTAACAACAACAAAACCCTATGGGCTCATGTATGATCAGGCCACCCAAGATGGCTGTTCTCTTGCTTTCTGTATATCCCCTGTTTGACCAGTCCCTGCTTCACCTACACACTACTCACATGACTGACCTTCCCTTTTAATCATAGAGCCTAATCTGTAAATGCCTACATACTTGCCTCTAGCCCCAGCTACTGATTGTTCTAATCTTTAGTTAAGAACATCTACACCATGATAGCTTCTCAAAGGGGCAGTGAGGGGCATGCTGCTCTGCTGGTTTCCCTGGTAACTGATGAGCCAACCTGATGTCAATTCCCCCATCCTCTCCCCTTCGTAGTGAAGACTGCTGCCATGTCCTGCCCACCATCTGCCACACATGGTGGGGTGTCACTTCAGGGCTTTGCTTCAGACATGTAAGATCCCTCTATCCATTAAACCATTGATGTCTCTGTCACTGACTCTGGGCTCTTTCTTCAGTCTTAAGGCTGGGCAAGTACAGGGCTTGCTGGCCTGCAGGGTGCAGCCCAACAACTCAGTAACAGAATGGAGATAGCAGAGGAATAAGTAAATAAGTTTGAAGATAGAGCAACAGAAATTATATAATCTGAACAACAGAGAGAAAACAGATTTTTAAAAATGTTTATAGAGCCTCAGGGACCTGTGGTATAATCTGAAGAGATTAGCATTTATTTCATCAGAGTCCCAGAAGGAGAGGAGAAGAAGCATGGAGCAGAAGAAAATATTTGAAGAAATAATAGCTGAAAATTTCCTAAATTTAGTGAAGGACATAAACTCACATATTCAAGAATTTCAGTGAAACTCAAATAGGATAATGTCAAAGAAATTCATGCCCAGACAAGTCATAACAATAGTGCTGAATACTAAATGCAAGCAAAAAATTTTGAAAGCTGCCAAAGAAAAACAATCTATTACTTAATTGGGGAAAAAATTACATGACCGTGGATTTCTCATCAGAAACTATGGAGGCCAGAAGGAGGTACAGCTTTTTAAAGTACTGAAACAAAAGAGCTGTTAACTCTGAATTCTATTCCAGTTAAAATATCATTCAGGAGTCAAGAAAAAAGAAAGATATTCTCAGTGAAGGAAAACCAAGAGAATGCATTACCTGCTCTAAAATAATTGCTAAAGGACATTTTGCAGATAGAGAAAATGATACCAAAGGGAAAATCGGAACATTAGGATTGAAGGAAAAGCCACAGTATAACATTGTCTAATGGAGTTTTAACGTATGTAGATGTAATAATAAGACAACTACAATATAAAGGAGGGTAAAGGGACATTTACTGTAGTAAGGTTTCCACTTGAAGTGGTAAAATGTTGATTCTAAGACAACGGTGAAAAATTAAGTATTAAGTAATCCCTAGAGTGAACAGTAAAGGAAACAATATAAAGATATAAGCAAATCACAATAGACTAATTAAAATGAAATATGAAAAAAAATCCAAATAACTCAAAGAAGGCAGAAGTGGGGAAATGGTAGCCCTAAATCCAAAATATCAAAAAATGCATTAAATGTAAATGGTTTAAGCACACCAATTAAAAGACAAAGATTTTCAGAATGGATTTTAAAAAACCATGCCCCAATTATATGCTTTCTACAAGAAACTCACTCGAAATATAATGATTTATGTAGATGAAAAGTAAATGGATGGACTTCTGGATTTATCTCTGTTTTGTAAAGAGCTAGGAAATCATCACTCCCATCCTCACAACAATAAAACTGTTGAATAAACTGAAAATTAATGACTTTTCTTAGATCCATCAGAGACTTGAGGTCACAGGGCAAACTGCCACCTTAAAAATTAGAAAGACTCATGAATATAGATAATCAGAGCCAAAATCAGCTTATTGGGGGGCAGAAGCCCCTGAAGCCAGCAATTTTTAGGAACACTCAAATGGTAATTGACTAATCCTGGAGGTGGAGTATGGACTAGTGATAGAAGAAATTTTCACATATTGAGGTATGGGGAAGTCATTTTGGCTTACAAATGATTTAACTTGAACTTTATGTTAACTAGAACAGCCTGTTTTGTGGCCTGTCAAACATGAATTATACATCTGCTTTAACCATTAGAGAAATGCATTTAAAAATCAAATGAATGCATTTAAAAGAATGCATTTAAAAATCAAAACGGAGTAATTGTGGTTCAGGCATTCAAAATGGAGCTGGGTGGCCATTGTGGATATGGTTTCAGACACGTTCCAGTACTATTGAGGAGTTGAATTTTCTGAACTGTATCAGACTCAAGGACACCACCAGCCATTCTCAAAACAATATCTGCTAGCAGCTGCCAGCTGCAGCCTTATAAGTCTTGAGACAGGCTGAGACCTGGGACCCTTTGCAGCAGTGCTGCAATGCTTGCACCTGGACACACCTCTCCTCAAGCAACAAAATACAAAGAAACAGAAAATAACTGCATGCATGCACAGTCGGGGCAAATTATGGACAAAAAAAATTAAAGACCAAAAAAACCCGTACTGCCACTTTGGAAGAGCCCGGAGCATAAACAGGGTGTTGGGAGCAAAAGCAGGGTACTGAGCATGCCCCCCTGCACACAACACTACCTAGTGGGTGAGCAAAACACCTAAGCCACCCCTCTGGCCTGACCACTGGACACATCCCTACCCTCACCCCATGTAAGGAACAAGCTTGCCCCCACTCAGGGAGCGAGCAAGCAGGGAACCTGTTGTTTGTTCTCGCTACCCCCTGCTATAGCAGGGGTCCCAATAAAGCCTTGCCTGAATTTCTTGTCGAGCCTCTAGTCAGTTTCTATTGATTGGGGAAGGCCAAGAACCCTGGTCGGTATCAGTCTCAAGGTCTCCCCTTGTGAAACTGAGTGGGGCCCTGTGGGACTCTCAGGCACGGAGGCCTTTTTGTTCCCCATTTCTTGGAGGAAAGACTCCAGCCTCCATGACCTTCCCTGAGTTCCAAAGGGCAGACTCGAACAGTTGCTAATCAAGGGAGAAACAGCCAAGAAACCACTTCAGACAAGATTAAGGGAGTGCAAGCCCTGCACATACCCTAATCTTGTCAGCAACACCACACTTGAAGTATTGCTATAAAACCCCTCATCAAATCCTCCCAGTTTTTTGAGGCAGGAGCCCACTGTGTCCCCCTTTGCCTAGCAAAGCAGTAAAGCTATCCTTTTCTGCTTCACCCAAAACTCTGTCTCCGAGATTCAATTTGGCACCAGTGTACAGTGAAGCTGAGCCATCACTTGTAACTATGCAACAATTTCAGACCCCAAGCAATCCTTGCTTAACAAGCACCCTCACTTCTTGCCAGCTCCAATCCTAATTCTTGACAAACAATTTATGTAATTTCATCTTTGTAAGCCTCCCCCATTTTATAGTCCAGCAGAACACAAGTGCTTCTTGAATCTGTGTCTCCTGGGCTATAGTCTTCAGTTTGGCTCAAATAAAACTCTTCTATTCTTTTTATAGATTGGTTATTAATTATTTCTGTCCACACCAACTTGAGAGTTAACTCCTAAGCGACCAGTCTTAGGAAAGACCCTTAGAGTTCTGTTGGTTTTGCCTTCAGGAAAGCCATCAATTCTCAAAGTGAAGATTGGAGAAAAATCCTGTAAAGATTTTGAAATACACCCAGAGCACTGTATATAACAAAGGCCTGCCCTCAAGGGAAATTACTTTATCAGAGCCTTATCTGACCTGCAGGAAGAACAATTAGACACTTCCAGCCCCCTATAGCCTTCCTGCCTCAATTAAGGGGAGGAAAAAAAGAAAGGCTAAAATAGGTTTCTGAAGATCACAGCCTAGGGATATAGGCCCATTAAAAAAACAACAAAAACCTGAGACTAAATCATAAGACTGTAGAATGCCTCTCTTCTCCACACTTTACCACTACATCAATAGGGCTCCAGTATAATACAATTGATTGAGAAAGCTGCAAGACACCAACTCTATGTAAGAAGAAATCCTTAAAGAAAAGCAAAGATAACAGGGGAGAAAAGCAAAACAAAACATTGAACCTAGAGAAAACATATGCCCTGGGAACCTACAGCTACAGCAAAGATCTACACACAGCCCAGATTCTAACCAGATTAACATAAAAAACCTCATACTAAAAGCCTGGTTACCTCAGTTTCTATTACCAGACATGTCCAGCTTTCAAAAGTAAATGGATAGAAAAGGATTTGACATGAAAACATAAAAGAAAGCTGGAGTGGCTAAATCAGTATCAAAGTAGATTTCAGAGCAAAGAAAATTACCAGGGATAAAGAAATTCATTATATAATGATAAAGTGGTTAATTCATCAGGAAGACAACAATTCTAAATGTGTATGTGGGACTTCTTTGGTGGTGCAGTGGTTAAGAATCCACCTGCCAATGCAGGGGACACAGGTTCAAGACCTGGTCTGAGAAGATCCTACAAGCTATGAAGCAGCTAAGCCTGTGTGCCACAACTACTGAGCCTGCACTCTAGAGCCCGCGAGCCACACTACTGAGCCCATGAACCACAACTACGAAAGCCTGCGTGCCTAGAGCCTGTGCTCCGCAACAAGAGAAGCCACTGCAATAAGAAGCCCATGCACCACAATGAAGAGTAGCCCCCGCTCGCCACAACTAGAGAAAGCCCGAGCACAGCAACGAAGACCCAACACAGCCATAAATAAATAAATAAATTTATTTATTTAAAAAAAAAAAGTGTATGTGCCAAGCAACAGAGTTTCAAAATACTGTAACAGGGAAGAGCAAATTCTGACTCCGTGTTGGTTCTGTTTCTTTTAATTTAACCTTTGCTTTTCATTGCTTTTGTTATTGTTATAATCACTGTCTATAGATGTAAGCATACATAATGGCCTGCCACAGGGACCCTGCACGTCTGCCTGACTGTTAAAATAAAAGGCCTTTGTTCAGCTCACAGAGAGACATTCTGACCCTGCCCACCTGTGAATGGCTGCAGAAAAGAAGAAATTAACTCATCCCCTCCCTGATGTAGGCAGAGCGAGGAGATTTTGCAAGACAAATGGCCTTTTTACTTTACTTTCTCACCTCCTCCCCATCTCTGTTTCTATAAAAGAAACTGACATCCAGACCCTGATAAGATGAGTTTTTTTGGGTACACTAGTCTGCCATCTTCTCAGTCTGCCAGGTTTCCGAATAAAGTCACTATTCCTTGCCTCAGCACCCCTTCTCCCGATTCACTGGCCTGTTGTTTGGTGAGCAGAGTGAGCCTGGACTTGGTAACAATTTGGCGAGCCAACCAGGAGCCTTGCTGCTCGTGGCTAGCAGGCCCTGGTCAGGGAATATTTGGGCAGCCCTAGCAGCTGCTGGGACAATTTGTCCTGAGGATCTTCCCTTCATAATTCCCTGAAGCGTCATTGGCTACCCCAGTGCTTGGCAGTTGAAATAAGGAAACGACAAACTTCTGAAAGTTGAAGGCCTCGATTTTGTAGGGTGAGTCTCTCAGGTGTGCACACTGGGAACATGTTCCCCCCTCAATTTGGGCTTTTCCTTTATGGGACAAGCCAATTTGTTTGATTGGGGACCTTGTTGGAGAGGGAATTGTTGTTGGACTCTACCTAATTTGGGAACCGGTTAGTTGCTGTTGGTTTTGGTTTTGGTTTTGTGTGCATCGATGTTGGAATTTGTTTGGGCCTTTTGTGTTGGAATTTGTTTGTATCTTTTATGTTTTGGTGTTATCAAACTTATAAAAATGGGAAATACTCCATCTATCCCGAAGGAGAGCCCTTTGGGGAGTGTATTAGATAAATGGGCAAAACATAGCTGTGAGCCTATGACTAAGAAAGACATGATATACTATTGTAATAGGGTGTGGACCCAATATATGTTAGGATCAGAAGAGCAATGGCCCCGAATGGCTCACTCAATTATTATACAATCTCGCAATTAGAGGTGTTTTGCAAAAGAGCAGGGAAAAGAGATGAGATTCCATATGTAGAAGCATTTATGCTACTGCACCAGGAGGAAAAGGAGTCAGAGGACTGCCACCTTATGGTGCAGTGGTCTGAAAGGAAAACCAAGGGGGGAACCTATTCTACAAGGGGAAGAGGGAGAAAATGAGAGTGGGTACATGTTACTTCAAAATTTAACCCCCCCCACCGGCATATCCAGCTCCCCCACTGGCTGAGCAGGCCGCACCAGCAGTTGTTCCAACTGCCCCTCCATGCCGCCAACATAGTCACTCCTTTTACTGCCTCCTGTTTCCCCTATCCATGGGGATCGAATAGAAGTTTCTATGTTAACTCCTGGAGCACAGGGACCTGGCTTAGTATCACCATCTAAGACCCTACAGGGCACCCAATTTGGACTGGGAGCCACTTCTTCTGCAGGGCAATTTCCCTTGTGCTGGTATCCTGCAAAAGGCCAGTGGACTCCCTTGGACTTGAGGCATCCAATTCTAATTTCCCCACAGGAGCCCTGGGTAACTTTCACAGTGGGGAACAAGTTGATTGACTTTCTAATAGATACTGCTCCCCAAACCCTCCCTATTTATCTTGAGAAGTATTAAACAAAGGGGAAACGAAGTCATCCTAGGAGAAACTTGCCTGTATTGAGATGCAAATGTCCTATCTGGTCCTCTCAGGAACCCTCATCTCTGCCATCTTTTTAAAATGCAAATTTTGGGGGCTCCCCTGGTGGTGCAGTGGTTAAGAATCCGCCTGCCAATGCAGGAGACACGGGTTTGAGCCCTGGCCTGGGAAGATCCCACATCCTGCCGAGAAACTAAGCCCATGAGCCACAACTACTGAGCCCGTGTGCCACAACTACTGAAGCCCATGCACCTAGAGCCTGTGCTGCACAACAAGAGAAGCCACCGCCATGAGAAGCCCGTGCACCACAATGAAGAGTAGCCCCTGCTCACCACAACCAGAGAAAAGCCCGTGCACAGCAATGAAGACACAACGCAGCCAAAAATAAAATAAATAAAATGTAAATTTTGAAAAGAGGGTAAAGTAATTTAGAAATTGACTCGTCAAAGGTAAATAGAAATCCTAAGTGTCTTTTCTATAAATATTTAGCCATCTAGACAAGTGAGCTTGATTTTTTCCATCTGCCAAAAACCTAATTTTAATCCAACGTCTTTTGTAAACTGATGGGTTTTACAGTGCTGTACCCAACTCAGGGCTGAAACTTTGAAATGAGAACTATGAGGTCTCTCTGTTTGTGTGTTTGTATGTATCTTTGTCTTTGGATAACATTGCTGAGGTTATTTGTGGATGAGCTCTGTGTTTTTTTCCTGCAAAAAGCTTTATTGTTTCCATTTGGTCCAAGGCTTGGGAGAAGCCTCCAGGATGGTTAAGAAGTTGCCTACTGGCTGCAGAGGGGGGCTTCAGGTAGAGGCCCTGACACCAGAGGGGGTCCTCAAAGGCCGCTGGGCTCCAGAGGCTCCTAGTCATGCTTGAGCATGAGCCTCTCAAAAGAGGTACTCGCCCAGCCCATCCTGGGGACCAGCCAGCCTGCAGAGGTTGGTCAGGTGGTCACCCATCTTCTTGATGAGTTTCACCTCCTCATCTAGGAAGTGGCTGGATGAGCTCTGTTTAACCGGCTTAAAGAAAAGTAAGTGCTTACAAACCAAACAATTCTAAACACAAGAGAAATTGAGATAAATGAGTTTCAGGTTCATGTGAACTGGAAAATAGTATTAAATTAATGTTTTTGTTGATCTAATTAATATAGACATGTCTTTAGGGTCATCAACATTAAGTATAATACTTTCACTGCACCTAGGTTTAATAGAAGTTAAATGAAATCTTGTTATACCTGTTGCAAATTTGTCAGCAAGAAAAATAACTTGATATGATGAAAGCTTAAAGTAAATGTAGGGCTTCCCTGGTGGCGCGGTGGATGAGAGTCCGCCTGCCGATGCAGGGGACGCGGGTTCGTGCCCTGGTCTGGGAGGATCCCATATGCCGCGGAGCGGCTGGGCCCGTGAGCCATGGCCGCTGAGCCTGCGCGTCTGGAGCCTGTGCTCCGCAATGGGAGAGGCCAAGACGGTGAGAGGCCCACATACCGCAAAAAAAAAAAAAAAAAAAAAGTAAATGTAAATGAGATAAGAGCCCTAGGTAAACTCTATATGAATAATAATGTTCTGAAGATTATCTAAAATAGTCTCTCCAGATTTTGGTAACTATTACTTGCCTCTTGGTTTTCACTAGAAATTAAGATTTTAAGAGTTGGGGATTTTAATTTAAATATATAATTAAAGCTACTGAAAATAATAAAACATTTCAGTATAGTAGAATGTGTGCTTTCAGATAAGAAGGTATGAGGGATGGAATTACATTTTACTGAGAAAGTTTTATACATGGTCAGGATTAACTAAATTTAGATTGAATTTAACTAAGTAAATGCATTTTGTTAAGTAAGCTAATACAAGACTGGAATTTGATCTCTCTGTTAGAAGTGCTCCTTTTTGATAACAGATTGTATGAGTTTCTGTGCCCTTAGGTGATCCGTATTTGCTTTCTTTTAATTGTTTTGTGACTTTGGTTAAATGAATCAGTATTGTTTCACAGTGACCTATGATCCTGTTTTGTTTTAAAGCGTTTTTGATATTTTTAACAAAATTCCCAAATATCAAAATCTGACAAAAGTTTTTAAGCCTCCAGATGACTCTGGGTTACTTGGAAAGAACATCTCTGAGACATCTCAGAGAGGAATGTCAAACTAAGTTTATTTGGTATGTTAAATTACTTCAAAAACATTGTCAAGTGATTGCAGATGAACCTTAGTTTACAGTGTATGGATAAATGTTATTAATATAGATATTCCAAAATTTATATGGAATCCTTAACATCTGATATGTCCTGATATGTTATCAATCATAATCCCAGTTATTCTAAAATGTTATATGTCACACAAATATCCAAGTTTCCTGCTAATTGCATTGTACACAAATCTTTAGATTGGAACCAAGATGGCCGAGTAGAAGGATATGCTCTCACTCCCTCTTGCAAGAACACCAGAATCACAACTAGCTGCTGGACAATCATCGACAGGAAGACACTGAAACTCACCAAAAAAGATACCCCACATCCAAAGACAAAGGAGAAGACAAAATGAGTCGGTAGGAGGGGCACAATCACAGTAAAATCAAATACCATAACTGGTGGGTGGGTGACTCACAGACTGGAGAACACTTATACCACAGAAGTCCACCCACTGGAGTGAAGATTCTGAGCCCCACGTCAGGCTTCCCAACCTGGGGGTCCAGCAACGGGAGGAGGAATTCCTAGAGAATCAAACCTTGAAGCCTACTGGGATTTGATTGCAGGACTTTGACAGAAGTGGGAGAAACAGAGATTCCACTCTTGGAGGGCACACACAAAGTAGTGTGGGCATCGGGACCCAGGGGAAGGAGCAGTGACCCCAGGGGAGACCAAACCAGACCTACCTGCTAGTGTTGGAGGGTCTCCTGCAGAGGCAGGGGGTGGCTGTGGATCACCATGAGGACAAGGACACTGGCAGCAGAAGTTCTGGGAAGTACTCCTTGGCGTGAGCCCCCCCAGAGTCCGCCATAGCCCCACCAAAGAGCCCAGGTAGGGTCCAATGTTGGGATACCTCAGGCCAAACAACCAACAGGGAGGGAACCCAGCCCCACCCATCAGCAGTCAAGCGGATTAAAGTTTTACTGAGCTCCACCCACCAAAGCAGGCTCTACTGAGCTCTACCCACCACCAGTCCCTCCCATCAGGAAAAGTGCATAAGCCTCTTAGATAGCCTCATCCACCAGAGGGCAGACAGCAGAAGCAAGAAGAACTACAATCCTGCAGCCTGTGGAACAAAAACCACATTCACAGAAAAACAGACAAGATGAAAAGGCAGCGGTCTATGTACCAGATGAAGGAACAAGATAAAACCCCAGAAAAACAACTAAATGAAGTGAAGATAGGCAACCTTCCAGGAAAAGAATTCAGAATAATGATGATCCAGGACCTCAGGAAAACAATGGAGGCAAAGATCGAGAAGATGCAAGAAATGTTTAACAAAGACCTAGAAGAATTAAAGAACAAACTAACAGAGATGAACAACACAATAACTGAAATGAAAACTACACCAGAAGGAATCAATAGCAGAACAACTGAGGAAGAAGAACGGATAAGTGACCTGGAAGACAGAATGGTGGAATTCACTGCTGTGGAACAGAATAAAGAAAAAAGAATGAAAAGAAATGAAGACAGCCTAAGAGACCTCTGGAACAACACTCGCATTATAGGGGTACCAGAAGTAGAAGAGAGAGAGGAAGGACCCAAGAAAATATTTGAAGAGATTATAGTCGAAAACTTTCCCAACATAGGAAAGGAAATAGCCACCAAGTCCAGGAAGCGCAGAGAGTCCCATAAGGATAAACCCAAGGAGAAACACATCGAGACACACAGTAATCAAATTGGCAAAAATTAAAGACAAAGAAAAATTATTGAAAGCAGCAAGGGAAAAACAACCAATAACATACAAGGGAACTCCCATAAGGTTAACAGCTGATTTCTCAGCAGAAACTCTACAAGCCAGAAGGGAGTGGCATGAAATACTTAAAGTGATGACAGGGAAGAACCTACAACCAAGATTACTCTATCCAGCAAGGATCTCATTTAGATTTGATTGAGAAATCAAAAGCTTTACAGACAAGCAAAAGGTAAGAGAATTTAGCACGACCAAACCAGCTCTACAACAAATGCTAAAGGAACTTCTCTAAGTGGGAAACAAAAGAGAAGAAAGAACTTACAGAAACAAACCCAAAACAATTAAGAAAGTGGTAATAGGAACATAAATATCAATAATTATTCTAAACGTGAATGGATAAATGCTCCAACCAAAAGACACAGGCTTGCTGAATGGATACAAAAACAAGACCCATATATATGCTGTCTACAAGAGACCCATTTCAGACCTAGGGACACATTCAGACTGAAAGTGAGGGTATGGAAAAACATATTCCATGCAAATGGAAATCAAAAGAAAGCTGGAGCAGCAATACTAATACCAGATAAAATAGACTTTAAAATAAAGAATGTTACAAGAGACAAGGAAGGACACTACATAATGATCAGGGGATCAATACAAGAAGAAGATATAACAATTATAAATATATATGCACCCAACATAGGAGCACCTCAATACATAAGGCAACCGCTAACCGCTATAAAAGAGGAAACCGACAGTAACACAATAATAGTGGGGGACATTAACACCTCACTTACACCAAGGGACAGATCATACAAAATGAAAATAAATAAGGAAACAGAAGCTTTAAATGACACAATAGACCAGATAGATTTAATTGGTATTTATAGGACATTCCATCCAAAAACAGCAAATTACACTTTCTTCTCAAGTGCGCATGGAACATTCTCCAGGATAGATCACATCTTGGGTCACAAATCAAGCCTCAGTAAATTTAAGAAAATTGCAATCATATCAAGCATCTTTTCTGACCACAATGCTATGAGATTAGAAATGAATTACAGGGGAAAAAACGTAAAAAACACAAACACATGGAGGCTAATCACTACGTTACTAAATAACCAAGAGATCACTGAAGAAATCAAAAAGGAAATAAAAAAATACCTAGAGAAAAATGACAATGAAAACACGACAATGAAAACCTATGGGATGCAGCAAAAGCAGTTCTAAGAGGGAAGTTTATAGCTATACAAGCCTACCTCAAGAAACAAGAAAAATCTCAAATAAACAATTTAACCTTACACCTAAAGGAACTAGAGAAAGAAGAACCAAAAAACCCCAAAGTTAGCAGAAGGAAAGAAATCATAAAGATCAGAGCAGAAATAAATGAAATAGAAAGAAAGAAAACAATGGCAAAGATCAATAAAACTAAAACCTGGTTCTTTGAGAAGATAAACAAAATTGATAAACCATTAGCCAGACTCCTGAAGAAAAAGAGGGAGAGGACTCAAATCAATAAAATTAGAAATGAAAAAGGAGAAGTTACAACAGACACCACAGAAATACAAAGCATCCTAAGAGACTACTACAAGTAACTGTATGCCAATAAAATGGACAACTGGTCAGAAATGGACAAATTCCTAGAAAGGTATAACTTTCCAAGACTGAACCAGGAAGAAATAGAAAATATGATCAGACCAATCACAAGTAATGAAGTGGAAACTGTGATTAAAATCTTCCAACAAACCAAAGTCCAGGACCAGATGGCTTCACAAGTGAATTCTATCAAACATTTAGAGAAGAGCTAACACCATCCTTCGCAAACTCTTCCAAAAAATTGTGGAGGAAGGAATACTCCCAAATTCATTCTATGAGACCACCATCACCCTGATACCAAAACCAGATGAAGATACTACAAAAAAAGAAAATTACAGACAAATATCACTGATGAATATAGATGCAAAAATCCTCAACAAAATACTAGCAAACAGAATCCAACAACACATTAAAAGGATCATACACCATGAGGAAGTGGGATTTATCCCAGGTATGCAAGGATTCTTCAATATACGCAAATCAATCAATGTGATACACCATATTAACAAATTGAAGAATAAAAACCATATGATCATCTCAATAGATGCAGAAAAAGCTTTTGACAAAATTCAACATCCATTTATTATAAAAATTCTCCAGAAAGTGGGCATAGAGGGAACTTACCTCAACATAATAAAGGCCATATACAACAAACCCACAGCAAACATCATTCTCAATGGTGAAAAACTGAAAGCATTTCCTCTAAGATCAGGAACAAGACAAGGATGTCCACTCTCGCCACTATTATTCAACATAGTTTTGGAAGCCCTAGCCATGGCAATCGGAGAAGAAAAAGAAATAAAAGGAATCCAAATTGGAAAAGAAGAAGTAAAACTGTCACTGTTTGCAGAAGACATGATACTATACACAGAGAATCCTAAAGATGCCACCAGAAAACTACTAGAGCTAATCAATGAATTTGGTAAAGTTGCAGGATACAAAATTAATGCACAGAAATCTCTTGCACTACTAATACACTAATGATGAAAAATCTGAAAGAGAAGTTAAGGAAACACTCCCATTTACCACTGCAACAAAAAGAATAAAATACCTAGGAATAAACGTACCTAAGGAGAAAAAAAGACTGGTATGCAGAAAACTATAAGACACTGTTGAAAGAAATTAAAGATGATACCAACAGATGAAGAGATATACCGTGTTCTTGGATTGGAAGAATCAATATTGTGAAAATGACTATACTACCCAAAGCAATCTACAGATTCAATGCAATCCCTATCAAATTACCAATGGCATTTTTTACAGAACTAGAACAAAAAAAATCTTAAAATTTGTATGGAGACAAAAAAGACCCCGAATAGCCAAAGCAGTCTTGAGGGAAAAAAACAGAGCTAGAGGAATCAGGCTCCCTGACTTCAGACTATACTACAAAGCTACAGTAATCAAGACAGTATGGTACTGGCCCCAAAACAGAAATATAGATCAATGGAACAGGATAGAAAGTCCAGAGATAAACCCACGCACCTATGGTCAACTAATCTATGACAAAGGATGCAAGGATATACAATGGAGAAAACACAGTCTCTTCAATAAGTGGTGCTGGGACAACTGGACAGCTACATGTAAATGAATGAAATTAGAACACTCCCTAACACCATACACAAAAATAAACTCAAAATGGATCAGAGACCTAAATGTAAGACTGGACGCTATAAAACTCAGAGGAAAACATAGGAAGAACACTCTTTGACATAAATCACAGACAGATCTTCTTTGATCCACTTCCTAGAGTAATGGAAATAAAAAGAAAAATAAACAAATGGGACCTAGTGAAACTTCAAAGCTTTTGCAAAGCAAAGGAAACTATAAACAAGGCGAAAGGACAACTCTCAGAATGGGAGAAAATATTTGCAAATGAATCAACGGACAAAGGAATAATCTCCAAAATATATAAACAGCTCATGCAGCTCAATATTAAAAAAACAAACAGCCCAATCAAAAAATGGGCAGAAGGCCTAAACAGACATTTCTCCAAAGAAGACATACAGATGGCCAAGAAGCACATGAAAAGCTGCTCAACATCACTAATTATTAGAGAAATGCAAATCAAAACTACAATGAGGTATCACCTCACATCAGTTAGAATGGGCATCATCAGAAAATCTACAAACAACAAATGCTGCAGAGGGTGTGGAGAAAAGGGAATCCTCTTGCACAGTTGGTGGGAATGTAAAGTGATACAGCCACTATGGAGAACAGTATGGAGGTTCCTTAAAAAACTAAAAATTGACACACGGCCCGCCGCCGCCATCTTGAACTGCTGTGAGGTGCTCAGCGTGTCTGCACGTGGATCTGCACATGCGTCTGCACATGGCCCTTGAAGCTACAGTGTTCGCTGAAGCCAGTTCGCACTAGGAACTCCGGTGTGAAGGGCTGGGCGCGAGGCCTCTGCACGCAGCCCCCTATGAGCAAGTGCATCTAGACCAAGCACAAAGGAAAAAGAAAAAGATACATCAGAAATACATCTGCACGTGGAACAACTCCTACAGAACACCCACTGAACACTGGCAGAAGTCCTCAGACCTCCCAAAAGGCAAGAAACTCCCCCACGTACCTGGGTAGGGCAAAAGAAAAAAGAAAAAAGAGACAAAAGAATAGGGAGGGAACCTGCACCAGTGGGAGGGAGCTGTGAAGGAGGAAAGGTTTCCACACACTAGGAAGCCCCTTCGCAGGCGGAGACTGCGGGTGGCGGAGAGGGGAAGCTTCAGAGCCGCGGAGGAGAGCGCAGCAACAGGCGTGCAGAGGGCAAAGTGGAGAGATTCGCGCACAGAGGATTGGTGCCGACCGGGACTCACCAGCCTGAGAGGCTTGTCTGCTCACCCGCCAGGACGGGTGGGGGCTGAGAGCTGAGGCTCGGGCTTCGGTCGGATCGTAGGGAGAGGACTGGCAGCGCGAACACAGCCTGAAGGGGTTAGTGCACCACGGCTAGCCGGGCGGGAGTCCGGGGAAATGTCTGGACCTGCTGAAGACACAAGAGATTTTTTCTTCCCTCTTCGTTTCCTGGTGCGCGAGGAGAGGGGATTAAGAGCGCTGCTTAAAGGAGGTCCAGAGACGGTCTCGAGCCGCGGCTATCAGCACGGACCCCAGAGATGGGCATGAGACGCTAAGGCCACTGCTGCTGCCACCAAGAAGTCTGTGTGCGAGCACAGGTCACTCTCCACAACTCTCCTCCCGGGAGCCTGTGCAGCACGCCACTGCCAGGGTCCCGGGATCCAGGGACAACTTCCCTGGGAGAACACACGGCGCGCCTCAGGATGGTGCAATGTCACGCTGGCCTCTGCCGCCGCAGGCTCGCCCCGCACTCCGTGCCCCTCCCTCCCCCCAGGCCTGAGGGAGCCAGAACCCCCGAATCAGCTGCTCCTTTAACCCTGTCCTGTCTGAGCGAAGAACAGACACTCTCCGGCGACCTATATGCAGAGGCAGGGCCAAATCCAAAGCTGAACTCCAGAAGCTGTGCGAACAAAGAAGAGAAAGGGAAATTTCTCCCAGCAGCCTCAGGAGCAGCGGATTAAATCTCCACAATTAACTTGATGTACCCTGCATTGGTGGAAAACCTAAATAGACAACGAATCATCCCAAATTGAGGAGGTGGACTTTGAGAGCAAGATATATTTTTTCCCCTTTTCCTCGTTTTGTGAGTGTGTATGTGTATGCTTCTGTGTGAGATTTCGTCTGTATAGCTTTGCTTTCACCATTTGTCCTAGGGTTCTGTCCATCCGTTTTTGTTTTTCTTTTACTTAAAATTTTTTGTCTTAATAATTATTTTTTATTTTAATAACTTTATCTTACTTTATTTTATCCTCTTTCTTTCTTTCTTCTTTTTCTCCCTTTTATTCTGAGCCATGTGGATGAAAGGCTCTTGGTGCTCCAGCCAGGAGTCAGTGTTGTGCCTCTGAGGTGGGAGAGCCAACTTCAGGACACTGGTCCACAAGAGACATCCCAGCTCCACGTAATATCAAACGGCGAAAATCTCCCAGAGATCTCCATCTCAACACCAACACCCAGCTTCACTCAAGGACCAGCAAGCTACAGTGCTGGACACCCTATGCCAAACAACTAGCAAGACAGGAACACAACCCCACCCATTAGCAAAGAGGCTGCCTAAAATCATAATAAGGCCACAGACACCCCAAAACACACCACCAGACATGGACCTGCCCACCAGAAAGACAAGATCCAGCCTCATCCACCAGAACACAGGCACTAGTCCCCTCCATCAGGAAGCCTACACAACCCACTGAAGCAACTTTAGCCACTGGGGACAGACACCAAAAACAACGGGAACTACGAACATGCAGCCTGCAAAAAGGAGACCCCAAACACAGTAAGATAAGCAAAATGAGAAGACAGAAAAACACACAGCAGATGAAGGAGCAAGATAAAAACCCACCAGACCTAACAAATGAAGAGGAAATAGGCAGTCTACCTGAAAAAGAATTCAGAATAATGATAGTAAAGATGATCCAAAATCTTGGAAATAGAATAGAGAAAATGAAAGAAACATTTAACAAGGACCTAGAAGAGCTAAAGAGGAAACAAGCAATGATGAACAACACAATAAATGAAATTAAAAATATTCTAGAAGGGATCAATAGCAGAATAACTGAGGCAGAAGAACAGGTAAGTGACCTGGAAGATAAATAGTGGAAATAACTACTGCAGAGCAGAATAAAGAAAAAAGAATGAAAAGAACCGAGGACAGTATCAGAGACCTCTGGGACAACACTAAACGCACCAACATTCGAATTATAGGGGTCCCAGAAGAAGAAGAGAAAAAGAAAGGGACTGAGAAAATATTTGAAGAGATTATAGTTGAAAACTTCCCTAATATGGGAAAGGAAATAGTTATCAAGTCCAGGAAGCACAGAGAGTCCCATACAGGATAAATCCAAGGAGAAACACGCCAAGACACATACTAATCAAACTGTCAAAAATTAAATACAAGGAAAACATATTAAAAGCAGCAAGGGAAAAGCAACAAATAATACACAAGGCAATCCCCATAAGGTTAACAGCTGATCTTTCAGCAGAAACTCTGCAAGCCAGAAGACACTGGCAGGACATATTTAAAGTGATGAAAGGGAAGAACCTCCAACAAAGATTACTGTACTGAGCAAGGATCTCATTCAGATTTGATGGAGAAATTAAAACCTTTACAGACAAGCAAGAGTTAAGAGAATTCAGCACCACTAAACTAGCTTTACAACAAACACTAAAGGAACTTCTCTAGGCAAGAAACACAAGAGAAGGAAAAGACCTACAATAACAAATGCAAAACAATTAAGAAAATGGGAATAGGAACATACATATCGATAATTACCTTAAATGTAAATGGATTAAATGCTCCCACCAAAAGACATAGACTGGCTGAATGGATACAAAAACAAGACCCATATATATGCTGTCTACAAGAGACCCACTTCAGACCTAGAGACACATACAGACTGAAAGTGAGGGCATGGAAAAAGATATTCCATGCAAATGGAAATCAAAAGAAAGTTGGAGTAGCAATTCTCATATAAGACAAAATAGACTTTAAAATAAAGACTATTACAAGAGACAAAGAAGGACACTACATAATGATCAAGGGGTCGATCCAAGAAGAAGATATAACAATTGTAAATATTTAGGCACCCAACATAGGAGCACCTCAATACATAAGGCAAATACTAACAGCCATAAAAGGGGAAATCGACAGTAACACATTCATAGTAGGGGACTTTAACACCCCACTTTCACCAATGGACAGATCATCCAAAATGAAAATAGATTAAGGAAACACAAGCTTTAAATGATACATTAAACGAGATGAACTTAATTGATATTTATAGGACATTCCATCCAAAAACAACAGAATACACATTTTTCTCAAGTGCTCATGGAACATTCTCCAGGATAGATCATATCTTGGGTCACAAATCAAGCCTTGGTAAATTTAAGAAAATTGAAATTGTATCAAGTATCTTTTCTGACCACAGTGCTATGAGACTAGATATCCATTACAGGAAAAGATCTGTAAAACATACAAACACATGGAGGCTAAACAATACATTACTTAATAACGAAGTGATCACTGAAGAAATCAAAGAGGAAATAAAAAAATACCTAGAAACAAATGACAATGGAGCCACGACGACCCAAAATCTATGGGATGCAGCAAAAGCAGTTCTAAGAGGGAAGTTTATAGCAATACAATCCTACCTTAAGAAACAGGAAACATCTCGAATAAACAACCTAACCTTGCACCTAAAGCAATTAGAGAAAGAAGAACAAAGAAACCCCAAAGTTAGCAGAAGGAAAGAAATCATAACGATCAGATCAGAAATAAAAAGAAATGAAGGAAATGATAGCAAAAATCAATAAAACTAAAAGCTGGTTCTTTGAGAAGATAAACAAAATTGATAAACCATTAGCCAGACTCATCAAGAAAAAAAGGGAGAAGACTCAAATCAACAGAATTAGAAATGAAAAAGGAAAAGTAACAACTGACACTTCAGAAATACAAAAGATCATGAGAGATTACTACAAGCAACTCTATGCCAATAAAATGGAAAACCTGGAAGAAATGGAAAAATTCTTAGAAATGCACAACCTGCCAAGACCAAATCAGGAAGAATTAGAAAATATGAACAGACCAATCACAAGCACTGAAATTGAAGCTGAGATTAAAAATCTTCCAACAAACAAAAGCCCAGGACCAGATGGCTCCACAGGCGAATTCTATCAAACATTTAGGGAAGAGCTAACACCTATCCTTCTCAAACTCTTCCAAAATATAGCAGAAGGAGGGACACTCCCAAACTCATTCTACAAGGCCATCATCACCCTGATACCAAAACCAGACAAAGATGTCACAAAGAAAGAAAACTACGGGCCAATATCACTGATGAATATAGATGCAAAAATCCTCAACAAAATACTAGCAAACAGAATCCAGCAGCACATTAAAAGGATCATACACCATGATCAAGTGGGGTTTATTCCAGGAATGCAAGGATTCTTCAATATACGCAAATCAATCAACGTGATTCACTATATTCACAAATTGAAGGAGAAAAACCATATGATCATCTCAATAGATGCAGAGAACGCTTTTGACAAAATTCAACACCGAATTATGATAAAAACCCTGCAGAAAGTAGGCATAGAGGGAGCTTTCCTCAACATAATAAAGGCCATATATGACAAACCCACAGCCAACATCGTCCTCAATGGTGAAAAACTGAAAGCATTTCCACTAAGATCAGGAACAAGACAAGGCTGCCCACTCTCACCACTATTATTCAACATTGTTTTGGAATTTTTAGCCACAGCAATCAGAGAAGAAAAAGAAATAAAAGGAATCCAAATCCGAAAAGAAGAAGTAAAGCTGTCACTGTTTGCAGATGACATGATACTATACATAGAGTATCCTAAAGATGCTACTAGAAAACTACTAGAGCTCATCAATGAATTTGGTAAAGTAGCAGGATACAAAATTAATGCACAGAAATCTCTGGCATTCCTATACACTAATGATGAAAAATCTGAAAGTGAAATTAAGAAAACACTCCCATTTACCATTGCAACAAAAAGAATAAAATATCTAGGAATAAACCTACCTAAGGAGACAAAAGACCTGTATGCAGAAAATTATAAAACACTGATGAAAGAAATTAAAGATTATACAAATAGATGGAGAGATATACCATGTTCTTGGATTGGAAGAATCAACATTGTGAAAATGACTCTACCACCCAAAGCAATCTACAGATTCAATGCAATCCTATCAAATTACCACTGGCATTTTTCACAGAACTAGAACAAAAACTTTCACAATTTGTATGGAAACACAAAAGACCCCGAATAGCCAAAGCAATCTTGAGAACGAAAAATGGAGATGGAGGAATCAGGCTCCCTGACTTCAGACTATACTACAAAGCTACAGTAATCAAGACAGTATGGTACTGGCACAAAAACAGAAAGATAGATCAATGGAACAGGATAGAAAGCCCAGAGATAAACCCACACACTTATGGTCACCTTATCTTTGATAAAGGAGGCAGGAATGTACAGTGGAGAAAGGACAGCCTCTTCAATAAGTAGTGCTGGGAAAACTGGACAGGTACATCTAGAAGTATGAGATTAGAACACTCCCTAACACCATACACAAAAATAAGCTCAAAATGGATTAAAGACCTAAATGTAAGGCCAGAAACTATCAAACTCTTAGAGGAAAGCACAGGCAGAACACTCTATGACATAAATCACAGCAAGATCCTTTTTGACCCACCTCCTAGAGAAATGGAAATAAAAACAAAAATAAACAAATGGGACCTAATGAAACTTAAAAGCTTTTGCACAGCAAAGGAAACCATAAACAAGACCAAAAGACAACCCTCAGAATGGGTGAAAATATTTGCAAATGAAGCAACTGATAAAGGATTAATCTCCAAAATTTACAAGCTCATGCAGCTCAATATCAAAAAAACAAACAACCCAATCCAAAAATGGGCAGAAGACCTAAATAGACATTTCTCCAAAGAAGATATACAGATTGCCAACAAACACTTGAAAGAATGCTCAACATCATTAATAATTAGAGAAATGCAAATCAAAACTACAATGAGATATCATCTCACACCAGTCAGAATGGCCATCATCAAAAAATCTAGAAACAATAAATGCTGGAGAGGGTGTGGAGAAAAGGGAACACTCTTGCACTGCTGGTGGGAATGTAAATTGATATAGCCCCTATGGAGAACAGTATGGAGGTTCCTTAAAAAACTACAAATAGAACTACCATACGACCCAGCAATCCCACTACTGGGCATATACCCTGAGAAAACCATAATTCAAAAAGAGTCATGTACCAAAATGTTCATTGCAGCTCTATTTACAATAGCCAGGAGATGGAAGCAACCTAAGTGTCCATCATCGGATGAATAGATAAAGAAGATGTGGCACATATATACAATGGAATACTACTCAGCCATAAAAAGAAATGAAATTGAGTTATTTGTAGTGAGGTGGATGGAGCTAGAGTCTGTCATACAGAGTGAAGTAAGTCAGAAAGGGAAAAACAAATACTGTAGGCTAACACATATATATGGAATCTAGGGGAAAAAAAAAGGTCATGAAGAACCTAGGGGTAAGATGGGAATGGAGAAGCAGACCTGCTAGAGAATGGACTTGAGGATGTGGGGAGGGGGAAGGGTAGGCTGTGACAAAGCGAGAGAGTGGCGTGGACATATATACACTACCAAACGTAGAATAGATAGCTGGTGGGAAGCAGCTGCATAGCACAGGGAGATCAGCTAGGTGCTTTGTGATCACCTGGGGGGGTGGGATGGGGAGGGTAGGAGGGAGGCAGATGCAAGAGGGAGGAGATGTGGGAACATGTGTATATGTATGACTGATTCACTTTGTTATAAAGCAGAAACTAACACACCATTGTGAAGCAATTATACTCCAATAAAGATGTTAAAAAAGAAAAAAAAAAGAAAATTAAGTTAAACAAGCCCCTAATTATAGACTACAGACCATAGGAAAAACAATGAAAAGGATAACAATGAACCCCAAGTCTTTGGAATACAGCCAAACTCAGAAAAAATGCATATAATCTCAATAATGTTTAGTATTAAAGAAGAAAGACTAAAAAACAAGGAATTCAGGATCTAAAGAAATTATAAAAGAACAACAATAATAAAATAAGAGAATGTGGAAAGAGGGAATTTATTATTGTGTGGCTGGACCACACTGACTCTATTTTGTCAGCTCCATCTTAGGTCCATGGTCTACCCCCCTGAGCATGTGCATTTCTAACAAATTCCTAGATGCTGCTGAGGCTCCTGTTTGGGGCCACACTTTGAGAATCATTGACTTCAAGGCCAGAGAGAGAGAGGACCTGAGGCTGAAGGTCAAGTGGCTGCAGCTGTGAGAGTGGGCTGCAGAGACTAGGAACCATGCAGGCCCTGATGACATGATTTACCTTTTTGAGTTCTTTTCACTATCAATCCATCTACCTGCCAACTCCCTCTAAAGCCAGATAACCTCACCTACTTCAAAAGGGATTTAAGTATCATTAGTTGTAATGAGATTTTATACTAATAAGACTTTATTGCTACCTATAAAATATATACTCTGTTGGTATGCTACCATGCAGTCTGTCCTAAATGAGAGGAACCCAACTTTGCCTGACAGAATAAATGGACGCAATACATTTTGTAAAAAAAAACCACCAAAAACTAAACATCGAATTACCATATGACCCAGCAATCCCACTACTGGGCATATAACCAGAGAAAACCATAATTCAAAAAGACACATGCGGGCTTCCCTGGTGGCGCAGTGGTTGAGAGTCCGCCTGCTGATGCAGGGGACGCAGGTTCGTGCCCTGGTCCAGGACGATCCCACATGCCGCGGAACGGCTGGGCCCGTGAGCCACGGCTGCTGAGCCTGCGTGTCCAGAGCCTGTGCTCCGCAACGGGAGAGGCCACAACAGTGAGAGGCCCGCATACCGCAAAAAACAAACAAACAAACAAACAAACAAAAAGACACATGCACCCCAATGTTCATTGCAGCACTATTTACAACAGCCAGGTCATGGAAGCAACCTAAATGCCCATCAACAGACAAATGGATAAATAAGTTCTGGTACATATATACAATGGAATATTACTCAGCCATAAAAAGGAACGAAAGTGGGTCATTTGTAGAGACGTGGATGGATCTAGAGACTGTCATACAGAGTGAAGTAAGTCAGAAAGAGAAAAATATTGTATATTAATGCATATATGTGGAACCTAGAAAAATGGTACAGATGAACTGGTTTACAGGGCAGAAAATGAGACACAGATGTAGAGAACAAACGTATGGACACCAAGAGGGGAAAGTGGCTGGGGGGGATGGTGGTGGTGTGATGAATTGGGAGATTGGGATTGACATATATACACTAATATGTATAAAATGGATAACTAATAAGAACCTGCTGTATAAAAAAATAAAGTGAAATTCAAAAATTCAAAAAAAAAAAAAAAACTAATGGAAAGCCTGATTACTTCATTCAGATCAACAGGAATTAATTACATGGACTGAAGGGACTGGTAAATATGATTTATAACTTTATGACTTTGGGAAATATACTAGCTTTAATCTTAGTTTTTCAGAAAAAAACTTTTCTCTTAGGCTATTACCTACAACAGGTTGATAAAGTATGCCTTTGTAAACAAAGAGAAAACATTTATCTTCTTCTCTCTACCTGGTTGATCCTGCTAGTAGTATATGCTTGTCTCAAAGATTAAGCCATGTATGTCTAAGTATGCATGGCTGGTACAGTGAATCTGCAGATGGCTCATTAAATCAGTTATGGTTCCTTTGGTCACTCATTATTGCAACTGGATTACAACTAGTTATACCAATCATTGTATTAATTTGTTCTTTGTTTCCAGATTGTTTGTGCTTTGTACTTTGTCAATGTTACTAACTGCATTACTTATATCCTATTTTATAAGATTGTTGTCTCTTACAGTACCCAGTGTGAAACAAGGTCTCCAACAAAACTTTTATGGCTAAACATCTTGAGGAAACAGATCACATTTATAATATAAAATAATTGTAATAATGTGATTCTAAGTATGGGAAGAAGCAACAAGGGAAAATGTCTCCTGGATCATAATTGACAGAGGATCCAGAGAATCTTTAATTATTGATAGGGCCTAATCCAACAATTAGCACCTGGAGTTGCATTTTAAGAATTTTTGCCTGACCTGGGATGAGCCTCCCAGTGCTGTGGGACAAAATTTGATCATGAAGTGTCTCCCAAATATTGGTCAAATTCCTGACCAAGAGGAGAAGATCTAAGAAATGGAATGTTTCCTGCCATATCAGCCATTAGACTGCAGCCACTCCCTATGGTGAGCCCCGAGGAAACTCAGGATTTGAAAATACAGGATACAGGCCCCAGATAGCTGAGGTGCATATCAAAGGAATGACTTTAGTGAGCCCAGACTCTTGCATCTTCCCATACATAGAAAAGCACTAAATTCCTTAACTTGAGATGTTGCCTCCTGGGCTTGAAGTCCTCAAAATTCCCGTTGAATAAAACATAACTCTCAACTTTTAGGCTGTGAATATTCTTTAAGTCTACAGGTGTAAAGTAGATACTTTCCAAAGAGGAACAAGAGAAGCAACATTTGGAACACTGGCACTGATGGTGGACATTCCCAGAAAGATCCATTTGACGAGACACAACAAGAAGCAGTTACAACGGTCATCGCCCCTTTTTCCACAAGACTGTGGAATGGACATTGACAGTGGGGAACTGTAACAGGAAAGAGCAAATTCTGACTCCATGTTGGTTCTGTTTCCTTTACTTTAACCTTTGCTTTTCGTTGCTTTTGTTATTATTATAATCACTGTCTATAGCTGTAAGCATACAAAATGGCCTGCCACAGGGAACCCTGCCCCTCTGCCTGTTAAACTAGAAGGCCTTTATTCAGCTCACAGAGAGATATTCTGACCCTGCCCACCTGTGAATGGGCTGCAGAAAAGAAGAAATTAACACATCCCCTTCCCATGTGGGCTGAGGGAGGAGATTTTGCAAGACAAATGGTCTTTTTACTTTACTTCCTCACCTCTCCCCCCTCTCTGTTCTATAAGAGAAACTGGCATCCAGACCCTGATAAGACGTTTTTGGGGTACACTAGTCTGCTATCTTTTCGGTCTGCCAGGTTTCTGAATGAAGATGCTATTCCTTGCCTCAACACCTTGTCTCCCAATTTATTGGCTTGTCGTGCTGCAAGCAGAGCAAGCTTGGACTCAGTAACAATACACGAAGCAAAAACTAACAGAACTAAAAGGAGAAATAGACAAATCCACAATTATAATCAAAGACTTTAATATTCCACTCTCAGTAATTGATAGTAGTAGACAGAAAATCAACAAGGATACAGAACTGAACTCCACCACCAACCAGCTGGATCTAATTGACATTTATACAATACTTCACTCAAAAACAATATACACGTCACTCAAAAACAAAATATACATTCTTTCTTTTTGTTTTTATTCCTGTTGGGATTTTATTTTTAACCATTTAAAAATATTGAAGTATAGTTAAGTTACAATGTTGTGTTAGCTTCAGGTGTACAGCAAAGTGATTCATATATATATATATATATATATACACACTTTTTCAGATTTTTACAAGACATTGAATATAGTTCCCTGTGCTATACAGTAGGTCCTTGTTTTTGTTGCTTCTTTTTATTGAAGTATAGTTGATTTACAATGTGTTAATTTCTGCTATACAGCAAAGTGATTCAGTTATCCATATATATACATTCTTTTTTTAATATTCTTTTCCATTATGGTTTATCACAGGATATTGAATACAGTTCTCTGTGCTATATAGTAAGACCTTGTTGTTTATCCATTCTATATATAATAGCTTATATCTGCTAGCCCCAAACTCCCACTCCATCCCTCCTCTAACCCCTTTTCCCTTGGCAACCACAAGTCTGTTCTCTATGTCTGTGAGTCTGTCTCTGTTTCGTAGATAGGGTCATTTGTGTCATAACTTGTTTAAAATATACATTCTTTACAAAAGCACATGGAACACATTGACCAACAGATTATACTGTGGGTTATAAAATAATATCTAATTGATAAAACAATATCACAACTTTAATCAAAATTCCAGCAGGAATTTTTGTAAATACAGACAAGCTGAATCTAAAATTCAAATGGAAAGCAAAGGAACTGGAATAGCCAAAACAATTTGGTAAAAGAAGAATAAAGGTGGAGGAATCATACTACCTGATTTTAAGAATTACCATAAAGTTACAATAATCAAGACACGTAGACCAGGGGGACATAATAGAGAATCTAAATATAGGTCCACACAAATATGGCCAACTGATTTTTTAAAATACTGTATTTTAAAATATTTAAAGACTCACAAAAAGTTGCAAAGAATAATACAGAGATTTAACCTATACCTTTTACACAGCTTCCCTCAAGATCCCCCATTGATAGTGTTTTACATAACCCAAAACCAGGAAACTGACAAAGTCAGTTTATTTATTTATTTATTTATTTATGGCTGCGTTGGGTCTTCGTTGTTGTGCGTGGGCTTTCTCTAGGTGCAGTGAGCAGGGGCTACTCTTCGATGTGGTGCGTGGGCTTCTCATTGTGGTGGATTCTCTTTGTTGCAGAGCATGGGCTCTAGGCATGTGGTCTTCAGCAGTTGTGGCACGTGGGCTCAGTAGTTGTGGCTCATGGGCTCAGTAGTTGTGGTTCGCGGGCTCTAGAGTGCAGGCTCAGTAGTTGTGGTGCACGGGCTTAGTTGCTCCGTGGCATGTGAGACCTCCTGGCCCAGGGCTTGAACCCATCTCCCCTGCATTGGCAGGCGGATTCTTAACCACTGCGCCACCAGGGACGTCCCAAGTCAGTTGATTTTTGACAAACGTTCAAAGGCAATTCAAAGGAGAAAAGCTAGTCTTTACAACAAGTGGTTCAAGAACTACTAGGTATCATATGTAAAATAATGAAACTTGACTTAAACTTCACACCTTATGCAAATATTAACTGACATGGATTATAGATCTAAATGTAAAACTGAAGACTATCAAACTTTTAGAATAGTAGGAAAAAATGTTTATTACCTGTGATTAGGTAATGAGTCTTAGATATGACACCAAATGGCATTATTTCATTCTTTTTTATGGCTGAGTAATAGTCCATTGTGTATGTACACCACATCTTCTTTATCCACTCATCTGTTGATGGACACTTAGATCGCTTCCGTGTCTTGGAGATCGTAAATAGTGCTATGAACATTGGGGTGCATGTATCTTTTCTCATTAGAGTTCTCGTCTTTTGCAGATATATGCCCAGGAGTGGGATTGCTGGATCATACGGCAACTATATTTTTAGTTTTTTAAGGAATCTCCATACTGTTCTCCATAGTGGCTACACCAATTTACGTTCCCACCAACAGCGTAGGAGGATTCCCTTTTCTCCACACGCTCTCCAGCATTTATTGTTTGTAGACTTTTTTTTTTAAATGTGGGGGAATGATGATTTATTGAAGGCCTACTATGGGCCGAGTGATTTATTTGTAGACTTTTTGATGATGGCCATTCTGACCATATGAGGTGATCCCTCATTGTAGTTTTGATTTACATTTCTCTAATAATTAGCAATGCTGAGCATCTTTTCATGTGCCTGTTGGTCTTCTGTATGTCTTCTTTGGAGAAATGTATACTTAAGTTTTCTGCCCATTTTTTGGTGGGGTTGTCTTTTTTTTTGATATTGAGTTGTATGAGCTGTTTGTATATTTTGGAAATTAAGTCTTTGTTGGTCACATCGTTTGCAAATATTTTCTTCCAGTCCATATGTTGTCTGGGAAATTTGTCATTTAAAAAAATTTCCGAAGTGCTGAATGTCACAGGCAGCAATAAAATATTCAGAGGGAAAAAACCATGTGTCTCACACAAAGAAGTGACAATCCTGATAAATGATGATAAAAGAGACGTATATAGAACAGCTGCTTACAAACTGCTGTTTTCAAAAATATGTATTTTAATGACCTTTGCCAAACAATAATTTGAAGATATTTTACATGAAACTCTTCTTGACAAATTAAATTTGTCTACTATTAAAAGTTAGAATTAAACTATGTTTTTAGACAAAATTATATTTGAAAGTATCACATTTTTCAGATTAAAAAACAAGCTAGTGATATGCTGTTTGTTGCTATTGATAATTTTTGCAGAATTTCAGAAAGTGTGAATCCCTGATTGCCAAAATATGTGACTGTCTCAAATTTCATTTCGCCTTATTTTAAAGAAGTCCCCACAAAACAATTCTGCCTATCCCATTCTAAATACTGTAAGTTGTGAGAAACAGTGCTTCTAAAAAAATTGGTTTGTACCGGTTATTCATCCATAGCTCTCAGTTCCACAGGAGGCTGGAGGCCTGCACACATTTCCCAGCCTTCCTTGCCAGCTGGCTTCCATTATGACAGTAACATAGGAGTCACTGACAAAAGATTTGTTTTTAAAGCCAGAGGAAGGGCAAATCCACATTTCCCCTCAGCTTCTGGTACTTCTGGCAGCTGCAGCAGCAATGGCGGCGGTTAAGCGTGGCTCCTGGGTTCCTTCCTGCACAGGCACTGCAGTTCCAGCAGCAGCAACGGGTCAGCCAGCACCAGCACTTGCGGGCTTGGCTCTGGCAGTGACAGGCAAAGGTGCAATAGTCATGGTTGACGTTTATACCTCAGTTATGGGTTTCCCAGACACAAAGTCCCACTCTCAGACCATTTTCTCCCGCATGAGCCAGCATTAAAAAAGAGTGTGAATATAACACTTCCCTCAGCAAGGGAAAATGCCCAAAGAATGGTGGAAGATTATTAGATATCAGTGACCCACAGAGCCACTGTAGAGTACTGGTGAGGGTGGGGCTTATGCAGCTCTGCCTTTCTTTATGTCACGTTATTGGGCCCCATGGCAGTATGGTGTTCTTCCTTACAGGTTCTTGATCTCAAGGCTTTGTAAACTGCACTATGAATTTACCCAGACATGGATGTTCACATTCATGGCTTATGCATTTACCTGCATTGAGGAAATAATCATTGGAGCACCCCTTGGGAGAAATGCCTGTTTGTCTCAGGATTTGGGATTGCAAATATCGCTTCTGATTTCCTATTTGGGAAGGAAAAAGAGTTCCAAGCTTGACTCTTCCTACCAGAATTCAGAATTGCCCTCATTTTAGCAGTTAACTAGGCTTGTTTCCTAGGTATCCATTTCACTTCTGTACTTGCGTCAGGAAAATAAACACAGGGTAAGTTCAGGGGGAAATTTCCCAAAGATTTCAGGGAACATTGTATACACACAGAAAATTTGGAGTATACTGCAAAAATATGGGGAATGAGTTTAGGCTTACTGAGGTCTAGGTGGTCTCCTTGACGGAACAGACTGAGGAGGCACCCGGCACCCATTCATGTGGCAAATACATTCTTTTCTGTCCACTTGGACTACTACTAGCAGTATGCCTTGCCCTGGCAGCAGTGTATCACCACAACCCAGTCTAAGAGGTGAATAACTCTGCACAACCTAATCCTCAAGACCCTGACCACCCAACCCAAGGACACAATGGTGGTCCACTTTGCTGACATCATGCTGCTTTTCCTAGAGAATTGGAAGCGGCAAGAATCCTGCGTGTTTTGGTAAAACACCTATGCTTTTTTTTTTCTGGCCATATCGCGAGGCTTGCAGGTGCTTGCGGGATCTTAGTTGCCTGACCAGGGATTGAACCCGTGCCACAGCAGTGAAAGCACCAAGTCCTAACTACTGGACCACCACGGAACTTCCCAAAACACCTATGCTTGATTGGGGACATAAATCCTGGGAAAAAAGTGCTCACTCAACCAAGTTTTTGGGGGTCAGCATACCTCTCCCAACAAGTGAAACACAAATTCCACTTGTCCCCTATCCTCTCTATCCTATTGTGCACAAAGCACAGTAGGCCTCTTCAAATTTTGGTGAAAGCATTTACATTTGGGTATTGTGCTCCAAATGCATTTATTGGGTAGCCCTCAAATCTACTACTAAGTGGGGCCTTGAGCAAGAGAAGATTCTCTCTAGGAGGTACAAGCTCACGTTGTCTGTAGCAGATCCAAACCGTATTTGGAACTTGAGGTAAGAATCAGAAGAGATCCTGGTGTTTCTGAGCAAGACTGCCCATCAGGTTAACTACTAGGGTTCTACTGGAGATTAAGCATTCTTCCATGGGACACCACATAACTCTGCAACCTGGACTGGGTATGATCTGACAGCTTACCTGTGCACCTAGCAGCACCTTACAATCCATTAAATGCAGGTACAGATGGCATTAGGCTTGAATTAACCCTGAAGTTACTAAACTGCCTATTTGTGCCGAAACCAGTAAGATGGCCGTGGGTGGAGAACAAAAATGTTCAAGCTTGGTTTACAGGTAGCTCTGCATGACCTGCTGCCATCAGCAGTGAATGCTAAGGAATTATAGCCCCATGCAGGACACCAGTGAAGGAAAAACAGCCCAAAAACAGAGTTTCAAGAAGGTATGACACTGTCTCCTGTACCTGAAGACAGATGGCTTGTCTGGATCCTGATAGACGAGCAGGGACTTCCCCAAACAGGCTCAATGTCCCATGTGAAAGCTCACCAAAGGCTTCCTCTGCAGGGGACCAGATGGCCCACTCCTCACCATAACAAAGCCCAAGGCTGTGGGCATAAACCATGGCCCACAATGTGTGCCTATCCTCTCACCCTAGAAATTACGCTGAGCACCTGAAATCCAGGACTCCACTGTGCCTGGGCTCAGTGCCAGGGAAGAGAAGAGCTATTACTAGCCTAAGGAGGGAGGCCACTGCCCTCAGGGATGCGATACCCTGATGGGGACTGTGTCCTAGGCACTATGATAACCATGGCCCTTTGCTTGCATCTCTATTACCTGCTTCCTTACCTGAACGTGAGGGATTGCCCATATTCCCTAAAAGGTTTTCATTTCTTGAGGGTCTCAGGTCCTATCTACAACATGGGAATTAGGGAAAGAAGCAAGGATTCTGTTTTGTTTTTTCCTCTGCTGGTATCTAGGCAAAGTTCAGTGAATGGTGGCAAAGGGACATAAGCTCTGGCTCAGAGAAACATGTCTCTTTCTCACTCTGGATGCTCTTGGAGGGCCTGCACCTGAGTAGGGGCTGTGGATCTGTATGCTCACTTATTCAACCTCGTGAACTTTATTTTAATATTTATTTATTTAGGCTGCGCCGGGTCTTAGTTGAGGCCTGCGGGATCTTTTAGTTGTGGCATGCGGACTCGTAGCTGCGGCATGCATGCAGGATCTAGATTCCCAACCAGTGATTGAACCCGGGCCCCCTCCATTGGGAGCACGGAGTCTTACCCACTGGACCACCAGGCAAGTCCCTAAGCTTGTGAACTTTAATCACAAGTATTTCTGGTTTGCTCCAAGTGCTTGACAAGCCACACTGACCTTATAAAGGTCAATCAAGCCTCTGCCAGCACCAATCTGGTGTGTGGTCCAAGGAAGCTGCACTGCCAGGGTAAATGTGGGTCACTGAGGCCAAGGGTGGAGAGGGCCACCAGAAGAAATGGGGTCTTCTTGCCTTCTGTGTCTTGGGCACACCAGACCCTGGCCAGTAAAACTCAGGGTCAAGCAGAAGCGTATCTTTGGCCAATGGCTACTTTGTGGCTCAGTTACTGGGTGATATCTGCTCCTTGCTGGAGCCTGAAAGCCCTAGATCAGGGGTCAACAAACTTTTTCTGTAAAAAGTCATATAGGACTTCCCTGGTGGTCCAGTGGTTAAGACTCTGCACTTCCACTGCAGGAGGCACAGGTCTGATCCCTGGTAGGGGAAGCTCTGCATGCCGCATGGTGCGCCCCCCCAAAAAAAGTCATATAATTGGGGTGGGGCAGCTAAATTAGGAGTTTAGGATTAAAATATACACATTACTATATATAAAACAGATAACCAGCAAGGACCTACTGTACAGCACAGGGAACTATATTATCTTGTAATAACTTATAACGGAAAGGAATCTAAAAAAGAATAGATGTATAACTCAATCACTCTTCCGTACACCTGAAACTAACAAAACATTGTAAATCAACTATATTTCAATTTAAAAAGGCATATAACAATATTTTAGACTTTGCAACTCATAAGGTCTTTGTTGCACCTGCTCATCTCTGCCATTGTAGTATGAGAGCAGTCAATGAATAACTGTGGCTGTGTTCCAATACACTTTATTTACAAAAAGAAGCAATAGGCCAGATTTGGCCCAAGGACTGCAATATGCCAACCACTGGACCCTGAGGATACTCAGGAGATGACCTGGCTGCCGAGGGGACTATGCTCCTCTGTGAGATGGAAACTTCTAAGGTCTGGTGCTTTGCTAAGAGTTGTACATGGGTGCAGAACAGGGCACTGTGTGTGTGGAGTTTCTGACCAAGTGGTGGGTGCTGAGGCCCAAAAGTGAAGGCTGCATTGGAATAGGTAGAGCCTCCTCCTTCATAAGAAACAACTGCTTTATTCCAGATCAGGCCCAACCCCCCTACCCCCACGGTCCCTGGGTGGACACTGTCCTTACTGGGCCCTCAGGAGCCCTTGTGCTGTGGCCTGACCACCAGCCCCTCTCTGGTGATGGCCCAATTGTAGCTCTTGGGGGAGTCCAACGCTTCTTCCACCCGCGCCTCCAGGTTCTCTCGGGTGATGAAGTTTTTTGCCTCCTCCTATTGGAAGAGAGAAGGCCAACTGAATGGAAGCCCTCAGAACATGCCTGCTAGCCTTTAGCCCACTGAGGGAGGGGCTCCAGCTCTCCTGTGGGAAAGATGTCTGCAGCCCAGGTCTTCTCTGAGCACCCCGCTGACCTTCCAGTGGAAGAATATCAGGCAGCTTTGCCACATTCAGTTCTCTTAGACAATCATCCCCTGGACATTTCGGCCAAAACCCAGACACACCAGCTGTGACAATTCACTGGGTGGAATCAGTCTCTCAATATTGCCTAGATCTCTCAATCTCTCTCAAACTGTCCTCCCTCTATTACTTTAACTCAAGCCTCATCCATTCTCGCTGGATCACTTCTAACTGATCTCCCTGCTTTTAAGTCTCACACCTGGCATCCCAGGCCAAAATGTTTAAACCCTTTGGTGACTTTCCCACTCTCACAGCAAAATATAAACTCCTTGGGGAACGTGGGGGCCAGTCTCACAGACAGTGGCTAGCCAAGTGGCTAGCCACGTGAACACTACTGCATTGTCAACTCTCACCTCCGGGTCTTCGCGCCTGACAGACACTCTCCCTGCACGCCTCCTCTTCCAAATCCTCACCTGCTAACCCCGTGTCAAGACTCAAGGCTACTCTCTTCCAACTCTGCATGTAGCCACGGCCCCACCTCCCCCACCTGGCTGCGCGCAGGACTCGCGGCACCGGCAGAGTTCGCGGCCTGCAGCCCCACCCTCTGGAGACACGGCCCACCTGCAGCTGCAGCACTTCACGCTCCTTGAGCTGCACCCAAGCCTGCGCCTCTCGGGCCTGCCGGGCCTCCTCCTCCGCCTGCCGCCGCTCCTGCTCCCGCGCCTCCTGCCGCAGCCTGGCCATCCTGGGAGGAGTGAGAGGCCGAGGTTGAGCGTGGCTGGGTGTCTCCGGGCCGGCAAGGCGTCCCCGCCCCGCCTCCCGCCCCACTCACCGCAGCTCGCGCAGCCGCTGGTTCTCCGCCTGGTTCCAGGCCATCAGCTCGCGGTGCTCAGCGGCGTCCTCCAGTGCCTTGCGCTCTGCCAAGACACCGGTCCGGGCCTCGTGCACCTTCTTGCGCACCTCGGACACGAACTCCAGCCTGGACGGAGACGCGCCCAAGGTCGGCACTCTCTTCGCCCGCCCGCCCTAACACACACGCCGGACGGCACCGCTTCCCCCTCCGTCACACACACCTGAGGGCGCGCACCGTCTGGCGGTACTGCCGGTAACGCTCCGTCAGCACGAAGAATTCCGCAGGATCCACAGCGGGTGGGGTCGCCACGCGCCCAACCTTGGACTTGGCCGGCGGGTCGTGGCGGGTCTTGCGGCAGCGCACGGGGAGCAGAAACGGGGCTGGGGGCCGGCCCATGGGCCGCGCGCCCAGGGCGCTCAGCGCGCGAAACATGGCCAGACCACCTAGCGTCCGGCGCGCCGCAGGGCATCACTGGGGCCCGGAAGTGGCCGCGGGGCACCACGGGACGCGTAGTCCGCGGGCTCCGACCCCACCCTCTGTTGCCCGCTGACATTTGCGTCCGCCCCACCCCCCGGAACCTCGCTGTGTCCCCCCTGGGGGACCGGGTTCCGACCTGCATCCCTCCAGCCCCCACCCGGGGAAGGGTCTCAATGGAGAGAGAGGGGACAAAGGATGCAACAACTTCAGGGACCTCACACCTTTACTGGAGGGCAGCGGGGCGCGGCGCTCGGGGTCGGGTCTGCGGGAGGAGGGCGCGATCATTCCCCCGGACGCTCTGGTCACCTGACCGCAGAGCTGCGGCCTTACCCGCCCCCCCCCTCCTCCCCTCCTCTTCCCTCGCCTCTCGGCTTGGCCTCGCTGCTTCGGATTGGCCGACGGCCGGTATTGTGGCTCCCATGTCCTGCGGACGCCCCCTAGCCTCCTAGAAGACCCAGCCTGTGGGTTCTCTAGCTCATTGGGCTTAACGGGCGTTGCCCACCTGATATCTAAAAACCCGAGCTCACACCGACTGATATTAGGCGATAAGGTCTTGCCTTATAGGAATTTACGCTTTCTCCTTTAGTTATCGTGCTCCCGTGGTGCACTTTAAAATACAATTTGCAAAATAATAAACCATCTCCCTACACCTGTCTTCCGCTATTGGCCTTGGGGAGCTCTGCAATCACTGAGTCATTCCCAGTGCACGTATCAATGACCACCTGGTTATCGGGGCCGTACTGTAGAGTGTGAGGTCGCACCCCTCACCTCTTTCCACTGGCTGTGGGCCTGCCCACCTTGAGCCACACTGGCTTCCCTTGGCTGTCTAGAAGCCTAGGGGACTTCACAGCCGCCACTATCCTATTTATGGAGGTTTGTAGTACCCCGTTCTACTCCACTAGTGACTTCTAATCTTTTACTTTAATCTAACATAGTATTTCATCATAAATTGTCTAGGATTGGGGCTTCCCTGGTGGTGCAGTGGTTAAGAATCCACCTGCCAGTGCAGGGGACACGGGTTTGAGCCCTGGTCCGGGAAGATCCCACATGCTGAGAAGCAGCTAAGCCCGCGAGCCACAACTACTGAGCCCATGTGCCACAACTACTGAAGCCCGTGCGCCTAGAGCCCGTGCTCCACAACGAGAAGACACCACAATGAGAAGCCTGCGCACCGCAACTAAGAGTAGCCCCCCCCCCTCGCCGCAACTAGAGAAATCCCGCACACAGCAAAAAAGACCCAAGGCAACCAAAAATAAATAACTCAGTGGTGTATCATTCCCCCTCACCCCCAGCCAGTTCTTAGCTTACTTACCAGCAGTGTCTGCACCAGGTGCTGCTTCCTGTGGAGGAGCCACCGGGCCATGGTCCTACTCTCCGAGGGCACACTGTCCTCAGGGGGAGCCAGAACATCGCTTGGGAGGTTGGGGACAATTTGGCCTGGGCTGTGAGCTGCAGTGCCCAGAACCCTTCCTTAGAAGGGAACTGAGGCTGCAGCCTGCCCTCCCCACCTCCACCCAAGGCTTGAGGTAGATGAAAGAGCCCCAGGCAGCACCTTCTTCTCACTTAGGCTGGGGAGACCCTTCAACTCACCTGGGGGCCCAGGAGTATGTTGGGGGTCATGGAGTGAGCTGGAGGCTTGCTTTCCTTCAGGGTGCCAGCTGTGGGAGCAGTGCTGAGCCTTCGAGGGCTCAGGGTGGGTGGTCAGCAGCAGCACCAGGAGGCCTAGCCCAAAGCTGGCCATGGCAGGGCTGCTCCCATGGACAGTGGACAGCACTCAGGGAGTGCTCCCATCCATACCCCCTTCCTCTTCCTCCGGGGTCCCCTTGGACAACTGGCGTTTCAGGGGCAGCTTCAGTGTCTCCTAATGTTCTTCTCTCTTCTGCTATTGCTCCCTATACCAGGACTACAGGGGTCTGGACCCTGAGGGCTCCTGGCAACTAGCCACCTCTCAGAACCCCTGGGGCACAGAGGCTCCCCGCTTTGCCAGTTGAGGGCCTTCCCCAGTACGGCAGGACTACCCTTTCTTCCCTCAGGGATCCCAGAAGTGAGAGAAGGTTGGAGAGGGGAACAGGGGAGTTGTTCAAGAGACAGGCAGCAGTGTGGGGGAATCTGGGGCACCCAGTGCTGGGGGACGTTATTGGCAGGCCCTCAGCTCCTTTTCCCTGTGGGTTGCTATTTCTCTTCCATGGCAGTTGGGGATGTGTGGTGGTTACAGGGGCAAGGGTTTCTACCCCTTGTCCCTCCCACGCTAGGGGCAGCAGGCACAGGAATAGTGTTGTTGGGGAAAGATGAGGGAAAGGGGGCTTTTCTGGGCATGGGTCAGGGGTAGAGGGACTTGGGAGGGGGAAGAGGAGCAGTGTACCCAGAATAGAGCTCCATCCCGGAGCCCCAGCCCTGGGGAGGGCAGCCTTTTCACTCACCGAGGGAGAGCTGTGGATGAAGTGGCTCCTCCAGGCAGCAGTGGAACCCAGGCAGCCAGACCCAAGATTTATTGCTCAGGTAGTTCCACCCACTGCTCTGGGCCCACAGACTCCAATGACGTCTCAAAGAGGGGACGGGTGGCAGCTCGCCACCAACTCTCTTCCCTTCGCAGTGTATGTTCAGCTGCTGGCGCTGGGGTCACCAGACAGATGCCTCCTCCTTCCACCTTCCCAGGGATCTGAAGTCACAAGCCTGGCCTGTGCCCCTGAAGTCTCATCTAGCCACTTCCCTAGCTGCATTCTCAAGCTCCTGCCCTTAGGTCTAGAAAGCCCTCACAGCCCTCTCTGACACAGCAAATTATGGCCCTAAGAGAGGCAATGCCTGGGGTCTTCCTGAGTCCCACCCAGCTCAGGGCTTTCCCTGGTAGAAAAGTGGGGGCCTAAGAGTGAGGAGTCCAGCAGCCTGTTAAGAAGTCTGGGGAGAGCTATGACCACTCTTCCTGAGGGCTTGTTTGCCCACTTGTAAAATGGGTTGGGTGGGATGTCCTTAACCACACACCTGGGCACCAGGACTGGGTCACTCCATGTGGAAGTAGGTTTGGGTGGGGCATAGCTACCCCACAGGTGGCCTCTCTCTCCCTCCAAGCAGGTCCCTGACAGGGGGCCCAGTTAAGGGGGCAGTGCAGCCTTTGTGGGCCTATCCGAAGGTGGTAGGAATAATTTTGTCCCTCAAGGTTCCAACCCCTCCTCATCCTGTACTTGGCCCAGGACCATTCATGGATTTGGGCACAGCCCCTGGAATGCCAGAAAAGGCTCCCGCCTTAGTCTGCATCAGCTCAGCTTTCCGCTGCCAGCCACCAGCCTCTGGGGGGCAGAGGCCAATTTATAGGGTTAGCCAATCTCCGCCTTTGGACAGCAATTTGAACAGCAAGTGCAAGGGCAGGGTCAGGCTGGGCATCGCAGTGTCTGGTCACTGGGAGAGCAAGTGTGTCAAATTCTGTGGCAGAGATGGGGGAGATGACATCATGGGCACCTCGACTTCAGCTGCCCAGGCAGAAGGGCATGGGTGAATTTCCAAACTGACTTACCTGAAATGAATATTTGGACTGTATGATCAGTTAAACTGTTTTGGGAAACAGGTTTTGTCCCTTTATGTACCGGTTAACCAAGTAAATTTTAGGAAAACATTTGCTTTGTGGTTTAGTGAAAACAACTGAGTTCAATAAACTAGCTTAGTTCTGGTTTGGGTTTACAGAATGTTTTATTCAAAGGCCCTGGTGTTTATTTTAAAAAAGGAATGGGGGTGCCTTTATTTTTTCTGTAATTTGATTGTGGTTTTTCCTGAAAATTCCAAACAAGAACAAGCTTCCCAGGGGAAAGCTTCCCTTTCTTTCTGGCCACATAGTTTGCCTTTTAGGAATATTTGCTTTCCCCTTCCAGATTATAAACTCTGGAATTCATCCTTGTATCCCTCTCAGCAGGACACAGAAAGCCATTTGTTCACCACTGAGCTCTAGCTCACACTCAGCCCTGAGGCCACATTATTCCAGTCTGGGGGCTGCTGTAATCAGTTGGGAAAGCAGAGGTTTTGAGTTGAATGCTCAGGTGCTGTAGGAGCACAGAGGGGCACACCCCCTGAGCAGGTGGTCTGGGTGAAGGATGGAGAGTTAGCTAGTCTCGGCAATAGGGCTGCAGTGGGTGCTCTAGGGTAAGAGACAAAATGGAGAAGAGCTAACACAGGAACTACGGGGGGGATCTGTGGGGGGGGCAGGCCTGTGGGTTTGGTGCTCAGTGGGAGTAGGGGTGGGACAGGGTGGGTGGGGGCAGAGAATGCTGGAGGCTGCACGAAAGGGCAGTGGGCTTTAGAGACTGGGCAAACTGCTGGGTGTGCGGAGCCTGAGACTGGTGCCTCTGGGCCACTCTGTGGAGTCACAGTAGGAAGTGCGGTGTGTGGACCAGGAGCTCAGGGCTGGAGGAGGGCTGAGGGTCCACACCACACAGACTGCAGGAATGCCTGACCTCTGAGGAAGGGGGCTGTGGAGGAAAAGCTACAGAGTGAGGATAAAAGTCAGGAGGCAGTCATTACACCAAGCGGGTGCCAGTGGACAGGGAGACAGTGGATCCCTCGGGCTCAGCACTGAGGATGAAAGGGTAAGGAAGGAATATGCGGGAATGGAAGAACTTAGGCATGGGGGAAGTGCTTTTTTTCTCTTCTTTTAAATGAAAGATGAGCATATTGGGCAGGTGGGGGTAGAGGATGAAGGAAAACCCAGGACAGAGACAATTTGATGAAGTGAGGTCTCTGCAAGTGTGGCAGGCCCCAGAAGTTTGGGTGTACAGTGGGCACAGTCACAGCTGACTGACTGAGGAGTGGGCACTAGATGAAGCAATCTCCTCTGCCCTTCCCACACAATTGTGCCACGTGAGCTTCAACACACTTCCCTTTGAGCCTATGTCTCTTGACACCATGTAAGCTCTGAATAATACAGGAAAAGAAAGAGGTGAAGAGGGAGTGATGAGCCATACCTATAAGCTGAGGGAGAGAAGGGAGCAAAGAGCTGGGGTAATTCCTGCTTAAAGATGTCTGTTTAGCAACCAGGGGATATGTTCGTTGCACGGCTTGCTGACCCAAGGCTTGCCCTCCTCCATCTGCCTGGACATGGTTACACAGAGGCGCCAATAGGTAGCTTGCAAAGAGACAGGGTTTCCTTCCCAAGCATGGCAGCCCTCACCCGAAATTCTTTAGATTCTGTCTTTGCTTAATTTATCCATGCTTCTTTTAAACCTACTGACTTTTTGAGTTTATCGCCCCTTACAGTTCCTTGGTTCCTACAGAAGGACCACAGTACACCTACTGACTTACACGACTTCACCCCTTGCAACCTTCCAGAAGGTGGTCTGTCGTGGCACCCGGGCTTCGTGCATACACCCTGAATATGTGGTGCAGAACTTGGCTTCTATCTTGGAGCCACTGCGTCTTTGCTTGCCTGGAATCTGAGGCCCTCTGTGATACTGCTCCGCTGATCTTTCCTCCTTTCGCTCATCTAAACTTCCAATATCCTGCAGGTACAGTTCAAGTCCTACCTCCTCCAGCAAGCACGGCAGTGGTGATCTCTGTGCATTCCTCCATGGGCCAGACGGGGGTGCCACCTCTCACTCCTGACAGCCCCGAGGTGCCCCTGGCCCCTGATCCTTAAGAAAGGCCCCGAGGGCTGCAAGGTTCTCTCAGCCCTGAACTGACAGTCATGGCAACCGGTTTCCTCTCCTGTTCCTGTGTTGGGCTGATCATGAAGAAAGGAGGCCATGAACAGACACACCCTCCCAGCTGTGCCCTCAACTAAAGACCACATTTCCCAGCACACTTTGTAGCTCAGTGTGGTCTTATGACTAGGTTTTAGCCAATGGGGTATGAGTGGAAGTGAAAAGTGCAACTTTTGCTTCATGTCTTTAAAAATGAATTTGTTTGCCCATGCTCTTTTTGCTTCTCCATGGGAAAAGACAGCGACCTCAACCATGAGGATGAGAACAACATCCTAAGGGACACTGGGACCATGAGATGGAGGATACTGGGTCTCTGGACTGGGCAGACTGTTAACATGAAAAATAAATGAACATCCACCTTATTTAAGACACTTTGTCTAACATGTTAGGCTCAAATTCGAGTTGGGATCTAAGACTCCCACCATCCTGGCCTCTGGATCTGAGGCACTTCCACATAAAAGTCCTGGAAATGAGGACAGATATGAAAGGAAATGGAAGCGGTTTAACACAATAAATGTAGATATAAACACTTGCTCTGGACAGAGCGACATGATCCAGATAGTTTTGCAGCAAAGCACCAAGGACTGGAGAGGTCAAACTGACTCAAACCCGAAAGCCAAGCCACCCCTCTCTCCTCCATGCCTCTGTACTTAGGGAAGCAGTGAGGACCCTGGCCATCTTCCCCAGGGAGCAAGGCTGGCTAGGACCACTGCACCAAAGATATGCTGGGAGTGAAAGAATAGTCCTGATAACTACCTAAGGGCTAGAGGGGCTGTGTTTGTTGGAAAGAAGGAGCTAGGGAGACTGTGCCCTCTCTGCAGCCAGCTAAGACAGAACAGTAACGGCAGGGACGGGAGTGGCCCAGGAGAACCCCAGCCCTGGTATGACTGCCCCAACCCAGACAAAGGGAGAGACGTTTCCTCAGGGAGTCAAAGCTTTTATTACCTGATAATCCCTGGTGTGGTGCCAGAGATAACACTCTGGTCCCTCTACTCGCCATGGTGGGATGTAGGCGGTACGAGAAGGTGGGCAAGGGTGGAAAGGGGAGAGATTATTTACAGAGCAGGGAGGGGAGAGTGGTCTGAACTGGGGGCACTGGGACAACCAATTTCCTCAAGAGCTCTGATAACTTTGTGCTTTTTTTCTTAGTTAATGCCTAGCTACCTGGAATGAGTTTTGTGTTTCTTCTTTAGGAAAAGATGTATAAACCAAAGAACAATAGAGCCCAATTTCCAGGCAGAGGATTTCATGATATCAATCCAAACATCACACTATTTAATTCCCCAATAAAACATTGGAAAAAGGACTATCAGTGCTAACACATTTACATATAAAATCTCCACCTAATAGGTAATAGAAGCCTATGTACCAATTTCTAAAACAGTTGTAAGATATATACACAATTTTGGGTATATTAACAAAACAGAATATTACAAAATATTAAAGGCAATTCTCCTGTCCACGGGGCCTCATCGCTTCTCACTTGAAGTTGGCGTAATCTGAGAATGCATCAATATATTCCTGCACCACCTTGTAGCAGAACTCATACTGTTCCTGCAGAGTGAAAGGTGGGGGAAAAGGCCAGGGTAGTTACGGAAGAGAAAAATGTACCTGCAGCTCCTGACAAACCCATTTTTTAAAAAATGGAAAATTCACAGGAAATGAATGTTTTTGGATTTCCACCTGAGCCCTGAGCTGCCTGCCAGAGTTCTGACAGCATTCCCCTCTGGGCTGAGTGCAGCTATCTTCTACAGATAGAAGTGACTAGACATGCAGATGGCACTCCTAGGCCTGCAGAGGTCAGACACGAGCTCAAGTCTGTCCACATACTCAGTGGTTACTGGTCATCTAGACTGTCAGGAGACCTGCTGAAAGGGAGCCTGAGGAGAGGAGAGGAGGTACTTCTGAGTCTTCCCCACCTTGGACCCATGGAGAAGTGAAGAGCCCCATGGGGCACCTGGGCACCCTCTTGTAGCCTTCACAGAGGCCACTTGCATCTCTTACTGGTGTGGGGCTAGGCTATGCCCCCACTGCTCTCCTGCCTCCCAAAGCTCATTCTGTTTGCCTGAGGCACCTTGAGGAAGGATGAGTCTGTGGTTACACAGTCTTCTGACTATCAGATGGGCCCCTCAAAAGAGCCTCCCCCCTGAGCTGGCTTTGGCAGAGGAGCTGCAGATGGTGTGGTGGCATGGATAAATACGCAGGGCAGCATACCAGTGTCTGGACCATGTGTGGCCTCTGCAGCCGCAGGCTCTTGACGGTCTGGAAGACATCCAAAATCCCCTCTGCTTTCACCCGTTCCAGGACTGTGCTTAGGGCACAGAAGGTCCCTGTCCGTCCTGCCCCCGCACTGTAACAAAGCAGATACACTTATCACACCTGCAATGACTCCCTGTGCCAAGAAGGCAAGTGACAATGACAATGAGCAGATAAAGGCCGAGGCTGGTGCTCCTGGGAAGGTCAGTCATCCAGTGGAACTGCTGGGGGTGGGCACAGGAGCTCACACAGCTCTGGGGAGGCGGGTGCACCCCTGCTGCCCTTCTTGTACGACCCATTCTGCTTGCTGAGGGGCTCACTCATTGGGCAGTGGTGAAGAACCTCACCCCCACCCCCAGCACTGAGGCTTCGCTGTCCACCTACAAACAAGCTGGGGTTGGGGTGGGGGTGGGGGGAATCCCCTGGCGGTCCAGTGGTTAGGACCCCGCACTACCAATGCCAAGGGCACGGGTTCGATCCCTGGTTGAGGAACTAAGATCCCACATGCTGCGTGGCGCAGCCAACAAACAAACAAACAAACAAAACACACAAAAAACAAAAACAGCCCTGCGGGGCCCTGGCCTGCTGCTCATTCATGTCAAGAGTTCTGGCCCCCTCTTTCCTGCCCCTCTGCACTGGTATATGGTTGCTGATGCTTTTCCATGCTGCTCATTTTCTTCCGAAATCCCAGGAATCCAGACTCTCACCTTGACACTGTCCACCTGTTCAATGTGTCATCACCAGACCCTTACTGAGTGCCTGCTGTGTGGTAGGGGCTGAGTGGGTGGCAGTACCCCCAGACAATAAGATATGCAGTATGAGCAGGAAAAAGAGAACAGCAGTTCTAGTCAGTGTGGGAAGTGCTATTGTGAACAGGGTGGTCAGGGAATGTGAGCAGAGACCCTGAGAAGGTGAGGACAAGGCCCTTGGAAATGAGCATCTCAGGAATGACACAGGAGTGTGTCTAGGTGCTGAAGCCACTGTAGCTGCATCTGAGGGAGGGAGGGAAGTGGGCGGGGTAAGGTCAGGGCCCTCAGGGAGAAGGCCAGACCCCCGGTTCACTCCCTGCCTAGCCTGAGCAAGGAGCCCTCAGACATGTTGTACCTCGTGAGCCAGTGTCTGGATTCTGAGTAAAGGAGTGATGTGGTCTGACTGAAGTTTTAGAAGGAGCTCTCACGCTGCTGTGTTGAGAACAAACTACAGGAGGAAAGGTGGGAGCAGGGAAACCAGTGAGTCCAGTATAGTTACTGAGGAGAGGGCATGGTGGCTTGGACAGAGGGCCATGGTGGGGGGAGTGATAAACACTTGATTCTGAAATTATTTTGCAGGTAGAACAAATGTACATGTGTGAGAAAAAGAATTGTTCCAGGCTTCTTATCTGAGTTAAGTGAAATACCACTTCTTGATGTGGGGAAGGCTGTGAAACAGCAGGCTTGGAAAGAAAGATAGGGAGTTCTGAAATAACCCTTTAAAACTGAAGAGGCCTAAGTGGAAATGTTGAGTAGGTAACTGGATATATAAATCTGGAGTTTAGGGGAACTGGTGATAAAGATTTGGGAGTTGGTATTAAAGCCAGGAGATTGGATGAGTTCACCTAGATGAATGACTGTCAGTTGACAGAGGTCCAAGGACTTGGCCCTTGACCACAGATGGGGAGGAATTAGCAAAGGAGACAGAGAAGGAACAGCCAATGAGGACAAAAACCCTGGAGAGAAGCTATGCTAAAAGCATTCCACAGAGAACCAAATGACCAACTGTGTCTAATGCTGATGAAAGTCAAGGATAATGAGATTAGGAAGTGATCACTGGACTCAGCAATGTGAAGGTCACAGGCGGCCCTCACAGGGCAATTGCACGGGAGTATGTGGGGGGTTAACTGAAATGGGCTCAAGAGAGGCTGGGAGGAGAGGAACTGGAGAGTTAGTATGAACAAATATTTTGAGAAATTTTACAATTAAGGAAAACAGAGAAATAGAGGATAGCTGGAGGGGAACTGGAGGCAAAAGTTTTTAAAAAATATTAAAATGGGAGAAATTATAGCACATTTTTATGAAGACAGTAGGTATCCAGAAGAAAACCTGATGATGTAGGATAGTGAAGTCAGGTCCCTGAAGAGACAAAAGAGGATGGAATTGGTATCCAAGTGGAGGGTGGGTGTGGCAGACTTTAGCTTGACTCCCAAGATCCCTGCCTCCTGGTGTTCACATACTTGTGTGATTCCCCTCCCCTTGAGTGTGGGCAGGACTTGTGATGTACTTCTAACCAACAGAATGTAGCAAGGGTGATGGAGCGTATACAATTACATGTATGTGATTATGTTACGTGGATCATAATGTCTGTCTTGTAAGGAAATACTCTCTCCTTTGTTGGTTTGGAAGAAGCAAGCACCCATGCTGGGAAGGTCCACCACGTGGCAAGGAACTTCAAAATACAAAATTTCACAAGGAACTGAATGCTACCAACAACCAAGTGAGCTCAGAAGTGGATCCTTCCCCAGGCAAGCCTCAGATGGGACCACAGCCCATCTGGTCAACACCTTGACTGCAGCCTTTTGAGACCCTGAAGCACAGGACTCAGCTAAGATGTGCTCAGATTCCTAACCACAAAGACTGCAAGATAAATGTGTGTTGTTTTGAGATGCTAAGTGTGTGGTAATATTATTACACAGCAATAGAGGACTAATGTAGCTGACTTCAGAGAGAGTTCAGACAACTCATCCACTGAACAGGAGGGATGCAGGGTCCACAGCACTAATGCAGGTAGATGGGGAGCTGTGGTGGTTAAGAGCAAGTGGAAATTCTCTGATTGCTTCTTTTTTCCTAGGCAAATAGAAAACATTGTCATTTCTTAAATATGAGGATGGGAGAGGTACTGGAGGTTTGAGGTTTGAGAGGAGGATGAAATGATCATCTAGGACAAAGGCTGGCAGGCTTTTCTATAAAGGGCCAAATAGTAAGTATCTTAGGTTTTGCTGGGAAGAGAGAAAGTCAAGTTACAACTGCACAACTGTGCTTCTTGTGTGCTGAGCAGCAGTGTGAGGTAGTAAGAGTAACACGAATGGTCTCAATACTGCTGCTGGAGCAGGACAGCAGCCGCAGATAATATATAAGCATAGCCGTGTTCCAATAAAACCTTATGTATGAACACAAATGTAAATTTCATGTAATTTTCACGTTATGAAATATTCTTCTTTTGATTAAAAAAAATTTTTTTTAATGTAAACACAAGTCTTACCTTGCAGGCCCCACAAAACCATGTGGCAGGCCAGCTCTGGCACTGGGCCCTAGTTTGCCTAGCCCTGGTCTAGAACAGTGGGAGATGCAGAAGGACTGCAGGGCAGTACTAATCGCCAACCATGAACTCATCAGAAATGTAAAATGAGGCTTGTAACATGGTGCTTTCCTTTAGCCATATTCAGCTGCATGGTGCAGGGTAGCTAGAGAATCTGGGGTTTGCCAAGAGAGGGTGACTAAGGGAGAGAGCAGCATGGGAGATTTAAAAGTGTGGGCAAGGAAGTGTTTATTTTTGTAGTTCAAGGAATCCTTTTAATTTGCCAATCCAATGGACAAAAAGCCATGTTTTACTGTTTTCATCCCCATTTCTCATATTGCTAATAAGGATTAGCATCTTTTCATGTTTACTGTACACCTGTATTAGATGATGGACTTTGCCACTTTTTCTTCTTAAAAACATTTTTTCAAATGAGTTATTTTTGTACGGGTAACTAATTAGCATAGTTCAAATTTCAAAAAGGTCAGAAACAGTGGAAAGTCTCCTTCCTACTCTACTTCTTCATCCTTTTAGTTTCTTCCTGGGAAACAACCAACGTCATCAGGTCCTTGTGTGTCCTTCTAGAGATAATTTATGCATATACCGACATGAACATATTCTTTCCCTGTCTCCCACTGCTTTTCTCACTAAGCAATAAATCTTGAGGATTACTGAATACCAGTACATAAACAGATTTCTAATTAATTATCTGAAGCTCTGTAGTATGAGATATATCAGAGCTTACTGAACCAGTCCCCTATTAACATATGCTTAGATTATTTACCATCTTTTTTTCAATTTTTTTTTGGCTGCACCGCATGGCATGCCAGATCTTAGTTCCCCAACCAGGGATTGAACCCATGCCCCCTGCAGTGGAAGCCCAGAGTCTTAACCACTGGACCGCCAAGGAAGTCCCTACCATCTTTTACTATTATAAACGGTACTTCGATTCTTGTAATTACATATTTCATTTTGACCATTTGAAGAACATATACTAGATACATTTCTACAAGTTCCTTTGCTCATTTTTCTATCTTCAAAACCAATTTGTAGGAATTTAAAATATATTCTTCCTTCCCTTTTAAAAGAGATTCCCTCCCCCAATTATAAAAGCAATACAAACTCAAGGTAAAATTTTTTCTAAAATGCAATCTCATACAATGTGCCCCAAACAAAATCCACCCCCTGCCCCATGGGTCCCCTTGCTATCTTCCTTCTGTCAGTGACACCAGCCATTACCCAGCCTCGAACTTAGGAGACTCCTCTTTTTCACAGCTATGTTTATAGTCTTGTTCATTTTTCTTCTAACTGTTTTCAAAATAGTTGCCCTTTTCTCTTTTCCTGTGTTTCTTAGGGAAACAGCCCTCATTCCCATGTTGCCCAACTGGTCTTCTCCACTGTCAGTCTCCCCTGCTGTTCCCCTTCTGCATCACCTCCCCTGTCCAATATCTTAACATTAGGGACTGCTGTTCCCTAGCACTTAAAGTATGAAGTTCTTATCATCTGGGCCTGTCCTGGTCATTAAACTTGATTGCCACGTGCTCGCCAACATCCCACTCTTGTCTGGCTTTCCTCACTGTCTGATACAGGCTCCCATCACACCCCTCTGCCTGCCTCCCATGCCTTTCTCTCTCTTCCCCCTGAGGGTTGGGGTGGGCATACCTGCAGTGCACGGTGATGGGGTGGTTCCCTGACTGCTGCTGCTGCTTCTGCACGGCTGCAATGATGCTGATCATGCCCTTTCCATCACTGGGGATGCCCACTTCAGGCCAGCCATGGAAGTGGAACTGCCGGATCTGCCGGCTCTTGTTCTCCTTTGGAGGAAGGAGGATCAGAGAGGTAGGTGCAACCCTGCTTTCCCTGTGGGAGAAGGCCACCCACCAGGCATCTTACCCTGGTGTTGGTGACGAGGAGGTCTCTGACGGTATAGCTCTCACATTCCTCCTCCTTCTTCAGCTCCACTGTGATGTCTCCATAGGACACCAGTCCATCAGAGGGCCAGTACTGGGCACACTTCTCCTGGGGGACAAATGGGAGAGGTGAGGGGCTCAGAATACCATGTGTGGTAAAAGCAGGGCTGCCCTGTGAGCAGACTGCTCCTCTCAACACAGCCACTTCTTACACCGACACACTTCTTCCCCAAGGTATCAAAAACTCAGAGGGTCCTTCTACTACTTAACATCAGTCCAGTTTAACTTCTGATCCTCAGCAGGACATCCATATTTAACAACTTAAGTCCACTAATCACTTAACCTTTTGTTATTATTTATAGTCTAATTTGCAACACTGACAGGGTCTGTGAAGAACTCTGACCATCAGCTCATAGCTGCATCTAACACTCAATGGCAGGGTGGAGTGAGAGGAGGAATCAGTGTCTTTGTTCCAATTCCTTTTTCTCTGCTCCTTTGAGGTGTTCTCACATTTGTAGTTACTTATGTATATCAGACTGCTAATCCAGAAAAACTGAACCCAATTACATTCTCACCCAGCCATGGTGCTTCACCAAAGCCCAGTCCACAGCATGCTTTCATTCCTTTCCTCTTTAACACTTTTTTTTTAAAAAAATGTGTAACTTCTTTTTTTCTGTTTGTTTTAATTAATTAATTTTATTTTTGGCTGCATTGGGTCTTTGTTGCAGTGCGTGGGTTTCTCTTGTTGTGGAGCATGGGCTCTAGGTGCGAAGGCTTCAGTAGTTGTGGCACGCAGGGCTCAGTAGTTGTGGTGCAGGGGCTTAGTTGCTCCACGGCATGTGGGATCTTCCCGGACCAGGACTTGAACCCGTGTCCCCTGCATTGGCAGGCGGATTCTTAACCACTGCGCCACCAGGGAAGTCCCTCCTCTTTAACTCTTTAATCTGCAGTGGCACCTTATAGTTGCTAGCTTTTGTGTTTTTGTCCTTATTAGTGAGCACAAGATGGTTTACTGTTGTCTCTGCTTGCACCTGGCTCAGTTCCTTCTACAGCTCCTTGCGGGCAGGGGCTGCCTCTTTTCATCTTTGTTTTCCCAGCACCTTGCACACTGCCTGCATCTGGTAGGTTCTCAATAAGTATCTGGTAAATGAATGTGTTTAATGTCTGCAGAACAAGCCAGGGTATAAATACATAAACAGAACAAAATACGGTTATGCTGTCCTTTCTTTAGATCATTTTAGGGGAGATCTTAGATACTTCACTGTTGGCAATTTAAAGACACTCAACCATATGGGACTTCCCTGGTGGTGCAGTGGTTAAGAATCTGCCTGCCAATGCAGGGGACACGGGTTCGAGCCCTGGTCTGGGAAGGTCCCACATGCCGCGGAGCAACTAAGCCTGTGCGCCACAACTACTGAGCCTGCGCTATAGAGCCCGTGAGCCACAACTACTGAAGCCCGCGCGCCTAGAGCCCACGCTCCGCAACAAGAGAAGCCACCACAACGAGAAGCCCGCACACTGCAACAAAGAGTAGCCCCTGCTTGCCACAACTAGAGAGAAAGCCCATGCGCAGAAATGAAGACCTGATGCAGCCAAAAATATAAATAAATAAATAAATAAATAAAGATACTCAACCATAAATGTACTCTATGTTCATTAGAAAAGATTTGGGGAAATTAAATACAAAAATAAAAATCACTGATAGTCTCTCAGTCCAAATAAAATCAGTATTATAAGTCCCTTTTAATGACTTTTCTTGCTTTTCATGTGTGATCATTCATTACCCCCTTTATAAATGACACTGAGCTCATTTTAAAATACGGGATTATTAAAGTGGTAGATCAAGGAAATGTCACAGACCACTGCTTTTCAATGCGTGCCCACTAGGAGCCCTGGGGATACCCTGAGGGTCAGAGCTCTGGGCCCTCTCTTCAACCAGAACAGCTTTAGAAAAATCTAATTAAGGCTCATCTTAAACAGAGACTACATTGGTTTTCAGGGCTTGGTGGGTGGAGTGAGTTTTGTTACCACAGTTCCTTCCCAACACTGCCTTTATGCAGTTTTATCAGTCAGAACTAAAGACTGGGGCTTTAAAACCATTAGAACTGCTAAGATACAAAGAGCTTTACAGCAACAGCATGTAGGAGCTGGAATCACACTATGGCAAGAAAAGGAAATATTAATGGTCCCACACTTAATAGCCTTCAGACATTTTAGATCTCCTTAGTTTAGGAAAAGAGGCATAACAGAGAAGAAAAGGGGCAGATTGCAAGGAGGACTCCCAGGGATGCAGAGTTGAACCATTAAGAGTCCCCTCTTGGCTTCCCTGGTGGTGCGGTAGTTAAGAATCCGCCTGCCAATGCAGTGGACACGGGTTCAATCCCTGTTCCGGGAAGATCCCACATGCCGCAGAGCAACTAAGCCCATGCGCCACAACTACTGAGCCTGCGTGCCACAACTACCGAAGCCCGTGCGTCTAGAGCCTGTGCTCCGCAACAAGAGAAGCCACTGCAATGAGAAGCCCGCGCACCGCAACGAAGAGTAGCCCTCGCTCACCACAACTAGAGAAAGCCAGCGCACAGCACAGAAGACCCAACGCAGCCAAAAATAAAAAGTAAATAGAATAAAGATAAATTAAAAAAAAAAAAAAGAGTCCCCTCTTTAGGGAATTCCCCAGTGGTCCAGTGGCTGGGACTCTGCACTCCTACTGCAGGGGGCATGGGTTTGATTCCTGGTCGGGAACTGAGATCCCGCAAGCCACGCGGTTTGGCAAAAAAAAAAAAAAAATCCCCTCTTCAAACTCTGGACAAGGAGTTGGTCAACAGTGAAAGCATGTCTGCTCTGGCTGCCTAACCAGCCAAAATGATTACCTGTGGTAGGACCAAGAAGTTAGATCAGTGCTGTTGTAGGGTACATTTCAAGGTGACACAGCTATTGTAGGGAAGCAGGTATGGTGTGCTGAGAGAAAGCAAGCCAGGTAAACTTATGGGGATAGGATTTAAGGGACTACATGAAATAAAGAGAAGCCACATAAGATGATTGCAGAAGTTGGACCGACGGCAGGAAATTACCCTACTCAGCCAGGTGAAGGCTTATTTAATTTAGCCCTCTGTGTGGGCCCAACAACACAAACAGAAAAATCAGGTTGGGCTTAAATGGGACTTGACTCCTGAGGTGCCTCTCATGGCTGTGGGGAGGGATATGGCAAAAAGAGCTGTAACAGAATCCAGAGCAGGGGCCAGCAGTGGCTGTACCCACTGTCGCCCAGGGCTAAAAATGCCTTGGTATCCTGCTGAGGATGGAGACGTGAGAGCACAGAGCTGGAGACTAGGCCTGTGGGGAATGCAAGGCTGTGACAAATGTGGGACCCAACCCTCAGGGAGTAGAGGCTGTGGCTCATCTCAGAATCTATGCTCCACTCTGTATGTGGAGGGCAGATGGGGATGAGGGAAAATGGAAACTAGGAGACTTAAAATAAGCAATAGAAACAGGAGAGGAAGAAGGACCCAATTCAAGTCTTGGGACTGGATATTAACAGGAAAAGGTTTCTAAATTTTGTTGTTTTTTTCTTTTTTTTTTCGGTACGCAGGCCTCTCACTGTTGTGGCCTCTCCCGTTGCGGAGCACAGGCTCCGGATGCGCAGGCTCAGCAGCCATGGCTCACGGGCGCAGCCGCTCCGCGGCATGTGGGATCTTCCCAGACCGTGCCCCCTGCATCGGCAGGCGGACTCTCAACCACCGCGCCACCAGGGAAGCCCTAAATTTTGAATGCATGGGTAGATTTTCCCTCAAGATGAGGAAGCCCAAAGAGGATTTTAAGACAAGGAGTGATATAATTAGATTTATATTTTCAAAAGGATCACTGGCCTCCATGTAGAGAAGTGGCTAAAAGGGGATGGGAATGGAAGCAGGCAGACTGGCTGCCAGACTACTTCAGTGATGCAGGTGAGAGATGATGGTTTGCATGCGGGTGACAGGAGTTACACTGAAGAGAAGTGGATATGCTCAGCATACATCAGGACTCACTGACAGACTGGCTGTGGAGAGTGAGAAAAGGAGAGGAATAAAGGTAACTCCTAGACTTCTGATACGAGCATCTGGGTGGAAGGTGGTACAATTTACTGAGATGGGTAGGGTGGGATGAACCAGTATGAGGGAAAGGAGGAAACCAAATTTTATTTGGGCCATATGAAGTTTGAGATTCTTAACAGACATCCATGAGAAGATATCAAGTAGCTATGTGGATACACCGGTCCACAACTGGGAAGGTGGGGGGTAACTGGGCTAGAGACATAGATGTGAGAGTCCCTGACATATAGTATTTAAAGCCACAGAGTTGGATGAGATCCTCAAGGAATAGTGTATCAAAAGAGAACAAAAGTGGGTTAAGACCTGAGTGTTGGACACTCCAATGATTAGAGGTCATGCAGAGGAGGAGGAGGTCACAAAAGAAATAACAAAGGAGTTGCCAGGCCAGTGAGCGGGGAGGGGGTGACATCATGGAAGTCAAGGGAAGAAAATGTCTTGGGGAGGAAGAAGTGTGTGTTGATGGTTTCACACGCTGCTACAAAGGTACAAGAAAGACAAGAAAAGAGAAATAACTTTTGCATTGGGCAGACGGCGGTCACCGGTGATCTTGACTGAAGCAGTCCAAGGAGTCAAGGCTAGAAGGAACAGGATGAGAGAATGTGAGGGGAGAAAGCCAACGCTTTTTAAAGGAGTTTTGCTAGGAAGGGGTAGAGAGAAATGGGATGGCACATGGAAGGAAATGTGGGGTTAGGAGATCTTTGTTTTTTAAAGATAGGAAAGTAACAATAGGCTGATAAGAGTATAGAGGAGAGAGGGGAACTATTTACGGATGGAGGTGAGAGAAGATAATGAGAGCAGCAACATTCTTGAGAAGACAGGAGAGGAAGGGATCAGGGCACAGTGGATAGTTGGACTGAGAAATGTAGGAACACTTTTCTACTGCAACCAGAGAGAAGACAAGAGAATGGACGAATGGATACAGATTCATCCAGCCCCAGGCTGGCTGCTTGGGGGTAAGAAGATGAGAGCATTCTTGTCTGCTTTCTTGGAGAAGAATGAGATCAAAAGATAAGGTGTGAGTGTGATGGGATAGGCAAGAGGGAATGTTGAAGGTCTGAGGAAAGAGAAGGAAGGGAAGTAGGATTGGTAGGTGACACTAATTACCCATATTAGATTTGTGGTCACGAATTCAATGTGAGACCACGCAGCACCATTTTGCGTTTTCTCCCAGTAATGTTTGATACCAGATGCAGGCATATAATTGAGTTTAATAGGGTAGAGACCTTGCCATGAAAGTAAGAGACCATGAGGGAATAGTGCATGTTAAGAAGGGAGGGATTATAATCATGTCAAGTCACAAAAACTCTTAACAGAGTAAGAAGGAAGGTGGGGACATTACTGGGGTGATTGAGATTGAAAAATGGAGAAGCCAATGGCTCTAAGGACCTGATGAGGACAAAGAATTACTGGAGTAAGAAAAGAGAAGTAGTGAGGTGAAAGGACAGGAGATGGTAAACAGGGCGGGATGCCTAATGTTGATATTCCAAAGGCAGTGCAGATATGGGGGGATGACAAGATTGTGGTTTGACCATGGAACTGGATGGCTAAGGAGGCTGAGAAGCTGAAAGACAAGAGTAGATGGATCACCCACATACATACTTTTGCTTCCAAGAATAGAAACAAATAGGAATCAAAAAAGGGGCAGCAAGCCAGGTGTTGGAGTCATCTGTGGGTGATCGGAGATGAGGAGTTGGTGTTCAAGTCTAGTAGAAGAATGCTTGGGAACTGGGGTTTAATCTAATATTTGTATTTTCAGGTTATGGACTCTAGATATTGGTATCCCTAAAGAAGCTGAAACAGAGAAGCTTTTCAGTCTTTTCTCTTGCTGTCTTTGTTTACCCCTCTTTCCCCTAGATAGCACTAAGTTTCTTGCTATGGTCTGGGGCTGAAAACAGTGATGGTGATACAGAGCTTTGTGGGCAAGGGTCTAACAAGGGTCTATCATGTTTTATTGTCTCTCTGGAGAAGTAGAATGTGGCCTTGGGTTGAGGTGACACCATGCAGAAACTGCTAGAGCTGCTCTGCCCACTCTGATGATGATGGTGGATGCATCAAGCTGCAGCTGATAAGAGGAACTCAGGCCTTACCAAGCCTCTTGGTGCACCCCCCGGTTTAAATGGTGCAGAAAAATAAAACAGGGAGAAGAGAATTTTAGGTTTTAATTCCTTTGGAATTTTAATGTATACAGAATTTACATTTTTGGATCAGACTTTTTCTTGGAATTTAAATTGGGGGTAGGGAGTGGTGTCAGAATGTATAAATGGAGACACCCTTCATTGTCTCACTTAGGCTTACTGTGTTAATATCTCTGGGAGCTACACTTGATAAGATGAATGGGAGGTGGAACAGAAAGTAAAATTTTATCTTAGAGGCCGGTGAGGCTGGTAAAGAATGTTACTATAACCTGTTCTGTTCCACTTCAGAAGCTTCTGTTTCACTGGTCCTAACACAGAAGCATAGGCACAGTGTTAGTAGGTAGAGGGGAATGGGCCTCATCCAACTGACTGCAGGCCTGGCCAACAGGCAGGAAAACTTGTGTGTGCGTGTCCTCTCTCTCCCCACCTCTACCGGTGAGAAATGCTTCCTGCCCTTCTGCCCTGTACTCTCACTAGGTCTACTTCAAGGATGGAAAAGCCTGACAATCTGACTAGACAGAGTCTGAGGTATTCACTGGGCTGCTTTTTATTACAGGGCAGTGGACTGAGAATGTGCTCGCCATTCCAGCTTTTTCTGCCTGCTCTTTGGACCTGTCCACCATAGATCCAGAGGGTGGAAGTGTGGAGGGAACCTCATGTAGGTCCCTGGTCTATATGTACGTTCCATCACAGCTTATCAGAGAGGGTCAGGAGACATGCACCTAATTCCTGATAACAAAGTAGCTCATCCCCCAACTGCGGGTGACAAAGTGACAACTTTGTCACTCAGGTGTACGCTTCCTCCAAATATCTCACCTCATCAGTACTGTTATTAATGATAGGTGAAGACCTATAATGTATGTCTGTTGATTAGATACATGATACAAATCCGAGAAGAACAACTAATGAGTTAAACGATTAAATCTGAAAAAAATCTTGACATAACAGTACATCAGGGTGAGCAAATATCAAGGCTGTATCAAGGTTAAAATAAACAAACTGCCCAAGTACAGAATGGGAAAGATGTGGCTTGGAAAAACCAATGTAAAAAATGTATTTAATTCTTCCTCTCCCCCCTTCCCCCAGTCCAGTCCACCCCACCTCTGCACCATCTCTTGGGGCAGATCCCTTCTCACCACCCCTGCTGAGTCCAGGCCACCAGCATTACTGCTGCAGTTTCCTCTCTGCTTCTGGCTTGCCTGCTCATTTCTAATATGTCCTCCTCACCATAGCCAGATGGATTTTAAAAAAACTACAAGTCTGATATTGTCAAGAGTTCTTCAACTGCTTTACAAAATTCAAACTCTTCACTATGGCTTAGAAGGACCTTTTCCCCTGGGCCCTTGCTAGCCTCTCCTGCTCTTTCTCTCGATTCTGACCCCTGTTAAGCTGCGCACCAGGCATCATGAAGCACCCATTTACTACACTGTGCACCACAGCAGAAAGAGTCTGAAGATAATAAGCACTATCTGAACACAGACTGAGCCACAAGTAATACTGAGAGGGGTGGGGTGGGAGGTGGGCAGAGAAAGAGTGACCGCTGAGATTTAAAACGCTCAGTAGAGGCTGCAAGGTTCTGATCCAGAAATAGTGTTAAGAGATTTCCTACACTGAATGGGAGCTGGCCTAGGGGGCCTCTAAGGTCCCTTTATATTCTGAGTACGCTGACAATTCTCAAGGGCTTTTTTCTTTAGAAGATTTCCTTGTTATTGAATGTTAACAAAAGTTATTTCTCAAATTCTATTGTTTTCTTTTGTTTAGTCAGCAAAGAAGTGACCCATCTTCCCACCAGTCTTCTAGTTAATTTCGCTGGCTTGGAAGGCACTCTCTCCTTAGAGACACTCACACAAGCTCCATGTCGGAGCCTCAGTCGGGCTCTGTATCCCTCCTCTCACTAGCTCTGCCCTGCCCGTGGAGGTGGGGTGCAGAGGGTGTGCACAAAGCTAGGCTTGGGGAGACCGTATTCAGGAGAGAAATGAGAGGGTGTGAACTGTCTGGGAACCGAATGGAGGCTCTGACCAGTCCTGAGAGAAGCTGACTATTCAGATACCAAGCAGCTGGGCAATGGCTCTTTGATTAGTTTAAGTCAAAGAAAAAGTCCAAATACCCTCTTAGCACCACCCCCCCACCCCCGCTTTTCTTCATGTGTCTCTTGTCTCCTACAGCCCAGGACCTTTTTGAGCTCACCTGGCCTCTCTCCTCCAGTTCTGTTAACATCACGATAGAGCAGGATTTCCACTCCCAGATCATTCGCCAGAAGTCCTCAATTGTGTGGAGAAGAGGGCCCTGGCTGGCGATGTAGGAGTCCTTCTGCCGGTAGCCCTATACAATCCAGGTCAATGGCAGGAGTGAAATGGTTTGATCAGGGAGGGGCTAGTGGAGAAGACAGGCCACTGGGATGGGACAGGGGCTGCCTGGAGACAAACACATCCCAGGCAGAGCTCCCCTCTGGCCAAGGACCAAACCCTGGCTGGCATGCTGGTCTCTTTGTAAGAAGATGAGGGAAGTGGGGGCTGGGGCTAGGATGGAGACAGCAGGAATGGGAAGGAGCAGAGGTTAGTGTTTTTAGCCTTTGGTCTGTGCTGTGAACTTTTCCTTCCAAACTGGGGCCCTGACAGACCTAGTGTACAGGAAGGGTATCAGTTCTGTATTTGATGACTGACTCAAAGACCACCCTTCCAAGCATTGGGAGGGGAGCACTGCAAGGCCCAGCTGAATCTCCATGGAGTGTTGGGAGCTCTGGGGACACAGCCACCACTTACATCAATGAAGGATGCGTTCACGTAGTCTGTGTTCTCCTCACCCCTCTTAACTGGAATGATCACTCTGTTGAATTCATCTGCAAGAAGGACAGCAGCCTGTGGCTCTCCAGCATCACCTGTCGTCTTCTCCCTCTCTTTCCATCTATCCCCCCCAACCTCAGCTCTGAGAAGATATAATTCCAGCTGGGCAACAACATGCCTGTTCCTAGCCCAGGAGGCAGAAAACCTTTGGGCTTCATGCTCTTTCCAGAAGCCACTGAAGAACTGGGAACAATAAGAGACAATGCCATAATTCTTGTCTCCAAGCTGATCATTAACTAGTACCCAAGAAGTTCAAAGGGTGAAGGGAAAGGGGGATGGGGCATTAAGGCTTTGGGTGGGGAGAGGGCTCTTACATGGAATGATCTGTAAAACCCGGTTCTTCTTCATGTTGGCTGGAAGGTTTCCAGTCCGCATCTTGTCATTCTGGATTTTGATTGATGTTAATTTCTGAATTGGGAAGGGGAGGGGAAGCATTACTGATCTCAGTAACTGGACTTGACAAGATTATGTCTGTCACTGGACCTGCATCCAGGGCACACTGGCATACTGCTCTTTTCAGCAGAGCCCTGACCTCCAACATTTTCACATGTTCTTATCAGAACACTGTTTTTCTGTCTTTAATAAGCCAAGAGTGTTTGGGAAACACTGTTTTCCCGGTTCCTGTGATTCCCTTAGACTGAAATTTTATGATCCTGGAACAAGTAATCTACTCTTATAGGAGACAATGTGCCCTTTCTCCCTCTCTCCCTGCTGTTCTACTCCCAGAGGCTGTCTTAGATTCTTTAGAAAACCTTATTCAAATATATATCCTCCCTTCTCCTTATTCCAAGGTTCCTTCTTGATTTTTGCTACTCAAAGTGTAGCCCATAAACCAGCATCAGCCTCGTCTTGTTATATATGCAGAATCTCAGGCCCCAACTCAGACCAGCTGAAACAGAACCTGCATCATAATAGGATCCCGAGGTAATTCATGTGTACATTATAGCTTCAGGAGTGCTTTAAGGCAGTTGGTCTTCCCCATCCCAATCCAGAATCTATCTCTTGCTTCTGGGAGCACTTTTATTGATGAGAGTGTGACATGTCCCTTAGGTGAGTTGAGAACCACTGTCTAATGGCATACAGCAGGGGTCAGCAATCTACGGTCCATGAGCCAATCTGGTCTGCTGATTGCAAATGAGGTTTTATGGAAACACTGCCATGCTCATTTGCTTATGGGGTGTTTATGGCTGCTTTTGTGCTATAACAGCAGTGCTAAGTAGTTGCAAATAGAGACCGTATGGCATGCAAAGCCAAAAATATTTACTTTGCAGAGAATGTTTGCTCTTGCTGTACATTATAATTACCTGGGAGGGGGAGCTGGGGGACTTAAAAAAAATACCATTGCCTGTTTTTGTTTTTTTTCCCCCCTAAACACAACCCAAGTGACTCTAACATGCAGGATGGGTTGAGAATGACTAGGGTATGAGTAAAGGGCCAGAGACCCACCTCCTTAACCACCCACATGCTTTGCAAGGGGATTAACCATTTGTTGGTAAATCCACAAGGAGTCAAGCATCCTGTATTCTGTAGGTCACATAGATCCTTCATCCTGAAAGAGCTCAGCTCCAACTTACCTTAAACTCCTCCTCTAATCCATTGTTGCTGGACCCTGGGATTTTGTTGTAAATTTTCTGCAGATGTGTTTCTAGAGAGGTGACTTCCAGTTCTGTATCTCCATAGAGATAATGCTCCAGAAGGGCTTGGTATATGAAGACGTACTGCATCTGAAATGCAGATGATGCCCGAGTTCCCAGTTATACACATGGTCCTGGTGGTGCCAGAGCACTCCCTCCCACTCCCATTTCACTTCAGTCCACTTCTTCAATCCTAGCAGAGATAAAATGATTCACTCTTGTCCCAATTCAGGGAGGCAGGACTCAAAAGGCATGAGTCCCTCTGGGGGTGCTTAAACTTGGGAGGGAGGGTCCTACTCTGGTACCCTCCTGGAGAGAAGGACAATTCCAACTCCTGCTCATTCAGAGAGCACAGACTAGATAGACTGAGGGGTTGTCAAATTCTGGTGACACACAAAACCTGTGCCAGCCCCCCTCCCCTCCCAGTGCTGTGCCCTTTGAACTCCATGCCCTAACCACAGAGCTGATCTCACTGCTGCTCCTGGACCTGGCTAAGCTGCATCACAACTCTGTGGCAATGGCTCCCTTGGCTGCCCACATACCTACTTCCCTCAGGACCTGTTCCATATCCTTACAGTCTAGTGCAAATGACATCTGCCCCACCTTCCAGATTCCCCTAGGCACAGCCTCCTCTGTGCTCCATAGTTCTTTTAATACGTAATTTATAAGCGCCCTTCATCACACTGTATGATGACCATTTACAATAACCTGGGAGGCTGAGTAATCCATGAGGCGGGTAGATGTTTTGGTCCTGGAATGCCCCCTACCCACAAACCACTCACGTCTGTTTGCACCATCTGGCAGCGCTGTGCCCGGATCCGGCTTACAAAGCCATAAACGTCCACCTTCCGCTCTGTATGCATCATGTCCAGCATGGCATCAATGACGACAAAGGTTCCTGTACGCCCTACACCCGCACTGTAGCCAGAGAGCAGGAGTATTACTGGGATGGCTAGCATGTCTTGTGGGAACACCCAGGGAGGGGGCAGCACAGGGTAGGGCTCTTTCTTCAGCACAGGGTAGGGCTCTTTAAATTCTAATTCTGTATGGGGTAGAGCTAATTCTGTATGGACTCTCACGGAGCCAACAACTCCACTGTACCCTGAACTCCCTACCTCTAGTTATCAGGACCAGAGAACCCTGACACTTAGAATGGTCTGAAGATTCCAAGTACACAAGGTAGCACTCAACCTAGCTTCTTGGCTTCATAGCAGTGGTCACCCCACCCCCAATCTTGGAGGATTGCCCTTCCCTCTTTCCTCAAGTGCTTTCCCACCCAGCACCTAGTTTTCTTGAAGAGTCTCTCTGGATGCTGCCCTGGCGCCCCAAGAGCTCATCTGCTCTGTGCCAGCCTCCTCAGCCAGGGCCCCTGTGCCTTCCCTGCTCTCAGCATGGGAGCAGAATGTGACATGAGTGGGGAGCCAAGGGTCAGGCCACACTGACCTGCAGTGTACCACAATGGCCCCTGCATACTGCGGGTTACAGGCCTTCACCTTCTTGAGGAACTTGAGCATACCAATCGGGGTGAAAGGCACCCCAAAGTCTGGCCAGCTGGTAAAGTGGAACTGAGTGATGAGGCGCTGTGGCTTTCTGTTGGTCACGTCGCCCACCTGTGAATTGAAGAGATCCCTGTGTGTTGGCCCTGATACCCTGGGGTAGGGCAGCACCAGGGGAAGGAGGGTGAGGCTTAGGGGCCAGGGCCAGCTGTGGCTATCACTGACAATGGGAAAGTGAGAGGATTAAACTTCCCAAGCAAGTTTTAACCATGGACAGAGAACCTTCCCAGAAACCCCATGGGGTAGGCAGGCTGTTACTATTATTCACAGCCTACAGATGTGAAATGTGAAACTCAGAAAAGTTAAATGACCTGGTCTAGGTCCCAGGATTAGTAAAAGGCAAGGTCAGAACTAAAATGCAGGTCTCCTGAGTCTTGGTAAGCCCTCTTTTCATAGCACCACAGTGCCCTCAGCTGAAGGCAACCTTTGCTCAAGCCTCCAGGGTCACCCTGGAGGGTCAGGAGCAGGGCCCACCACATCCTTGATGTCAGGAGCCTTTGGGGTAAGAAAGGAGGAGAGGTAAGTCAAGTACCAGAAGATACTGGTGCAATACCTCCTGATGCACTTGGTTCATACCTAAGATGACCAAACTCCATCTCAGTAATACTTTTTCTCCCAGCCATGAAGTCATGAAAATCTTCCCCCCTTAGCTTTGACCGAAAGAAAAAAACAAGAAAAAAAAAAAAAAAAAGAAGAAAAATCCCCTGGGAGCCCAGAACTCTGATTTCAGAGTTCGAACATTTTGCACACTCAGCAATTCCTGACCACTCTGAGTAAGATGGGGATGACTCGGCCTGTTCTGCCCTCTTAATGGTCAGCAGATTCTAAATGAGAACCAAGAAAGGAGGTAGGAGACAGTACCTGTTGAATGCAGAACTTCCGCACTGTGTAGTCCACCAGTACGGTCACATCCTCTACTGACACACGGATATTCCCATAGGTCCAGCAGCCTTGGTCTGGCCAGTACTGGGCGCACTTACACTGGAAAGAAACAGACATGCACCCCCCTGACCTGAGACCTCCCGCCCACAACAGGTGCAAAGGGCCCTAAAGAAAAGGACCACAAAAGCCCAGACTAAAATCCTCAGAAAGCCCTATGGCCTCTTCTCTCACCTCAGTCAGCTACAGACTTATTTAACTGTTCCTTTTTTTTTGCCATGCCATGCTGCTTGCAGGATCTCAGCTCCCTGACCAGAGACTGAACCCAGGCCACAGCAGTGCCCAGAATCCTAACCACCAGGCCACCAAGGAACTCCCTAACTGTTCTTTTTTTAAGTTCCTCAGCTTCTATCCTGTTTAGCACAATCTCTTAACTTATGCAGAGCCCCAGCCCTATACTTCTCACTCTTTCCCACCTCTAGTCTCTCAGTTCAGGGCAAATCGGAAGCCATTTTACCTACAAAATCTGTACTTCCACAATATCCTAGGTCATGCTCTAGGGGTAAGTCTGTCTGATCCCCTGGAATGAGCAACCTGCTATGAGGGAGTCACCAGGGTGGATTGATGCAGACTGTAAAACCTGCCACGAGAGGCCCAAGGCCTTCTCTGGTTGACTAGGCCTTGGACAGCTCCCAAGAGCCAGAGGTAGGGTTGGAGAAAATGAACCTAAAGCCCAGCCCTAAAGCTATCCCTCCTAAGCCAATCAATACATCCAACAGCCCAGTGTGGGTATCAGGTTGACTCTAGGGCCATCCTGGAGAGAGACTATCCCGAATTGGGATTCCTCTCTGGGGCCTGATCCAGGACTCAGGACTGGTGTTGGCTGTGGCCCAGTGATGGAGCTGACCAGGCATGGACTTGGCAGTCACAGAAAGAAAAGAACCAGTCAGAAGGCTGCCTGAAGGATCAGTTCAGGGGCTCACATTTCCTTGTGCCCTGCAGGGTCTCAGTTCATACGGCTCCCTCTGCTATCTCAGGAGGAGGAACAAAACAAAAACAAAAACAAAAAAACCAGGGGAGTGAGGGACTAGAGAAGCCAGGGGAGAAAAGCCCCACTGTGACTTTTCCTTGTCTAATGGCCCAAGTCTTTCTTCCAGGATGTTTTGGTTCTAAGGTGAGCTGTTTGGTCACCAGACACAGGGTGTGCCCTAGGTATACCTCTGAGTTCATCGGAGGCTTCCAGGCCACAGGAAAGTGTAGTAGGCACATTGGCCTGGGTCCTGTCTGGATGAATGACAGGCACAGAAGCCACAAAGGGTGGAAAGCCTAGGCTCAAACACAGAACTCCAGCAAAGCAGTCCCTCTGTTGGTCATGCCTGTATCAGGGGCCATTCTATCTAATTTCTCCACTCACCTCCTTTCTCTCCTTCAGATTGGTCACCATGACAATGGTGGCTGTGTTTTGTTCCCAGATCATCCTCCAGAAATCATTCACCGTTTCTTCTTTTGGTCCTACAGTAGCCAAGAGCAAAGATGAGAACACACACCAAGAGGAAGAAAGATGCTGGGAAACTGGGAACGTTCATTCCTGACTTTTGTAAGCCTGTGCCCACATGCCCCCAGCTAAATATATCATCCATCTACCCATCCACCTACCTACTAACTGAACATTTCCTGTGTATCCACCATGTATGTGCCAGGCACTTCACTAGGGAGTGAAGTGGGGATGTGAGGTTCTTAAAATAAAAAGAGAACACATGAACAATGTTTCCCAAGGATGCTATAGTTGAGGATTAGAAATCACGACCCCTACAGAATACCTATGTTATGGGCGAGATAGTGAGCTATGTGCTTTATATCTCATTTACTCCTTCTTACCATGCTCTGAGGTGGGTGTCATTAACCAGAGAGGTTGGGTAAATTGCTTAGGCTGAAATTTAAAATTTACATCCCACGCAGCCTTTTCCAGAAAGTCACTAGAAGGGCACAAAGAATAAGAAAAAAGTGGGATCTAACACAGGAGAGAGACTAACAGAATTTCCAGGGTGTTGGTAAAGGGAAGGCTCAGGATAATTACTCTGCCAGAGGCTAGATCAATCCAGAATGGAACTGAAGGAAAAAGGTTCTAGAAGGACCCCAAGATAAAAAATTAAACTAAAAAAATTAAACCTCATGTATCTGAGGGTACTGAGAGGAAATATATACTTCTAGCAAAGAGTTTAAAAGAAAAAAAATCAGTGCTAGGTATATAAAGAACTAAGTGAATAAGGAAAAAAGGCAATTATTAACTCTTGGGAAAGAGGGAAACCAAAAACTGTACCAAAAAATTATATAATATTATGTGCTTAAGCTGTGAATAATATTGGCATAGTAATAAGAATGTAAATAACAAGTATTATCTTCACCACAAATTGTGATTTAACTCCACTAGGAGAATGGGGAAAAGGGACATGTCTGAGTGTGAGGTAGTTTGTAAGAGGATTAAATAAGTTATCTATAATAAGAAAAAGTCAACAGATAAAAATGGCTGCTTTAGACTAAAAAAGTTTAGACGAAAGGGGGGAGAACTTTGTTTTTATAGACCTTGTAATACCTTTTGACTTTCTTAAAATTTGTATTCCCTTTGGTAAAAAGAAAAATATTAAAAAGAAAAACAAATAATGACAGAAGTGGACACATAGCGGAAAGATGTACAGAGGTGGAATTATTTCACTGCCTGGCAAGGTCAGGAAATATCTCCTGGAGGAGATGACATTTGAGCCATATGTTAGGACAGATAAAGTAGATGGGAGTCTAGAAAGGAGGCATAGGGAGAAGAGGTACTCCAGGCAGAGGTGCAGGGGGCTAGCAGCAAGTAAGAGCATGAGACATCCAGGGACTGTAAGGAGTTCAGTGAGGTCACTGTGTAGGGTGTGTAGAAGGTAGAAGATGAAGCTAGAAAGATAGGTGAGGTACCAGGATCTAAAGGGATGGAGGCCAGGCTAAGGAAGGCTTGTTTTACAGATAATGAAAAATCATTCTAGGATTTTCATGAGAGTCTGACAAAAATTTTGCATTAAGAAAGGCCATTCTGGTGGAAGGAATCCAAGGAGCAAAGCTAGGATCCAGAGGGATCAGTCAGTAGGCTGCTGCAACAGAGCTGGAAGAAGAGATGAGAGTAAGGAAGTGTGTCAGAGAAGGCAGATTTTGGAGAGAGAAACAAGAGGACTAGTCATATGTAAAGCAAGGGACAGGTAGGAGATCTGGATGACCCCAAATCTGGTTTGGTTGATTAGGTAGATTACATTCCAGTCACCATGAATATAGATTACATTCCAGTCTCTTAAGAACAGAGGAGAAAAAGCAGCTTTGGGGCGAGGAAGAGTCACGTTTCAGTTTCTGATGTTGAATCTAGAGTCTGTGGGGGTATTCAAGCGGAAGAGAACAAAAAAATGTGGCTCTGGAGCTCAAGAGAGGCAGCAGCCAGTCAAACAGAGGTGGGTATTAGATGAGGTCTCTCAAAGAGGATACAGAGGGGGAGGAGCAAAGAAGGGGTCAAACACAGAACGCTGGGGATCTTCAAGCATTATTCAAGTTCAGACAGAACAAAAAGCCCAGGAGGCAGAAGGATGGACAGAAATGTGCCATGAAAGACAAGAATGGAGTTTCAAGGGAAGTAGTCATCCACAGTATTGAAGAGAAACTATACTTAAGGGGCAGAAAGAAGAATAAGAGCTAGAGAAACAATATTTTGAAAAGTGAGAAAAATTAAGAGAACTGAATGGCAGGAAATAACAGGAGGGTTTCAAGGAGTGTGAAGTACTGTGGAGAAGTTCAAGAGGGAGGGAGTCTGAGAAAAGGCTAACAGGGAAATCAAAGGTGAACTTAATTTAAGAACTATTTTAGCATCAACAAGGCCCCATGACAAACAAAGAGAGGATGAGATTATATGTGGTTGTTGGTGCCAAAATCATCACTGAGTAGGTGGTAGCTGAGGTGGGCCTTGAAGGGTGGACCTGAACTGACAGATGGCTACAGAGGGAGGGAAAGTGGGGTCCAGTTAGGCAAGGGCCAGGTCCTGGTGGGAGACTACAAGGGCAAGGAAGATCTAAGACTTCTGACCACCTCTGCCTCATGTTACCTCTATCCCTATTTTATCACGATCACAGTACTGTCCAACAGAACTTTCTGTGATGATGGAAATGTTTCATATCTGCACTAATATGGTAGCCTCTAGCCACATGTAGCTATCGAGCCTTAAAATGTGACTAGCGTGCAGGCTTCCCTGGTGGTGCAGTGGTTGAGAGTCTGCCTGCCGATGCAGGGGAACGGGTTTGTGCCCCAGTCCGGGAAGATCCCACATGCCGTGGAGCGGCTGGGCCCGTGAGCCATGGCCGTTGAGCCTGCGTGTCTGGAGACTGTGCTCCACAACGGGAGAGGCCACAACAGTGAGAGGCCCGCGTACCAGAAAAAAAAAAAAAGTGACTAGTGTGATTGAAGAACTGGATTTAAAATTTTATTTTATTTTATTATTTTTCGGCCTCGCCACATGGCTTGCGGGATCTTAGTTCCACACCCAGGGATTGAGCCCTGGGCCCTCAGCAGTGAAAGCACAGAGTCCTAACCACTGGACCACCAGGGAGCTCCCCCAAATTTTATTTTAAATAGCCACATGTGGTCAGTGGCTACTGTATTGAACACGATAGCCACTTACCAAAGTTCCTGTTTATTTTGCTATAAATTATCCTCTACCAACTAAAGGCTCCAAAAAGGCAGAGACCATATTCTGTTTTATTCCCCTACATATCGCCATCATCTAGGCCAGTGCCTGGCACATAATATTAATAAATGGTCAATAAATATTTGTTGAGTGATTAAATAAATGGGTTTTGATGGACCATAATAACATCAATTACTTTTTAGTGCTGCAAACATCAAGATTTTTATTTTGCTAGGATCCCAAAGGTGAGGACACTTGTTAGAACTTCAGGCTATGGAAACGTGTGCAGAGCATGTATAGGACCATGGCATTGGGTCCCTGCTCTGAGGGTTCTTAGACCACTTATCTGTGTGTAATAGTGGAGCTCAGGCCCATGAGTGGGAGGAGGAGATGAGTCAGCCTGGACCAGTGAGGTGGCCAATCCTCTTTGGAGACTAAATCCAAATTCAAATTCTGAGCAGCCTGGTTTGAACTTAAGTTTCCCAAATGACCCCAAGACAGAGAACCGCATTAGACTGTGTTGTATGTGTGTGTATAGCCTTCTCCAGTATTTTTTATGCACATATATAAAAGAATTTCTTTCAAAGGATCCCTGGACACTAAGTCATCAAGATGAAGGCCCTTAGTTATAAACCTGCAAGGTAGATTATATTTTTTTCAGGTGGTAATAATTACAGAAAAGCTAATACATCTGAGTAATCTATTAGCATTTGGAAGAAAAATCCCAAATCCATTCATGGTTAAGCCTAAGAGTAAAAAATTATCTTACTTTACCTTGTGCAGCAATGAATTTGTTCTTTTCTTGGTAGCCCTGGGGGTGGGGTGGGAGAGTAGAGGAGAAACAGAAAGTGAAAACCCAAAAATGGATAGGAATGAAATTCTCCAGACTCCCAACCAGTTTACAAAGCCTTCCTTGTGAAAAGGTCCAGGCAATTAACAAGGATTTCCATTCTAGAAATTTTAATGGGATTAGCTTTGGATAGCAGGAAGCAAAGATTACATGGTCTAGGCAGTCTTCTTAAAGTGAATTATTAACAAACATTAGTATAAGAACATCCAAATAACAACTCCTAGGCTAGACCCTGTTCTGATGCTCTCTTAGTTGCTGACAATCTGGGTCTTGGTGTTACTGGGTAGGAACCCTCCAAGTCAGAAGCATGTGAGGCTGGGCCCACACGAGGAAGGAAAAAGGGTTATTTTCTTGCTGATGCTGTACCCAGGTGCAAAAGTTTTCGGGGAATAGCCCATGGGTATGGTGTAACAGCTCCCAGTGTTTGACAAGAGGGTTCTCCATTACAGGAAGTGGGAGACAAAGAAGCCAAGGAGCCTGGGGACGTCACTTAATAGATAAGGAGCCTCTGAAAAACTGACACTGGCAGTAACTTTCTTTACTGTTTAGTCATACATCTTTTCAACCTCATTGTTTAAATATAGTGTTCACTTGAGACGTCCCAGGTAAGTGAAAAATCATTTGACTTAAGGATTGTAAATCACCTTCTGCCTCTCTCAGACAGCACTAAGATGGGCAATGAGGGAGGCAACTTCATGGATGGGATACCATACCAAGGTGATGATGTGAAATACTAGTCTGCAAGGCAGTGGCAGAATAAAGGAGGGGGCCGAGTCTGAGAAGCCGCTTCCTATTCCAGCTCAAACAAGGGCAGGGCAGGGTTGCTTCCCAGCACTGGAGGAAGCTTTAGGCCTCAATATGGACATGTTTAGAGTTAACAATAAGAAGCTTGTTAAAATTTTTATTAAGAGGAATTCTCCAAAAGTTTTTAACCACTAGAAGATGGAAACTGATAAAGCCTTAATTCAGGATGCTGCATTCTGCCTATAGCACTAAACTTGTAATTAAAACTGAGAAGCTCTTAGAGTATGTTACGCCGTATAATACGCTTGCTTCAGGAGAAGCTGCTGCCAAGTTCTCACTGGAGCATGTGGGTCATGAATAGCTTAAAAGCACTGTTGGAAGGCCCAGCCCCAAAGTGCTTCCCGCTCCATCTTTACCAGTAGTGTGTTATATATCCCCCATGAAAACATGCCTACATAGGGATATGCTGACATTGCTCAACCAATCAGGAATAACTAGAATGAGGCAAAACTACTGATTCCTTGTGTTATGTTCAAGGGAAAGATGAAATGTGGCTCCCTGGTTCCTGAGACATCTTTGGATTCTGAAAGTCAAATGCCAAGTTGGCTCTAGGTGGCACCTACATTCCTACCAGTTTAAAAACAAAAACAAAACACTTCCAAAGCCCCTCTATACCCTTAGACACCTCAAGGTGAGAGAGGAAGCTGGTCCTCCTAAGACTCCAGGAGGGAAGCCCAGTTGGCATCTGTACTGTCTATTTCATCTTCTCCTGTTACCAATGTCAGGTTCACTTTCAGACCTTTGTATTCTCCAAACCACAGAACCCATCCCCCGTGCCTACTGCCACCACTCTGTGGTGCCTGACACCACCTCTCTTCAAGATACATGTGTGATCTTGGTTCTGTGTGCAAAAAGGGCTTGGTAAATGATTGTCAGGGGGTGGGAATGGGGAGTAACTGTATATGGACAAGAAGCTTCTTTCCGGGGTGAGCAAAAAGTTCTAAAACTAAGAGGCAATAGCTAAAAGGTACAGCGTTTCTCTTCTGAGGTGATGAAAATGTTCTAAAATTGGTCATAGTTGCACATATCTGTGAATATACTGAAAACCACTGAATTGTAAATTTTAAGTGGGTGAAAATTATGGTATGTAAATTGCATCAATAAAGCCACTAACAAAGTTCTAAAACAATTATAGTGATGACAGCATAACTTGGTAAACTTACTAAAAATCACTGAATTCTACATTTTAAATGTTTGAATTTCTGTTATATAAACTGTACCTCAATCATGTTGGGAGGAAAAAAGGGTTTCGTAAGTGTAACTGGCAGCTCACAACAAATGGCCACAATTTGTTTCAGCAAAGGTTATTACCTGCCCCTATACTCCAAGCCCTAAGGACATCTGCTCCTTCTTTCCCACTGGATCTCTCATCTGCACTCAACCCCGTTGACCACCTAACACTTCTCCATGCTTTACTCTTTGCCCTCTGAGGTGCTCTTCTCTCCTGGTCTCCTTCTGTCTCACTAATGAGCACCTCTTGCCCAGTGTGCCTTGGCTGAGGTTTGTGGGCTCCAGGGCCCACTCTTTCTCTAATGACTTCAAAGGCCATGGCTTTGGAATCTCTCCCCTGAGCTCAGATTAATGATGCCCAACTATGCTGGATATATCCACATGGATTACCCTATACTCTTTTTTTTTTTTTTAAAACAAGAAAGGTATAGGTTGTTTTTTTCCCCCATAATTAAATTTGCACAGCATCTCCCCAAGCATAAGTATTACAAAAGAATGTAAAAAATCACATTTTACACATTTACACAATGTGTATAAAAAAATCACATGTCTTCAGCATTTAGCTCAAATCTCACCATCTTCAAAAACTAGATCTCTTGCAAAACTCATCAGCTAAAAGTTCTATCAAAGCACTGCGAAGATGGCCTTTGCTAGCCCATGGCAATCCTTCTCCCATTTTCCCTCGCGAGTTAGGGCTGAATAGCAGAGTGAGGCTCAGATTGCGGACGTGAGGTGGGGAGGGACACAAGGGCTAATTTTCCCCAGTACAAGATGGCATCTAAAGCTTGATGGGAGAGAAGAACTGGAGAGACTGGAGGAAAGGGTCCAGGCCCTGTATTCAGTCAGAGTCACTGCTGGAAGAGGAGGAATGCTTGCCATGCTTATGGTGTTTCTGCTTCTTTTTATAAGCGTTCTTCATTTTCTTCTGCATCTTCTTGTCCATTACCATTCCTGGTCCTACCATGCCAGGAGCCAACGCCAGGGTCAGGTGGTGGGTATGGAGGGGGGTAGGGACCTGAGGGTTGGCATCCTGGATACCCTAGCTGTGGCATAGATGACAAGGCCCACCAGGGGGAAAAGCTGGATTCCCCTGGGGTGCTCCTGGGGGAGTGGGAAAGGGGTCTGGAGGAAAGGTCGGGTTGGCAGGTGGTAGATGAGCAGGATTGCAACCTCCAGGGTACCCGACGTTAGAGGGCTGTGGATATGGCCCTGGCTGCCCAGCACTGGGTTTCCACATGTTCGGGTGTTTCCTCCAGCCCAGAAATGGAGAAAGAAGGAAACTCCACCCTAAATACACTCTACAGAGTATCACCCTATTCTCTCTCATATATTAGTCAATCACCATATCCTGCTAAATTCTACCTCCAAAGTGGTTTTTACTTTGATGCATCTTCTCCAACCCTTCTACCCTCACCATTTGTAGCATGCTACTGTAACAGCCCTCAATCGGCCCTTCCTAAATCCATGTTGCACACGGTAACCCGAGTGATCAATATACAAATGTGGCTATATCGCTCCTTGTCTTTAACACCTTTCAATGTTATCCCATTGCCTAGAAATCAAAACTCTTAGCTGGGGACTTCCCTGGTGGCGCAGTGGTTAAGAATCTGCCTGCCAATGCAGGGGACACGGGTTCAAGCCCTGGTCTGGGAAGATCCCACATGCTGCGGAGCAACTAAACCTGTGTGCCACAACTACTGAGCCTGTGTGCCACAACTGCTGAAGCCTGCGCACCTAGAGCCCGTGCTCTGCAACAAGAGAAGCCACCGCGATGAGAAGCCCACGCATCACAACAAAGAGTAGCCCCTGCTTGCCACAACTAGAAAAAGTCCGCGCGCAGCAACGAAGACCCAACGCAGCCAAAAATAAATAAAAAACAAAAACAAAAACTCTAAGCTGTACTGAAAATTTGTAGATACTGTAAGGTGACTTAATCAGCACCCAGCCCCACCCACTTCTAGCTTGACTTTCTTTCTATAGAGGCTGAAAAACTAAAAGCTAAATTCACTAGACTCTCTTGCAGCTCAGTTCTGCCTAAGAACCCAGTTTCTTCCTAGCAGTCCCACATAAGACTTGGGATAGAAGTGAGCAATGTGAGATGGTGACTGTGCTAGGAAGATCTGGTCTTTGGGCAAGCATGGCAGCGGAAGCATTGAGTTCTTCTGTAGCACCTCTGCAGGGGTTTCACTACGAGAGTCATACGGGGTAGTTGGGTACATCTACGGCTGCTCTGTTCCTGGTGACTCTCCCACAGATTCTGTAAGTCACCCACTATCTTATAATAAACCCCTTCCTGTTGAAAAGAATAGACAGAAAGTGGACTCTTGTCATCTTCAACCAAGAACCCCAACAGACACACTTGACATTCAATGCCTTCTAAGATCGAGTTCCTACCAATCCCCCAAGCCTCATCTCCCATGACTTCCCATCTTGTATCTTATAACTAAGACTACTGTTTCCAGTCTCTGACTTTGTTCATACTTCTCTTTTTGCTTTGAAGTTTCTGCCCATCTTTCTTCTCTTGAATTCAGACCTACCCTTCAATATTCAGCTCTACTGGCTCATCAGGTTGGCTGAATGTTTCTTTCTCTAAGTCCCAAAGACTCTGGGAATACCTCCTTCACACATGTTGCACACTAAAGGTTATGATCTACCTGTAGGTAGATCACACTAGGGACCATATCTTATCTCTGTAACCTTGGAGCGTACCCCCAGTGCTTACCACACAGCAGGTGATCAAAAAATTTTGACTGAATTTAATAAACCTAAATCTTCTTTAATCCCTGACTCTTACTAATGGTTAACCATAAGCTTTTTCCTGCTTTTCTATTTTCACTGAGTTCATAAGTACCTTCAATTTAACCCTCTTCATCTAAACTTTCATATTACCTATTAATAACCTCCAATAACCATCAAGCCTTTATAGGATGCCCTATTGTGAGCTCCAACTAAGCATGGCCAAAGGAGAAGGCTTGTTTCCTTCTAGTGCCTTGCTTATCATGACCATGAATAGACCCATCTTACTTGCTTACCAGCCTTAACATCCAACTTACTTTTGTCTGTCTTCACCTTCAATGTGGGAAGGAGCCAAACTGGTTACGGTGACAGACACTGCTGGTCACTAACTGAAAAGCTATTCCTTCCCTTTCTTTCTTGCCATCAAAACCATGCTTTTGTTCAGACATTTACCTTTCATTGGCTTGGAAGGTGGTCATTCCTCAGCCCCAGAAGGGTAAATCATGATAATTCTCAGCACCCTAGCCAGTGACTGGAGAGAGGGTGTAAGCATGTGATCCAATCCTGGCCTGCGGGCTCTGAAGGGCACTGTACCGGAGAGGCTTCTGAGAAAGGTCATGCCCCTAATAAAAAGAAAAGCATAGGGCTTCCCTGGTGGCGCAGTGGTTGAGAGTCCACCTGCTGATGCAGGGGACGTGGGTTCGTGCCCCGGTCCGGGAAGATCCCACATGCTGTGGAGCGGCTGCACCCGTGAGCCATGGCCGCTGAGCCTGCGCGTCCGGAGCCTGTGCTCCGCAACGAGAGAGGCCACAGCAGTGAGAGGCCCGCGTACCACAAAAAAAAAAAAAAAAAAAGAAAAGCAAATGCAGAAATTCTCCACCTCCTCCTCCTCCTCTATGTTGTGTTTATAAGAAACGTTTGGAACTGCTGTAGCTGTCTTGTGAGCAAGAGACAATGCCAATAGGCTGAAGATATGAGTAGAAAGATGGAAACACCTGGTTTCTTAAGGATGTCACTGAGTCACAGACTCAGCCCACCCCAGAACTGCTATACACCTGCCTTCGGATTAAATGAGAAGTAAATGTTCCTGTGTAGACCACTTCTAGCTGAGTATTCTGTTACCTGCAGATGGAAACATGCTGATATTGCTATACTCTTCCATATAATGTTAAACTCAACCTGTTCCTCCCAACCACTTCATCATAATCTTTGATCTAAATCCTGGGACTCTTAGCTGGTTACTAACCTTTTTCCATTTTCCTTATCTACTACATCAATCATTTCTACCAGGGTTCCTTTCCTTCTAACTATAAACATATGACCATCACTAAGAAACATATACAGGAATTTCAGCAAATCCATACTCGTGAGGGTGCCTGCACTACTCCATTTCTGAAGTCCATCTGATAGCCTATTTTTTAGCCACGGCCCCTTGTTCTTCCATCTTTCTCCTTTTCCTATCCCAAGACTGCTCTTTCAATTTCTTGAGACCTAGTCCTTGATCCCTTCCTTTCTCTACTGAACCTGAAGCCCTCGGCTGACTACTTGAAGCAACAACTGACTTCCCTAGCCCTTTTGTCTAAGTACCACATGTTTTCTGCATATCACCAATCCTAGGGTACAACTGGAGAAAATCACACAACTGAGGCCCCTATATATCAAAGATTTCCATCTTAGGTAGTTCCTCGGTGCAGCTAAACATGCTTTTTTCATGCCCTTTTCAGTATTCTTTCTTACTGACTTCAGTACTCTCATGTCACAGTCCCATCCTCCCTTTTCAGCAGATAACCTTGACTTTACTTCTTAGAAAAAACAGACGAGTTCCCTCAGCTTGATTTATTCACACCTACAAACCACCTCTATCTATTCTATATTCCTTTACCATCAGTCTCACAGGAAAAAACATCCTTTCTTATGTTCAACGCTAATCTCTCCATGAGTATTCTTTTAAAAAAAATTGTGGGACGGGACTTCCCTGGCGGTCCAGTGGTTAAGAATCCGCCTTCCAATGCAGGGGACGTGGGTTTGATCCCTGGTTGGGGAACTAAGATCCCACATGCTGTGGGCCAACTAAGCCCGCACACCTCAACTAGACAGCCTGCGTGCTGCAAACTATAGAGCCCATGTGCTCTGGAGCCTGCGCGCCACAACTAGAGAGAAGCCTGTGTGCTACAACTAGAGAGAAGCCTGTGCGCCACAACTAGAGAGAAGCCTTCGCACCATAACGAAGTTTCCCACATGCCGCAACTAAGATCCGATGCAGCCAAAAAAAAAAAAAAAATTGTGGTAAAATATACGTAACATAAAACTGATCATTTCAGCCATTTTTAAGTGTACAGGTCTGTGGCATTAAGTTTATTCACATTGTTGGGCAACCATCACCACCATCCATCTCCAAAACTTCTGCATCTTCCTCAGCTGAAACTCTGTACCCATTAAATGATAATTCCCTTCTCCTCCCTCCCTCTAGCCCCTGGCAACCACCGTTCTACCTTCTGTTTTAATAAATTTGACTACTCTAGGTACCTCATATAAGTGGAATTATACAATATTTATTGTTTTGTGACTGGCTTATTTCACTTACCATAATGTCTTCGAAATTCATCCATGTTATAGCATGTGTCAGAATTTCTTCCCCTTTTAAGGCTAAATAATATTCCATTGCATGTATATGCCACATTTTACCTATTCATTCTTCCACTGATGGAACCTGGGTTGCTACCACCTTTTGGCTATTGTGATTAATGCTGCTATGATCATGGGTGTACAAATTCCATCAGTATTCTCTTCATGCTTCAGTAGTCAGGCTTGCTCTCTCTAGCTCCTTGCTTGCTCTCTCTCTTCCTTTCAAACTCTCTCTTTACTGGTTCCCTCCCGTCAGCCTATAAAACATACTCAAGTCTCGCACACCATCTCTATAAACATTCTCTAAATCACCCCTAAAAACCTTTCAGTTTCAGCTCTTCTCTCAATTCATAGTAGACATGACTAACCAGACTTACCCAGAGTCAGATATTCTAGTCCTGTTTGGAGGACAAGGTGTGCTTTTGTTCTTAGTTATCTGAATAAGCTCAATAAAGGATTCACTGACTCTTACAGAAAAGTATACATTTAGGTTCAGATTTCTGCATGGGAAAATTTTGGGAATGATGACAGGTAAACATAAGAATACATTTTAAACTGTCTGATCTTTAAAAAAATTTTTTCAGTCTTTTAAAAAAATCAGACTCCTCCGGGAAAAACTGAAATGACAAATATTCCTTCTAACATGCAGCTGAGAAGGAATCAAGGAAATAATGAGAAAAGCTCAAGTTCCTTACATTGATGAATGAAGCATTGATGTAATCAGAATCTGGAACTCCTTCAACTGGTGTCAGATGGACTCTAGAATGGTCATCTAGAAAAAAAAATTTTTTTTTCAATTAAATTCAATTTTATTTTTCACTGGTCCCAATGCAACCAGGCCAGTTGTGACATCTATGACTATGTGTAGAGAGACACACAAGTATAAAGTTGTCACTGCAGCACTATTTATAACAGCAAAAATTCGGACACATCTCAACCATCATTAGGGGACTAAGTTAAATAAATTAAGATATATCCATAATATGGAATAGTAAGCAGTTGATAAAAAGGAAAGTGAACACTTCTGTTTCTTGACAATTACCAGTACATATATCAGTATATATATATACCAATACACCAATACATTTCTCTATATTATAGTCATTTCAGGTATATAGCATTATAGTTCAACATCTGTAATAACTATAGTGATCACCACCACAAGTCTAGCTACCATCCACCACCATACAGTAGGACCCCCCCACCAATCCATTTCACCCACCTCCAACCCCCTTCCCCTCTGGTAACCAACAATCTGTTCTCTGTATCTATGAGTTTGTGTTTGTTTTGTTGTTTTGTTTTGTTTTTTTAGATTCCACATGAGTGAAATCATATGGTATTTATCTTTCTCCATCTGACTTATTTTCCAATATATATTGGGAAAAAAAAGAAAAAAGAGCAATGTATACAGCATACCAGTTATACTAAAAATATATAATATATATACATGCATTTATACACAAATAAGACATAAGTATCTGTAAATGCCTAGTACAGTGGTCTTTAATATATTATGCACCCAAAACTGCACCAGGAATTATTTAAAGGATGAGTTTTTAAAAAAAGCAATTATAAAAGATAAAGCAGGGCTTCCCTGGTGGCGCAGTGGTTGAGAGTCCACCTGCCGATGCAAGGGACACGGGATCGTGCCCTGGTCCGGGAAGATCCCACATGCTGCGGAACGGCTGCGCCCGTGAGCCATGGCCGCTGGGCCTGCGCGTCCGGAGCCTGTGCTCCGCAACGGGAGAGGCCACAACAGTGAGAGGCCCGCGTACCGCAAGAAAAAAAAAAAGCAAAGTTCAAACATTTTGCTCTCACATCCCACTAGATTATGCATATTCCATTCTGGAGACCACTAACCTAGAAAAATGTCTGTTAGGTTATAGATAAACTGATTAGCAATGGCTAACTCTGGGAAGGAGTTACGAAGAGAACTCTGAATTGGAATTTCTTTGCAATGAGCAACAAAAAACCCCCACAACAACCATGCACTTGCTGTCTGGTCTTAGTGAAACTGCTCTCCTTAACTTCCCAGAAACTTTAGGCCTGCCTTAAAAAACCTGGTCAAGCACCCCTACTGACTTTATGAGCACCTGGGGTTGCCTGGGCAGCCATAAAGGCTCTTTCAGTCCAAAGGCTTGACTCTATTCTTATTACCAGCCTTCCTATGATCAATTACAAGATTCTTTCCATCCTCAGAAAATCTGGCTACAGATGCAGTTTCAGGTTACATCCCAAGAAACCCTACAAACACTCACAAGGCAAGATGTTTACATATCGATTTTTTTCCTTGTTCTCCTCCTTGGAGGCAGCTTCACAGGTGGCCTGGATAGGACAAGCAGGGAGAGCCTGAAAGGTTAAGAGAAATTACAGAAGTTATTAAAAGGGATAAACACCAAACATGTAAACTGCTGCACCATACTCTGACCTGGCAGCAAGTTCTACCTTTTCTTAGGGGGGAAAAGATGTGCCCAGGTGAATACTTGCACCTAATACAGAGAGTGTACCTCTCTTCTAAATAGCTTCTAAGCTCCTTAGAGTTTGAATGCCCAGAGGGCAGAATGCCTTTCCTGTTACTGTAAGCACAGCATGCTCTTTATATGATTACTATGTGGTTAGGAGCATGTTACAATGCTGGGTCAAAATGGACCACCCCAGTATATGGGACTGGGGACACAACTGAAAGGATGGGCCATTTATCCCCATGCTGACCACCATGCAAAGCTGGAGATGTATCTCAGAGTAAACCACACAGGAGGGGTCTGGATGGTCAGTTGAGTTAGGAGCCTGACAAGGGGGTATGGCAGCCCAGCCTCTAGCATCATGTGGTAAGGAAGCAAGGACAGGTGAGTGGGTGAGAGGGCATTCACATGGATGCAGCAGTTAGGAAGCAGAGGACTTGGATGAGGTAACACTGAATCTGCAGCAGTTTTGGAGCAAATGTAAATCAGCTAGCACTGGGAGGTATGTGGGTAAGTATAAATGGTTTGACATGAGATAGTCTGGATTGTATGAACTTGAGCAAATCGGCCAAAGTTCCCCATAAAATTGGGAAAATAATACCTGCTACATAAGGAGTAAATAAGATAATCTCATGTTTGGCATAGAATAAGCATTCAATAAATTCGTTTTATAGGAGTAGGAAGCTAAACTTTATTATTTGAATTGTTTTCTTCTGTGTTCTATATATTCAAAACTAAGAGAGCAAAAAGAGAAATAGTTTAAAATTACAACCTAGACAACCTTCCTGATAAGTGATTTGGAAATATGTCTTAAAGCTTTAAAAATATTCATACCCTTTGACCTAGGAAATCTGGATTCTAGCCTAAATAAATAAAAATCTCTATGTTCAAATTATTTACTTCATCATTATTTAGAATGACCCCAAACTGAAAACAACCTTAGTATTCAGCAGTAGGAGAACAGTTAAGTAAATTATGGTTCATGTATTACTTTTCATTCATTCCTTCAACAAACATATAATGTGTACCTATTAGGTACCGAGTTAGGTACAAACAGTGGTGAATCAAATCATATACACAGTTCTTGCTCTCATGAACAATGCAAACTTGTGGGTGAAAGACAGATATTAAATAAATAAAACAAGTAAATATAAAATTACATACCATGATAAATGCAATGAGAGAACAGGTTATTAGAGAAAGTATCAGAAAGCCCAAGGAATACCCCAATACAGATTAAGGGTAGGTCTCTATGAGGAAGGATGAGTATGGAAAAGAGTATTCCAGGCAAAGAACAGCATGTATGATGACCCAGAGGCAGGAGAAGGCTTGGTTTGTGTGAGGAAATAAAGTGTCAGTGAGGGTGTTATGTATAAAATGTTGCTGGTGGAGATGGCAAGAGGAAGTGGGAGGAGATGAGTTTTTTGACAAGGTTGATCACATATTTCTACATAGGTCCTTGAATAGGAAGTTTGAATTTTACTTTAAGTGCACGAGGAAACCATTCAAGGTTTTTATAAACTGCAATCCACTTTACCTGTTAAAGAATCACTCTGGCTGCTACATGGAAAATGGGCTGGGAGGAAGGCAAGTACAGAATGTGGAAAGGTGATGGTACAAGGAAATAGATGCCTTTGAGATATATTATGAAGTCAGAATGACTAGATTTAGAGATGGAATGGACAAAAGTTGGGGAGAGAAAGAGACAGGAATGAAGGATGACTCTCAGGTTTCTAGCTTGGATAAAAATAATAAAAAAGATTAAGTAAAGGAAATGCCAGCCTAAAAGGAACCAATTTCGCCAGAAAGAAACAAGAGTTTTAAGAAGGAGCAAATATACTTCCTAGGAACCAGCAAGATAGTGGTAGGAGAAATTAAAGTGAAATACCCCAAGATAACCGGAGTCAAGGTCTCATAGTCCATCTACCTTCACTTATTCAAGAGATTTTCTTTTCAGAGTTAAAACCCTGGAGGTTCTGCCTGTTATTTTACTAAGAAAGCCAATTTCTTTAGACCCACTGCTGTCAATACATAAAGGGGAAAAAGGAGTTTCCTGGACCGGAAGATTGGAATTTCCCAGTTCACCCACAGTTTGCCTTCTCTTCACCCAGATAGGCTAGATTTCCACCTTGATGCAGGGCAGGATGAGATACAAGTTTTTAAAAGCCCTCAAGACTAATCCTGAGGCATTACTTTTCCTCTACATCCCTTGTCTAAAATGATGTAGAACAGATGTAGTGATAACAAGATTCTTGAAAATAGTCCTCAGGGTCAGTAATGACAATGACCACATCTCAAAGTCCTGTCAGCACCCCTAGCTCCCCCAGTCATGATGAAGAAAAATTAGGTCTCCAGGTAGGCTGAGGCTCCTAAAAGGAAAGTTAGGAAGAAACAGGAGTCACTGTTTGACAAGAGAAAATAAAAGATTTGCTTTAGAGAACACTGTACTAGATGCAAAATATCAGATTAAAGAGCTTAGGTCAAGGATGAAAACAAGGGGAATCCTACTTTTAGCTTCTACTCTGAAAAACCCAGCCTTGAGAGCTGGGCAGAAGCAGCTGAACCAGAAGGCTCTAAGATGTTAAATTCTCCACAAACAGTAGGTGGCATCAAAGACCACTTCATCCCTTGCTTAGGCCTTTACTGGAAGCAAGACTGTCATTTTTTAAAAAGTGTCAGCTAAAAAAATTTTTTTTTCAATTTTTACAATTATTTTTTTAAAAAGTAAGTTCTTATAAGTTTAACCTGTAAGTTCTCTTTGGGCCCTTCCTCATCATGTCCTTTTCCTTCTCCTCTCACAAGTAAACTTGGAATTTTGTATTTATTATCCCCTTATTTGTATCCATATATTCTGTATCCTTAAAAAAATATATTTTTATTGTTCAGTCTATTTTTTGATAAAAATGCAATGATAAATGGTGACTTGCTTTTGTTGCCCAACATTATGTTCTGAAGATTCCACTCAGGTTGTTCCATGTAGCCAAAGTTCATTCATTTTAACTACTTTGTAGTCCTCCATTTTTAGACCATACCAACATTTATTTATCCATTCTACTACTGGTGAATATTTGGGTTGTTTACAGTTAACCGTCCCGCTTTGAGCACTAACTGTATGTGTTTCCTCATGCACATTTGCAAGAGTTTCAGGTATGACTATCTTTAACCTTACCAGATGAGGCCAAATTGTTTTTCATAGTAGCTGTACCAATTTACACTCCCACCAGCAATGTAAAGTATTCCAGTTATTCCGTATCCTTGTCAACATTTGCTACGGTCAGACTTTAAATGTATCAAATGTAGGTTTAATTTATATTTCTCTGATTATTAATGAGGTTCACCATCATTTCATAGTTTACTGGTCAACAGGGTTTCCTCTTCTGTGAAGAACCTAGTTGAGTGTTTCCCCATCTTTCTACTGGATTATTTATCTTCTTACTACTTTGTAGAAGTTCTTTATGTGTTCTGGAAACTCATTCTTTATCAGTTATAAGTGTTACAAGTATTTTTTACCAAGTTTTTGGCCTGCCCCTTCATTTTCTTTATAGTATTTATTTATGAACAGAAGTTTTGCATTTTAATGTAGTCAAGTTGATCAATCTTTCCCTTTATAAACATTTTAAGTCTTAAGAACACCTTCTTATGTGAGATCATAGTATATTTTCCTACATTATTGTCTCTACATTTTTTCCTTTAAATTTCAGTGTTTACATCAACTGGGACTGATTTTTGGTATGAGACAGGAATTCAATTTCATTTATTCCCATGGGGTTACCCAATTGTCTGAGCTCTATTTATTGTAAAGACCATCCTCTACCCCAGCAAAACTACAACAGCATTTGTCACAAATAGGTTTCCCTTTACATATGAATCTGCTTCTGGGTTCTCTATTTTATTCCGCTGGTCAATCTATTCCAGTGCCAATACAAAACTGTCTTAATTACTAAACTTTATAATGACTCTTTATACTGGTAAGGCGGGTCTCCTCACCTTGTTCTTCTTCTTCAGGAATGTCTTGGCTATTCTTGAATCTTTTCTCCTCCATATTAATTTTAGAATCAGCTTGTCAAGTTCCACAAAAAACCTGTTGGGATTTTTATTGGAATTGCATTGAATCTATATATCAGTTTGGGGAGAATTGACAACTTTACAATACTGAGCCTTCTAATCCATTGATCCTATTTCTTTCACTAATTTAGGTTTTTTTCTTTAATGTTTTCAACCATTTTTATAATTTTCTCCAAAGAGTTTGTAAATATTTTACTAAATTTATTCCTAGGTACTTCACATTTTGGATGCTATTGTAAATGGCATCTTTTAAAAATTATTAGATTTTCTGATTGTGGCTTATAAACAGAAATGCATTCATTTTTATGCTGTTTTTGTATCTATCAACCCTGTTAAAATAACATTAATTCTAATAATTTATTTGATGAGTCTTTGGATTTCTCTGGGACAATAATCTCCTCTGTGAAAAAAACTGATTTTTGTCTCTTCCTTTCCAATCCGTAATACCTTTCGTTCCTTTTCTTGCCTTACTGTGTTAACGTCTCCAGTATAGTACTGAATCTCATTCACTTTAAAGTTTGAATCCCCTTCCAAATACTTTGGTCACAGTCACCAGTGCCTGAACACTCTGCTGTGATGGGGAGCCTACTACTTTCCAAGGCAGTTCCCCTGATCTTGGAACAGTTCTGTTTAGAAGGACTTAAAACCCAGATACACAATTTGTTTTCCCCTTGTACTGACTAGTGTAAAACCCAGGAGGTCAGCTGGTACCTTCTCTGCCCCTTGGAAATCCTGAACTCCCAATTCCCTGGACTGTTGAATTCTAAAGCCCTTGACATAGGTACTGATAATTCCCATAGGCCTTTGGCTCTGATATATTTATTTGGAGACAACTCATCAATGCAGAGACTATTCTACCTCTGATTCACTCAGATGCCACACAGTTCTGTCACCAAATTACACATAAATGCTTCTTTACCTGGAAATCCAAGAATTAAGCTGTCTCTACTAAAGATGCAGGGTCCTGCGTGGGTTAAGGGGTTTCACATTTCACAATTCACAGATTATGACCGCCTCACAGCCTCTAGTTCTTTCCCTAGCTGTCTCCTATCCCCTTCATCTCAGAAGCTAACTAAAGTCTATTTATTTATTTATTAAACCTTAAACATGTTTTAGGGACCTCAATAAGTGGCTTTTCAAAGTGTTTCTTTTAAACAAATTCAGTGCTTCCTTCTGAGACAAATGCTGGTCAGTAAAATGTTCCAGCTTATAACTTTAGGACAAAAGTTCCATTACCCACAACTTTCAACCAGTGGGGTTTCATAGAAATGTTACACACTCCCCATTTAGTCTGTCAGATATCCGAAAACAGCTGTCATTTCCTATGCTTATTGTTTCTTCAGCTGTTCACCCCCACAGTCCAGTTTTTCCTCCAAAACAACTTCCCATTTAATGATACTCCTTTTCACAGAGACCTGACCACAAGACTCTTGGCACAGTTCAAGCTGGGGACACCAACTCTATTCTATATGCCATCTATACATTAAAGCATAATGGATACTACGCTAAAGCTAATAAGCTTGAATAGCTTTGTTTACTATATTAAAAAAACTTTTAAAAGTTTTTTTCTCTTCTTCTTTTTGGCTGCACTGCGAGGCACGCAGATCTCAGCTCCCCAAACAGGGATCAAACCTGCACCCCCTGCAGTGGAAGCATGGAGTGTTAACCACTGGACCACCAGGGAAGCCCCTTTTAAGTTTTTAATGTCTGCTTTTAAAAATGTTATTTAAAAATATGCTTGTTGTAAAAGAAAGTCAAATAATTCAGTAGAAAGTGGAAGTTCCCTATCATGTCTCTCCTGTCTTCTACCCGTCCTTGTAGGCAACCACTGCTCAGTTCACAGTATTCCTCCAGACTTAAAAAAAAAAAAAAAAAAAGGCATTAACACACTCAAATGCAGACATACATAGATTTTTTTTAAAAAAGGGGATTATACCATGTAAAGTCCCCTGGAATATGTTTTTTCCCATATTTTTCTATGTCAACACATTTATTTTAATGACAGTACAGAATTTCATAATAGATGCAAGAAATTATTTAGCCATTCTGCTATTTGATAGATAAATATTTTCCACTTTATTTTCTTTGCTATTATAAGTAATGCTACAATGAACATCCTTGTACAAATATATATTTTGTTTTCTGATAGAGTCCCATAAGTTAGGTCAGAGAGCATAAGCATTTAAAATTTGGTTGATACTGCCAAATCATCCTTCCAATGCTGTATCAATTTAAACTTCCCCTACCTGTGTGTAAGAGTTTCTTTATCCCCATACCCCTGCCCATACTTGATATCAATCTTATAAAATTTTAAAATCTAACAGGCCCAAAATAATGGTTAGTTTTAATCTGGATATCCGGATTACTAAATATAGTTGAGCTTCTTTTCCTATGATTATAGACCATTTGTTTTTCACCTCTGAACTGCCAATTTTTCTCCTGCAATGTTTACTTTTTTCTCACAGGTTTGGAGAAGCTCTATATATTATGGAAAATTCTCTGTCTACCTGTGGCAAATAGTTTCTCCCAGTTGGCCACTTCCTTATGGTGTTATTTTTCAGAGATGCTTAACATCTTAATATATTTATTACCTTTCAATCTATTCTATTCTAGCTTCTGAATCTTGTGTTTTGCTTAGAAAGGCCTTCCTCACCCCATGATTACAAGAATATTATTCTATGATAGTGGACACAAATTAGTGTATTTGTCCTATGTGTTAACTCTCCTCTTTCCTGCCAGGGCTGACCGATGCAAGCACAGTCACACCTGACCTACATTTGCTACCAACTAGTTCTCTTTTCCAGGATTTTGAAACCCAGGAAGAAGCAGAGGCTTCCCTAGAGGGCCCAGACCCACCAGAATAGGACCTGCTCTGTCCAAAGGCTGGTAGTCTATCTCATCTTTTGATTCTGCCAGCTTCCCCACTTCTTTGCTTGAGTTGACTTCTCTTGTTTTTAAGTAAAAGACCTTAACTCACTTAGCAGTTAGTAACAGAGAGTAGGGTTGTAGATGAGATACTGATGGGGAAAATACGGGTGATGTGAACCTGATTACCGAGTTCAGATGAAGGCAAAGGAACTGTCAACCAACTTGCATTATGGGAAAGCGCAAGCCACTCATACCTCACAACTGTAAAACAGTTACTTCATATTGGCTTGCAATCACCTGGGATATGCTCTAGCTGATGGTAAAGGAGTTGGGGGAGGGGGAGTGCCAATTAAAAGGACATGAGAAATGCTGAAACCAAGGAATAGGATTATTTCTGACAATTTTAGATAGTAAAACAAGAAAAAGCCCAGCTCCAAAATCAAATACTTATCTCCAAAGACAGCACAAAATTCAGGGCCCTTCTATGACTGTGCTATATGTATTTTGCTGAACCAAAAGTTAAAGTTTCAGAATTTTGCTGGTTGTTAAATGTTAATGCCAATGGAATTCACATCTTTCCTTGGCTGGTCATGTGAAAGACATGGCTTTAAAGTGAGATAATTGAAATGATGCAGAAAGGAAACAGAGGAGTTGGGGAAAGCCAACTTCTAAAAATCTCTATTGTGCTCTCTACTGCATCCTGCTTTCATGATGAAAACTGCCTCACAACCCAGCTCTCATTGCTCATGGATAATCAGGATGCAAGCATAACACGATCTGGAGGGTAAAATACATAAAGAAGGTAGAAAAGCAAAGAACTAACACCCAGAAGAAACTGCAGGAATTCACTGAGTTGGATCACCAAAAACCATAGGAATAGCTGTTGATATACATTTTGAGGATGTTAGACCAAGGAGGGGTCTAATTCTAATTTTTGAATACGGCTAGATTTCTAGTTATGGTACGGTTATCTGAACTTCTGCAGTTAGCGTAACCGCTCAGGAAACTGGCCACGGTTCTAATGGTGGGGTGGGGTGGGGTGGCCAGTAGGAACCTGGACGGAATGCTGGGTTCAGCTAGGTAACAAAGAAAAGCCAGAAAGCCCTTGGCACAAAGTAGAGTAAATCAGTGTTACAGGGGATCCAACAGCCTCAACCTTCTCACTGACACCTTCATCATGTCCTTGATGCATGCCTCACTAGAGGGTGTACATGGGTGAGGAAAGCACCCGCATCTTTTAGAAGAAGGAACTGACTTCAAAAAGGGATTCTTGATCTTAGTGGGAAGAAAAAAGCCTCAGAGGCCACAGTTCACCAGGGCTCAGACTTCTCTGAGGTGGATAATTTGTTGTGAAGCTCCCAATAATGGAAATGGGAGGCAGCCAGCTCAGGTCAGTTGAGGGGGCCTGACTAGACTCTCATGCTAGAGAAGGGCTCCTTCTCATCCAACTCTCAGGCCTGAGTCAGTTCACAGACCTAGAACCCTTCAATGATGGGCACATGTAAGAAAGAACACTGCCACAGCACATCAACACTCCTATACCATGAACCTTTCTCCTCATTTTCCCTTAAGAATCTGCAGGCATTTACCACGGTAACCACTGGGTAAAGGCAAATACATCTTTTGGGGTCTACTGGGTTCTGGCCTTCAGATAACTAATTCCTGGGAACCCAGAATGCTATAATTTCATGCTAGTTTGAATGGAGCCTTTGTAGCCCAGGAGATGGAAGGATTTTTGGCTTGAAGTGGTCTCATGTTAGGAGCTACCTATTTTCCCAATGTATGGCTGGAATGGAATTCTACAGCAAGGAGTAGGAATAACCTAAGGGTTGGTCCCCTAACCCTTTGGATAGATACCATTCCAGTAGCTAGAGCAAATGCAAGCTGCTGGAGCAGTCATCTCCCTTTACCAAAAGGCTAGGTCCCTAGATGAGTCACAGAGCTCCTAAGTGCTACAGGAGACTTAAAAGTTGTGGGATAATGATGAGATAATCCATTTAGATGTGTGAGTTTAGTGATGGCATGAAGCAAGTGCTCAATAACTACTAATATTAGCTATTCTGATGCTTCCTATTACTCTCCATGCAAGTTACCAAACAGATAAGCTGACAGTTTTTAAGAATGTCAGTATAATGTCATACATGAACCATGTGGAGCTGCAGATTTGCAGTTGCTTTTCCAGATGTTGTATTTCCTACAGATTAATATAACCCGTGGTACCTGGAATTTTGCTATTAATGAGGCAAGTACGCTTATTTTTTCCTTTATGATGCACAAGGACTACATGAAGCAGTTTCCCTTTCTCATGGCAGGAGCAACTTCAGTGATAAATCATCTTGACCTCTCTCTGCTGTGAACTGGTTCATTGGGATTTTGTCTCACTGTTTCACAGGACATCACCCTGACAACTATATAGTGGCCTGCCAACTTGGCCAAGTTTTCTGAAAGTCAAAAGCCAGCAGCACGTCAGGATATCCCCTCCAACGTAAAGGGTAAGTTGCCACTCCTTGCCCCCACGCCCTCCCCACCGCCCACTTCAAAGAGGAGGAGTGATGCTTGCTGGGTCATTATGGATTTTGGAGACAGCATGCGTATACCACATGCTGGTGTCCTATTCTGACTCATTTATTGAGTGATCTGAAAAGAGAAGGCTCTCTAGCTGATCCAGGCCATAGAGAAATTAGCTCTGGTAGATTCTACGGGGCCCTAAGTGTCTGTGGTTCAGGCTGAGCAGGAGAATCATGATGAAAAACCTTAGGATTTGGGGACAAGACCATGATCCTGTCAGCAAGATTATGTTCATAGCTTAGCACTGGGGTCTGGTAGAGACTGTAAGCCTGACCATGGGACACTAGATATCCATATGATGTCAACTGCCCGTCATAAACTAAGTATTATGTGATTCAATAAGCTATAAATTGGGACATGTCCAGAATTCAGCTGAAACTGATGTGTACGGAACGCGTGCCACACACCCACTCCTTCAATAGATTCCTCTAACTTCCTGATGATGTTAACAGTTGACTAAAGGAGAAAAAAGTCCAGCCTAGTGTACAAATGGCTCTGTGAGACATGCTAGCTTATTCTGGAAGCAGATTGCTATGGGATAATCTACTTAAGGTATGGCTCTGAATGAGTATAAAAGAGAAATCCGTCTGGTGAACAGAACTTCAAGCAAGGTATCACACCATCCACTTCACTGGATGTTAGGATCTAAGCTGATCCCTGGGTAGTAGATAACTGGGACAAAAAAGACAGAAAATATTTATGCTCCATGTATATGCTCACTGAATGGCACTCACTGCAAGAACCCAGGAGATGTTGGTCGGCCCTTTCCCTCACCACCCCAGTGCTGGCCCAATGAGCCCATGAACATAGTGGCCATGATACCACGGCAACTGACTGTCACAATACCTATCTGAATTTGCCTACCATGCCTCTTAGGAACACCACCCCTATCCAGGTATTCACTGGAATGCCTTATCATGGGATCTCAGGGAATCACCTCTAAACAAAGAACTCATTTCACAGAAAAAAGTACAGCCACCAGGTCACATACCCATCACCACCCATCACCCAGAAGTAGCCTGCATCATATTTAAAAAACAGCAGAGTGCCTACTGGAGACCTAGCTATAGTGTTGAGGCTGAGGTGCTATCCTGTGGGATGAGGTGAATGTTCATAATCAATAATGAGCATTAAATGGTGTTGTTTTTCTAACAGCCAGAAAAAAGAGTCCAAGTTATTACCTTAACTCTTGCCTGGTAAATGGTCTTCTGCTTCACCTCTTGCTTCCCTCCCATCTATTCTCCACATTGTAGCTAGTGATTTTCTCAGAGTACAAATCTGACCACATCACTCTCCACTCCCCCAAGCCCTTCAGAGGCGGAGCAGATATGAGTGGTAACCCACCCACCCAATAAACATTCCTCCTTGCTACTAGAGCTCCCATTCTGTGGGTTAACCGCCTATCCTCTACATGACACTGGAATAATCTGGATTGGTCTCAGCCAGTTGCAGTAAGGCTATTTCTCCCTTGCTTATGACTAGTTTAAGAAGGAATATGTGACCAGGGAAGTCTCCAGAAGCTTTTGGGAAAGTTTTCCTCACGAATAAAAGGAGACATACAGGAAGAAACAGTCATTCTCTTCCCACTGGACCTTGTTTACCCCCATGTGGTGCCTAGAACTGGGACAGCCATTATTTTTTGGGGGGGGGGTCACGCTGCATGGCTTATGGGATCTTAGTACCCCAACCAGGGATTGAACCCGGGTCCTCAGCAGTGAAAGCACGAAGTCCTAACCACTGGACCGCCAGGGAATTCCCTGGGCAGTCATTTTGGCAACATGAGGAAAGCCAGCCTAAGAGACAGGACTGACACATGGCTGAGTGGAAAGATATGAAGGAGACAGAGTTTAACAATGCCCAAGTTGATGAATTAGCCAACTCTGGAACTGTTCCTGTGTCCTTAAATCCATTCCCCTTTCCCTAATCATTACCACTTTACATCAATCTATCAGCAACTCTGGTCTTAACTGCTGCAGCCCCTAACTGTATTTCCTGCTTCTATCCTGGTCTCCCCATGGGCTATTCTCTAACTAGTAGTCTGAGTCATTTTTTCCAAATTACAAATCTGGTTGGTCTGTGGCTTCCCACTTCTCTCATGACGTTCTACAAGATCTACAGTCTGGCCCAGTCTTCTACATTTTCATCTCTTACTACTCCCTTAAGTCTCTGCCCTTCAGCCACTCACAGTCCTTCATTATTTTTTGAATGTGCCCTTCCCTCACCCACCCTCACTACTGACAGATTGCTCCTGATATTCCCAGTGCCTGGAATGTTCCCCATCCCCCTTTCCCCAATGCCCTTGCCTATGATTAGGTCTCAATTAAAATATCATTTTTAAAGGAAGTTCTGAACTGGTGGACTGGAATAATCAACTGGTAGATTCACAAACATGTTCTGCTTCCTTGAGAGAGTTATAAAACATGCAAATGTAAATACTACCGAAGATGAGGCCTGCGCTCTGCAGTCTGCCATGGTCCTCATTTTCCACAATGACCTATTCCTAATGTCTACTTAAGATACCCTGTGACCCCTGGCTCTAGACTCTAAAAGGCCACCTCTTAATATAGGTTCCTATGCCTCTGCACCAGTTCTTCATGTTCTATATTGCTGTTTGAACTTACACAGCAAGTTCCCTAAGTGTAGGGACTAGATCTGCTTTTGCTCCCCAGCAAATCCCTGGCACCTTGCACATATCAGATGCTTGATAAGTATTTATTAAACAAAAGTAACAGATGCAATGATGAATGAATGGATAGATGGGTAGAAGAGGGAGGTATGGCAAATCTTTTTGCATTTCCTATCCATGGTCACATAGGAAAGGAGTCAGATGAACCTGGTAAAAAATTTCTCACCTCTTAACCCATTAGAAACCTGTTTTCTACCCATGATTCAAAAGGTTTGACCTTAGGTCTGCCTTCCTCCCTGCTGACACACCAGCCTCAGCAAAGAACTCACGTTGAATTCCTCTCTGAAGAGCTTATTGTCATCAGCCATTCTCCGGTTAATCTCCTCTTCCAGCTTGTCCACGGGCAGGGGCGGATACTTCCTGTTGGTGCTTGGGGACCTGGCCAGAAGTGGTACGCTCTGGGGTTCTGCAGTGCATAAGGGGGAAGGTTGGTCAGGTGCCCTGGGGACACAGCCCTTCTCCGGAGACTAAATTAGGGGTTCTATCTCATTGGTCAGGCATCCAAAAACTAGGGCTGCTTTCAAGTCTCTTTTTTCCTTTCCTTTCAGGATGGGGAAACTCCTATTTTCTTGATTTTTCTTCTCTGTGAAGGTTCCCCATGTAATTTAGGGGTGTCTTACCCACATCCTCAGTGCGGCCATTGGATAAGCGGAACGAATTGGAGTGGCTCCCAGCTTGCTTGTATTTCTTAAACCTAATGAGAAAATGTTCATAGTGAAACACTAAGCACAGAGTCAGGAGAGACCAATCATTGGCTTTGTAGCTCCACTTACTGATTCAGCCTTTTAAAATATCCTTTACCAAAAACAGGCTCTTTTAGAGACAGGTTCTGCACACACGGAAGCAGCTCCAGTGGTGACTGAGCACCTCATTGTGCTCTTGCTCACCCTCAGCACACTAGAATCCAACCCAGAGAACCCCACAGTATGTTCTGGCTTGAATGGCTCCTCTGTGCAGCTCCAGTTCCAGGATTAGCTGCAGATCATAGCCACACCAGGTGGAAGTAGGATGCGTGGGTAGAATACAGTGGGGGGAGATAAGAGTATCAAACAAAAATCCTGGTACTTCCCTGGTGTAACCAGGGAGAAGCCCAGAGCTTCAGACTGGGTTGGCACAGGTCTGGCCACAAGTCTCCTGCAGAAAGGTGGAGACACACAACAAACTGTAGGGGTGTACAAGGTTTCCCTCTCTTTATCCCTGCAGAAGAAGAGAGGGAGCCCAGAGTAGCTTAAGCCAAAAATAAGGGTAGAGTTAAACCCAATTAGTCAGGGTGGAGACTTCAGCAGGAGGAGAACAAATGCACCTTCTTTTTCCCTCCCTTGGGTTTCCCTTCCTGGCTTTGGTACCTGTTTGAAGAGTAATACCTACAAGACCCTGGAAGAATGTCAGAAAGAGAAACTCTGTAGCTCACATGGTTCAGTTCAGCATGCCTGAGTCAGGGGCCCTAGAAGGGTTTTGGGACAAAGCCCCAACTAGAAATAAACTAGACCTTTACTGAACACATAATCTTCACTGGGGTGCTTTCAGGGGTTGTTTCAATAGGGCTAGATCTGAAGATCTTAAAACGCCTATTAGTAACAACAGACTGTGACTTCTTCCCTCAACCTCTAAACCACGGTCCTGGATTTTAGGGTGAACTGGAGTTGAGGGACTGGACTTGGGACAGATGGAAGCAAAGGAGAGGGGCTAGGTGTTAAGGAAGACTATGTAAAACTTTAAAACATTTCTAAGCAGAATTTTAATCTTAGGAGTGCTACCATGAGTCATTCCCCTCTATCCCATTCACTGTCTTTATCCTACTGTCTTCTGGACTGTGTGGGCTTATTGAGACCCTGGGGTATTGAAACAGAGTCCAAGAGAATGCAGAAGCATTAGCACGCTCACCTTAACATGTACAAAACTATGATAATAAACACGATCACTAGCAGAGAGGACAGGGCCACCATCACTGCAATAATTGGCGTCTCATCTGAAATCAAGAGAACAAAACATGTTATTATCATTGTATGTAATGGAGGGCTCAAGTTGGCTGCTCAGGGAAACACCCAAATGAGGAAGAAGGGCTCCTCCAAATGCTTATGTAGATGGCTGGGCATGGAGAGGGAGAGAGGGAGAGAAGGAGGGGGGTGGGGGGGAGAGGGAGAGGGAGAGGGAGAGGGAGAGGGAGAGGGAGAGGGAGAGGGAGAGGGAGAGGGAGAGGGAGAGGGAGAGGGAGAGGGAGAGGGAGAGGGAGAGGGAGAGGGAGAGGGAGAGGGAGAGGGAGAGGGAGAGGGAGAGGGAGAGGGAGAGGGAGAGGGAGAGGGAGAGGGAGAGGGAGAGGGAGAGGGAGAGGGAGAGGGAGAGGGAGAGGGAGAGGGAGAGGGAGAGGGAGAGGGAGAGGGAGAGGGAGAGGGAGAGGGAGAGGGAGAGGGAGAGGGAGAGGGAGAGGGAGAGGGAGAGGGAGAGGGAGAGGGAGAGGGAGAGGGAGAGGGAGAGGGAGAGGGAGAGGGAGAGGGAGAGGGAGAGGGAGAGGGAGAGGGAGAGGGAGAGGGAGAGGGAGAGGGAGAGGGAGAGGGAGAGGGAGAGGGAGAGGGAGAGGGAGAGGGAGAGGGAGAGGGAGAGGGAGAGGGAGAGGGAGAGGGAGAGGGAGAGGGAGAGGGAGAGGGAGAGGGAGAGGGAGAGGGAGAGGGAGAGGGAGAGGGAGAGGGAGAGGGAGAGGGAGAGGGAGAGGGAGAGGGAGAGGGAGAGGGAGAGGGAGAGGGAGAGGGAGAGGGAGAGGGAGAGGGAGAGGGAGAGGGAGAGGGAGAGGGAGAGGGAGAGGGAGAGGGAGAGGGAGAGGGAGAGGGAGAGGGAGAGGGAGAGGGAGAGGGAGAGGGAGAGGGAGAGGGAGAGGGAGAGGGAGAGGGAGAGGGAGAGGGAGAGGGAGAGGGAGAGGGAGAGGGAGAGGGAGAGGGAGAGGGAGAGGGAGAGGGAGAGGGAGAGGGAGAGGGAGAGGGAGAGGGAGAGGGAGAGGGAGAGGGAGAGGGAGAGGGAGAGGGAGAGGGAGAGGGAGAGGGAGAGGGAGAGGGAGAGGGAGAGGGAGAGGGAGAGGGAGAGGGAGAGGGAGAGGGAGAGGGAGAGGGAGAGGGAGAGGGAGAGGGAGAGGGAGAGGGAGAGGGAGAGGGAGAGGGAGAGGGAGAGGGAGAGGGAGAGGGAGAGGGAGAGGGAGAGGGAGAGGGAGAGGGAGAGGGAGAGGGAGAGGGAGAGGGAGAGGGAGAGGGAGAGGGAGAGGGAGAGGGAGAGGGAGAGGGAGAGGGAGAGGGAGAGGGAGAGGGAGAGGGAGAGGGAGAGGGAGAGGGAGAGGGAGAGGGAGAGGGAGAGGGAGAGGGAGAGGGAGAGGGAGAGGGAGAGGGAGAGGGAGAGGGAGAGGGAGAGGGAGAGGGAGAGGGAGAGGGAGAGGGAGAGGGAGAGGGAGAGGGAGAGGGAGAGGGAGAGGGAGAGGGAGAGGGAGAGGGAGAGGGAGAGGGAGAGGGAGAGGGAGAGGGAGAGGGAGAGGGAGAGGGAGAGGGAGAGGGAGAGGGAGAGGGAGAGGGAGAGGGAGAGGGAGAGGGAGAGGGAGAGGGAGAGGGAGAGGGAGAGGGAGAGGGAGAGGGAGAGGGAGAGGGAGAGGGAGAGGGAGAGGGAGAGGGAGAGGGAGGGAGGAAAGAGACACCTTCCACTGCCAGCCCAGGGCTATTGGGTGAAGAGGAGGGTACAGTAGGGTAAGAGCCCAGGGTGACATGCCCACCCCATCTCTGACTTATCATACATATGTTTATTTTGTGTCTCCCTGCATTACAATGAAAGCTCTTTGAAGGTAGAGACTGTTTCTTTCATCGTTATAGAGCCTAAAACAAAATCAGTGCTCAGCACATAAGAAATACTCAAATATTTCATAGAGTATTCATCATTCCTAATTGCAAGCTGGGTGTGCAGGGCCAACAATGTACTTTCTCCCAGGCTCAGTGCGCTCCATCTAGAGGAAGATGGGAGAGAAAGGAAAAATGACAATTTTCTTATCATAAATCCAAATGGTTTCCTGGCACAGAGAATACTGTTCCTGATTAAAGCAAGGACACATTATTAGATCCTTAAGTACCCAGTGTCAAAAAACGCTGGGTACTCTTTTCTCCCTCTTTCCACAGCTACCTTTTACCGGGACCCCAACTACAGTGACATCTGGCTTGGAGATACAGCAACTCTGCCCTCCATTCCATAGGGCCTGGGTTCCTTTCCACCCGACACTGAACCTCATGGCAGCTGACCAGGTGCCACCTCATCCTCTTCCTGCACTCTCACACCCCCATCACGAACTACACAACCAGCCTGAATTTGTAACTATCTTCTCCTTTTTCCATCTTTCCTAGCAGCACCACTTTTCATCCTCTTTAGCAGATCCCCCCATGTAAAGGTCAATCCTGTCACATATGTTCTGTATTACATCTATTACTGTCACCTCAAAGACCTGTCTTCCTGACCTCATTTACCCTCCTCCAACCACAAACAGCCAGCTCCATGTCTCTCTTCACAGTTAACTTCTCACAACGGTTGTCTTATTTAACAGTTGTTTTCTCCAACCCCTTACCTCTGGGTACTCCTTAATCTATTTTGCTCTGACTCCTACCCTCAGTGAGCCATTTAAATTGCTCATCAAGGACACCAACAAATGGTATATTGTCAAATCCAATGGAAACATTCCCATCCTCATCTAATTCAACTTCTTAGCAGCATTCATTCAAAACATATTTATGGGGACTTTCCTGTTGGCACAGAGGTTGAGAATCCGCCTGCTGGTACAGGGGACATGGGTTCGATCTCTGGTCCGGGAAGATCCCACATGCCTCAGAGCGACTAGGCCCATGTGCCACAACTACTGAGCCTGTGCTCTAGAGCCCGCGAGCCACAACTATTGAGCTCACGCACCACAACTACTGAAGCCCGCGTGCCTAGAGCCTGTGCTCTGCAACAAGAGCAGCCCCCGCAACTAGAGAAAGCCCATGTGCAGCAATGGAGACCCAATGCAGCCAAAAATAAATAAATTTACAAAAAAATTTATGGGGCTTCCCTGGTGGTGCAGTGGTTGAGAGTCCGCCTGCCGATGCAGGGGACACGGGTTCGTGCCCCAGTCTGGGAAGATCCCACATGCCGCAGAGCGGCTGGGCCCATGAGCCATGGCCGCTGAGCCTGCGTGTCCGGAGCCTGTGCTCCGCAATGAGAGAGGCCACAACAGTGAGAGGCCTGTGAACCGCAAAAAAAAAAAAAAAAAAAAAAAATTTTATGGACCAGCAACTCTATGCCAGGCACTGTTCCAGACACTGGGAATAGAGAATTGATTAAACAGACAAGCGACAGACAGCTGACATTCTGGGGGAAGTGGGAGAAAACTGTTCATAAACAATTTCAGACAGGGGCAAGACATATGAAGAAAAGAAGGGTAAAGGGATAGAGAGTGATGAGTTTTGGGGAGGGGGAATTGGTTGGCTATGTTAGAGTAGTTTGGGAAGGTCTGAAGTGGTTATACTGAGCCATTACTTAGAGTGGTCTAAATAATGTGAATAAGTGAACCACAAAAAGATCTGTGCAAAGAGCTTTCTAGGCACAGGGAACAGCAAAGCATAAGAGCCCTCAGGAATTTGGTGGGTTCAAGAAATAGCACAAAGACCAGTTTTCATACAAGATGTGGCTGGAGATCTGGGCAGAAGCCAGAAGACTTAGGGCTTTGCAGGCCATGGTAATGAGTGTGGATTTAGTTCTGAATGTGATGAGAAACACTATGTGACTGGAAGGGTTTGAATAGGAGAGAGATATAAATGGATTTACATTCTTTTAAAAGATCAGCTAGTTAAACTGACTCATAAGCAGCAGTCATGAGGTAGGAGGTAATCCAGCAGAATGTGATGTCATGCAAGCCAAGAAGAGAGTTTTTCAAGAAGGAGGGAGTAGTCAACTCAATCAAATACTCAATCAACAGATTCAGTAGGATGAAAACAGAGATGTGAAATTGGATTTGACAAGAGGGCAGTTATTGGTGACCTTCTCAAGAGTGGTTTCAGTTAAGCAGCTGTTGAGAAAGACCAAATGAAGTGAAATAAAGATGGAAAGAAGAGACAGTGAGATACTGACCCCTTATTTGAGGTGAGGACTTTTATCGTAAAGAGATTCAGAGAAAAGCAGCAGCTGGAGGGAGAAGTGGGGTAGAAAGTTTGTTTTTAAAGAGATGGGAGATATTATACAATGCTTCTTTGTTGATGGCAATTTTCAAACATACCCTGGTATGTGGATCTCATACTAAAATGAGCATTCAAACGGGCTGACTACGCCCTCCTCTCTTTTTAAAAAATTTATTTATTTTTGGCTGCGTTGGGTCTTCGCTGGTGCGCGCAGGCCTTCTCTAGCTGCGGCGAGCGGGGGCTACTCTTCGTTGCAGTGCATGGGCTTCTCATTGCTGTGGCTTCTCTTGTTGTAAAGCATGGGCTTTAGGTGCACGGGCTTCAGCAGCTGTGGCAGGCGGGCTCAGCAGTTGTGGCTCGCGGGCTCTAGAGCGCAGGCTCACTAGTTGTGGCAGACGGGCTTAGCTGCTCCGCAGCATGTGGGATCTTCCTGGACCAGGTCTCGAACCCATGTCCCCTGCACTGGCAGGCAGATTCTTAACCACTGCACCACCAGGGAAGTCCCTCCCTCCTCTTTGAAGAACTTTCCTCTCTTGGTTTCTACAACAAAGCACTCTTCTGATTTTATGTCTTGTCTCCTTCAAATTATTTTCCCTTGTCAGTTGTTGCTCTTCTAACACAGATCTCTAAATGTCTGATTTCCTCAGGGCTCTGTTCTTGGCGCTCTTCTCTATATGCTATCTAGTCGATCAGATCAGGCTGGAAGCTCAAGTGATATGCTAGCAATTCCCACATTTGCCCTGCTTGGTCAGACCTCTCTTGGAACTCTTCTGAAACTATAATGTCACCTCTACTTTAAATTTCACAGGCAATGCAAACTTCCTGGGTCTAAAAAAATTTCCCTCACTGGTGATTCAGTAGCTAGTACTGCCACCCATCCACCCTGTTGCTCAAGCAAGAAATGTGGAAATCCCCTTAGTTTCTTCCCCATGCTTAGCTTCTATATCCAACCCAGCTGCAAGTAATGTTGTAGCACTAAAACCAACACCTCAAATTTGTCTGCCTTTTTTCTACTCTGTTGCCATCACTCTAGTCTAAATCTCTGTCCTCTCTCAACTGAATCACGGTAAGCTGCTATCCCCTGCCAGTCCATTTTCCAGAAAGCAGGGAGAGTGATCTCGAAGAAAGCAAATCAGATCACGTTCCCCTCTTATGTAAAAACCTTTCAATGGTTTCCCAAGCCTTTAGAATGAAATCTAATATCCTTACCCTGGCCAATAACAACCTCCCCCATTTAGCCCCTGCTTTCTCTATCTCCTCCCACTCTTTCCTTGCTCACTGAACTTGAGCCACTGGCATCCTTCCATGCTGGGTTCACTCTTTCCTTGGGCCTTTGAACATGTTATTCCTTCTGCTGTATATAGCCTCCCTCTGTTCTTTGCCTGGCTAACTCCTAGTCATCCAGTTCTCATTTCAAGTGTTACTTTTACCAGAGAGGTCTTTTCTGACTTAACATTAAATTAGGTAAGCCTTAGTTTCCTTATTTGTAAAATCAGTTATTCTAAAGATTAAATGAGATCATCCATGTAAAGCTCTTGGCACAGTAACTTGCACACATTATGTACACAGTCAGTGTTAGCTATTATTGTTTTTTATTAGTCTCACAGAGCACTCTGTTATTTCTCTTGATAATACCCTCACACTTCGTAATTATATATTTATTTGAGTATAGCTGATTATGAGTGTCCTTCCTTTACACCATAAATTCCACAAAGGCAAGGATTATATACCTGCTTTGCTTCTCACCATATACCTAACACCTAGCACAGAATTTCACACACAGTGGGCACTAAACAAATACTGGATGGACTACACTGAGCGAATGAATAAAATAATTAATGATTTATCACTAAATATGTCTTTGTTCAATGCCACTCACAGAGGGCTGTATACCAGGTATTAAAAGAAGGTAATTAGGGCTTCCCTGGTGGCGCAGTGGTTGAGAGTCCGCCTGCCGATGCAGGGGACATGGGTTCGTGCCCCGGTCTGGGAGGATTCCGCATGCTGCGGAGCGGCTGGGCCCGTGAGCCATGGCCGCTGGGCCTATGTGTCTGGAGCCTGTGCTCCACAACGGGAGAGGCCACAGCAGTGAGAGGCCTGTGTACCGAAGGAAAAAAAAAAAAGAAGGTAATTAGAGACATCTGGCTCAAGACAGGGGGCTGAATCCATAATTTTATTTCTTTCTCTTCCCAAAAGGACACTGAAATGATAGAAGAAACATAAAAATACGAATGAAATAAAAATTGCATCTGGGGCTTCCCTGGTGGCACGGTGGTTAAGAATCCGCCTGCCAATGCAGGGGACACAGGTTCGAGCCCTGGTCTGGGAAGATCCCACATGTCGTGGAGCAACTAAGCCTGTGCACCACAACTAGTGAGTCTGCGCTCTAGAGCCCACGAGCCACAACTACTGAGCCCACGTGCCACAGCTATTGAAGCCCGTGCACCTAGAGCCTATGCTCCACAACAAGAGAAGCCACCGCACCACAATGAAGAGTAGCCCCTGCTTGCTGCAACTAGAGAAAGCCCTCATGCAGCAATGAAGACCCAATGTAGCCAAAAATAAATAAATTTATTAAAAAAGAAAAAAATCTTAAAAAAAAAAGCACATCTGGAAGGCAGCAAAGAGTGGCATCAGCAGACCAGAAACTTTGAGGGATTTGTGGACAACAAAGCAGATGGGATTGGACTGCTGAAGAGATCAATCACAGCTGAAGAGCCTCCAAGTTAAAAGGTAAGTACTAGTTCCATCAATCTGAGCCTAGAAACACCTCAAGTTCAGCGTCAAACCAGGACTGGGGATGAAAGTAGGTCTTGGGGTAGTAGGGTATTTAACCAAAGGCTTGCCAACGCAGTCCGTACACCCACAGGATGAGCAACAAGCTGTGGTGTCTCATCTGGGCTCAGTTTGAAAAACAGCATTCTATACAGAGTGGGGGTGTGCTGATGGCTTCTTTACTAAAAAATATATATAAAAAATATAAGCTGCATATACATTTTTTAACTTGTTATTATGGAAAACTTTCAAACTTACACAGGAGTAAAAGAACACTACAGTAAATCCCTATGCACTGACCATTTCACTTTGACAATATTACCAGATGCCAGTGTTTTCATCTATACCAGGGTTGGGTTTCTCAGCCACACACTAATAACATTTTGGGATAGATAATTCTCTGCTGTGGGGGGCTCTCGTGTGCACTGTAGGATGTTTAACATCATCTCGTCTCTAGCTACTAGATGCCAGTAGCAAACCCTTAACTGTGATGACCAAAATCACCTTCAGACGTTGCCAAATGTCTTCTTGGGGGGGGAAATCACCCTGAGCTGAGAACCACTGGATTATATTAAGGCAAATCTGAGACATATCATTTCAACTGTATTTACTTCAGTATGTGGCACTAAGAGATAAGGATTCTTAACATAATCACAATACCTTTACCTTATTTAAAAAGCAACACTGTAGCCCCTGCTACCGGCAACTAGAGAAAGCCCCTGTGCAGCAACAAAGACCCAACAGCTGCCCCCCACCCCAAAAAAAGCAACACTAATTCCTTGATATAATCTAATATTCTAATATTCAGTTACTGTTTTAAGTATTCCTGATAGTCTCATAAATGCTTGTTTTGCTTTGGTTAAAATTGGCATCCAGAGAGGATGCTCATGACTGCCACACTAGGTCCACAGAGGGTTTCCTGGGTGGGCCCTAAAGACAGAGGAAGAACAAGAGTGGTACCTGAGGTAATTCTAGGCCACAAGACACGAAGGAGGGGAAAAGAAAGGCAGTTCCGCCTAGAGGATAACTGTGTCCAACTTCCTAAACAATGACTGAACCCCTAGTTTAGGATATGTTCCTGTTTGTCTTCCTGAAGGGACACCTACTGTGAGTACATTCCAATCAACTCAGTGCTCCAGAGCAAAGCTCAACCAGAGCCCTACAGGAGACCTTCACAAATACCAACGACAGCAGAGGCAGTATAAGAAATAGAATAAATCTTTAAAAATATACTGCAATTTATGCAAGAGGACCCTGCATCGATTAAAAAAAAAAGCCACTATAAAATGAGGAGCAATCTCATACTTATCAGGAAAAAAAAAGTCCCAGAAAATAACAGATGCTGGCCAGGATGTGGAGAAATTGGAACCCTGTGCACTGTTGGTGGAAATGTAAAATGGTGTAGCTGCTGTGGAAAACAGTATGGCGGTTCCACAAAAAATTAAAAATAGAATTATCATATGATCCAGCAATTCCACTTCTGGGTATATGCCCAAAAGAATATCCATTTTCATAACTAAACATGGGTTTAGTCACAACAGCTAAAATGCAGAAGCAACCAAATGTCCTTTGACAGATGCATGGATAAGCAAAATGTGGTATAGGTGTACAATGAAATATTTTTAGTCTTAAAAAGGAAGGAAACATATGCTACAATATAAGGATGAACCTTGAAGACATTATACTAAGTGAATAAGCCAGTCACAAAAAGACAAACACTGTATGATTCCATTTATATGAGGTACCCAGAGCAGTGAAATTCACAGAAACAGAAAGTTTAAGGTATATAGTATGATGATCTGACTTACATACATCATGAAATGATTATCAAAATAAATTTAGTGAACATCCGTGATCTGATACAGATACAAAATTAAATAGAAAAATTTTTTCTCTTGTGATAACTCTTACGATTTACTCTTAACAACTTTCGTATTTAACATACAGCAGTGTTAATTATGTTTATCATGTTGTTCATTACATCCCTAGTACTTATTTATCTTATAACTGGAGGTTTGTATCTTCTGACTGCCTTTATCCAATTCCCCCTACTGCTACCCCCTGCCTCTGGTGACCATAAATCTGATCTCTTTCTCTGTGAGTTGGTTGGTTGGTTGGTTGGTCGGAAAAACATTTTAACTCTCCCAAGCTTTCAGGCCAGAAGAGTCCTCTATCATAAAAGTCAGATTTTACCTCTTGACATCTGAATTACACCCATGTTCTTAATACAGTTAAAGACAATACAGATAGTAAAGATGTTCCCAGGCCTGTGTGAGGGAAGGAGACTCAGATCTATTAATAAAGTAGGAGAGAATTTACAGCTCCCTGTGTCAAATCTCAGACTTGGAGACAGGCTCAGAATCCAGTCACCCTCCTAGGGCTCCTCCCAAAATGGACGGACTCATCATATCATTGTGCTTAGCCTTGTCCTGATCTGGGCCCTCTGGAGATGTGGCCTTGCATGATGCAGGCAAGGCAGGAACAGTGGTCCATTCCCTGCCACTCCCACCCCTACGCCCCACTCCCCAACCACCCATTCTACCAGAAGTTCACTCCCTAGACTCAGACCAGAGGACAGCATTTTAAAAATACTAAAATGGTGTTCTGGGACAAGACTTGTCTATTTGCTTATATCCCCTTTCCAAGAAAACAAAGGGTCATGTTATTTTAAGGGCTCACATGTAGACAGGTGAATCACTCAAGGACTTAAGACACACGTTGGTCAACCGCAAAAATACTCAGTGAAGGGACTTCCTTGGTGGCACAGTGGTTAAGAATCCGCCTGCTGGGGCTTCCCTGGTGGCACAGTGGTTGAGAGTCCGCCTGCCGATGCACGGGACATGGGTTCATGCCCCGGTCCGGGCTAGGCCCGTGAGCCATGGCCGCTGAGCCTGCGCGTCCAGAGCCTGTGCTCCGCAACGGGAGAGGCTACAACAGTGAGAGGCCCGCATACCGCAAAAAAATAAAAATAAAAAAAATAAAGAATCCGCCTGCCAATGCAGGGGACACGGGTTCCATCCCTGGTCCAGGAAGATCCCACATGCCACGGAGCAACTAAGCCCATGCACCACAACTACTAAAGCTCACGTGCCCTAGAGCCCACACACCACAACTACTGAGCCCATGCACCGCAACTACTGAAGCCCGCATGCTCTAGGGCCTGTGTGCCACAACTACTGAGCCCGTGTGCTGCAACTACTGAAGCCCGTGCACCTAGAGCCCATGCTCTGCAACAAGAGAAGCCACCGCAATGAGAAGCCCGCACACCGCAACGGCTGCTTGTCGCAACTAGAGAAAGCCCGCGCATAGCAATGAAGACCCAGTGCAGCCAAAAAAAAAAAAAAAAAAATCAGTGAAGTAAAAGCCATACTCCTCTAGCCTCACTTCCTAAGGCCCATTTTTTTTGTCGTCTTCACACTTTTTGGTAGAAATATTTATCAACACTCAAAGGCAAAGTTGTTTTAAGTGCTTCTTATAGGTTGTTAAGTGCTCTAAAAACAGCAAAAGTCATCAAAAGTTGCCTCAAGTGCCCAAACATCTGGGATGAACCCAATCACTGTTGTCTTGGGCCAAATTACCATTTGGAAACCTTAATTTCTATTGCCCATCCATCTTCCCTAGGGCCTCTGGAGTTATCTTTCTAAAACAAATATCTGACCATGTCACTTCCTTCCTTAACATCACCAGGAGACACCCTGAGCTCAATGTACTGCTGTTGAGGCTACCTCTGACCACTTCCCACTTCATGCACGTCAACCATGCACAGCTCCTCAAACACATGACTGGCTCTTTCACGTCTCCTTGCTTTTACCCTGTCTTGTGCATCCTCATTTTCCTTATATATATATATATATATATATATATATATATATATATTATATATATATATAAAAATATATATATATATATTTAATATATATATATTTAATATATATATATTAAATATATATATATATATTTTTTTTTTTTTTTGCGGTACACGGGCCTCTCACTGTTGTGGCCTCTCCCATTGAGGAGCACAGGCTCCGGACGCGCAGGCTCAGCGGCCATGGCTCACGGGCCTAGCCGCTCCACGGCATGTGGGATCTGCCCGGACTGGGGCACGAACCTGTGTCCCCTGCATCGGCAGGCGGACTCTCAACCACTGAGCCACCAGGGAAGCCCCCTCAGTTACTATATTAAACTGCCCAAAATTCACCTTCATGCCTCCTTCCCACTCCCCAGGTATAGTGAGCCTTTTAAGCTCCCCTCATAGCACTTTGTATGGTATATATCCAATAGCATGTAGTTGAGTGGGCTCTGATTCTTGGTGTTCACACGTTTCTTCCATCAGACAGGGAGCTTTTTTTTTTCTTTCTAGAATCCTCAGCACCTCATAGGTGCTGAATGAATATATTATTAAAGGTGCTTAGGGAAAGCCATCATAAATGAAGTTCACTTAATAATGTCACTTGCTGTGATAATCCCAAAATACCTATTTTTTTAAAAAAAATTATTTATTTTTATGTTTTGGCTGTGTTGGGTCTTCGCTGCTGCACACAGGCTTTCTCTAGTTGCGATGAGCCGGGGCTACTCTTCGTTGTGGTACATGGGCTTCTCATTGCGGTGGCTTCTCTTGTTGGAGAGCACGGGCTCTAGGCACGCGGGCTTCAGTAGTTGCAGCACGTGGGCTCAGTAGTCGTGGCCTGCGGGTTCTAGAGCACAGGCTCACTAGTTGTGGTGCACGGGCTTAGTTGCTACGCGGCATGTGGGATCTTCCTGGACCAGAGCTTGAACCTGTGTCCCCTGCATTGGCAGGAGGATTCTTAACCACTGTGCCACAAGGGAAGCCCCCAAAACACCTCTCTAACAAGAATGCCAACCCCCTTCTAGACTTCAACTCTAGCAAAGTATTGAAAGAGAAACCCAGGGGGAGCAGGTGATCTGATTTGAGAGCTGAGAAACTTTAAGGAGCCTCTGGGGTGCAACAGAATGTTTACCCTGCCTGGTTCTAGAACGCTGTAGCTCAAGGACTCCTTCACAAATACTAACAGGGTACTAGTCCAGATTTTTTGAAAAAACCCAGTTATAGAAATGATTACATCTAAAATAATGTAAAGTATGGTTAGACTAGTTTTATCCTGTATTCTTGCTATTTAACAAATATCAGTTATAAAGTCTTCATGTGAAAACCCTAAGTTAAAAAACTATTAAAATAAAAAGTAAGATGAGACAGGTTTATGCAGAACTTTGTTTAAAAGGTACAGGGCAGAGGATAAGCTGATGTCTACAGTTGTGGTAGTAAACTGCAGTGTGACCCTGCCTTAGAGCGCACCCTTGTTTCCACAAATTCTGACTGGCTGGCTGAGATTCCTGATCCCCTTAGGCTCCCATCTAATTAACAGTAATAGTAACAGAGTGGTGGTGGTGGTAAGAGTTGCTGAGCAACTGCTATATGCTGACCCAGCAGTAGGCCAAGCACTAGTTCAACGTTAGTTCATTCCTCACAACAACCCTATGAAGGAAATTCTGTTCCCATCCTATTTTGCCAATGGCAAAAGGACGCACAGGAGTTAAGTACCTACCCCACCCTGCCGGTTAAGTGGTAGAGAGTCAACACACAAACTCAGGTGGTCTAGCTCCAGAGCCCTTTATTTTATTTATTTATTTTTTTGGGGTACGCGGGCCTCTCACTGCTGTGGCCTCTCCTGTTGCGGAGCACAGGCTCCTGACGCACAGGCTCAGTGGCCACGGCCCACAGGCCCAGCCGCTCCACCGCACGCAGGATTCTCCCGGACCGGGGCACGAACCCATGTCCCCTGCATCGGCAGGCGGACCCTCAACCACTGCACCACCAGGGAAGCCCCAGAGCCCATGTTTTAACCACATATACTAATGCTTTTGCTGCCTCTGCTCTGACCCCATGGTATCTCATTTCCTCCCTCTACCCAATACTACTGCCATCACTGTCTCACAGGGGCTGCATGAGAATCTTTATCTCAGAGTCTGTTTCCCCTAGAACAAAACTAATGAAACTGAGATTTAAAACTAGCAAAGACTAAATAACAACTGGAAAGTATACTCATGACCACTGACTTCATGGTGAAGAGGTACTTGGTAGATAATGCCAGAACTGGATTTAATACATTACTATATAGTACACAAATCATCCAAATTAACACCAGTGAAAATGTTTTAAAAGAAAAAAAGCTGGTTACAAAAGAACAAATACTGTATGACTCCATTTAAATGAGGTACACAGAACAGACAAATTTACAGAGACAGAAAGTAGGTTAGTGGTTACCAGGGGCTGGGGGAAGGAGAAATGAGGAGTTATTGTTCAATGGGTTACAGAGTTTTAGTCTGGGATGATATTAAAAAAATAAAATGAAAAATTCTGGAGACAGATGGTGGTGATGATTGCACAACAATGTAAATGTACTTAATGCCACTGAACTGTGCGGTTAAAATGGTAAATCTGATATGATTTATATTTTTCAAAATTGGGAAAAGGCTGGCTCTACCAAAATAACTTGGAATACATTTAAAAAATAATACACATGAGAAAATACGTAGTTTCTTCAACTTTGAAAGAAAAGAAGCAAAGTTGCTTGCCTCCCGTCCTCTCTTTTTTATGCTTATATGGGCTGGCAATTAAAACACCAGCTATTGCTGTTCAAAAGCATATCAAAGGGGCTTCCTTGGTGGCGCAGTGGTTGAGAGTCCGCCTGCCGATGCAGGGGACGCGGGTTCATGCCCCGGTCCGGGAAGATCCCACATGCCGCGGAGCAGCTGGGCCCGTGAGCCATGGCCACTGAGCCTGCGCGTCCGGAGCCTGTGCTCCACAAAGGGAGAGGCCACAACAGTGAGAGGCCCGCATACCGCAAAAAAAAAAAAAAAAAGCATATCAAAGGCCAATGCATAAAAATTTAAACCCTTAATCATCTGCATAAGACATCATTTGCTTAGCAAAGCCATTATAATGCAAATGTTTCAAAACAATAGCCTCATTTCTCAAAAAGCACTTGGCTTTAAAATTAGAATGTGATATCAAAATTTATAGCAATACTTCTAAGGATTTGCTCTGGTAAAATCATCATAACATATGGGGCTGAGACTATGTATGCCTCTTCATTTTCCTGTTTGGTCAAAGGCAATTATACAAAATTATTTTTTAAACTTAAAAAGATTTATTATATTAGTATGTCACAATTAGCAATAATCTAGATAATTAAGGTAATTTATTTCTTTTTAATCATAATACTGAAACTACTCACATCTATATTAGCTAGGTAAAACAGGGATAATATCTGGGGCAAGAAAAAGGCTGAAGAGTAAGAAAATACACACTAAGTAGAGGAAGGAATCAGAGATCTTATGTTTAATTTTGAAGCCTACCACTTTGACTTCGGATTTTATTATAAGATTGGTTAAAAGAGCCGTTTTAGGGAGCAAATATAAGTATCTATTGCAACATAAATCTATTAGGTTCTACATTTGATAGTGAGAATCTGGTAAGTGAAAGTGAATAGCAAGGGCACTACATTAATCAAATCCAGTTCCTGAGTTTAAGAAAGCGAGAGCTGGAAAATCAAGGGAAATCTGTACACAGTGTGATAACACCTCACTGTTCCTCACCAAACACAGTGGCAGATGGGCAACACTTTGGGTTAGAGTATCTACTTTTCTTTCCTTTCTTAAATTATAGTTGCTGTACAGAGTATGTACTTTTCTGATTCAAATGCTCCCTACTTAATGGGACTTCATAAGCCTTCAAGTGTTCCATTACTTATGCAGGAAAAATTGTGCATGTTTAAATAATGGAATCAGAAAAAAAGAAAACAAAACACAAGCCTGATTTGATAAAATAGGAAATCAAGATGAGAAAAATTGCCTCGCAGATTAACATTTTCCAAATTCAAATGCAATTATCATTTCTTATACCATTGGATAATCTATCTTACGCTCTTTGATGGTAGCCTTACTGTTGTCCTAAGAGAAATATGCCACTTCTACAAGAGTCCCCATGTATTCTATTCTCTGGTGAACAGGGATTCTGCAGTCCTGCTTAGACCACTGACATAACATCTCCAGTCATAGGGACGTTACACCAGAGGGCTGAAAATCCATAAAATCCATATAAAGTGACAAGAGGTCAACATTTTATAGACTAGGGGAAAAAACAACATCTACATTTAAAAACGTAATGAATACTTATTTGTTACTCTTCTCCATGAGGTTAATATGGAAACAACTTAAGGAAAAATAAACAAGTAACAGTCAGAGATGCACAAGGTTACCACAGACTGAGCAGAGGAAATGCAACAAATATTGTACACTGTAAAAAGGACAAGAAACATAAGGTGAATGGCTCACCTCTTCTGTCCTTGGAGTCAGAATTACCTGTGTAATAAGTAAAAAAAATAGAAACATTCACTCAGATTAAAAACAAACATTATTATTCAATCTAATGTAAAACAAAATAAGCTCTAGGAATATGGATACTTTTCCCTTTGTATATGCTGGAGCTACAATGAGGCACCCTCCAACAACTGGGAAATAAGACTGCACAGATTCACTAAACTTTTATCGATGGTTTGTCCTTCTCCCTGAGTACAAAAACAATGCAGCGTCAACATTCATAAAAAATACAAGAATGCCAAGAGAAATATAAACACAATAATACTTGAGGTCTTTATGTCTTTTTAAGCCATTAAAATGCAACAGGGCAAAATTTTAGTTAAAAATATAAAAGACCTTAAATGATAATAGATAATAAAATCTAAATGGCATAGACCAAACTCTGTATACTAACAGAGAAAACCTTTTCAAAGGCTTATGAAATATCCACAAGCCCCTATAAATTCCTCGTAGTAGAAATAGTACAGACAATATTCTTTTATCATGATGCAATAAAACTAGAAATTAACAAAGTAAGAAAACACTTGAAAATTAAAATCAAAACCGAACTGCAAAATGCCTAAACAAATAACAAATCACACTTGTGGCAGAATCTACTGACACTCCCCCAATATCAGTCTCTTCCTCTTCTTGCCTTTAGTACAGAACATCCCCCACTTTTAGCTGAGCACAAACCTGTCCATTTAGAGACTACATTTCTGAGACTCTAGGTGTAATCATATGAAGAATTCCAGTCAATGGGATGTGAACAAAACCAATGAGAGTAACTTCTGGGTCACACCCTTTGGAAAAGAAATTGTTTGTAACTATTTCCTCTGTTGCTCCTTCCCGGGGGCTGGAACCAGAACCCAGTGATGAGAGCCATCTCTTGACCAAGCAGATGAGGGCAACTGTCAGGATGCCAGAGGCACAAGAAAAAAGGAATTTGGTCTCTGATGAGGTAAAGCCCTCCTGTCTACTTCTGGAATGTGAAAGGGGAGAGAAAGACACATCTGTGTCTTAAGTGACTTAAGTGGTCAATGAATTTCGGTATATCTTTGTCAGAGTAGCTTAGACCACTCCCTAACTAATATAACTACCTACAGGAACACTTATAGGATACGCCTAAAGTTGTGCTTATAAAAAATTCATAGCATTAAATACATATTAATTAAGAATAAAAATAAGCAAATGAAGCATTCAATCCAGGAAGATAGAAAAAGCACAAAATAAATCTAAGAAAAGCAGAAAAAATAAGAATAAAAGAAATTAATGAAATAAAAAACTGAAAAATGACAGAACTAATAAATATACAATAGCAGGTTCTTTAGAAGAAAAAAGCAACAAACCATGAAATAGATAAATGGTTAGTCAACCTAAACAGGAAAAAGGACTTAAATATATAAAATAAGAAATAGTCACAGCTATGTAAGAAATTAACCCTAAGGGATGACTTTTCCTCAAATCTATTTGAATAATTTTGAAAATCTAAATGAAATGCAAAATTTTCTAGGTAAACTTCAATTCTTTCTATGAAGCAAAACAAAACACTGACAAACAAAACTTATCAAAAATAGCATACATACAAAGGAAACACATATACCAATCTCATTTAGAAATAACTTACAGGGACTTCCCTGGTGGTACAGTGGATAAGAATCCACCTGCCAATGCAGGGGACACGGGTTCGATCCCTGGTTCGGGAAGATCCTGCATGACGTGGAGCAACTAAGCCCGTGCGCCACAACTACTGAGCCTGCGCTCTATAGCCCACATGCCACAACTACTGAAGCTCGCACACCTAGAGCCTGTGCTCTGCATCAAGAGAAGCCACCACGAGGAGAAGCCCGTGCACCGCAACGAAGAGGAGCCCCTGCTCTCCATAACTAGAGAAAGCCCAAGTACAGCAACAAAGACCCAATGCAGCCAAAAATAAATTAAAAATTAAATCTTTAACAAAAAAAGAAATAACTCAGAAATATCAATGAAAAAATTCGAAATAAAATAATATCAAATAAATTGCAACAGTTATTCAAGAAAAATACAAGACCAAGTGGAGCTATTTTTGCTGGAATGTAAATAGTTCAAAATTAGAAAATCAATTAATATGATTCACTGAAGCATATGATAAAAAAAAGAAAAAGACCCATACAGATCTTGCTCAATGATGCTCAGCTGGCAACTGGCAAAATTTAACACTGCTTCTTGACATAAATACTCTTTAAAACAGGAATGAGTCAATAAATCCTGAACACGATAAATATGTTTATCTCAACACAAGAGTCAACACCATGTTTAATGAAAAACGACTGAGATCATCCTCCTTAGAATCAAGTACAAAACAAGGCTATCTACTTTTACTATTATTTCCTAACTTTGTTCTAGAGGTATTCACCAATTCATTTAAACAGAAGGAAAGAGATCTAAATATTTGGAAATTTAAAAAGAGATATTTCAGGCTTCCTTGGTGGCACAGTGGTTGAGTCCGCCTGCCGATGCAGGGGACGTGGGTTCGTGCCCTGGTCCGGCAAGATTCCACATGCCGCGGAGCAGCTGGGCCTGTGAGCCATGGCCACTGACCCTGTGCATCCGGAGCCTGTGCTCCGCGGCGGGAGAGGCCACAACAGTGAGAGGCCCGTGTACCGCAAAAGAAAAAAAAGAAAAAAAAATAATAATAAAAAGAGATATTTGCAGATGAGATGATTTGAAAACTTATGATAATTGAAGAAAATTATGTCAAACACAAAGGAAATTATTTAAGATGATCAGTATAAAATATATTGTATGTACAAAAATCAATGGCCTTATGTTGTACAGCTAAAACTAAAACAGTATTATATGTCAATTGTATCTCGATTTAAAAAAATAGGTTTCATAGCCCCAACAGCAACCAGTTAGAAGATACCATATTCCACCTATACTAACAAAAAACAAAACAAAAAGAAAAACCTTTGAAATATGTAGAAATAAGCTGAACAAAGCACGTGTAACACGAGCGGTGAAAATTTTAAAACACTTCCAAGAAATACAAAATAAAAGACTTCAGCAAATGGAATATGCAGCATTCTTGGATAGGAAGAATTAAAAATATCAATTGTCCCTGTTAATCTATAAACTTAACATGATCTATAAAAACTTTTTTCCAGCTATACAAGTTGATTATAACACTTATGGAGAAAAACAATCAAGAAATGCTAGCAAAATTCTGAAAAATAAGATTAACAAGGGATAACTCATCTTATCAAACATTAAGTATTTTATAAAGTTACAGTCATTAAAACAGTGGGGGGACTTCCCTGGTGGCACAGTGGTTAAGAATCCACCTGCCAATGCAGGGGACACGGGTTCGATCCCTCGTCCAGGAAGATCCCCCCCATGCCACGGAGCAACTAAGCCCATGCGCCACAACTACTGAGCCTGCGCCCTAAAGCCCACGAGCCACAACTACTAAAGCCTGTGCGCCTACAGCCCATGCTCTGCAACAAGAGAAACCCCCGCAATGAAAAGCCCTTGCAGCACAATGAAGAGTAGGCCCTGCTCACAGCAACTAAAGAAAGCCCGCACGCAGCAACGAAGACCCAATGCAGCCCAAAATAAATAAATAGATTAATTAATTGAAAAGAAAAACCAACCTTAACATTGGCTAATAGGGCAGACTGGATAAATACATCAAGGTAAAGCCATACAATGAGATAGCCCCTTACTATAATATAGAAAAAGTATGATAGGCTAACTGAAAAAAGTAATGTGTAGAAATGTACACAGTACATTTATTATCTGTGTTATAAATGGAAGAAAAAAGGTATGTATGTGTGTGTGTGTGTGTGTATATATATATATACACACACTATTTTAGAAAAGTGAAAAAAAAACTCAAAGCAAAGGTCAATAGAAAAGAAAAATTAAGATTAAAGAATTAATTCAGGATATGTCCAACATCCAAATAATAAGGATTTTAGACAAACAGAACAGAGAAAATGGAAGAGGGAAGAACATTTTTGAACAAATACAAGAAAAATTTCCAGAACTGAAGGACGAAAGCTCCAAAGCTCCTATCCCAAAATAATTAATGAAAGAAAAAGACACACATCAAGACCCATTACTATGAAATTTCAGGGCACCAATGATGAAGAGAAGATCTTTAAAGACACACAAACAATTAGGAATCAGGATAGCAGTAGAATTCTCCAAGCCTGGGAATTAGAAGTCAGTTAGGACAATGCTTTAAAAATTCCAGGGAAAAAAAATATGTCCTCAAATTCTATACACACCCCTAAAGATATTTTTAGACATGTAATTCCTCATGCAATTTACCACCCATGGACCCCTTTCTCAGGAAGCTACTGGAGGATACGTTCTATCAAGTGATGGGGTAATCCATGAAAGAAGACAATATGGAAGCCAGGAAGCAGCAAAGGAAATTCCCAGAATGATAGAGAAGGGAAATCCCAGGCTGACACTTGAGTAGCAGCCCTAGTGATCAGAAAAAACCTAGGCTTCAATAAGACAATGACAATGGAGGACTCAGGAGGACGATCTCTAGGTAAAAAAGAAATAAACAGATTATCTAATAGGTCTGACTTTGTGGAAAACTAACCGTATTACAAACCTATGGAAAGTTTGGGAAGAAGCGGCTTCCAATAGCAAAAAAAAAAAGGTAATTATGAAATCCAGAAAAAAGTTGTACAAGAAAGAGAAAATAATCACATCACAGCTCAGCATGGAATAGTATTATATAGTCATAGTAATATAAAACATCAAATACTGATTTTACCAAAAGTTATGATGTAACAATTATGGGAGGATTGATAAAATGGTGGTGACACGGCAGATGTGGGGTTTCAGGCTGTAACACCTGATGTACCATAAAGTTTTCCTTCTACTGATCTTGAATAAGAGCCACCAGTGAAAGGCAGTCTCAGCCTCCTCTGAGACATGAAATGTTTTAACTGTATAGTAACTGGTTTCTCAGCTATGGCATAATTTGGACCTACAGCAGATTATAGAAAACTCGGTTCCCTAACAGCAGTGTGGAGAGACCACAGAAATGAGAAATAGGTCTTACTTGCTACTTGACAGCCTTCAGATCTAAGGCAAATTATTTAACCTCTAAGGTCTTACGTCAAGCAACTACTAAAAAGAGATAATTACTCCTGGTCATCTCACAGAATTATTAAATGAAAGACAGTACAGAAGAACATAGGCCGTGAAGACAGTCAGTGACAGTCTCACCTTTTCCATTTACTACTTCAGCTTGTATAAGTTATTTTGCTTTTCCTCTCTAAGCAATGGCCATAATTTACAGAAAGAAATAAATTTTTACACCATTACTCAGTATGTGTTTTGTTTTTTTGAAACAAAAGTTTTACAAAATAATATATGTAACATGAAAAGAATAAAAATGGAAGAGGACCATCCACACACACACAAATTTGTGGTGGCTCACTAAACTGATTTCAAGAATCGGTCATGACCTGACCTGTGCTTTGAAAAACACTGTAAAACTCCTTCACCTATAAAACATAAAATGGAACCTACTTAATAGGATCCATAGGATACTTCACAGGAATTACTTCTATAAAACTCGTAGTACGATGCCTAACACTTAAAATTAGTGCTTACCATACGTAGGCCCCATTATAAATATTTTACCCATATTAACTTGTTTAATCCTAACAGCTCCTTTATGAAGTAAGTACTATCATCATCATTCATTCTTATATACTGATGAAGAAACTGAGGTAAAGTGGTTAAATAGACTTGCCTATTCTCACACAGCTAGTGTATGGCAGAGTTAGGATTCAAAATCAAGTAGTGTGGCTCAGCAGATTGTGCTCTTAACCGCAAATGCTGCATAACCTTTATAGTAGAACATATGGGATTAAAGCTGGCAGGTGCAGGGTCTGAGTTGTAAGGTCTAGCTAAAAGATGTCATCAGCAAATGAGATTCAATTCAGTAAATATGCCCCCCAGGAGCCATATGTGATTCCATATGGGGCACTGACCTTCTAACAAGGAAAAAATATGAGCCAAGGGGATAAGACCAAAGAGTAACAGTGATTTTTGCTAGAAAAGGAATGACAATTATATAGCTGTCGGGGAACAATTATTTCCTTTACTACTCACAGAAGCCCTTAGAGGAACCCCCTCCAGTCCTCGGAAATTTGCCCTACCCCACCTGGTCTCAGATTTAGGTCTCTGATTCTATCTTCAAAGCCACTTCCACTTCAACCAGTGATTGATCCAAGAAGAGAAGTGGGCTGGGCTGAGGCCCTGAACAAACTGGCAGTGTAACTTAACTGTTTCCCTGAATTCTTCTTCCTAACTCTACTCCTGGCCACAGGCCTTCCACTCTTATCTAATTGTTATAGACACCCAGACCCCTTCTCCTTCCCATGGTCTCCATGGATTCCTTCCTTTTCAAGGCTAATACTATTACTCAGTTTCACTATCCTTTCATCTTCAGTCTCTCACATCATCAATTAGCTCTCCTCTTTCTCTTATATTTTCAATCTTCTTCTCTACCATTAAACATGATTAAGTCTCCCCAGTCTAACCAGGATCCCATGCAAAGCAGGATAACCTCCAGAATCTCTCTTCTTACCTCCTTTTTTTTTTTTGGCCACACGGCACGCAGGATCTCAGTTCCCTGACCAGGGATTGAACCTGGGCCCCCTGCATTGGAAGTGCAGAGTCTTAACCACTGGACCACAGGGGAAGTCCCCTATCTTCTTTCCTCTTAACTATGTTAACCAGATATTCCTGAGAATCCCCTGTATCTAGGTTTCATTACTTTGTGCTTGGGCGATTTTACTTACTTCAAGAAATTTTATTGCTAGAAAACACAAACAAAAAAAATAAAAGGGTGAACAAACTCAAAGAGGAAAAGAAAGAACAAATAGAAACCACCTCTAGTACCTGAAGGAGGAAAGGTTTCTGGAGTGGTTGCTGCAGTGCTGGCATTTCCCTCCCAAGGTTCTGTTCTGGTATCTGTGAACTGGTTATCTGGAAGCCATGTTCCATTTGGTGAAACTGCAGTGACTACAGAATTGGTGCTTACTGTTCTTGTGGTCCCATTGTCAGAGTCTGAAGAATTGACAGTGGTTACATAGGTGGGTCCCAGAGTTAGGCTTGGGCTGGATGTTGGTGCCAAGGAAGGAGAAGTTACTGAAGAAGTAGGATTTGAAGTTTTGGTCTCTTCTTTAAGTGATTCTGCTGTAGATGCTTTAATAGATGTTGTAACGCCTACTGAAGGTGAAACTACAAACACAAAAAAAGCAAGAAAACATCACACAAAGAATTTGAGAGCTCAACAGGTATGAGGCACAAAGCAGCAAGCCCTTACTACACTCTCAAACACTTGGAGACCAATGAGCAGATACATACACACACACACACACACACACACACACACACACACACACACACACACACTCACCCTCTTTTATTTTATTATCTTTTAAAAAAATTGAAGTATAATTGACTTACAATGTTCTGTCAATCTCTGCTGTATAGCAAAGTGACTCAGTTACACATATATATACATTCTTTTTTAATATTCTTTTCCATTATCGTTTGTTCCAGGAGATTGGATATAGTTCCCTGTGCTATATAGTAGGACCCTGTTCTTTATCCATTCTAAATGTAATAGTTTGCATCTACCAACCCCAAACTCCCAGTCCCTCCCTCTCCCTCCCCCTCTCCCCCTTGGAACAACAAGTCTGTCCTCTATGTCTGTGACTCTATTTCTGTTTCGTAGATAGGTCCATTTGTGCCATATTTTAGATTCCACATATAAGTGGTATCATATGGGATCTTTCTTAATTCACTTAGTATGATAATCTCTAGTTGTATCCAAGTAGCTACAAATGGCATTATTTCCTTCCTTTTTTTTCCATTCTTTTTTATGGCTGAGTAGTAGTCCATTGTATATATGTACCACATCTTTATCTGTTGATCGACATTTAGGTTGTTTCCATGTTTTGGCTATTGTGAACAGTGCGGCTATGAACATAGGGGTGCATGTATCTTTTTGAATTACAGTTTTCTCTGGGTATATGCCAAGCAGCACATACTCTTCTTTTAATGCTGAATCCTTCCCTCACTTCCAAAGGATTACTGTCTAATGGAGGGAGAAACGGGATTCTTTACTTAGTTCCTCAGAATCAATATATGAGTCTTAAATAGCAACCGTTTTCTTTTCTTTTTTTTAACTTTTCAGGAATGAATACATAATCTCTTTATTTAAAGTAGTATATGGTATATAGAACAATGCTGAGCATAGCATACACTATAACCCAGAGATGTGCAAAGACATTTTACTATCACTTTTAAGTACAACTTTAATATTTTTTCTTTCTTCAGTATCACCGAGGCCTTCAAATTTGGGTCATTAAACATAAAACCAAAATTCTATTCCTAATACCAGTCTTATCAAATGGCACTTTACCTATGGTAGTGTTGTTGGCACCAACGTGTATCAGACCACTGCCAAGCAGAACAAGAAGGAACCAGGAATCCATGTTGACCTGGAAAATAGAGAGCCATTTTAGATAAGGTCCCATTATACTGTAACTATGTCCAAACTATTCACCAAAGGAGTATATTGGGCAAACTCTTCCTAGCTATTAAAGTGCACACACAGGACCAATGATCTTTTGGGAGTCTGGTAAGCACAATTCCCCAGGAATCCAGCTACTTAATTGAATCTTTACACAACTGTAAGTAAGAGCAGTGGTTCTCCACCTTGGCTGTACTTTAGAATCACTCAAAGAACTTAAACAACAACAACAACAAATCCCTGCGCCAGACTACATCTCTGGGGGTGAGAGGCAGGTAGCAATCCGTTTAAAAGCTTCCCAGTTAATTGCTATGTGCAGCTTTAGTGTCTTCAGAATGAGAAGTATGGAGAAGGTAGGTTGACTGCATGAATGTACTGCCCTCCAAAGCAGATGTTATACAGCTGTTCTCAACCTTTTATTTCACTTCAAACCATATCAGAGGGCTATGGCACATTCCCATTGGTAGTAGTGGCTCATTCATCCATTCAGATGTCTATGCCCTATACTAAGCTAGGTACTAGGGAAACAACTAGGGAGCAATACCCTCAGAGGTCCCATTTTCATGAGACTCACAGCCTAGAGGTAATTTAATATGGTAGTGACTCTCCAAGGGAATCAGCACATGCCTCTCCATGGGGCACATGACAATCTCTGAGGGAGCGTGAAGAAATGCAGGTGGTTTATGCACATCCCAGGAGTTTGCCTCTGGTACCAATAACCATGCCTAGCAGGGAATTGGGTTCAGCCAGTGGCCTTCCCAAGGTACAGCCATACAAGATTTGACCAGTTCCCCTCCTCCCCCCGATCATTATCCAAAATTGGGAAAGCATACAATTCCCTCCATAAGGGTTAGAAAACAGATTGGAAGGCTGATTATTATGTATGTATCCATGTCTATTTTTGATAAACCAATAGGACATGGTTTTAGGAAAAATAACAATGTATTTGTGGGGAGGGGGTTAGACCATCACCGCATTCCATATATCAAAATAAGATCCAGATGGGCTGAAAAATTAAATGCTTACAAACACATTTTAAGAGGGAATAAATGCAAATGTGAGTGCAAAGTGAGGAAGGATTTTCTAAACATAAATGCATTGTAAGAAATCACAAAGGAATAAATCACAAAGGTAAAAATGGAATATCTGACAATAGAAAAAAATAAAAGCTACAAAATATAAAAGAAATCAATCATAAACAACGTTCATGGATAGGAGGACTCAATATTGTCAAGACGTCAGTTCTTCCCAACTTGGTTTACAGATTCAGTGCAATCTCAATCAAAATCCTACCAAGCTATTTTGTGGATATCAAGAACTGGTTAAGTTTATATAGAGATGCAAAAGACTGAGAATAGGTAGCTCAATACTGAAGCAAAGTTGGAGGATTACTGTAAAAGCAAATAGTAATATAAAAAAGCAAATAGTAATCAAGGCAGTGTGGTATTGGTGAAAGAACAGACAAATAGACCAATGGAACATGAGAGAGTACCCAGATACAGACCCACATAAATATAGTCAATGGATCTTTTACAAAGGAGCAAAGGCAATACAATGGAGCAAAGATAGTCTTTTCAAACAATGGTGCTGGAATAGCTCGGCATACATATACAAAAAAAAAGAAAGAAAAAAAATCTAGACACAGACCTTATACCCTTCACAAAAATTAACTCAAAATGAATCACAGACCTAGATGTAAATGCAAAAGACTCCTGGAAGATAACATAGGAGAAAATCTACATGACCTTGGGTTTAGCAATGACTTTTAAGATACAACACCAAAGGCAGAGCCATAAAAAAATAATAAGCTGTACTTCATCAAAATTAAAAACTTCTGCTCTACAAAAGACAATGTCAAGAGAATGAGAAGACAAGCCACAGACTGCGAGAAAATATTTGCCAAACACACATCAGGTAAAGGACTGCTATCCAAAATCAAGAACTCTTAAAACTCAACAATAAAAAAACTATCAACCCAATTAAAAAATAGACCTGAACAGACACCTCACCAAAGAAGATACACAAATGGCAAAAAAGCATATGAAAAGATGTTCAGCAGCATATGTCATTAGGGAATTGCAAATTAAAACAATGAGACACCACTACACACCTATCAGAATGCCCAAAATCCAAAACACTGACAACATCAAATCCCGGTGCTTCTGCAGAGCAGCATAAACCCTCATTCATTGTGGGAATTCAAAATGGTGTAGCCACTTTGGAAGGCAGTTTGGTGGTTTCTTACAAAACTAAACATATTCTTACCATATGACACAAGCAATTGTGCTCCTTGGTACTCAAAACAGAACTCAAACTACTGATGGTAATACCAATTAGCCTATAATAACAAACTCCTTTCCAGAAAGATTATACAAGAATCTTAAAGGTGCCCACATTGTTTTCTGACCCATTTCCAAGGTTCTATTCTTGAGTATATGTAAATAATCTGAAACTCAGATTAAAATGATATGGAGCTATTCATTAAGTGGAAAAATACAAACAATCCAAATACCCAAAAATAGGGAAAATAGGGAAAAGTCAGTAGTATTACGCTGCTCTTCAAGACAATAATTGTTGCTACTCGATATGCTATATTCGAAGAATTTAAGAAAATGGAACAAGCCCATCTTTTTTTTTTTTTTTTTTTTTTAAGCCCATCATTTTTAAGCTTAAAAAACCCCGTCAGGTCAAAACTGAATATAGGGACTTCCCTGGTGGTGCAGTGGTTAAGACTCCATGCTCCGAATGCAGGAGGCCTAGGTTTGATCCCTGGTCAGGGAACTAGATCTCACATGCATGCTGCAACTGAGTTCACACACCACAATTAAGGAGCCTGAGAGCTGCAACTAAGGAGCCTGAGAGCAGCAACTAAGGAGCCTGAGAGCTGCAACTAAGACCTGGCACAACCAAATAAATAATAATAAAATAAGTAAATAAATACTAAAAAAACTCTGAATATACCATTTGATCTCAACTAAATTTATGTATGTATATGAATGTATATGCATGAAAGTAAGCCTGGAAGGAAAAATCTATAAACATTTTAGCACAGCATTTTTGATTTTTATTTTCTTTATATTGTATTTTATTTCCAAGATTTTTCAAATAAGGAGCATGATATTTTTATAAATAAAAATAATCAATAAAAGTAAGTTAAAAAGAAAATAGATTTCACTACAAAGCATGAATATAAGAAGCAAAACTAAAGGAAGGAAACTGCAGAGGAAAGTGAAGTGAAAGAATTCAAGGAAAAGAACAAATGCATACTGGATGGCAAGTTGGAGAGGATTTGTATGCATAAACTAGGGAGTGAGAGGCATGTCAGAATTTAAGAAGAGCCATGTCAGTAACAAGGTAGATCCATGGACCACAACCAGGAAAACCATCGTAAAGGCCTCATTCTTCCCAGAGGATATAAAGACCCTCAGGTAAATTCCTGTGAGTTCTGACACCCTGACTAAACTGCAACCACACCTATGCTTAACTTTCCCTCCTCCAGTCTCCAAGTCTTTCATTCCAAGTATTCCAAAGCTGCAAAGTCAGGAAGTACAGTTGAGGTTTCCTCAGTCCTCTGGGATGCCATATACAAACCATTTTTCCTGGAGTCTGCTCTAATACGCCCTGTTCTTGAGGGCTTTTTTGCCTTATGATTTCCTGGCACTCACTTGTCACTGAAGACACTGCATTGTGGCTCACAGTTTTCTTCCCATTCCAAAGTCCTGATATTCTCCTGGAAGATTTTGTTTCAACATCTTTACAGATGACAGCCACAATTCACATCCAGACAAGTCTCTGAGTTCCCTGACTTCCTCACCTCCAATGACCTTATACCTCCACTCCACTGGGGCTTGTCATGACAATGGCTGCACTCTAGAATTTTTTTTTTTTTTTTTTTTGCAGTATGAGGGCCTCTCACTGCTGTGGCCTCTCCCGTTGCAGAGCACAGGCTCCAGACGCGCAGGCTCAGCAGCCATGGCTCACGGGCCCAGCCGCTCCGTGGCATGTGGGATCCTCCCAGACCGGGGCACGAACCCATGTCCCCTGCATTGGCAGGTGGACTCTCAACCACTGCGCCACCAGGGAAGCCCTGCACTCTAGATTTTGTCAGCACCAGGAAAAGCTCTCATACTGAATCTTACTTTCCCACTCTCCAACCATACTCCCTTACCCTTGCAGTTCACACTCTTGTCTACTATACCTGCACTTTGACCTCACCCAGGATTTCAGTCCCTTGAACCTCTAATTTTCTTTCCAATATCTCTGTTCTGTCTTATTTCCTTCTCTACTCAACCAAGAAAACTTGGTGTTAGCTCAATCACTACCTTGCTAATACCCTAAATTCTTTTGCTACGTTGTTCTTCTATTACACCTACATGGGGGAAATATTCCCCAACCCTGAACTAATCCAACTGTCAGCCCTACACCTGGACTGCCAAATGTTCCTTAAGAAAATCAAACAACCCATAGGTTAAGATCACTGTTTCTGCCTCAGTGGAACTCTGAACACTTTCTGCAATCTTTCTATATTTCCCTACTCAGCTCTCTCTCTAATGCTCCAGTGATTTCAAAGAACCTCCTCTCCTCTCCAACCATCTCCTCTCACATCCTTGGCTGTTGGCCTTGCCTTCACTTCAGAGATAAGAGAAACCACTAGACTGGGATACCCTTACCTACCAGTCACCTTATTTACAAATTTCTTCCTTCTCTGCAATTCCTCCCAAGAATCTCAGTCCCTTAGGAACCTTGTCCTGTAGATCCTCTAACACCATCTCCTAGGTTTAACGCCCTTTCATAACAGCATTTAAACACAATTAAGAATTTCTCAAAGAAAAGAACTCCTTTTAATCTATATCAATCCTCCAGCTAGCATTCTCTCTACTCCACTTCACAGCCAAATTTCTAGAAAGAGTTGTCTCCATGGCAATCTGGCTTCTTTTTCCACCATTCCACTAAAACAGCTACCTCCATATTTTTAAAGAATGAGCTCTTTAAAAATATTTCCAACTCATTCACAAAGGTCTATTTTCCTCGATATATAAAGGACTCCTACAGATTAAGAGATGGCAAAAGAGTAAAAGAGACGAAACAGACAATTCACAGAAAACTGAACAGTTCTCTTAATAAGAAAAATGCTTAAACTCACTCATGATCAAAGAAAGCCAAATTAAAGCCATACTGTGATATCATTTTTCACATGTCAGATAGGCAAATATAAAAAAACTTTAACAACACTGCGTTGGGGCAAGGGTTTGTGTAAACAAGTACTCTCATATGATCTGTAAATATTTATCAGAATTACAAAAGCACAAACACTTTGACACAATTCTACTTGAGAATTTTACAGATATACCCATACTTTTAAAGTGACCAATATACAGGTTATTCAATGAAACATAGTCTGCAATAGAAAGAGACTGAAAATAACCTAAATGTTTATCAGTGGGAGAGGGAGACATGTTTAAATAAATTATGGCATATTCATAAATGGAATATTATGCAGCTGTTAAACAAAATGAGGCTCTTTGGAGATCATTTTATTTCAGCACACAAGCCTTTTTTAAAAATTTTGAACCATCTTAAAAATAACTTTTGCGGGACTTCCCTGGTGGCGCAGTGGTTAAGAATCCGCCTGCCAGTGCAGGGGACATGGGTTCCATCCCTGGTCCGGGAAGATCCCACATGCCGCAGAGCAACTAAGCCCGTGTGTCACAACTACGGAGCCTGCACTCTAGAGCCTGCGAGCCACAACTACCGAGCCCACGTGCCACAACTACTGAAGCCCGTGCACCTAGAGAGCCCGTGCTCCGCAACAAGAGAAGCTACTGAAATGAGAAGCCCACACACTGCAACAAAGAGTAGCCCCCGCTCTCCGCAATTAGAGAAAGCCCGCGTGCAGCAATGAAGACCCCACACAGCCAAAAAAACAATAATAATAACTTTTGCAAAAAACTCAAAATTCATGAGAGGAGGGACTTCCCTAGTGGTCTGGTGGTTAAGAATCCGCCTTCCAATGCAGGGGACGTGGGTTCCATCCCTGGTTGGGGAACTAAGATCCCACATGACGTGGGGTAACTAAGCCCATGCGCTCCAACTACTAAGCCCGTGCACCACAACTAGAGAGCCCATGTGCCACAACTACAGAGCCCACGTGCTCTGTATCCTGCATGCCACAACTAGAGAGCCTGCGCACTGCAACTAGAGAGAAGCCTGTGCACCGCAACAAAGAGCCTGCATGACTCAACGAAAGATCCTGCATGCTGCAACTAAGACCCAATGCAGCCATAAATAAATAAATAAATATATATATTTTTAAAAATTCACAAGAGGAAAAGCCCACTGGTATTTCTTTCTCCTTCGCCCATCCCCCTTTCTCTTCCTCTCTTCCCCACCCTTCTCTGTGTGTGTCTGTCTCTCTCTCTCTCTCTCTCTCTCTCTCACACACACACACACACACATACACACACACACACACACACACGACTTCTTTGTTGTTAAATCCCTCAACCTCTCTGTCACATCTGATTTATTGACATCCCATACTCTCCCAAATTTATCTCTTCCCCATACCTCTCTCTGAATTGAGGATTTTGAAAACTGGTTCTATGACGAAGGCCTAGTCTTGACACAGATGAACAGGTAAATAGTTTGAATCTGAGGGAAATATGCACTATCAAACGTCAGAAGGAAACCAGCCCTCCCTTTCAGCTATAGTCTGCATGATGCCAGGAAGCCTGTGCACAAATTCTAATAGTAGGAATGGTTCTGCCTTGTCACAGGATGATTTTTAGATGAGCTATTTGTGATACTTCTATTTTATTTTAAAAATTAGTTTGTCTGACAACTTCTTTTAAAACTAAATATACACCTAACTTTATGACCCAATAATTCCATTTCTACATATTTACACAAGAGAAATAAGAACATATGTCCAAGAAAAGACTAGTACAAGAATGTTCATAACAAAAAGCTGAAAATAATCCAAGTAACTATCGCTAACAGAATATATAAACGGAAAGTGGTTTTTTTCTTACAATGGAATATTACTCAGTAATAAAAAGGAAAGAACTACTGATATACACAAAAACATGGATGAATCTAAAAAACATCATGCTGAGTGAAAAAAGCCTTACATAACATATGACTCCATACAGATGAAGTTCTAGAAAAAGCAAAACTAATCTGTGGTGGAAAAAATCAGAACAATGGTTGCCTGGGAAAGAGATGGAGGATTTACTGAAAAGGAACATGAGGGTACTTCCTGGACAACAGTAATATTCTATATCTTGACAAGGAAATGGGTTGTGTGGGTGTATGAATTTTTCAGAACTCACTGAATGATAACTTAAGATTTGTGCATTTCACTGTACATAAATTTTATCTCTAAAAAGATTCCACCCATAAACACATGTTGTAAATGATATGTATGCTTAAATAACTGGGAAGAAGTATACTGATATACACAACTTACTTTGAAATACATAAAAACAATATGGATTGATGAATACAGGGGTTGGATAGACAGATACAGTAGAGTAAAATGTTAATTGTAGAATTTCGCTGGGTGGATATAAAATTCTCTCAACTCTTCTCTACATTTGAAATGTTTAGAATAAAAGGCTGATTACAAAAATCAGTTCTGAGAGAACTGGTATTTTCATGGTATTGCATTGCATAATCTTGGGACATAGTATTTTGCCCATTTAATCAAGTTTTTAGTATTTTGCCCATTTATTCAAGTTTTTATGTTCAAAGTGTTACTGTATTTTTTGTCCTATTCATTTCTTCCTGGTTTTTTTATATTATGTTACCATTATGAATGGAATCTTTGTTTTTTAAAATTTCAGCTTCACTAAGGTAAAACTGACATATAAAATTATAAGATATTTAAAGTGTACATTTGGGTGATACTATATACATATACATTGTGAAAGAATTTCCCCCATCTAGTTAATTAATACATTCATCACCTCACCTGTTTATCTTTTTTGGGGGCACAGAAAATTTAAGTTCTAATCTCTTAGCAAATTTCAATTATACAATAGAATGTTGTCAAATATAGTTACCATCTTTTATGTTAGACCCTTAGACCTTATTCATCTTCTAACTGAAATGCGTGGAATCTTTTAATGTTATTTATTAATAGATTACTTTTCTTATATAGGAAAGACATTGGTCCTCCTCCCCTTCACTGAAATTATAAGCTATTAAAATAAATAAATAAAGCATGCTCATTACAAGACATACAAACAGGGAATTCCCTGGTGGTCTAGTGGTTAGGACTCAGTGCTTTCACTGCCGGGGCCCAGGTTCAGTCCCTGGTCAGGGAACTAAGATCCTGCAAGCTAGGCATGGCACAGACAAACAACAACAAAAGACATACAAACGGAACCGATGGATATAAAGAAAAATCTAAGTCTCATTCACCTCCTGCCTGTCCCATTTCCCAAAAGTGATCACTAAACACTTTCTTTCATATACTTTAGAGATTTCCTATACTATAAAATTATATACCTACACATAAAAAATAAATAAATAAACAGGATAGTAGATCTGCTGTCTACAGCTTGCATTTTTACTTAAATAATAAATCCTGGACATCTTCCACATCAATACTTTCCAGCTACTTTTCTTTTCAGTAGCTGCATAGTGCTTTATCATATGGATATAACACAATCATTTTAACCAGTCTTTCTGTTTGCTTTTGTTAGGTAGGAGTTAACTGTATATGATTTCCTCCTCTATCTTACACATTTTTAATATTAATTAATTAATTAATTATTTTTTGGCTGCGTTGGGTCTTCATCGCTGCGTGCAGGCTTTCTCTTGTTGCGGTGAGTGGGGGCTACTCTTTGTTGCGGTGCGCGGGCTTCTCATTGTGGTGGTTTCTCTTTGTTGTGGAGCACGGCCTCTAGGCACGCGGGCTTCAGTAGTTCTGGCTCGTGGGCTCTAGAGCGCAGGCTTGGTAGTTGTGGCGCACGGGCTTAGTTGCTCCGCGACATGTGGGATCTTCCCAGACCAGGGCTTTGAACCTGTGTCTCCTGCACTGGCAGGCGGATTATTAACCACTGCGCCACCAGGAGGTCCTTACACGTTATTTTTGATTGGGCAACAGTGGCCTGAGTAAAGACTGAATTATATACTCCAGGAAAGCCAAATAATGGAAGAAACTCAAGCTTATACATTTTTCATTTTTTTCAAACACCCTTGTGAATAATAAGCCTTTGGTTATGTGAGTATAGAATAAATGAGCAGGGAGGCTTTGGGAGATGAGTCATGAAGGTCTGGGCAGTTCCCTAATTTATTGGACACAATGGCATACACACTGTATCCTTTCTCCTACCCCACCACACCCAGACAAAAGGCTAATATACAGTTCTTTTTTCATTACAAAAACATTTCTTACTTAAAAAAATTTGTTTCCACTGCACATACATTAGGGAGATAAACCAGGAAAGTTTAACATTCAAATAACAAAGGAAAACCAAGATGCCATTAGCGATACTTAAAAGCCTTAGGACAAACAACAAAGCAAGTTCTGAAAAATTATAGCTATTGTTTTCCTAATATTTTAGTGTCTAAGAACATTTCCTAAATGTTCTTAAAATTCAAATTCAGCATAGCAGATCTGAGACGTTCCCCTGGAAATCATGTGGAGGCTGAATTCTGCAGTGGGGACATGGATGGTGGGCATTGTTCATTGGCTGTTAAATCACTCACACTTGCCCTCCCATCTCAAATCCCAGTCTGCACTGAGCACTTGGTATGCTTCCTCTCACTTAATCCTTCACAATCCTATGATGCTGATATTGGTGTTATTACAACTTACCATGCTGTGTACCTTGTGGGGGAGGGAGTCTCTCTTGAATTGCAATCAATTATACATGCTTACACACATTTCAGGGGTAAATTATTTTAAATATATATACTGCACCCAAGATTAAGGAACCATCACAGGCATATTGAGTATCTAGTAAAGAAAGAATTTTTGAGCTTCTGGCCAAAGACAAACACTCCTTGCCCAGATGTACACTCCCTGTCAATGAACCCTGAGGTCTGGAGAGACATGCCACCCTCACCTAAGAACAAGGAGAGGAAGAAAGAAAGAAAACTGGATGCTAGTACTAAGGAGAACACGCCCATTCCTCAGCTAGGTGTAGACAAGTGACTAAATTCTGGCCAAGGAGATATAAGCTAAAGTATATTATGAGATCTCTAGGAAGGTGGTTTAACAGGGAGGGAGGTAGGGAGTCTTTTTTCCCTGTTCTCTCTCTCCTGTAATCTAGAATTCAGATGTGATGATTAGAGCCCCAGCAGCCATTATGGGCCCTGAAGTGACTTTCAAGATAATAGAGAGCTAGAAAGAGACCAAGTTCTCTGATGACACTGTTGAACTGCCATACCAGCCCTGCTTACTTTCAGATTTCATATATACAAGAAAGAAATAAACCTATTTTCTGATATATGCAACCAACCCCAATCCTGATACAGATAGTTATAAAGAATAAGAAGACCAACTCCTAACATTATGACTTGCTATGGATAAGGAATGGAAACAATGAGGGTGCTCTGAAATGCATTTTCCTTGGTGCTCTTGCTAGGAAGCACAATGTGGCATACATTTGCTAAAGAAAAAATGTTACAAGGAATTAATATTATGACATTCCCACTAGCAAAGGAGAGCTCAGCCAATCTGCACATTCTCCAGAGTAGAGACTCTGGCTGTGATAGCTTCCATTAAGAGTCCATCTATACAAAGCTAAGCATTCAATATTCAATACATTGATAAAATATGATCAAGTATCAGGTACAATTTATCTCAATATTCAATACATTGATAAAATATGATCAAGTATCAGGTACAATTTATCTCAATATTTGGCCTTTTATCTCAGTTAAATCTCAGAGCAACTCTACATGAGAGAGATTCTTCATATTCCCATTTTGAAGATAAAGAAATTGAGAGATGGTCACATAGCTGGGAGTTGTAGAAGTAGAATTCAAATCCAGGTCTACCGGACTTTTCTTCACATATCACTGACCCTTCAAAAGCTTAAAGACTGTTGAAAGATGTCTCCTAGGTGTGGAAGAAACAAAGTGGCAGCCAGGAGTGTTATGCTCTGCCTGAGCCTTCTTCTAGAGCTTTTCAGATTCTCTGATTTGAGAAAAAGGCACCTAGATGGAGAGTTCAGTTCCTTCAGCTAACTGTTCACTCATTAACATTATATTATTTATTATTAAGATCAAAAACTATTTTTACAACTATAATCCTTGGTTGCCTGCTATGTGCTAGGCATTTGTATGAGGCATTCTATATACTTTAACCTAATTAATCCCCACAACCACCTTTTGAGTTAGGTACTGTTTTTCCATTCTACAAATGAATAAAGATCACAGAGGTTAAGGAATTTGTCCAAGCCACATACCTAGTAAGTGCCTACTAGGATTCAAACTCAGGGCTTTTAAAACTCCAAAGTTCCCGCCTGCCAATGCAGGGGACACGGGTTCGTGTCCTGGCCCAGGAAGATCCCACATGCTGTGGAGCAACTAAGCTCGTGCGCCACAACTAATGAGCCTGCGTTCTAGAGCCTTCAAGCCACAACTACTGAAGCCCGCATGCCTAGAGCCTGTGCTCCACAACAAGAGAAGCCACCGCAATGAGAAGCCTCCACACCGCAACGAAGAATAGCCTCTGCTCACCGCAACTAGAGAAAGCCCGCACGCAGCAACGAAGACCCAAGCAGCCAAAAAAACAAATAAATAAATAAATTTAAAAAAAAAAAAAAAAAAAAACCTCCAACCAGATAATGGGAATACACAGACAGATTAGATATGGACTAAGTATAGACTGCCATCAAGTAGTTCACTAACCAGCAGTGAGGCACAAATAAGCTATTTATTTCAAACCCTGAATTATCACCTGGCAAAATGTTAGTAATTAACACTAAGGCGAGGTAGTAAAACTGCACACCACAGAAGGATTTTCAGGGGAGGTAATGCTTGAGATGAACTTGGAAGGAAAAAGAGCAGTTAGCCAGGAGAAGGGTCAGAAACAAGAAAAAGTCTTTAAAGCAAAGAGGACTTTGAAGCTTGAAAAGATCTATCTGGTTCCAGGAATGGCAAAGAGCTAGGTAAGGGCATCAAGCAGGACCTCGATAAACATTTGCTAAATGAATGTGAAAATGGCAGACATGAAAGACTGGGGACTGTGAGGATATGTGGAGGAAATGCAGGAGATGAGGCTAGAAGAAGCAGCGAACAGATCACAAAGGGGCTTGTTAGGCCACAATAAAAAGTTTTGACTTTCCACTGAACACACTGAGGAACCACCAGAGGCTTTAACACAGGGAGGTTGACCATAACAATATGGATTTTCAAACAATGACTAATAGTAGGGTAGAGGATCAACTGGTGTGGTTTGAGGTTAGAAGGGCTGCTGACTGAAGCTTTCTGAAATAATCTAGCCAATGAACCAGGAGGACCTCAGAGCAGGGCTGATAAGTGTATAGGGACAGAACTGAAAACTTAACAATGAGATGCCAGAGGTAAGGAAGGCCCAGGTCCCTGACTTAGATGAATCTCAATGTTATATGCAGAAGAATGATTGCTTTGAGACATACCATAGGGAAGGTGATGAGCTTAGTTCTGAACATTGAGAACAGTACAATACTACAGTACATGTTGTACCTACAGGGGATGGAATGGGGGTGAAGGGTTGGAGAAGGGGCAGAATGGCAGACAGGCAATGACAGAGCAACTGCCACGGAAGTCAGGCAGTAAGCCAAAGAAAAGAAGACAGCTGTAGAGATTGACAAAAGCAGCAATGAGCAAGCCAGGCAGGAGACATCTGACAAACACAGGAGGCAGGAGTAGGTGGGTGCTGATGAGTAAAAAACTGACACATGCCTGGGACTTCCCTGATGGTCCAGTAGCTAAGACTCCACGTTCCCAATGCAGGGGCCTGGGTTCGATCCCTGGTCAGGGAACTAGATCCCACATGCCGCAACTAAGAGTTTGCACGCAGCAACTCAAAAGATCCCACATGCTGCAACTAAGACCTGGCACAGCCAAATAAATAAATAAATAATCAAACAAGCTAACAACAAAATATAATTCTCAACTTAAAAAAAAAAAATTGACACATGCCACTAAGGGAGGGTGGAGTAGGAATGGCACACACACGCTGAATACTTGCTAGTGAGAAAAAAGAACCTGAAAAACTGCTGAAGGGCTCCTGAAGAAGTCCTGGAACACCAGAAATCAACTTTCATTATAGGTCTTCAATGGAGAAAGACAACGTGATACAGGTCCCAAATAAAGGGGAGAGGAACCCCTAAAATTAATAGGAGTCTGAAGCTCTCAAGAGCAGCTCATTTCCAAAGATGAGCTTATGTAGAGAATGAAAAAGGCCCACTAAGGCTCAGAAATAGATTGTTAAATTCTATTGTCTTTGAGTTACACCTAAGGCAAGATTCAGTTTGGGGCCTGGAGACAGATGAGCCTGGAGACAATGAAATCAGCTTACTTCAATAAACAAAATAGTTTATACTAAACTTATACTGCAGATTAATTAAGACAAAGAGCAATATGGAAAAGTATTTGTTCTGCTTAAAGCACATACTGGAATAAACTACTGGAGATATAAAACCAAAATATAGTACAGGTTATGTGCATAAAATAAAATTGAAAAACAAGCCAGAGACGGAGCCTGGCCAAGATGGTAGAGTAGGATGACCCTGAGCTCACCTCCTCTCGCAGGCACACCAAAATCAGAATTATCTGCAGAGCAACTATTGATGAGAAAGACTGGAATCTAGCAGAAAAGATCTACAAAGATATAAAGAAGGAAACCACAACCAGATGGGCAGGAGGGATGGAGTCTCGATATAGTCAAGACCCATAGCCCCAGGAGGGCAAAACGCAACAGGAGGATAATTTTTATTGCAGAGGTTCTCCCCAAGCAGCAACAGGTTTGAACTCCACATTGGGGTCCTGCACCAGGAAGACAAACCCCCAGAATACTTGGCTTTGAAGGCCAAGGGGGCTTACCTGTGGGAGTCCCAGAGAGCTGTGGGAAACAGCCTCTTAAAGGGCACATACAAAATCTCACATGCTTCGGGATCCAGAGCAGAAGCAGTAATTTGAAAGGAGGCTGGGTCAGACCCACCTGCTAATCTTGGAGAGTCTCCCAGAGAGGCAGGAGGCAACTGGAGCTCACTCTGGGGACATAAACACTGGTGGCAGCCATTTTGGGGAGCTTGTTCTACCACGTGCACATTGGTGCTAGCAAGCAGCATTTTGGAATCCTCCCTCTAGCTTATTAGCACTGGGACATTGCTCCGCCCACCAGTCTGTCAGCACCAGTACTGGGTCGCCTCAGGCCAAGCAACTAGCCAGGCAGGGACACAGCCCCACTCACCAGCAGGTAGGCTACCTTAATACCTCCTGAGCCCACAGCCAACTTGGGACATGGCCCTGTCCACCACAGGGCCTAGGACCTGGCCCTATACAACAGTGGGCAGGCACTAGCCCTGGAACCTCCGGGGACCTGCAGCCAGAGACCCTAGGACCCAGCTCCACCCACCAGTGGGCAGGCATACCAGTGAGCCAACACACCAACTCCAGGACCCCCAGGGCCCTGCAGCCAGAGACCCTGGGCCCTGGTTCTGCCCACCTATGAGTTGGCACTAGCCCAGGGGCCAGACTCAGACAACAGTGGGCAGGCACTAGCCACAGGACCCCCTGGGCCCCAGCTCCACCCACCAGCAAGCCAACGCCGACTCCAAGACACCTTGGGCCCCTCAGCAAGTCAGCCTGGTATCTGGTCCCATGCACTAGTGGGTGGGTACAAGCTTCGGGACACCCTAGAGAGAACAGCCACCTGTGTTGGGAACTGGCTCCACTCACCAGAGGGCCAATACCAGCTCCAGGACTACCAGGGCTCTACAGCAGAAATCACAGGACCCAGCTATGCCCATCAGTGAGCCAGCACTAGCCCCAGAACCTCTAAGACCTTGACTCCATTCACCAGAGGTTCAATACCAGCTCTGGGACCACTTAGCCCTGCAGCCAGAGACCCGGGGACCTGGCTTCACTCACTGATGGGCAGGTACCAGTCCTGGGATCCCTTGTACCCCAATCCCACCCACCAGCTGGTGGATACCAACCCCAGGGCCACTGCAGCCCTGCAGTCTGCCCTGTCAGGACCCAGATAACAAGCCAGCAGGCTGGCACCAGCCCTGGGACCCCCTCACCCAGGACCCAGTTCTGCCCACTAGCAGGTCAACACCAGCTCTGGGACACCCTGGGCCCCTCAGCCAGCAGCCCCACCCAAAAGCAGGTTGAACCAGCTTTGGGACCTTGGGGCCCTGCACCCAGAGACCCCAGGACCCAGCTCCTCCTAGCAGCAAGCTGGCACTAGCCCCAGGACCCCCTGGGTCCTGGCCCCGCCCACTAGCTGGTCAACACCAGCCATGGCCCCACATACCAACAGGCCAACACCATCTCTGAGATGCCTTGGACTCCTCAGCCAGGTGCCCCAGGGTCCAGCCCCACTCACCAGTGGAGTAGCACCAGCTTTCTAACATCCTGGAACCTGCAGCCAGCCATGTCAGGAATTGGGCCCACTCACCAGCAGGCTACACTACATCCAGGAACCCTGGCCCTGCAACCTGCCTCCCCCCAATCCGGCTCTGCCCACCAGTGATCCAGCACTAGCCCTGGGACTCCCTCGGGGTTCCACAGCCAGCTGCCTTATGACCTGGCCCAGCCAACCAGTGGCCAGCAGCCTCCACGCAAGGTAGGGCCTGGCAACCAAATGGACCAGGGGCCAGCCACACCTACCAGACCACCACAACAGAAGGACCCATGCAATTCATATAGTGGGTACCCCTAGAGCATACAGGTCTGGTGGCTAGAGGGGAGTGCACTGCTGGGATGCATAGGACGTGTCCTACAAAAGGCCATTTCTCCAAGGTCAGGAAATGTAACCTACCAGATACACAGAAATAAAAACAGCAAATTAGGTATAATGAGGTGACAAACGAACATGTTCCAAATGAATGAAAAAGATAAAACCCGAGAAGAAGAACTAAGTAAAGTGGAGACAGGCAGTCTATCCGATAAAGAGTTCAAGGTAATGATTGTAAAAATGACCAAAGAACTTGAGAGAAGAATGGATGAACAGAGTGAGAACTTAGCAGTTTTAAACAAAGAGTTGGAAAATATAAAGAAGAACCAGAGATGAAGAATACAATAAATGAAATGAAAAATGCACTAGAAAGAATCAGCAGTATATTAAATGATAAAGAAGAACAGATCAGCAAGCTGGAAGACAAAGTAGTAGAAATCACTGAAGCTGAACAACAACAACAAAAAGAAATGAGGACAGTTTAAGAGACTGCGAGAACAACATCAAGAGTACTAACATTCGGGACTTTCCTGGTGGTCCAGTGGCTAAAACTCCACCCTCCCAATGAAGGGAGCCTGGGTTCGATCCCTGGTCAGGGAATTAGATCCCACATGCCGCAACTAAAAAGACCCTGCACGCTGCAACAAAGATCCTGTATGCTGCAACGAAGAGCCAGTGTGCTGCAACTAAGACCCTGAGCAGCCAAAACATTAGCATTACAGGGGTCCCAGAAGAAGAGAGAAAGTGGCAGAGAACATATATGGAGATGTAACAGCTGAAAACTTCCTTAACCTGGGAGAGGAAACAGACATCCAGGTCTAGGAAGCACAGAGAATTCCAACCAGGATCAATCCAAAGAGGACCACACCAAGATACACTGTAATTAAAATGGAAAAAAAAAAAAAAAAAGATAAAGAGACAATATTAAAAGCAGCAAGGCAAAAGCAACAAGCTATGTACTAGGGGACTTCCATAAGGCTATCAGCTGACTTTTCAGAAGAAACTCTGTAGGCCAGAAAAGAGTAGCATGATATATTTAAAGTGATGAAAGGGGAAACCTACAATCAAGAATACTCTACCTGGCAAGGCTTTCATTCAGATTTGATGGAGAGATCAAAAGTTTTACAGACAAGCAAAAGCTAAGAATTCAGCACCATCAAACTGCTTTACAAGAAATGTTAAAGGGGGGATTCCCTGGTGGTCCAGTGGTTAAGAATCGGCCTTCCAATGCAGAGGACACAGGTTCGATCCCTGGTCGGGGAACTAGGATCCCACATGCATGCTGCACGGGGCAACTAAGCCCACGTACCACAACTAGAGAGCCCGCATGCTGCAACTACTGAGACCATGCACTCTAGAACCCGTGCGCCACAACAAAGAGCCTGCATGCTACAACGAAAGATCCCATGTACTGCAACCAAGACCTGACGCAGCCAATCAATAAAAAAGAAATACTAACATTAAATGTTTTTTTAGACTTCTCTTAAAAAAAAAAGGCTACAACTAGAAACATAAAAACGACAAAAGGAAAAGGCTCATCAATAAAGGCAAATAAACAGTAAAGTATTAAATAAACCACATACAAAAGCTAGTAGGAAAGTTAAAAGACAAAAGTAATAAAATCATCTACATCTACAGTAAGTAGGTAAAGGATACCCAAAACAAAGAGATGAAAAACATGATGTCAGAAACAGTAATCATGGGAGGAGGGAGTTAAAAAATAATGCAGGGTTGTTAAAATGCATTTGAAATTAAGAGATCAGCAACTTAAAATCTATAATAGATACACACACAAAAAAGAGAAAGGATTCCAAACACAGCATTAAAGATAGTCATCAAATCACAAGAGAACAAAAAGAGCAAAAAAGAACTACAAAAAAAAAAAAACCCAAAACAATTAACAAAATGGCAGTAAGTACACTCCTATCGATAATTACTTTAAATGTAAATGGACTAAATACTCCAATCAAAAGACCAAGTGGCTGAATGGATACAAAAATAAGACCCATATATATGCTGCCTATGAGAGACTCACTTCAGATCTAAAGACACACACATAGACTGAAAGTAATGGGATGCAAAAAGGTATTTTATGCAAATGGAAATCAAAAGAAAGCTGAGGTACAAACACTTATATCAGACAACTTAGACTTTAAAACTAAGACTAACACAAAACAAAGAAGGACAGTATGGAGGTTCCTCAAAAAACTAAAAATATAACTACCATATGATACAATTCCACTCTTGGGTATATACCCAAAGAAAACAAAAACACTACTTTGAAAAGATACATGCACCCCAATGTTCACAGGAGCATTATTCACAATAGTCAAGATATGGAAGCAACCTAAGTGTCCATCAACAGATGAATGGATAAACAGGATGTGGTGTGTACAAACACATACACACACACACAGGAATACTACTAAGCCATAAAAAAGAATGAAAAATTGTCATTTCCACAATGTGGATGAACCTGGAGGGTATTATGCTTAGTAAAATAAGTCAGACAGAGAAAGACAAATACTGTATGTTATCACTTATATGTGGAATGTAAAAAATAAACACGGACTTCCCTGGCAGTCCAGTGATTGGGACTCTGCGCTTCCATTGCAGGGGGCATGGGATCCCTGGTTGAGGAACTAAGATCCTGCATGCTGCACAGGAAGAGAGGAAGGGAGGGAGAGAGGAAGGGAGGGAGTAAGGAAAGAAGGAAATAGAATAGAATAGAATAGAATAGAATAGAATAAATAAAATAAAATAAAAATAAAAACTAAACAAGCAAATGAATATAACAAAACAGAAACAGACTTACAGACATAGAGAACAACTAGTGGCTACCAGTGTGGAGAAGGAAGGGGGGAGGGGCAAGATAGGGGTAGGAGATTAAGAAGTACAAACTACTATGTATAAAATAAGTAAGCTACAAGGATATATTATACCGTAAAGGGAATTACAGTGAGTATTTTTATAATATCTTTTTTTGTTTGTTTGTGGTACGCGGGCCTCTCACCGTTGTGGCCTCTCCCGCTGCAGGGCACAGGCTCGGACGCGCAGGCTCAGCGGCCATGGCTCACGGGCCCAGCCGCTCCGCGGCATGTGGGATCTTCCCGGACCGGGGCACGAACCCGCGTCCCCTGCATCAGCAGGCGGACTCTCAACCACTGCGCCACCAGGGAAGCCCCTTTTTATAATATCTTTAAGTGAAGTGTAATCTATACAAATTTGAGTCACTATGCTATATACCTGAAACTAATATAATGCTGTAAGTCAACTGTATCTCAATTAAAAAACAAAAACAAAAACCAGGGACAATTTTGAAAAGAATAAAATGTGAGGAATCCATTTACCCAGTGTTAAGGCTATAATGTACAGATCTATGAAATAAAATTAAGAGCCAGAAAAAGACCCATACAAATATGCCCAAATAATTTTTGACAAAGGTACAAAGGCAATTCAATGGAGGAAAGACAGCCTTTTCAACAAATTGTGCTGGGACAACTGGATATCCACATGCCAAAGAATAAGGTTGGACCCCCAACTTACATCATATACAAAAATTAACTCAAAATAGATCAAAGACCTAAACATCAAAGCTAACACTATAAAACTCTTAGAATATAAGGGAAAAGCTTCATGACATTGGATCTGGCAATGACTTTTTAAAATATAACACCAAAAACACAGGCAACAAAATAAAAAAATAGCTAAATTATCAAAATTAAAAACTTCTGTGCATCAAAGGACACTATCAACAGAATGAAAAGAACACTCAGGGATGAGAGAAAATATGTGCAAACCACCTATCTGATAAGGGACTGAAAACTAGAATACATAAAGAACTCCTACAACTCAACAACCAAAAAGACAACCTGGTTAAAAAAAATGGGCAAAGGACTTGAATAGACATTTCTCCAAAGATACACAAGTTGCCAATAAGCCCATGAAAAATGCTCAACATCACTAATCATTAGGGAAGTCAAATCAAAACCATATGGAGATACCATTTCACATCCACTAGGATAGCTATAATTATTTAAAAAAAAAAAAAGAAAAGAGAGAAAGAAAAGAAAAATGAAAGAAAAGAACAAGTTTTGGCAAGGATGTAGAGAAACTGGAACACTTGTACATTGCTAATGGGAATGTAAAATGGTGTACCCACTGTGGAAACCATCAAATTTTTTGATTCCTCAAAAAATTATACAGAATTATCATAGGATACAAGATCACTACTTCTGGGTATATACTCAAAGGAACTGAAAGCAGGAATTCAAACACATACTTGTATACCAATGTTCATAGCAGCATTATTCACAACAGCCAAAAGGTGACCCAAGTGTCCATCGAAAAATAAATGGATCAACAAAATGTATATTCATACAATGGAGCCTTACACAGGAAACTGACACATACCACCACATGGATAATCCTTGAAGACATCATACAAGTGAAATAAGCCAATCACAAAAGGACAACTATTGTATGATTTCATTCATATGAAGTATGTAGAGGAGTCATATTCATAAAGACAGAAAGTAGAAAGGTGGTCGCAGGGGCTGAAGAAGGGGGAAATGGGAAGTTATTATTTAATGGGTACAGAGTTTCAGTTGGGGAAGATGAAAAAGTTTTGGAGATGGACAGTGGTAATGGCTACCCAACAATGTGAATAAAATTAAAGCCACAAGAACATACACTAAAAAAATGGTTAAAACAGTACATTTTATCATATATTTATATATACATCTCTCCAAAACTTTTTAAAAAGGCAAGCCACGAACTGGGAGAAAATCTTAGAAAGCATTTATCTGATAAAGAATTGGTATCCACAAAAACTCTCAACCTTCAACAATAAGAAGCATCCCAATAAAATAATGGGCAAAAGATTTGAACAAATTTTCACCAAAGAAGATATATGTAAAGGGAAACCAGAACATGGAAAAGGCTACAAATCATCAGTCATCAGGGAAATGCAAAGTGAAATGCAAGATACCCCTATCTGCTCACTGAAATGGCTAAGATTAAAAGATCAATAATACCAAGTGTTGTCAAGGATATATAAAAAAATCAGAACCCTCACACTGCTGGTCGTAATGTAAAATGGTATAACCACTTTGGAAAATCATTTGGCAGTTTCTTTAAAAAGCTAAACATATACTATGATCCAGCCATTCTACTCTTGGGTATTCATCCAAGAGAAAAGGAAAGGTATGTCCATATAAAAATTTGTTTATTATTGTTCACAGAAGCTTTATTTGTAATAGCCAAAATCTGGAAATAACCCAAGTGCCCATTAATAAATGAATGCATAAGCAAATTTTGGTATAGACATATAATGAAATACTACTCAGCAATAAGAATGAATTAACTGTTGATACACACAAGATGGATGAATCTCAAAATAATTATGCTGGGGCTTCCCTGGTGGCGCAGTGGTTGAGAGTCCGTCTGCCGATGCAGGGGACACGGGTTCGTGCCCCGGTCCGGGAGGATCCCATGTGCCGCAGAGCGGCTGGGCCCGTGAGCCATGGCTGCTGAGCCTGCGCGTCTGGAGCCTGTGCTCCGAGACAGGAGAGGCCACAACAGTGAGAGGCCCGCATACCGCAAAAAAAAAAAAAAAAATTATGCTGAGTAAAAGGAGCAAGACAAGAGTACATACTTGTTTTAAAATGTAGGTTTTATTATTATTCAGGCATGGTGAGACCAACAAATCAGATGACTGTTCCTGAAAAGATAGTTTGTTAGTTTGTTACTCACAGTTCCCAAAAGGAGGTGGCACAAGAGGAGAGGGAGTGAGGGGAAAACTTGAGTAAGAGCCATTATTGTGGCTTCTTCAGGAAGGAATGGGCAATGGACAAGGTAAAGTTTTAAAATTAGCTCTGGGGGGCTTCCCTGGTGGCGCAGTGGTTGAGAGTCCGCCTGCCGATGCAGGGGACACGGGTTCATGCCCCGGTCTGGGAAGATCCCACATGCCGCGGAGCAGCTGGGCCCATGGGCCATGGCCGCTGAGCCTGCGCGTCCGGGCCCGTGCTCCGCAATGGGAGAGGCCACAACAGTGAGAGGCCTGCGAAAAGCAAAAAAAAAAAAAAAAAATAGCTCTGGGGCTTAAAGGTTGTCCTTAGTCACCTGGTACATGGCCCTAGGGTGAATTGAGCACGTCAACAGTGACCCAGAGTATGACAGCCCAATAAAGGAGGTATTTAGGGTGGGGGCTCTGGATTGGTTGGTTTGCATATGAAAGGCACTCTAGCAGGTGAGTTGTTTACTATCTACAGAAACCGGCTAACCCAGGAGGTGAAGTCTCTCCAAGGTCAGCAAGGTTCTAGATGTCAAAGCATCATAAACACATAATTAATACAATAACACATGACTTCACTTAGATAAAAACTTAGAGGACTTCCCTGGTGGTTCAGTGGTTAAGAATCCGCCTGCCAATGCAGGGGACACGGGTTCAAGCCCTGGTCCAGGAAGATCCCACATGACACAGAGCACCTAAACCCGTGTGCCACAACTACGGAGCCTGCGCTCTAGAGCCTGCGAGCCACAACTACTGAAGCCCATCTGCCACAACTACTGAAGTCCGCGCACCTAGAGCCTGTGCTCTGCAACAAGAGAAGCCACAGCAATGAGAAGCCTATGCACTGCAACGAAGAGTAGCCCCTCCTCACCACAACTAGAGAAAGCCCACGTGCAGCAATGAAGACCCAACGCAGCCCAAATAACTAACTAAATAAATGAATTTATTTTTTAAAAAAACCTAGAAAATACAAACACCTATAGTGACAGAAAATAGGTCACTGATTGCTTGGGGATGGAGGAGTAGGCAGGGGCAAGAAGGAGGGATTACAAAGGGACATAAGAAAACTTTGAGGGGTGATGGATATGTTCACACTCTCTTGACTGTGGTGAGTTTCACCGCTGTATAGATATGTCAAAACCTACTAAATCTTAAACTTTAAATGTGTACAGTTTACTGTATGTCAATTATAAAGTTGTTTAAAAATTACAGAAATAATAGACAAAATAAAAGTACATAAAATATACAATAAAGACAAATACCGTATGCTAACACATATATATGGAATCTAAGAAAAAAAAATGTCATGAAGAACCTAGGGGTAAGACAGGAATAAAGACACAGACCTACTAGAGAATGGACTTGAGGATATGGGGAAGGGGAAGGGGAAGCTGTGACAAAGTGAGAGAGTGGCATGGACATATATACATTACCAAACGTAAAACAGATAGCTAGTGGGAAGCAGCCGCATGGCACAGGGAGATCAGCTCAGTGCTTTGTGACCACCTAGAGGGGTGGGATAGGGAGGGTGGGAGGGAGAGAGACGCAAGAGGGAAGAGATAGGGGAACATACGTATATGTATAACTGATTCACTTTGTTATAAAGCAGAAACTAACCAAAAAAAAAATATATATATATATATATATATATACAATAAAAATGAAATAAAGTGAAAGGATGGTTCTTTGATAAACAAAAAAATAAAGAGAAGGAACAAAATATTATGAGTAAAAAGTGGAAATAACTACAACTACAGCATATGAAAATCAATACTGTTTTCAATAACTATAGGCAAATAATTTTGAAAACTTCAAGGTGAACCCACAGTTTAAAATTTTCCCACAAAGAAAACACTCGGCCCAGATGATAAGTGAGAAGAAAGAGGAACTAATTCCCAACTCATTCTAAGAGGTGAGTAAAACCTGACAAAAACATTAGAAGAAAGGAAATTATAAGACCACTTCCACTCAGTAATATAGATTCAAAAATCCTAAACAAAATATTAACAAACTGAATTCAGTACACGAAAAAGATAACCCACGATCAAACTGAGTTTATCCAAGGTGTACAAGGATTTTAAAAAATTATTTATTTATTTATTTACTTTTGGCTGTGTTGGGTCTTCGTTGCTGCGCTCAGGCTTTCTCTAGTTGCGGCAAGCAGGGGCTACTCTTCATTGTGGTGCGCAGGCTTCTTATTGTTGTGGCTTCTCTTGTTGTGGAGCATGGGCTCCAGGTGTGCAGGCTTCAGTAGTTGTGGCACACAGGTTTAGTTGCTCCATGGTATGTGGGATCTTCCCGGACCACGGCTCGAACCCATGTCCCCTGCATTGGCAGGCGGATTCTTAACCACTGCACCACCAGGGAAGTGCAAGAATGTTGTTTTCTTCTCTTTTCTTTTTTTGAAATTTATTTATTTCTGGCCGCGTTGGGTCTTTGTTGCTGTGCGCGGGTTTTCTCTAGTTGCGGCAAGCGGGGGCCACTCTTCGTTGCGGTGCACGGGCTTCTCACTGTGGTGTCTTCTCTTGCTGTGCGGAGCATGGGCTCTTGGCGTGCAGGCTTCAGTAGTTGTGGTGTGTGGGCTCAGTAGTTGTGGCTCCTGGGCTCTAGAGTGCAGGCTCAGTAGTTGTGGTGCACAGGCTTAGTTGCTTGGCAGCATGTGGGATCTTCCTGGACCAGGGCTTGAACCCGTGTCCCCTGAACTGGCAGCTGGATTCTTAACTATTGCGCCACCAGGGAAGCCCCAAGGATGTTTTAATATAAGATCTATAAATATAATTCACCCATATTAAAGAAGAAAGATCATATAATCATTTCAATAAATGTAGAAAAAGCACTGAATTAAAACACATGAACTCACGATTAAAAAAAAAAACTCTCTTAATTAGGAATTGAATAAAATTTCCTAACCTGATAAAACAGCTATTTTAAAACAACAACAAAACTTTGCAATTATCATCTTCAATAGGGAATCATTGAAAGCATTCTCTTTAAAAAGGAAGAATAAGACATGGTTATGCACTATTACTTCTATTCAGTAATGTATGAAAGGTCCCAGCCTTTGCAGTAAGAAAAAATCAGAACCATAAAATCAAAATCATAAAAATTAATCATTAAAGTTACATATTTGCAGGAAATATTATCATTTACACAGAAAATCCACAAGAACATATAGGCAAATTACCAGGGGGTTACCAAGGTGACTAGATATAGGTTTTTTTTTTTTTGCAGTACACGGCCCTCTCACTGTTGTGGCCTCTCCAGTTGCGGAGCATAGGCTCCGGACGCACAGGGTCAGCAGCCATGGCTCATGGGCCTAGCCGCTCCATGGCATGTGGGATCTTCCCGGACCGGGGCACGAACCCGTGTCCCCTGCATCGGCAGGCGGACTCTCAACCACTGCGCCACCAGGGAAGCCCGAGATATAGGTTTTTATACCCTGCAAAAATAGCCACTGATTTGCACTCAAGAGAGGGTTGGTTTGTTAGGTGAAGAGAATGAATCATGTGTAAATGCTGGTAAGAAGGAATCAGAAGGGAAGGAAAGGAAGGTATATAAGAAAGATAGGAAGAGATAAGAGAACTAGTAGAAAAGTGAGGGAGCTTTCATCTTCAAGATTTCCTGTGAAGTACAAAGCAAAATTAAAAGCTAAAAAGGAGCAGGAGATAGTGGGATAAAGCTTTAAGAAGTGATCCGACTAATAGTGCTGCTACAGAAAATGGCAGTGTGTTGACACTGGACAGCCCTGAGGGCTCAAGTGAGATGAAATCCATTTTTCAAGAACTCTTTTTTGGAAAAATGCTCTAAGTAATAATGGTTTGGAGAACATACAGAATTAAGGTTTTGCTGGATGAATGTAATAGAAATATAACCAACAGAGTTGAGTACTAGCAAGAGAACAGCTGAATTGCAGAACCAATCTAACCTTGGTAGGAGAGGAAGGTAGATATTAAAGATGATTAGAGAAAATAAAGACTTTAAGTGACTACAAACTCAAAAGCTGTTGGAGAATATTTTATAGTGGGAAGAACAGAGTAAATAAACTGGAAGCCCCCCATGCTCCAAGAAACTAATTTCACCAGAATTGTTTGGAATTCATTGTAAATGATAGGCTGTAGTCCTTGAAAAATCAATAAATGTGGTTGTGGTTAACTTTATATACAGTTGACCCTTGAAAAATATGGGGGTTAGGAGCAACAACCCTCCATGCAATTGAAAATCCGCATATAACTTATACTCAGCCTTCTGTATACATGGTTCCTTACCCTCGGAATTCAACCAACTGTGGATCATGTAGTACTGTAGTATTTACTACTGAAAAAAGTCAGCATATAAATGGACCCACGCAGTTCAAACCCATGTTGTTCAACAGTCAACTGCAGTTATAGTTTCCTTGAGATATACAGAGTGCCAATAAAATGCAAATCCTTTACTACCAGATAATGCCACAAGCAGCTTGCTTTATATCCCTTCAAAATTCCATGTTTACTTTCCTCCTCTACTCTCGCAGGCGAAACAAACAATTTCAGTGCTGACTGTCTTCTTTTAAAAAGTTAATTATGAGGGACTTCCCTGGTGGTACACTGGTTCAGACTCCAAGCTCCCAATACAGGGGACCTGGGTTCGATCCCTGGTCAGGTAACTAGATCCCACATGCATGCCACAACTAAGAGTTCGCATGCCACAACTAAGGAGCTGGTGAGCCGCAATTAAGGAGCCCGTCAGCCACAACTAAGAAGCACACGTGCCGCAACTAAGGAGTAGGCGAGCTGCAACTAAGGAGCCCGCCTGCCGCAACTAAGACCCGGCGCAACCAAATAAATAAATAAATATTTTTTAGAAAAGTTAATTATGAGTATGTAGATTGTTTGAAGCATTCATCAATCTCCTACCCAACTGATTAGACAAACTATCTATAGGCCAATTTTACATATAATAACTTTAATATAAATACTTATTAAGCTTTGACCTAATAATTTGGCAAAAATTAGGCTGCAAGTCACTATATGTATTAGATTCTAGCAGACACTAACTTTTGTAGCTATGACACTAATCAATATTGAATTCTCTTATCTAGAAGGAGGATTTTTCATATATTCAGTGTCTGCAAAGAGTTCCCGCTGAGCTAAACATAGTGCAGTGTGTACTCTATGAAAGAGTCAATGAGACAGGCATGGGGGGGGGTTTAATTCTTTTATAATGCCTGCAGAGAGTCTGGCAGTGATGAAAGCATAGAAAATTCATGAAAGGCCCTTTTATAACCAGAGTGAATGTGGAGCACAAAAGCAAAGTCAGGTGACCTACTTAAAGCTTTGCTTTTACTGATGAGAATTCATTCTCATTCCAGTTTAGTCTCTTTCGAGAAAAAAAAACCTTACATAATGGTTGGAAAATTAAGAAACAGGGAGTGTAACTCTACTAAGTTCCAATCTTTCCCTCTCAAATATCAGCTCAAGCCCTACGGTCTGTGGCCAGAGACAGAATACTTTATAAGGATCTGTGAGGTATGACCTTGTTTACCTCAGTGTAACAATGTGTTCTCTGACTGCTGGCTATGAAGAAATTTAAGTTCTATAATCCATCAATCAGTTCAGAAGTTTGGGCTAATAATATTATAAGAGGAAATAGTTTCTTAATCCCTCCCTGGAACTTATACAAAGCAAATGGATGGTAAACTGTCTGATAAGGTAAGGACAGCCAAAGTTGCTTCAAATCAGGGAAACACTCATTTGCTAACTTGTTCAGGCAATTGTCTTGTGCCAAGTGGGGCTGCAAAGGAGAGAGAAGTTCCTGCTTCTCTCAAGTGTTCTCTCATCTACCATTCTCATGTTACCCGAAATATTTTAGGGTAGTCAATAAAATCCTTGTCATCCAGGAGGGAGATAAATATGACTATTCTTCATTTTGATTCATTTACTCTCTTTCCTTTAAGTAGTAGAGGAATAAGATAGAAAATTCTTATTCTTCTCTTCCATGATTAATTCCCCATTAAAAATATGATTTGATCTGTTCTCATTTTGCTAAATCAACAGGTGTATGATGCCTACTATATATGCCAAACAGTGCAAACACTTGTGAGGAATACAAGGAAACTTGACAGTCTCTCTCCTCATGTGCTCCTTTCATTACTTCCCATCCCACCTCCACATTTGTCCCCTCCTTCCCTCCCTCCCTCCATTTTGCTCTGAATGAAGAATTAGGTAACTAGTCTAAGATCACAGAACTAGATCTAGTACCTAGATTTGTCAATTCCCAATTCACTAATCTTTCTGAAGGAAAATGAAACAAAAATGGCGGTGGCAGCAGGGGAGGGGGGTGTTGTCTCCAAGGCTCATTATTATGGTTCTAAATCAATCCCAACTCTCTCCCCCCACCTCTCCCCTTACCCACTTTTTTTGTTGCCATCCATCCTTTACATTGGCACTGCTGCTGTTTGAATGCTTCTGCTCCCAGTCTTCTCTTATCAGCCAGATCTTGGCTTAAACAAAACCTGCCCCATTTTAGTTATAATAGGATCATTTTCACTCCGTCCCCACCCCAAATATTCACTACCATAACAGCCTATTCATTGCTTTCCCAAAACTTAATTGTATATACATTTACCTGTCAATTGTAATCAATACTCTGTGCTCCATGTGAATCAAAGACTATGACTACTCTGCTCACAGGAACTACCCAGCACCTAGCAAAGTTCCCCACACATAACAGGTAGCCTAGGTAGTGGACTGAAGTCGACCAGCCCCTGCTTAAAAACAACTGAATCCCCAAAACTGAATTAAAACGATCCAAGACCCCTATGAAAGGCCAGAAACAAACATAAATCCTCTAGAAAAAGATATCATCCTGTGTCTCATATTATTTCTATAAACAATTTTAAAAATACAATGTCTGGTCCATGAAGAAATAACATGCAAATAAGTAGAAAACAGACAACTACTACAACATTGAGAATTTCAGCCAAGAGTCAGTGCTATTAAAAAAGGTAATGGCAGAACTCAAAAAAGAACAAACAGAAATTCTAGAACTGAGAAAATACAATAGTTGAAACAAAGATCTCAATAGAAGTATTTAAGAACAGATAAAATACAGCTGAAGAGAGAATTCATGAAATGGAAGATAGGTCAAAAGGATTTATCTAGAATAAAGCAGAGGGAGGCAAGAAGATAAAAAATACACAAGAGAGGATAAGAGGTAGACAGAATATGAGTGAGATGATCTAACCTACATGTAATGTGAGTCCCAGATAAGAGGAAAGAGGGAAATGAAACGGAAGAAATATTTGAAGAGACAAAGGCTAAACATTCTCCAAAACTGACAGAGGACATCAAGCCACAGATTTAAGGTGTTCCAAGAACCCCAAACAGATAAATAAAAATGAAATCTGTGTCTAGATACACTAAAGTAATACTTCTGAAAAACAATTTTGTTTTTTTTTAAAAATTAAGCGTTCAAAAGGGAAAAAAAGACACTGTGGCAGACTGCAAAGATGGCTATAAACATTCCTCTCATTTTGGTACATATACCTTTTTTTTTTTTTTTTTTTTTTGCAGTACGTGGGCCTCTCACTGTTGTGGCCTCTCCTGTGGTGGAGCACAGGTTCCGGATGCACAGGCTCAGCAGCCATGGCTCACGGGCCTAGCCGCTCCGCGGCATGTGGGATCTTCCCGGACCGGGGCACAAACCCACGTCGCCTGCATCGGCAGGCGGACTCTCAACCACTGCGCCACCAGGGAAGCCCCATATACCTTTTATAATGAAACTTTGGTACTCTTCCTACCAAAAGGTGAAATTTATTTCCCCATCTCTTGAATTTGAGCTGGCCTTGTGACTTGACTGAAACAATAAAATGCAGCAGAAGTGACGGCATAATTTCTAAGTTGAGACCTAAAGAGATCTTACAGCTTCCATTTTGCTCTCTGGGAACACTGCTGCCATAAGGTGAAGTAGCCCTTGCTGACCTCTTTACATAAAGAGCTCCAGCAGACAGGTAACACCAACTGCCAGACATGTACTTGAGGCACTCTCAGTCCCAATCTCAGTCCTAGCTGACTACAGCTGCACGAATGACTCCAGTCAAAACTACAGAGGAATCAAACAGCAAACCCAGCACAGATTGCTGATTCACAGAATCACAAGCTAATTACAGATTTTCCTCAACTTAGGGTGGGGTTATGTCCTAATAAACATATTGTAAGCTGAAAAAAGCCCAAGTCAAAAATGCATTAAAATTTTTTTTTAATGCATTTAACAATCTAACCTATACCAAACATAATAGCTTAGCTTGGTCTACCTTAAACATGCTCAGAATGCTTACATTAGCCTACAGTTGAGCAAAATTTTATAATAAAGTGTTGAATATCTCATATAATTTATTGAATATTGTACTGGAAGTGAAAAACAAAATGGTTGTATGGGAACAGATGGTTATAAGAGTATTGGTTGTTTACCCTTGTGATCGCATGGCTGACTTGGGAGGTGTGGCTCACTACTGCTGTCTAGCATCACAAGAGAGTATTGTACCATGTATCACTAACCTGGAGGAAAAAATTCGAAGTATGGTTTCTACTGAATGCATATTTCTTTCACACTACCATAAAGTTGAAAAAAATCATAAGTCAAACCATTGTAAGCTGGGGACCGTTTGTAGATGGCTGTTGTTTTAAACCACTAGGTTTGGGGATCTTAGGTTTGCAGCAGTAGAAAATACAGAAATATTTTCTTAAAGAAAAAGCAATCAGACTAAACAGCTGATCATAGTATTTACATAGTGTTAACTTTATATCTCAGTATTTAAGTTATAAGATATCAAGGAGAAAAGTAAACATCATCCAGGCTTTGCATCCTCTTCTGGGAAAGGTTTAGTGAGCTTCTGGTTGTATGCAGGATAATTATATCATGTTAGGTATAAGTATGGCCTTGCTATTGTCTTTATTTGGAGACTAAATATGGTTTAAGAAGATGTGTGTGGGTGCCAAGTTAGCAAGGGATAGACCTGTGATGGTTAATTTTATGTGTCAATTTGGCTGGACCACAGTTCCCAAATATTTGCTCAAACAGTCTGATGTTTCTGTGCAGGTGTTTCTGGATGAGATTTACATTTAAACTGGTAGACTGTGAGGAAAGCAGATTGTTCTTCATAATGAGGGTGGGCTATATCTTATCAGTTGAAAGCCTGAACAGAACAAAAGGCTGATTTCCTGAGTAAGAGGGAATTCTCCAGCAAACTGCCTTCAAACTTCAACTTTGAGTCTCCAGCATATTGCCCAACCCCTCATCAGATTTTGTATTTGCCAAGCCACCACTATTGGGTGAGCCATTTCCTTAAAATGAATCTTTTTATATATACATGCACATACAACCTACTGGTTCTGTTTCTATGGAGAATCCTGACTACTACAGACAGAAGCCAGAAGACAATGTAGTGATATCTTCAAAGGGCAAAAATTGCCAACCTAGGATTCTGTACCCAGCACAAATATCTTATAAGAATCCTGAGGTGAAATGTAAAAATTTTCAGACTAAGAAAACGAAACAAAATTCATCCCTGGCAAAACTACAGTAAGAAATTACAAAAGGACATTTTTCAAGCCGAAGAAAAACAATTTCAAAAAGATTCAGAAAGGAGTGGAGAAAAATGAAAATGGTGGGACTTCCCTGGTGGCCCAGTGGGTAAGGTTCTGTGCTTCCAATGCAGGGGGCCCGGGTGTGATCTCTGGTCAGGGAACTAGATCCTGCAATGCATGCTGCAACTAAGAGTCCACATATTGCAACTAAGAAGCCTGCATGCCACAATTAAGAAGCCCACATGCCGTAACTAAAGATCCCACATGCCGCAACTAAGGCCTGGCACATCCTAAATAAATGAATAAATAAATAAATAAATAAATAAATAAATAAATAAATAAATATTTCCAAAAAATGAAAATGGTAATACGTGGGTAGATCTAAGTGTATGCCAACCATATAAAACAATAATAATGTCTTTTGGGGTTTAAAACACATACGATTAAAATACACAACAAAAGGGGCTTCCCTGGTGGTGCAGTGGTTGAGAGTCCGCCTGCCGATGCAGGGGACACAGGTTCGTGCCCTGGTGTGGGAAGATCCCACATGCCGCGGAGCGGCTAGGCCTGTGAGCCATGGCCACTGAGCCTGCGTGTCCGAAGCCTGTGCTCTGCAACGGGAGAGGCAACAGCAGTGAGAGGCCTGCGTACCGCAAAAAAAAAAATAATAATAAAAAAAAATACACAACAAAAGTAGATATTTATGGGGAGGGAGATTGAAGAAATCAAGTGTTCCAAGATCTTTGTATTGTTTAAGAACCAATATATTGTTAACATTAATCTGATAGTCTAAGTTGCTTGTTGTCACCTCTAAAATAACCACTAAACAATATAGAGTCTATAACTTCAAAGATAAGAGGGAAAAAAATGCAATAGTAAAAAAGCCAATCAATCCAAAAGCAAGAAAAGAGAGAAAAAGGAACCTAGAATAGATGGGTCAAATAGAAAGCAAGGAGTAAGGGCTTCCCTGGTGGCACAGTGGTTAAGAATCCGCCTGCCAATGCAGGGCACACGGGTTTGAGCCCTGGTCCAGGAAGATCCCACATGCCGTGGAGTAACTAAGCCTGTGCGCCACAACTACTGAGCCTGCACTCTAGAGCCCATGAGCCACAACTGCTGAAGCCCATGCACCACAATTACTGAAGCCTGCACGCCCTACAGCCTGCTCCGCAACAAGAGAAGCCACCACAATGAGAAGCCCACACACCACAACAAAGAGTAGCCCCAGCTCGCCACAACTAGAGAAAGCCCACACACAGCAATGAAGACCCAACATAGCCAGAAATAAATAAATAAATACATAAATAAATTTATTTTTAAAAAAAACAAGGAGTAAGATGGCAGATTTAAATTCAATTAATTACATTAAATGAACTAAATGTTCCAATTAAAATATGAAAATTATAAGACCTAATAACAAAAAAACCCAACTGTTTGCTGTAAGACGTTTAAAACATAAGTATATAGAAAGTTGAAAATAAAAATACAGAATAAAGTAAAACATGAAAATAACAGGATAACTCTGATATCAATATCTGACAAAGCGCGCGCACACACACACACACACACACACACATAGTAACTGTAAAGATCTTAAAATTCTAACCAAGAAAATGCAGCATGTGTTATAATTATACTACAACATGACCAAGTAAAGCTTACTTCAGAAATTTAGCAATGGTCTCTTACTAGGAAACATATTAATAAAAATCCTCACAAAAATAATTCAAAATATAAAAAGCCTCATGATTACCCTGATGGTTGCCAGAAAACCTGCTTGTAAACTCTTGATTTTTAAAAAAGGCATTCATTAGACAAAACGATTTACCAAGCACTCATTTTGTGCTAGGTCCTATTCCTGGTACTAGAAATGAAACAGTAAGCAAAACCTAACTGAATCTCTGCCTTCATGAAACTTAACAGTCAGGAGCAAAAAAAACCTGACATTAAACAACCCACCTCAGAGATAAACGTGAGAGGAGAATTACAAGACTTTAAGAGCCTATAAGAAGAAAATCTGACCTAGTCTGGGAGCTCAGTAAAGCTCCTTGAGAACTCCTGACTCCTGAACTGGGATGTCAAGGATGACTAGGAGTTAAGCAGACAGGGAGTATAGGGAACTCTATTCTAGCCAATAGTCTCAGAAATGGTGGGAACAAGGCCTGAAAGCAGCCGTTGTATCTAGAGCACAGAGAACAAGGAAGATCACGGTACCAGAGAAGGGTGGGGATGTATGCAGGTCAGGACCACATAAGGGGGATTTTTCTTTGTCCTAAGAGCATTAAGAAGCCTTTGAACAGTAGAAGCATGACTTCTATTTCTACCAGAGACTGATTTACCTGCCAGGCATTTTGGAATGAACACTCTAGCTGGGTACAGAGGACAGTGTACAGGACGTGGATAGCCCAGTTAGGAGGCCAGGCTACTGGCAAAGATGTAAAGTATTACAAGTAGGAAGACATTTCGAGGTAAAATGCATAAGACTTGATAGTGGATTTGCTCGAGCTGAGGGAGAGGAGGTGTCAAATGCTACTCCTCTTGGGTTTCTGGTTTACCTAGTTTGTGCCATTCAGTGAGTCAGAGAACAAAGGAAAAGAATCACATATGTGAGGGAAAATTCTCAGGAATCCTTAAAAACCAGAAAAAAAAGAATCTTTCAACTGAGAAAATTATCTCAAAATAATGGCCAACAATATACTGAAAAGCAAAACACTGAAATCATTTATCACTAAACCAGGACAAAAAAAAGCATGTTGGCTATCACCATAATGATTTTGTAATCTTCTACAACAGGGGCTGGCACACAGTCTCTGTAAAGACTCAACTCTGTTGCTGTACCATAAAAGCAGCCATGGACAATATGTAAATGAATGAGCACAGCTGTATTCCAAAAAGACTTTATTCATGAACACTTAAAATTTCATGTAATGTTCATACAGTATTCTTCTTTTGAGTCTTTTTCCATCCACTTAAAAATGTAAAACCCATTTTGAGCTTGTATGTTGTACCAAAAAAAAAAAAAAAAAGGCAGTAGGCTGAGTATGGGAGATGGGCCATAGTTTGCTGACCTGTTTTACAAGTTCTAATTAATGGAGTGAGAAAACAGAATGAGGTATAATTACTGGGGAACCCCCCCCCAAGTTATCTGTAGATGCATGACTGTGTACTTAGAAAAAAAAGTACATAGGTGAAAACTAGTATTCATAAATTAATGTTTATAATTTAAAACTGAAACAGGGACTTTCAGTTCAGGACAAGGTAGAATAAGCATACTTCACCCTATTCCTCCCATTAATTTACAACACCACCACCACTAACAAAAAGCCCACATAAAATTCATGAAGCAACTAACAGATGATTCCAAAAAGGAGAAAAAAGAAGATGGACTGGCTAGAGACCATGGGACACAAGGACTGACCCCGTAGGAAGTTTCCTATTTTTTGCTTGGTTTGACTTCTAATATGTCCTGTCCTCAGCTCTGGAGAGGTCTACAACCTGAAAACAACAATGAGCACAAACAAAAAAGTACCAAGAAAAGCCTGCTTTCTCTAGACAAAGGACCAGGGAAAGGCACAGCAAGACAGAAACATTTCGACATACATACTCCAGGCAAACAGCAATAAAAAAACTGGCACCCCTCTTTCTCCTCAGCAGGCACTGTTTCCCAACCTTGTCCTGTATTAATGAGGCAGCACCTCCCCCATCCCCATCAGGCTGCAGTTTTGGAGAACGTGGGTGGAGCCCTGTTTTCCATTTCTACTCTGGAATAATAAGGTGGAGCTCCAACCCCAGCCCACCTAGAGAATGGGGGGAAGATTATGATGAGGAGGGAGCTAGAGAAATGAATCCTCTAAATATCAGTACAAAATCCTAGACTACCTCTGAGCGACCTATTTGTAAAAGTGACCAGAAGCAACACAGTAAAAGGTTTCAGTACAAAATACTGGTCTGAAATAATGCCCAGGTTTCAGATTGTTCTCTTGGTAGCACACAAGTAGGGCAGACCAGAATAGCATAGCAAGACTTCGAAAATTAAACTGACTTTTGAACCACAGCCAACAAAAGTAGGCCAGGGTGTGTGCTCTAAACCTATGCAGGTTAACTGCCTGTTAAATAAAAAGATTTAAATAGGAATCAGAATACTCAAAATGTCTAGGATGCAATCCAAAACTACTTGTCACACCAGGAACCATGAAAATCTCAACCTGAATGAAGAAAAGGCAATTGATAGATGCCAACACCAAGATAATACAGATTTTAAATTATTTGGAAATGATTTTAAAGCAGATATCCTAAAAACTCTCCAAAAAGAACTTGTAAAAACTCAGCAAACAGAAGATATAGAGTATCAGATGGAAATTTTAGAATTAAAAAGTACAATAGCTGAAACTGAAAAAAATCAAAAAGCATAAAAACACTGGATAGGCTCAATAGCAGAATGGAAATGACAGAGGAAACAATGAACTTAAAAACAAATCAATAGGGCTTCCCTGGTGGCGCAGTGGTTGAGAGTCCACCTGCCGATGCAGGGGACACGGGTTCGTGCCCCAGTCTGGGAAGATCCCATGTGCCGCAGAGCGGTTGGGCCCGTGAGCCACGGCTGCTGAGCCTTGTGCGTCCGGAGCCTGTGCTCCGCAATGGGAGAGGCCACAACAGTGAGAGGCCCGCGTACCGAAAAAACAACCAAAAAAACAAAAAAAACAAATCAATAGAAAATGTCCAATCTGCACTACTGAGAGCAAAGAGAGTCAATAGAAATGGACAGAGCCTCAGAGTCCTGTGGGACAATAATAAAGACCTAACATTTGTGCCACCAGAGTCCTAAAAAATGAGAAGAAAAAGAATGCAGAGATAGAAAACATTATTTGAAAAATAATGGCTGAAAACATCCCAAATTTAGTTAAGGATATAAACCTTCAAACTGCTGATAACTAGTGAAAAAGTCCTGAAAGCAGCTAGAGAGAAATGATACACTATTTCTAAGAGAATAACAATTTGAATGACAGCGTATTTTCCATCAGGAACTATGGAAGCCACAAGGAAGTGTACAGTATTTTTCAAATGCTAAAAGAAAGGATCAAGCCAAAATACATTACAGTAAAAATATCCTTCAGGAGTGAAGATGAAAGAAAGACATTGGCAGATGAGGGAAACAATGTGTCATCAGCAAAACAGCTCTAAAAGAATGGCTAAAGGAATTTCTTCAAATAGGAAATAAATGATAACAGAAGGAAACCTCAAACATCAGCAATAGTGAGCAGTATAAAGAGTGTGTGCACACACTGTACATATACATAAATACATATACACTAATTAAACAATTTTTCCCTTCTTGAGTTTTTAAAATTATGTTTGATGGTTGAAAATAAAAATTTTAACATTGCCTTGTGGTTCTCAATGTATATAAAGGTAATACTTAAGACAACTGTATCATAAAGAGGGTAGGGTAAAAGGCCCTAAAATGTAGTAAGGTTTCCACTTAAAGTGGTAAAAAGGTCGATTATTAGTAGACAATGATAAATTATGTACATATATTTTAATCCCTAGAGCAATCATATAAAAAAACTATACAAAGAGATACACTCAAAACACTAGAAAAACCAAAATGGAGTGCTAAAAAAATGTTCGGAACTTCCCTCGTGGTGCAGTGGATAAGAATCCGCCTGCCAATGCTGGGGACATGGGTTTGATCCCTGGTGCAGGAAGATCCCACATGCTGCGGCACAACTCCCATGTGCCACAACTACTGAGCCTACATGCTACAACTACTGAAGCCCGTGCACCTAGAGCCTGTGCTCTGCAACAAGAGGAGCCACTGCAATGATAAGCCTACACACTGCAATGAAGAGTAGCCCCTGCCTGCCACAACTAGAAAGCTTGCATGCAGCAACGAAGACCCAACACAGCCAGGAAAAAAAAAAAAAAAAAAAAATTCAAATAACCCACAAGAAAACAAGAAAGAGAAAGCAGCAGAAGAAAAATATGAAAAAACAAAACAATTCATAAAATGGCAAACTTAAATAGAAAAAATACTGAAAATTACATTAAATATAAATGGTCTAAATATACCACGTAAAACACAAGGATGAGCAGAATTGGTTAAAAAAGGAAAAAGACCCAACTATATGCTGTCTATAAGAAATTTACTTCAAATATAATATAACGATACAGACAGGTTAGAAATAAATGGATTCCATGTTTTAGGGGGAGGGAAGGAAGGATAAAAAAGTAGAGCACAGAAGGATTTCAGGGTAGTGAAACTATTTGGTACGATACTATAATGGATACATGTCATTATATATTTGTTAAAATTCATAAAATGTACAATACAAAGAATGAACCCTAATGTAATCTATGGACTTTAGTTAATAATACTGTATCAATATTGGCTCATCAACTGTAACAAACTGACCACATTAATGCAAAATGTTAATAAGGGAAACTGGTGGGGGGTGGTGAGAAGAGGGTATATGGGAACTCTACATTTTCTACTTTAAACTGTTTTTCTATTAATTTTTAAAAAATGGATGAGGAAAGACACACCATTGAAGTACCAAAGAAAGCTGAAGTAGCCATATTAATATTGGATAAAGTATTCGTCAGAGCAAGGAAAATTATCAAGGACAAAAAGGAATAATACATAATGATACAAGGGCCAATTCTAAATAGACATAAGATTCTAAATATGTAGGCACCAAAAAACAGCTTCAAAATACATGAAGCAAAAACTAGCAGAACTGAAAGGAGAGACAGACAAATCAATAACCCCCTCTCAGTAACTGACAAAACCCCTGATCGAAAATCAGCAAGGATACAGAAGAACTGAACAATACCATCAACCAACAAGACCTAATTGACATTTATAGGACACTCCATCCAACAACAGCAGACTAGACGTTTTTTCAAGCTCCTATGGAATATTCCCCAAGACAGACCATATGCTGGTTCATAAAACAAACCTTCACAACTGTTAAAGAAGGGATATCACTATAGAAACCACAGACATCAAAAGGATAAGGGAATACTAAGAACAACTCGATATACAGAAATCCGACAACTCAGACAAAATGGATGAATTCCTTGAAAATCACAAACTCCTATAACTATTAAACATTTAACTTCAGAAAAATAAATCTTCAGGCCCAGATGGCTTCACTGGCAAATCCCACGAATATTTAAGAAGGAAATAACACCAATTCTACACAATTTCTTCCAAAACATAGAAGAGGAGGGAACACTTCCCAATTCTTATTTTTATACTGGCATTATCCTGATAAACACCAGACAGTAAACCAAAATTCCAGACCAATTTCCCTTATGAACACAGAAACAACAATCCTCAGCAGAATACTACTAAATCAAATGTAGCAATACATAAAGAGAACAATATCCCATAAACAAGTGGGGTTTATCCCAGGAATCGAAGGCTGGTTCAAAAAAATTTTTCTTTTCAATTTTTATATTAATTTTATTTATTTTTTATACAGCAGGTTCTTATTAGTCATCAATTTTATACACATCAGTGTACACATGTCAATCCCAATCACCCAATTCATCACAACACCGTCCCCACCCCCACCCCCATGGCTTTCCCCCCTTGGTGTCCATACGTTTGTACTCTACATCTCAACTTCTATCCTGCAAACTGGTTCATCTCTACCGTTTTTCCAGGTTCCACATACGTGGGTTAATATATGATATTTGTTTTTCTCTTTCTGACTTACTTCACTCTGTATGACAGTCTCTAGATCCATCCATGACTCAACAAATGACCCAATTTCGTTCCTTTTTATGGCTGAGTAATATTCCATTATATATATATACCACAACTTCTTTATCCATTCGTCTGTCAAAGGGCATTTAGGTTGCTTCCATGACCTGGCTATTGTAAACAGTGCTGCAATGAACACTGGGGTGCATGTGTCTTTCTGAATTATGGTTTTCTCTGGGTATATGCCCAGTTGTGGAACTGCTTGATCATATGATAATTCTATTTTTAGTTTTATAACAGACCTCCATACTGATCTCCATACTGACTGTATCAATTTACATTCCCACCAAAAGTGGAAAAGGGTTTTGTTTTTTCCACACCCTCTCCAGCATTTGTTGTTTCTAGATTTTCTGATGATGCCTATTCCACCTGGTGTGAGGTGATACCTCACTGTAGTTGTGAATTGCATTTCTCTAATTATTAGTGATGTTGAGCAGCTTTTCATGTGTTTCTTGGCCATCTGTATGTCTTCTTTGGAGAAATGTCTATTTAGGTCTTCTGCCCATTTTTTGATTGGGTTGTTTGTTCTTTTAATTTTGAACTACATGAGCTGTTTAAATATTTTGGAGATTAATCCTTTGTCCATTGATTCGTTTGCACATATTTTCTTCCATTCTGAGAGTTGTCTTTTCATCTTGTTTGTAGTTTCCTTTGCTGTGCAAAAGCTTTTAAGTTTCATTATGTCCCATTTGTTTATTTTTGTTTCTATTTCCATTACTCAAGGAGATGGATCAAAAAAGATCTTTCTGTGATTTATATAGAGTGTTCTGCCTATGTTTTCCTCTAAGAGTTTTATAGTGTCCGGTCCGAACGTTAGGTCTCGAATCCGTTTTGAGTTTATTTTTGTGTATGGTGTTAGGGAGTGTTCTAATTTCATTCTTTTACATGTAGCTGTCCAGTTTTCCCAGGACCACTTATTGAAGAGGCTGTCTTTTCTCCATTGTATATCCTTGCCTCTTTTGTCAAAGGTTAGTTGACCATAGGTGCATGGGTTTATCTCTGGGCTTTCTATATTGTTCCATTGACCGATGTTTCTGTTTTTGTGTCAGTACCATACTGTCTTGATTACTGTAGCTCTGTAGTATAGTCTGAAGTCAGGGAGTCTGGTTCCTCCAGCTCCGTTTTTTTCCCTCAAGACTGTTTCGGCTATTCTGGGTCTATTGTGTCTCCAAACAAATTTTAAGATATTTTGTTCTAGTTCTGTAAAAAATGCCATTGGTAATTTGATAGGGATTGCATTGAATCTGTAGATTGCTTTGGATAGTATAGTTGTTTTCACAATATTGATTCTTCCAATCCAAGAGCATGGTGTATCTCTCCATCTGTTGGTATCATCCTAAATTTCTTTCATCACTGTCTCATAGTTTCCTGCATACAGGTCTTTTATCCCCCTAGGTAGGTTTATTCCTAGGTATTTTATTCTTTTTCTTGCAATGGTAAATGAGAGTGTTTCCTTAATTTCTCTTTCAGATTGTTCATCATTAGTGTATAGAAATGCAAGAGATTTCTGTGCATTAATTTTGTATCCTTCAACTTTACCAAATTCATTGATTAGCTCTAGTAGTTTTCAGGTGAAATTTTTAGAATTCTCTATGTATAGTATCATGTCATCTGCAAACAGGGACAGTTTTACTTATTTTCCAATTTGTATTCCTTTTATTTCTTTTTCTTCTCTGATTGCCGTGGCTAGGACTTCCAAAACTATGTTGAATAATAGTGGTGAGAGTGGACATCCTTGTCTTGTTCCTGATCTTAGAGGAAATGCTTCCAGTTTTTCACCATTGAGAATGATGTTTGCTGTGGGTTTGCTGTATATGGCCTTCATTATGTTGAGGTAGGTGTCCGCTATGCCCACTTTCTGGAGAGGTTTTATCATAAATGGGTGTTGAATTTTGTCAAAAGCTTTTTCTGCATCTATTGAGATGATCATATGGTTTTTATTCTTCAATTTGTTAATATGGTGATTCACGTAGATTGATTTGCGTATATTGAAGAATCCTTGCATCCCTGGGATAAATCCCACTTCAGCATGGTGTATGATCCTTTTAATGTGTTGTTGGATTCTGTTTGCTAGTATTTTGTTGAGGATTTTTGCATCTATATTCATCAGTGATATTGGTCTGTAATTTTCTTTTTTTGTAGTATCTTCGTCTGGTTTTGCTATCAGGGTGATGGCGGTCTCATACAATGACTTTGGGAGTGTTCCTTCCTCTGAAATTTTTTCGAAGAGTTTGAGAAGAATGGGTGTTAGCTCTTCTCTAAACATTTGATAGAATTCACCTGTGAAGCCATCTGGTCCTGGACTTTTGTTTGTTGGAAGATTTTTAATCACAGTTTCAATTTAATTACTTGTGATTGGTCTGTTCACATTTTCTATTTCTTCCTGGTTCAGTCTTGGAAGGTATATCTTTCTAAGAATTTCTCCATTTCTTCCAGGTTGTCCATTTTATTGGCAAAGAGCTGCCTGTAGTAGTCTCTTAGGATGCTTTGTATTTCTGCAGTGTCTGTTGTAACTTCTCCTTTTTCATTTCTAATTTTATTGATTTGAGTCCTCTCCCTCTTTTTCTTGAGGAGTCTGGCTAATGGTTTATCAATTCTGTTTATCTTCTCAAAGAACCAGCGTTTAGTTTTATTGATCTTTGCTATTGTTTTCTTTGTTTCTATTTCATTAATTTCTGCTCTGATCTTTATGATTTCTTTCCTTCTGCTAACTTTGGGTTTTGTCTTTTTTTCTTTCTCTAGTTCCTTTAGGTGTAAGGTTAGATTGTTTATTTGAGAGTTTTCTTGTTTCTTGAGGTAGGCTTGTATAGCTATAAACTTCCCTCTTAGAACTGCTTTTGCTGCATTCCATAGGTTTTGGATCCTCGTGTTTTCATTGTCACTTATCTCTAGGTATTTTTTGATTTCCTCTTTGATTTCTTCAGTGATCTCTTGGTTATTTAGTAATGTATTGTTCAACCTCCATGTGTTTGTGTTTTTTACATTTTTTTCCTTGTAATTGATTTCTTATCTCATAGTGTTGTGGTCAAAAAAGATGCTTGATATGATTTCAGTTTTCTTAAATTTACTGAGGCTTGATTTGTGACCCAAGATGTGATCTATCCTGGAGAATGTTCCGTGTGCGCTTGAGAAGAAAGTGTAATCTGCTGTTTTTGGATGGAATGTCCTATAAATATCAATTAAATCTATCTGGTCTATTGTGTCATTTAAAGCTTGGGTTTCCTTATTAATTTTCTGTTTGGATCATCTGTCCATTGGTGGAAGTGAGGTGTTAAAAGTCCCCCACTACTATTGTGTTACTGTCAATTTCCTCTTTTATAACTATTAGCAGTTGCCTTATTTATTGAGGTGCTCCTATGTTGGGTGCATGTATATTTATAATAGTTATATCTTCTTCTTGGATTGATCCCTTGATCATTATGTAGTGTCCTTCCTTGTCTCTTGTAACATTCTTTATTTTGAAGTCTATTTCATCTGATATGAGTATTGCTACTCCAGCTTTCTTTTGATTTCCATTGGCATGGAATATCCTTTTCCATTCCCTCACTTTCAGTTTGTGTATGTCCCTAGATCTGAAGTGGGTCTCTTGTAGACAGCATATATATGGGTCTTGCTTTTGTATCCATTCAAAAAGCCTGTGTCTTTTGGTTGGAACATTTAATCCATTCATGTTTAAGGTAATTATCGATATGTATGTTCCTTCGACCATTTTCTTAATTGTTTAGGGTTTGTTTTTGTAGGTCCTTTTCTCCTCTTGTGTTTCCCACTTAGAGAAGTTCCTTTACCATTTGTTGCAGAGCTGGATTGGTGGTGCTGAATTCTCTTAGCTTCTGCTTGTCTGCAAACCTTTTCATTTCTCCATCAAATCTGAATGAGATCCTTACCGGTTAGAGTAATCTTGGTTGTAGGTCTTCCCTTTCATCACTTTAAGTATATCATGCCACTCCCTTCTGGCTTGTAGAGTTTCTGCTGAGAAATCAGCTGTTAACCTTATGGGAGTTCCCTTGTATGTTATTTGTCATTTTTCCCTTGCTGCTTTCAATAATTTTTCTTTGTCTTTAATTTTTGCCAATTTGATTACTATGTGTCTTGGCATGTTTCTCCTTGGGTTTATCCTGTATGGCACTCGCTGTGCTTCCTGGACTTGGGTGGCTATTTCCTTTCCCATGTTAGGGAAGTTTTCAACTATAATCTCTTCAAATATTTTCTCTGGTCCTTTCTGTCTCTCTTCTCCTTCTGGGACCCCTATAATGCGAATGTTGTTGCGTTTAATGTTGTCCCAGAGGTCTCTTAGGCTGTCTTCATTTGTTTTCATTCTTTTTTCTTTATTCTGTTCCACAGCAGTGAATCCCACCATTCTGTCTTCCAGGTCACTTATCCGTTCTTCTGCCTTAGTTATTCTGCTATTGATTCCTTCTAGTGTATTTTTCATTTCAATTATTGTATTGTGCATCTCTGTTTGTTTGTTCTTTAATTCTTCTAGGTCTTTGTTAAACATTTCTTGCATCTTCTTGATCTTTGCCTCCATTGTTTTCCCAAGGTCCTGGATCATCTTCACTGTCATTACTCTGATTCTTTTTCTGGAAGGTTGCCTACCTCCACTTCATTTAGTTGTTTTTCTGGAGTTTTATCTTGTTCCTTTATCTGGTACATAGCCCTCTGCCTTTTCATCTTGTCTATCTTTCTGTGAACGTGGCTTTTGTTCCACACGCTGCAGGACTGTACTTCTACTTGCTTCTCCTGTCTGCCCTCTGGTGGATGAGGCTATCTAAGAGGCTTGTGTAAGTTTCCTGATGGGAGGGACTGTTGGTGGTTAAAGTAGCTGACTGTTCCTCTGGTGGGCAGAGCTCAGTAAAACTTTAATCCGCTTGACTGCTGGTGGGTGGAGCTGGGTTCCCTCCCTGCTGGTTGTTTGGCCTGAGGCAACCCAACACTGGCGCCTACCTGGTTCTTTGGTGGGGCTAATGACAGACTCTGGGAGGGCTCACGCCAAGGAGTATTTCCCAGAGCTTCTGCTGCCAGCGTCCTTGTCCCATGGTGAACCACAGCCACCCCCACCTCTGCAGGAGACCCTCCAACACTAGCAGGTAGGTCTGGTTCGGTTTCCCCTGGGGTCACTGCTCCTTCCCCTGGGTCCTGATGCACACACTACTTTGTGTGTGCCCTCCAAGAGTGGAGTCTCTGTTTCCCCCAGTCCTGTCAAGTCCTGCAATCAAATCCCAGTAGGCTTCAAAGTCTGATTCTCTAGGAATTCCTACTCCCGTTGCCAGACCCCCAGGTTGGGAAGCCTGACGTGGGGCTCAGAACCTTCACTCCAGTGGGTGGACTTCTGTGGTATAAGTGTTCTCCAGTCTGTGAGTCACCCACCCAGCAGTTATGGGATTTGATTTTACTGTGATTGCACCCCTCCTACCGCCTCATTGTGGCTTCTCCTTTGTCTTTGGATGTGGGGTATCTTTTCTGGTGAGTTCCAATATATTCCTGTTGATGACTGTCCAGCAGCTAGTTGTGATTCTGGTGTTCTCAGAAGAGGGAGGAAGAGCACATCCTTCTACTCCACCATCTTGGTTCCTCCACCAAAATTTTTTTTTATAGATGTGAGTCAACAATCCTATCAACTGATGCAGAAGAAATATTTGAAACAATCCAACCACCACTCATGAGAAAAACTCCTGGCAAACTAGAAATTTAAGGATTCTTCCCCCTACCTGATAAAAGGTATCTAAAGAAACAAAAACTCTAGTCTGAATACTTTCTCCTAAAATTATGAACAAGGCCAGGATATCTGCTCTCACCACTCCTATTCAGCATAGTACCAGAAGCCCTAGCCAGTGCAGTAAGGCAAGAAAAGGAAATAAAAATTTCCACAGATTGTAAAGTAGAACTAAAACTGCCCCCATTTGTAGAGGACATGAACATCTTCATAGAAAATCCCAAGGAATCAATTTAAAAATTCTTGAAACTACTGAGTTTAACAATGTTACAAAATATTAAGATCAACACAGAAAAATCAGTAATGTTTCAATATACTAGCAATGACTAAATGAAAAACAAACTTACACATAACACCATTTACAATCACTCCCCCAAATAGAAAATATGTAAGTATAAATCTAAGAAAACATGTTTAGGATCCTGTATGCTGGAAATTACAAAACACTAATGAAATAAGGCCTAAATAAATGGAAAGACATACTGTGTTCATGTTTTGGACAACTCAACATTAGTATAGCTGTCAACTCTCCCCTAAATGAACTACAGGTTTAACACAAATCCTATCAAAAATCACAGCAGCTTTTTTTCTGGGTTGGGGGGGGGGGCACACCATGTGGCGTGCAGGATCTTCCCCAACCAGGGATTGAAACCATGCCCTCTGCAGTGGAAGTGCAGAATCTTAACCACTGAACCACCCGGGAAGTCCCACAGCAGCTTTTTTTTAGTAGATATGGATAAGTTGATTGTAATGTTTACATGCAAAGACAAAGAAGTTAGAATAAAACAATACTGAAAAATAAACTTGGAGGAACCATATTACCCAATTTAAGACTTACTATATAGCTATAGTAATCAAGAGTGTACAGTACTGGACTTCTCTGGTGGCACAGTGGTTAAGAATCCAACTGCCAATGCAGGGGACACGGGTTCAAGCCATGGTCCAGGAAGATCCCACATGCCACGGAGCAACTAAGCCCGTGTGCCACAACTACTGAGCCTGCGCTCTAAAGCTCGTGAGCCACAACTGCTAAAGCTCACGAGCCACAACTGCTGAAGCCCTCATGCCACAACTACTGAAGCCTGTGTACCTAGAGCCTGTGCTCTGCAACAAGAGAAACCACCGCAATGAGAAGCCCGCACACCACCATGAAGAGTATCCCCTACTTGCCGCAACTAGAGAAAGCCCATGCGCAGCAACGAAGACCCAACGCAGCCAATCAATTAATCAATAAAATCTAGTTAAAAAGAAGAGTGGGGCTTCCCTGGTGGCACAGTGGTTGAGAGTCCGCCTGCCGATGCAGGGGACACAGGTTCGTGCCCCGGTCCAGGAAGATCCCACATGCCGCGGAGTGGCTGGGCCCGTGAGCCATGGCCGCTGTGCCTGTGCGCCCGGAGCCTGTGCTCCGCAACGGGAGAGGCCACAAGAGTGAGAGGCCCACGTACCGCAAAAAAAATAAATAAATAAAAAGAAGAGTGTATGGTATTGAAGAAGGGACAGACATGGAGATCAGTAGACCAGGATAGAGAATTCAGAAATATACTTACAAGTATGCCTAAACTGATTTTTTGCAAAGATATAAAAGCAATCCAATGAAGGAAGAATAGTGTTTTCAATAAATGGGGTTGGAGTAAATGGACTTCCACAGGCAGAGAAAAAAACAGAGATACAAAATTTATGTAAAAATTAACTCAAAATGGATCCTAGATGTAAATTTTTTACCTTTTATGGTAAAACTATAAAAATGTTACAAGAAAACACAGGAGAAAACCTCTGTGACCTAGGGTTGAGCAAAGAGTTCTTAGACATGACACCAAAGCAAGACCTATAAGAGAAGAAATCATAAATTGGACTTCATCACAATTAAAAATGAAGTTTCTCAAAGACCCTGTTAGGGAGATAAAAAGACATGACACAGATGGGGGGAAAACACATATCTAATAAAGAACATTTATCCAGAAAGTATAACTAACTCTCTAAACACAACAGTAAGAAAACAAAGACTCTCATTAGAAATGGGCAAAACACATGAAGAGACATTTCACTGAAGAATATATTCAGATGGCAAATAAGGACATGAAGATGTTCACCGTCATCAGACATCAGGGAAATGCAAATTAAAGCCATGATGAGATATTATTACACAACTATCAGAATGACCAAATTTTTATAAAGGTGACAATGCCAAATGCTAGTGAGGATACAGAGAAACTTCATCTCTCATATACTGCTAGTGGAAATATAAAATTGTTATAACCTGTCTGCAAAATAGCTTGGCAGTTTCTTTAAAAACTAAACGTACACTTACCACACGACCCAGCAATGGCACTTCTGGGCATTTATCCCAGAGAAATGGAAAACGTGTCCACACATAAAATGTGTACATGAATGTTCATAACAGTTTTTTGTATACCACCAAACTGGAAATAATACAAATGTCCTTCAACAAGCAGATGAATAAACTGTGGTACATCCACACAATGTAATACTACCGAGATCCAAAAAGAACAAATTATTATTATTATTACTTTTTTTGAGAACAAATTATTGATACACACAAAAACTTGGATAGATCTCAAAGGCATCATGCTGAGTGAAAAAGCCAATCTCAAAAGGTTACATACATTCCATTCATATACCACTCTTGAAATGAAAAAATTACAGTGATTAGGCTGCCAAGGTTTAGGTTGGGGAGAAGTTCTGATATAAAGGGGCAGCATGAGGGATTTTTTTTTCTTTGTGGTGATGGAGCAGTACTGTGTATCCTGATTGTGGCAGTGGTTATACAATTTGATAAAATTTCATAGTAGTATAGTGCTGGGTCAGAAAGCCAATTCAAACCAGTCCTTGTCTTCAATGAGCTCATGGCCCACAGGCAAACTTCTTTTTTGTGCCCCTAACTTACACTATACACTCCTTGAAAGCAGAATCTAAGTCTACTTCACTCAGCAAATGCCCAATACATGAGAAATTGAGAAAGCAATTATTTTCCTTAGAGAGGCGACAGGATGGAGTGAAAAAAGCATGAAATGCGAAGTCACACAAACCTGTATATGAATCTTAGCTCTGTCACTACTACAGATTAGAAAAGCTCTTGGTATTTAAGTTTTGAGTTTTCATCTCCTCATCTTTAAAATAGCAATGTCTCCCACTGATGACAGAGGACTGCTGTGAGTACTATAAAAAATGCAATACAGGGAATTCCCTGGCGGTCCAGTGGTTAGGACTCCATGAGTTCACTGCAGGGGGCATGGGTTCACGCCCTGGTCAGGTATGCTGCACAGCTCAGCCAAAAAAAAAAAAAGTAATATAAATGTAAATATATCTACATGTAATACTGTAAATCCACATCATAAAGTCTAGTATACAGCAGGCACTATCCAAGTTTTCCCCTACACATGTTCCTTATTCACTAATCCTTCACTATGATTAAATGACCATTTGTATTCAAATTATACATTTCTTTGCCTTGATTTTTATGGTGTACACTTTCGAGATGAGGAACTCAAATTCCATATAACTCAATTTCATAACACCCAAATTTGTAAGACTTTACACAAACTTTTTCCCTAAGAAGCATTCTACAGGTTCCTTGAACCTCAAAATTTGCACATGTAGTGATGAGAATGAAAACAGTAATGCATTTATGTTGGTAGTAACAGCTCACTCTGTTCCTCATTTCTACAGCCACTCTGGGATGTGACTAGAGGCTGGGAGCTTACTCTGGGGTTCCTTCTACCATAAACTAGAAATCTTCTGACTCCAGGCAGCCTGGCTTTAGGTGGGGTTTGGAGTATCCACAAACCTTTAAGTAAATTTTCTTCAGTCAGTGCCTGCCTCACTGCCAACATTTCCAGGTTCTGGGCCTTTCCTACTACAGATCCTTCCTGATCCAGAGTCCATCCCATGAGTTCTCTGGGCTGTGGCTTCCTCCATTTAGTTCTTCTCTTCCAATTCCCTTTCTTTCACCTACTATGGGCCCTATTCCAAATTTCTCATTGTTAAACTTCTTTTATTATTCCTCCACTATCGTTTCAGTGAGGTGTTATCAGGAAGAAAGAATGAATAAATGCCTTTAATCTGGCAACATGAACCAGAAGTCTGCAACTTGATTTTTCTTTTTTTTGTCCTACACTATTTTATGGTCATTTTTTGATGTCAATACCTACAATCTTACCTCACTCATTAATGAAGACACAGTGTTCAAAAGCAGGGATGTACATTAAATAAATAAGAAAGAATGTGTGTAAACACACAGCAAGGGCTAAAGTAAAGTTGGAGAAATAAGAAGAATAAAGAGAGCTAATGCTGTGGTCAAGCCCTCTGCATTCTTCAAAGTTTAACAGCCAGCTAATGCCCACTTAACTCTGCCAGCTGACAAGCCCTGCCTATGTACTCAAAGCTCTTACTCAACTTTTCTAATCTTTCATTCTTAAAAATGAAAGAACAGGCAAGGATCACCAAAGATAAACAAGCATGAAAAGAAAATGACTGGAGCAAAGAGGAATAATTCCAGAAAAAAAAAAAAAAAACTTAAAAAACTATCTTCACAGAGAAAACAAAAACAGAATGCAATTTTTAAAAATGATAAAACAAGGGCTTCCCTGGTGGCGCAGTGGTTCAGAGTCTGCCTGCCGATGCAGCGGATACGGGTTCGTGCCCCAGTCTGGGAAGATCCCATATGCCGCGGAGCGGCTGGGCCCGTGAGCCATGGCCGCTGGGCCTGTGCGTCCGGAGCCTGTGCTCTGCAACGGGAGAGGCCCTTGTACCGCAAAAAAAAATAAATAAATAAAAAATTTCTTATTTGTTTTGTTAAATATAGACTTCATATCTTATCCAAGTCTATAAAATACTTAATTTATTGTTACCAGATAAGAGAAATATCATTTGAATAAATGCATTTTTCAAAAGCAAAAAAAAAAAAATGATAAAACAAGAAACAGTTCTAGAAAATTTTTAAATAAACTGAAAAATATTCAATAGAAAGATTGAAAGATAAAGTCATGACAATCTCCCAGAAGAGAGAACCTAAAAAAGGAAACCAAAGGCAAAGAGTTCGAAAACAGGAGAGAATAGATAAGAACAGTATAAGATCAACCCAGGAGGCCCAATATCAAAGAGTTTCTGACAGAAAGAAACAAGAAAATGGAGGGGAGAATATTATCTAAGAAAAAACATAAGACAATCATTAAATATGAAAAATATGGGTCTTCAGATTAAGGGGGCCCATCAAGTACACCACTATGGAATTCTAGAATACAGCTGATCCTCGAACAACTTGGGGGTTAGAGGTGTCGACTAGGACCCCCCTCCACTGCCCCCACACACAATCAAAAATCCATGTATAACTTTATAGTCCGCCCTCCTCATCCCAGGTTTGGCATCCCCAGATTAAACCATCATGTGGTGCTATAGTACATTCACCCATGCTTCCTTTTATTGCACTTCACTTTACTGTGCTTTGCAGAAATTGTGTTTCCTACAAATTGAAGGTCTGTGGCAATCCTGCATCAGCAACTCCGTCGGCACCATTGTCCAATAGCATTTGCTCACTCCGTGTCTCTGCACCACGTTTTGGTAGTTCTCGCAATATTCTGAATGTTTTCATTATTATTATATGTGTTATGGTGATCTGTGATCAGTGATCTTTGATGTTACTACTGCAAAAAGATTACGATTCACTGAAGGCTCAAATGATGGTTAGCATTTTTCATCAATAAACTATTTCTTAATTAAGGTACTTATATTTTTTTTAGACATAATGTGATTGCACACTTAATATAGTATAAACTTTTTTTTTTTGGCTGCGCTGTGTGGCTTGGGGGATCTTAGTTCCCTGACTAGGGACTGAACCCGGGCCCTCGGCAGTGAATGTGCCTAACCACAGGGCTGCCAGGGAATTCCCCCTAAACATAACTTTTATACGCACTGAGACACCAAAAAAATTTGTGAGACTCACTTTATTGCAATATTTACTTTACTGCGGTGGTGTGGAACCAAACCCACAATATCCTTGAAGTATGCCTGTTATTTATTGAAATAAATCTGTGTATAAGTGGACCTGTGTTATTCAGGGTCAAATATATGGAAAAAAGAGAAGCTTCCAGAGAAGGGAGAAAATAAATTTCCTACAGGAAACAAAATGAGACTAAATTTCACCTCTCATGAGGAACAATGGATGCCAGAGGAAACCGAGCAATGACTTCAAAGTTCAGAGGGAAAATAACCTGCAATCTAGAATTCTAAACCCAACCAAACCATCACTCAAACATGAGGGAAGAACAGACATCAGAAAGAGTCAGTTTATCTGCAGGTACTCTTTCTCTCAGGAAGTTACCGGACACAGATGTAGAGAATAAACGTATGGGCACCAAGGGGGGAAAGCAGGGAGTGGGGGGTGGGGGTTGGGATGAATTGGGAGATTGGGATTGACATGTGTACACTAATATGTATAAAATAGATAACTAATAAGAACCTGCTGTATAGCACAGGGAACTCTACTTCACTTCGCTGTACAGTAGAAACTAACACAGCATTGTAAAACAACTATACCCCCCCCAAAAAAAGTCACTTGAGAATGAACTCCAGCAAAAATTTTAAAAAATTTTGTTTTAATTTAAAAAAGAAGACTGAGATCTAAGATCAGCGGGATGGATCCAACTCAAACATGCAATAAGGAAAATCCCAAGAAAACAAGCTGTTCAGATGACCTAAAGAACAATTAGTACAAATTGGAGCAGGGTCTTGATAGACTAGAATGTGTGTGATTGAGAGCTTGGGGGAAAGTAGGATAATAATAAAGACAGACAGATAAGAAAAACTCCAGGGAGAAAATTATATGAGAAAGTTATAGTCCAAACAAGAAATAAAGATATGACTGGAAGCAACTGATAGTTTCAAAGAGAATTAACTTTTTCTTCATTTTCTCCTTTGAACAGCGCAGGGTCCATGACATAAAACCCACAGAGAAAGAAATATAAACCCAGAAAACAATGCTTGGCTTGACAATGAGCAATATTTACAAAGCTATAATAATATAAATGCTGATTACTGGCTTTCCAGTTTAAAGAGAACCTATGGACAGACCACGAAAGGCTTTGCAGTGTTTACAGGACAGTATGCAGAGATTAACAATTCTGACAGCTTAAAATGAAAACTATACCTGACAGAAAGGCAGGGGTACTAACCTCCACATCTGACAAAGTGGAAGTCAAGTAATACTGCTCAAAATTAACACAACAAAAAACAGAAGTTCAAGAACACTTCTGATAACTGGAAAGGTAACCAACTTGTTATGGGTTGATTTGTATCCTCCCAAAAGTCTTAACACCCAGTACTTGTGAATGGGACCTTATTTGGAAATAGGGTCTTTGCAGATGACTAAGTTAAGATGAGATCATTAACGTGCGCTTTAGTCCAATGGACTGTTATAAAAAGCGCAAATTCAGACACAGAGATAGACATGCATAGAGGGAAGACTATGTGAAGATATGGGGGGAAATGCCATCTACAAGTCAAGGAATGCCTGAGGCTACCAAAAGCTCGGAGAGAGGCAAAGAACAGATTCTCCCTCACAGTTCTCAGAATGAAGCAACCATAGCGACACCTTGATTTTGGACCTCTAGCCTCTGGAACTGTAAAGCAATAAATTTCTGTTGTTTAAGGCACACAGTTTTGTGGTACTTTATTAACAGCAGCCCCAGGAAACTAATACATAACAGAAGAACAAAAAACAATGAAAAATATCAAACGAGGGGTGGTGATGTGCGGTAACCCTCTTCTTTCATACTGGAGGAGCAGAAAATTGTGCTGATTTCTTTTAAGGTTAAACAGCAATATAAATATATAATCTAGAATTATGGAGGTCATGAAAAAGTCTCAAACAATTAAAGACTGTCTCAGCAGAGCGGGATGGGGAGCTGAAGAACATGTTTATTTCAGGCTCTTTCACTTCTTTCATGTGTGCTGCAGATCATTCATGTGCGCGTAGTATAATAAAAATTAGAATTTTAAAAACAAGTTATTAAAACATGAATAATCTCACTTTTGAAGAAGAAATATGACAATGCAATTTTTTAAATGACCTAAGGACTTGAACAGACATTTCTCCAAAGAAGATATACGAGTGGCCAATAAGCATATGAAAAGATGCTCAACATCACTAATCATTACGGAAATACAAATCAAAACCACAATGAGGGCCTACCCGGCTCTTTGGGGGGTCTAATGGTGGACTCTGAGAGGGCTCACGCCAAGGAGTACTTCCCAGACTTCTGCTGCCAGTGTGCTTGTTCTCATGGTGAGCCACAGCCACCCCCTGCCTCTGCAGGAGACCTTCTAACACTAGCAGTCCCCCAAACAACAAACTGTTAAATGGAAAGTAACACAGGAAGCCAGCAGTACAGTTCTGTTGCCACGGAGCCTCAGCACACATTTTTTGAAGTATGAGAAATTGAACGTTCAGAGCGGTCAAGTAACTTGCCCAAAGTACCTAATTTGGATGGTGCAGGAATCACAGAATCATAACAGCAAGAGCCGTGACCACCTCGCCACAGCACAGCCTGCAACGTCTGTGCTTCCCAGCAACCAAGCTGTAAAACACCCTTCCCTGCTCTTCAGGAAACAACTGTCAGACGGGCTGGCACCCACAGTAAGGGCAAAGCTTACAAAACGCTACAAAAGTTTCTGTTGATGAGGAGTGGGCTCCGAAGCTGACTGCTAGGAGCCTGACAACAAACGCACTGGTGAGATGCACCTGAGCCCTTTGAATTACTGTTCTTGTCCGCCTGGTGAAGGCTTATTAAGAACCTATGAGAGAAACAAAAAGAAATACAATCCTGCAGCCTGTGGAACAAAAAACACATTCACAGAAAGATAGAAAAGATGAAAAGGCAGAGGGATAGGTACCAGATGAAGGAACAAGATAAAACCCCAGAAAAACAACTAAATGAAGTGGAGATAGGCAACCTTCCAGAAAAAGAATTCAGATAAATGATAGTGAAAATGATCCAGGACCTCGGAAAAACAATGGAGGCTAAGATCAAGAAGATGCAAGAAATGTTTAACAAAGACCTAAAGAATTAAAGAACAAACAAACAGAGATGCACAATACAATAACTGAAATGAAAAATACACTAGAAGGAATCAATAGCAGAATAACTAAGGCAGAAGAATGGATAAGTGACCTGGAAGACAGAATGGTGGAATTCACTGCTGCGGAACAGAATAAAGAAAAAAGAATGGAAATAAATGAAGACAGCCTAAGAACCTCTGGGACAACATTAAACACAACAACATTCGCATTATAAGGGTCCCAGAAGGGGAAGAGAGATAGAAAGGACCTGAGAAAACATCTGATGAGATTATAGTCGAAAACTTCCCTAACATGAGAAAGGAAATAGCCATGCAAGTCCAGGAAGCGCAGAGAGTCCCATTCAAGATAAACCCAAGGAGAAACACGCTGAGACACATAGTAATCAAATTGACAAAAATTAAAAACAAAGAAAAATTATTGAAAGCAGCAAGGGAAAAATGACAAACAACATACAAGGGAACTCCCATAAGGTTAACAGCTGATTTCTCAGCAGAAACTCTACAAGCCAGAAGGGAGTGGCATGACATATTTTTAAAGTGATGAAAGGGAAGAATTTAAAACCAATATTACTCTACCCAGCAAGGATCTCATTCAGATTCGATGGAGAAATCAAAAGCTTTACAGACAAGCAAAAGCTAAGATGAATTCAGCACCACCAAACCAACTCTACAACAAATGCTAAAGGAACTTCCCTAAGTGGGAAACACAAGAGGAGAAAAGGACCTACAAAAACAAACCCAAAACAATTAAGAAAATAGTCGAAGGAACATACATGTCAATAATTACATTAAACGTGAATGGATTAAATGCTCCAACCAAAAGACACAGGCTTGCTGAATGGATACAAAAACAAAACCCATATATATGCTGTCTACAATGGACCCACTTCAGACCTAGGGACAAATACAGACTGAAAGTGAGGGGGTGGAAAAAGATATTCCACGCTAATGGAAATCAAAAGAAAGCTGGAGTAGCAATACTCATATCAGATGAAATAGACTTCAAAATAAAGAATGTTACAAGAGACAAGGAAGGACACTACATAATGATCAAGGGATCAATCCAAGAAGAAGATATACAGTATCTTATACATGCAACAATAAATATATATGCACCCAACACAGGAGCACCTCAATACATAAAGCAACTGCTAACAGCTATAAAAGAGGAAATCGACAGGAACACAATAATAGTGGGGGACTTTAACACCTCACTTACACCAATGGACAGATGATCCAAACAGAAAATTAATAAGGAAACCCAAGCTTTAAATGACACAATAGACCAGATAGACTTAATTGATATTTATAGGACATCCATCCAAAAACAGCAGATTACACTTTCTTCTCAAGCGCACACGGAACATTCTCCAGGATAGATCACATCTTGGACCACAAACCAAGCCTCAGTAAATTTAAGAAAATTAAAATCATATCAAGCATCTTTTCTGACCACACGCTATGAGATTAGCAATCATTACAGGGAATAAAACGTAAAAAACACAAACACATGGAGGTTGAACAATACGTTACTAAATAACCAAGAGATCACTGAAGAAATCAAAGAGGAAATCAAAAAATACCTAGAGATAAGTGACAATGAAAACACGACGATCCAAAGCCTATGGGATGCAGCAAAAGCAGTTCTAAGAGGGAAGTTTAAAGCAACACAAACCTACCTCGAGAAACAAGAAAAGTCTCAAATAAATAATTTAACCTTACACCTAAAGGAACTAGAGAAAGAAGAAGAAACATAACCCAAAGTTAGCAGAAGGAAAGAAATCATAAAAATCAGAGCAGAAATAAATGAAAAAGAAACAAAACAATAGCAAAGATCAATAAAACTAAACGCTGGTTCTTTGAGAAGATAAACAGAATTGATAAACCATTAGCCAGACTCCTCAAGAAAAAGAGGGAGAGGACTCAAATCAACAAAATAAAAGGAGAAGTTAACAACAGACACCGCAAAAACACAAAACATCCTAAGAGACTACTACAAGCAACTCTATGCCAATAAAATGGACAACCTGGAAGAAATGGAGAAATTCTCAGAAAGGTATAACCTTCCAAGACTGAACCAGGAAGAAATAGAAAATGTGAACAGACCAATCACAAGTAATTAAATTGAAACTGTGATTAAAAATCTTCCAACAAACAAAAGTCCAGGACCAGATGGCTTCACAGGTGAATTCTATCAAACATTTAGAGAAGAGCTAACACCCATTCTTCTCAAACTCTTCGAAAAAATTTCAGAGGAAGGAACACTCCCAAAGTCATTGTATGAGACCACCATCACCCTGATAGCAAAACCAGACGAAGATACTACAAAAAAAGAAAATTACAGACCAATATCACTGATGAATATAGATGCAAACATCATCAACAAAATACTAGCAAACAGAATCCAGCAATACATTAAAAGGATCATACACCATGCTGAAGTGGGATTTATCCCAGGGATGCATGGATTCTTCAGTATACACAAATCAATCAATGGGATACACCATATTAACAAACTGAAGAATAAGAACCATATGATCATCTCAATAGATGCAGAAAAAGCTTTTGACAAAATTCAACACCGATTTATGATAAAACCTCTCCAGAAAGTGGGCATACAGGGAACCTACCTCAACATAATAAAGGCCATATACAACAAAACCCACAGCAAACATCTCTCTCAATGGTGAAAACCTGAAAGCATTTCCTCTAACATCAGGAACAAGACAAGGATGTCCACTCTCACCACTATTATTCAACATACTTTTGGAAGTCCGAGCCACAGAAATCAGAGAAGAGAAAGAAATGAAAGGAATACAAATTGGAAAAGAAGAAGTAAAACTGTCCCTGTTTGCAGATGACATGATACTATACATAGAGAATCCTACAGATGCCACCAGAAAACTACTAGAGCTAATCAACAAATTTGGTAAAGTAGCAGATACAAAATTAATGCACAGAAATCTCTTGCATTCCTATACAATAATGATGAAATATCTGAAAGAGAAATTAAGGAAACACTCCCATTTACCATTGCAAAAAAAGGAATAAAATACCTAGTTAAACCTACCTAGGGAGACAAAAGATCTGTATGCAGAAAACTATAGGACACTGATGAAAGAAATTAAAGATGATTCAAACAGATGGAGAGATATACCATGTTCTTGGATTGGAAGAATCAATATTGTGAAAATGACTATACTACTGAAAGCAATCCACAGATTCAATGCAATCCCTATCAAATTACCAATGGCATTTTTTACAGAACTAGAACAAAAAAATCTTAAAATTTGTATGGAGACACAAAAGACGCCGAATAGCCAAAACAGTCTTGAGGGAAAAAAACGGAGCTGGAGGAATCAGACTCCCTGACTTCAGACAATACTACAAAGCTACAGTAATTAAGACAATATGGTACTGGCACAAAAACAGAAATTGGATCAATGGAACAGGATAGGAAGTCCAGAGATAAACCCATGCACCGGTGGTCAACTAATCTATGACAAAGGAGGCAAGGATATACAATGGAGAAAAGGCAGCCTCTTCAATAAGTGGTCCTGGGAAAACTGGACAGCTACATGTAAAAGAATGAAATTAAAACACTCCCTAACACCATACACAAAAATAAACTCAAAATGGATTCGAGACCTAAATGTTTGACTGGACACTATAAAACTCTTAGAGGAAAACATAGGCAGAACACTCTTTGACATAAATCACAGCAAGATGTTTTTTGATCCACCTCCTAGAGTAATGGAAATAAAAACGAAAATAAACAAATGGGACCTAATGAAACTTAAAAGCTTTTGCACAGCAAAGGAAACTACAGACAAGATGAAAAGACAACCCTCAGAATGGGAGAAAATATGTGCAAACGAATCAACAGACAAAGGATTAATCTCCAAAATATATAAACAGCTCATGTAGTTTAATATTAAAAAAACAAACAACCCAATCAAAAAATGGGCAGAAGATCTAAATAGACATTTCTCCAAAGAAGACATACAGATGGCCAAGAAACACATGAAAAGCTGCTCAACATCACTAATTATTAGAGAAATGCAATTCAAAACTACAGTGAGGTATCACCTCACACTAGGTAGAATGGGCATCATCAGAAAATCTACAAACCACAAATGGTGTAGAGGGTGTAGAGAAAAGGGAATCCTCTTGCACTGTTGGTGGGAATGTAAATTGATACAGCCACTATGGAGAACAGTATGGAGGTTCCTTAAAAAGCTAAAAATAGAATTACCATATGACCCAGCAATCTCACTACTGGGCATATACCCAGAGAAAACCATAATTCAAAAAGACATGTGCACTCCAATGTTCAATGCAGCAGTATCTACAATAGCCAGGTCATGGAAGCAACCTAAATGCCCCTCAACAGACGAATGGATGAGGAAGATGTGGTACATATATACAATGGAATATTACTCAGCCATAAAAAGGAACGAAAGTGGGTCATTTGTAGAGACGTTGATCAATCTACAGACTGTCATACAGAGTGAAGTAAGTCAGAAAGAGAAAAACAAATACCGTATATTAACGCATATATGTGGAACCTAGAAAAATGGTACAGATGAACTGGTTTGCAGGGCAGAAATTGAGTCACCGATGTAGAGAACAAACATAAGGACACCGGGGGGGGAAAGCGGCGGGGGGGCGTGGTGATGTGATGAATTGGGAGATTGGGATTGACATATATACACTAATGTGTATAAAATGGATAACTAATAAGAACCTGCTGTATAAAAAAAATAAATAAAATTCAAAAATTCAAAAAACCCACAAAATCCCACAATGAAATACCATTTGACACCCATTAGAATGGCTATTATCAAACAAAAAAACAGAAATTAGTGTTGGTGAGGAAGAAAAACTGGAACCACTGTGCATTGCTAGTAGAAATGTAAAATGGTACAGCCAGTATAGAAAATACTACGGTGGTTCCTCAAAAAATTAAACATAGAATTACCATCTGATCCAGTAATTCCACTTCTAGGTATGTATCCAAAAGAATTGAAAGCAGAGACCTGAACAGGTATTTGTACACCAATATTCATAGTAGCATTATTCATAAGAGCCTAAAGGTATAGACAACCCAAATGTGCATTGAAGGATGAATAGATAAACAAAATGTGGTATATACACACACTAGAAAATCATCCGGCCTCAAAAAGGAAGGAAATTCTGATCCATGCTACAACATGAATAAACCTTGAAGACATTATACTAAGTGAAATAGCCACAAAAGGACAAATACTGTACAATTCCACTTACATGTGTACCTAGGGTACTCAAATTCACAGAAACAAAGTAGAATGTGGTTGCCAGGAGCCCAGGGGAAGGGGAAATGGGGAGGTAGTGTATAATGGGTACAGAATTTCAGTTGGGGAAGATTAAGTTCTGGAGATTGTTGGTGGTGATGGCTGCACAACAATGTAAATGTACTTAATGTCAATGATTTGTACGCATAAAACTGATTAAGACGGTAATTTTTATGTTATGGACAACACAATCTTTATTTTGCACAACAAAGAAAAATATTTATATGAATATATTAACGTGTAAAACCTTTACAATGCTGCTGTCTCATACCTCCCTCCTCCTTCTCCCACCTCCGGCCAGAGGAACCACTAGTCTGATTTCTATCATCATATCTTCTGGCAACTGAACTATATCTACTTTTTTTCCGTCTGGCTTCTTTCACTCAAACTTATATCTGTGAGATTCATCCACGTTGTTGTACAGTAGTTCATTCCTTTCTATTGCTGAGTAGAATTCCACTGTATGAATATATCACAATTTGTACCCCTTTTCACCTGTTTTTAGACATTTGATTATTTCCTTTTTTTTTTTGCTATTTTATAAATAAAGCTATAGTGAATGTTCCCATGCAAGTCTTTATGTAGACATATGTTTTCATTTCTCAAGGGTAAATACCTAGGAGTGGAATTTCTGAGTCATTGGATACATGTATGTTTAGCTTTGTAGAAAATATTCAACAGTCTTCCAAAACTGTAGTGCTGGTTTACACTGCCATTTCAAACTTAGAGTGATGGCAAAGTTGAATAATGAAAACCTGTTTTTCCTTTTTAATACAAGTTGTTTAATGCTACACAAACTAAGTACTGAATACTTTGAATCTCTCAGTGCATCAGTTTTTCAACAAGGATCCATATTCGGTGTCTACTAAAAAACTGCACAACTTGAGAGTTGTGAGTTAAGTTTTATGTGGGGCAGAATGAGGACTACAGCCCGGGAGTCAGCATTTCAGATAGCTCTGAGAAACTGCTCCGAAGAGTTAGGGGGGAAGGTCAGTATATATGCGATTGGTGAAGGTGGAGTAACGCAATCAAGCACGCATTTTTGCAGAAGGTTGCTGCTAGTCTCGTGAAGGTTACTGCCAGTCACAAGGAGCAGATGTCACCATGAAAGACTTTAGTGCTTTTCTAGATACAAGGAGATGCAAGAATTGGGCTCATAAAATCTTCTCCTGAAAATATCTATCTGAAGGGCTGTTCTGCCAGTTTTTCCCAGAGCACAGAAAGCCTCATTCCTGATCTCCAACCTGAACTCCTTTCAGGGTGTGTTGAAGGTCAGCGGTCGCTGCAGCTTGTGATTTGATCCTTGTAGAGGCAGATGGCAAGTGCCAATTTGTAGCTGACGTCAGGATCACCTGTGCTCTACCCACAGAAACTTTTGCTCTACCCACAGAAACTTTAATTCAACAAGGGCAGGACAGCAGGCCACAGACTTTGGTTTTTTATTTCTTAAAGCTCTTTAAGTGATTCTGATACATGACCAGGTTGAGAACCACTGTCTTAAAGGATGATAATTACAACTTTTTTTTTTTTTTTTTGCGGTACGCAGGCCTCTCCCTGTTGTGGCCTCTCCTGTTACGGAGCACAGGCTCCCGACGCGCAGGCTCAGCGGCCATGGCTCACGGGCCCAGCCGCTCCGCGGCATGTGGGATCTTCCCGGACCGGGGCACGAACCCGTGTCCCCTGCATCGGCAGGCGGACTCTCAGCCACTGCGCCACCAGGGAAGCCCCAATTATAACATTTTTAATCATAAAAAATACACTACTCTTATAGCTTGGAAATAAAATGGAGTGGGAGAGAATCTGATTTTAGCTATATTTTGTGAGGACAATAAGTTGGGTGACAAAGTTTCCTTGCAGCTCAGGTTTTATTTCTCTTACTTTAGTTACTTGAACTGCATCATCCATCAACACTCATTGGAATTCCATAAATAACTTTTTTCAGTTGTGCCACCTGCAATTACAGGAAAAAACCTTTAGAAAGATAAACCAGCCCTATTTAAATACCACTGGTTGTTCCAGGGGAGAGGAGTACACTCTAACAAGATGTCTCATAGAGCTGTGCTGAACATTTCAGTAGCCACAGGACAAAGCTCCATCTTAAACAGTTAATTCAGATCACTGAAGAACTCATGAGAACGGAATTCAACAATATATTAGGTCCTTCCTGTGGAGGACCTTCCTCCCTAATCCCCAAACCTAGACTATTCCACTGTAGGGTTGTTTATGTACCATAAGCTCCCCCCCAGGGGACATCTGGCAACGTCTGAAGATAGTTTTGATTGTCTAACAAATCACAGGACAGCCCTTCCATGACAAAGAATTATCCCAAAGGCCAAAGTTGAAAACCCCAGCATTGGTCAAAAACTCACCTTCAGGTCCAAGCTCTGCAACCCATTAGCTAAGTGACCCAGGCCAAATTTATTAACCTCTCTAAGCCTCAGTTTTCTCCCTTGGAAAAAGATTAGAGTCTGAATTTAATATTCTCTCCCATTCTAAATGTTAAGATACTAAAATAATCAAATTTATATTGAAATAATACCTAACACTTAAGCATATGCAATGGGCCAGACATCATACTAAATGTTTTTATGTGTTCTACCTCATTTAACCTTCAACATAGCCCTATAAGGCACATGCTACCACTATCCTTCTTATTCAGATGAATAAACTGATGCACAGAGACTTGCCTAAGGTCACAAAGTGGTAAGCAGCAGAGCCAGGATTTGAACCTGATCAATCTGATTCTGGAGCCCTCATTCTTAACATTATCTTCTCCATCCTTTTGGACCTTTGGACAGAGGACTGAGTTAACCAAATCCCTCAATTCACAGCCCACTAAAGACCATACAGACTGCAGGTCAGAAACAAAGAGACACTATTTTTAAGCTACAAATTAGACAAGATTAAGAAACAAAATCTGAAACTGTTGAGGATCTGATGCTATAGGCTGCTTATACCTTGCACTGACACTGTAAAAGAACTTTCAACATGAAGAGCCATAAGAATATTCACACTCTTCAATCTACTTTACTTCTTGGAGTCTATTCAAAGAAAACAATCCTAAGTACAGTAAAGAACTTCACAGAAAGATGCTCATTGCTCTATTTTTATTAATATAGAAAATTTAGAAACTTAGGGAATGGATATATAAACTTGTTAGAATATTATGTATCCATTTAAAAAGTTTAGAAAAATTACAAAATAACCCACTTATGTAAATAGGAAAAACGGGAAACTTTTTTTTCATTTTTTTATTATGTTAAAACACGTTACATAAAATTTACCACCGTAACCATTTTTAAATGCACAATTCAGTGGTGTTAACTACACTAGCATTGTTATGCAGCCATCATCACCATCTAGCTCCAAAATTCTTTTGATCTTGTAAAACTGAAACTCTATATACCTATTAAACAATAACTCCCCATACTCCCCTCCCTCAAAGGCCCTGGCAACCACCATTGTTCTGTCTGTCTCTATGATTTTAACCACTCCAAGTACCTCATATAAGTGAAATCACACAGTATTTGTTACTGGCTTATTTCACTTAGCATAATGTCCTCAAGTTTCATCCATGTTGTAGCATACCGAAGAATTTCCCAAGGCTGAATTTTACTCCTCTGTATGTATATGCCACATTTTGCTTATTCATTCATCTGCTGATGGACAGTTGGGTTGTTTCCACATTTTAGCTACTGTGAATAATGCTGCTATGAATGCTGGTGTACAAATATCTCTTAAAGACCTTGCTTAAATGCTTTGGGGCATATACCAGAATCAGAATTGCCAGATCATATGGTAATACTATGTTTAATTTTTTAAAGAATCTCCACACTGTATTCCACAGCTTTTACACCACTTTACATTCCCACCAACAGTGCACAGGGTTCTAATTTCCCCACATCCTCACCAACACTTGTTTTCTGGTTTGTTTTTTGGATAGTAGCCATCCTAATTAATGTGAGCAGGACAGTACATTTTATGTCCTAGCAGACACAAAGATATACTGCTCAGATCCCTCTTCGATAAGGGAATTCCTGTCTAGTTGCAAGGACTGTGGTTAGCTGACAGCTTCCTGCTGTTAACCCCTTTAGAATCCACCTTAGCTTTCAAACAGAGGGCACACTTTCCTCAGGACTGCCCCCAGCCAATGACTGGGCAATGTGGTGGTACAATGGCCTAGCCCTTTCCAACCAGTGAGGCAATCTGGCAATCTGGGCTGGCAGAGATTTTGTCAGGTGTGAACTGCAGTCTGATGGCTTCCCATGCCCAACCTAATCCTTTCTCTTTTTCTTCACAGGCATTACTCCTCAATAAGCCCTTTGCCCTCCTACTCCATCTCAATCTGATTCCTGAAGAACCCAACTGGCACATATATTAAATGTACTCTGATTGAGAAACAAAAACCAGTGGGGAAAAATAAGACTCCCAATAGATAAACTAAAATGTTAACAACAATGGTGGGTACTATCCAAGTATTCCTTAACCAACATCTATTGCTTGTACATAATAAAAAACATTAAAAGAAGACTCTATACTAAATTTTGCTCCTGAGGAAATATTCTAAGGGTAGGATAAATTGGTATATTTTGTACACAATGTGCCCAAATATTCACTGAGGGGTGAGTCATAAACTGCTGGTGTTCTTCAAAAAAAGCACATGCCCAGGTACTAAGGAACTAAAAGATCAGGCAGTGGGCTTCACAGACATTTCACAGGCTTTTCATAGACATTTCACAGGGTTCCTCATTCGTGTAATTAAAATTTGTACTCATTTAAATGAAAGATTTTCAGAAGAGATAATGGAGCCTGTTCAGTTCACCCTCCTATTCTCATGGATGAGATCAATGCCCCAGACAGGATAAGGGAAGAACAGTTGTTGGCCTTGTTTCTCAATGCCTATGTCCATTTCTCTTTCCAGCTATACAGATACTGTGTCCAAATGTAGGAAGCACATTAAAGATACAATTCCAAAAAGGATAAAATAAGATTATTCCAAGAACTATTCAAAATCTATCTCTTTCTATGAAAAACTGAATGGTGGCATCTGATATTGCCATTCCAAGCAGTTTCCTTGCCAAGTGCTGACTCCCTCAGTACATGAATAGACACAAGCATTTATCATCTTAAAGAACTTCTCAAACCAAATCTCCAATGCCTCCCCTTCCCAGCTATCAATTTCTCCCCTTTCCTTCCCTCAATAGTACACTCAGTTTCTCTCAATAGTACACTCAGTTTCTCTCCTCCTCTACCTCAAACCCTTTGACATACACTCTCACTTGGTCTCCACAGGAACTCCTCTTGATAGAGTCAACAGCGATCTCCAAAGAAGACTTCACAATCCTTATTTACACCACCAAACTGTGAATCTGACCATTGCCACAAGTCCCATCATTACTCAATCAGCACTTCATCTCAGTAAATATAGAACTGCCCCTTAAATACTGGTTCCATGCCCAACCTTCTCACTCTATCCCAGCAGTTCCCAAAGCTGGCTGCACATTAGAAGGCTGGGGAATTCTTTAAACCACCTCCCCACCGCCCCCAACTCAAGGACATCACAATCTCAGAGGGTGGGGGTAGGAAGTAACCCTGGCAGTGTGTGTTTGGGTTTTTTGGGTTGTTTTTAATTAAGTACCCAGGGTGATTCCAATGTGCAGCCAGGGCTGAGAACCACTCCTCCATCAGGCTTTCTGGATCTCATCTTTTCTCCCCCCATGTATCTCCAGCCTCAAATTCTCTTCAGAATCCCATATCTATACATGCCCTTGCCTTCTAGACCTGCATAGCTCACAAGCACCTCTGATTCAAATAACCAACATTCATAGAAATATGTTATTTTCTCCTATATCTATTCCTCCTTAATTGCTTATCTCAGTGGATAAAAATCACCATCTATTCCAGGAATCAGCAAACCTTTTCTGTGAAGAGCCACATAGTAAACATTTGGCTTTGTAGGTCATACAGCCTCTGTCACAATTATTCAGCTCTGCTGTTGTAGCACAAAAGCAACAAAAGACAACAGGTAAAGTTTGAGTGGAGCTATAGTCCAATAAAACTTTATTTATGAACACTGAAATTTGAATTTTATATAATTTCCACAAGTCATTAAATATCATTCTTCTTTTGATTTGACTTTTTCCAACCATTTAAAGATGTTAAAACAATTCTTAGTTTGTGGGCTGTGCAAAAAACTGTCAAGCAGGTCAGTTTGCCAACTCTGGTCTTCCCCCTTACCCAAGCCAGAGATCCTAGATGTCCCAATTCCTTCCTCTCCTTTAGCCACAAGAATCAATCATTACCTCTAGTAAAGTACTTGTTACAAACTATTATAAGTGTTTATGGCCTCCTTCAACTGACAGTAAGATCCCTGAAGGTAAGAAACATGTCTGTTCTAAGACATCGGTTTCTTTTTAGTTCAGCTCATTTTTGAACTTAACAGTAAGGTTTAAAGGGAAAAGAAAAACACAACAAATGTTAAAATGCATTAAATAAAGGCTCAGGCAAACATGAAGGATATTCCTTATCAAGTACAATTAATAATGATCTTTGCTATTCAATGCTTCAATAACTGCTCGATTTCTGTTTTCTGGGTGTTTTCTGCTTTTCAAGGCCATGAAATGTTGTATGGATCTTTGAAACAATCAACTTGAGATGCCAATACTGTTGCTATCACCACGAGAGCTGGGTCTATAAGCAGCCTTTATGCCTTCTACACACATTTCCTTTCTAAGTGGCACCTTCAACTATAATCACATCTTGAAAGTCATTCAAAAAAGAAGGAAAAACCAGGCATACTAAGAAAAAAAAAATTTAAAGACATAACCAGAAACATCAAAAATCAGCAGCTCAACAAGGATCAGAATAATAACCATTTGTTAATGCTTAGTAAGTGTCAGGCACTGTGTCAAAGTGTATAATGTTCAGAATTTAACATATCTTCAAAACAAGCACAGAAAACAGATGCTTCATTTTGCACATGCAGAAACTGTGGCACAGAGTAGTTAAATAACTTGTCCACAGTCAAACAATTGGTAGGTGACAAGACTGAGACTCAAACCCAGGTATATATGATTCCAAAATCTATGCTCTCCCCACTGGTTGAATAGGGCCTATAACCAAGGTAGGTCAATAGCCACTGGAGGAAAAGGGCTTCCTCCAGAAGAAAAGTTTCAAAGCCCTGTTTGAAATGTATCATAACTGTCATATAATTACAAAACTCCTGAGTATGGTGCCACGTACACAACCAGTGAGGCTTTCTAATCACTGTCTAACTAAATGAATAAAATAAACTGGAAGAGCCAATTCCTTGATATAGTGGAACCTCTTACTCTAAAGATGGGAAACAAAATCTTATGGCAAATTAGAACACTGCCATGGTTCCATTTCCTACTGTTAATAGAGCCATTGTCAGGAAGTCCCATGCTTACTATAGCAACCACTGGTCTTGCTATTCACAAAGTTTCTGCCTTTTTGCTTCCTCAGGAAACAGACAAGAAAATCAGGCTCCTGATCTCTTTCTTTAAAGGGAAAGCTGTCATTTAAAACTGGAAATTAATAAATGAATACGTAAAAGTAATTTTATATTTTGGCTGACACCCAATATTTCTGTACATTAAACTCAATCTTTAAAGCACACGGTCTTATCTTTTTAATCTTCAAATACAGGAGTCTAGAAAATCTGCTACAACTCTCCAGCCACAAAAATCTAAAGATACTGGATAAATGCTTACATGCTTTGAAAAGTTTAGCTAAGTTCTGAAGAAAGTAGAGGAAACTGCTAAAGGCATAACAAGTTACCACAAGGTTAGAGGTCAGAAGTCCAGGCACACCATGGCTAGATTTTCTGCTCAGGATCTCATCAGGATAAACTCAAGATTTATGCCATTCTGTGTTCTCATCTGGAGCTCAAGATTCTCTTCCAAGTTCACATGGTTGTGGCAGAATTCAGTTCCGTGCAGTTGTAGGACAATGGTCCCTGCTTCTTTGCTACTTCTCATTCAACGGTTGCAGGAGAGGGGGGCATGAGAGAATGGTCACATCCCAGGTCTCGGGCAAGTCCCTGGGATAGGCCGCCAAGTGAGGGTCCTTGGCTTCGCACAGGGAAGAATTCAAGAGTAAGCCAGAAGTAGAGTGAAAGCAGATTTATTCAGGGAGATACACACTCCATAGACAGAGTACGGGCTGTATCAGAAGGTGAAAGAGCCCTAGGAGATACACATTCCATAGACAGAAGGTGGACCATCTCAGAGGGTGAGAGTGGCCCCGGGCTGTGAGGGTGATTAGTTTTTATGGGCTGGGTAATTCCAATTATTTTGGGGAAGGGGCAGGGATTTCCAGGAATTGGGCCACCACCCACTTTTTGGCCTTTTCTGGCCAGCCTCGGAACTGTCATGGCGCTGGTGGGTGTGTCATTTAGCATGATAATATATTACACTGAGTGCATAATGAGGCTCAAGGTATGCTGGAAGTCATCTTGCGACACCTTGCGCCTAGTTGGTTCTAACTAGTTTTTATCATATTCTCAACGGCTGTGTCACTCTTTCAATGGTTGTGCCCTGTCCCCTTCCCTCCTGTCTCACAAGGGCCATTGTCAGCTGCTAGAGGCCATCTGCAATCCTTGCATATGGACTCTTCCATCTTCAAAGCCAGCAATGGAAAAATCTCCCTCTTGTTCAATCCTTCTCATGTTTTAAATCATCTGACTCTTCCTTGCTGACTCTGGACCCCCAAATTACAACTTTCTGCTCTTTGAGAAACACCATTAAAAACTGAAAAAGCAACTCACAGGCTGGGAGACAACATTTATTTTATTTATATAGTTGGCTAAAAAGTTCATTCAGTTTTTTCCATAACATGGCTCTAGTGACACTTAGTTGTCTTTAACTTCATTTGAAACAATTTTGTTCGACTGTATGTGACAACTGTCATATCAGCGTGCATTTAAAAAGACTTATCAGGGACTTCCCTGCTGGCACAGTGGTTAAGAATCTGCCTACCAATGCAGGGGACACGGGTTCGAGCCCTGGTCCAAGAAGATCCCACATGCCACAGAGCAACTAAACCTGTGTGCCACAACTACTGAGCCTGTGCTCTAGAGCCCACATGCCACAACTACTGAAGCCCGTGCTCTTCAACAAGAGAAGCCACCTCATTCAGAGAAGCCCTCGCACTGCAACAAAGAGTACCCCTGCTTGACGCAACTAGAGAAAGCCCGCACACAGCAACAAAGACCCAATGCGGTAAAAAATATTTAAATAAATTAATTAATTTTAAAAATAAATTAATTAAATAAAATTAAATTTTCATATCAAAATTGGTGAATTTTTGTGTAGCCATTTTAATATTGAAGATGGAAGAAAAGAAGCAACATTTTCGGCATATTATGCTTTTTTTTTTTTTTTGCGGTACCTGGGCCTCTCACTGTTGTGGGCCTCTCCCGTTGCGGAGCACAGGCTCTGGACGTGCAGGCTAAGCAGCCATGGCTCACAGGCCTAGCCACTCCGCGGCATGTGGGATCTTCCCGGACTGGGGCACGAACTCATGTCCCCTGCATCGGCAGGTGGACTCTCAACCACTGCGCCACCAGGGAAGCCTGTATTATGCTTTCTTATTTCAAGAAAGGTAAAAACGCAACTGAAATGCAAAAAGAGGTTTGTGCAGTGTATGGAGAAGGTGCTGTGACTGATCAAACATGTCAAAAGCGGTTTGCGAAGTTTAGTGCTAGAGATTTCTCCCTGGACAATGCTCCATGGTCAGGCAGACGAGTTGAAGTTCACAGCAATCAAATCAAGACATTAATTGAGAACAATCAACATTATACCATAAGGAAGATAGCTGACATACTGAAAATATCCAAATCAAGCGCTGAAAATCATTTGCACCAGCTTCGTTATGTGAATCGCTTTGATATTTCAGTGCATATAAGTTTAGCGAAAAAACCTTCTTGACCATATTTCCGCATGTGATTCTCTACTTAAACATAATGAAAATGTTCCGTTTTTAAAACAAATTGTGACGGGCGATGAAAAGTGGATGCTATACAATAATGTGGAACAGAAGAGATCGTAGGGCAAGCGAAATGAACCACCACCAACCACACCAAAGGCCGGTCTTCATCCAAAGAAGGTGATGTCTTGCAATAAACCTTTCTCCGCTCCCAATTCCACGTTTTGGTTTGTTTGGCCTCACTGTGGGTCGGCACACGAACTTGGGTTCGACAACAATTTCACTACTTATTGAGCCCCAAACTTATACACCATACTGAACATCTGCCATTGGCCCTCCCACAAACACCTTGAACTCAACATGTCCAAAATCAAATTTAGCAACTTGGAAGCATAATGCTTAGGAGGCAAAGGTTCTGGAATGAAGACTACCTGGGTTGAAATCCTGGCCCTGCCTCTTTCTTATTAAATGTCTGACCCTGGAAAAGATACTCCAATCTTTCTTTGTTTCTCTCATCTGTAAAATAGAAATAATAATTTAAACTATCCCCCACCGACAGGTTATGGTTTATGACAGTGAATAAAATCAAGGTCTGAGATGGTCAATCCTTGGTTCACCATGGAGGTTCATGCTATGTTGAGATGTGAGTTTCATGACAATGGGTTTGTGAAACCAAAAAACTACAGTGCTTCTTAGAATCAAAGATGTAGTTTCCATACCACCACATTTTAACCACATTTCTGTTATCAATGATGTGTACATCTTAAAATATGTTTTTGAAAAACTGACATTAAATTGATAACGAAGGAAATATTAAAGTAGATATTGCCTCTCAAAAAAAAAAAAAAAAAAGGTGATGTTGTGTATATGGTAGGATTGGAAGGGAGTCCTCTATTATGAGCTCCTTCCGGAAAACCAAACAATTAATTCCAACAAGTACTGCTCCCAGTCAGACCAACTGAAAGCAGCACTTGATGAAAAGTGTCCAGAACTAGTCAACAGAAAACACATAATGTTCCATCAGGATAACGCAAGACGGCACGTTTCTTTGATGACCAGGCGAAAACTGTTACAGCTTTGCTGGGAAGTTCTGATTCATCGTCATATTCACCAGACATTGCACCTTCAGATTTCCATTTATTTCGGTCTTTACAAAATTCTCTAATGGAAAAATGTCAATTCCCTGGGAGACTGTAAAAGGCACCTGGAACAGTTCTTTGCTCAAAAAGATAAGAAGTTTTGGGAAGATGGAATTATGACGTTGCCTGAAAAATGGCAGAAGGTAATGGAACAAAATGGTGAACATGTTGTTCAACGAAGTTCTTGGTGAAAATGAAAAATGTGTCTTTTATTTTTACTTAAAAACCAAAGGCACTTTTTGGCCAACCCAATATTATATACATATACATATATATGATTAATGAACTGTATCCAGAATATATAAAGGACTCTTAACAACTCATGTGTAAGATAATTTTAACAAATGATAATCCAAAAGAAAAGGCCAAAGATTTAAGATGATACTTCACAGAAGCAAATATGGCCAATAAACACATAAACAGATGTTCAACATCATTAGTTATTAGGAAAATGCAAATTAAAACCACAATGAGACACAACCACAAACTCGTTACAATGACTAAAATTTAAAAGCTGTCAATACCAAGTATTGGTGAGGATGTGGAGGAACTACAACTCTTGCACATTGCTGATGGGAATATAAAGTGTAAAACTATGAAAAGCAGTTTGGCAGGTTCTTGTAAGGCCAAACATACACTTAAACCATAAAACTCAGCAATTCCATAAAAACATATATCTACAAAAAGACGTGTACACATATGATCCTAGCAGCTTTATTCATAAGGGAATCAAATTAGAAATAACCTAAATGCTTATTAACGTATGGAAGATAGACTATAGTATATTCATACAATGGAAAACTGCTCAGAAAAAAGGAATTAACTACTAATATACCTAACAGCATGGATAAATGTCAAAAACAACATGCCGAGTGAAAGAATCCAGACGGAAGAGTACTACTGTATGATTCTAGTTATACAGCACTCTAGAAAAGACAGTCTAATCTACAGTGACAGAAAGCAGATCCACAGTTGCCTGGGGTGCAGGAAGTAAGGGGAGAGAAGAATGAGAAGGGCACAGGGAACTTTCTGGGTTTAAGGAAATGTTATATATCTTGACTGTGGTGATGGTCACTCAGGTATATAAATTTGGCAAAACTCATTCAACTGTATACGGAAAATGGGCACATTTTATTGTAAGAAGATTGATTATACCTCAATAAAGTTGATTTTAAGAAGATAATATCATTTAGTATTTGATATCCTGAAGACATGCCTGCAATACAATCTTGCAGAACAGTCATTCATAATAAACCCTACATACAATGCAAAAGATAGGATAAAACACAAGATAACAGCTAATTAATTACTACTTAAAAGTCTACATATCAATGTCATACATCATATTAATAAAAGGGAAAAATACATCATCATCTCAACTAATGCAGAAAATAATCACTTAACAAAAATCAAACACCCTTGCGTGACAAAAACACTCAACAAACTTGGAATAGAAGGGAACTACCCTAATATGACAAAGGGAATTACGAAAAACCCACAGCTATATTCAATGGGGGAAAATTGAAAGCTTTCCCCCTAATAGCAGGAATAAACACCAATGCCCACTTTTGCTGCTTCCATTCAACAAGGTACTAGGAGTTTTTGCCAGAGCAATCAGGCAAGAAAAATAAAAATAAAAGGCATTCAAAATAGAAAGGAAGAAGTAAAACTATCTCTCTTCATATATAGAAAATCCAAAAAAAAAAAACACAAACTGTTACAGCTAATAAATACAGTAAAGCTGCAAGATCAACACAAAAATCAGTTGTAGGGGGCTTCCCTGGTGGCACAGTGGTTAAGAATCTGCCTGCCGATGCAAGTGAACACAGGTTTGAGCCCTCGTCCAGGAAGATCTCACATGCCGCAGAGCAACTAAGCCTGTGCGCCACAACTACTGAGCCTGTGCTCTAGAGCCCACGAACCACAACTACTGAGCCCATATGCCACAAATACTGAAGCCTGCGTGCCTAGAGCCCATGCTCCACAACAAGAGAAGCCACCACAATGAGAAGCCCGCACACCGCAACAAAGAGTAGCTCCAGCTCGCTGCAACTAGAGAAAGCCCGCGCGCAGCAATGAAGACCCAACACAGTCAAAATTAATTAATTAATTAATGTTTTAAAAAAATCAGTTGTAGGGACTTCCCTGGTGGTGCAGTGGTTAAGAATCTGCCTGCCAATGCAGGGGACATGGGTTTGAGCCCTGGTCCGGGAAGATACCACATGCTGCAGAGCAGCTAAGCCCGTATGCCACAACTACTGAAGCCCGCGCACATAGAGCCCGAGCTCCACAGCAAGATAAGCCACCACAATGAGAAGCCCGCGCACCTACTTGCTGCAACTAGATAAAGCCTGCTCGCAGCGACAAAGACCCAACACAGCCAAAAATAAATTAATCAAAAAATAAAATAAAATACATCTTTAAAAAAATCAGTTGTATTTCTATACACTAGCAATGATCAATCCAAAAATAAAGTTAAGAAAAATCTCATTTAAAATAGCATCAGAAAATAAAATACTTAGGAGTAAATTTAACCAAGGAGGTACAAGACTTGTAAACTGAAAAGTACAAAACACTGCTGAAATAAATTAAACATGACCTAAATAAATGGAAACATATCCTGTGTTCAGGGATTCCAGGACTTGATATTGTTAAGATAGCAACACTCCCCAAATCAACCTACAGAGCCAATGTAATCCCTTTCAAAATCCCAACAGTACTTTTTTTTTAACAGAAATAAAAAAGCTGATCCTAAAATTAATATGGAACTGCAAGGGATCCCAAACAGCCAAAACAGTCTTAAAATATAAAAAAAATGGGGCTTCCCTGGTGGCGCAGTGGTTGAGGGTCCGCCTGCCGATGCAGGGGACATGGGTTTGAGCCCTGGTCCGGGAAGATCCCACATGCCATGGAGCGACTAAGCCCGCGCACTACAGCTCTGAGCCTGTGCTCTAGAGCCCACGAGCCACAACTACTGAGCCCGCATGCCACAACTACTGAACCCGCGTGCCACAACTACTGAAGCCTGCTTGCCTAGAGTCCAGGCTCTGCAACGAGAGGCCACCGCAGTGAGAGGTCCACGCACCGCAACGAAGAGTAGCCCCCGCTCACCGCAATTAGAGAAAGCCAGCATGCAGCAACGAGGACCCAACGCAGCCAAAAATAAAAATTAATTAACTAATTAAAAAACCAAACCAAACAAACAAAAACACCCTAAGCATTAAGGGCACAATTTAGATTTAAGAAAAAACTAAAAAGCACAAATAAAAATATAAAGTGTACTTCATCAAAATTTAAAATTTTGCACAACATAGAACACTATCAAGAAACTGAAAAGAGGGGTTCCCTGGTGGCGCAGTGGTTAAGAATCCGCCTGCCAATGCAGGGGACACGGGTTCAGGCCCTCGTCCAGGAAGATCTCACATGCCGCGGAGCAACTAAGCCCATGTGCCACAGCTACTGAGCCTGTGCTCTAGAGCCCGTGAGCCACAACTACTGAAGCCCGCGTGCCTAGAGCCCATGCTCCACAACGAGAAGCCCTGGCTCGTTGCAACTAGAGAAAGCCCGCAAGCAGCAACAAAGACCCAATGCAGCCACAAATAAATAAAAAATTTTTTAAATAGAGTGAAAAGATAGAATGAGAGAAAATATTTGTAAATCACCGGGCTTCCCTGGTGGCACAGTGGTTGAGAGTCTGCCTGCCGATGCAGGGGACACGGGTTTATGTCCCGGTCCAGGAAGATCCCACATGCCGCGGAGCAGCTGGGCCCGTGAGCCATGGCCGCTGAGCCTGCGTGTCCGGAGCCTGTGCTCCGCAACGGGAGAGGCCACAACAGTGAGAGGCCCGTGTACTGCCAAAAAACATAAACAAAACAAAACAAAACAAATTTAAATCACGTATCTAAGTGTCTAGTAACCAGAATATACAAAGAACTCTCACAACCTGGCAACAGAAAGACCCCGTCCCCCAATTAAAAAATGGGCAAAGGACTCACCTAGACATTTCTCCAAAAAGAAGATCTACAAATGGCCACCAAGCACATGGAAAAATGTTCATCATTAGTTGTTATGGAAATGCAAGTAAGAACCACAATGAGATCCACTTCATTGAGACACCTTGTACATTGCTGGTGGTAACGTAAGATGATGTGGCCACTGTGGAAAACATATTGGTGGTTCCTCAAAATGTTAAACAGAGAATTACTATATGACCTAGCAATTCCACAACTAGGTATATATCCAAAAAAGTTGAAAACAGGTATTCGAACAAAATTTTGTACATGAAAGTTCACAGCAGCATCATTCACATTAGCCCAAAGGTGAAAACAACCTAAATGTCCATTGCTAGATGGATGGATAAACAAAATGTGGTATACAAATACAACAAAATATTATTGAGCCTTAAAAAGTAATAAAGTACTGTGAGGAAAAATAAGGTAAGGATGAAACCAACATAGTGAGAAAGAGCTGAAAGCATCATAAACAAATGGATATGCAGCCTTAAAGATACCATCAGACAAAGTATTTATTCTCTAGCTCTAAACTTTTCAGCTAGTTAGCCAAAAAAGTGCCTTTATTACTAAATGAGTTAGTTGAATTTTATGTTATTTTCTCTGACTGATAGTCTAAGTAATATAGATAGATGATAGATAAATATAAAGAAGTAAATAGATAGATATATATTGGGTTGGCCAAAAAGTTCATTCGGGTTTTTCCATACCATCTTACGGGAAACCCAAACAAACCTTTTGGCCGACCCAATACATAGATGATAGAGCACAAACTTCATGACACAGCATAAAGAAATAAGATGTATTTGCCCTCAGAATAAAATGGGATAACTTACTGGAATGCATATTTACCTGTGTGATGTATGAAAAATCTATCTGATTTACTGGTTACTAGAATACTTTAATTTTCTAAATGCTGAAAGCAACCAAACTCTTCTATATGACCATCTTGATTTCATCAAAACAGTTCATGTAGGTGACAGTTGGTGATCAATCTTCCAGTGCAATATTCGAAAGAATACAATGACCATATGTCAGTTGATCCAGTTGAGTTGCATATAAATGATTACATTCATTCTGAAATTTTAGTTTTTATAAAGCAAAAAAAAAAACCACTTTTTTTTAATAACCTCTAAAGGGCAGCAAAAGGAAATGTTTAGTTTTTAGAGGATAAACTAACAGTAGTCTCAATACAGTGTGAAGCTAGCAAACTATCACTTGAATTAGAGCATTTTATGTCTAAAGAACAAAATTAAATACCTAAAATTTGCCAGCCAAAATTTGAATAAGATTTTTTTCTCCCAATATAATAATGGCATTATTTATGGTAAAGTAATTTATGCAGATTCAGAAAAACAGGGTTGAATTCTTGCTCTGCCATTTCTTGCTCTGCCATTTAACCATTGGTAATCTGAAGCAAGCTATTAAACCTCTGTAAATTCCATATAAATTCTAAATAAATGATAGACATTATTGTTTAAAAAAAAGGAATAAAGTACTGATACATGCTCCAACATGGATGGACCTCGAAAATGTTACGCTAAAAGAAAGAAGCCAGAAAACAGGTCACATACTGTATAATTTCATTTATACGAAATGGAATATGTAAATCCATACAGACAGAAAGCAGATTAGTGGTTGGTTGCCGGGGATAGGGAGGAATGGGGAGTGAGTACCTAATGGATACAAGGTTTCCTTCTGGGCTGATAAAAATGTTTTGGAACTAGAGAGAGGTCTTGGTTGCACAGCATTGTGAATATACTGAATGCCAATGAACTGTACACTTTAAAATGGTTAACTTTTCTTTTTTTTTTGTGCGGTACATGGGCCTCTCACTGTTGTGGCCTCTCCTGTTGCGGAGCATGGCTCACGGGCCCAGCTGCTCCGCGGCATGTGGGATCTTCCCGGACCGGGGCACAAACCCGTGTCCCCTGCATGGGCAGGCCGACTCTCAACCACTGCACCACCAGGGAAGCCCTAAAATGGTTAACTTTATGTTATGTGGATTTTGCCTCAATTTTTAGCAAAGTCCATGTAATTTAAAGTATGACTAAGAATTTAGCTATGCAAGCAAAACCAATTAAGGTGGTACAGTCTGCACAAGTGAGGTTTTTACACCAACTGAATTTGAGATAACCTCTTTTTCTGCCTGTGATACCTCTTCACATGTATACCATGAACAGTGAAATCTTCACTTTGAGATTCTCAAATGCGTGTGTAGAGAGGAAGGATGGGACCAATCACAAACTGGGAGAAAAGCTAAGACTTTGAGTTTTTAACAAGGTTTTTCTCAAGTGATACTAAGACTAAAGATAATAAATGATGCTACTTCTATATGGAGAATAAAAATCAACTGTTTTGGGACTTCCCTGGTGGTGCAGTCGTTAATAATCTGACTGCCAATGCAGGGGACACAGGTTCAAGCCCTGGTCCGGGAAGATCCCACATGCCGTGGAGCGGCTGGGCCCATGAGCCATGGCCGCTGAGCCTGCACGTCTGGAGCCTGTGCTCCGCAACAGGAGAGGCCACAATAGTGAGAGGCCCGCGTACCACAAAAAAAAGAAAATCAACTGTTTTCTTAAAAAAAAAAAAGTAAAACTACAGCCAATGCTTGTTATTCGTGGTAGTTATGTTCTGTAAAGTTGCCATGAACACTGAGTTAGCAAATACTGAACTACTGCTCCTAAGGAGAAATACAGGGTTATGTTATCATGGTCACAACATTTTGTCAACCAAAATGCCATTTGTGTTAATATAAGTTCATTCGTCAATGTCTTTATAAAACAAACCAATCTCAGAATTGAAAACCTACTTTTCCACATAACCCTTTCCCTGAATGACACTTAGCAGGTATTTAGAAATTTTTTTTCAAAGGTTCCTGATCTGTAGAACCTGCACTGCCTGCAAGTTTACCATTTTTCACACAGTATCACCTTTAGAAATGTAAACCAGCCAGCACTAGCCAAGAAGGGTTTAATATTTTCTTTGTCCTGGATAATGTAACTGTAAACTTCTTTGGCCTTCAGCCTTATTAACAGTGCTGTCCACTATACCTTTTTCATGTTTATCACCTCACAAATCCACAAATTTACCTACTTTCCCCTCTTTTCCACAGATTCACATGCACTATACATGTTACCTTAGTACTTTCATGTATAGATCAGCAAATTTCCTTTCCTTTTTCTGGATGTTGATTCATTAACACTGAATTTACAGCCAACAGAACTGTAAGATATGACTGAATGTCATGTAAAACATGTATTTTCCCCATAAGGCACATCACAGCCTTCTTGAAACTTAGTAATACTAGACAGCACACTTGGAGGCCAATTACCAATAAAAGCACAAAAATGTAAAAAAACATAGCACTAAATAGACTGTAAAAAAGAACACTTGTTGACAGTATGAGAGCTGAAACAAGAAGGCAGAGAGTCACCTTGTTTGACTTTAGCTGGGAATATACGTGTTGGATGATGCAAATTTTGCACCCCTCTGCACATGTCCCCAAACAACCGTGAAAGCTCAAGTACTGATTCTGGGGTCACAAATAAATTTTAGCAAGTAGATAAATCTACAAATAATTTTGATCCACTGCACTTCCTTCCTTCTTGAATAATTAAGTCTAAAACTCATTAGGTGGTGCTGAGCAAGGCTGGCATCCACCTGGTTTCAGAAGGAAAGAAAGACTGGGTACATTAAAGGGAGGATCTGAGCAAGGACTTCCCTAGTGGCACAGTGGTTAAGAATCTGCCTGCCAATGCAGGGGACATGGGTTCCAGCCCTGGTCCGGGAAGATACCACATGCCGCAGAGCAACTAAGCCCGTGTGAGCCTACTCAGCAACTACTGAGCCTGCGCTCTAGAGCCCGCGAGCCACAACTACTAAGCCCGTGAGCCACAACTACTAAGCCCACGTGCCGCAACTACTGAAGCCCGTGCGCCTAGAGCCCGTGCTCCACAACGAGAAGCCACTGCAATGAGAAGCCTGTGCACTGCATCAGAGTAGCCCCTGCTCACCAGAAACAGAGAAAGCCTGCATGCAGCAACGAAGACCCAACGCAGACAAAAATTTAAAAAATAAATAAATAAATTTATTTTTAAAAGGGGTCTGAGCAATTAAATAAATATATTAATACAAGCAAGATTCTCTGTCAGAGAAGGGTGTTTCAAGTACAAAAAAGGGAGAAAATAAAATGAACTCTGAGGTGTTAGCCTGGAATTGGAGGAACTCACAGCATTTTATATATACATATATATACAGAGAGAAAATATAGATATGGATGCATATGTAAGAGTATATTTTGTGTATGTATATGTATATCCCCTAGGTCTGTCCAGAGAGGCTTACAAGCAGCAATGTCTCAGTAGAACAATCATACCTAGCATCCAGACCTGCTTTTTTTTTCTGGCTGTGCTGTGCAGCTTGTGGGATCTTAGTTCCCTGACCAGGGATCAAACTCATGCTCCCTGCAATGGAAGCTCAGCGTCCTAACCACTGAAACACCAGGGAATTCCCAGACTTGCTTTTTCTTTTAATTTTAATTTTTTATTTATTTTTGGCTACGTTGGGTCTTCGTTGCTGTGGGCGGGCTTTCCCTGGTTGTGGCGAGTGGGGGCTACTCTTCGTCACGGGCTTAGTTGCTCCGTGGCATATGGGATCTTCCCGGACCAGGGCTTGAACCTGTGTCCCCTGCACTGGCAGGCGGATTCTCAACCACTGGGCCACCAGGGAAGCCCAGACCTGTTTTTTTCTTTTTCTTTTTTTAAAAAATTTATTTATTTATTTTTGGCTGCATTGGGTCTTCACTGCTGCACACAGGCTTTCTCTAGTTGCGGTCAGTGGGGGCTACTCTCCGTTGCAGTGCACGGGCTTCTCATTGCAGTGGCTTCCCTTGTTGCGGAGCACAGGCTCTAGGCGGGCGGGCTTCAGTAGTCGTGGCTCGCAGGCTCTAGAGCTCAGGCTCAGTAGTTGTGACGCACGGGCTTAGCTGCTCCGCAGCATGTGGGATCTTCCCAGACCAGGGATCGAACCCATGGCCCCTGCATTGGCAGGCAGATTCTTAACCACTGCACCACCAGGGAAGTCCCATTAGACCTGCTTTTTAAATATGCTCTTCAGTAAAAGGAACCAGGGCTTGTTGAAATGACTGACTCTAGGGCTGAGGGAGGAAAAGTATAATACAAGAGATTGGAACATCTTGTTGTGCTAGAAGGTAAAAAGGGAAGTGATTAAAGAATGATAGGACATGTCAAAAGGATATAGGAGCCAACTTGAAGGGTTTCCACTGGCCAAATGTGGGACAAATTCAGGCTCAGAGTAACAAATTATATTAATAGACAATAACTCACTGAATAAAATAGGAATCCATAAGTCCATATCAATTTAGTAAATGAATGGAAGAAAAGAAAGCTTTTTGTTACAATGGAATGTCCACTGATGAATGTGGAAGGAATAATAAAATTAGAAAACTGTCATTTGGCAACCATCATAGTAATAATCCTGCCAAAAATTATCAATAGATGCTAAAACCAGTGGGTGAAAGTTTGACAAGAAATGAGATAATTTACATGGTCTCAAAGTACCTCCTCCTCACAAAACACTTATTAACTACAAAGGGAAAAGTGAATAAATTTACAGTAGAGAAAACTGGTAGACACCACCTTAGTATCAAGTCATCAAGGCTAACATTACGAGAAACAGGACACAATGGAAATTGTGAATAAGATTAGAATAAAAATACAGCATCCTTTATGTGGTATTCCTGACAAAGTGCATATTCTGAATCAAACCATGAAGAAACATCAGGCCCAAATTGAGGAATATTCCTCAAAATAACTAGCCTATACTCTTCAAAAGTATCAAGATGATCAAGTCAAAGACAGACATGACAACTAAATGCGGTATGTGATTCTGAACTGGATTCTCCTGCTATACAATATTTTTATCAGGACAAATGATATCTATGGATATCTGATATCAGTGAAATCTAAGGATTAGCTGGTACTACTGTATCAATATTAAGGTCCTGATTACATGGTATGTTGAGGTTATACAGGAGAATATCCCTGTTTGTAGGAAATACACACTAAAGTATTAAGGGCTGATGGGGCATCAAGTGAGCATCTTACTCACAAATGGTTAAGGAAAGGAAAAGGCTCTTTGTACTATTATTGCAACTTATCTGTAAATTTAAAATTATTTCAAAATAAAGGACAAAATGCAAGTAAAACAATAAAGGACACACCAATGTCTTAGTATTATAAAAATCTAATTCTTCCTTAGCAAAATTTCTGGACAGAAAAGTATCCTTATACCCCAACTTACTTTTTTACTAGCTTTTCTAATAATGTATCTCATTTTTGAAGCACTCCCCAACAGAAATTTCTGTGACGTTGGAAATGTTCTACATAGTGCTACCCAATACAGTAGCACACGTGGCTGATGACTATCATATTGAACAGTGCAGTTCGAAAGAACAGCAGTAAAAGCCATAAAAGATTTAACAGCTTTTTCATAAAAAATTAGTTTAATACTAATTAGATTTTAAGAGAAGTTAAGTTACTTTACTTTTTCTATATTTGCTGATAGACTAATATATCCTGTATATTTTTCAGTACTCCTATCTTCTAATTTCTTATTCAAGTCTGAATGGTTATTAGAAGCAACCACCTATCTTTAGTTTGAGAGCAGTTTTTGTTTTTTTCTAAACTGACGTTCCTTTTGGTATACCACTCCTATTGATTCATACCCATGTCTTCTCTACCTTTTTGAAGAATGCCTTCCTAAAAATCTAGGGACATGTACATGCCTATCCAATATTCTCACCTCTGTCTCTCACAAAGTTAGATCACAAAGTCACTTTCTCTCAAACTTCTTATAATTTATACTTTACTTTTACTTACTCTCTCTCATATTCATCTTCCCCCAATCATAGCTGCTACACTGTATGTAATTGGTGTTACAAGTTTATTTCCTGCCATGCTTAGGATAAGGTTCCTCCTGATCAGATCAGCTTATTTCAGGACAAGCATATTATTCCTTTCCCACATGAAATATACTTAATTATCACTTAGTCAAATCAGTGTTTTAAACCAAGATCTAAAAGTCAAAGTCCCTATAATGAAATCATCTACATAGAAAATAGGAAAAGAATAACACAACATGCTTCATACACATCAAATTCTACAACTCCTGATTTGAAAAGAAATGCAAAGTAGAATTTTCATTCCTTGTGATTCACCTTGCTAACCTAATGCCTTGAGCAAATGCAGTAGCAGTCACACACCTAGCAGGTTCGGTTATTGCTCAGGACTGACTTAATTCAGAACTAGAAAAAGAAAAAAAAAAATGGTTTGTATACAACAGGCCCACGAAGTGTTAATACCTACGCCAAACATCTTTAGAAATATTTAACAAATCTAGGAGAATATAGAATCCTATCAAAATTAGAACTATTTTAAACAAGAGTTGGTTTAGAAAATTCTCTCCCCCCTCTTGCTTCTATTAATAACTATTTAAAACAACAAAAATGGAATTAAAAAGCAATTCAAAACTCTTAACATCAAAGTTATTTATAAAATGCTTAATGGAACCAGCAAAGTTCTAGCTTCGTTTGAAAAATCAAACTCTAGACTTCAAGGTCAACAGGTATCAAATGCAAGCAGTGCTTGTCATGCTTTCCCAGTAAAACACCCGAGATGATACAAAAGACAGAGGTGGGGGAATTTTCTGGGGCCTCAACTCCACATGCTCTGGCTTCTGAACCGAAGCAACATGTATAGTACAGCAGAGGCAAGAAAGGGACAGGACTCACCCTCTTCTACCTCTGTTCAGGAATACAGAAAACTTAGGTACCAGAAAAAAAAGCAGCAATTCAAACATTACAAGAAAAAACATTTTTTTGGTTTCTAAACACTGATAAATGTAGTATTTGCTTGCTGTAAAAGTCTCAAGCAATACTCAAGTTTATGAAGTGAAAAGTGAAAGCATCCCGTGTTTTCATTTGCCTTTCCTGGTTCAGTATTGGATCAATAGTTCATACAGTTACTGACATTTGTATTTATTTGGTGAATTGTCTTTGCCCATTTTTCTAACAGGATATTGGTCTGTTTCTTATCTGTAGGTACTCTCTCATATTAGGATGATATTAACCTCTTCCTGACATATGGTTGCAAATATTTTTCCCCAATTTGCAGTTTATATTTTAGTTTTGTTTATATTATCTTTTTTTTTTTTTTTTTCCAGTGCGCGGGCCTCTCCCGTTGCGGAGCACAGGCTCCGGACGCGCAGGCTCAGCGGCTATGGCTCATGGGCCCAGCCGCTCCGCGGCAATGTGGGATCTTCCTGGACCCGGGCACGAACCCATGTCCCCTGCATCAGCAGGCGGACTCTCAACCGCTGCGCCACCAGGGAAGCCCTATATTACCTTTTAAGCAGTCAAATTTTATGCAATCTTTTCCTTCTTGATTCTGGCCTTGTGTAATGCTTTACCCTAAATAGAGGTGAGCAAATCATCTGATTTTAGTAAGACCTGCAAGCTAAGAAACAATTTTATATTTTTTATTGGTTGGAAAAAATAAAAAGAACAATATTTCATGATACGAAAATTATATGAAATTCAAACTCCAGTGTCCACAAATAATTATCAGACACAATGGTACTCATTCATTGATGTATTGGCTATGTATGGCTGGCTTCAACATTACAATGGCAGAATCGAGTGGCTCCTTGTATATGTGGTACTCACAGAGCTTTGCACTGCTGCTCAGTGTACCACACATTGCAGTGATAAAGTTGCAAGTCAACAGCGTTTTGAGTGCTACACATGCATACTGGCATACTATGATAGTTTTTTGGGGTTTTTTTTACCAGTGCATAGCCATCAAGTCAAAACAAGAAAAGAGAAAAGTGGACTTTGTCATGCTTTTAAGGCACAGTGGAAAGTGTGGATTATTTTGTTATCAAGTCAGATGGGAAAGCATTGTGTTTATTATGCAATGACACTACAGCTGTGCTAGAAAAATTCAATATACATCAACATTACCAGACTAAGTAGTCATCTCAATATTCCCAATTCACAGGAAAGCAATGGTCAGAAAAAATAGAAAATGTGAAATGGAATATCTCATCACAGCAGAATTTCTGGAAGGAAGAAAGAGAGGGAGAGAAGAAAAAAAAATGAGGCTGCAACCAAAGTAAGTTTCCAAGAAGCTCATTTGTTAGCCAAGCAAGGAAAGTAATTTGCCAATTGTGAGTTGATAAAATCATGCTGGGAGTTCCCTGGCGGTCCAATGGTTAGGACTCTGTACTTCTACTGCTGGGGGCCTGGGTTCGATCCCTGGTCAGGGAACTAAGATCCCACAAGCCATGTGGGGTGGCCAAAAATTAAAATTAAATAAAATAATGTTTGACTGCAGGAGCTCAAGAAATGTATTCAGAGAAAATAAACTTAAGACTCTTATTAGCCTTTCAGCAAAACCAGCTGCTCCAAAAGTTGAGGACAATGGGAATAAAATTAATAATCTATTTTTTTAAAAAGGCAAATGATTTCAAGTTGATTCCCCTGTCCCTTGATGAGTTAGATGTTACCAATACTGCTCAGTTGCTGTTGTTTACAAAAGAAGTCAATGCCAAGTTTAAAGTATTTGAAGAAGTAGCTTTATGAATAGTCTGTGTGGCTAGAAGCTGAGAAAATACTAATTTAGAACAACCTGAAGTAGAATCTGCTAAGATGAGTTATAATTGATGATGTTTGTAAAAAATATATATGGAGTAGAAAAAGGCTTAGTTGGAACTTACAAAGCTTGTGAAGATATAAGGTGGTTGTTTATTATTTTTCATCAGCAAGTACTGAAAATATTTGAATTTATCATGGTACTGAACCAATAGTGTCAATGGTGAACTTCATTCACTGTCATGGGCTAAATCACTGTCAGCAGCAGAAACAGAATAACCTGTCTTGCCTGCCCATGCAGCAGTTTGATGGCTTAGCAGCTGTAAAGTTTTACTGTGATATCTATTTTTTAAAGCTCAGGGCTGAGATTGAAGTTTCAGAACAATAAGACCGTTTTCAGTCACTATTATCACTATCATCACAAATGAAACTTAGCTTTTGCTGCAGACTTTATACTATTTAATAAATTCAACCTAACCTTATAGGGCAGCACTGGACTTACATGTGAAACTTAAACTGCAGTTAATTCATTTACACAAACGCTAGTAATGTCAACCTGCTGTCAAAAGTTAAAACAAAAAGTGAGATCTCAGTTCTCAAACAGATTTGCAGTGGATATATATTTTTAGCTCAAACTATAATTCTGGAAGCATTTTTAGGACTTCAACGCAAGTGCAAAGAAAATTTCCATCTTTCAAAATCTATTTAACAGTGCAATTATGGCACTTACACCTAACCTTCAACTGGAAGTAATTAATCTACAATGTAATGATATGCTAAAAGGCAAATACTAAGAAAAACCTAATATAGTTCTATAAATGTTTCCCAATTGATTAATATGTTCAATTAAAATCATATGCTTGTGGGCTGACACCAATATTTGGCTGTACATCTGTGTGAAGATATTTCTTTCCAAAGATGAAATATGTAAAATCTCATTACAGATCAGCATTAACAGATGAACATTTGCAATCAATTTTGATGACAGGAAACAGTAACTCTGAACCCCAATTAAGCAAAATGTATCACCTAAAAAAGAAGTCCATTTTTCTCATTAGTATACCTGTATTACAAAAAGTTGTACTCAGTAATAAGAATAATTATTATTACTATTATCATATTTGAATTTCATCAATAATAAATTTGGGGAAATGTGTTTTCTTTCTTGTTATAAAGTACCTACATAAGAGCCTCAATTTTGCTTTTTGGACTGTGAAGTCTAAAATACATACTCTTTGGCCCTTTACAGAAATTGTCTAATTACCTTGCTTTGGAGAAAGGGTTTTCTTTAGCCTAAGCACATAAAAGTATCACCTCTTACTTCCTCCAGGGAATGGTAAAAACTTTTACCCAACACAAATAGGATCTGGGCCTGGTTGGTTACATGAAAAAATACAGTAAATCAGGTAATCAAGAAATATATATATGTATGTAAATTAAATATTTGATTTTTACTTAAAAAATACATGTACATTCATCTGCCAATATTTTGGAAGAATACCAAGGCCTCGTCTTTAAGTACAGATATGCTAATTAATGTTTCTTGCATAGATCATCATATCCATAATACATATTGATGATTTCAAATTTCAGTTTCCTTAGCGTGGAACAAAAACTTAGACAACTGTGAGACAAATGAGCACAGAACCTTTAATAAGATTTTTATGGTTTCTTTCCCTTAATCTTTTAAAGTGTTCATGCCCAAAACTAGTAAGAAAGTAATCTGGAAGGGAGGGACTTATATTTATCCAATCCTTCCAGGATCTTCAACTTAACTTTCTTAAAAACAATTATTTTTACATATTTCCTTGGTTTAAATAATATATAATTAGGTTACAAGATTACAATAAGTATAATTGGCATAAAAGCAGGTTTAGAACATACTGACTCCTGAAAGTAAAAATTCAACTAGTGATTGCAGAAGGCAAGGTATACTCGAGAGTAGTCTGTCAGCCATCAGTGTTCAGATCACTTTAAGAATCATTCAGTACATTCTAAAGAATGCAAAGTGTGGTGTGGAATTCCCTGGCGGTCCAGTGGTTAGGACTCTATACTTCCACTACAGGCAGCACGGGTTCAATCCCTGGCGTTGGGGAATTAAGACCCTGCATGCCGTGCACAGCACGGCCAAAAAAGCGTGGTTAATTCAGTAATCTGGTTAAGCATACTCTGTAATCTCGTGATTATTTGAGCATAGTCTAAATTAGTAATCTTTATGTATTTTCCCCCAAAACAGCCTACTGTGGCAGGACCATTTATTGAATACTCCATCCTTTTCTCCCTGATTTATTTTATTTATTTATTTATGGCTGCGTTGGGTCCTCGTTGCTGCACGCAGGCTTTCTCTACTTGCAGTGAGAGGGGGCTACTCATCATTGCGGTGCACGGGCCTCTCACTGCAGTGGCTTCTCTTGTTGCAGAGCAAAGGCTCTAGGCGCGCGGGCTTCAGTAGTTGTGGTGTGAGGGCTCAGTAGTTGTGGCTCACAGGCTCCAGAGTGCAGGATCAGTAGTTGTGGCGCATGGGCTTACTTGCTCCACCACATGTGGGATCCTCCCAGACCAGGGCTCGAACCTGTGTCCCCTGCATTGGCAGGTGGATTCTCAACCACTGCGCTACCAGGGAAGTCCTCTCCCTGATTTTTATATGTTATTTTTATCACATTCTAAATTCCCCACATATCCAGGTCTGTTTCTGAACTTACTATTATGCTCTAAATACTTGTTTTGTCTATTCTAACACAAATGCCAAACTGTCTTAAACACCTTTAACTTCCTGGTATATGGTACTATCTGGAGGGTCAAGGGTCACATACCCTCCCCACTTCTACTGCCCTCCAATTATTGTTCTTCTTCAAAGTTTTTCAAAATTTTTCAACTACTGCATTTACTCTTCCAAATGAACTATATATGTGATTTGTCAAGATCTCGAAAAGGCTCACATCACTGGGTTTACCAACAATTTGCATTAAATCTGTAGAATAACTTGGGGAGCACTGACATCTATATAATATCTTTATAATATTTAAGTCTCTCACATTGAGGAACAGAGCATAAATATTGAACTTATATCTTTTAAAAGATCCTTCAGTAAAGCTTTAGTTTTTTCATATGTTTTGCATATTTCTTATTAAGTTAATTTGTGTTCTCTCCTATCACCGTATCATTTTTTTTAAATTTAAAATTCTGCTAGTGTAGCATTTAACACAATTTATAAAGAATTAAGTTTTGTAAGAACAGGTCATCCTCACTTCTTTACCCTTCTCCATTCATACCCTTCCAAAACAGGATGTGCCTCATTCACCTTTGAAATCTAAGTACCTGCCTAGTATGTAGCAATCAATCAAACAATTACTGTTTCCCAAACTGACAAATATCTTGCTAAGTTATGTAAACCCGATACTAAATCTTTAAAAGGGAGAAGAAAACAGATGGTTTATTCATTTGGGATACGGAGGAGATTCTAAATCCTCCACCACCCTTGTTAACCTAAAAAATAGTACACGTCAAAAAAGATATCTTGGGAACTTCCCTGTTGGCGCAGTGGTTAAGAATCCACCTGCCAATGCAGGGGACACGGGTTCGAGCCCTGGTCTGGGAAGATCCCACATGCCGCGGAGCAACTAAGCCTGTATGCCAGAAGTACTGAGTCTGTGCTCCGGAGCCCACGAGCCACAACTACCCAGCCTGCACACCTAGAGCCAGTGCTCCGCAACAAGAGAAGCCACCGCAATGAGAAGCCTGTGCACCTCAACGAAGAGTAGCCGGCACTCACCGCAACTAGAGAAAGCCCGCGGGCAGCAATGAAGACCCAATGCAGCCAAAAATAAAATAAATTTTTTTAAAAAAAGATATCTTCCTTCCTTTGAAAGTCTTTCATAAACGAACTCAGTACAAACCTTCTCTGGATTTATTTTTCAGCCTTTACAACCTCACCAATAATTCTATTCCTTATGTATAAATGGAATGACCAACATTTGCTGAATGCTCCTGGTGAGTTAGATGTGTTACATAATTTAGCTCATTTACTCCTCACCACAACCCTATGAAGTGGATGTTATTATGCCCCATTTTGCAGAGAGGAAACTGAGGCACAGAGAGGTTAAGTAACTTGCCCAAGGTTACATATCTAAGATGGAATTTGAACCAAGGCAGTCAGCTTCAGAATCCACAAAAAATATTTTAAAGAGCACATTATTTCATATTTTTATTTCATCAGTGGATAGCCTTTAGTGGGCCAGTTGAAAACCTTCATTGTGCTAAATAAAGGTCAGCATATCTACAATTCTTAACATTTTAAATTCATAAAGTTAAAAACAAAAAATAAAATCTTCAAATTATACTTAGGAATGTTTTAAAATATTCTTAAAAAGAACTAAACATTAATAATTCTGTATTTTAAATTCCAGTTTAAATTAGGCATAAAATCTTTAGTTAAATCACCGCAGTTTTGTTTAGCAAGCTCTTAATACTTAACTGAATCACATCTATTTAACAACATTCCCAACCACCCCTCTGAGATGACCCGGAATCATCTGGCCCCAACCTTCCCAAAATGAATTATTAAAGAATCTCATGCCTTTAAAAGAAAGGATCAGACCAGTGGTGGCAGCTGCCAAGAATGAGTTTACTGCCTGGTTTCCATGACTACATCAATCTGAGACTCGTGTAAGAGAGAAGACGTATCCTTGGAAACCAACTCTTGGCTTCTCTCAATTAAGAAAAGGAGTGGGGAAAAAAAGAGAAAAGGCTTCAGAATAATTTAACTTGTGTTTAATGTGTTCACTGCACATGATAATCAATGGCAAAAGTCCTGTCCCAATCAAACTTGTGAGAAAGTTATATGGTGCCTAGTGGAAAACCCCAAATTGGTTTTACAGAGATTATCTTATGACCCATAAACAATTATTTTCGTTTCAGACTTTAAAAGAAAATCACAACAGAAGCTCTACCAGTAGAACTTCATAAATAACGTCTAACTGGGACCAGTATTTGGTAACCCCTCAACTGTACAACTGCATGCCACCATCTGAACTGTCCACACACATCCCATATACTCTAGAGGTGTCCTTTGTTTTAGGTGCTACCAATTGTGAAATTTCAAAATGGAAGGTTTTTCCAAATTCAGGAGCAGACTGAATATATTTATGAAAATAACTATACTTCATAAGAAAAGTTACAGGTCCATTCATTTCAACTTCACTTTCTATGAAGTGCAAATGAGCTTTAATGAAATATATTAAGTACAGCCTCCCAGGTTTTCTTAAACCAGGACCCTACTTCCCTGGAGCTATAAATATACTTCCTGTCATCAGTAGCAATGGCTGTAGCAACCTCTCTGTTCAAAAGAACTAAAAATACATTTTTGTACATATCCTCTCTTCTGCTACCCACCCACCATTCCAAGAGGAACTGACAGAGGGAAATGCAGAGCTGTGTAAAGTTAAGCTGAGAGCAATGCAGAGACTGTAATTTTCCTTTAAAAAATAAAAAAAGGCTACCTTCAATTGAATACTGTCTAGGGGAGGTATTAATCAGCTATTACAGGGTCAGAGTAAATTTTAAAGTTTTTGGAGAAGCTATTCCTGATCACAAGTTATATTTACTGTTATTTGGGGACCAGTGTCATTCCGTTAAACCATGTTAGAAATTCATGCATATTGGAACTATGCAAAGTAAGAATTTTCTGTATATAAAAGTGACTCATGGAACTAGATGGGGGTGCTCAGCCAGCACTTTCAGTGGGGCTGGGGTCAATGAGATAGCCCTCATGCTCACGAGACTGTTACCCACAATGGGGCTGGAGTAAAAAAAGACGGAAAGCTAGATTCTAAATGTCAGACAAAGGAGGTACAAATTCAGAAAGGGGAAACACTAGAAAAAATCCTGTGGTACTGAAACAGAACTAAACATATCAGAGTGAAATCATGGCTTTCAATATTTATAGGCATATATCGATGTTTGTGTATGTTTTGTATATACATGTGTATGTATATGTATAAATTATTACAAACCCTCCAACCACAAACCCCAGCATCTGTGTTTCACTTCCTGCCCAATAGGGAAAATTTCCACCTAACAACTTCCCACCACCACGATGATAAAGGCCCTCATCCATATTTTCCCCTCATTCCTTCTGCCTCCTGACCCTAGTGCTTCTCCCATGTGGCCCTGCATAGCATGGTGCCTCCTGCATCTGAGGAACTATGAGTAATAAACTTCCTTCAATGGCATTGACTTCTTCATGCCATCACTCAGTCGTACTTATAAATTAAATCCCAGGTATATTTTAAAACAATATCCTACCTCTGGACTCTAATAGAGCCTAAGAGCAATGATACCCCAGAAGAAAAGAACATATCTGGTATTCAGATCTTGTTTTCTAAATATAGCCCCTAATAAAAGGTCTGAACCAGAGTTCCTTGATGAAATGGTTGATTCCACAACTGGGGCAGTGAAAGTACAAGATGAGCATGGAAAATCTCACTGTGCAAAAAAGTTAAGAAAAGTAAGTGATCAAAGAATGATGGGGACATGAAAAAAGGGCCCAGGAGCCAGCTTGAAAGAGTTCCTATGGACAAATTTGGGACAATTCGAGCATCAAAATAAATGATAAATGAATAACACAGGAATCCAGGAGTTCATGCTAATATGTTTAAATGATTTTAAAAAAGAAAAAAGGGACCACTTGGTGGTCCAGTGGTTAAGACTCCGCACTTTGGGACTTCCCAGGTGGCGCAGTGGTTAAGAATCTGCCTGCCAGTGCAGGGGACATGGGTCCAATCCCTGGTCCGGGAAGATCCCACATGCCGCAGAGCAACTAAGCCCGTGTGCCAGAACTACAGCTCTAGAGCCTGCGAGCCACAACTACTGAACCTGTGTGGCACAACTACTGAAGCCCATGCGCCTAGAGCCTGTGCTCTGCAATAAGTCACCGCAACGAGAAGCCACCACACCTCAATGAAGAGTAGCCCCAGCTCGCTGCAACTAGAGAAAGCCCATGCGCCGCAGTGAAGACCCAAAGCAGTCAAAAATAAATAAACAAATTTATTACAAAAAAAAAAAAAAAAAACAGGCTCCACACTTCCACTGCAGGGGGCACGGGTTCGATCCCTGGTCAGGGAACTAACATCCTGCATGCCACGTGGCATGGCAAATATATAAATAAATAAATACATAAATAAATACAAAGAAAAAAAGCGGGAGAGAAAGCTTTTTCTTAAGTGAAATGCCAAATGATGAATGCAGAAGGAATGATGAAATTTTAAAAATTTTACCATCTGGTAACCACTGTAGTAATAACTGACTCAGGCACAAATCATCAATAGATGCTACAACTAGTAGGTAAAAAGTTGATGAGAAATGAACTATTCATATAGCCTCAAAGTATCATCTCACAAAATGTATAATGTTTACTTACTAGGAAGTGCAAAACACTTCCGAACTAACTTTAACTGAAGAGACACGAAAACTAAATGCAATGTATGGTCCTGGATGGTCTCTGAATTAGAAATATGAGGGAAAGGAAGAGGTTTTTCTGCTTTTGTTTTTGGAGGGGGGAGTGGGTTTTTGTTATCTTTTGGGTTTTTTGTTTGTTTGTTTTTACTGTAAAGAACATAACTGGAAGATCAGTGAAATCTGAGTGGTGTCTGTGAATTAGCAGTATTATATCAATATTTATTTCCTGATATTAATGAGTGTGCTGTGGTTCAACAGAAGAGTATCCTTGTTTTGAGGATACACATACTGATTAAGAGGTTACAGAGCCTTCTGTCTGCAATTTACTTCTCAAATGATTCAGAAAAACTGTATAGCTACATGGATATAGTGACAAAGATAAAGCAATTATGGTAAAATGTTAACAATTTACCATTAACAATGTGTAATCTCAGTGAAGAATATACTTGGCCAAACAGCAAATAAATACTAATTTCCAAAGGACTAAAATCATATAGCCCGTATTCTTTAACTACAATGCAATTAAATCTATAAGCCAATATTAAAAAACCTCACAGTTGAAAATTAAAAGACACACTTATAAATAACCCATGGATCAAAGAATAAAACCACAATGGAAATCAGGAAATAGTCTGAACTGTTACTGAAGAAATTCCAACCAAAATATTAGTAATCTGATGCCATCAATGTATAAGATAAAAAGATAATATGGTACACACCATGACCAAATTGTGTTTCATTTAAAAGCTACCTTTCTAATTAATGAAAGGTAGTTGCCAGGGGCTACAGGGAGGTAGAAACAGGAACGTCCTGTTTAAGAGTTCCACTTGGGGATGGTGAAAAAGTCCTGGAGATGGATGGCGGTGATGATATCACAACAATCAATATGAATGTACACTGAACTGTATGCTTAAAAATAGTAAAAATGGTAAATTTTGTTCCGTATTTTTAAAAAATTATTTATTTATTTATTTATTTTTTAAAGGCAAATCCATTTATTCATCATTTTTGGCTGCATTGGGTCTTTGTTGCTGCACACAGGCTTTCTCTAGTTGTGGTAAGTGGGGGTTACTCTTCGTTGTGGTGCACAGGCTTCTTATTGTGGTGGCTTCTCTTGTTATGGAGCACAGGCTCTAGGCACACGGGCTTCAGTAGTTGCAGCACATGGGCTCAGTAGTTGCGGCGCGTGGGCTCTAGAGCGTAGGCGCAGTAGTTGTGGCACACAGGCTTAGTTGCTCCACGGCATGTGGGATCTTCCTGGAGCATCGCTCAAACCCGTGTCCCCTGCATTGGCAGGCAGATTCTTAACCACTGCGCCACCAGGGAAGTCCTGTTATGTATATTTTACAATAAAAATTATATAAAATGAGCCCAAAAGAATAAAACAGCATTTTCTCATGGAAATTGATTAATGTAATTTATTATACTGACAGATTAAAGAAATAGCATATGAATACCAATAGATGCAGAAAAAGCATGGGATATAATTCAACATCCGCTCATTAAAAACTCTTTGCAACAAGGAATGGAGGGGAACTTCCTTAATCTGATAAATAGTGTCTACAGCCCTAAGATCACACGGTAGGATTCAACAGACTCCTGCCAGATCAGATAACACTGCACAGAATATAAAACCTTGCACCTTTCTTTTAAAATTCTACTACAATTATTTGAAATGTAAAAGACAGAAAAAGTAGTTATCTCTTCTGTGCTGATAAATATTGTTTTGATGTCAAGAACAATTACCTTAACAGAAAAGCGATTCTTCTAAGCTACTAACAGCAAAAAATGGCTTCAGATCAACAACTTTAAAATCAAAATGAGGGACTTCCCTGGTGGTCCAGTGGCTAAGACTCCACGTTCCCAATGCAGGGGTCCCGGATTCGATCCCTGGTCAGGGAACTAGATCCCACATGACGCAACTAAGACCTGGCACAGCCAAATAAATAAATAAATATATTTTTAAATAATAAATAAAATCAAAATCATTTTGAGCAGGAAGTTAATATCCAACAATTTTTTAAAATAGTACAATTCTGTTTTCTAGAGTAACCTTTTCCAAAAGAGTTGTCCTTATTAGAGGACTCAGCAGAAAACTACGCTCTTTGAAATTTGGCAGATTAGTGATATCTTTCTATAGCTAAAATGAATAACCAGGTACTACAACTTTGACATTTTTTTCAGACTAAACTCATTCAAGTCATGTTCTCTTCAACTGAGAAGGTTGGAGCCTGGTCTATCCATTCATTTGTGCCTTAGAGCAGGTGAACTCTTTCCTGATAACCATCTCAGTCCTGCCTGCAGTTGCTCCATGTAAACAGAGATGGAATCACCACCTATTCAAGGCACCACTGCTGTCTTCAGCCTTCTTTATTTTCAAAGTAAGTTGGATGTGTCACTAATCAGCAATTGTACTCATGATTTCAAAGTATTTTCCTAATTCAACAAAATTCAATTATGAGAAATGATGAGTAGAAAACTGCCTCTTATTTGGGCAACTGTGGACTCAGCTTAGAATAAGCAAAGCTGTAATCACTACTGCAGGATTTCTCAAATTTGAGAGATACAAATTACCTTTTAAAGGAAACAAAATTTTTAACACACCTTCAATGCTAATTAAAAAATTTTTATTAATGAATAAACGTAACACTGTGCTATTATACAGCTATAAAACCAAAACAAACTTATATAAAAATATAAAACCAGTAAGATTCAAATTAACAATATTAATAGATAACAATAGATTTAATGCTGAAATTAAATCACTAGTCACAACATGGCTATTGCATCACCTACTACAACAGTTTTCTTTTTTTTTTAAGCTTGGCATGCCTAAACACATACGTCATATAATACTAATTCTCCCATCACTTTCCCATTCAAACAACTGCAAACAAGTTGCCCAGCGTGCCCAGCACTACTTGGCCTTCCACTGACTGGTCCCACAAACTACTTACTTACAAATAAAGACATAGATAACCAATGATCCTAAACACACACACAAACATGGGCACTGAAATTGTGTGGCAATACTCAGTTACAAGGTGGGCAGTCATTCATATGCTTATAGTTCAGGTTACTGAAATTTTAAAAACTATTAGAGTCTACTCAGAGAAATTTCTCTTCAAAATATATCCAAGGACCCCCATTTGAGATACTGCATTACAGTATGACTGTAGAGGTTCTATTGAAAACATTCACCATATCACACAATATCCCATTTAAGAGGAAAATGCCTCAAACCACAGTGCCAGGAAAGGCTGTTTCTCACTACTGATGATGGTTTCTATCTTGTAAGTCAAGTGAATCTCTTGGAACCTTCGGCTAATATAACTTGAGAGCTCAGTATACAGTCTTCTTTAAATAACTGCATAGAATCTAATGGACTGCGCTACCATAATCAAGCACACACTATAAAAATCAAACATTACAAAAGAAAATACGCTGAACAGAAGGTATCCTTCCCACCAGGCATCCAGTTCCCCACTCCCCGGTGATCATTATTACTGACCAGCTTCTTTGGTGTCTTTCTGGAGAACTCCTAAATGCACTCTCTCTAGAAACACACACACAATGGTATTATATTTGTATCAGTAAATTACTTCAAATTCTCCTTAGAATGAGCTAGGCCATGAGTATTTCCTTCACTGGTCCTAATATTTTAGAAATTACAGTGGTTTTTTGTTTGTTTTTTTTTAGTTGTTTTTTGTTTTGTTTTGTTTTTATTGATTTTGGCTGTGCTGGGTCTTAGTTGCGGCATGCAGGATCTTCGTTGTGGCACTCGGGATCTTCGTCGCAGCATGCAAACTCTTAGTTGCAGCATGCGTGTGGGATCTAGTTCCCCGACCAGGGATCAAACCCAGGCCCCCTGCATTGGGAGCACGGAGTCTTACCCACTGGACCACCAGGGAAGTCCCAAAATTACAGTGTATTAGAATTAAATAATTTTAGGGATAGAAGGATGTTAAACCATCAAGTCCCTTATCACTTTACAGAGGAAGAAACTGTGACCGGGAAAGACTTACCTAAAGTCTCAAGGCTAATTAGTACTACCAGAAATAGAACTCAGGTCTGCTTACTCCAAACCCTTTCTTTATCCAAGGTGTACTCAAATTTCTTTACATTTTCCACAGTCATCAGGTGATTAATTTGTCTTAACCGTATGAAATTAGAAGCAAGAAGTTCCCCTTGTAACAGAGTTTTTCTCAGGGGATGAACGACTGATTATTTGCAATTAAGTCTGTTTAGTCACCATCGATACACAGATCTGTCTGCACCAAACACAGCAACATATTGGGTTGGCCAAAAACTTCATTCGATTTTTTTCCCTCAGATGGCTCTGGTAGGGCTTAGTTGTCTTTAACTTCAATTGAAACAATTTTGTCAGACTGTATTGTGACAGCTATCATATCAGCATGCATTTAAAAACAAAACTTATCAAAATTGGTGATTTCTCTGTAGCCATTTTAGTATTGAAGATGGAAGAAAAAAAGCAACATTTTCGGCATATTATGCTTTCTTATTTCAAGAAAGGGAAAAACGTAACTGAAACGCAAAAAAAGGTTTGTTCAGTATATGGAGAGGGTGCTGTGACTGATCAAACATATCAAAAGTGGTTTGTGAAGTTTCGTGCTAGAGATTTCTCCCTGGACGATGCTCCACGGTCAGGTAGACCAGTTGAAGTTGATAGCGATCAAATCGAGACATTAATTGAGAACAATCAATGTTATACCATGCGGGAGATAGCCGACATACTCAAAATATCCAAATCAAGTGCTGAAAACCATTTGCACCAGCTTGGTTATGTGAATCGCTTTGATATTTGGGTTCCACACAAGTTAAGGAAAAAAACCTTCTTGACCCAATTTCCACAGGTGATTCTCTATTGAAATGTAATGAAAATGTTCCGTTTTTAAAACAAATTGTGACAGGCGATGAAACGTAGATATTGTACAATAAAGTGGAACGGAAGACATCGTGGGGCAAGCGAAATGAACCACCACCAACCACACCAAAGGCCAGTCTTCATCCAAAGAAGGTGATGTTGTGTATACGGTGAGATTGGAAGGGAGTCGTCTATTATGAGCTCCTTCCAGAAAACCAAACGATTAATTCCAACAAATACTGCTCCCAATTAGACCAGCTGAAAGCAGCACTTGATGAAAAGTGTCGGGAATTAGTTAACAGAAAACGCATAATCTTCTATCAAGATAATGCAAGACCGCATGTTTCTTTGATGACCAGGCAAAAACTGTTACAGCTTGGCTGGGAAGTTTTGATTCAACCGCTTTATTCACCAGACATTGCACCTTCAGATTTCCATTTATTTTGGTATCTATAAAATTCTCTTAATGGAAAAAATTTCAGTTCCCTGGAAGACTGTAAAAGGCACCTGGAACAGTTCTTTGCTCAAAAAGATAAAATGTTTTGGGAAGATGGAATTATGACGTTGCTTGAAAAATGGCAGAAGATAGTGGAACAAAACAGTGAATAAAAAGTAAACAACTTTACTGTTCAATAAAGTTCGTGGTGAAAATGAAAAAATGTGTCTTCTATTTTTACTTAAAAACCGAATGAACTTTTCGGCCAACCCAATAATCGATCATCCCTAACATTCTTGGTAATTTCCAAGAAACAAAGTTGAAATTTAGGGTAGCTACACAGCCCTTCGAATCATCAAAAGAAAAAGAAATGTTATATTACAGAGCCCCCAGATTTTGGTATCGATACCTGTTCATCAGCAAACATGTCTGTTTACTATATGCCTAGCACTTGGCTCAATGTTGAACATCAATGTATTGAACACCTAATGGAATTAATAGACATGCTCAATACATAATTGTCCTCAATAAACTAACAGGAAATTAAGACATGAAAATGAGTAATTAAAATACATTGTGATCGGAACTTCCCTGGTGGCTCAGTGGATAACACTCTGCACTCCCAATGCAAGGCGCCCGGGTTCGATCTCTGGTTAGGGAACTAGATCCCACACGCATGCTGCAACTAAGAGTTCACATGCCACAACTAAGGAGCCCGCGTGCCAAAACTAAGGAGCCCAAGTGCTGCAACTAAGACCCCGTACAACCAAATAAGTAAATAAATATTTTTTTAAAAAACCAAAAAACATTGTGATCAATACTGTATTTGTTATACCAACCCTAAAAGGAGGAAAAAACAATTCCTAGGAGAATTCAGGAGACTTCCATAAGTGGGTGATACTTCAGCAGGGTCTAGAAGACTATGTAGTAGTGCAGTTACTTAAGTTTTTGTTTATTTAATGAATTCAGTTTCAAAGAGAAAGATAAACTAAATCATATAGGTACAGTCTTTGGCAATTACAGTGAAGGTTGCAAACTGGTAGCACACTGTGTTATAAAAATATTGAATATGAACTCTTTAGATAGGCCATGGAAACTCCAGTAAGACATATGACCCAAGAGATCTACTTCTCTCATTCATATAAGCTGCCCAGCTTCCAAAGACATATTTGAGTTTGCATCCCCCGACAAACTTAATGCCAAAGATAAGGGAGATGGAAAGAAGAGAGTAGATGAAAAAGACATCTTAAAAACCTTCTGAGTTTTCAAGCCATTACATGGGCTTACAGTTTCTTGTTTAAAGGTATTTTCCAGTTTTGGAATCAGAAAACTTACAAAACTAGGAAACGAACAGGAAAAAGAAGGAAATAATAAAAAGACAGCTTTAGATGCTGAGTGAGGTTAGGCTCACTGAAGAACTAAGGGAACTCACCTGCTGCCACCAAACTCAAAGTGCAAGTAATATGAATCCATGCCTCAGCAAAATTACATATTACTATACATCCTGGACCACCAAGATCCTTCTAAAACCATTAATCTGCATGTGTCAGTGTATGGATTATTATATAAGTGTCTGGATTATCACATAATATGATTAAGTGACTTGATAGAAATAGCACAAGGATCTATACCTAGATCAGAATTGAGACAGTCAGTAAGGTAATGCTCATTGGAGGAACTGATCCCTACCTAAGAAATTATAATGCAAGGTAAAAAAGAGGGAGATGGGCAGTCCAAAAGACAGAGGGTCTGAAAGAGCACAGCACAGTCAAGGATACGGGGAAAAGGTAAGGCTAAAAGGTTAAGAGGGGTTGGTCACAAAAACTTGCTCTGATAAGGAGTCTGGATTTTACCCAGAGGATTTTAAACTGGGGAGTGCTATGATTAGATAGGGAAGTCAAAAAGATCACTCTTGGCAGCAGTGTGATACATGACGTAGAATAAGGAAATAATAATGGGTAGACAACTAGGGAATCTGCAGCAGTCATCTAAATGAGAAGAAACCAGAACTAAGGGACAGAAGAGGTGGGGGAAAGCAGGCAAATTTGAGAAATATTAAAGGTAAAACAGATGGGAATGCAACACCAACCAGAAGAACAGTGTCATCCAAATTTCTGGTTTGGGTTACAGGGTTTTGTCATTCATCAAGACAGAGAATACAAAAGTAACACATTTAAAGGGAAGATGAGGTCAGTTCTGAGCCTGTTACAGGTGCCTGGGAAACAGTCCAGTGAAGATTACCAGTAGGTTGCTGGCTATCATCCAGCGCGAGGACGAATTTTCTCCTACTTAGCAAGGAGCTGGCAGCCGAAACCCTGGGCATAGGCATATGCTTCCAGGAACAATGTATAGGATGAAACACAAGAGGGCTAAGGATGTACTCTTTGGTAAGAGGCCTAAGGAAACTGAGGAGTGGCCAGAAAGGTAGAGAAAAACCAAGAAAGTGTGTCACAGAACTCCGGGGAAGATGGTTCAGGAAGCAAATGTTGTACGGTTTATCCCATTTACTCAATTCTTCTCCCTCTCTCTTCCCTCTCCCATCCTTGCCACATTTTCCCCCATTGAAACCCCAGGAAGATAAAAGTTACTCTGTGATCAATTATGCAGCTACACTGTATCCTGACCAACTACTACAGAGGAAAAACAAAATCAAGGTCATTATAATATTTCCTAACATTTACTGAAAGTTTACTACATGCTAAGAACTCTGCTAAGCACTTGGGGTGAACGATCTAATCCTTAAAACAAACATGCAGTAAAAGACTACTACTGCTGAACCCATTTATTAGGTGAGGAAACAGTCTCAGAAGGGTTAAGTATTAATACTTTGTCCATGTTCACAAAGCATGGCAGGTATGGGATATGAACTCTAGTCACTTCCAACTCCCCAAATTAAAATAACTATAAAGCCTGACAAGGAAAATATGAAAGAAATACAAAATCCAATCTGGGGACTTTCCTGGCAGTCCAGCGGTTAAGACTCCATGCTTCCAGTGCAGGCAGTATGGGTTGAATCCCTGGTCGGGGAACTACGATTTCCACATGCCATGCAACGTGGCCAGGGGGCGGAGGGGGGAGGAACTAATCTGATTCAAGGACTGGCAGTGTTTGACAGACTGACAGTATAAATGTATTTTAAATATCTAAGAAAATTTAATTCACTAACAAAGGGGTATGAAGGAATTTAATCAGTTAAGCTTGAATTAACATTAATTAAAGAGCAAGTGAAAGTTACTGTTCTTATTTCTATGTATAAATTACAATGCTTACAAGTACAATAACAAGACTAAAGAAAAACTAGGTTTTTAAATTTGCCACTTAAATAAATTGAACATTAATTTGAAACCCAAGTAATTTTTAGTCGTTTTCATGAACAAAAGCCCCACTCAGACATTACAAAACACACATAACTGAACTGCTCTGTTAACCACTACTTGCTCTACAACAGCATTCTTCAAAGTAGAACTTCTGAAAGCTAAGTGCAAGTGAATAAGCAGGAAATGTTAGTTGAAATGTCAAACTTAAGTAACTCTCACAGTATACGGGCATGACGCTTTCTGGAAGGTTTCACAAGTACTGTTCATAGTGCCTAGGGATGCCTCTGAGAAGGGGAACTTGGAAGATGAGGGAGAGAGAATTACCTTTTACGTATATTTTTAGTACTAACATTTGAATATTTTAACATGTACATGTATCATTCAAATGCATACATGATTTTAAATGAAGCAAATTTAAAAATATACACACTGGGGCTTCCCTGGTGGCGCAGTGGTTGAGAGACCGCCTGCCGATGCAGGGGACACGGGTTCATGCCCTGGTCCGGGAAGATCCCACATGCCGAGGAGCAGCTAGGCCCGTGAGCCATGGCCGCTGCACCTGCGCGTCCAGAGCCTGTGCTCCACAACGGGAGAGGCCACAACAGTGAGAGGCCCACGTACCACAAAAAAAAAAAAATTTTAAAAATAAAAAATAAAATAAAAATATACACATTGATTAAAAAACATAAAGCCATTATTTTTTCCATTTTCTAAAAAGATGCTTTCTCAAATTTACCTTCTCCTTCCCACCACAGTCAGCCACTATTGAGAATCACTGCCTCAGAGCTTCACAACTGCTACCAACAGCACTATTGCTAACTGGGTATGAACTATAGGAAGAAAAAGGATCTTCTATCACTTCCACCAACTAGTAGCAAGATCCTGGGCCAGGCTAACTCCCCAGAATGGAGAAACAGAGAAACACCAGTTGGAAGTCACTGTATATTCAGCCCCTGTTAACAAAGCAAGCAGGTCCAGGTGGGAAGCAAGGTGCGCTGGAGAGCAGTGGTCTCACAGACAGCAGCAGAAGCACTGATTCAGGAACTGGCCGCATTCGTTGAAAGGTGGGTAAAGCATTCAAATCAATCGAGGCATGGAAAGGGGCACCAGAACAGAAGCATTCCTGTGAAAGCTCTCCCCCACACTTCCCCACCTTTCCTTTTAGAGGAACACTGGAAGTCCTGGAACTATTCCATATACTGATGTACTGCTGATACACCAAATGGAAGACATTCTCTTTGTTAATGGGGTATTACTAATGCGTTTATAATACTGCATTAAGCCACCTGTCAACCAGTGTTTGAAAACTAATTGATGGTTATTTGTCAATCAATATTTGAGAACTCTTGAACAATTTATAGCAGCCGGGTTTTAACTTCTCCCCACACACAAAAGCTCAGTTCACTTTCAAAAAGCCAAAAATGTGGAACCCTACTAATGCTTCTACTGCTTAAATCATGCTTATCCACATATCTCCATTCCCCTATGCCTAGCCAGTCCAGAACACAATCAACCCTGGCCAAATATGCTCTAACAATCATGAAACTAGTCTCTATGCTCTGTCCAGTTCATTCTCCACAGTAATGACAATCAAATTTTTTGACTGCACACCAGTCAATCAATCAACACGCACATCCCCAACATGTGTTCACCAATAAATATGATAAAGATACTAATATATATAAATACTACAAAAAACAGTCATTCATTTCCAAATGTAATAATGATTGTAATAATGGTTTTTATATGGGAAAATATAAAAACCATTACTGCTATCACTAAGATGTTAATATCAACCTTGTTTTAAAAATATTTAGTGTGATCCATATGATCAAATATTTATTATGCTTGAAAAATCTCATTTTAATACTTTGTGACAAAGCAATCTGAAAGCCTGGTTTCAAATCAATACTTGGTTTTAATGGTTATCATAGTCCAAAAGAAATATGGGTCCAAAAGGAAGAAGCACTACGGTTGTGCTTACTAAAGAGTGGTATTTCTTTTTCCAACCCCATCCAATTATACAAACATTTCCCTTCAAATTTGGCTAGCAAATGTCTATCTTCCCTTGAAAAGGAAACGACTCTTGAAATTACTCTTGAAAACTAGTCAGAAGATTTTACTTTTTAAATTTCTAACAAATGGATGTGAAACCCACTAAAACTAAGAGCAAGAGTAACTCTATAATAAACCCTTATATACCTATTATCCAGCTTCAATGATTATCAGTAATGGTAAATAACCTACAACCCTCAGACACAATGAATTATCTTAGAGCGAATTCCAGACATCCTATCATCTCATCCATAAATACTTCAGTACATATCTCCAAGGGAAAAGAGTTTTTTCTTTTAATATAACTATACTATTATCATATCTTTAAAAACTTAAAACAATAGTTTAAAAATCATTTAATATATTAAGTGGTATTCAAATTACTCCCAATTGTCTCATAAATACCTTTTTACAGTTAATTTGTATGACACAGGATCTAATCAAGGTCTACACATTACATTTAGTTAATATGTCTCAAGTCTTTTCTAACCTGTAATAGTTTCTCCACTTTTTTTCTTGCCATTTATTTGAAGTAACTGGGTTCATTTGTCCTACTGGATTTCTCACATTCTGAATTTTCTAATTACATTCTATAAGCTGATTGTTAGATCTAGATGCTTAATTAGAGTCAGGTTTGATTTGATTTTGGTAGGGAAAGACTATTTCATGAATGGTGTTATATTTTTCCTATTGTACCACATGAGAGGAACATAAAGTTTGGTTGTACCCATTTTAGAGATGTTATGACTGATTAGAAGATTGTCATTCTGATTCTTCTATTATAAAGTTCCCTACTGGTTTTAATTGCAACTGATGATCAATGTCTAGGTCTTTTATTTCATTAGATCATCTGGAAATTTTTTTAGAAATACATTTGGAGATGTTTATCAGGTAAGAAATTTATGTTTCCAAGTTTTTCATGTGTAAAAATATGAGAGTTTTTATAGATGCAACAAAATCACAATGAGCCCATGAGTCACTGGGGAAATGCAAATCAAAACTACAATGAACTATCACTTCATACCACTAAGATAGCTACAGTCAAAAAGACAGCATAACAGGGGACTTCCCTGGTGGCACAGGGGTTAAGAATCCTCCTGCCAATGCAGGGGACACAGGTTCAAGCCCTGGTCCGGGAAGATCCCACATGCCGCGGAGCAACTAAGCCTGTGAGCCACAACTACTGAGTCTGCGCTCTAGAGCCCGCGAGCCACAACTACTGAGCCCACATGCCGCAACTACTGAAGCCCACGTGCCTAGAGCCCGTGCTCCACAACAAGAGAAGCCACCGCAGTGAGAAGCCCCCGCGCCGCGAGGAAGAGTAGCCCCCAGTCGCCGCAACTAGAGAAAGCCCGCACACAGCAAAGAAGACCCAATGTAGCCAAAAATAAATACATAAAATAAATTTTAAAAAAAAAGACAGCATAAATATTGGTGAGGATGTGAAGAAACTGGAACCCTTGTGCATTGCTGCTGGGAATGTAAAATGGCACAGGTGCTTTACAAAACAGTTTGGCAATTCCTCTAAAGTTAAACAGACCCATTTAACCCAGCAATTCCGCTCTATATCCAAGAGAAATGAAAACGTATGCCCGCACATGTACTTGTGCATGAATGCTCACAGCAGCATTAATCGTAATAGCCAAAAACTGGAAACAACTCAAAAATTCACTAACTGATGAATAGATAAACAATATATCTAAACAATGGATTATTTATTCAGCTATAAAAAGGAATGAATGAATTCATGCTACAACATGAATGAACTCCCCAAAACATTATGCTAATTAAAAGAAGTCAGTCAACAAAGGCCACATTTTATATGATTCCATTTATATAAAATGTCCAGAACAGGCAAATAGAAAGAGTAGGGGCTGCCAGAGGCTGGAGGGAGGGTGGAATGGGGAGTGAAGGTAATGGGTGCAGGGTTTCTCCTTGGTGTGATGAAAATGTTCTGAAATTAGATAATGGTGATGGTTGCACAACTCCACAAATACACTAAAAATCACTGATTGTACACTTTAAAAGGCTGAATTTTATAGTATGTAAATTATATCATGATAAAGCTTCTTTTTTAAATTACAAGGAAAATGTTATCCCATAGCATACTTGTAAGAAAAAAGACGTTACTTTCTCATTCACTGTTAAAATAACATCTTTACTTGAAGAGACAGATTAAGGATATTAACTTCTCAAATAATATTAGCTAGATAGCCATTTATCACAGAAAAAGTAGGCTTTTTTTTTTTGGTAGAAGTAAAATGTATAACATCAACAACTCCACCACAAGATAACCAACAAGATAACCTGCCTCAATAGTTCATGAAGAGGCAATGAACGCATTTCATTTTTCATTCAAGTGTATGTTCTGTTTACATTTAGACAATTATTCCATACAACATTGTTATGAAGGCAGTCATTTACTATTAAGAATGTTTTCTCCAGTATAACTTTCTCCAGTAGCTCACAAAAGAAGTGATTTTTCTTGGATTTCTTTTAATAAAGAGAATCTAGCAAATACTAAGGCATGCTAGAAGCTTCTATACTTTTAAAACTATGTAACAAACCTCCAACACTGAAAAATTTATTCTAATATTGCTTGTTCAAATCTTCAGCAACATTTACTACATCTTACAAGAGTATCTGCAAACAAAATTTAGTCTTAGTTTCTTGATATATTATTTTCCATACACTATATCAACCTTTTTGTGGGTGCAGGCAGTGCGGACAGGAGAACCTGCCAATGGTATGTGCCTTTTGCTCATTTATAAGAACAGAAAACCTTGAAATAGATACTTTAATCATTAGGCTAGTAAAATTATGTACAGCATCTGATTGAATAGCCTATGTCTTTTTTTCTTTTCTTTTTGGCTGCACCCCATGGCTTGGGGGGATCTTAGTTCCCCCACTAGGGATTGAACCTGGGCCACAGCAGTTAAAGCGCTGAGTCCTAACCACTGGACTGCCAGGGAACTCCCCAGGCTATGGCTTTAAACATCATTGGGGGAAAAGAAACATGCAGAGCTTCTCTTTATGCTCCAGATGCTTAGTTTTCAAATGTCTTGTTGTTAGTGATAGCCTCATATTTTACTATTTAATATCTCAGGTTCTATATAATCTTAAAACAAGATTCCTATAATGACAGAGGATGTAAGTCTATGTTTCAAACAGAGTTCTTGATACCTTCCAATGTAATACGAGCTGACTTATTTAATCTGACTTAATAGCTCACTGAGCGGGACTTCCCTGGTGGTCCAGTGGTTAAGACTCCAAGCTCCCAATGCAAGGAGCCCAGGTCTGATCCCTGGTCACAGAACTAGATCCCACATGCATGCTGCAAATAAGACTAGGTGCAGCCAAATAAATAAAAAAATACTAAAAAAAAAAAAAAAACTGCTCACCAGAACTTCATAATAGGAGCTAGACAAGGGTCAGCTCTGCCATTTTGTTTGTTTCCTTGTGCTTGCGTTATTAATATTTTCTTCAATCACTGGTTTCTTTGCAGGGATCTTTTTAAGCCACTTGTTCATTTTGTGAAGGTTAGTTTAATGAAAGCTGAATAATATAGACTGTTATCAATATGTTGCAATACACTGAAAGCAAATGTATATATACAGGGATTTCCCTGCTGGTCCAGTGGCTAAGACTCTGCGCTCCCAATGCAGGGGGCCTGGTTCGATCCCTGGTAGATCCCACATTCTGCAACTAAGAGTTCACATGCCGCAACTAAAGATCCCACATGCCACAACAAAGATCTCTTGTGCCACAACTAAGACCCAGGTCAGACAAATAAACAAATTTAAAAAAATTTTTAAATATATATACAAAATGTATATATACATCTCTGCTTGCTTACTGCAGGACTCCCCTCTTACTTCTGGACACCCAAACACTGTTTGACCTACAGACCCAAGAAGATGCCAGTGACAGTCCCTAAATGTAACGTTTTATCATTTTTTAGATAAAAACAATAAAAAGTTCAGCATCCCAGCATCTTATCCACCTCACTTGGAAAACTACTGCTCTGGATTGCAGCCACAGTGAACTTTTCACAACTGCAAATCAGATCAGTTCACTCCTCTTTTAAATCCTTCAATGGCTTAGCCCTGCCTTCACGATAAAGTCCAAAATCCTTACGTGGTGTATAGGGCCCTCAACTCTGGCCCCTGCTTCTCTCTAGTCCAGTGGTTCTCAACCCTGGCTGCATATTAGAATCACCTAGGGAATTAAAACATACATATACATATATATATACACGTAAGGTACCAATTCCTTCCTAGCTCAGGGTCTCTGTGTTGTTTAAACTGCAAGCATTGTTGAACTTCTCTGGTGCTCCCAAGACATCTTATTCTTCCCCTTTGATCACATCTATAATTACCATCAGGTGATTAATGTCTGCCTTCTGCATTAGCCCATAAGGACAGACATCACATCCAAGTTACTGGAGTATCCAGTTATCTGGAGTATCCCTAACTACCAGCACAATGTCTGGTATTTTCTACTGAACAGCACCCAGTTTTCTATTTCATACCAGTATGATCTTATCCTAAATTTCCAAAATATTTCTGGCCTATCAACCATGTCTTTCTTCATAAAAAAGTTGACTTTAGCTACATAACACTTGGATATGATATAACACAGCACCATACTTCATTCAAAATCTAAATGAGCTACTAAAACTCATTTAGTAGCTCATTTAGATTTTTTTCTAAAGTTTTTCTAAAGAAATGTAAATTAAACCTAACTCAAAGTACTATTACATTTCTTTTAAATTAACAAAATCGAATATTAGGTTTTTTTAAATTTATTTTACTTTCGGCTGCGTTGGGTCTTCGTTGCTGCGTGTGGGCTTTCTCTAGTTGCAGCAAGTGGAGGCTACTCTTCATTACGGTGCACAGGCTTCTCACTGCGGTGGCTTCTCTTGTTGCGGAGCATGGGCTCTAGGCACGCAGGCTTCAGTAGTTGTGGCACACGGCTCTCAGTAGTTATGGTGCACGGGCTTAGTTGCTCCACAGCATGTGGGATCTTCCCGGACCAGGGCTCGAACCCGTGTCCCCTGCATTGGCAGGCAGACTCTTAACAACTGCGCCACCAGGGAAGCCCAAATACTAAGTTTTGTTTGTAACAGCATTGGCTGTATTGTCAGGAAATAGGGCCACAAAAATTGCTGATGATGTTGTAAACTAGTTCAACCTTTCTAGAGAGCAATTCGGCACTGAAACCATATTCTGATGCAGTGAACCCATTTTAGGGGTAAGAGTGCAAGAAAATAATCCAAAGGAAGTATTTGAACAAGGGTGCTCAGAAGTACCATTTATAATAGTAAAAAGGAGAGAGAAAAGGAAAATAAAAAACGATCGCACAAACTACAGCTATCAATGCATAGAATACTATTCTGTGATTTAAAATAATAAACAAAATGAGTAAATATAAAATATTTGATGTTATTCAAGAAAACAAAAATCATATGCTGTATTTACTTTACTCGCCATGTACATATAAAAGGTTTTAACTATAAAAAAAAAACTATGCCTATACACTGACACAAATGGATATGAATTTAAAGTAAATACAATTTCACATTTAATGGATTCTCTTTTCCAGAGAGAATATATTAAAACAAATTTTAACACTGGGTTATTTGAGGGTTTGTTGCTCAATTGTATTGTTAGTGTTATATTATTGCTATTTTTGTTGTACTCAGACTCACTAAAAAAATTTCTTCAAATTTGTCATTTGGGAACATATTAGTTATTACATTAGAAGTAAAAAGACAAGATTGTATATTTGGCCAGATTCCTGCTTATAACTTAAGCTTCACCTGCACCTCATTTTTCCCACATGAAGGTGGAGAAAAACAATGCAACAATGTTTACAAACTGACTCTGAGAACCTCCAATGAAAGATGCTGGGCAAATACAAATATCAGAGCTGCTTAAAAAAATCACCACCACCCAGTGTTTCGCACAAGTCACTTTATCCTTCTGAGACTCAATGTCTCCTTCTGCAGATAGAAAGAAATAGGCTAGAATCACATGAGGGGAGGAGGTTAGGTGAGGGAAAAGCACCTGAAAAAGCAGTCTATCTGAAAAAGCATCCCAGGCTACCCTGATAAATACTCTGATGAAGATCTGTTTGAGGTCCATTCACATTTTTGCAAAGAGGATAAGTTAGTACAACCCCCTCCAAGGGGTGGTAATTTGGCTACATGTCTACAAATTTAAAATGCACAGGTATCCTTTGACCCAGTAATTCCACTTCTAAAAATATACAATTCAGGGGCTTCCCAGGTGGCGCAGTGGTTGAGAATCTGCTTGCTAATGCAGGGGACACGGGTTCGAGCCCTGGTCTGGGAGGATCCCACATGCCACGGAGCAACTAGGCCTGTGAGCCACAACTACTGAGCCTGCGCGTCTGGAGCCTGTGCTCCGCAACAAGAGAGGCTGCGATAGTGAGAGGCCCGCGCACCGTGATGAAGAGTGGCCCCCGCTTGCCACAACTAGAGAAAGCCCTCGCACAGAAACAAAGACCCAACACAGCCAAAAATAAATAAATAAAAAATATACAATTCAGGTAATTTTACACATGAGCTCTTAACAAAGTATGTAGAAGGATATTCATTATAATGTTGTAATAGAAAAACCTGGAAACAACTTAAATGTTGTTTGATCCAAAAACTAGTTACAAATAATAGTGCAGCCAAACAATGAAATAAGTAAAAGAATATCAATAAAATAAAAAGAATAAATAGCTCTATATGTACTAACATATAATGATTTCCTAAGTTAAGTAATGATTTTCCTACATTAAGTAAAAAAGAGCAAGATATGGGAATTCCCTGGCAGTCCAGTGGCAAGGACTCCGTGCTTTCACTGCAGAGGGCCCAGGTTTGATTCCTGGTCAGGGAACTAAGATCCTACAAGCCAAGCCGAGCAGCAGTGAAAAAAAAGAAGAGCAAGATGTGACTGGTATGTACCATGGGGTAGGAGTACGGATAGGCAGATACATGTTTATACAGGAATAGTGTCTATGTAAAGCCACAGAAACTGGAAACTTCAACCATCTCTGGGGAGGTCAGGGTAGAAGGGAGGCATTTCTCTATACATACGCTTTCATACTGCTGGAATTTTTTCTCATAAGTATGACCTGTGCCCAAAACTCAGCAGTATTCTCTTTAGGCCTCACTCTGGGTCTAAGAGGCTATGATTCTGCCTCTGTGAAGCCTCACCATTGCCTCCTAAATTGGAAGGGTATTAACATCTGGCCCCATACTGCCCCTGAATGACCTTTCAAAAGCCTGGTGTGCCCAAGTCCCTGACCTCCTTTATCTTTTAGTTTTTTAATTTATTTTATTTTGTTTATTTTTATTTTTGGCTGCCTTGGATCTTTGTTGCTGTGTGCGGGATATCTCTAGTTGCGGCGAGTGGGGGCTACTCTTCGTTGTGGTATGCGGGCTTCTCATTGCAGTGGCTTCTCTTGCTGTGGAGCACAGGCTCTAGGTGTGCCAACTTCAGTAGTTGCGGCGCACAGGCTCAGTAGTTGTGGCTCGTAGGCTGTAGAGCACAGGCTCAGCAGTTTTGGTGCACGGGCTTAGGTGCTCCGCGGCACGTGGGATCTTCCCGGACCAGGGCTCGAGCCCGTATCCCCTGCATTGGCAGGCGGATTCTTAACCACTGCACCACCAGGGAAGTCCCCCTGACCTCCTTTAAAATCCCCCTTTAAAGTCTCCACTGCCCAAACTCTAACACAGCACTTACAGCCCTTCAAGCCAACCTAATCTCATCTCCCACCCTTCTTCCCTCTACCCTATCCAACTACGTTTAACCTCTCCCTGCTCCCCAAGGACAATGGGTTCCTTCCACCTCCAAGCCTGCCTGTGCTGCTCCTTCTTTCCTGTATCCTGTCCACCATACATAAACTCCTATCTATCCTTCATGACCCAAAGGCTCCCTTCCAGTCAAGTTTTCTCAGACCACCCAGGGAGGGAATGCTGTCTATACAGCCAGGCAGATACTCTGGAACTAGACTGCCAAGATTCAAATCCTGAGTATTCCCTCGTCTGCACACTGTATGGGCTCAGTTTCCACCCTTGTCTAGTAAGAATCAGCCACCACATGATGGTAGAAAGAATTATATAAGATAATTCGTGGAAAGCATTTATTACCTAGCCTGACACAAGGCAAATAAAAGGTATTATTACACTCTCATAGTACCTGTGACATAAGTATTTGTATCCACTTGTCCTGCATTAAGCTGTGAGCCCCTCAAAGGTAAAGATGTGACTTCCTCACTTTTATTCTGTATGCCAAGCACTTCACCTGGCAAACAGAATACATGTGAACGTACTTCAGTCAGAGGACTGGCTTTTCTGGTTTCTGAATTTCACCTAGGTGGTAAATTAGTGTCTAAAAGGTACCCAGTGAACAGCCTCCTAGATTGTACCCTGCCTTACAGTACGCACATAGCCAGGCCACTTCAGGCAGGCAGAGGTGAAAAAGAGATGGTGGGGCTTTTAGCCTTTCAGAGACAGTCAAGCAGACTGAAGGCCAGTGGGATATGAGACCGGCCAGCTTCTGCCTGTTGATTACTTATGGGGGCTGGATGGGATGGACATGAAGAGATGGGGAATCAAGATACTAAAAGTCATAGGTGTGCACACCAAGCAGGAAACACTCAGGAAAGATTCTCTCAGGGGACTTCCCTGGTGGTGCAGTGGTTAAGAATCCGCCTGCCAATACAGGGGACACAGTTTCGATCCCTGGTCCGGGAACATCCCACATGCCACGGAGCAACTAAGCCCGTGCGCCACAACTACTGAGCTTGCGCTCTAGAGCCCGCGAGCCACAACTGCTGAGCCCGTACGCCGCAACTACTGAAGCCCATGCACTCTAGGGCCCATGCTCCACAACAAGAAGGCACGGCAATGAGAAGCCCATGCACCACAACAAAGAGTAGCCCCACCTGCTGCAACTAGAGAAAGCCCACGCACAGCAACGAAGACCCAACGCAGCCAAAAAAAAAAAAGATTCCACTGAATTTAAAAAAAAAAAAGATTTTCTCAGGAAATGGGTACCTGGAAGTAAACATAAGTGGAAGAGATGGGACAGGACCTGTAAGACAATCGGGAGGAAGAAACCTCTCAATATGGAAGATGAACAGTTGAACAAGGCACAGCTCCTGCCCTCATCAAGCTTCTCAAATGAGAAGGGCTTTAAAGGAAGAGGTGGAGGTTGGCAGGTAAAGGTGGGGAGGAAAGAGGATCACACAAGCAAAAAAAGAGGCAGTCAAGCAATTCTGATTGGCCAGAGAGGGGGATGAAAGGAAGGAGAATTGAAGGATTCAGCTAAAAGTAAAAGAGTAAGTTGAAGCAAGACTGTCAAGTGCCCTGTAGGACCTGTTAAGGCATTTTGGGCTTCATTCACCCTATGGGAAAAGGAAAGTGAGGGAGTTTTAAGTAAACAAGTGAAGCATCAGATCTGTGTTTTGTAAAGGAGTGGCCAGGCAGGAAGATGTTCACCCATCTTCCACCACCAGTCCTCTCCTTGCCCACCATCTTCTGGTTCTAGAGCTGCCTTAATGGCAAGCAGGTGGCAAGAGAAGAGATCTTTCAGGAGATGTGACTGGTTCTAGAGCAGGGATCCCTACCCTGGGCAAAGGCTTCTGAAGGCATTCACCCTCCTAGAGAGGTTTTAAACATTCCTATTTTCCTGTCTTACAAACATCATTCACTGACCTCAAAAAAAAAACAAACCCTCAACATTAGGCTCAGCTCTGCCATTATTATTTTTATCTTCAGGAAATACAATTAGGAACTAATTTTTCAAAAAACGGTATTCTTTGTGTTATTCACCAAAAGTAAAAAAAAAAAAAAAAAGGAGGAGACCTGCATTCCCAATTGGCTCATTTTAAATTCTGGGCAGCTCTGAGCCCCTGCTTCCCTTCCTAAGCGGCCTCAACTGTAGGGAGTGGACGGTAAAGAGAGGGGCCCGGGGAAGAAAAGTTGGTCACTGTAAGAGCAAATTTTCTCGTGCCAGGAGTTTTCCTCTTTCTTCCCATTAAATGGACCTGAGCAAATTCTGTTCTCGCTGTCCAAATTTCTTCTTTCAGAATGAACTATGGCAGCGCCCCCGCCCGACCCCAGGAGGACACACGCAAAGTTCCTGGGCAGTAGAGAGGGGTCGGCGCCCGGGCCGGCGCGTTTCCGGGGACACCCCCCACCCCACCCCACCCACACAGACGGACAGCGTTTCCGGGGACACCCCCCACCACACACACACACACACAGACAGCGCAAGGATGTGGGATCCCTGGAAAGCCGGATGGATCCGGCCCGGAAAAGAGGGATTTGGGATCGGGCCGGGGACCCCTCCCACCCGCTCCCGGGAGCCGCCCCCCCACCTCCGGAGCCCGCCTGGGCGGCGGCAGCCGCGAACACTCACCGAGTCCGGCGTTGGGCGGAACCGCTGGGGACGAGGACGGCGGCTCCGCCTCTGTGCCGCGGCGGCGTCTCGGCCCGCCACACGCCCTCAGGGCCGCCGCCCGGCCCACGGCTCGGAGCCCCGCGGCGGCGGCGGCGGCCTCGCCTCCATGGCGAGGGGAAGCGGCTGAGGGGCAGCGGCTGAGGGGCTACCAGGCGGGCGGCGGTGATGGCGGCGGCAGCCTCGGGTCCGAGCTGGAACGCGCGCGCGCGTCTCTGTCAGCGCCGCACTCGCCGCAGCCTCGCTCCCGACCCGGCCTTGGCTGTAAAGAGCCTCCTCATTGGTGGTTCAGAGACGGGCGCTGGTTGGCCCAGACAGAACGGGCGTCTCCTGGCCCTCCTGGGTCCCGCCCTTGCGCGCCTCCGAGCGCTCTCTCGCCTGCCAGCCTGGGGCGTAAGGCCGGGTCTCACTGTCACCGTCTCACTGATGGCCTGGGAGATGTGCACCCCAAGGCAGCGCACATGGACCCTGGGAGCACCGGCCGACCGTGCACCAACACCGTCCGCCTCTCTACTGTCCCACCTCCCTGGATGTGGGCCTTCTTCCCAGTTTACAGATGCGGAAACTGAGGCCAAACACAAGTTACACCAATGTCTAGCGATCAGGGCGGCCTGGAACTCAAAAATCGTCTTTCCACTCCTGTCTCCAAACGGGTTCCCTCGAACTCCCCCCTCCCTTTTTCTAATTGGTGCAAGGTATTTAAAGGACGGAGGCTCTCAGTGGGGAGGGAGAGGAACCTGCAAAACCGCTAGAAGAGGCCTAGCACCGTGGCTGTGGTCTTCCATCAAGTCAACCTAGCCATCCCCACTCGAGCCCCAGGGAAATCTCCCCAGCTTTCCAGATGCGCATATCCGGGCCTGGCTTGCACCGAGCCGGGTAGAAACACGACACACGGTGCTCTGCGGTGGGGGTGTTTGCGATAGGCCTGGCGGGGAAGAGGAGGTTCAAAGCGCCGAAAGGACCGGGAGATGCGTCTCCCCCTGAGGCCAGGGACCGGGGACCGGGTGGGAGGTGCGGAACTCCTCCCCAGCTCACCCCGCCGCACGTGGCCACCTCAAAGCCATCGGTTGGTATGCCCGGCAACAGCGGGTTCCCAGGCTGCAGGACTTCAGGAATCGCTGAAGGCCGATTACACAGTCGTGGTGGGTGCCGGGTGAGACACTCCTCAGGTTGTAGTCCCCACGCAGGGTCCCACGGACGCACCGGGACCCGCACAGGGGGAGTGGCGGGGAGTCTGTAGGCTGGAGAAAGATTGTCCAGCAGTGTGCAAGCGGAGCTTGCTGGGAGACCCTTCATTCCTGACCCGCAGCCTGAGCTGCCTGGAGTTGCCGGTGGCGAGCCTCCCTCTCCCGTCCGTGGCCCGGAAGACAGTCCCACGTTCAACGCGCCCCATGGCAAGGGTCTGTGGCTGGTTGCAATCCATTTGCATGGCGGGGACATTTAGGCGAAGGAGCAGAAGCCCACATCAGTGACCACCTCCACTCCCCACTACCGCCTGCAGTTGGGGCGTCAATTTGGAACTCTATGCACCCCGCTGCCCCGATTTGTGGAATAAGCGTGTGCTGACCAGAGCCACGGACTGGGAATACCGGGTGCGGCGGGCGTCCTTCGGGGCATCCCCTCCCCAGCAGGGAAGTTCCTCCCTGAGTAGGAATTGTGTCTCCCACTCCCTCTCAGCAGGGCTGGCCCAAAAGTGTTGTGAAATGACCTAATCCTAGACGCCTCTGCCCGACAGACACTCCAGCCCAAAGACCCAGAGGCCACACACCCAGTCTCCTGTTAGAGCCCCAAGGGCGGCGAATGAGGGCAGGTCCTTATATATACCAACCACTTAGTTACCCAGAAAGTAGAAAAACTCCCTCTATCCACACACTGAACTGCCAAGGTGAAAAAGCCTGAACTCAAGGGTTTGGAAACCCTGAAAAATAATGACTGTGAGTGCTGGAGATACCTGGGTAGCTAGGATAGCAGTAGGCTAGAACTAATCTCCACCAGGCTTGCCCTACCTACATCTGACCTACACTACTATTTCTTAGTATGTTTCTTTTGGTTTATTTTTTTATTTATAGTTTTACTTATACTACCATAAAAGGGTTTCCCATGCTACTTATATTTCCTAACCTACATTAATATAAATATATATTAAAATAAAAAGCATTCATCCTTGAGGTCATCTGAAGGATCCCCACCAGATCTGACTACACTTGGGAAAATGCTGTGGTTGGGTGTGGTAGTCAGAGAGCCCTGGGGTTCAAGCCTTACCACTGGCTGCTTGACCCGAGTCTCCCTCTGCTACTCTTCCTGGAACCTCCCAAGGCTGTACCGAGAATTACAGGCATGTGCAGTTTGGTAAGTAACCCATCCTCAGGAAATGCAGTTCCTTCTCTCCATGAGACAGCTGCATTGGGGTCAGAGCATTTGTGGTGTGTGTGCAGGGGTGACAGGACCTCACACCAAGGAGAGACAGGGCCTTGCATATTCCATCCTGGGGACCCTGAGAAGGAAATTTCAGTTTGGCGACCACACAGACCCTATTTGCAGTGGGAGAGGACAGAGTCCCATCCTCAGCTGCCCACCTGTGGAGACCTGCCCAAACTCCCCATCCTACCTGATGCCCAGGGTGTCCACAGCTCCACCCATCACCACAAGGCAAAGGGCTATCTTCCAAGAGGAGACGAGAGGAGAGGAAAGGAACTGAAAGAGGGTGGGGAGGCAGTCTTCTGCTCCAGACCCTGCTTTAGTCCCAGCCCAAAGGAGCACACACCTAGCGGTAGGCACTTGTCAGCCACCCCACAGGTGCCCCAGAAGTCACAGGTTTCATGAGAGAAGGATTAGACTAGAAGGAGAACTGGAGGGTGTGAGTAAAGGACTCCTGTTTCTTTAGGCAAGTCACTTCCCCTTTCAGGGCCTCCTTTCCCCATCTAGTAAATGGACCAATGAGTCATTTGTTCAACAAATACTTATTAAGTGCTGCCGACCATGAGCTGGACACAGCAGGGAATAAGACAGAAAAGGTCTCTGCTCTCAGGAACTTACAGTCTAGATGGGGAGACAGACAATAAACAAGTGAACAAAAAAATTTCCTAAATGCTCTAATGAAAATAAAGCAAGGCAGTATGATACAAAGTTGAAGTAAATGAGAGCCAAGTGACTTCCCAGGCCATTCACTGTTCTATTCCCAAGGGTCATTTGCCGGAGTTTTGTACCTAGAAGAAACTGCAGCCCCCTCACCCTGAGAAGATGGCTTATAGGAGCCTTTGCCCCAACTCTCACTCCAGGGATATCCATGGATATCCTAAACCAGAAGAAATGTTTCCAAATTCTCTGCCCCCAGGCCCAAAATCCTGGTCCAAGGCTCAATCCTAGTTCCTTCCATTGGCCACGATGACCCTACCTGTGACTGTAGGCCCAGGCCTGCTGTGCAAATCGCTCAGGGTAGAGAAGGCATTTTACACTAATTACAGTTGAGCAACCAAGGATTTGAAAAATAAATCTTAGTTGTTTTTTTTTTAATTTTTTTGTGCAGCAAACTAGTTGTTTTTAATATATCACTATTTAGGGACTTCCCTGGCAGTCTAATGGTTAAGACTCCAGGCTTCCAATGCAGGGGTTGTGGGTTCGATCCCTGGTCAGGGAAGTAAGATCCCACATGCCACATGGCATGGTCAAAAATAAAATAAAATAAAATAAAATCACTGTAAGTGTATAAGTGAGTTTGTCAAAACTCAGCAAACGTACAATTAAAAGCTGAGCATTATATATATTTTGCCTGAAAAGAAAAAATTGCACACAAATAATGAACTCCGGTTAATGAAATGCATTCTTAAGTATTTAGAGGGAGGTACTATACCAATGACTGCAACTTACTTTGAAATGCATCAAAAATAAGATGGATTAATAAAATGGATAGAGGAATAGAGAGATGTATGCAAATTAAGCATAGTAAAATGTTAATGGTAGAATCCAGGTGGTGGGTATACAGGTGTTCACTGTAAATTCTTTCAACTTAGCTGTATGTTTTTAAGTTTTCAGGATAAAATGTTGGTGGGGGGAGATCAAAGTTTATCTTTACTAGAAGGTACACAAAACTGCTTTTAATTTTCAAACAAGTCTCCCCATGGACAATTCCAGTGCTTCTCCACATGCATACACACTTTTTATAAAGTTGTAATCACTGTTTGTATGTCATCGTTCTCACATATTTCTAAAACTTCACATGTACAGTGCTTTTTTTAAATTAATTAATTATGGCTGCGCTGAGTCTTCGTTGCAACACAAGGGCTTCTCTAGTTGCAGCATGTGGGTCCTAGAGCGTGCTGGGCTCAGTAGTTGTGGCCCGCAGGATTAGTCAAAGCATGTGGGATCTTAGTTCCCCAACCAGGGATTGAACCTGGGCCCCCTGCACTAGGAGTGCCGAGTCTTAACCACGGGACCACGAGGGAAGTCCCTACATGTACAGTGCTTAGAGTTTGTATATCATATGAGTAAATATGCTGTATGTTTGAGGACACAGGCTTTTATTGTGTACATTCTAAATGCACTGCCCAGGGCCCCCCTTCCAGAGAAAGAGGACTGGGTTGGATGGTTAAAACCCTTTTTCTAGTTAGAAAAGCTGGAGAAAGCATTGGTTAAAAGCACTGAAGGGAATTCCCTGGCGGTCACGTGGTTAGAACTCCACGCTTCCACTGCCGGGGGCACAGGTTTGATCCCTGGTCAGAGAACTAAGATCCCACATGCTACACAGCGTGGCCAAGAAAAAAAAAAGGCAATGAAGAGCTACCAGGGCAGTGGAGAACTGTGGGGGCAAGACTGAGGAGGAAAAAAATCCCAGAGTGACCCCAGTATTGGGAACCTCCTTTCCTTTCCCTGAAGGTGTCTGCTGATTCTAAGAGGGAAGGCTGATAGATTGTGCCAGACTGTGATTCCAAAAACTGGCCAAATTTCCAGTTTTACACACTCTTCCAGAGCCTTGCTACTCCTCTATCAAAAGATGGCATCGGGGCTTCCCTGGTGGCGCAGTGGTTGAGAGTCCGCCTGCCAATGCAGGGGACACGGGTTCGTGCCCCGGTGCGGGAAGATCCCATATGCCGTGGAGCGGCTGGGCCCGTGAGCCATGGCCGCTGAGCCTGCGTGTCCGGAGCCTGTGCTCCGCAACGGGAGAGGCCACGGCAGTGAGAGGCCCGCGCACCGCAAAAAAAAAAAAAAAAAAAAAAAAAAAAAAAGATGGCATCTATTTCCCCTTGGAATTGGATGGGGTAGGTCCATGTAACTGCCTTGACAAACAGAATATGGCAGGTATGATACTGTGTGACTTCCAAAACAAGGTTAGGGAAGGCAGTACAGCTCTATGTGGCTCTCCTGGGATGCTACCCTTGGGACCCAGATGCTATGTCGTGAGGCAGGTGTTATGGCTGACAGAACTAAGGTTCCGGTCAACAACCAGCTTCAACTGCCAGACATGTGAGTTGCCAAGCCCTCAGATTCTAGTCCCTAGCTGTCAAGTCACCCCCAAACTTTGAGTCTTCCAGCTGATGTCCTAGACATTGTGGAGCAGACAAACCATCCCTGTTTTATCCTGTTCAAGTTCTCTAAGTGGTGAGAATAACAAATGATTATTTTACAATTTGATTTATATCCCCTCGCAGGATTTTCACAAACTTACATTTACAAATCAGGTGGAGGAAGAAAAAGAATCAGAAACATCTTAGCAAGCTTGAGTCTCACTCTTTTTAAGCATAGCCCTAGGGGCGTCAAAGAGGGGAAAGCCAGATGTTCCAGGGAGGCCTACCTTCTCTCTGGGCTTTGGTTTCCTCCTTTGTCTTCCTTCAAGACTTAACGGGGGCAACAAAAAGAAAGGTAATGCCCTCAGTGTTGGGTAGGGGCGCTGGGGCATGAAGCCAAAGTGCACTGGAGTACAGAGGCTAGAGGCAGAGAGCCTGGAGGGCCACGAAGGCATTCCCACTGACCAGGGGCAAAGCCTCCATTGAGGGGAGTGGGGAGCCAGGGGTCTCCAGTTTGCAGTTCTTCCTTGACAGAACTGCCAAAAGGAGAATTCCATTCTCCTTTTCTCTTCAGCCCAGAGACCACTCAGAATTGCTCACCACTATCCAAGGGGCAGGGCTTCCAAAGGCTCCTCCTTGATCCCTCCAATCCAATGGCCACATGCCTCTCATTAGTCCTCCAATTCTCACTGTAGTGCAAACCAGGAGGGCCTTCCTTCAGGATCCCCTGCTCAGAGGGCCTGATTTCAGGTCCAGCTGAGTCATCCCTCCTCTGTCACAACAGCCAAGGAGAAGCTCTAAGACTCCCAAATGTCCAATAAGGTTTCAATTCCCATCTTGCCACATACTTGCTCCCCCGTCCTCGATCCTCTTCTGTAAGATGGGGTGATATTAACTATCTCACAGGGCTGTCTTGTGGAATAAATGAAAACAATGGTAAAGTGTTTAGCATGTTTCGTGTGTGTGTGTGTGTGTGTGTGTGTGTGTGTGTGTGTGTGTGTGTGTGTGTGTGTGTGTAATGCTTTTCAGTGTGGTTCTTGATGACTTGGTGCTTATTATGTTTTGTGCCACCTTTCCCCATAATCTTCCTAGGGGCTGTGGGCTTGAGAGGACTTTCCTTGGTAACTGTGGAGAGGGGTCTGTAAATATCACTGGAGAAGCTCCCTCTCCAGTACCCCACAATCAAACACATGGTTCTGCTGAGGTATCTGGAAGGTTCTGCCTCCAGCTTGCTTTTGCTTAGAATGGACTTGCATAGACAAGTACTCTAAAATGTTTCGACTTTATTTACAACCAGAACCCTCATTCTCACCCCAGCTCTTCGGGCTTTGCTCTGGGGTAAGAGCTAGATGAGCAGTGACACTTCTGCCAGGCCCAGGGCTTGCGGAGATGAGCAGGTAGGCCCCTCACTTCTTCTGGGCTTGAGCCCGGGCCCGCTGAATCTTGTCAGCCGTGGCCCCATCTGTGGCTCCAGTGCAGTGGGACAATACGAGGCTCATCTCTGCCTCATTCCGGTGCTCGATGGCAACGTCTGCAGCCTGAGCCACGTCCCTGGGGTTTCAGCAGGAGGGGAGATGGTATTGCGCTGCCCAAGGGCACAAACCATGCCTCTCATCAGCCCACTGGCTCAGCCACCCAGCACCCTTAGGGCTCTCAGCAGACGCACCCAACGAGAAGCAAGGCCTTGACCTTCTGCTCGGGACCCACGCGGGAAGCATACTTTTTGGCTTCATATTTGTTGTGTTGTTTCATGCAGATTTCCACAAAGGGCTTAGGAGAGGGAGAGGGTGGAGAGGGAAGATAAGGCAGAGACCTCCTGTTCTCTCTCTTATGAGCAAAGTCCATTGGATTTATTATCCCAATGTATTTTATATACCCTTCAGTCTGTATAATGCCCCCCCCATTCCCACCCAACATACACATACAACAGTTGTGATCTCAACATTCTTTGGGCAGAAACAACCTACCACAAAGATCTGTTAGAGCTTTGGGACCAATTATTTCCATGTGTCCACTCCACCATCCACTGCTACTCACTCACAGCAGGCACCTTCCTGCCCTCCCAGGGCCTGAGTTTTCTCTCATGGCTGCCCTTATCCCACCGACCCACCACACCTCTGAACCACCTGCCACAGAAAACAAACCCCTCAACATCCTCCACTGCCTCACATATGTGCCCTCCCTGTGCCCCTCCCTCCCAAACAGGACTTTCCTTCAGGCACGTGGTGTCCCTTGTGGCCCTCCTTTGGGAAAGCAGCTCATTCTCCCTCCCCCTCAACATTTGCAGGCAGACTCAGGCCCATCCTCCCATGTGCCTGGCCCAGGAAGCTCCCACTAGCTCTGCGGGAGAGCTGAACAGATGTGTGAACAGACTGTCTGAGCCTGGCCCTCTCCCCAGTACTACCTCACCGGAGGTGGGGTAGAGGGAGGGCCCCATCTCACCAGGTAGCCGATGGGTGATTTCTTGCTCTTAGAAAACTTCTCTAGCTCCTCCCAGTCTTCCAGATCTGCTAGGGCGGTCAGCTTCAGCCACCAGAGCCTGTGGGAAAGTTGGGGATGGAGGTGTTCCAGGAGGGGCAGGGGGTCCTGGGACCTATAGGCACACCGGGCCCTCATCTACCTCTTGTCAGGGATGCGGAAGTCACGTGCCAGCTGCTCCGCACGCTTGTTTTGGCCGCTGAGGATGAGGGTGGTGACCGTGTCGTGTACAGACAGGTCTAAGAACCGGCCCCCCAGCTCATCTTCTAGGCGTCGCTGCAGCCGTAGGAGCCGCATTTGATCCTCTGTGGCCTGGGGACAGGGATAAGGCAGGACAGGGATGAGAGGGACAAGGAGGGAAGACTGGGAGGGGAGGAGAGGAGGTTGTTAGAGAAGAACGGGACAAACCTTGGCTGCGAACTCATTCTTGGCCTTGTAGAATGCGTCGGCTGCCATCTGCAGAGCTGCGACTCGCCCCTCAATACGCTGCAAGGGCAAGAAGGGACACCTGAGTTCATAGCACAAAGGACCTCGGCCCTCCCACCCAGGCTATGGTTTTCTCCCCCATCGCTGTGCCCAGGGTTGCCACTGCCAGCCTTGGCCACTGGGCACACGGCTCTGCTGTCCCTAATGGAAAGACCAGCTCCTCTGGGACCAATCCCCAGCCTGGCCTCATGTCTTCTCAAGCTCTCCCCCCACAGTGAGGACCAAATGGGGTATGTGCTGCATTCAAGGCCTAGACTCCTGGAGAAGGAGCCAGACCACCGGCCCAGCCCGTGGGCCCCACCCGCCCTGCGGCCCTCAGACCTCCTCTGCAGCGTAGCTGGCTCGGACGTGGAAGCTGCCCAGCTCCTGGTGGTTGTCATCCTGATTGTAAAGGTCCTTCAGCGTCTCTAGCTCTTGATGCTTACAGAACTGGGGCCACAGCAGGTGGGCAGTCAGCAAAGCCAACTCAAGGGCTCAGGAGGCTCCACCCCACGCTGCCCCCTGCACACACCTGTCGGTACAAACTTAAGGCCATGGGCTGGTTCCGAAGCGTCATGAAAAAGTCTCCTCGGTTCAGCTCATTCTTCAGGTGCAGCAGCACCGTGAACACTATGGGACAATAAGGTGCGATGAGGGTCCAGCCCAGCCCCTTCCTCAGCCCAGGGTCCCCAGCCTTGTCCTCACCCAAACCCTGCTCACCCAGGTCAGTATCCCCACTCTCGATGGCCTTGCTTAGCGCCAGTTTGCTCCTCTTCATCTTTAGGAGAAGGGGAACCTGTTCCCCAGAGCGTGGCTCATATTCCAGCAGCTGTGGGGTGGGGAGGAAGGCACAGAGAGAAGGAGCTGGCCTGGGGACCTCTAACACCCACATCAGAGCATCCAGGGAGGGCTAGGCACCCGCACCTTGATGGCCAGCTCCGTGCGGCCACAGCCATAGGCTCGTGCAGCAATGTCAGAGTAAGAGACACCAGGTGTGTCCCCCAGCTTCTGGTTAATGGCACGAGCAACATCCTCGTCAGACACGTCCTTCTGTTGTACCTGCAGAGGGAAGGGGGTGTCACACAAACCTGGCTCTCACCCCTTAACCCCCACCCCCACTGCCTTGATCAGGACCCACCCTTTCAGCTCTACACTTATTTCCTACACCTCACCAGGGCCTGTAAGCCCCTAAATGCCCTTGAACTCTGTCCTATATCCTCACCTTGTAGCAGGCCCAGTGGGCCAGGATTCTGCTGACGCCCTGCACTTCAGGAAGCCGCAGGTACTCACATATCTGAATGGCCAGGGGGTAAAGCCTCCGCAACACAAGCCTGGCAGACAAGGGAGGTGAAGGGCACAAGGGATAAAGTGGGGTAGAAAGAGGGCAGAGTGGTCCCAGCCTGTAACTCCAGCCTCCCAGATCCCAAGGAAATGAATCACGAGCAGTGACCACAAGAGCACACCAGGGGCTGTAATGCCCACCCACTTACGGCCCTCCTCCCAGCACCCTGGGCTTGCTGTACCTGTCCAGCAGCACCTGGATGGTGAGCTGCTTGTATCTGTATTTTATTTGGTTAAGGATCCAGTTGGGAGATAAGTCCTATTTGCCAAGGACCTTCAGGAGGCATCTCCATCCCCTTGCCCTTCCACCCCTGGAAGTAAACACCCTGTCAGCACACTTGGGGATACTGGCTATAGGTGAGGGGAATCCCGATGTGATAGTCCCGAATGGCATTGAGTACACGAAGGTCCTGACACATGCGCACAAAGTTGTTGGGTGGAAATCTGTCCAGGAAACACTTTCCAAAGGAGGCCGCCTGAAAAGAGCCAGAGGGCAAGAGAGAGCTTCCCTCTCTGCCAGCCCACCCTTGCCCAGCACCCCCTCCCTCCAGCCCTGCCATCCAGCCCAACCCTGAGCAGACTCTTCTGCATGTCTGGCCAGTGCTCATGTCCCGCGGCCTCGATGCACTGCTGCACGGCCTGGGGCAGCTGCCCCAGCTCCTGGATCTCCCGTAGGTACTCATCCGCCTTCTGGCTCTCTTTCTGGGGAGGGGGGAAGGTGCCAGGGACAGTGCGTCATGACTGAGAACACCTCCATGTCTGGCCCCTAACCCCTCCGGGCTGTGGTTCAAATGGGCTGGTTTGGAAGGCTGCAGAGGCCAGGCCCCAAATCCCCTCAGCCCACTCAGTCCTCCCCGCAAGGTGCCCACACACACACCCATAGCAGCCCACAGTTGCCTGTGAGGGCCCTGAGACCTCTCAATAGAGCCCTGACTTGTGCCTAGACTGGGGGTTCCCTGCCCTTCCCTATCACCACACGAAGGACACCATGTCCCTTCAATCCACCTGAGCCAGCTCTCTCTAGCCCAGCCCAGCCCAATGTCCTGTCTGGACCCCTGTCTTGACAGGTAGCACTTGGCTGCAGGGGCATGGGCTGGGCCAATTAGGGGAAGGGGAAGGACAGCATCCTGAGGCCCAAGGAGAAGCCCAAGGCTTTACCTCATATTCCTTCTGGGCCTCCAACAGTAGCGCTCCAGGGGCCATTGAGGCAATTTTAAAGATCTCCTCGCTGGCCACTGGGAGGAAATTGGTAAGTGGGAAAGGGGGTCAGGAAACCCTCATCCCTACCTCAGTACCCTGATCCTACTCCAGAGCACCGGCCCAGGGCAGCTGTGGTGCCGAGGAGCCCCTGCCCTGGGTCACCCGGTGCTCTTATGAGGGCCTCACCTGGAACCTCGTGCAAGAACTCATGGGTACTGCGGGAGAAGATGCGGACCCCATCCAGCTCAGGCACCAGGTAGGAGTCCTCATCCAGCACAAACCTGAGCTTGGTCAAGGTTCCTAAGAGCACCCAGAGATGGCGCAGGGCAGGCGACCCTCCTTCCCCCTCCTCACCCCCAGCAGCCCTCCAAGGATACTGGATGCCCTCAGGTGCGTCGCCCACCACCATTAGCCGCCTCTCCCAGGCTACCACAACGGCCCTCTCCTTGCTGCGAGGACGGCTGCACCTGTGGACAGCACCACACACACACACACACACACACACACACACACACACACACACACACACACACACACACACACACGGACACGGACACACGGGATGCCTGGTCCACAGCCATGTCTCCCACATCGCTGCTTGTATCACTCTGCCTTGGGACAACCCTGCATAGGCTTGCTGCCGCTTATCCCATTCCTCTGGCTGACTGGTCTGCTTCCCTCTCATCCTGTGCTGTCAACTCCCAGGGGTATCTGGGGCCCACAGGGGACTGGCCCCTCAAATATGCACTGGCAGAGAAGACAAGATTCAAGCTCCACTTGGCTGGGTCAGTAGACAGGATGAATCAACTTGTCCCAGGAGACAAGGCTATGTCCACTTCTACCCCCAGGATAACACCCTCATCCTCACCAGACCATCTGCTTCGGGGGAGCCCGGATGTTGCAGTTGAACTCACACAGCTTCTCCTGAAAGGGTGCAGGGAATGTCATGGTCCTGTCTCAACAGTCACCAGTCTGGTTCAAAAGCCCTTCCCCTACCCACAAGAGATCTTTCCTAGACAAGGCATGGTGCCCCTGTGTTGTCCCAGGATCACACCTTGAGAGACGCTGTCCCCATCCAGATGTACCCTGTGTCTGTGAAGAGCGCCAGGTGTCTGTAGGTGAAGGAGACAGCCATCTGCAGGAAGCTGCTCACTCCTGCGGCTAGGCCAGGGGGTGTCTGGGGCAGGGCCGGGGAGGACACCAAAGATACTGACTTCTCAGAGCCTCCCACTGCCTCCCCCAGTCCCTCCAGTTCACTCCCACTCAAGGCCTCTCACCACTGCAGAGCAGGCTGCGTGATCCAGGAGGTAAAGATCAGGTCCTACAGCCAGAAGAATGTGTGCCACTCGGTCCTGGCACATTGTGGTCCAGCATGATGGTGCACTCTGCAGACCTGCGGCCAGGGAAGAGGACAACCTCAGGCTGACCAGAGCCCACAGTTTCTGCCTCTGATGGTCCCATGGACTGGAGGCACATTTGTGGGCAGTGAATGCTGCCTCAGGGGTGTCAGGGCTCACCTGGCACCTCTGGCATCCGGCGGAGTTTGAGGTCGCCCACGTTGGCACTGAGGGTGAAGCGGTGGGCCCCTGTGAGGATGGCCACCCCAGAACCAAACTCAGTATGGAAGATCCGGGCATCTAGAACCCGGTTCTGGAGCACCTCCTGGAGAGAGGGGCCGTGGGTTGAGGGAGCCGCAGATTCCCAGACTCCATCCCTTTTCCCCAGCCCCCTGGGGCCCCTACATTGCCCATGCTGAAGTGTCTCCGGAAGTCACCATGAAGCCCATAAACCAGCACGACCCCGTCTTCCTGCACACAGAGCAGCTCCTCCTCAGCTGACCAGCCCAGGGACACCACGGGCCCACTCTTCCACTGCAGAGGAGAGGGAGGTTCCGGAAGCTGTCCTCGGGATGCAGAACCCTGTCCAGCCCCCAGCCGCAGGGCAGGCAGGGTGCTCACCAGCAGACTGGCCAGAGGCACACCAGAAGCTGAGTAGATCTCAAGAACTGGCCGTGCGCTGGCAGGCTTCTCCTTCCGCCCGGGGTTCCTCAGCAGCGCTGTGGTTTGAGAAGAAACCTTCTGTCCTAGCTGCCCAGGCCCACCCCATGTGAAGCAGGCCTTATGAACTAGCTCCTTAGGCCCGCCCTAAGGCCTCCCGAGAACCAGGATTAAAAGCATCTCAGTAGGGTGGCAGGCCTCCCGAGAACCAGGATTAAAAGCATCTCAGTAGGGTGGAGTGGGGGTGGGTAGCATATGCCAGCAAGAACCACCCAACAGCAAGGACCCCAAGTTCATCCCGCGGTCCCAGAGCATGCAGTGCCAGAGGGGAAACTTACCAATGGGGCCCCCATAGGGCGCAGCGGCCACCAGGCAGTCGCTCAGTTCTTCCTTCAGGTCCCAGTCCATGCTATACAGCTCATATTTCCTGCCCACACAGTGACAAACAGAGATTAGACTCGTCATGATCCTGCATCCAGATGGGCTGAGCCCCAGAGGAGCCCCTAATGCCTCCATCTGTTCCCCCCCAAGGGGCAGGGAGGGGGGTGATGACTAGAAACAGCTAGGCCAGCTGACCACATGCATGCTTAGGGATAGCAGGTGAGGGAGCAGAGGGTGTTTGGAGGGCAGGCTGTGTGGCCAATATCCAGGGCACAAAGTGAGGTGGGACTAGGGTGGGGTGGTTGGCTTGAGCCTGCATTAGCAGGAAATAAGACCCTCCAGGAGGGCCTCCCAGGATAGACAGCCTTTCTTCTATTTCTGGTTCTTAACACTGAATCTGGTTATGGGCTTTACACCCAGGGGTCCAGCTTAACGCCTGTTGATAATGAACTCAGTTTTAGAGGTACTGAGTGAGCAGTGCCTGAAAGAAATCCAAGAGGAGCTCTTTAGTAAGCCTAGAGCTAGGGAGAGTCCTGGGTTGCAGATGCCAATATATGAATGCTTGACTCACAGGAGGTAACTGAAATTACAAACTGGCAAACTGGCACGAGATGACTGCAATCTGAGATATGCATGGATCACCAAGAGACGTGCTGCATGGGAAGACAGAGTAGGAGGCTTGAGGCATGCCATCATTTGAAGGCTGGAGGTGGGGAAAAGGGGACAGAGAAGAAGTGGACACTACACCAGGATACCAAGAGAAGACAATGTTCAAGAAGGAGGGTGTTTCGGCTAGTATCATTTCAGGAAACTTCCCGTTAAAGATCAGGAAGATGTCCATCATTTCTTTCTATTGACATTCTTCTCGGCATTCTAGCCAAAATAATTTAAGAAAAAACCCCCAGAGGTTTCCATTTTGAAGAAGGAATGAGGTTGCTACTATTCATTTACAAATAACGAGATAGTCTACTTAGAACATCCAAAGCAGTCTATGGAACAATGAAAGAAAGAGCTCAGTAAGTGATCAACAAAAATCAATATATTTTTTTCTATACCAACTAGTTTTCTATACCATAGCAAGAACTAATTAGAAATATAACTCTTGATAGCAATAAAACTATGATACCGAAGAATAAACCTAATAAACATTTTTTGCAAAATCAAATCAGTTTACTCAAGGATATAGAAGACATGAAGAAATATTCTAAAGGATGTATAAATGCAAGAGAATTCCATTAAAAATCAGTCCAATTTTCTGGTGGGTAGGGAAGCACAAACTGATTCTACAGTTCATCTGGGGGGGGCAAAAAAATGTCATCTGAAAGAGAAAATACTGGATAATATTTAAGAACATTTGAAAATATGAAAACAGATATATATATCAGATATTGAATACACTTAAAAACTAAAGTTAAGGACTTCCCTAGTGGCACAGTGGTTAAGAATCTGCCTGCCAATGCAGGGGACATGGGTTCGATCCCTGGTTTGGGAAGATCCCACATGCCACGAAGTAACTAAGCCCATGTGCCACAACTACCGAGCCCGCGTGCCGCAACTACTGAAGCCTGCGTGCCTAGAGCCCGTGCTCCGCAACGAGATGCCACCACAATGAGAAGCCTGCGCACCACAACAAAGAGTAGCCCCTGCTCGCCGCAACTAGCGAAAGCCCACGCGCAGCAACGGAGACCCAATGCAGCCAAAAATAAATAAATAAAAACAAAAATACTTTTTAAAAAAAGCTCTAATTAATTGTAAAAAAAATGAAAATAAAAGTAAAAGAAAAATGGTCAAGGGCTATATCATAACTGTGAAAATATTTTAAAACGAAACATAAAAAACTTGAGAAAAATGTAAGCTAATATTTTCATAATGTGAACTATGGAAAAGTCTTTCAGAGTAAGACACAAAACCCAGAAATTAAAAAGGAAAAGACTGATAGACGTTATCACATAAAACTTAACATATGTATGTTAAACATTAATACATAAAAGTCAAGTGACTACTGTGAAAAAATCTGTAACATTTGTAACAAAGGGTTATCATGGAGAACACGTAAAGAACTCCTTTACAAATCAGTAGAGACAACACAATAGAAAAATAGTCAAAGGATACGAACAGACATACTTAACAACTAGGTAAATATGAATTTAAAAATTATTTTTATGTTTTGGCCATCTGAATGGCAAAAAATTAAGAGGTTAATAAATAACATGGAATATTGTTGAAGATGTGGAAAAATGAACACTTTCCTACATATTGGTGGGAGTGTAAAATGGTTCAACCCTTATGGAAGAGAATGAAGCACTTATGTATCCAATTTTTAAATGTGTATGCACTCTATCTTAGCAATTTCCTTCCAAGAGTCTAACCTATGAAACTACTTGCACAAGTACACAAAGGTATGAATTCACTGCAGCACTGTTTAAAATAGTTTTTAAAAATCCTGGAAAAATCTCCTTAAATGCCCATTAAAATGAGACTGGTTAAATAAACTACTTATGCCCATTTTGGGGAATATTATGTGCCTATTAACAAAGTGACTGGGTATGTTGACATGAAGTGGCCTCTAAGATATATTGTTAAGTAAAAAAAAAGGCAAGTTGCAGTGCAGTATGAACCATATGAATCCACTTACACAATAAAAAACTGAGCACATATTTTTATAAGCATATTTACATATAATCACACGTATGTGTGTAAATACATAGAAGAACTCTCATAGGCCTCCACACTGAGCCAGCGTGGAGAGACAGTGGTTACCTTTGGAGAGGGTGGTGAATGGGGGAGGGGAATAGGGAGACTGACAATTTTAGGCTATATACCTTTGCATTATTTGAATTTTTCAACCCCATGTACATTTCTTTTGACCTTTTGTTACTAAAATCCTTAGATTAAATCTGATGGGAAGATAGATATCCAAACAGACCTAGCATGCCAGTTATCAATTCACTGACACATAGCTCCAAATTCACTCTTCCATATGTGTTTTGTGATAACAGACAGAATTCTTTTAAGAATTTCTCCTTCACAGTGAGCCTGATGTTAAGCCTCCTCAGTAGAGGGCGCTGGAGGAACACTGCACGAGGAAGAGGCTTCTGCTGCTTCCAGCAGGGCAGTGACCCAGCAGCTAGGGTGTGAGGACATCTGGTGGTGCTCTGAGCAGCCATGCAGCAACCTCCAAGGCTTGCCCAGACTGGCTCCCTGGACAGACATGGCATTCCTGGCCTCCTGCCTACACCAGGCCCTACTCCCTCTGCATGCCAAGATGCCCGGCCACTGACTGTCCTGCCCGTAGCCTTGTTTCCACTGACCCCCTCTGCACAACCATGCACCCAATCACTGGTTGTGGCTTGCCTTACAGCCACTAAGTGCTCCAGGCTGCCGGCATCAGCTCCCCAACTCCCTCTGCACGCCCACACCACTGACCCCTAGTTGCAGCTCACCTGTGGCCCCTACCTGCTGAACCCCAGAGGGTTGCTTCTTGCTGGCCAAGCAACTGTGGACCAGCTCTGGCCCAGGGAAACCGGTAAACTTCACTGCCATCCGGCGGGCTGCAACTGTATTTTCTCTGAGGTCTGAAATGAACCCCAGCCTGGGGAAGGTCCCTCCTTCCAAGTTTGTCGTTTCTTGAGTACTCTCCCTTAGCCCTAGGCTACCATATAAAAATTTCTCACATCTTATAGTTACTCTTTATGACAGCTTAATAATTCCTTACATTTATTAAACTTGCCCAGTCTACATCTCTTGACTGGACCCAGACTAATTGGTGCAGGGAGTGGCCCCAGGAGACAGACCCCTAAAGATGGGATTTGAGGACTGGTTTGGTCATGTGCTTGGGCTTGGGTGCAGTGCCGTGTTCCCTGACAATGCAAAACGGATGCTAGTAACCCACTGCGTGCAGCAGCATCACAATTAACCAAACCTGTAGTTCAGTGTAGTGAAATGCCAAGTCAAACACGTGCTTGACTGTATGGCAATAACGATGATTATAAAGGCTGTGGTGTGGATGGGTTATTTTGAGTGCACTTGAACATTTACAAAGAGAAAATGACAAGGTTAGGTCCATTAACTTTCAGCTGCAGTCATCGTCTGAGAAGCAGAAAGCTTCTGTAACAGCCTAAAAGAATCTCTTATTTCTTGTAGTCACACAGCTGCTACTGCTGAAAATCAAAGACAGAGTTTAATCTTATGGGTTGTTAAACAATGACAGTTAAATTCTCTGGCACATGTGAAAGTTAGGGCACTAATTAGAAAAGAAAGGAATCCTGAAACTTGGAAGGGAGATAACTGGTTAGACCCAGATGAAACTGACAATCTTGAGCCCCCAAGTCATTCTGAGTCTTCCTTACCAGTGGAAGTAGCTTGCCCTCCTGTGTCCGAGGAGACTAGCCTTCCTCTACTTGAAAACCCTGTTACGCTCTCACTTGAGGTAGATGTCTTGGGAGCCTCCCTCTCCAAGGCTGACCTGGCTAACATTACTGCTGAGTGGTTAATCGGCCAAGAGCAGAGACCAATACATGGTCCCAGTATGGCACCATTCCCAGGGGGAGCAGTCCGCAAGTCAATTACACTGGACCTCTTCCATCATGGAGGAGACAAAGATTTGTCCTCACTGGAATACATATTCTGGATGTGGATTTGTCTTCTTTACCTGTAATGCCTTTGCTAGCACCTACCATCGTGGACTTACAGCATGTCTCATGTACCATGGGACTTCCTTGGTGGTCCAGTGGGTAAGACTCCATGCTCCCAATGAAGGGGGCCCAGGTTCGATCCCTGGTCGGGGAACTAGATTCCGTGTGCATGCCACAACTAAGAATCCTCATAATGCAACTAAGAGCCCGCATGCCGCAACTAAAACGCACCACAAGCAAAATAAATAAATAAATAAATAAATAAATAAATAAATAAATAAACAGAACGTCTCAGCTACCGTTGTAGCATTCTGCAAAGCCTTGCGACTAATCAAGGACTTCACTGCACAGCAAAGGAAGTGCAGCAGTGGGCTCAGGTCCATGGAATCAACAAGTCTTACCTTATATCCCATTACCCAGAAGTGGCTGGTCTAAATGTACTGACGACTCAGTTAAAGCACCCATTGGGAGACAGTATCCTAAAAGTATGGGGCCCTGTCTTACAGGATGCAAGCTTATGCTTTGCATCAGAGACCATTATATAGTATTATCTCCTCCACAGTCAGAATATGGGGGACCTGGAATCAAGGAGTGGAAGTGGGAGTGGCTCCTCTCACTATTACACCTAATGACTCTCATTAAAATATTGCTTCCAGTTTCACTAATTTTGAGACCTATTGGTTTGGAGAGCTTAGTCTCCAAGGGGAGAATGTTTCCACCAGGGGACACAACAATGGATTCACTGAATTAGAAGATAAGAGTGCTACCTTGGGGACTTCCCTGATGGCGCAGTGGTTAAGAATCCGCCTGCCAATGCAGGGGACACGGGTTCAAGCTCTAGTCCAGGAAGATCCCACGTGCTGTGGAGCAACTAAGCCCGTGTGCTGCAACTACTGAGCCTGAGTGCCACAGCTACTGAAGCCGGCGCGCCTAGAGCCCGTGCTCCGCAACAAGAGAAGCCACCGCAATAAGAAGCCCGCGCACTGCAATGAGGAGTAGCCCCCCTCGCCGCAACTAGAGAAAGCCCGCACGCAGCAACGAAGACCCAACGCAGCCTAAAAATAAATAAATAAATTTACATATATATATATATATATATATATATATATATATATATATATATATATAAAGGGTGCTACCTTGCCATTTGGGGCTCCTTATGCCACTGAAACAACAGCCAAGAAAATGGGGTTAATTTACTGGTTGAAGTGATTATCCTGATGGCCAAGGGGAAATCAAGCTGCTGCTACACAATGGAGGCAAGGAGGACTGTCTGAAACCCAAGGGATCCTCTGGGGCACCTCTTAGTACTTCCGTGTCTAACAAAAAAGGTTAATGAAAAACCTCAGCAATCAAAAAAAGCAGAATGACTGAGGTTTGGGTCACTTCACTATGTAAAGAGCAGAGCAGTGAAGGTTCTGGCTGAGAGCAAGGGAAATATGGGATGGGTAGTTGAAAAAGGAAGCCATAGATACTATGATCTTGTGACCAGTTACAGAAATGAAGACTATAGCCACTTTGTGTATTTTCTCTGTGTTTGTTGTATGCATGCGTTTATATATATATACCAGCCACTATCTTCTCTCCTTCCCATTTTTATTTTATACACAAATTATTAGAGGTTAACTTTAAAATTCAATTTTTAGGTAACAGAATATTCAGTGGGACTGTAATTCAATTTGAGGAGTACCTAATATAGTGATTGATACAATGACTGTTAAGACTGTATGTCTTCTCACTTTGGGAAAAAGAAGTTTACTTGTAAGAAGGATGGTATCTTGTTAAGCAGAAATATAAAGTTGTTTTGTTGTTGTGAGGGAGTTGAAGTGTAGAGGGCACTTGTGGAAGCTGATCAGCCAAAGAGTGGACTGTGCCAGTTATCAAATTATTGCCTCCCAGCTCCAAATTCATCCTTCAATACATGCTCCACAGAGAGCTAGATGTTAAGCTTTCTCAGTAGAGGGCCCTGTAGTAAAGGGATATTGTAGGAGGAGGGGTGTCTCTGGCTGTTTCCAGCAGCTGCAAGGTCAGTCAGCAGTGTGGGTATGAGGACATCTGGTGATACTCTGCCCCAGCCATGCACCCAGAACACACAATCCCTTGGTGACCTCACAGCCTTGGCCTGGACTGGCATCTACCTTCCCGTGGTTCTCTCCACAAGACACCGCATGCTCCAGGTCTCCTGCTCATACTGGTGCCCCCTGTGCAAGCCCATGAACCTGGCCACCAGCTATGGCTCACCTGTGCCCTATCTGTGCCCAGGAGGGCTGCTTCCTCCTTGTCCAGTGACTGTGGACCAGCTCTGGCCCAGGCAAACCAGCAACTCCCCCACCATCCAGTGGGCTGCAACTATACCTTCCCCAGCGAGGTAGGAACCCCAGCTTGAGAAGGGCATTCCCCGCCCCCCAACTTGTCCTTCCTTTCTCCTCAGCCCTAGGAAAGGACAGTTTTATTTTATCTTATAGTTACTTTGTTATCACTGTTTAATAGTTCTTTATACTAAACTTCCCCTATTTAATCCTGTATGGTTTGTCTCCTAATTAGAATCACAGTGATATTAACTGTGTCACATTCCACAGACCACTTGCTTGTCACAAGAGGGAAAACGGGTGAGGATGTGGCCATCAGCCTCCAAACTACCTGTCAATCTCAACTTCCCTCGTAGCAGACAACCTGATACAATGATGCCTCCAGATGAACACCACACACACATCACTGTACAAGGTGTTTCTGCCAAAAATGTCAACCTGAATCTGATCAAGCCTTTAGATCTAACACACAGTTTTAGGAAATACAGGCTATGATAGAGAAAAAAGTTCAAAGGCACCACAAGGAAGCAAGGGGACAAATCCAGAAAGCGACTAGGTCTCTAAAATAAGTCAACGTCATGAAAACAAAGGGTAGGGGTGAGAGTAAGGATGATAATGTTCAAGTTTACAAGAGACTTAATTAAGAGCGATAAGCAGGGAATTCCCTGGTGGTCCAGTGGTTAGGACCCAGCACTTTCACTGCGGGGGCCCAGGTTCGATCCCCGGTCAGGGAACTAAGATCCCCGCAAGCCACGCAGTGCGGGCGTGGGGTGGGGTGGGTAAGCAAATGAATAATTCTTATTTGGGTCTCAATTTGAACAAACCAGTTATAAAAAGGCATTTTGAAGACAACTGGAGAAGTCTGAAGAAGGACTGGTTGCTAGATGATATTAAATGTTCATTTTGTTTGGTGTGAAATAACACTGTAGTTTTATAGGAAACTGTCTTCTTTTTCAAAGTAATACACATTTAAGGTGTGACTATAATTTACTTTAAAATATAGCAGAAAATGTATTTGATTGAAAAGATGTCTGGATATTGTTTTTAAATGGTCCCAAAAAGTGTGTGTGTGTTGAGGGATGGGGGGCGGGTAGATGAAAAGTGAATGGCAAAGTGCTGACACTTGTTGAAGCTGGGTGATGATGAGCACATGGATGTCCACTACACTACTTTTAGAACATTTACGTATATTTGAAATTTTTCTTAAATTTTTTTAAACTTACAAGTAGTTGAAGCAAATGTATTACAACACAATAACAATTTTTAAGCGTAAACAATGGCTATGGGTATTCACTCTACTATTCCTACTCTGTTGTACATTTAAAATTTTTCACTGTAAAAAGTTATATACAAATTCCAAGAAAAAAGGGAGGTCACCTCTATCCAATGCCCCAGGCAGTCAAGCTCAAATGAGGCCTGAGCTGTGTCCAGTGCAGTAACAGGATGTCACTGAGAAGAGGGTGGTCAGACCATAGTGAGTGATAGGTGGGAAGAGAGAAAATGGAAGCAAGTATAGGTGGCAGTTTTCAGACGTTTGGTGAGGTGAGGAGGAGGGACTTGTTTATTTTTTGAATAGGGAAGTTTATTTTTTGTTAGGATGGGGAGATTTGAATATAGAGGTTGAGGTCTGAAAGGGAGCCCTTGGGGGTAAGGATCGTGGAAAACAATGTAGAGGTCTTCAAATTTTCCTGCAGCAAAGAAACACCTGGCTGCTTGTTAAAATACAGATCAAATTCCTAGGACCCAACCCAGAGATAATGGAGTAGATCTGGCCTAGGAAGCTGCGTGCAGCCAGCATCTCAGGTGACCTTGATGCAGGGGGTCCTGCGTAACAACAGCTGGAGAAACCTATGGTGGTGGGAGGGTGGATGGACGGCGCATGGTTTCTGAGAAGGCAGGGAGACGGGGCACACCCTCGGCAGGTTGGCAACACAACAGGCAGATTTCGTCAGGGGAACCCTACACTCTTCTAGGCAATGACTTCCAGCTCTCTGGGAAGCACAAGGTGAAGTCAGCGATTGGCAGGAGAGACCCAAGGAGGCTTTGGCTGCAGTCCAGGAGGTTAGCATCGACACAGACTGGGGTGGGAAAGAAGCGTACTGGTACAGGAGTAAGGGTCAGGGAGCGAAGAGCAGCAAAGCATGGGCCACCTCTTCAAGCTTTCAAGGTAAAGAAGGCTTCTCAGGGACAGTGAGGTGACTCAAGCTATGCCTCGAGGTTGGCCTGGGGCGTGGATGGACAGACTGAGAGCAGCATCTCAGAAAAGTCTAGAGGTGAGGACTCTGTGACGCTAGGCCATATCTTCCGTGAGGAAGGTCAGCTACATATTTCTCCTCTACCTGCAGGTCCTGGAAGTGGAAATCCCCAGAGCAGCAGTAAATGGACCCTGGGTCTAATACCAGAAAATCACTAAATCTAGCAGGTATGGTAGTCTCAATTCCAGCCCCCTCCGGGAAACAGTGACAAAATCCCTGCTGCAGTGCAGCTGAACTGCTGGAAAAGCACAGTCCACTGCAGTAAGAGAAGAGCTTGTGTGAAAATAGATGATCTCCAGCCTGTCCAGGCTGAGCTGTCAGATCACTGTGGAGGAAGAAGCGCATCAGGTCTAGCCTTGGGGAATAATCCATCAGTTCCAAAATCCCCAGGCCCTGAAGAGAGACCACAATCACCCCCGAAATCCCTTGACTCCAGCCTGCCTTAAAAATAAATACTACTAAAGTATCCTTGTGCTGGAAATGTAAAACGGTGCAGCTGTCATGGAAAACAGTAGGATAATTCCTCAAAATATTAAACACAGAATTACTATATGATCCGGAAATTCCACTTCTGGGTGAAAACAGGGTCTCGAAGAGATATTTGTACACCATTGTTTATAGCAGCATTATTCACAATAGCCACGAGGTGGAAGTAACCCAAGTGTCCACTGACAGATGAATGCATAAATAAAATGTGGTGTATACATAGAAAAGAATATTATTCAGCCTTAAAAAGGGAGGTAATTCTGATACATTCTACAACATGGATGAACCTTGAGGACAGTATGCTAAATGAAATAAGCCAGCCACAAGAAAGCAAATAGTGTATGATTTCACTTGTATGAGCTATCTAGAGTAGTCAAATTCATAGAGACAGAAAGTAGAATGGTAGTTGCCAGGGCTGGGGGAACGGGAGAATGAGGAGTTATCATTTAATGGGTATAGAGATTCAATTTTTTTTTTTTTTTTTTTTTTTTGCGGTACGCGGGCTTCTCACTGTTGTGGCCTCTCCCGTTGCGGAGCACAGGCTCAGGACGCGCAGGCTCAGCGGCCATGGCTCACGGGCCTAGTCGCTCCGCGGCATGTGGGATCTTCCCGGACCGGGGCACAAACCCGTGTCCCCTGCATCGGCAGGCGGACTCTCAACCACTGCGCCACCAGGGAAGCCCTAGAGATTCAATTTTGCAAGATGAAAAAGTTCTGGAGATTGATTGCACAATGTGAATATACTTAACACTCCTGAATTGTATTTTATAATAAATAAGATAGTAAATTTTATATTATGTGTATTTAACCACAGTTTTTTTTTAATGTTCACGTTTATATGTGCAAAACAGACAAACGTACAAAGCCATAAAACCAACTAAAACAGTCAACCTCTCTTCTACGAAGAGCTCCACAAGTACGAAATGTATCTTCGGTCTCCTTCACCATAAAGGATGTTTCTAAGGGCTTCCCTGGTGGCGCAGTGGTTGGGAGTCTGCCTGCCGATGCAGGGGACACGGGTTCGAGCCCCAGTCTGGGAGGATCCCACATGCCGCGGAGCAACTAAGCCCGTGCACTGTAGCTGCTGAGCCTGCGCTCTGGAGCCCACTAAGCCACAACTACTGAAGCCCCCACGCCTAGAGCCGGTGCTCTGCAGCAAGAGAAGCCACGGCAATGGGAAGCCCGCACACTGCAGCGAAGAGTGGCCCCCACTCGCCACAGCTAGAGAGGGCCCGTGTGCAGCAACAGACACCCAATGCAACCAAGAATAAAAATAAATAAATACATAAATGAATAAAAATAAATTTATTAAAAAATAAAGTACCTGAAACACTGTGTTCAACACCAAGCTCACCCTTTTCCCCACCAAACTCACTCTTCCTTTCTCATTATGTTAAGCCAAAAATCCAAGTCATCCTCGATTTGTTGCTCTTCCTCCTCCCTACTAAATGCAACTCATCACAATGTCCTTCAGTTTTACCCCCTTAATATCTCTCCTACTGGTCCCCTTCTCTCCATCTCCAGTGCTCACCACCATCCACTTCTCCTTGGTCTATTCCACCAGCCTCCTAACCAGTCTCCATTCTTGCTTGCCCCTTCCAACTTGTCCCCCCATTGCCTCCAGGAAGAACTTAAACACACACACACACACACACACACACACACACACACACACACACACACACACACACACACACACACACACACACACACACACACACACACACACACACACACACACACACACCTGCAAATCCAATCACATCAATCCTTTCACTTAGGCTTCTCACTGGTCTTCAGATAAAGTGGTCTCTTACCCTGTCTCCTTGTCTGTGGCACTCCAGCCACACTGGCTCTCTCTATTTAGGTCACTGAGAGTGTCCCTGTCTCTCTCGCTTCAGGACCTTTGTATATGCTCTTCTTGGATCCCATTCCCTGCACCTAGGCCTACTCATCTCCTGGATGGGGTATTGTTTCCTTCAGAAAGTCTTCTTTTCCTCTGACTTACCAATCTGTTATATGCTTTCTGAGGACCCTACACTCTCCTTTACCTCACTGCTTATGATCAAACAAATACAGAGTCATTAGTGGTTATCAACTGTCTCCCTGCTGGCTATAAGTTCTGAGGGCAGAAAGGGTCCATGTCTTTTTATTGGCCCAATATACATTCAGTGTGGCAAAGGGTTGGGCAAAATTATTTAATGGTATTATCTCAAACTGGGTTTTTAGAATAAAAATGGTTAAAATTCTGGAGCCTCATAAGAACTAATCACCATTACCTCTCCTTGCCCTCCCAAATTAGTGATTTTTCCAGAACATTACTTCCAATGCAAAAGAATCCCATCCTGTAGATAGGACTTGAAATGTCCGCCACCCTGTTTATCATTCATTCACTTATTTGAACATGTATTAAGTCTTGGCATAAGGTTATGCACAAATACAAATAAACCTAGTATCTGCACCTAAAATATTTTCTACTTATTTTATTTTCCTACTTAAAAACAAAAACCCTATGCTTTAACACAGGTTCTAGAAGAAGACCGGGCTCAAATCCTGGCTCCACTATCTGTGTAACCTGGTCACCTAACTTCTCTGTGCCTTGGTTTCCTCATCAGTAAGATGGGGTTAAAATAATGATACCTACCTCATGGGGCTGTGAGACTTAGACAATTTAATACACATAAAGTACTTAGCATGGTGTCTAGTACATAGAAAGGCTCAACACCCATTACCAAGAGCAACACATCGTCTGCAGCAAGGCTTATACCTCTACTCCCTTCTGGCGGTACAGTACAGGTAAGGGTAGGCTAGCCATGCAGATCATGTCTATAGCATGTACTCAACATTTACACTCATTTAAAACTTTATTGAGGGACTTCCCTGGTGGCCCAGTGGTTAAGAATCTGCCTGCCAATGCAGGAGACACGGGTTCGAGCCCTGGTCCGGGAAGATCCCACATGCCGCGGAGCAACTAAGCCCGTGTGCCACAACTGCTGAGCCTGCACTCTAGAGCCCACGAGCCAACAACTACTGAAGCCCACGCGCCTAGAGCCTGTGCTCCACAGCAAGAGAAGCCACTGCAGTGAGAAGCCCATGCACTGCAATGAAAGTAGCCCCCGCTCGCCGCAACTAGAGAAAGTCCCCGCACAGCAATGAAGACCCAATACAGCAAAAAAAAAAAAAAAAAAGATAGTAAAATTTTATTGGTGTATAAACAAAGCTAAGACTTCATATGATAACCAGGAGTTCTATGGCAATGAGGTCACCATTTTCAGTACTCTATTTAATAAGCCTGTGTAGGCAACATATATTTTCAAAAGTAATACATATTAATTTTTTATTGATTGATTGCCGCGTTGGGTCTTCGTTGCTGTGCACGGGCTTTTCTCTAGTTGCAGCGAGCGGGGGCCACTCCTCACTGAGGTGCGCAGGCCTCTCATTGCAGTGACCTCTCCCACTGCAGAGCACGGGCTGCAGGCACACGGGCATAGTTGCTCTGTGGCATGTGGGATCTTCCCGGACCAGGGCTCGAACCCGTGTCCCCTGCATTGGCAGGCAGATTCTTAACCACTGCGCCACCAGGGAAGCCCCAAGTTAATATTTTTAAAAGTATATGCTGTGTCGTAAACACCAAATTACATGCTACCTATGTCAACTGACAACTCTTCTCCACAAAAAGTTTAAATCACTGTTATTTCCTACTGACTTCCCTGATTTTTAACTAAATTTTTGCAACTTTTTTCACATTGTACAGGCACATTTATAAGAATCAGAAATAAACAACAAATGCAACAGATCTCTAAAAATTGCATCAAGGCATTTGTCCACCTCAGAAGTGTTAAGGGCTGACATTCTGTGTATTAAAGATTACAGTGAAAAGTTTTAACATGTGAATAACAATGGTATATAGTTTCACTAGCATTAACAGTTGTCTTCTATTGAAATAAGACCCCAACGCGATGCCTTTGTGATCTTTAGTTGCAATCAATAAAGTATTTTTTTTAAACTTTATTAGGCAACCACTACATAGCAGGCACTGTTCTAAATATGCACTGGAGATAAAGAGATGCAAGAAATGCTCTCAGCCCTCAAGGAATTTGGTTTAGCAGAAGAAAACTATACAAACATTGCCCTACTGTGCCATACATAACAGACCTTAGCACTGGGTCTTGTGAGACCCAAAGGAAAGTCAGCTGAAAGTCAAGTCTGTTGGGCTTAGATCAGGGAAGGTTTCAGAATGAACCCTTAAACTAAGTCCTGAAGGATGAGTAAGAATTCTCCAGTGAAGTAAAGAGGGAAATGGCAGTGCTCACAGAAGGAACTGCAGGCTGGTGCGAACACAGGGAGCCCTGAAACGTCATGATGTGTTGGGATCCTGTTCTGTGCAACTGGAACACAGATTTGGGTAGGAGTTGAAGAAGAAATTGAAGTCGAAGTTGAAAAGACAAATAAGCCCGGTTTATAGATATAACACGAGAAGGAGTTTGTACTTTGTTTTTCAAAGAAGAGAAGTCATTGGAAAAAATCCTAAATAGGGTAATGATGTGATCAGTCTACACTTTAGAAAGATTAGTGGTTTAGGACTCCACGACTCCCATGAGAGGGCTGCCCCTAGCAGGGGGTCCTCACTCGTGCTGCCTCTGGATTTAGTGGCGATTCGCCTCCTTCTCCCAGCCTTGGTCAGCACTGTTACCCCGCCCGCCGTGCAAGCAGGCCCCCGTAGGAGCACCCCTGGTCTGACTTCAGCAGCACTTCCCGGCAGGAGACCGATCACTCACTGTCACCCGTGGGCGGCCACCCTCAACGTGATCTGAGCATCCTTCCAGAGGCTGACAGCCCTGGGCTTCAGTTGGGCTGTGCCGCTACCTGTGTGACCACTACGGTTGCCTCAGTTTCCTTCTCCGGAGAAGGGGAAGGCTCGGCCCTAGGTGGCTGTGTGTTAAGTGGTAGACGCCGCGGGAGAGCCGGCGAGGGGCGGACCCCAGCGCCGTAGAGACCGCGACGCGCGCGTCCGGCTTCGCTCAGAGACTCAAGCCGGCGGGCCAGCGGGATAAGCCAGACCGTGGGAGGCAGGGCGGGGCGGCTCACCGGTAAAAGGCAGAGTCCCCAAGCGGGTTCCAGTTCGCGGTGTAGCAGTCCATAGCTGGTGCAGGTGGCAGCCAGCCAGCGCCGAGGCGACACGCACCTAGCGCGGGCTCCAGGCAGGCACTTCCGCTTCCGCCCGTCCGGGTCACGTGGCGAGGCCGCGGCCACGGCCGTCACCGCTGTGGGCGGCTGCACTTGGCCGCCGCCGCGCCCCTCCCACGCCCGGGTGGGCCCGGCCCTGGCTCCTACTCCCCACGGCGGCCACCCCTGCTGCCTTCCTGTCCCCTCGGGCGTTGGGGGGTCGGGCAGAGCAGGACATGGGTGACCGGAAGTGGGAGTTGTGAGTGTCGCAGCCCGGGGCGGGGAGGGCCCAGGCGCTGTCGGGCCTCCGCGACTCACGCATGGAGAGTGCTGGGCGTCGGGCTGCGGACCGACCGCTAACCGGGACGCACGGGCTCTGCTGGGCAGAGGCTGTGCTGAAGCGACCGGCCTCTTCGGGCGCGGGAACATGAGGCCAGGCCCGGACCCCGCTGCGGGAGTGGGGCGCGGTGTGCGGGCCTGCCCGGGTCGCGGGTGAACGGCGCGGCGCCCCGGGACTCGGTAATTGGCGCGAGCGCGCGCGCGCATGCGCGGGGCGGCGGCGGGCACGTGGCGGGGCGCAGGGCTGCACCGCGCGGAAAGCGCCTCGGTGTCCTGGAGCCTTGCGGGCCTGGCGACCTCCTGCCTCATGTGCCAAGTGTAATGGAGACCGGCGCCACCATGGGCCCCACTCTGCTAACGCCACCTGGTCCCTGTAGCCCAGAGCAGCCCTGAAGGGGCCGCCGTTGGTCTCGTTTATTCCGTGTGGGCCCTGGAGCCAACCTGTCCTGAGTCCCCACCCTCGCGCGGCTTAGTGGCATCTCCTTGCAGCCCGTCGTTGTTGGCGGCGGCATGGTCTTCTGTCTGGAGAACGAGGAAGCGCACCGCCCGCTGGGAAGCACCATGGTCCAATTCCAGGCCTCTGAAGTCCAGCAGCTGCTACACAACAAGTTCGTGGTTATCTTGGGGGACTCAAGTGAGTGCCCTTCTAGAATCACACTTCCCGGTCCCACACCTGCAGCCTGTTTTCTGCATCTGAACCCTCTGCCTCCATCTCAAATCTCCTTCCTGATACCTAGTCTGGAACAGTCCAGTAGGTTTTCTCTTTTTATTTCCCTAACGCCTTACACAGGTGTCCTGACAGATGTAGCCTGTCAAGCTTTTCACCCCATCCTTGCTCAGCATTTTTCTTCCTGACAGTCCCCCACAGTGTCCCTCATGGAAGCAGTGGATTGTGCTGTCTGTCTCTTGGGTGACTTGGCTGACTTATTTCTGCCAGGTGATCTTGGGTCACTATATACTGAGTTGAGAAGTGATGTACAGCTAGAAGGAACAGAGGTAGTGCCAGTACTTTGTAACCTCACCTTCTCTTCTGTCTCTAAGTCAACACTCCACAAAGGTGGTGTTGGGCAACCCCAGCCCTGGGAAGATGGGAGGCCTGGATTTGGAAGGAGCTGGGGTGGAGTGCAGCCTGCCTCAGCCGCAGGATCTCTGTCTCCCTGCAGTCCAGCGGGCTGTGTACAAAGACCTGGTGCTTCTGCTCCAGAAAGACTCACTGCTCACAGCCGCCCAGCTGAAAGCCAAGGTGAGGGAAGCTTGGTGACCATGCCAGTGGTGGGTGGGCACAGACTCTGGCCTGGTAGGGTCCTCCTCCCTGGCATGGGTCTGACCAGCTGGGTCGGGGGGTGGGCAGGGGGAGCTGAGCTTTGAACAGGACCAGCTGATGGCTGGGGGTCAGCTGGGTGAGCTGCACAACGGGATACAGTACCGAGAGGTCCGCCAGTTCTGCTCGGGTTCTGGCCACCACCTTGTACGCTTCTACTTCCTCACCCGCGTTTACTCCGAGTACCTCGAGGGAATCCTGGAGGAGCTGACATATGGGCCTGCCCCGGACCTGGTGATCATCAACTCCTGCCTCTGGGATCTCTCCAGGTTGGGGCGGGGGGAGAGGGAAACCAGGGGTGGAGGTATGGCTCAGAGGCCACCCACCCCTGTGCTCTTGCCCACCCTTTGTGCTACCCAACAGGTATGGCCGCTGCTCGATGGAGAGCTACCGAGAGAACCTGGAGCGGGTGTTCATGCGCATGGACCAGGTGTTGCCAGACTCTTGCCTGCTGGTGTGGAACATGGCAATGCCCCTAGGAGAGCGTGTCACTGGGGGTTTCCTTCTGCCTGAGGCAAGTGACCAGAGCCCCTTAGGATAGAGGACGGGGCAGCTGACTGGTAGATAGAGGACCCTCCCTTCCAAACCTGCTTCATTCTGTGGCTCTTAGATGCTGCACTTTATCACTCAGCTCCAGCCCCTGGCAGGCTCTCTGCGGCGGGATGTGGTTGAAGGGAACTTCTACAGCGCTACACTGGCTGGGGACCACTGCTTCGATGTCTTGGACCTCCACTTTCATTTCCGGCATGCAGTACAGCACCGTCACCGGGACGGTGTCCACTGGGACCAGCATGCCCACCGCCACCTCTCACACTTGCTTCTGACCCACGTGGCTGATGCCTGGGGTGTGGAGCTGCCAAAGCGTGACTATCCCCATGGTGAGCCCTACCACAAGTGGGGACGGTAGTGATGCAAAGAGGGCCCTCAAAGCATAGGGCTCATAAACAACAGGACAGAGATCCTCAAGGGGAGTAGAGGCCCCTTGAAGGACCGTTGTGGATCCTGAGTGCTCCTTCCTTCCCCTGGGTTTCTGTATGGTCTAGCCGTGTGGTCACCTATGTGTATGTGAGTGAGCATTGAGCACATAAGGCAGCATGTCAGAGACCCTTATGCTACAGATAAACGGAAAATGAATGGGAATACTTTTAGATAGGAGTAGATGTAGGGGGTGGAAAGGCAGAAACAGAGGAAAGGTAATCCAGACAGTGTGGCAGAAACAACGAAGCCCCTTGGCTGGTGCTGTCACCCCCTCAGTTCCTGCCTGCTTATAAAGGGAACATCGTGGGTGATTGTTCCATGTCTGCTTCTGCCCTGGATCGTGTCCTCCAAGGCTAAGGATCGTGTCCTCCACGATCTGCCCTGGATCGTGTCCTCCTTCCTGCCTCACTTGTTGACAACTCATCCCTTTAAGCCACTTGTCTAGGACAATTGCTGTGTACATACTACCTACAGGATAGTGTTTATTGAATTGGAGACACGAGTCATGTTAGAAGACTGTAGTAGCATTAAAGGATGTGAGGGCATAGAGAGGTCAAGAATGTCACTTTTAGCCTGGAGTTGGAGCATCAGGGAAGTGAATTAGGATCTTGATTATATAGTAGTCCAATTTCTTTGTTTTTTTAGGTGAGAACTAAATCTCATCTAAATCAGTTGGAGAACTGATCCCCAACAAATGAAGGGTTGCTCTAAAGGTTGTAAGGCTAGTTTATCGTGGCTCAGGTCTTCTGAATCCAGTTTGGAGCCACAGAAATAGGAACATCAAAGGGAAGAGTTGGGTGGGAGGATGAGTTGGTGAGTTTGGTTAGGGCAGATCTCTTTGAGGTACTGTGAAGATGTTGAGTAGATTTGGAGTCAGTGATGCCCAGCAGGGAGATGGCAGCTGAGGGCATGAATGTGAACAGACGAAAAGAGCAAAACAATAGCCATGTTTTGGAGTTGGAAGGGAAGAGGGGCTGATGGAGGAAACAAAAGGAGACAAGGGTAGAGTCACTTTCAGGGAGGACAGAGGCTCTTGGCCACGTGACTTGTCAGGAAGCGAGGAAGTGGTTACATTTCATAGGATAAGTGTTGAAGGACTGGAGTAGGGTTAAAAGAGGTAGTGAGCAGTTGATGGAGAGAATGGCACCTGGGCAAAATACTCTTTGTGGGAGGAAATATGAAAGGAACAAGGGCCTACTGGGAGAAGGAAGTGACAGGATCTTTGTTTTTAAGAGAGAAGGTTTACTAAGCTTATTTATTGGTCTGTGGCAAGGAGCTGGGAGAGGAAAAAGCTAAAGATACAGGAGCTGGGCAACAGAGGGAGGAGACTGGAGGGGAGCATGAGGTCAGAACAAAGGCAAATCCACTGACTATTGAGACAGGCAGGGAAGAAAGAGTGCAGCTTGGGCTTGGCCTGAAATGAGAGGGGATGAGGAAACCTGTGTAGGAAGTAGAGGGTGCTGTGTTCTCCAAGAGGAGGGAGTAGAGGTTTAGAAGTGTGGACAGCCACAGTTCAGGGCGGCCTGGCTCCCCAGGCCTACCTAAAACAACCATCCCATTCCTAGACCCATGGATTGAGGACTGGCCAGAGCCGGATCATCTCTTCCAGGGGAGCCAGGGGCAGACCCCAGCCTTCAGGGAGCAGCTGGCCTTGCCCCCACCCTCTCCTTTACCCCTTCCCATGCATTTTCCCTACCCTCTTCCTCAGCCCTCCCCACCTCCTCTGTTTCCACTCCTGCCCCAGGATCCCCCTTTTTTCCCAGGCCAGCCCTTCCCACCCCATGAATTCTTCAACTTTAATCCAACAGAAGACTGCTCGATGCCACCCCACTTAGGTAGGTGCCTCTACAACCTCCCAGCACACCTTTCCCAGCATCCCCTTGAACCTCCCCCATCCTAGCCTCCTGTGTCCAGGTGGGCTGAGAGGAGTTGGGTAGCCCTTGTGCCCCCCAGGCTTGGGTTCAGTCACAGCTGAGTCTGGAGCAGCATCTGTAGACTCATTAATTAGCTCATTGATTGTCACAATTTCCTGACTTGGAAGTAGGGGAAGTAGTATTGCCATTTTGCAAATGGGGAAATTGAAGCCCAGAGAAACTCACCCTGGAGGACCAGAACTGCCTGAAGGCAGAGCTGGGCTCACCCTGGCCAGAAACCCACTCTGATAATGGCTGGTTCTTTTGTAGGATGTAGCCCCGCAGTGAACTTTGTGCCTGGCCCCCTGCCTCCTCCAGTCCCCAGCCCTATCCCCCATGGTCAGCACCGGGGCCTGGCCGTCCACCGGGGGATGCCACGCTGTATTCACACCAGCCCCTACCACGTGCCAAGGACAGGGGCACCCTGCAGGCAGCGTCCCAGACACTCAGACAGGCTGATCCATACATACAAACTGGACAAATGGCCTCCTCCCCATTCGGGGACGTGGCCTGGGTAGAGTGGATCTTATGCTGGAGCTGAATGTGCCAGTGGCCCTGCAGTGCCTGCTTGCCACCCCAGGTGCTGGGCCAGGGTATCTTGCTATGCCTGGCATTGTTGTTGTCCATTGCTGTCACCAATAAAGGCATGGAAGAACAGAGTAGCATCTTTTTGTGTAAGGGAGTAGGTCTCCCAGCCATGATCTTAAAAGTTGGGGAGGCTGCCTCTGGGCTCTCTGCGACCTTGGACCTTTTAACCCACGCTGTTTAGAAATCATTGAATGCATCCTTCCTACTGTCTCACACACTTGTTTACACCCTCACCAGAACACACGTGTACTTAACAAAGACCCTGGAGGGGTTCTCTGTTGTCAGCAGCTCTTTGGGATTGGGAAATATCAAGGGCTGAGTTGAAATTGTCAATATTTTACATGCAGTTTGGAATCTGGCTAGATCTCACCTATACCAGTCTCACACATTCATGTGTATGTTCAACACTCATCTGCTCCTGGAGATACAAGACACATACCTTGCACAATTTCTTGGCACATGGTAGACACTCATTAAGTGGTTGGAACTAAACAAAAAGCTCCCGAGCCCACGTGGGAGACTGATTAGAACCCTCCTCCTCTCAGAAATCACCCAAGCAAAAGTGAAAATGAGAAACAGAAATGTAAATACCATATCTGATGACCAGGAAGGAGCAGAAACTCCAAACAGTGAATTAGGCGGATAGGCTAAAAAACGCAGTGGAACCACTGCTTGGTACAAATCAGTTTGGAAATTCTTGGGCAGCATTTACTAAAGTTGAACATTTATGTACTCTGTGATTCAGCAATTTCACTTCAAGAGAAATGAGTACGTCTAGACAGATTTACCAAAAGACCTATGCAAGAATATTCATAGAAGTTTTTTTCATAGTAGCCAAAACTTGGAAACAAGCCAAATGTCCATCAACAGGAGAGTGGGGGCGTCCCTGGTGGCGTAGTGGTTAGGAATCCGCCTGCCAATGCAGGGGACACGGGTTTGAGCCCTGGTCTGGGAGGATCCCACATGCCACAGAGTAACTAGGCCCATGCGCCACAGCTGCTGAGCCTGCACTCTGGAGCCTGTGAGCCACAACTGCGGAGCCTGTGTGCCATAGCTGGTGAAGCCCGTGTGCCTTGAGCCTGAGCTCTGCAGCCGGGGGGGAAGCCACCGCAATGAGAAGCCTGCAATGAAGAGTAGCCCCTGCTCGCCGCGACTAGAGAAAGCCCGCGCGCAGCAACGAGGACCCAATGCAGCCAAAAACAAATAATTTTTTTAAAAAAAGGAGAGTGGATATTCGTCCCATACAATGGGATAGTAATAAAGGAAAACAAATGCTGATAGATGCAACGACATGGATAAATCTCACAGATATAATGTTGAAAGAAGCCAGAAACTAGAATACATTTTATATGATTTTATTCTGCATGATTTCAAGAATAGGCTAATCTATGGTGATAGAAATCAGAATTGTGGTTACCTTTTGGGAGAGGTATTGGTTGGGAAAGGGCATGATGGAACTACCTGGGATGATGGAAAAGTTCTATCTGGCTGGTAGTTACATGGCCACACAAAGACACACAAATATGTTAAAGTTTATTGAGCCAGAGACCTCCCTGGCAGTCCAGTGATTAAGACTCTGCCTTTCCAATGCAGGGGTATGAGTTCAATCCCAGGTCGGCCTGCATGCCGTGCAGTGAGGGCAAAAAAATTTTTTTAATTGAGCCATACCCTCGATATTTGTGCATTTTATTCATATGTAAAATGTATGAATTATATGTCAATTAAAAGGGAACCAGTGGAGTTCCCTGGTGGCCTACTGGTTAGGATTCACTGCCATGGCCTGGTTCAATCCCTGGTCAGGAGCTGAGATCCCACAAGTCGTGCAGTTTGGCCAAAAAAAAAAAAAAAAAAAAAGAATCAGGATATCCAGGAGTGGTTTAACATTAAAAAGACACCTAAAAATTTAATTCACCATATAAACAGAATAAAGCAGAATAAGTAGTCCTTTTAGTAGATGAAGAAAAAAAAATTTTTTTTAACATTCAACATCCACTCATGATCAAAACTGCTACTAGCAAACTAGGAATAGAAAGGAATTTCCTTGACTGGATAAAAGTTAACTATCAAAACTCCACAGTAATTCTTAATGGTGGAAACTTAAAAGCAGTTCTTTTAAAATCAGGATCAAGTCAAAGTTACCTGTGAACAGCAATTCCATATACCATTGTCTGGGAATTCCAGTTTGTATAGTCAGAAGATGAACACAAAGGAAGAGGACCTATTCTCATAACATCTGGCTTTTAGATGGATGTGGTATCCTTGGGTTTAGAGGGCTTCACAACTTACATATATGTTACAAATATTTTGCAAGTATACAGTATCACATATCAATTTTAAAAACTTTTTTGGTTTTAGACATTTGAAGACACAGGCCAGAAAATATGATAAAAGCTACAGCTCCTAAGTTCTTTTATTTTGAAGATGGAAAATATTTGAAAGGTAATAGAAATGTTTGCTCAGCAGAAAATAACTTGTCCAAAGTTGGTTGCATCCAGATCCTGACAGAACCTTATAAAAGACAGGTCTTTACCCCCGGAAGGATGGAATAATAGACTAGGGTTGGGACAGCAGTCGGAGACAGTGAAGCCAGCTAGATTGGGCCCTTCCTTCTCCTGGATTCTCATGAGCTCTGCCCTCGATGCCTCTGGGTTTCAGGCTGGGGAACTCAGGCTAGAGTTTTGGGTTAAGGAGATTTTGAGGAGTCAATGAAGCCGCCAGTGGGCCGGAGATGCTCCTTCCTGGCCCCAAGATCTACCCTCTCGGCCACTGCCGGCCCGGCCCGGGAGATACCTCTCCCCCTCCTCATTTCCTTCCCACACCCAGCCAAGCCCGACTCTTCGTAGCCAGAGCTGGAGGTCTCCGCTAGGGGAGCAAGCCATGCACCGAGTCAAGGGGCTGCGATTCCGGGGGTGGGGTGGAGGTGGGGGGAGGTGTTGATTTACGGGGGTGGCTAGCACTTACCCTATGTGGGTGCCCACAGCCCTCTGATCCCTGGCAAGGCTAGGGATTTCCTTCCCAACATAAGGCCCATGCCCACCCCAACTGTGCCTCCACGGTCAACGCGCGAGCTCGGCGCTCTCCAGCCGTCGCCCTGACCCCTCTCCCGCGCACCTGAGCCTAGAGGTCGCTCCTGGGGCAACCTCCCCACGCAGCGCAGGTCTTCTCCTCCTCCCCCAAGGATCCAGTCGGCCCCCTCCTTCTCTGTGACCACGGACTCTCGGCGAGCAGTGCTGCTCCCCTCACCCGCTAGCGGGGGCGGGGCCGCCCCCTTTCCCCGGCACAGAAGCGTCTGGGTGAGAGCGCCCCCTCCCGGCTTCCCGTAGCTGGTCCTGAGCGGTTCCCTGGGCACCGCACCGCCTGCTTCCAGAGACCCCTCTTCTTCCCTCTAGGGTGGCCACTGACAACTCTAGCTCAAGTGGAGCCCCCAGCCTTATGATCCCCCTTGACACCGCCCTCTCTGACCCTCCCGCATCCTGGCCGCTCCTACTCATTGCTCCCCGGTCCTTGGGGCAGAGGAAAGTCCTACCGGGCGCTCCTGCTCCTAGGCGCCCCCCCAGGGTGCGTGTATGCCGCTGTGGATCCTCTCTCTGCTTTCTCACATGCAAGGCCCCTCGCGGCTGACACCTCCTCCACTCCGGTTCTTTATGCTCCGCCTGATCTGATTATTTTTCTGGCCAGGCCACAAGCGTTACTGGAACCCCACCCCATCTGAGCCCGCTGCGGTGTTGGATGGGGTAGGGCCAGCAAAGAAAACTCACCCAACCTCCCAGGTCACTGAGGCCAGTGGGACAGCTTTCCCTTCTTGGCCCAAACGGAAGGGCTTAGAACTTCATTCTAGCATGTTCATTCTCCCCAGACTTGCATTATTAAGCATTTTAAGTCTAAATGGATGACTTTGTCTACATTTAAAGTAATTTCAGGAGTTATGTTTTTCTTCCCTCTCTGCAAGGTCCCTCACTTTATTTCCTTTTATCTGTGTACTCCATCCATCCCATTTGGCTGGCTCTAGAGTTCGCCATTCCATTCTATTTTTTGTTCTTATCAAGAAAAAAAAAAGAAGAAGAAGAAGAAAGTGTCTGGTTTTGTTGGCATGCATTTTAAGTTTGTGTGAAAAAAATTGCATTATTTTTCATTCAGCTTCTTTTCACTCAACGCTAGGATTTCAAGATCAATCCATATAGCTTCCACCCTTTCTAACTGCTGCCTCCTCTCCACAGTGCTCATCCACCATGTTTCACATTTTCCATTTCCTGCCACCACCAGTGAGTTCAATCATCATTCTCAGACGTATCCCCTCAACATATCCCCTCACCTGCAGCGCTTCTCACAGTGTGCAAAGTTATCCCTTGGGAGTCTTGTTAAAATGCAGGTTCTGATTCATCACACCTGGGGCGAGGCCTGAGCCTCTACATTTGTAGCCAGTTTACAGGTGATGCCTATACTGCTAGCCCTGGGACCACACTTTGAGGAACAAGGCCATTATGGGCCTCTGTGAGAATTCATTTTGGGTTGCTGGGTCACAGGGTATGTGTTGATCTAATTTGTTAAGTATTGCCTACCTGCTCTCCAGTCTGGCTGTGCCACCCTACCCCACACCAGCAACGCAGGAGGGTAGAAGATATATATTTATGTGGGGAAGGGAAGAAGGCCTTCTCCTTGCTCCTGCCAAAATCCTGCCCCCCAGCGTGTCTGGTCTGGGCCGAAACCTCCTCTCTCAATCAGAGTGGCCCCAAGGCTCTGGAGTGATGTCCCTGGCTAGCAATGCACGACCAAGTCAATGATGTGCCCAAGATTGGCATCCTGGCTTCATCTCTGACAGGAGCTTAAAGAACAGGCATTGAGAAGCCCTGCGGTCTTCAGTTAGGTTATATCTCCTCCATTGCTTTCCCTTTAGTAGCCTGTTAGGCTGGACTAGGACTCAAACAACCTGGCCTTGCCATTGGCAAGTAGCTATCCTGTGCCTGACTTCTCATCTCTAAAATGGGATGGTAACAGCATAGCTACAGTTTGTGGTGTGAGGAGTCAGTCCAGAAACTTTGCCTCACATACCAAGTGCCCCACAGGGGCCCCAAGACAGGTGTTCTTGCCTTTGTTTTAACCAAGAGGAAAATGAAGTTCAAGAAGGCTTAGCAATTTTTACCAAAGCCATGGAGCTAGAAAGTGACAATGCTGGGATTCAAACCCAGCTTCAGCTAATACACCAGAGCCCGTGCTAACCATGAACCTATTCCACCTCCATGTCCTGCCTTTGCCCTTGCTACCAGGTCATATTTCAGGGAGAACTGAAAGGAAAAAAGGAGGACTGTGTCTGGGGTTTCAGGAGCTGCTGTTGATGACTAGTGGCCAGATGACCAGAGTTATGAAACTCTGCAGCAAATGGGTTTTAGCAAAAATGAACCTGGGTTCTAGGGGCTGGTCACCAGGGCTTGAGTATCTAGCTGGCAGGAGAGGGGCCTTTTGGTTGAGGGATTTAGGAACAGGGGTTTTAGGGTTATATATATAGTGGGGTCAAGACTAGATTGGGGAGGGTCAGGGATTAGGTGGAGGTCTGGAGTGAGGTGGGGGTCAGGTGGTGGGTCTTATCTATCAAATGTCTTACCTGTAGTAACTGATCACTCACTGTTTTATTTGGAGGGTTAGCTGATGTGTGAACAGCCAGCATCCTGGGCATCAAGGGATGCCACCTTCCAAGGCCCTCCTGGTGCTGTAAGCAGCTTGTTGGGTTGGTTTTAGAAACCCGTGGACCGTGCTTTCCCCACTCACATAGCTGTGCAAGACTTTTCCTGGCACCAAGCCCCAGCCCCAAGCATTTCACAATCAGAAGAGTTCAACACCTGCATATTTTGAGATTTCATGGCATACAACCTTTTACATTTTGTTCACATTCGTCCATCGCTGTTTACCATGGTAGGGCCCCAGTTGTATCCATGACAGAACATTTCTCTGAAGGCCTGGAGAAGCTATCTGCTCTTTAGAGTTCAATACAATATCGTGCAGTTTTCTGGTCTTTTCAAAGTACTTCACACATAGGTATTATTGCCTTTGACTCACAACAGCTCCATGACAGGACCCACTTAATACCAAAGCTCAAAGAAACTAATTGGCCGAGGCCACACGTTGCATAGGTGGGTGAAATGGGACTTCTCGTTTGTTTTTCCATAGCAAACCTCAGGAGTCTTAAAGAGTAAGTGCTCTCTGGGAACCTCACTACACTGGTTGGCCCATTTCCCAGAGGTGGGGATGTGGACGGAGGCAGGAGGTAGGAAGTCTAGGGAGTGGGGAATGCTTGGGCAGAAAGGTCCGGAAGGTGAGTTGGCTGAGGTCCCATGAGGCTTCTGGCTAGACCTCTCCCAGCTAAGTTTCTGTCAGTGGGCCCTTTCTAGAGCCTGGGGAAGTGGAAAGAGGAGGTTGGTGGGGGGAACGGCAAATACAGAGGTACCCAAGTAGTTCTCTATGAGTCTGAAGCTGAGACAGTTGAGCAGCTGCAAAAAAAAGATGCTGCCAGCTGCTAAGGGGGCCCCAGTGGTGTCACCACATGCATGTGGGAGCTCTTGACGGCTTGGTTAAGCTCTGCCCCTGGCTAAGCCTTCTGCCCTAATGTCTCTTCTCAAAGTCCCTGCCCCCACACCCCAAGTACCTGCAGCATCAGCTTGAGGGAGGTGCCCAGAGGCCAGGACAGTCTACCCTGCCAGTTCCAGCAACATCATGCATGCCCTGACCAGTCCCAACTAAGGCCTGAAGGTCTGGGGCCTGCTGAGGCAGGAAGGCCCTGGTCCCAACTGCCCTCCCTCTCCCCTGGGCTTCAGGCCCTAGGCCAGGGCTCAACAGACACAAGCAGCAGGATGGGGTTGCCCTTCTATTGGTCCAAGTCCTGAGCATGGCTTGGGTGAGACATGGAGGTGAGGAGGCCCACGAGGCTCAGCAGTGTGGGGAAAAGCAGCAGGAAGGAGGCGGTGAAAAGCAGGGCGGGGAGGGCACTGAGCACCAGCAGCAGGACAGCCGGCAGCAGATGGAGCCACGCTGCAGCTGCCACGGGCCACAAGGAGCTCAGCAGGTGGGAGCCGGTGGTGAAGAGCACGTGGCACAGCATCAGCACCAGCAGCAGGTAGAGGATCCCCTCCAGACCCCACAGCACACGCTGCAGCGGTTGCCGCCAGCCTGATGTGGTCCACCACTGTGTCCAGCTTGGGGGCACATGGCACACGCACCAGCGCACCCAGCCCTCCCGCGTGACCCAGGCCGACCAGGGCACCGCACGCTGTGGCCCCTCACCAGCCCTGATGGCATGCGTCTCCGCTCGCGGCTGCTGCATCACCTCTGGTGCACCTGGGGAGAGAGCCACGCCAGCTGCAGGAGCAGCCCTGGAGATGCCTGGCACCTTAGGGTGGGTGAGCGTGCAGGGGTCAGGAGGGTACCAGCATGGGTGTGGTGGGGCTTTGAGCTGGGGCATGGGTCTTACCTCTGGGCAGAGCCACCTAGGTCATGTTGCTTCCTGCAGCGCCCAGCCAGAGTGGAGCCCCCACTCTCACTGTCCCCACCCTTCCCAAAGGAGCCCCATTGTGACCTGGACTAGGGTGGGGTCCAGCCAAGAGAGGAAACACTGCAGGATGTGAGGCTTACCTGAGCCTCTTTCATGGACCCTCCAGGCTGGCAGGGAACCTGGTGAGCCCACAGATGTAGTTTCTCATGTTTTCTTGTGGAAAGACCTCTCTGGATCCTCCTTTCCCTGCTGGCCGATATCCAGTCCACTCCACTCTCTTGCAGTTCTTTCTCTCTGGACCCTCATTCTCCAGAACCACAGTGGAGGCCAGAATAGTGACCCCTAACCTAGAGGTTCTGAGATGGCTCCATTCCCTGCACTGGGCTCCCTGTCCCTTATCTCACTTTTTACTGATGCCCTCGGACTCAGACCTAGGTATCTACTGTCCACATTGTGGGGAGACCTCAGAGGTCCCCCAATGTAGGTGCAGGCTGGGGGATAAAGGAGTATCCTCCCACCTTCCCAGACCAGGGTGGAGGAAAGGAGGCCTGAGGAAACAGCACGGTCAGTGTATTTCCGGAGGGCATTCAGGCCCAAGGATGGAGGCAGAAAGCCAGGGCAAGCAGTGCCAAGGGCATGCCGCGGGCTCCCGGAAGTAGCCCCAGGCCCAGGAGCAGCAGCAGCAGAGCCTCCTGGAGGCTGAGTCATCCTGTGGCTGCCACTGTGGGCAGGAGTGGAGCCTCCTGCTGCCCTGGACCCTCGCCAGCCCCCTGACTCTGGCCCCCTGTGAGATGTGTGTGCTGTGGCCAGGTGGGACCTGCAGGCCTGTGGAGAGAAAGGGTGGCAGCTGGGCTTTGGGAGGTTGACCCCTTGCTCACCTGCCCAACCTTCCAGGCTGCTGTCCACTTACCGGTGGAGCAGGTCGAAGGCCAGTAAGCTGACCAGTAGCAGCAGCAGCGAGGCTGAGCCAGCTGTGGAAAAGACTGCCCGAACTGTCAGCCCCAGTGCCCCCAGCCCTAGGACACTGTCCAGGACCTGGGCCTGGCTAGGGCCCCAGGGGGACACACATGGACCCACTGGGCTACCCGATCCCTCCCCACACCCACGCCCCTGGAAGGGACTGGGACAGGATAAGCAAGGGCTTCGGACCTGGGTAAGCAGAGGCGGGTCATGGAGGGAGGTGGAGGTTACACGAAGGACTAGGGCTGGGAAGGAGTATTGGGGGGAGGACCATGGGAGGGGGTGGGGCCCTGGCAGACACTCAAGGGTGAGCTCAGGCAGTGGGGAGCTGGGCTCCTTAGAAATCTCCCCCTCCCCACGCACCCACCCACCAAACCCTCCTCACCCCCTCCCACTTCAGTCAGCCATTCTGGTGGGTTGGGCGGCTGGAGCATTGTGACCTACTGCCAGGTGGGGACCTGGGGTAAGGAGCAGGCTAATGCTGGTTCTGGCCTCATAAGTAGTGGGTAGCTTAGGCAGAGTTTAGCCAAAGGGAGGTCTGACTTTTGAGAGCTAAGACTAATCCTCTTGTCTTTGCTAATTCTCCGCCCTAGGGCCCTCCGGTGGGGATTTGAGTTGCCAGGAAGGCATTATAACCCCATCACCACCTGGGCAGCTTACCACAGGATGAAGGGCTGCTTGTCTCTCGGGTTCCCGGGGCTGGGTGTCCAGGGGCAAGTCACTCAATCTGTCTGTCCCCAGCTCTCTCCTCTGAAAGTAGGGTGAGGCCTGTGGGCTCCTGTTGGGGAATCCCCTGTGGGGGATTTTTCAGAACTGCAGTCCTGGAATGCAGAGATAGACTCTGCCAGGAAGCAACCAGAGGCTTTCTGGGGCAGGGCTCCCACATGACCTACTAAATGGGGGTGGGGCAGGAAGGGGCTGTTTAGCTGTTTGAAGCATTGTTGTTTGTGGGAGGTGTTCTGGATACTGGCATTCCAGAAATGGCACAGAGAATGACTGTAAGAGGGCTACAACATAGTAACCCCAAAATTGGAGATTACGGTCACCCTCCAAGAATGAAATTATGGAAAATGAGCATGTATGAAGGGATTGGTCACCTGGAAAAGAAACCTATCTCCACTAATAATCTGTAAATGGTTACAGAGGCTCAGTTTAGTGACTTGAGAGGCAAGAGTGGAAATGGGTCATAACTGAGAGAACTTAATCCTTGTTCACATATCGTACTTCGAAGGAAAACTGATGGAGGTAGGGGTAGGGGGACAGTGACCATACAGGCCCTAGGAGAGGAGGAGACAGAGCAAGGGTCCGGCTGCATATCTGCCTCCAGGGGATTCTGTTCAAAGATTCAAGCCTGGTGACCTTGACATCTTTGGTGGTGGTGAGCTCAACAGTCATAGAGCCAATGCCCCCAGCCCTTGGAACCATTCATTGATCGCCTTTTTCTGAGTCTTCCCAGAGCAATAAAGCAATGCCCACAAAATTCTGAGGGAAAATGATTTACAACCTAGTAACATATCTGTCTAAACGATTATCAAGTATGAGGGTAGAATAAAGACATTTTAAGCCAAACAAGGTTTCAAAAACTTGACCTTGCATACACTCTTTCTTAGGAAGCTACTGGAGCATGTGCTTCAGAAAAATAAGGAACTAAACTAAGAAAGAAGTGAGACTAAACACAGGAGAGTGGTGATGAGAAAGACCTGGGACATCAGCTATGTTTCCAGGTGAAGAAAGCAAGCAACCCAGCCTGGAATCAAAAGATAGATGCTCCAGGAGGGATGTCTCCAGAAGAAAATGAAACTGATTATCTGCTGGGTTTTTGTTGTTTGTTTGTTTTCTAATTTATTTATTTTTGGCTGCATTGGGTCTTCGTTGCTGTATGAGGGCTTCTCATTGCAGTGGCTTCTCCTGTTGCAGAGCACGGGCTCTAGGCGCGCGGGCTTCAGTAGTTGTGGCACACGGGCTCAGCTACTCTGCAGCATGTGGGATCCTCCTAGAACAGGGCTCGAACCCATGTCCCCTGCATAGGCAGGCAGATTCTTTTTTTTTTTTTTTTTTTTGGGGTACGCGGGCCTCTCACTGCTGCGGCCTCTCCCGCTGCGGAGCACAGGCTCCGGACGCACAGGCTCAGCAGCCATGGGTCACGGACCCAGCCGCTCCACGGCACGTGGGATCCTCCCGGACCGGGGCACGAACCAGCGTCCCCTGCATCGGCAGGCGGACTCCCAACCACTGCGCCACCAGGGAAGCCCTGCAGGCAGATTCTTAACCACCGTGCCACCAGGGAAGTCCCTATCTGCTGTTTTTAGACATATGCAAAATGTTTAGTTCTGTTGGAAGCTTTGGGATTGAATTAGCAACTAGTGCCTTGAAAACCAAGCAAATGATAAAACAAAGTACTTGCTAACTCCAGCGAACAAAAAAAGTTGAACAATAATCTTTACATGGTCATAATATAAGCACTGAATATTGACTCCAGTGATTTAGTTCTTTTGGGAGGATGGCAGGAGGAAATGTGTATGTGTATTTTGGTGTATGTTGCGGGGAGGGGTGGTAGGAAAGCGAAATCCTTAATTCCATAGCAGGAAATCCACAGATAACATCTAAACATAAAAATCCAAGAAATAGCAATAGAAGCATAAAGGTAAATACAAGAAGGAATAACAAACAGAACTAAAAGTGGTTGACTTGAGAATAGAGAAGCATAGAGAAGAATCTTCTGTTATAGGCCTATATGTGATTTACCTTTAAAATTATATTCTGCATGGACTTCCCTGGTGGTCCAGTGAGTAAGACTCCACACTCCCAATGCAGGGGACCCAGGTTCGATCCCTGGTTGGGGAACTAGATCCTGCATGCATGCCACAACTAAGAAGTCTGCATGCTGCAGCTGAAGATCCTGCATGCCTCAACTAAGACCTGGTGTACCCAAAATAAATAAATAATTTTTTAAAAGGTCTTAAAAATTATATTCTGTAGTATTTCGATTAAAATGATTTCATTTAAAACAAGCAAATCAGTATAGGGTCCTTTGGTGGAGATCAGGAATATACCCTCCCAGGATGAATGAAATACCAATTTCCTAATGTTACGTGGATGTCCTCATACGGCTTGAGATAAAATTTCCAGTAACAGCATCAAACACCATCAACCTCAGAAAGCTGTGAATCTCATGCATTTTAGATGGAGTTGCTCTAAACCTCCATCTAATGCTTCTCAGCCCACCTGAATCTCCTGGGGTTGAATCCTCTGGGGATCTTTTTAAAATGCAGATTCTGATATAGTAGGTCTTGGCAGGGATTCTGCATTTCTAACAAGCTCCCAGGGGTTGCTGATGCTGTTGGTCCTCGGCCACACTTTGAGGAATAAGGCTCTAGAAGACGTTGATGTACAAAAGAGAGATAGCTGGGGGAGGTAGTGGTGAGGGGAGACGGGCACGTGGGGAGATGCTTCTAGGTGCCACAGGAGTGCCCATCAAAGCTCACCTGCATCATAGGGAGAGCACTTAGTGGGGAGTGAGTACCAGGGACAGGAGATTAGGAGGCACAGAGAGGCAGCAGATTTGCCTACTTCTCAATTTGTAGAGCCAGACACATAGCCTCCTCTCTTCTCTTGATAATGTTTTATTCCATCTGCGTATGTGGGAGCAAGAGGACTGTGTTACGCTGTTTCCCTACCTTTAATTCATCTGGTAGTGGCCCCCAAGAACCACATATTATCTCACTTCACAGCAACCCAAAGAGGAAGATATTATTGTTCCCATTTTACAGATGAGAAAATTGAGGCTCGGAGAGGTAAAATTACCGCCCAAGGATACGCAAACAAAATGAACAGCAGAAGTAGGATGTGACATTAAGCCTGTGTGGCACCAAAGTCATCTATCGTCTCTGCCTCCAGCCACCTGACCACACTGGGGAGCAACCAGGAGAGTCCCAGACCATCCCTTAAGCCAAAATCCCTTTGGGGCAGGTATCTCCACCCAGTCTAGCTCAGTCTTGCTCATTTGTGCTTTGCAACATAGCCTTGCTCTCGGGGGGCCACGAAAAAGCCTCCACCTGGCTCCCCGGGCTAGAGATCTGGCTGTGCAAGTACCTGCACCCTGGAAGCCGCCACCTCTAGACCCTGCTTCCGGACTTGGTGCCTTTGCAGCTCTAGGCAACCAAATGGCAAGGGCCAAAGGCAGCAGCTGAGCAGGGAGAACAGAAGGGATGAGCAAGTTAGAAGGGGTGTGAGGAGGTGGGAGATTGGTGGGAGATGGCCAGCATGCCCCGTCCCACCAGTCTCTTTGGGGGCATGTCTCCCAGTTCATTGCTGGCCAACTCCTCTCCTGTAAAACCTGGCACTGTTGAGGAGGCCAGCTTCCCTCCAGCCCTGCTGGGTCCCCTCTAACCTTGAACATATTATACACATACTTTTTGAGCACTGACTAGAGACCAAGCACTGTTCTAGGCCCTGAGGTACAGCTGTGAACATTTGGGTGCAAAAGGCTCTTGTGGGGTTGCTTACCTTCTGCTGGGTGGGAGTGGGGACCCAGACAAAGAACACATAATAAATAACACAAGATATATTCAGAGAGGGTTGAGTACCTTGAATCAATAACAAAACAGAGTGAGAGGATATAGTACGTGTGGAGGCTGGAGTTTACTTTTGTCAGAATGGTCAGGGAAGTAAGTAACATTGAAAGGCCATCTGAGTGATAGGATACAAACTTGGTGAACCAGTGCAAAGGCCCTGAGGCTGGATGGGGCTGGTGCATTGGAGGAACAGCTAGAATGCCTGTGTGACTGGAGAGATATGAGCCAGGGGGAGAACACAGGGAGATGAGGTGGGAAAGCTGTGGGTGGGGAAGAACATTTTCAGGAATAGCCTGGAAGGTGAGCGCACTAGGACAATTTGGCTGCGGTGTAGGGAAGGGCTTGGAGGAGGTGGGAACCTCAGGAGGCTGACCTGTCCTAGCCAGGTTCTGCCCCGACCCTCTCGCACCACTCTGTGAAACTTGGATGAGGGTGGGGCCCGGGAAGTGGGCAGACTGGGTTTTGGCGGGAGGTGGAGTAGTCCTCAGGACTTGTACAGACCCGCTTCTAGCTCCACAGAGCCTCTCCCTGCCTCCCACCTCTGCGAAGCCTGGGGCCGCAGTACCGTCTTTCTGCCGCTGACTCGGCCCGGCGCTTCAGGGACCCTCCGCTTCGGCATGCCTTCCTTGAATTTTTCTAGATCCTCCTCTGGTGACTGGGTCCCGGCAGTGGTGTCCAGGCGGGGCGCTCTAAGGCGGGAGCAGGACCCGCGGGGGCCCTATCCCAGTTACTCCCTTTCGGGGGTTCTCTACCCAGAGCGCATGGCGTGGACCAAATGCCTTGAGGAGCTCCGGGACTCGAGTCTATGAGATCGTTCTTACTGGGGGTGGGTCTCAGTTCCAGGAGCGCATATTCCTTTCGAGAGATCCGACGAGATTGGTGCTGACACGCTGATTTAGGGTAATTCAAATGGTTCATATGGGTAGTGACCTTGCAGAAAACATTTGCTCAGGGGCCCCGCGCACTCCGGAGGATTCCCGGCCACCTCTGGGCATCTCTTCTTACTTGGGGATGGCAGTGTCTCCCTGGCGGGATCCTTGCAAAGGCAAAGCCCCGGCCAGAGGCGCACAGTGGACGAATGCCTTCCTTCTGGGGAGGCGACCCTGGTGTGGGGGAGCCAAAGGGGACCTCGGAGGGGGATGGGGAGGGTCCTGCGCTCTGGAATCCCGGGGTCGGAGGTGGTCCCGAAGACGCAGACCAGGGTTGCCGGCTCCCAGAGGAGAGTGAGGCGGGGGAGGGCAGGACATGCATCAGCCTCGCCCTCCACCCCCTGCCCCAGCCCGCTGGGCATAGGCTTGGACGCCTCTACTCGGATTATGTAACCCCGGAACGTGGCAGCCGGGTGAGCAAAGGAGAGGAGGCTGGGGAAAGGAAGAGAGAGGAGAGGCGGGGCGCCGCGGTGCGGGGGTGGGAAGCACCGCCTCTAGCTGGGCCCCTTGGGTGTCCTTCAGAAGAATTCCTGGAAAGCCAGCCCTCCCCCACTCCGTACCCCAGCCGCCGCCTCAGTTTCCTCTCACCCTTCTTTCCGTCCCACCCGTCCTGGCAGGGGGTTCTGACTGGATAGATTTCCCTCACGGGTTGTAGTTTCCTCCCCAAAGTTCTCGGCTTCGCTACCTAGGCTAAGTCAGTTAGCCGCCCTGAGCCTCAGTTTACCAGTTTGTAAGATGAGATTTGTCTGAGAGGCCACGGGTAAAGCGCCTGGCACGGGGCATGGTACACAGTAAGTGCCCACTGTGGGACAGGCGCACAGGATCGCGTGGAATCCAAGGTGCAGGGTCTTTGCCGAGAGAGGATAATATGTGGTTAGGTGCGGGGGGCTGGGGCGCGGGGCAGAGAGGGAGGGGGAAGGTCGGCGGGTGAGGAGACCCTGGGCTGCAGCCCTGGCCCCTCCCCGTTCCTTCCTCTCCCCTCCCCTGCCTACCCCTCGGCTCCAGGGTCCGAGGCCAACTAGCGGGCTGTGGGCGTGTCGAAGGCCGCAGGGGGCGTGCGGCGGCGGCAGGAAGGGGCGGGGGGCTCCCGAGCCCCAGCAGGAAGAGGCGAACCCACCGGCCATCGCGGGACCAGCGCGTGTCCTCGCTTTGGACCCAGCCATGTGGGGTCTCCTGCTCGCCTTGGTCACCTTCGCGCCTGCCGTCGGGGTGAGTCTGGGGGCGTCCGGCGCCTCGGTGCTGGGCCTGGCGTCGCCCGCGACCACCGAGGCCCCGGTCTCGACCCCGGCCCCGCGTAGCAGCCAGGCAGAGCTGTCCGCAGGGAACAAGAACGGTGAGCTCCCGACCCACGGCCCGCTTCTTCCGCGGGCCGGTTGTCCCACTCCTCTACCCCCCGTGTGGCGACCCCTCCCCAGCACGCGCACACACACCACACACACGCCACACACGCCACACTCCGTGCCCAGCGCCTGTGTGGCGACCCTTCCCCACGCACACACACTCCCTGCCCGGTACAATGGCTGCTGAGTCAGCAGCCCCAGTTCCCTGCCAAACCAAGTCAGCAGTCCTGGGACAGGAACCAGTTGGATGCTGCCTCTTCCAGCCCCAAACTTTCCCTTTTCACAGATGAGGAAACTGAGGCCAGAGCCAGGAGGAGGGGAGAAAGAGGTGCAGACAAAGGAGGAGGGTGCAGAGCAAGACTGAGGGCAGGGCCTGGAGGGAAAGAACCGAGGAAGGGAAGAAGAGCTCTCTGCCAGGAGGAACGCGGCACTGCCTGGGGAAGGGAGGGGGAAGGCTGCCTGACTTCCCACCTTTTCAGATGTGGGAGTAAGAGAGGAGGAAAGCAAGGGGATTGGCAGCCTAGGAGGGCTTCTTGGGAGAGGCAAGTGGAACTGGTCCTGAAGGGTATCTCTGAATTAGGAAGAGCTGAAGAGGAGGGCAACCAAGAAGGAAACAGTCTGTGCAAAGGCACAGGGCACCTAACACAAAAATGTACAGCATGTTCTAGGGGCATCTGTGGAGCTAGGCTGGGTGGGGAACTAGTGGCACCTGCCCTGTGCAATGAATGCTTTGTACTGAAGGGCAGGCAGGGCAGGAGTCCAGCTCTGGAAGGCCTGAGCACCCGGGCAGACATGGATTTGAGGACAGGACGTCTCAGCTCAGACGGCAAACATAATGATGGAGGTGGTACAGAGGCTTTGGGGCATGAGACCGAGTCTGGAGCTAAGGAAGGCTCCTTGAAGTGTATCTGGGCTGGGATGCAAAGGAAGAATGGGAATTAGGCAATAAAATCAAAGGTGGTGGATGACAGGGAAGGGGACAGCCGGGCAAAGAAGGAGTTAAAAAGCCAAATTCAGCTCTTTGGAGTAAGCAGATAGTTCCTAGCGGCAGTGTAGCTCTCTATTGGTGAGGGCCAAGCCGTCAGAGGGGAGAAGGAATCAAGGAAGTGGCTGGAGAGGTAGGTTGGGGGTCAGACTGTGGGCCTTTAAGTCCATGCCAAGGTTCTTGGATATGTGTGGTGGGGCCTGTTGTGGACTTGCAGGCTTTCTTGGGCTGGCAGACCTCTCCATCTGGGGTTTTGTGTCATCCTTTCCTTCCCTGGTGCCCTGCCTCCTTGGTCCCCAGGGACCTCAGAACAGCATGTCCGGATTCGAGTCATCAAGAAGAAAAAGATCATCATGAAGAAGCGAAAGAAGCTAACTCCCCCCAGACCCCCGGTGACTGCCGGGGCTTCAGTGACCACCAGCCCTGCAAGGACCCTTGACCTCCCCAAGAAGCAAGAACCAGGTACCACCGTTCCAGGGGCCCTGCCCAGACTTGCAGTCTCTGGGGCACAAACTAATGTAGCTCTTGGTCTCCTGGGCATAGACATGCCCCCAGCCTGTCCAACACACTGGCAAGCTCAGGCTCAGCTTCCTGTGTGCCCTGACCACTCTTTCTCTGGTCCCATTTTACTGCTCTGTCCCTGTCCCAGACTGTCCCCCTTTGGGCCTGGAGTCCCTGCGAGTTTCAGATAACCAGCTTGATGCATCTAGCAGCCAGTCCTTTGGTCTTGGACCGCACCGAGGACGGCTCAACATCCAGGTCAGCAAGGCAACCCCTAGGACCTACTTACGTGCCCCTCCCACCTTCGGTTAAGGCTTACCCCATACTGCCTACCTGGTTCCGATGACTATGTCCTGTGCCCACAGTCAGGCCTCGAGGATGGTGACCTTTTTGATGGTGCCTGGTGTGCCGAGCAGCAGGATGCCGAGCCCTGGCTTCAGGTGGATGCTAGGCACCCCACCCGCTTCTCAGGCATTATCACACAGGGCAGGAACTCCATCTGGAGGTGAGGCAGGATATCTCCAGACCAGGGAAGTCATGGGCAGACTCAGGAGGACTGGGGTGGGAGTCCTGGGAGCCACCCATCATCTCTACCCATCTTTCCTGCCAGGTATGACTGGGTCACATCATACAAGGTCCAGTTCAGCAATGACAGTCTTACCTGGTGGGGGAGTAAGAATCGCAGCAGTGGGATGGACGCGGTGAGAGGTCCCATGGTGGCTGGGGCCCTCTATGCTGAGAGTTGGGCTCCTGGCCCACTGTAGGGTGCTGGGCTGGGCTGGGGCTCCTCTGAGGACAAGGAACAGGTGTCCACTTGGGCATCCCAGGAGAAGGGGGGTTGTTGTCAGGATGGGTGGCACCCAGCAGACAGCCTTGGGAGGCAGGCTGCTTTGGATGCCTGTATCCTCCCCAAATCCTTCCTCCATGCCACAGCCTCCTGCTGGAACACCCTTTCTGGTGATGGGCCCCTGGTCCTTGCATCACTTCTCACCTCCTCATAGCTCTGGCTTCCCCATCTCAATGACCCCTTTTTACCCCAGGCTACAGTGTGGGGTCCTGGCCACCTCCAGGATTGGCTGCTCCTGAGTCACATGGCCATATTGGTCTAATGAGCTGTGACCAAAACGGAAAGCGTGGCTGCCTAGGGCTGCCTGCTGGCAAAGGCTGTGGGCAGCGGTCTGTGTTTGACATAGTGGGCAAGTCTCCAGCTGAGCCTACCGGGGTGGATTTTTCAGTGAGCTCAGCGGCCTGAGCTCCTTCCCTGGGCCCTCCGCCAGGCTGGCTGCTGCGGTTCAAGCCACCCTTACAAAGAACTTGATGCCCCCAGGTATTTCCTGCCAATTCGGACCCAGAGACACCCGTGCTGAACCTCCTGCCTGAGCCGCAGGTGGCCCGTTTCATTCGCCTGCTGCCCCAGACCTGGCTCCAGGGAGGTGCATCCTGCCTCCGGGCAGAGATCCTGGCCTGCCCAGTCTCAGGTGGGCTGTAAGACAAGGGTTGGATGGGCAGGGCGCACCCTCCACTGGGAACTCCCCCTTTATTGCGAACTCATCCTGTACCAGATCCTAATGGTCTGTTCCCTGAGGTCCCTGTGCTGGGATCCTCCGACACACTGGACTTCCGGCATCATGATTATAAAGCCATGAGGAAGGTAACCACTATGACCCAGGTGGGAGGATCTGCCCATGTCAGATCCTCCGCCTACCAGGGCATAACTGGCCATGATTGCCCTCATGTCCACCCTCATCTCACCCTCCTGTTGACCCCTAAACTGCCCCAATTTCCCTTGTTATGGCGCCTCCCTTATTCTGACCCTTCCTTCTGGTCTGCTGCTGCCCACTCCTGTACTGTGCCATGGTGTCCCCATCTGTATGGGCCACCACAAGCTTTTGAAGTCCTTCCGTGGCCACATGTGGTCTGACCCCTGGGTCTGATCCTCCCATGCCCTGCACCATGGGAGGTGCACTCCACCCCCCAGCTGATGAAGCAGGTGAACGAGCAGTGCCCCAACATCACCCGCGTCTACAGCATCGGGAAGAGCCACCAGGGCCTGAAGCTGTATGTGATGGAAATGTCGGACCAGCCTGGGGAGCATGAGCTGGGTACTGGCAGGTGGGGTGGGAGAGGTGGGCACAGTGGCGGGGAGGGACAGGGGCACGAGCCAGTTGCGAGCACCTGTGTGCTCCCAGGAGAGCCTGAGGTGCGCTACGTGGCCGGCATGCATGGGAATGAGGCCCTGGGGCGGGAGTTGCTCCTGCTCCTAATGCAGTTCCTGTGCCGTGAGTTCCTGAGAGGGGACCCGCGGGTGACCCGGCTGCTCACCGAGACGCGCATTCACCTGCTGCCCTCCATGAACCCTGACGGCTATGAGACTGCCTTCCGCCGGGTAGGCCACTTGGCACGAGGGCCAGCCTGCTCCTTCTGTCGTGGTGCCTGGAGCCTGCTTGGCTTGAACAAACTTCGTCCCTGGCAGGGCTCGGAGCTGGTGGGCTGGGCAGAGGGCCGCTGGAACCATCAGGGCATTGACCTTAACCATAATTTTGCTGACCTCAACACACCACTGTGGGAAGCAGAGGATGATGGGCTGGTGCCTGACACTGTCCCCAACCATCACCTGCCACTGCCTACTTACTACACCCTGCCCAATGCCACTGTGAGTATTCTGGGGGCAGTGGTGGAGGGCCACCCTAGGGGCCTTTGTCTCTGTCTCCCACCCCCCTGACCTGCCCTTGTCCAGGTGGCTCCTGAAACGCGGGCAGTGATCAAGTGGATGGAACGGATCCCTTTTGTGCTAAGTGCCAACCTCCACGGGGGTGAGCTCGTGGTGTCCTACCCCTTCGACATGACTCGGACTCCGTGGGCTGCCCGTGAACTCACGCCCACCCCAGATGAGGCAGTGTTTCGCTGGCTCAGCACTGTCTATGCTGGCACTAATTGGGCAATGCAGGACCCAGATCGCCGACCCTGCCACAGCCAGGACTTCTCCTCGTATGGCAACATCATCAACGGGGCTGACTGGCACACAGTTCCTGGGAGTATGTGCCCAAGGGTGGGGTTAGCTCCGTCCCCATAACTCTGCCCAATAAGACAGTCTGCTCTCACATAACCACTGGTGTCAACTGTCACCAGGAATGTGTCCCAGAGGAGGGCACCAGGAGGGCAGGGCTCCCATCCCGCCCCTTTAGGCTCCAGTGTCTGCGGTACCCCTAGGCATGAATGACTTCAGCTACCTACACACCAACTGCTTTGAGGTCACTGTGGAGCTGTCCTGTGACAAGTTTCCTCACGAGAACGAGCTGCGCCAGGAGTGGGAGAACAACAAAGATGCCCTTCTCACCTACCTGGAACAGGTCGGACCTGAATCCCCTGTGCCCAGCCTGCCCAAGTCACTCCTGACTGGTCTCTTCTCCATGTTGATGCAACTCCCAATAGGGAGCTGAGCCTAAGGTCAGGCTGAGCATTCTGACTCACAGGTGCCATGGGTCACACTCACTCAGCATCAGGTTGACTTGGAGGGATACAGGACAGGAATCACGGTTTGCTAGCAGGGTGGCGTAAGACATTGTTAGCGGGTGGGAATAGACCTGACAGCAGTCCAGGCAATGGTCCATAGAGCTGACCCAGAGCTGTTCTCAGAAAAGAGTCCGATTTTGCAAGTGCAGGAAATGCCCTGGCATAGACACTTCACTTTTCACAGAACTCATGTCCCTTGGAATGACTCCGTAAGTATAGTTTCCAAGAGTTCTAAAACACAAGGCCAATAACGAGTCACTGAACTCGGGAAAGCCCATAGATATGCCCTCCTGCCAGGCATTTATAGTTCTCCCAATCCAGATGCAATTTGTCAATCAGGAGATATTTTCACCAGAGTATTGTCACGTAGAAACAGTAGACGCACCACCTCTATCAAATTTGTGGGGAACAGAGCCAGAAAATGAACTGAAGTCCACATTTTCACACAGAAGGAAAGGGGTTTTGATAACCTTTTCCCACACAGGTGCGCATGGGCATTGCCGGAGTTGTGAGGGACAAGGACACGGAGATTGGGATTGCTGATGCTGTCATTGCCGTGGATGGGATTAACCATGATGTAACAACGGGTGGGTGTGTGCGGGAGGGGATGGGGGGAGGTGTGGGAGGCTTTAGCTGGGTCAGAAGCTGAGGACCACTGGACTCTGATCTTGCCTTTCACTCCTCTCAGCATGGGGCGGGGATTATTGGCGCCTGTTGACCCCAGGGGACTATGTGGTGACTGCCAGTGCTGAGGGCTACCACGCAGCGACTCGGAACTGCCGGGTCACCTTTGAAGAGGGCCCTGTGCCCTGCAATTTCCACCTCACCAAGACTCCCAAACAGAGACTTCGAGAGCTGCTGGCAGCTGGGGCCAAGGTGCCCCCGGACCTTCGGAGGCGGCTGGAGCGACTGAGGGGACAGAATTAACACCTCTAGCCGAAGAGCCCCAGAGCCTTGGGCAGGCTGGACCTGTCCAGAACTGAAGGAGGGGGCACGGAGAGTTGGGAGGGAGGGACAAAGTAGGGGGAAAGATGCTCAGTCTCATTAAAGCTATTTGGCACCTCAGCCAATATTCCTGTGGTCTCTATGTCCCAGGTCCTCCAGCTGGGCCAGGCCTCAGCTTCCCCGATCCTATTCTGCACACACTTGCATACTCTCATCAGTCGACTTCTGGCAAAATAGTGTGGAAAGAGGATCCCACCTGGGTTCTTCCTGAACCAGGGCTTGACAGAGCAACTCTTCAACCCATCAACTTCTGCGGCAGACACCACTTGGTGCTGTGAAACATTCTGTAAGCACCTGCTCAGTGCCAAGCATGCAAGGAGTCGAGGATAAACAGTGCCCATCAACCTCCTGGGGCTCCCAGTCAAGAGGGGACAAGCATGCCAAGGTGGAGGCTGGCTGCTGTGGGAGCAGAGACCAGGGAGGTGTACGCATGGGAGTGAAATACAGCGCTGCGGGTCAGTCCGGATGCAATCGAGGTGACGGTTCTCAAAGTTTAGGTGGGAGGCGGGTATGGTGTTGGGGTGTGGACAGGGACAGCTCCAAGGAGAAAACCAGAGAGAGAACAGCTGAGAGCATTTGGGTTTGCTTCACCAGCCATTTTGGAGAGTGTTGGTAAATGACAGCATTCGATTCATTTCTTTCAGACTGAAGGGGAAGTTATGTGTCGGTCAGTATCTTGCCAGGAAAATAACCCACTCTAGATATTTCAAGAAGAGGGGAATTTAATGCTGGACATTGGGTATAAAGGTGTTGGAAGAGGGCTTCCCTGGTGGTGCAGCGGTTGAGAATCCACCTGCCAATGCAGGGGACACAGGTTCAAGCCCTGGTCTGGGAAGATGCCACATGCTGCAGAGCAGCTAGGCCCGGGCGCTACAACTACTGAGCCTGCGCTCTAGGGCCCGCAAGCCACAGCTACTGAGCCAATGCACGATAACTACTGAAGCCTGCACGCCTGGAGGCCATGCTCCACAACAAGGGAAGCCACTGCAATGAGAAGCCGGAGGACACAGCTAGAGAAAGCCCTCATGCAACAACGAAGACCCAACGCAGCCAAAAAAAAATAAAAAAAATATATATTCCAATGAATGAAACATACCAAATGTCAGTAAGCAAGACACATTCTTTTGGGGAAACTGTTAAAAAAAAAAATCAAGTCTGTATACGCAAATAAAGCAAGGAAATGCAGTCTTTAAAAAAAAAAATGTTGGAAGAGCTGGATGAGAAAAAGGGAGAAGGGAGTTTTACTTAGAAGTCAGGAAGCTGATAACACCCTTGGTTTGGGTTTTTTGTTTGTTAGTATTTTTTGGCTGTGTTGGGTCTTTGTTGCTGTGCGCGGGCTTTCTCTAGTTGTGGCGAGTGGGGGCTACTCTTGAGGTGCATGGGCTTCTCAGTGCGGTGGCTTCTCTTGTTGCAGAGCATGGGCTCTAGGCGTGTGGGCTTCAGTAGTTGTGGCGCGCAGGCTTAGTTGCTCCGCGGCATGTGGGATCTTCCTGGACCAGGGCTCAAACCCGTGTCCCCTGCATTGGCAGGTGGATTCTTAACCACTGCGCCACGAGGGAAATCCTGGTCTGGTGTTTATAAGCCTGATGTTGGTGCTGGTGCTGGAGCCCACAATCACCTGTGGCCACCAGTAGCCAGCTGTGATCACTTGTTGCCTGGTGTGGCTGGAGTCAGAAAGATTTCTCCCTTCCTTCCACTTTCTAATCTCCAACCTATGAAGTCCTCTGGCAAAATCTAACTGTAACCTAGTTTGCAAAGAAGTCCACAAAATGTAGTTTCCAGGCACCTTAAGCCCCCTGCAATTCAGAGGAGAGCTTGCAAGGGCAGGAATGTGGCAAATACTAACAGGCAAACTATGGCACAAAGACATCCATGTAGCCTATTATGTAAGCTTTGCCTAGTGCTGGGCTGTTGTATCGTCTCTGTCTCTGCCTGTCTCTTATTTTCAATCTCAGATCACCATGAGGGATTAGTACCACATCTCCCATCTCCCTGCTCCTTTTCTCCCCATCTCCAATGCTTCTTGTACAGCAAAACTTTTTCCAAAAAAAAAAAAAAAATTATTCATTGAAGTTTAATATATATAATTAAAAGTACACATAAGTGCACAGCTTATTGGCACAGTAAATTAGAAGACATGACTCAAATGTAATTACAACAAACTCCAAGTGTTAAGATACAGGCACCTTGAAAGTAAAAAAATAAAAAAAGATGTATCATGCAAACATTAATTAAAGGAAAGCAGGAGTGGCTATCTTAATATCAGATAAAGTTGACTTCAAGGCAAAGAAAATTACCAGAGACAGAAAGGAACATTATATAATGATATAACTGAACACAGCCAGCCTTGTCTGCTGGAAGTTTCCAGTGAATCTTTCCCTTCTCTCTTAGGTACCCTAGGAACAGCTAGTTCAGCATAACTGAAATGACATGTGAACTCAAGCTCTGAATTTCCCCCATTTCTAGTAAGACATTTCCCTGGCCAGCAAACTCCCTCTGTTACATAGTTGTCAAGGGATTCCAAGGTTCCTTCTACTTTCCTCATAAATATGCAAAGTGGCGTGAAAATGGGGCCCCTCTCCTGCTCTTTTAACACCGAGATCAGCCCTTCCTGGCCTAGCAAGCCATCTTTTGGATAATGGGACTTTGAGGCATTATATGCATGATCCCAGCTCTTTGCCGAGAAGTTCCCTCCAATAAACCCTTATTTGTGTCTGTACCATGTGTCATTAGAGGTGTTTGTCTTTGCATTATGCTTGACATATATGACAAGATGAAGAACGCTCAGCGTAATCTAGTAAAACTGAAGGCACACATGCCCCTATTCCTGGGTGTACAATATAAACTATAGGGAAACCCTTGCACATGTACAAAAAGATACGTGAATGCATATAGCAGCTTTAGTTACAGTAGACTCTAATTGGAATCAACCCCAAAATCCATCAAGAGTAGACTGGAGAGTAAAATATGGTACATTTATACAATGGAATTTTATACAGGATGAAAACAAACAACGACTATACACAACATGGATGACTCACAAAAATAATTTTGAGTGAAATAAGCAAAGCACAAAAGGAAAATTATATTGTTTATGGATTGCATAAAATAATAAAAGCAAGGATATAATTATGATAAAAGTTAGGATAGTGATTGATTCTGGGAGGATCAATGGAGCAACAGTCAAGGAGGAGAACATGGCAGGGGGTGGGGAGGCTTCTGAAGTGCTAGTAACATTTTTTTTCTTTACCTGATGAGAATCCTTTGGTGTTCACTTAAAAATATATGTTAAACTTTGTGTGAACATTTTATGTACTTAAAGTATCCATTTTCATTTATTAAAAATTTGCATATAATAAAATTCACTTTTTGGATGTACATTTCAATGAGTCATGCACAAAGCTTGTAACCACCACCATAGACACAGACATAAAGAATTCACTTGTGCCATCCCTTGTATTCAGACTCTCCTCCCATCCCAACCCTAGGCAACCACTGATCATATTTCTGTTCTTACATCTTTGTTTTAGCTCAGTGAATTCTCAGCAGGATTAACCTAAAAAGCTCTACATCTAGACATATTAAACTGTCAAAAACCAAAGACAAAGAGAGAATCTTGAAAGTGGCAAGAGAGAAGCGACTCATCATGTACAAGGGACAAAAAAGAGATCTTTTGTCCACTTAAAAATTTGGGTGGTTTTCTTATTTTTGAGTTTTGAGAGTTGGATATAAGTCCTTTGTCTGATAAGTGACTTGCGAATATTTTCTCCAATCTCTTGCTTATCTTTTAATTCTCTTGCTAGTGTTCTTTGCAGAGAAGTTTTAAATTTTAAAAAGTTTAGTTTATCAATTTTTTCTTTTATAGGTGGTACTTTTGTGTGCTATCTGAGAATCCTTTGACTGACCAAAAATCATGAAGATATTTTTCCTATATTTTCTTCTGAGAGTTTTATAGTTTTACATATTACATTTAGGTTTATGATCCCTTTGAGTTAATTTTTATATATGTGAGATGTAAATTGAGGTGTTTTTTGTTTTTGTTTGTTTTTTAATCTTTTAAAATTTTTGGCTGTGTTTGGTCTTCATTGCAGTGCGTGGGCTTCAGTGGTTGCAGCACACAGGCTCAGTAGTTGTGGCACACTGGCCCTAGAGTGCACAGTCTTCAGTAGCTGTGGCTCGAGGGCTCTAGAGAGCAGGCTCAGTAGTTGTGGCGCACGGGCTTAGTTGCTCTGAGGCATGTGGAATCTTCCCAGACCAGGGATCGAACCCGTGTTCCCTGCACTGGCAGGCAGATTCTTAACCACTGCACCACCAGGGAAGTCCCTGTTTGTTTGTTTTTTGCATATGGAGGTCCAGTTTTTTTACAGCACCTTTTGGTGAAAAGACTGTTCTTTCTCCATTGAAATGCCTTTATACCTTTGTTAAAAATCTGTTGACCATATTGATATGGGTCTACTTCTGGAATTTTTAGTCCTTTGCATTGGTATGCATCTATTCTTTCACCAATACCACACTGTCTTGACTACTGTAGTTTTATGATACATTTGGCAATTGGGTAGTATGCACATGAATGAAGAATGAAGAAATTCAAAAGAATGAAGAATGCAAAAGAATGAAGTTGCAAAAGAATGAAGTTGGACTCTTACCTTATGTCATATACAAAAATTAACTCAAAATGTATCAAAAATCTAAACTTAAGAGTTAAAACTATAAAACTCCTAGAAGAAAAAGGGGAAATCTTCATGATATTCGGTTTGTCAATGATTTTTTGGATATGACATCAAAAGCACAGGCAACAAGGGAAAAAAGTAGATAAATTAGACTTCATAAAAGTTAAAAACTTGTGTGCATCAAAGAACACTGCAAAAGACTGAAAATATAACACACAGAATGGGAGAAAATATTTACAGAAGTTTAAATATCCAGAATACATAAAGAACCCCTACAACTCAACAACAAAACAAACTAATTCAAAAATGGGCAAAGGACTTGAATACATTTCTTCCAAGAAGATATACAAATGGCCAATAAGTACAGGAAAAGATGCTCAGCATCATTAGTCATTAGAGAAATGCAAATCAAAACCGCAATAAGATAGCACTTCACACCCATTAAGATGACTATTAGCAATAAAATGGAAAATAACAAGTTTTGGCTATGATGTGGAGAAATTGGAACACTTGTGTTTTGCTAGTGGGAATGTAAAATATTACAGCTGCTGTGGAAAAGAGTTTAGTGTTTCCTCAAAAAGTTAAACATAGGGCTTCCCTGGTGGTGCAGTGGTTAAGAATCCGCCTGCCAATGCAGGGGACAAGGGTTCAAGCCCTGGTCCGGGAAGATACCACATGCTGTGGAGCAACTAAGCCCGTGGGCCACAACTACTGAGCCTGTGCTCTGGAGCCCATGAACCACAACTACCGAAGCCTGCACGCCTAGAGCCTGTGCTCCGTAACAAGAGAAGCCACCGCAATGAGAAGACTGTGCACAGCAATGAAGAGTAGTCCCCGCTCTCCACACCTAGGGAAAAGCCCGCGCACAGCAACGAAGACCCAACACAGCCAAAAATAAATAAATAAAATAAATAAATTTATTTTAATAAAGGCATAAAATATTTTTTTAAAAAACCAGAATTGCCAAATGACCCAGTAATTCCACTTCTAGGTATATATCCAAAAAACTTTAAAGCAGGAACTCAAACAGATATGTGTACACCAATGTTCAGAGCAGCATTATTCACAATAGCCAAAAGGTAGACAAAATCCAAGTGTCCATCAAAAAATGAATGAATAAGCAAAATGTAGTATACACACAATAGAATATTACTCAGCCATGAAAAGGAATGAAATTCTGATATGTGCCATTAAAGACAAAACTTGTTAGCAAAAAAACATTGTTAAGTGAAATAAGCCAGACACAAAAGGACAAATATTATATGTTTCCATATAATACTTTTTTTTTTTTTTTTTTTTGCGGTACGCGGACCTCTCACTGTTGTGGCCTCTCCCATTGCGGAGCACAGGCTCCGGACGCACAGGCTCAGCAGCCATGGCTCACGGGCCCAGCTGCCCTGCGGCATGTGGGATCCTCCCGGACTGGGGCACGAACCCATGTCCCCTGCATCGGCATGTGGACTCTCAACCACTGCGCCGCCAGGGAAGCCCTCCATATAACTCTTATATGAGGTATCGGAAAAGGCAAATTCATAGAGACAGAAAGTGGAATAGAGGTTACTTCATACAACTCGATATCAAAAAAACCCAAACAACCCGATTAAAAAATGGGCAGAAGAACTGAATAGACATTTTTCCAAAGAGGAAATGCAGATGGCCAACAGGCACATGAAAAGATGCTCACCATTGCTAATCATCAGGGAAATACAAATCAAAACCACGATGAGATATCACCTCACGCCTGTCAGAATGGCTATCATAAAAAAGAACATAGGGCTTCCCTGGTGGCGCAGTGGTTGAGAGTCCACATGCCGATGCAGGGGACATGGGTTCGTGCCCCGGTCCGGGAAGATCCCACATGCGCAGAGCGGCTGGGCCCGTGGGCCATGGCCGCTGGGCCTGCGTGTCCGGAGCCTGTGCTCCGCAATGGGAGGGGCCACAACGGTGAGAGGCCCGCGTAACGCAAAAAAAAAAAAAAAACAAAAACAGAAACAAAAACAAAAACAGAACATAAATAGCTAATGTTGGTGAGGATGTGGAGAAAAGGGAACCCTCGTACACTGCTGGTGGGAATGTAAGTTGGTGCAGCCACTGTGGAAAACATTATGGAGGTTTCTCAAAAAACTGAAAATAGAACTACCATATGACCCAGCATTTCCACTCTTGAGTATACATCTGAAAAAAACAAAAACACTAATTTGAAAAGACACATGCACCCCAATGTTCATAGCAGCAGCATTTACAATTGCCAAGACATGAAACCAAATTAAGTGAATGGATAAAGATGTGGTATGTATATATACAATGGAATACTACTCAGCCATAAAAAAGAACAAAATTTTGCCATTTGCAGCAACACATTTGGACTTCGAGGGCATTATGCTAAGTGAGATAAGTCAGAGAAAGATAAATACTGTATGATATCACTTATATGTGGAATCTAAAAAATATAACAAACTAGTGAATATGGCATAAAAGAAGCAGACTCAGAGATACAGAGAACAAACTAGTGGTTACCACTGGGAGGGGGAGGGGCATTATAGGGGTTGGTGAGTGAGAGGTACAAACTATTGGGTGTAAGATAGGCTCAAGGAAGTACTGTACAACATGGGGAAATCAGCCAATATTTTGTAATAACTGTAAATGGAAAGTAACCTTTAAAAATTGTATAAAAGTTAAAGAAATTTTAAAGAAAAAAAAGAGTAGAGATTACTAAGGATTGGGGGTAAGGGGAATGGGGAGTTATAACTTAATGGGTACATTTTTCTGTTTGGGATGATGAAAAAGGTCTAGAAATAGATAGCACGTCCAGCATTACAACGTTGTGAATGTATTTGATGTCACTGATTGTACACTTAAAAATGATTACAATGCTAAATTTTACCACAATTAAAAAACTAAGTTAAAAAAACCCTACAGAGACTTCCCTGGTGGTCCAGTGGTTAAGACTCCACGCCCCCAGTGCAGGGGGCGCGGGTTCAATCCCTGGTCAGGGAACTAAGATTCCACATGCTGTGTGACGTGGCAAAAGATTTAAAAAAAAACAAACCTACAAAAAAGTGGTTAATGTGAATCCTACATCTTTGTTTTTGTTCTTTTTTAAATTTATTTACTTTTTAAAATATATTTATTTTATTTATTTAGTTTTGGCTGTGTTGGGTCTTTGTTGCTGCATGTGGGCTTTCTCTACTTGCGGTGAGCAGGGGCCACTTTTCCTTGCGGTGCACGGGCTTCTCACTGCGGTGGCTTCTCCTGTTGCGGAGCACAGGCTTCAGTAGTTGTTGCATGCAGGCTCAGTAGCTGTGGCTTGTGGTCTCTAGAGTGCAGGCTCATTAGTTGTGGTGCATGGGCCTAGTTGCTCCACGGCATGTGGGATCCTCCCGGACAAGGGCTCGAACCTGCATCCCCTGCATTGGCAGGTGGATTCCCAACCACTGCGTCAACAGGGAAGCCCTGTTTTTCTTTTTCAAAATTGTTTTGGCTATTCTAGTTTCTTTACCTTGCTATATACATTTTATTTGAATTTTTTTTTAATGTTTATTTATTTATTTAGGCTGCACTGGATCTTATTTGCAGCATGCGGGATCTAGTTCCCTGACCAGGGTTGGAACCCGGGCCCGCTTCATTGGGAGCGTGGAGTCTTACCCACTGGACCAGGAGGGAAGTCCCTATATACATTTTAGATTTAGCTTGTCTCTATCTACAAAGAGTCCTGCTGGAATTTTAATTGGAATTACATTAAATTTATTGTTCAATTTGGGGGAGAATATATATCTTAAATATACTATGTCTTCCAATCTATAAATATGGTATGTTTTTCCTTTTATTAATTCTTCTTTGATTGCTTTCATTAGCATTTTGTAGTTTCTAGCATGCAGATCCTGTATATGTTTTGTTAGATATATTCAAGTATTTCATTTTTTTGGAGGTATTGTAAATGGTACTGTATGGACTGAATTCTGTCCCCCTCAAATTTGTATGTTGAAGTCCGCTCCCACACACACCTCAGAATGTTACTATATTTGGAGATAGAGACTTTAAAAAGGTAACTGAGGTTAAATGAAGTCAGATGGGTGGGCCCTAATCCAATGTGACTTGTGTTCTTATAAAAAGAGGGAGTGATACCAGGGACATGTATGCCCAGAGAAAAGGCCATGTGAGGACACAGTGAAAGACCTCCATCAATAAAACAAGGAGAGGTCAGGCAGGAGAAATGAAATCTTGAAACACCTTGATCTTGGGCTTCATAGCTAGAACTGTGAGAAAATAAATTTCTGTCCTCTTAGCTACCCAATCTGTGGCAGCCCTAGCAAAAAAATAGTTACTATTTTCAAAAATGTCATGTTCCAGTTGTTCATTGCTTATATATATATATATATATTTTTAAGGAACACTTTTTTTTATTATAAGTACATTTCTTTTCTTTCTTTTAAATTTATTATATTTATTTATTTTTGGCTGTGTTGGGTCTTTGTTGCTGCTTGCGGGCTTCCTCTAGTTGCGGCGAGTGAGGGCTACTCTTCGTTGTGGTGCACAGGCTTCTCATTGCGGTGGCTTCTCTTGTGGCAGAGCACGGGCTCTAGGTGCGTGGGCTTCAGTAGCTGTGGCACATGGCTCAGTAGTTGTGGTGCATGGGCTTAGTTGCTCTGCGGCATGTGGGATCCTCCTGGACCAGGGCTCGAACCCGTGTCCCCTGCATTGACAGGTGGATTCTTAACCACTGTGCCACTAGGGAAGCCCCTTGTTGCTAATATATTGAAGTATGATGGAATATTGTATATTGATCTCAAGTCTTGTGACCTTGCTAAACTTGCTTATTAGATATAGGACTTTAAAAAAATATAGATTCCCTAGAATTTTCTGCATAGATGATCATATCATCTATCAATAGGGGTAATTTTATTTATTCCTTTACAGTATTAAGCATTTTATTTCTTTTTCTTGCTTTATTTCACTTGCTAGAACTTCCAGTACTATATCAAATAGGAATTAAGTAACAATGGCTGAAAACTCCCCAACTTTGGTGAAAGATATAAATCTGTAGATCAAAGAAGTACAAGAGTGGTAAGAGTGGATTTTAGGAGGGAAACATTCAGTTTGACGTTAGCTATTAGGTTTTTATAGATGCCCCTTATCATGTTGAGAAGGTTCCCTTCTAATCCTAGTTTGCTGAGAATTTTTATCAGGAATGAATGTTAGATTTTGTCAAATGCTTTTTTCTGCATCTATTGAGATTATCATTTCTATTTTTCTTTTTCAGTTTGTTAATACGGTGAATTCCATATTAGAATTCCATCCCAGTTAGAAAAGAGGATCAGAAACAGTTCTAGTTCACAATGAATGATCAAAAATAATCACTTGGAGTTTCACACTGATGTTAACTCTCCCGGTCTCTATCATAATATAGTTTGAATATATCTGGACCATCTGTACATTGTGAAGAATGCTACAATTGTTCTTTACATTGCTGACATCATACTGGTTGGGCAGGATGAACATGACACAGCTAGCACACTAGAGACCTTGGTAAGACACACACACTCCAGATAGTGGGAAATAAACCCTATGAAGATTCAGGAAACGGCCACTTTGGTAAGGTCCTATGGGATCCATTCATCAAGGGCATGCCATGATATCTCCTCCAAAGTAAAAGACTAATTGCTGCATCTTGCATCCTCCACCACAAAGAAGAAAGCACAGTGACTGGTGGTCTCTTTGGATTCTGGAGACAACACATTCTTTTTTTTTTTTTTTTGCGGTCCACGGGCCTCTCACTGTTGTGGCCTCTCCCGTTGCAGAGCACAGGCTCCGGACGTGCAGGCTCAGCGGCCATGGCTCACGGGCCCAGCCGCTCCGCGGCATGTGGGATCTTCCTGGACCGGGGCACGAACCCGCGTCCCCTGCATCGGCAAGTGGACTCTCAACCACTGCGCCACCAGGGAAGCTCTCTTTTTTTTAAAAAAAGATTTATTTATTTAATTTATTTTTGGCTGTATTGGGTGTTAGATGTGGCACACAGGATCTTCACTGAGGCATGCGGGATCTTTCGTTGCAGTGCGCAGGCTCTTCATTGAGGTGCATGGGCTTCTCTCTACTTGTGGTGTGCGGATTTTTTTCTTCTCTAGTTGTGGCACACAGGCTCCAGGGAGCGTGGGCCTGTAGTTGTGGCGCGCGGTTCCAGAGCATGTGGGCTCTGTAGTTGTGGCACACTGGCTCTAGTTGAGGCGCACAAGCTCAGTAGTTGTGGCATGCGGGCTTAGTTGCCCCATGGCATGTGAGATCTCAATTCCCTGACTAGGGATCAAATCCACAACCCCTGCATTGGAAGGCAGATTCTTTACCACTGGGCCACCAGAGAAGTCCCTGGAGACAACACAGTCTTCATCTAGGAATACTCCTCCAGCCCAGGTACCAGGTGACACAAAATGCTCTCAGCTTTGGGAGGGATCAGGTGCTCGTGTATATTTGTCTTTTTTTTTTTTTAAGATTTTTTTTTTTTGATGTGGACCATTTAAAAAATCTTTACTGAATTTGTTACAATACTGCCTCTGTTTTATATTTTGGTTTTTTGGCTGCAAGGCATGTTGGACCTTAGCTCCCCGACCAGGTATGAACCTGCACCACCTGCAATGGAAGGTGAAGTCTTAACCACTGGACCACCAGGGAAGTCCCTGTATATTTGTCTTAATTATTATTGTTAAGAAACAAATAATATACTTTTTTTGTTTGTTTTACTTGAAAAAGGGACGTCTTTTTCTAATTTGAACCAAGACACCATATGTACTAGAATGTGCTTGAGATGAAACCTGTTTGATATCCATGGAGAGGAAGACAATGGTGGTTCTAGCCTGTGAGATAAGACACAAGCTAAATGCCCCCAAGTCTGTGAAAGCTTGGAAAGTGTGGAAGAAATAAAGGCCAAAGGCTTAAAATTTAATGTCAAACTATTGCTTACGAAACTCTGCGTGTAGGAGGAATTGCAGAAACAATGTAGTGGCCCAAATCCTCAGGTTTCTTGGAACTTTGAAGTTACAGATGTTCTTTTTTTTTTTTTCGGTACATGGGCCTCTCACTGTTGTGGCCTCTCCCGTTGCGGAGCACAGGCTCCGGATGCATAGGCTCAGCGGACATGGCTCATGGGCCTAGCTGCTCCGCGGCATGTGGGATCTTCCTGGACCGGGGCATAAACCCACATCCCCTGCATCGGCAGGCGGACTCTCAACCACTGCACCACCAGGGAAGACCACAGATGTTCTTTTAATTACAGCTGTATAAGAAACACAAAAATATGGAATTGCCTTTCTCAGAGGTTGGGGCCCGTAAGACCTGAGTGAGAAATGAACATTTTCCAGTTATTTCTTCAAGTATTTTTTCAGTCCTAACTTTTTTATCTTTCCTTCTGGGACTTGGTTGACACTAATGTTAACTTTTTAAAAAAAATATATATTTTATTTATTTATTTATTTTTGGCTGCATTGGGTCTTCGTTGCTGCGTGCGGTCTTTCTCTAGTTGCGGCGAGTGGGGTCTACTCTTCGTTGCAGTGCACGGGCTTCTCATTGCAGTGGCTTCTCTTGTCGTGGAGGACGGGCTCTAGGCATACAGGCTTCAGTAGTTGTGGCTCGCAGGCTTAGTTGCTCTGCGGCATGTGAGATATTCTCGGGCCAGGGCTTGAACCCGTGTCCCTTGCATTGGCAGGAGGATTCCCAACCACTGTGCCACCAGGGAAGACCCGAAATTTTATATTTTAACTGGCTTTTTCTGACGCCAGTCTACCAGGGCAAGGCGGGGTGCTGCCAGGCAGAGGTAGAGAGTCTAAGTTTCTCACTTGACCTCTGTTGACACCCAGGGGGTGGTGTTCCTTTTCACTGATGGGCAGAGGTGGGAGGTCTGGCTCCAAGTGTGATCTCCACTGACACCACAGGTTGGGGGTAGCCTTGTTACCTCTGGGCCATGGTCAAAGTCCTGACTCATTAGGTTTCTTGTGACACCATCCCAGCAGGGAGAATGAGAAGCCCCTTGTTACTGCTGAGTGGGGTGGAAATGCAGGCTTTTCACATGGTTTTCACTAACATGGTGAAACACAAGTGAGGCCCCAGGGGAGGCCTCATCGCCAGCCAGCGGGGATGAAAGTCTCTGCCCTTTACTTGGTCTTCTCTGGCATCACACTGGCAGGGTGTTGGGGTACCTCCTTGCAGCCTGGACAGGATGGAAGTTTAGGCTCCCCACTGGGCCTTTGCTGGTGTGAGTGTAGGTGGGGCTACAGTTTCTTCTGGGGGATTTGACTGGAGTGTAAACTTTTTGGCTAAAAGTTTCTGTCTTACCGGGTTGCTCCTTTCTTGGTCTCTTGACTAGAGAGACAGCAGGTTTTTGTTGGGGCCTTTTGTTGTTCTTTTCACCCACTGGCATTTCTGAGTTGCCAGCTTCTTCTGTTCCAAATCTGGGGTATGTGGGGCAGAAAGTAAACCTACAGAGGGACTTCCCTGGTGGAGCAGTGGTTAAGAATCTGCCTGCCAATTCAGGGGACACAGGTTCGAGCCCTGGTCTGGGAAGATCCCACATACCACTGAGCAATTAAGCCCATGCGCCCAGGGGTATTACAGCCATCTCCTTGCCAACTGTCATGCCCTTCAAGCTCCAGGGCTCCCTATGGCATCAGGTTAGGCTCCGCCGATACCACATTCTTACTTAGCATCCCCCCATCCCCACCCCAGCCCTGTCCTGCCTCCCTCAGCCCTTTTCTTCTAGAGAGCACTTCCACATGCACCCCAGCCCCCATTTCAGGCTCTGCTTCCAGGGAATCCCCTTACGGCAAGTGCTGCATAAGTTGTGGGTCTAAATGTCAATGTCGCCACTCCTCCTGGGCAGTGTTGAGGGAAGAAGAGGCCTTGCTACCTCTCTTTCTCCTGCTCTGTCAGCCCCGACTCCACACGTACACACACAGGCACATATGCCTCCCTGCAGCCCCTCCTCCCCCACCTTCTGCTACTGAGCTGCTCCCCCGAGGAAGTGGGCTTGGAGGAATTCTGTCAACCTTGAGGCTTGATTATGAGTTTTTGGTTTTCAGATGAGACCAAGAGAAGGGATGCCCCACCTCACTCAAAAAGGGACAGAGCGATGCCTGGCAGCCAATTTTTTTTTTAAATTAATTTTTACTGGAGTATAGTTGCTTTATAACTGGCAGCCTCTTGTTACCTGCTCCCGGCCTGGCCTGACCTGACCCTGGGGACCCTGTAGGGCTCCACACTGCAGAACCGCGGGGGCACCACTGACAGGCCTGCCGGGTTCAGGCTTGCTGAGCAGCCACTCGACCACATTCCACGCGGCAACCACAGTTTGTCTTGGCGAGGTGGCCCTCTGGGCCCGGCTCCAAGAAGGGCCTGGGGAGCAGCCCAGACAAACCCGCTTTCGCCACAGAAGCCAAAGCTGGCTGGGCTTGAGTCGGTGCCAGCCTCAGTGGCCAGACCCTCCTCCACCCACCTGAAGGTGGACTCAGGCTCTGGGTGAGGGGTTGGATGTGTGGAGGGGGCTAGGCTCCCAGTTGGGGGAACCCCAAGAGAGGCAGCAGGGGCAGGGACGCAGGCCAGAGGGCTTTCCTGCCCAACCCTCCACCCTAAGGCAGGCCTTTAGGAACTGGACTCACAGGATGGCTGCCCACTATAGTGTGGCCCTTGGCCATGGTGCTAGATGGATAGCCCCTTACACCCTAGCCATGGAGAGGCACCTACACCTCCCCTGGGAACCCTGGAAGCCCAGCTCGAGGGGCCCACTGCACAGCGAAGGGTCTCTCAGGGGCAGCGTTCACTCCCAGGCTGGCAGGGAATGAGGAAGGAAAGGCTTTGGAGAACCAAGATGCCAGGATGCTGGGCCCCAAGGAATAACAGACCTGCTGTTGACGGTGTTTTCCTTCCCCTTTTAAACACTTGGCTCTTTTTCCCTCGTGCAGAAACAGTCTAGTTTCTGTTATTGCCCTGGTGGAAAGCCTCTTCTATATCTTTAGAATCATGAAGTCTCTTCCAGTCTGTCTCCAGTGGGGGGTGTCTATGGACTCAGAACACCCCTCCTTCCCCTTGGCAGTCCCCTCAGCTCTAATCCCAGCACTTGCCCTCCTCACCCCCATCTACCCGGGGGTGGCTCTCTGTGCTCCCTGCCAGGACTGAGGCAAGGAGGGGGTGGGAGTGGGGGTGGACACCTTCCCCTTTGAGAAGTGAGTGGAGGTAGGGGCTCTTGGACAGACGGTCCACGAGCACCTTTCTGGGACTCCAAAAGAGGAGACCCAGAGCTCAGAGTCCAGCTGAGGACAGACAGGTTAGAATCGAGGTAGAATGACTTAGTGAGAGACTGATTTGCTTTTGTTCTTGTGTTTTTCCCTCCCCCTCTCCCAGAAGGCAGCAGAAGGTATCATGACAGGGTGAAGTACTGAAGTGGTCTTCAGATCTCTGCATTTTGTTTCCCAGAAACCTAGCTTCTTGAAGAGAAATGGGGAAGGTGAGGACCAATGGGTACATTCTGGGAGAGTAGCACAAAGAGAGAAAGAGATAGAGATAAAGAAAGAGAAAGAGACAGAAAGAGAGAGAGAGAGAGAGAGAGAATGGGACTATATGTTAACAAATGGTATACCCTGGGTAAAGGAGACATGGAAGTATACCATTAAGCATACAATTAATGCAGTTAATGCAGTGGTTTAACATTAGACATATAATGAATGTAATTCAGCACATTAACAAAATAATGGAGAAATTCACACGATTCTCTCAATGTATGCACAGGAGCATTTCATAAAATTTGGCATCTATTCATAATTAAATTTTTTTTTAGAAACTCAGGAATAGAAGGATGCTCTAAAACCAAACATGATACTTAATGTTAGAAGTTTACCTTTCGAGATCAGGAGCAAAATAAAATTACTCACTAACACTACTTCTAATTAACATTGTATTGAAGGCAGCAGTGATGTATTTTGGTAAGAAAAGGAAAGAAAAGAAATAAGGATTGGAAATGAAGAAATAAGACTGTCCTTTACAGAAGACATAATTATCAACTTAAGAAAATCCAAGATGGGACTTCCCTGGTGGTGCAGTGGTTAAGAATCCGCCTGCCAACGTAGGGGACACGGGTTCGATCCCTGGTCCAGGAAGATCCCACATGCCACGGAGCAACTAAGCCCGTGAGCACAACTACTGAGCCCATGCGCCTAGAGCCCGTGCACCACAATAAAGAGTAGCCCCCGCTTGCTGCAACTAGAGAAAGTCCATGTGCTGCAATGAAGACCCAATGCAGCCAAAAAATAAATTTAAAAAAAATCCAAGATAATCTATGGATAAAGTATTACTATATGTGAGCTAAACAAGGTTGCTGAATACAAGGTTATTGTACAAAAATCAACTGTATTTCTATAAACCCACAACAAATAGCTAGGAAGTGGAATTAAGAAAATGATATCATATATAACAGCATAAAATAATCAGATACTGAGGAAAAAATAAAAGATGTGTAAGACTTCCACACAGAGGCCTATAAAATACTGTTAAGAGAAGTTTAAAAGATTTAAATAAATGGAACAATACATAATATTCATAGATTGAAATATTCAACATTTTAAAGATATCAATTCTCCATTAACTGATCTATAAATTCAATACAATCTCAATGAAAATGCAGGAGGCTTTTAAAGAATTAATAAATTGGGCTTCCCTGGTGGCTCAGTGGTTGGGAGTCCGCCTGCCGATGCAGGAGACACGGGCTCGTGCGCTGGTCCGGGAAGATCCCACATGCCGCGGAGTGGCTAGGCCCGTGAGCCATGGCCACTGAGCCTGCGCGTCCGGAGCCTGTGCCCCACAACGGGAGAGGCCACAGCAATGAGAGACCCGCGTACCACACACACACACAAAAAGAATTAATAAATTGATTATAAAATTCAAATGGAAATGCAAAGGACCAAGTGTAGCTAAGATAATCATGAAGAACTGAGTTCGACAATTTGCTGTACTGGATATCAAAACTTACTATAAATCTAAAGAAATTAAGATAGTGTGGAATTGGTATAAAGGTAGACAAAAAGACCCGTACACATATGGAAACTTAATTTATGATAAAGGTGCCATTGACTTGCAGTGGAGAAAAGATGGTCATTTTAATAAATGGTGATGAACCAGTTGACTATCCATACAAAAAATAAATAAATAAATAAACTTGACCCCTAGCTCACACCATATATAAAAATCAAAGTATCTTCTTGGTAAGACAGGAATAAAGACACAGACCTACTAGAGAATGGACTTGAGGATACGGAGAGGGGGAAGGGTAAGCTGTGACAAAGCGAGAGAGAGGCATGGACGTATATACACTACCAAACGTAAGGTAGATAGCTAGTGGGAAGTAGCCGCATAGCACAGGGAGATCAGCTTGGTGGTTTGTGACCACCTAGAGGGGTGGGATAGGGAGGGTGGGAGGGAGGGAGACGCAAGAGGGAAGAGATATGGGAACATATGTATATGTATAACTGATTCACTTTGTTATAAAGCAGAAACTAACACACCATTGTAAAGCAATTATACTCCAATAAAGATGAAAAAAAAAGAAATTATAGTTTCATGGAACAGACAGAAGGAGGTATGCTAAATTAACAAATGCTTTTTTTTAAGGGAGAAGTGAGGAGTAAGAATCAGAAATACCTGTTACAATTTAATACACTAAATGTGGCAATAAATTGTAGCTACATAAAAAAAATATCTTCTTGATTTGGGGGTAGGTGAAGATTTCTTAAAAGGATACAAGAAACATTAACTATAAAGAAAAGATTGATAACTTAGACTACATTCAACTAAGAAATTCTAGTTATCAAAAAATCCCTTAATGAGAGTGAAGAGCAAGAGAGTGTGAAACAAGTGATAGGAGGGCTCTCACGTTGGGGTTGGTGAGAGAGAGCTTGTCTGGTGTGGTGTTCTTATAAACACCAGACTTCAAAGCTGGTGGCTTCAAGGTGGCTCATGCCCTTCGGTCACCCAAAGGGTGTCGTTACCGTGTACTGGAATGGCAGCAGAGGAAGGAAGCTTGTGGGTATACGTGCAAAGGTGTGGACAGGGAGGGGAGGGTGGCCGGCCCAGGTGCAAGAGCGAGGAGCTTCTGAGAATCACTGAAGAGCCTGGCTCTTCTAGGGGACAAAGACACTGTGTGTGATCTGTGAATTTTTTCCTATTTGGAGAAATCATCCTCGGGAAGAGAAAAGAGATTTGGGGGTCCACTTGAACCACCTCAACCATGTTTAATGCTTGCCTCATTCTAAGTTGACCATATGGCGGGGGAAATAGACTTTAGAGGTTACTCTGGCAAACAACTACTAGTTTATCTTCAAGGGCATGAGGCTTTATTTTTTTAACTTTCACATTTAGGTCCACAATCCATCTTAACTGATTTTTGTGAACGGTATGTGGTAGAGGTCAAGTTTCATTTTGTCTTATGAATATCCAGTTGACCTAAGGCCATTTATTGAAAAGACCATCCTTTCTGTACTGCATATCAGTTTCCATTTTTCTGGGAGATTTTTCTTTTTCTTTGTTTTTGGCTGCACCGTGTGGCTTGTGGGATCTTAGTTCCCCAACCAGGGATTGAACCCAGGCCACGGCAGTGAAAGAGCTGGACCACCAAAGAGTTCCCTGGGAGATTTTTCTTTTTGGAAAAAAATAAGGGCCCTGCCAATAAGGGCAGGAATGGGAAGAATGAGGACGCTTTGCAAAACAGTCAGCAGTAGGGCTGGTCAAAGCTGCTGCTGGGCTTCCCTTGAGTCAGTGAGACCTGTCCACAGTGGGTCCTGTCTGAGCCAAGTACAGCCCCAGAGGCTGCTCGAGGATGCAGGGCACAGCAGCCTGGTTCTGCTGGGAAACATATGTGGGAAGGAAGCAGAGGATTTCCTGGGAGATGCTCTCTCTCTAAAGGTCAAGCAACCAAGTATCTGACCCCCATCTTACTTCCACCCCATCGGCCCTGTGGAAAGAAAGCCTGGCAGTAGGCTGATGCTGGGAAGGGCCCCTTTGTCACCTGGCATCTTGGTACCTCAACTAGAAACAGTCTGAACAGAATTTCTGTCACCTGGTCCCAGGAAAGGCAGGACCTACAGATGACGAAAAATTCATACTTCAACTAGGAAAAACTTCCTCTTCCACAGGCTGATGGCCCGGGGCCACCTCCAGTACACACTGTTGTGCCCCATCCAGACCCCCTCATCTTTACCTCTTCAGTGTACACCTGTCTGACCCCATCTGCCAGCACTGCATCTCTTCCCCTGAGAGCTTTCTCTAGCTTCTGGGGCCTGTTACCACCTGCGACGCCACCTAGAAGTTCCAGGAAGGTGGTGCTCCCCTCCTGCTGCCCCCGGAAGCTTCTGATCACTGACTGACAGAAGTCGGTGTATAAGTAAGTACACAAGCTCCCTCGCCCCTCAGGTGGGAAATCTCTGAGGCGTGTGTTTTATACAGTTTCCCAGAGTTCCCTGGTGGGATTAAGCTCCAGAAAACTCACAGGAGCGACTTGCTCACCAGCACACTGTATTGGGCTTCCTTACTCTCCCTGCCTCCCTTCCCCCCTCCCTCACTGGTGCTTCCTGAGATTGCCTCCCAAATAAACCCTCTGAGCACAAATCTTTGTCTCAGGCTCTGCTCCTGGGGGAATCCACACGAAGACGACCTCCATTCCGGGTGCATGATGCCACTCTGACTGATATGAACGTAGGCACTGGGGCAAGGTTAGAACCTCCACCACTGGCCTGGGATGTCCAGCACCTGCAGGGGTCAGTCCCCATGAACCAATCAATCCTGTCTTGTCTACAAGGCCTCAGGACTGTCACTAGGCTAGGACCTTACTTATACCAACCACGGCACCTGACCCATTCCAGGAACCGGTAATAACCTGCATCTGGTACAGATTAGAGCTCAGCAGATTATCAACCTGGGAGGGCCCTGGACCGTGGAAACTGCTCGGAGCCTGAATGGAGCAGGGCATGGCTGACAGGCTTTGGGGCTCTGCAACACAGGCTGAAGGCAGGAACTGAGGGGAGGCCAGGCGAGCACTGAGAATAAAGCAGGATTCTTAGGTAGGAGGCTATCTCATCACAGGCCCCGGTGAGATGAATCCCAGGTATTGGCAGGAACACAAGAGAGGAAAGTGGAGGACTCTAAAGGACAGGGCCAGCCTATCTGCCTTGGCAAGTATTATTTGTCCAGAGGGCTGCAAGGCATGGGCTCATGGGTTGGGGAACGACAGGTTTCCAGAGGTCAGAGCAAAGGACTGCTGTCGGGAGGAGAGAAAAGGAAGTTTGAGGCCTGGAGTTGGACCCTGGGATCTCTGGACAGTGCATCAAAAAAGTGGCTTCCAGTGTCAGAAAGCTAGACCTTTGGGGTCTAGGGAACACGTTTCAGGGGGACAACTGGGATTCATCCTAGAAGTTGGGTAGATGAGCCTGGGAATCTTGCCTTTCTACCACCCATCCTCCCAAACTCTGAGACAGGAGAGATGGAAAGTGCCTAGGCCTGGGAAGGAGGGAGGAGGTTTGGGGTGTCACTTAATCACGCAATCCTAGGAGCCAAAATTTGCCCCACCCAGCAGCCTCCAGTCAAGAAGGATTTCACTCCTGAGCCTCTGTACATCTGGGTAGTATTTAGCTGGCTCTGTTCTGGTTCCCAGCAATGTCCTTCTGACACCCCCAACTTTGGTCCTGCTCAGACAGCTGGGGGACTGAGTCCTCAGTGCCCACAATGGGCTCCCAGCCAGAGTTCTCAGGGCTGAGCCCGTGTCCTGGGTCTTCCCACCCCTCCCCAAACCCCCCAACTCAGTACCCAAGAGCAGATATGGGGCAGGGAATACTTGCTCAGTTGAACTCTGATGCTGTTGAAAAAGTCCAAGGTATAAGAAGGCTGCCCAGGGACATGGTTTAGAGTTGCAGAGCTGCTGAGAAAGGCAGACCCACACCAAGGAAGCAGACAAGAGAGGCTGGGTGGCCACCTGCACCTGTGTTTATTGTTTTCTCCAACCTCAGCAGAGCAGAGTATGAGACCAGGGGCAGCTGGACTCGTTCCATGGTTCTATGGGGCCAGCCAGTCATCTGTGTGTGGGGCCAGAGTCCATGAGACATCCATTGAGGGCAAGATCCACAACCAGGGGGCCTGGCACCTCCTCTTCTGCACCCTTCATGCCCAAAGCCCCCACCGGGATTCATGATGTGGCAAGCGTGAGTGCTCAGGACTCAAAGGAAGTGGGGCAGCCACAGAACCAAGTGGCTGTCAGAAGCTCCATGGGAGCCTAGGCAGGCCTCCTGAGGCTGCTGGGCACCACCCCTTGTCCTGGAGAGTAGTTGGGATGCCGAGATGGTTGAGATGGGTCAGACGCAAACAGGACATCCCCAGGCCACCTCTCCCTGAGCTCCTTATCATACTCCCCATCCCATGCTCCTGTCACCAGATGCCCTTGGTCTGCAAAAGGTCCATCTCTTCCAGAGGAACCGACCCAGCAAGTGAGGTCGGGCATCCAGCACCTCCACGGGATGCTCTCCTAACAAGAGCATCAGCACAGTGCTGGGGCTTCCAACCAGCCTCAAGGGAGGTGAGAGAAACCTGTGGGACTGAGGAACCCTTGAGCACAGGGAGGAAGGCCTCTCCCTGTTCAGGCCTGTGGGTTGAAGTCTGCCTGCAGCCCTGGCCCTGCATCTGTCTGTGCTGCCATCCAGGGCATGGGCGTGAATCCTGGAGGGACCACTAGTCCGGGCTCAGTGGGGACACCTGTAGACCTGGTGGGGAGAGGAAAAGATGAAGGTCCTGTAGGAAGGCTGGCTGCAAGGGGACAGGAAGCCACTTCTCGCCTCTTGTTCAGCCTGGGCCACTGGGCTGGGCTATGTGGCCCAGACAGCTGTCTAGATGGGCCCTGGAGAGGGAGACATGGACCCCAACTCCCCATCCCTGCTAAAGTCTTTCGGAGAGAGCCCATCCAAGGTCAGGAAGGGAAGCAAGACTCAGCCAGAGACCTACCATAATTAGGAGTACGCCAGGCCCTGAAGCCCCCGAGCTGGAGAGTGGAACTTGTCAGAATCTTCAAAAGGCTGGTCTGCAGTAACCAAGCAGGGGAGCCATAAGCCATGTGTAGCCTGTGCCCCTCTCGACTGGGGGCAGCATGCAGGACATATGGCACTTTTTGAGGGCAGAACTATCAAGAGCCTTGAAGGTAGTCAGCCACCCCCAGTCCTAGCCTAGGCCCAGCACTGCAGACAGTTAGGTGAGGTGTGCCCCCCAGACCTCTTAGGAGGTACAGCCCCAAGCCCTTGACCCCCTAGTTTCTTCAATCGAGAGACATGATTCTGGGCTCTTCTTCCCAGCCTGTCTCCTTCAGAGGGCCTGTCTCAAGGTGAGGAAGCAGACGGCCATGTATCAGGACAGCAAAGGGAAGAGGTCAGCCTCCAGGAGTACAGATACCTAATGCAGCGGTAGCAGCATGTCTTCCTCCCACACCCCCACGAAATTCATCACTTCCATCACCCTTGCCTCTTTCTAACCCCCTTCCCATGGTTTGCTGCAGGAGAAACTGGTGGCCTTCTGTCCTTCCTATTCCCTGCATTTTAAGCTCCAGACACACTTAGTTTAAGAAAAATTATCCAAAACTTGGAAACAAGGCTAAATACAACTGTGTTCCACTTTGAGTTATCCTAGAGCATCACCTAACAAGCCCACCCCAAGAATCATCTTATTCTAAGGGATGCAACTCTTTTTGACTTGCTATATACACTACTGGTTAGAACCCAGGCTTTAAGTTGGATGTTGACTTGGAGGAGATTGATAAATGGCAAATAACAATCATTTCACTAATGGGCTGCAGGAGGGGTGACCTGGTCTCAATTCCCTATCTGTAAAATGGGGAAGGAGAAGCTGGGCTAAACCTTATCTAAGGTCAGTCCCCCTCCATCCAGCAAGTGACGTGGTCTCTCACAGTGGTGTATGCTATCCTCCAGTGGACATAGGGAGGTACAGGTCAAAGGCACACAGCCCACGGTGGGGTTTTTCCAGCTCTGCATGTTGGGTCTTTACTCTGGGCTCAACTGGATGAGGCCTCGAAGTGGTTTCCAGACCTTCTCCAACTGGTATTCTTGTCTCCTTGATGGTCCAGAGTGAGACCGTCCCAAGCTATGAGGCCCAGGGAAGTGGGGTCCAGATGGACCTCCTTGAACCCCTGCGGAGCTCCCTCCTCTGCAACCCCCAGGGAGAACTGGTCACCTGGCTTGAAGCTCTTGTGAGATGTGGATGGAGTGGGCTGCGCAGGCCCAGCTGCTCTGCCAGGTTCCAGCGAGGCAGCATGGAGCACTCACCTGGAAGCCCCTCTCCATGGGCTCTGGGGCAGGCCTGGGGTGGGGAGCTGGGTGGGCGCAGCACGGGGGCGAAAGCACTCCTCTGTTTGACAGCGGAGATCATGTTGACAGGCGAGAAGGAGAAGACGCTGGTGGTGGGGGCAGCCGCCGGGAGGGACATAGAGGAGGCAGCGGCCAGCGGGGGGCTAGAGGGCATGACTCCAGGGCGGGGAGGGGCAGGCGCAGCAGGGAAGGCGGTGGGAGACACAACAGGGAGACAGCACCAGAGTGAGCAGCTCGGTTGCTGCCCTGGCATGAGAAGTATGCCCTGTGTGGGCTGCTGACCTGGGTGCCAGGCTCAGCCCACACTGGGGGCTGTGAGGGTCCTGGGGAGACCAGTACAGGGTAGAGTCTGGAGGCAGGCTGGGAGCCTCTGGGGTTGCGGGCTAGCATTTGCCCTTTTGGGGGTTCTGGAGACCCTTTCTTAGCATTGGAGATGATAGGGCCAGATGAGGTTAAAAACAAACAAACAAACAAAACCCAAAAAACGAAAGCAAAACCAGAACATCCAACAAAACCAGATACTGAGAGGTGCCCGCAAAGATGAGGCATGAGCAAGAAATGGAACAGGTTAGGATTCCTGCTGAAAACCACTGGGATTCTGAGACACCAAGAAACACTGACGGGCCCTGGGGCATCAAGGTTAGAGTCAAAGGTCAGGGTTCATAGCAGAGTTGGGGCAAGTGGCCAGGGACGAAGTTTGGGGGGTACACATAGGCTCTTGTTATAAGGCCCCTCTGTCCAGGATCACAGCTCACACAAGAACCCTTACTCCCCCCACAAATATGTTCCCCTTACCAATTACACTCCCCCCAACCCCCGACACTTTGTTCTCTTCCAGCTTAATGCAGGTCCTCATCATATTCAGCCCTGGTCCTGGACGCCTCCTGTATCTCCCTCTTCCAGCAGGTCAATTTTAAAGAAAGGTACAGAGATCCAAATCCTCAGATCTTCCTGTTCCCTAACCCCCTAGCCCCCATGGCTGTGGCTTGCTCTCCTGGGAACAGTCAGGGAGCCTCCTGCACACAGCCTTTGCCTGCCCCTTTCTTGCAGCCTCCTCTCCTGGGGGCTCCTGCCCAGGCCATCTCTGGATTCCCCTTTCTACAACCTCATCTGAACACAATTCCCTGCCTCTCTCTTCTAAAGACCAATAAGTCTGTGATTTGAGTGTTGTCCAGGCAGTGGGCAATGGGATGAGGGTGGGGGTTTCCTGAAAGAAACCAGCAGCCTGAGAAAGATGCTTTTGGTATCAGAACACCCCCCACCCACCCCCTTTGGAACAGTGATGCCTTCAACAGCTGCCCCTGTTCCAAATGTACTCGGCCCCATGGATCACCGTCTCCTTTTAAGACAATGCTGACTGCTAGCTCATGAGGCCCATGGAGCTCTGTGGAGGGCTTGAAATAAATGCCAGAAAATGTACTGTATCTCTCAAGGCCCAGAGCTCACAGCTGCATTTTGTAGCTTGGGTAGTACTGGGAGTTGTGGTTCAGTCCAGGGCTGCTGGCGGCTGAAGCAGAAGACAGAGGGGAGGTCCGAGCAGACAGCCTCTGGCAGGGACAGTTCCGGAGGTCATTACAGGCACGTCCTGGCAAACTCAATGAGAATGATGCCCACTGGAGCTTCACCACAAAGCGTCGTGCACAAGGGGGAGTGGATGGGGACTGGACAGGACAATCCCACCAGATGGGACTGACCCTTAGGCCAGCCCAGGGTGTCCCCAGTTGATGCTGGAGTGAGGCTTAAGCAGCTGTAGAATTCTTGATCTCCTGGCTGAATGGGAAGACCCCGGGTGGCTGACTTTTGCCCACTGGGGCAGTGTGTTCCTCCACTGCTGACTGCACTGTGTGTGCGGCGGAGAAGGGGGGCTGGTGTTCCAAACTCCACCAGCTTCGACCTGGGGGGCACCCTGAGAGAGGTGGTAAGAATACTGTCCAGAACTGAAGGGAAGTAGGAGCAGTGGAGCCTGCCCTGAGCAAAGGGGAGACGGGAGTCTTGGTGGGGACACCGGAGGGTCATGGTCTGTGTGGACACCAGCAACATGGGGCTTCTGGTCCCAAACACTGAGCCCAGGCCAGAGGTAGAGAGCCATACTCAAACCCACAGCCAAAAAGAGCAGTACTCAGGATGTAGGCCATGGGAAGGAAGGCTAGGCAGGTGCCAGATATGTTGGTCTTCAGCAATAGCAAACATATGACAGGGGACAGGGGAAGGAATGGCAGGAAAAGCCTTCTTGGCCAGCCTTCCCCATTCCTCTGGCACAACAGCGTCTCCCAGGACTCAAGGTGCAATCTCTCTTACAATTGATGGGGGAGGCTCCTTGTAGGTGCGCAGGGGTGGAGCTATCCCCCAAGCTGGGTGCTTTAAAAACATGTCTGCTGAATAGCTAAGCTATAAGAACCTGCAGACAGGCTGTTCTGGAATTTGCTGTTGGAAGGAGGGACTCGAGGGCAGTGCATGGTAAAAGCATAAACGCCCTGTCGCCCATCCACCCAGCTCTGAGCTGCCCACCCCAAGAAGCCAGACAGAAGACGGTTAATGCCCACAGCCAGTGCTGGGATGTAAATTCACACACTCTTTCTGAACTGCGTCTGGGCCCTTTATGCACAGTGGCACATTCAGGTCTGAGAACAACCCTAGGCAACAGGTGGTACCGATCTGGTTTTACAGAGAGGAAACTGAATGTCAGACAGCTCCTGATTTGGACAAACTGTGAGTCCAGGTGTCTGACTACACAGAATTCTGGCTCTGCCCAACCACATTGCTGGGAGCCACGTCTTTCCTCCTCAGGCCCCTGCCTCTCCTGGGGGGCGTGGGGCCAGGTGGAAACCTACTTTTCTTGGGCCCTGAGTTCCCTTGGGCTTCCGGCAGGGGGCACCAGCCCTCCTCCTGAAGTCCTGACATAAGATTGGAAAGGTTGGCGGTCCACTAGGTTTAAGCAGGATGTCCCCGTGTTAAAGCTCGTTTCAGTAGGAGGGGAAGGCTAGAAGCGATGTGCACAACTGCTGTCAGCAAAGAGAACTAAAAGTGCAAGAAGTGCCCCGGCGCCGGGGTTGAGGGCTGGGTCTCCAAAGGCACAGAGAGAGAGGTCGAACACAGAGAGGGCTGCCCTTGCCTCTGAGGGCAAGGCCAGGGTCGGTGCTCATGCGACAGGTGACAGGAGCTCCCCCCACCCCTCATAGGCTAGGATGGAGCTGGGCTGAGCCCCATTCTGCTCCCCGGGGCCTGGTCCCTCCCCCACTCCCCGGGAGGCAGGGGACACTCACTGGCGAAGGGCGATGTGGCCGTGGAGCCATTGAGGAAGCTGGGGGACGCGGGCACACCGAGGCCGGCCACGCCCGGCGCCCCGTAGCCGCCGAGGCCAGCTCCGAGGCCGCCGCCGTAGCCACTCTGCTGCGAGCCCGGGCTGGGCGCGAACCCGCGGGGGGACGCACTGCCGCAGCTGCGCGCGTAGCCTGCGGGAGAGCGGCCGTCAGGGGCGCGCGCCGGCAGGGAAGGGGCAGTCCGAGCTGCGCCGGCGGCTGGGAGGGCGAGGGCGGCGGGACGCACCCGGCTCCGGCCCTGGCGTGGCGTCCCCGACGGCAATGGCCAGCGGGCTGCTGAAGGCGTTGATGCCCACGACGGCGGGGTGCGGGTGGCTGGGGGCCAGGGGCCCGAGCGGCGCGGGCGCGCGGGGGGCGCTGTACAGAGCCTCGGCCACGTCTGCTGCGCGCTTCAGGAGGAGCTCCTGCGAAGACAAGAGCGGGCACGGCCGGGGCAGCCGCGGGCACCGGGAAGCGGGCAGCCCCGGGCCCGGCGCGGGGAGGCGGGCGGAGGCGCCATACCTGGTTGCCGCCGGGCACTCCGTACAGGGCCTCCGCCAAGTCGGCCGCCCGCTTCAGCAGCACTTCCTGGGGGCAAAGAGGAAAACAGCCGGACGGAGGGGCGGCCCCGGGGGCGGCAGAGGGGCCGGGAGCCGCCTCTTCTCCCCTCGGCCACCGGACACCCTTCTCCCCGCCCCGCTCCTCTGAGTACCTTGGGCAGCCTCTCGGGGTCTCCGGGGTGTCTGGGAATGACTTTCTGTAGCCTCTGGAATCCGTAGTCAATGGTAGGCTCATTCAGGGCTGGGGAGAGGGGCGGTGTTTGGAGGACGCCCCTCCAGGCACGGCCCCAGAGCAGGGCCAAGCCCGCCAGCAACCAGTCCGGGAGCCTTGCTGCAGACCTCCTCCAAGGCCAGCCCAAGCCTCTCGGAAAACTCCGGGCACTCGGGTCAGCGAGGCTCGGGAAGTTTCCTCAGTTCCTTTCTTGCTCATTCATTCAACAAATGTTTACTGAGCCAGGCCCTGTGCCAGCTGCTTGGCATTAACACACATGCACTATACGATCCCATTTGTGATTAGAAAAAAGGCAACTGTATATATATTAGCTTCAGTATTCCTAGGGGCAGGACTGGAAAGTTTTGTCTGCATTTGGTCTTATCAGGAGTGAATTATTTATTATAAAAAAAGAAAAAAAATAACCAACAGTCTTCATGTATCACAGCTCTGGTGGCCTCTCAGCGGCACCTGACCTTTAAGGGTATGCCTGTGTCCCAGGAGTGGGCTGCCCCACACCCAGGGCTCTGGGGAGGACGCTGCAGCCTCCTGACCTGGCTCCCGAAGCCCTCCTCCTCCTCCTCACCTCCTCCTGTAGCCTGGCCCCGACCTATCTTACCAGCCTCAAAGCCCTACCTACCTTCTCCACCTCCAACTCTAGATTTAGTGAATTTCCTTTAGTTTCCCCTAAAACGTAAGGCACTCCTTCACCGGTCTTCGTACTTGCCATTCCTTCTCCAGGGATGCCTTTTCCTCCTCATCTCTACCTCCTTATTCACCCCTCAGGTTCCAGCTTAGCAGTTTAGTCCACACTCGTGCCTGGAGGTTTTCTCTGACAACCACTAGCTCCTCTATTGTGTAACTCTACCCACCTCATGCTGTGTTCCCTGTGTTCCCCCCTCACTCTTATACTGGAGCTCCCCGACAGTAAGTAGGGTCACTACTGAGTGTCCAGTGCCCCTTGAAGGGCTTGGTGAATGTCTGTTAGGTGGGGTGGGGGAATGGGGAAAAGTGCCAGATGGTGGAGGTGGAGAGGATACGGGCCAGTGGTCAGATAGACCTGGGAAGGGGGATGAAGCCACATCTTCAGGAGTAGCTTACACTCCTGTCTTGTGTTAACTTCTCGCCCTGGCTTCATGCAAGGTGTGTGTGTATGTGTGTTCGTGTGCATGCAACGTGAAGCCTGCGGTGGCTTGGGGGAACCAAGAGAACCGGGAAGATTTGGGGAGCAGCAAGCTATTTGGGGGCATCTTTGAAATAAATCTCCCTGTGGAGATGTTCTAGACACTGGAGAGTGCAGAAGGTGAAGGGGGTGGGGGGAGTTGCTCTGGAGAATGCCGGAGGCAGAGAGAATGTCCGGGCAGGGCGTCTGAGGACGTGGAGGCCAGGGAAGGAAACAGAAGCACAGGGAAAGAAGTTCCAGAGAGGAGGTGTCCTGGGATGTGGGGTGAGTGCCAGCAGGGGCTTAGGGGGCCTGGCTATTCGCTGACTCCTACACCAGGGCTGGTGTGTGCGGCGTGGGGCTCCATCCCAAAACCCTGGGCCTCCCTTCACCCCCCTGACTCCTTACCTGTGTAGACAAAGCGGCCGGGGGCTCCCTTGCAAAATTGCTTGGACTTGTAGGACAGGGTCACCTCCACCACCCCAGGGATGTGCCGTGGGGGCGTCTGCACCCGTATGGCGTGGGGCGTGATGAGCTGCGAGGGGAGAGGGGAGGCCTGCGGGTTCTGACCCGGCGAGGGCAGGGTCCAGCCCCAGGCTGGGAGGGAGACCGGCGGGAGCGGCCCACCTCACTCCACACGAGCACGTTCCCAAACACGACCTGCAACCCGTCGAAGAAGTTGTCGCCGATGACAATGACGGTGGCGCCGCCCGTGGTCCAGCCCTCCCCAGGACTGATGGCCTTGATGCAGGGGGTGGCAGCTGGGAGGCAGGAGAGGAGCCAGGTCAGGGGCCCATGCCAAGGTGGGGACTGGGGCTGGCTGGGCCCGCGGCAGCCGGGGCTGGCCTGGGGGTCCTGACCTTCGGAGGGGTCCAGGCGGCGCGCCCTGCGGCCATGCTTGGAGTTGTTGTGCACAAACATGTTGTCGGACACGGCCAGCACGTGTCCATCCACGCTCACCGTTGTGGATACCACCACCTGTGGGGAGAGCCAAGGCCAGCCTGGCTGGGGCTTCCAGTAAGGGACTGCTGGGGGGCACTGGCAACTTGAGGCCGGTGGCTGGATACTGTAGTTCAGGGTCACTGGCATGGGGAAGAGCTTCAGCCCCTCTGGAGCTGAGTTGGTGGGAGGGGGACCAACTGGGTTAGGTGACACCCTCAAATGCACAATCTCTGGCTGCCCAGGGGAACCGATCTCCAGGAGCTAGAAAAATCAAAAGCCCTGAAGAAAAATCTCTGACTCCTTGGGCAGAGTGGCTACTGTTTTTGCACCCACATGTACCACAGGCTGTATCCCTAGCGCTCCAAGGCAGGAATGGGTCTTAGGCAAGTGGGAGTGAGTGTTTTGATGGAGGGGGAGCATTGGCCTGAGAGCCCATCAGCAGGAGCCCCCGCTCTTGGGAGGAAATTGGGGCTACCTCCTTCTCCCCCCTACCCTTCACTGGGCGGGGTGTGCAGGTTGGGGATGTGCTAAGGGCAGCTGCTCTCTGCTTCATGCTATGCAAATTAGCTGGGTTGTTAATCATGTAAAAATGTCACAATTAGCATCTCCTTAAGTGGGACTCTAATGAAGCCTCCCTTGGCAGCCAGCTTAAGTTGAGACAGAGCTGCCCCACCCCCAGCAAGCACCAGGCTCCAAAGCACTGGTCTGTGCAGGGGTCTGTCCCTGGGGCCTTTCTCAGGGTGGCAGGGCCACAGCCTCCCTGGCCGCCCCATCAGGATAGGGCAGGTTTGCAGGGGAGAACTCTCTCCTCAGACCCACCTGGAAGCGGCGCATGTCTCGGGGATTCCCCGCGTTCTTTAGGCAGTTCTGGTTGCATTTGAGGAAGAACTTGAGGAAGAACCTGAAACAGTGTGGTCGGTGGGCTCAAGGGTCTGGGGGTTCTAGAAACAGATCAAGATCCAACTGCTTCCTGCCACGCCCTCTCCCAGCAGGGTAACTTCCCCTCTGCCTGCTCACACGAGGCACATACCCCATATTCCCATCCTAAGCTGCATACACACAGGGTACGTGTGAAACATTCAGTAGACCTGTCCCAACGACAACTTCCCTATACAGAAAATCCCCCACCTCCACAGTGTACAGATCACACAGTGCTTAATTATCTCACAAAGTATATACTCATCACATCTATACACAGTATATTCATCCTAGAGAATACATCCATTATATATACTATATATACCTAGTACTCATGAATTATTATATACATCATATGTAGCAGGTACTCCCACTTACCTGTAAACTTAACCCACACCATGTATGTTTGTCATAGTATATGCCCATCACACACAGAGGGCATCCATATCACATAGGGTATCCTTCCCCCAGAGTATACCTATCAGCCAAGATGTTTACTTACAACAGTATACCCATTATATCCACACTGTATATGCCTTATATACTACTACTCACAAGATACACCCATCACACATAATGGAGACCTACCACACTCAGGGTATACCTTCACAGAGGCGTACACAATATGTACTCCACATCAGGTTGGACTCATCACACACATGTGGTATGCTAATCACACAGAATCTATACCATTATGCACAGTGTGTGCCCATCCTACATAGTATATGCACAGAAAGAATATGAGTGTATGCATTAGTGCACCATTTTTATGTTGTATATGATTACCCAGAATATAGTCATTACAAATATTGTACTGTCATTACGGTAAAATATAATGTACTGTATGTAGAGGTTCCCCCTACAACAAATCCCTCTCACACACAATAGACTCCCTGCCCCGGCACATCCCCCGCACACAGATCTCCCTCATACACATTCTATATCCCTTATACACATAGCAAAAACCTAACCACACAGAGCGTGTAGCCATCATACACACATGGTATACCTGTCAGACACACCGTACAGATACACGGTGAATACCTTCTTTTTCACATACGGTAATTAGAAAAAAGCACAGTATATGCAGTGATGTGACTGCTTTTTAGACAAACACATGAGAACTTGATCCTCCAGTCCTTCCGGGCAGTTGAGGCGGATGGTGAGGCCTTGGCCCTGCCACCCCGCCGTGAGGTAACCATGGATAATACTCTGGATTTGTACTCTTCATGAACTCAGGATACTATCAGTAATCTGCTTTCACCCCTACAGGACTCTGTGAGTATCCGGGAAGATGCCCTATACAAAGCTGTAGTGTGCTGGGCTAAAGTCTGTGGGGGTCCTTGCACATGGCACAGCTTCCTGGGCCGCTCTATGAGCTCCTCCAGCAGCTGCCTGTTTATCAGCCCCCTGGTCTTGAACTCCAGATATGTATATCCATTTAACTCATCAGAGTTGCCTCCAAACTCTATGAACATGAAATCAGAAAGCTTAGTTCCCAAAGAGGAGGTCCCCAAGTTCTGGGAGGGGTGGGCACCACTCCTGGACAGAGGTGTCCCAAGGGGGCCGTCCCTCATTGGGAGCTGGCAGCAGTCACTTTCCTGGAGATGCATCTCCCCTTGCACTCTGCCTGTGACCCCCTCAGCCCCTGTCATATTCCCCCACACAATGGGCACCCTTCTGGGAACCGTTTTTAGTTCCCTTTCCATAGAGACATTACATCGGCACGCATTTTCATCCATAGTGGACACCACCCAAAGAATACTTTCATGTAGTGTAGACCTTCTATACACCCCCGCAGAGCATTTGGAGGCGCAGACACCTCATGTGATCCCCAAAAGTGCACACTCGTGTAGACACCACACACGTGCCCTCTGTACCCAACCCCACTCCCAAACCTGCAGAACCCTGGGATGTGGCTGGAGATGAGGGCTTTCCAGGCACTGCCTCACTGTGTGGCCTGGGGTAAATCCTTTCACATCTCTGGGATCCTTCCTTATTCATGAACCAGGAGAGTAGCAATTGATGCTTGCTGAGGTCCCTTCCAATCCTGTCTTCATTTCAGCCTCCCAAAGCCTCAGGCTGCTGTTTCCTGCAGGATCCGGGCTCCCCCTGGAGGGTCCCCCTTGTCATCCCCTCCTGCAGCCCTTGCCTGGCAGGTCTCCTACCCCCTCCCTTCCCAGTACAGGTTGCATCTGTCCTTTGGGTCCACACCAATCCTCACTCCCTGTCTGGCCAACCTCTTCTGGCCCTTCTAGGCTTTGGAGACCACCCCTCTCTGAGAACCTCAGGGCCCTGCCGGTACCTCCATCTATGCAGGCCTGTCCTGGGACATTTCAGTTTCTGAGCCTCGTTGGCATTATCTGCAGAGTGGTGTTGAGTAAAAAGCAGCCACACAAGGCCTGGGCCTTCTGTGGGGGATACTGACGGTCAGTCCTCTTTTTCTTTCTCCCTGAGCCTCTAGCTCAGAGCTGCACACAGTCAATGCCATCAGTGGTGGAAGAAGGGTGGCTGAAATCTCACCCACCACCAGATGGTAGTCGGTGAGGCTGTGACCAGCCGGCACCCACCCAGTCACAGGCCAAGCCGATGCTAACACTGCAGACAGCCTGCAGCCCTACCACCAGTCTCAGGGTTGTTAAGCAAAATCACCTACAACTTGAAAATAAGGCAAAAAGATGACAGTGAGTCCTTTCAAAGTCATTCTGGAACAGTGGTTTTCAAAGTGTGGTGTCCAGACCAGCAGCAGCAGCATCACCTGGGAACTTGCTGGAAATGCAGAATCTCAAGCCCCACTGCAGACCACTGAATCAGAAACTCCTGGGGTGAGACTCAGCCATCTGTGTTTTCATAAGCCCTCCAGGTAATTCCGATGCACCCTGAGGTTTGAGAACCACTGCTTTACAGCTGCACTATCCAATATGGCAGCCACCAGCCCCGAGTGGCACTGAGCACTTGAGATTTGGTTAGTCTGAATTGCTGTAGGTATAAAATACATACTGAATTTCAAACACTTAGGAAAAAAGGAATGTAAAAATATCTCATTAGTAATTTTTTGGTGTTGATTACATGCTGAAATAATATTTTGGATATCTTGGGTTAAATAAAATATATGATCACAATTAATTTTACCAGTTTCATTTTGTTTTTTAAAATGTGGCTACTAGAAAATTTTAAATGACAAATGTATAATGGCTTACATCATATTTATATTGAACAGTACTGTTCCAGAGTATTACTCTGACAAAGCCACCTAAGAGTTAGCTGATTCTCTAGGAGAAAAAACTTTGACTAATATTTGCTACTAATTGGGGCCAGACTCTATAAAGTTAGGTGCTAATTTGCAGAAAACTGATAAGGTGCAAATGATTTTTGTTGGGAGAAATAAATAACTTCTGTTTGGTAGAGAAATGAGCCCTAAAGCTTACAATTTTATTGTCCTATGGACATTAACTAGCTTTGTGTCTAACTTGGCAATCTTATTCAAGTATTTTTCACATATCCTGTTTTCTCTCCCTCCCTCCCTCCTTCTCTCTCTTCTCAACTCTTTCCTCAACTGTCTATATCAGTTTCTCTTAGCCTTCTTTGAACCAGCTTTGTCATTCTGCTGGTTCCTTCATTAATAAGTTACAGAAAACCTCAACACACGCTCAGTAATAATTTGTATGAGAATCATACTTCTAACATTTTGAATATTATGCTTTAAAAAGGGTGAGTAGCACCCAAAGGGTCCTGTCTTCCAAGGTTAGTCTTGAAATTCTGCAGCACATGGCCTGGAGTTCGGGGATTTCCGTTCAGGTCTAGGAGTGCCTGGAAGTAGTGCCCAGACCTCTCACTCCTCCCAACAGTGCCTGGCTATCCTCAGCCTTGGAAAGGGGGCTCTGGGCCCTTCTTTCCCCACCACTGGGAGACAGACACACCATCCACACCCCCGGAAGCTGGAAGGCCAGGGTGGGAATAACGTGAGGACAGTCCAGGAAACTTCTCCACAGGCTGGCACCACAGGGTGACACTTTGTTCCACCTTGGGGGGTGGAGGAGAACCCAGAGCAGTCCGGGAAGGATGAGAATGGTGTCGGGAAAAGGAAGGAGGGACAGAAGATCCTTCAAGCCATGTCTGTGCAGAGGATAGATGTGGAGGCTGGGAAGTGGAGAGGGTCAGGTAACCCAGTGGGAAGGGGAGCTGTAGGAGGACACCCTACAGGGACCTAAGGCAGGAAGGGATGTGTACTTTGTTGAGGGCCTGTAAAATCCTGCTTTTCACCAGGGAAGCACCCCCCACCCCCCAAACCTGGATGAGCCCTAGTGCCAGTGTTTTTGAGCATCTCCCCTCCCACCACCTAGGGGCTGGAAGAGAGCCTGGGGAAGCCCCTTTTCCCTGGCTGTGATGGGCCACAGCCCACAGGGTTGGCTGACCTGAGGGTGAGCATTTTAGGATGCCCCCTGGGTTGGGGCAATGACCTGTGCCCAGTGCCATCTCTATTGTGGCCTTAAGGTTCTCTGGGGGCACAGACTCCTCATCTGGGCCTCATAGAAAGGTCAAGTGCTAGAAGCTGCCATTAGAATTACTAGAAGAAACCACCATAAATATAAGCATGAATTACAAATAAAATGCAAAACTATGCAAAAAAAATTTTTTAAGTGATCCAAGTCTAATCTGTTGAGCACTTAGCAAGTGCCTGGAACTCTGCTGAGCCTACCACTTGCATTATCTTATTTAATCCTCTCATAATCCCGAGGTGGTGTGGTGTAGGTCTGCAATCATTCCCACTCTACTGATGAGAAAACCAAGGATCAGCAAGGCTAAGCTACAAAGTCACAGTAGATGCCAAAGTCAGGATACGAACTCGGGACTTTATGAACCACTGATACTGACAAGAGTCATGGAAAAGTCCCTGTAAGTGGGGTTTTCGAGTCCAACCCTGCCCCAGCCACGAGGCTGCCAATGCAGGACAGTGCAGCAAGCCTTCCTTCAAAATCAGCCGTGAGAGGCAGGCTGTGCAGGGACCAGATTAACCATTTCATGGGGATTTCCTCGAGGTTACAAATTCATCAGGGGTGCAAAGGAGAGACTCAGGTCCTAGTTGGGGCCTTTGGCTATTGTGACAGCTGCTCTCAGTCTGAGAAGATTTTCAGGATTAAAGATCAGGACTTTAACATGAGTCAAGAGTTGATCATTGTTGAAATTCAGTGAGGGACAGATGTGGTTCATTATTCTATTCTGCCTATATGTTCAACATTCTGTATAATAAAAAGTTCAATAAATAAAAGACCAGATGAAGAGCTCTGAACAGTGGTCATCCAGCTAATAAAGCATGTAAAAGGTGGAAGTTATGCATCACGACTCTGATGCCTATGATATAAGTGAAAGATAAGAGCAGTTCACCCACACACCTACCTTGCCACATCCTGAACTTAGTCTAGCCTTCCTATCATTTCTATAAATGCTTTTTATTCCTCCCTGTAAACACAACTCAGGATGAAATTAAAATGGACTTTCCTTGTCAATGGAATATTCCATACCAAAGAAGCAAATGCTGGATTGAATATGACTCAAGTGCAAACATGTGACTTGCACATAACTTCTCAGGTGTGACACCATTGCACAAGGAAAGCTCCCCTCGCACAGAGCTTTACTCAAGAGACACTCAATACATAAGGAAAATGTGGAGATGATTGATGTGAGTCCACTGTTAAACTCTGGGTTCTCAGGGGGTGGAGAGCAGAGTGGGATGGAGCTGCTCTTTGGAAGGCTGTGCCCAGGTATCATGGTGGGTTGGTGCCTGCCTGGGTTCCCCCACTCGCAGTTCCTGTGAGTGTTGGCTATTAAAGGGCTCACAGCTGGGGAATTCCCTGGCTGTCCAGTGGTTAGCACTCTGCCCTTTCACTGGGGGGGCCCGGTTTCAATCCCTGGTCGGGGGGAACCAAGATCCTGCAGGCCGCGTGGTGTGGCTAAATAAATGCATAAATAAATAAATGGCTCACAGCTGCCCCCACTATTCGAGAATTATCCTCAGCCAGAAGCATATGCTCCTCACCAGCAGCCCACAACCAAAGAAAGACCGACATCACAAGGAGGACCAACTCTTAGTACTATTCATACTCAAACTCCCCAAAGGATCAGGCTGAAGCTAGACTCCAGCTGAGACTGTCTCCTTGCTAAGCTGCTTCTCCTGCCCGCTCCTGCTTCCCTCACTCCTTTTCTCCCTAGAGCTCTCCTCCAATAAATCACTTTCACAAGAATCCCCATCTCCAGCTCTGTTTCTAGGAATCTCATCCTAAAAAATCAGGCACAGAACTTTCACCAGCTTTTCCCTCCCTACATCACTCTGAGATACTTACTTAGAGCTAAAATTATGTTTGTGCTTCCAAAGAGAAAGCTGTTAGGAACTGAAAGAGCTGGGCTGAGCCCAAGGATGCTTGCAGCTACAGGCCTGTCAGGAGCAGGGAAATGGAAATCTAGATCACAAATGCGGTCTGATAGAACTTTTCCAAAAATGATATCCACTAGCCACAGGTGGATTTTCTTTCCATTTTATTTTATTTTAAAAAATTGTTTATTTTTTAAAATTAATTTTTATTGGAGTAGATTTACAATGTTGTGTTAGTTTCTGTTGTACAGCAAAGTGAATCAGTTATACATATACATATATCCACTCTTTTTTAGATTCCCTTCCCATTTAGGTCACCACAAGCACTGAGCAGAGTTCCCTGTGCACATGTGGCTTTTGAGCACTTGAAATGTGGCTAGTGTGACTGAGAAACTAAAATTTCAATTTTTCTTTTTTTTTTGCCGTGACACACGGCTTGTGGGATCTTATTTCCTTGAGCAGGGATCGAACCCAGGCCCTCCGCAGTGGAAGCAAAGAGTCCTAACCACTAGACCACCAGGGAACTCCCTCAATTTTATTTCATTTTAATTAATTTAAACTTAAATAGTCACATGTGGCTCATAGGCACCCTATCAGACAATATAGACCTAGAAAGAGGAAGAGCTGCAAGAGATACATGGGTTGGAGCAGGTGTTCAAAGCAAGTGTCCTATGAAGTCTTTGGGAGAGAAAGCAGATTGAGAGCAAAGGGCAGAGTCAAACTAGAAATTTATTTCCAAGTGCAAAGTTGGCAAAGCAGCCTGTGGTGGGGAAATGGGGAGGGGGGTCCTCCTAATTTTCACCCCAAAGGGCCTCACCTTTGGGCTCATGAGCCTCAGAGGAAATGGAACAACTGGGACAGGGTCTGTGCTCTCCACTGTTTTCATTGTCTGCTGCTCTCTGTCCCCGGCTCAAGGACAGAGGAGGATACAGATTGCTGGACCATTCACTCACTCAACAAATCCATTAAAAAAGATGTATTAAACACCTTTTATGTCAGGCAGTAGAATCTAGAGGTGAAAAAGATCTTAAGGAAATGACAATCCAGCAAGAAAGACAAAAACTCAAAGTACAACCAGGAAGATAGAATGGTGGGCACAGCAGGATAACTGGCCAATCTGTGGCAGCCACTCTGGCGGGGAGAGGTGGAAGAAGTCCTAGAAGTCGCATGTGATCTTGGGCATTTTGGGTCTTGGAGGACTCAGGGCTTTTTTCCCTGAAGAGAAGTAGGATGGAGGAGCCCTCCATGCAAAAGGAAAAACAGTCCTGCCAAGAGGTAGGTGGTATGCATGGTGCCCAGTGGTGCCTGACAAGACTGAGGAGGGCAGCTATGGACAAGAGCTCTTGGGGGATTGGCACCAAAACATGCAGGATTTGGACCCTGTGGGTGATGGAGAGTCAGCAGGAGGTGCCTTATATTGGCTGTGTCATTTGGAAGAGTCATTTTGCTTCCAAGGAGAGCGAGGCACCAAGGGCCTAGGCCAGGGAAAGGATGGTGAATGAGGAGGTTGGTGTGATAGTCTAAGCCCAAGTGGGGGTGGTCACAGTGGCGGTGGCACATGCTACTTCCTGGCCTTGGCCTGGGGCAACAGCTAAGGCTGAGTATCCCTAGGGCCATAGACCCCTGCCAGGCTTGGACCTGGCCTCCCTACCATGATCTCCACTTGGGGCAGAGGTGGCTGCAGTGCAGATGGGCTGGGGGACTATAAATAGCTGGGGCGCATACATTAGCATGCCAATGCACCCGCACCCCATCCTCTATGCTAATGGCCCACCATGTGCCTGAACACCTTCTGTTCCCCTGCATGCATTTGCATGCACAATTAGCATAATCTTGTATAATTAATGAACAGCGTCAATTTTAGCTCCTAAGTAATTTGATTAACATGTTGATAGGGCACTTACTAGGCTCTCCAAACCTCAGGGCTGGGCATGGGCCTGAGGAGAGGGGGAGAGGAGGTGGAGAGACTACTAAGGGGCCCCCAGCTGCCCATGAAGAGTGGTGGTGATTCTACTTTCCCGTAATGGGGCCTGAGGGGAGGGAAGAAGGGGTGAAGGGGCTGTTAATGGGAGGTCTCTGGGCACCCCATGTGGAGTGTCAGGGACAGGCTGGAGCAGTGGGTCACATGAGCATGAAGCCTGTTTATTCCTGTGTGGACACAGACATACACATATACCCCTTGCACATCCCCCAGCCTGGGGAATCTTCTGTGAATGCAGAATATTGGATTCCATGGGAAGAACAGAACAGGAGGAGGGACTGAGAAAAAGTAGGAGGGCTGGGCGACAGGGGATGGATGGGCAGATGGAAGCCACAGAGAAAGATAGTGTGCTTGTGAGTGATTTAGGGATGTAAAGGGGAAGGTGGGGTCCCAAGACTGAAGGGAGGAAGAAGTCATGTGTTCCTCTGGCCTTGGGTGGGTGAGCCAGGCTCCAAAGCCAGAGACCCTGGTACTTCCTATTTGTGAATCATGTGACAAAGAGGTGGGGGGTCGGCAAGCTTCCACAATGTGCCAAGCAACCCAGGGCAGAGAGAATAGACAGAAGGTTGAATGTTGCCCCTATCCTATTAGAGAAGGACCCATTCTCAGCTTAGACCTCCCAGGGCCCCTGGCAGAGGCTCACATTCCTCTCCTGCTCATCTGTGTGGTCAGAGTCAGGAAGTACTTCTCTGGCTCTAACTAAACTTCCCTGCTACTGTCTAGGCTCAATTGTACTTACCCTCAAAGAGGATCAGTTGGGGTGAGGGTGGGATGGGGGATGAAATAATATTGTGGCAGGCACTATGCTGGCACCGCATCAATACATCTTACCTAACTTTACAACACCCCTACCATCTGACGTCAGCTTCTTTTGACAAATGAGGAGACTGAGGCTGAAGGAGGTGAGACCTTGCTCCGAGTCATAGGACGAGACAGTCCAGGTTGGCACGAGTCTCCAGCACTGACTAGCCCTTTATAGAGAGAATTTATCATTCAAATTGCAGACAGTTCACTCACTAGCCATGTCCCACTCCACCTATTACAGTCCCCAGGCCTCTTCATGCCTGCACTCCCTCTCTCTTTCAATATCCTCTGGGGGCATTAACCACGGCTCTACTCCTGTCTCAGCACGGGGGCCACTCTGACCCCAGTTGCCAGACGTCCTCCCATAAGTCCTTGCTCTGAATTAAGGGTGGCTTGGGGACCCTTGTCCTTGTGACTGGCATCCAGTCCACATGACTCCCAGGGTACATGGGGGAATTTCTTATTAACCCCTTCTGCATCTCCTTCCATCAAATGCACCTAGCTCTGAAAAGGCTGGAGTAGGGAAGGAAGTGCAGTTCATTCTGTAGGCAAGAGGGAAAACCTCAGTCCCACTTCAGCACTGACCCAGCAGGGAGGTTATAGGACCTCAGTTTCCCCAAGGGGAATTGCCAGAATGGGCCCTAGACGCAAGGCTGTGTTTGCAGCATTAGTATGGGAGCCAAGAGACCCTACTGGAAAGCATAGAAGGAGACAGATGCTACTGTGAGCTTGTTTTGTGGCTGCAGAGAAAAAGAATGAATGTTACATTGACCACTGGGTTAGGAGGAGGGGCTGATTCTTTCACAGCTCCCACAACCCTTCTCATCAAATTGCATTTGTCAGGTTGTACCTGACCTACGCATTGGGGTCTAAGTTTGCCCACAATGGGGTAGACTACAGCTTACCTCTGCCAAGTGGCTCAGACATGACCTGTTTCAACAGTGTCACTGTACAACATCCACTGTTCACCAGACACAGCTACATGCCAGGGAGTATCCATAGCCCACAGTGCCTGTCCAACCGCAGGAGTCAGAGGAGGAGAGCTGTGGGCCTCCCATGGGAGGACATTTTCCCCATTCACTCCTATATCACAGTCATCCTGGCCAATCAAGTAAATATTGATTGTAAATCAAGCCATATGTAGTTATTTAAGTTTGAATTAATTAAAATTAACTAAAATTTAAAATTCAATTTCTCAGCCACAGTAGCTACATTTCAAATGCCCAATAGGTACATGTGACTACTGACTACCATATTGGTCAGTGAAGCACATTTCCATCATTGCAGGAAATTCTTTTCCATAGTGTCGTCTTAAAGCCTTATGTTGTTCTCTAGTTCCTCTTATCATTATGTAAAGGCTTATGTAATTACATTTTGTCTCTTCAACTGCTCTGTAAGCTTTCAGAGGGCAGGAATCATTGCTTAAACTTCTCTATCTTTTCCCAAGCATCTATCATAGTGCCTGCCCCACAGCAGGTACTCATTGATTCATAATTACTATGACAGGATGAATGCTGTATCAAAGCCCCCAAATAGAACTTTGAGAATTGCAGAGCAAGGATCTTTGAAAATCTGTTCCTCCATAAAGCAACAGGAACATAGGCAAAAACTGTCAAAATCAAAATTTTCAGAACTCTGAAAATTAACAAAAGGTTTACAACAATCCAAGGGGTGTTTATTCAAGAAAAATGGCTGAATCTTAGTAAAAACAGAGAATTTTGCAGTGGTTTTTGTTTTGTTTTGTTTTCTTTTTTGGCCATGTTGCACAGCTTGTGGAATCTTACTTCCCCAGCGAGGGATTGAACCTGCTCCCCCTGCAGTGGAAGTGTGGAGTTCTAACCACTTGACCGCCAGGGAATTCCCTGTAGTGTTTTAATTTGCCCTATTCCCAGGCTTGCAACCATGGTAGTTGTAAAAACTAGCAGCCTAGTAGCCACTAAAAGGGACAGATTGGATTTGGAACTTCTCAACAAGTTGTATTCCCAGACAATTGCCACTATTTGATCTGTCTGGCAGTTTCCTGACAGCCCTATTTTCAGGACTTGTTATTTGACCTGACTTAGAACTTGCTTAGTGGGAAAAACCCTACTCTCAGGGTGTTTGTTGAAAACAACCTGTAGCAATTGTTGAACACTGCTGTTGCTTGAGACAATGACACTGGTTGAGGCAAACGAGAGTCTGGCCAAAAAACTTTAAAGGAAAAAGTGGGAATGAGATGTTCATAGGGGGCTCTGAAAAGCTCTTATATATTTCTGGATATCTAAAAGGCCATGTGTATGTGCAGGGAAGAGAACATGTCAGGAAAGATCTCCAAAGGCCCTAGTCTCTCATCTCTGGCTGACCCTGAAACTCTGCACAAGCAGGAAGTAAAGGTTAAGGCAAAGTTGTAAATTGCTGGGGCATTGAAGGCATGCCACAACACACACACAGAACATTTTGGCAAGGGTTGAAGACTTATTGGTTCGAGGCATTTAAGGAAATGCCTGTCCAAACATGAGCTGACCACTAACCTAACTGAACAGAAACTTCTGTGGCCACACATGACAGAAAATATAGACTCTATATAATCAGTCCAGGAAAGTCACTAAACAAACAAACAGCAACAGCAACAAACACTGGGAAGGGGGATATGATATCAAGAGTTACCACATTATATTATTAAAATATTGAGTTCTCAACAAATAATCATGAAACATGCAAAGTAACAGGAAAGTATGGTCCAAATGTGAGACATAAAGCAGTCAATAGGAACTGTTCCTGAGGAAGTCCACATGTTAGATTTACTAGACAAAGACTTTAAATCAGCTATTATAAATATGTTTAAAGAACTAAAGGAAACCATGTCTAAAGAACTGAAGAAAAGTATGAGAATAATATCTCACCAAATAGGGAACATCAATAAGGAGATACAAATTATTATAAAGAACCAAATTTAAATTCTGGAGTTGAAAAGAAAAATAATTGAAATAAAAATTTTCTAGAAGAACTCAACAGCAGAAGAAAAATGAGTTGACAGAAGACAAATGTCAGTGAACTTAAGATAAGTCAATTGAGATTATACAGTTCTGGAACAGAAAGGAAAAAGAATGAAGACTGAACAGAGCCCATGATGTTGTGAGACATCATCAAACATACCAACATATGCATAATGGGGGTCTCAGCAGAAGAGAAGAAAGGAAAAGGGGCAGAAATAATGAAGAAATAATGACCAAAAACTTCCCAAGTTTGATGAAAAACCTTATCCCACACATACAAGAAGCTTAATGAACTCCAAGTAGTATGAACTCAAAAAGATCCACATGTAGACAGATGCATCATAATCAAACTATTGAAAGACAAAGACAAAGAAGGAATCTGGGAAGCAGTAAGGAAGAGAAGCAACTCATCATGTACAAGGGAGCCTGAATAAGATTAACAACTGACTTATTACCAGAAACCATGGAGGTCAGAAGACAGTGGGATGATATAAAGTGCTGAAAGAAAACGACTGTCAACCAAAAATTCTATATCCAGCAAAACTATTCTTCAAACATGAAGGATAAATTAAACAAAATTAAATAAACATGAAAGATTAAGACATTTCTAGATAAACAAAGACTGAAAAAATTCATCACCAACAGATCTTTCCTATAAGAAATAGTAATGGGAGTCCTTTAGTGTGAAATGAAAGGATACAAGATAGTAATTCGAATCCCCATGAAGAAATAAATAATACTGGTAAAAGTTAACTACTCAGGTAAATATAAAAGACATTATAAATGCATTTTTGTTTGTAAATATTTTGTTTTCCTACCTAATTTAAAATACAACTGTGGGCTTTGAGAATCTGCCTGCCGATGCAGGGGACACGGGTTCGTGCCCCAGTCCGGGAAGATCCCACATGCTGCGGAGCAGCTGGGCCCCTGAGCCATGGCCGCTGAGCCTGCGCGTCCGGAGCCTGTGCTCCGCAATGGGAGAGGCCACAACAGTGAGAGGCCTGCGTACCGCAAAAAAATAAAATAAAATAAAATAAAATAAAATAAAATAAAATACAACTGCACATGTGTGGGGGCAGGGGGTACATGGAACACTGTACTTTTTACTCACATCTTCTGTAAACCTAAAACTACTCTAAAAATAAAATCTATTAAAGAAAACATCAGAAAGCAGTAATTATAAAACTGTGTTGATGGGCTTATAATGTGTAAAGATATAATGTGATTGACAAGGATGTGACAAGGAGAGGAGGGGGAATGGAGCTATATTGGAGCTATATATGGAATCCATTATATATTATTTTATATACTTGTATACTTAATTTTGAAATTAAGTTTATATTCATCTAAAATAGATTGTCTTAGGGACTTCTCTGGTGGTCCAGTGGTAAAGAATCTGCCTTACAATGCAGGGGATGTGGGTTCGACCCCTAGTCGGGGAACTAAGATCCTGCATGCTGCAGGGCAACTAAGCCTGCGTGCCACAACTATCGAGCTCATGTGCCTCAACGAGAGAGCCCACGTGCCACAAACCACAGAGCCCACATGCTCTGGAGCCCGCGCACCACAACTACAGAGCCCATGTGCCGTGGAGCCTGAGCACCACAACTACAGAAGAGAAAAACCTGCCACCACAACTAGAGAGAAGCCCACACGCTGCAATGAAGAGCTTACATGCTGCAGTGAAAGATCCTGCATGCCTCAACGAAGATCCTGTGTGCCGCAACTAAGATCCAATGCAGCCAAGAATAAATAAAATAAATTAAAAAAGAAATAGATTGTCCTAAATTAAGACACCGAATGTAATTCCCAGGGCAACCACTAAGAAAAAAAGCAGTAATGGAGGAATAGAGCAACTATATATATGACAGATAGAAAACATAGCAAATGGCAGACATAAATCCTACTTTATCAGTAATTACATTAAATATAAATGGATTAAACACTCCAATTAAAAGGCAAAAGTTGGAAGAATGGATTAGAAAACATTATCTATATGCTGTTTATGTGAGATATAGTTTAGATTCAAAGATAGAAATAAGTTGATGATAAAAGGGTTGGAAAAGATTTGGAAAAGGGTTAAGAAAGCTCTAACCAAAAATTTCTGGAGCAGCTATATTAATATCACACAGAATAGACTTTAAGACAAAATTGTTACATAAGACAAAGACAGACATTTTATAATTATAAACATGTCAATCTATCAGAAATAACAATTATAAACATATGTGCACCTGATAATAGAGCTCCAAAATACATGAAGCAAAAAATGACAGAACCAAAGGAAGAAATAGATAATTCAACAATAATAGTTGCAGATTTCAATGCCCTACTTTCAGTAATGGATAGAATGACTAGACAGAAGATCAACAAGGAAATAGAAGACTTGAACAACACTCCTTATCGCAACTCACACAATAAATGAATTACATTTTACATAGAACCTTCAAGACTTAGCATAATAAAGATTTCATTTCCACCTAGGGTGATCTAAATTAAACATGGTCTCCATAAAAATGACACACAATCAGAGTGTAAAGGCAACCTACAAGGGCTTCCCTGGTGGCACAGTGGTTGAGAGTCTGCCTGCCGATGCGGGGGACACGGGTTCGTGCCCCGGTCCAGGAAGATCCCATATGCCGCGGAGCGGCTGGGCCCGTGAGCCATGGCCGCTGAGCCTGTGTGTCCGGAGCCTGTGCTCCGCAACGGGAGAGGCCACACAGTGAGAGGCACGTGTACCGCAAAAAAAAAAAAAAAAAAAAGGCAACCTACAAAATGGGAGATAAGATTTGCAAATCATATATCTGATAAGGGGTTAATATCCATAATATATAAAGAACTCCTACAACTCAACAACAACACTACAACAAATAACCCAATTAAAAATTGGCAAAGGAATTCAATAGACATTTCTCCAAAGATGATGTATAAATGGCCAAAAAGCATCTAAAAAGATGCTCAGCATCACTTGTCCTTAGAGAAATGCAAATCAAAATTATAATGATACATCATCTCACACATATTAGGGTCGCTACTATAAAAATGTAAAAAAACACAGAAAGTAACAAGTGTTGGTGAGGAAGTGGAGAAATCAGAAACCTGTGCACTGATGGTGGGATTATAAAAAGGTGCAACTGCCATGGTAAAAAGTATAGTGTTCCTCAAAGAATTTTAAAAACAATCATATGATTCAGCAATCCCACTTCTGGTTATATATATCCAAAAAAACTGAAAGCAGGGTCTCAAAGAGATATTTTCACACTCATATTCATAGTAGCCAAGAGATGGAAGCATATGAATGTCTATCAATAGATGAATGTGGTATATACATAAAATGGAATATTATTCAGCTTTAAAAAAGAAGGAAATACACATAACGTAGCATCCTATTACATGCTACAACACGGATGAAACTTGAGGACACTATGCTAGTTACAAAAAGACTAATACTGCATGATTCCACTTATATGAGGTATAAGTATATAAGTATATATGTATAAAGTAGCCAAATTCATAGAAAAAGAAAGTAGAATGGTGGCTATGAGGACTAGGGAAGGGGAAAATGGGGAGTTGTTGCTTAATGGGTATAGAGTTTTTGTTTTGCAAGAAGTTCTGGAGATCTGTTGCACGACGATGTGAATATACTTAATAATACTGGATTGTACATTCAAAAATAGTAAAGATGACAAATTTTATATTATGTGGTTGGTTTTTTTTACCCATAATTTAAAAAATGACATGAGGAACTAATTCTTTGGTAACATAGATAATCTAACTGTAAGGTGAATATGAAAAATATGATTAAGAATAGTTGGGAAAACATAGAGTAATGAAGAAAGAGTACTAGATCTACCAGTTACCAAAACATTTTATAAATCTTCAAAAAGTAAAAAAGCATCATATTTCCATATGAATAAATAGATAGTAGGTATAATAAAATAGGATGGAAAGTTCAGAAATACATGCAATTACATTTAGACTATAGCATGGGTGATATTTACAATTGGTGGGAGAAAATGGATTATTCAGTAATTGCTGTTGGGACAACTAGCAGCTATCAGAAAAAAATATATAGATGGACCCATATTTCCTACCGTTCACCAGGGTAAATTCCAAATGGATGATTTCCTCTTCCAGCATTATGGCAGACTACATATCTTGAAGTGCCTTCCCATTATAACTAGATCCTGTGCTTTTATCTAAAAGGTAAGGAAAATCTCCAAGGGTATTAAAAATCAAAAACAAGTGAGTTGAAATCTGAGTGGAAACCATGAACTATAAGCTAACACAAATATTAGGGTTGTAGTGGTAGCAAATGCCAATATAAACACTGGGATGGAGAACAGAGACACCTCAGAGGAGGGCCCTGGATCCTCTGAGGAACCTAGAAAGGTCCCAGGTTGGTAGCACCCCCTGTTCCTGTTAGAATCAAACACAAATCCTTCCAGAAGAAAGCATACCCCATTTTGGACCCGATTTGGTTCAACAAATATGAGCTAAAATTATCACTACTACAACAATAATAACAAAAGCACCAAACCAAGGAACAAGCTTCATGAATGAGAGTCAGCAGAAGTAATGAACAATAGATTTAGAACCCCAAGGACTTTAGATATTGGAACTATCAAATAGAGAATGTTGTGTTAGTTTGTGCTGTACTTTTCAGCAGCAACAATGGAAATATTTTCAAATTGCTAAGTAAAAAAAAAAACAAAAACTATCAATCTAGAATTATATTCCCAGGAAAACCATTTTTCAAGAAAGAGACTGATATAAAGACATTAGTAGCAAAACAAAAGTGAGCGTGCTGTTTACCAACACAGACCTTCACTAAAGTACAAACTTCTTAAAAGATGTACTTCAGAAAGAGAGAAAATGACCCCAGAGGAAGTTGTGAGATGCACAGAGGAAAAGAAGAGCAACAAAATTTGGTAAATCTAAAGAAAAATTGTTCATCTATAACGAAAAGAATAATAACAATGTGTGGAATTTTAAAAGAATTAAATTTCTGTGCTACATGGCTTATAAATGTGACAGGGGTAATAAACAATCTAAGATCAGTGGTGTGCTGGTAAATGTTTAACAACCACTTCCGGGGGGGAAAACCCCTGATTTATAATGTTCGTTGATTTCTATGGTTATAAATATATATGTTTCCCCCATGGCTGATTTCAAGCTACCAATATGATGTCATTAAATATGGAGTTGAGAAGAGATGCTAACAGTTAGCTCCTATGGACCAGTATGAGCCAGCTCCAGCACACCACTGTCAAAAATCCTAGTATTAGTCAGGAAAGGAATTACAATTTTGTTTAGGAGTATATAGTAAATGTCAAGGGTAATAAATAAAAGCACAGAAATGAAGTGAATAAACTTCTAAACCAGTAAATGGAAAAACTGAATAAGAAATACATACACTACATCAAACAAAATATTCAATTTATTTTTTTAAATAGCAAGAAAGGAAAACAAAGAAACATGGAAGTGGAACAAATAGAAGGCTCAAAGCAAGATGGTAGAAAAGAGTTGAAATAAATCAATAATCTCAATAAGGTAAATGGATAAACTTGCCAGTTAAAAATAGACTAGATTAAAAAAATAAACTCAGTGATATACTGTTAAAAGAGAAATATCTGGGGCTTCCCTGGTGGCGCAGTGGTTGAGAGTCCGCCTGCCGATGCAGGGGACGCGGGTTCGTGCCCCGGTCTGGGAAGATCCCACATGCCACGGAGCGGCTGGGCCGGTGAGCCATGGCCTCTGAGCCTGCGCGCCCGGAGCCTATGCTCCGCAACGGGAGAGGCCACAACAGTGAGAGGCCCGCGTACCGCAAAAAAAAAAAAAAAAAGAAAGAAAAATATCTGAAACATAAGGACACATAATGGTTGAAAATAAAAGGACAGAAAAAGGTATATGAGGCAAATATAACCAAAAGTTGAGAGATCCTTTAAATAATATCAGATAGGGAATTCCCTGGCAGTCCAGTGGTTAGGACTTGGCACTTTCACTGCTGGGGACCTGGGTTCAATCCCTGGTCAGGGAATAAGATCCCACAAGCCTCGGGGCATGGCCAAAAATAAATAAATAAATAAATAAATAATATCAGATAAAATAGATTTTAAAGCAAAACTATTATTAGAAATAAAGGATCAATGCTGATAAAAGGTTCAATCCAAAAGGAAGCTATAAGATTTTAAAACCTGTCCACATTTAACAAAATAGTCTCTCTCTCTCTCTCTCTCTCTCTATATATATAATTAATTAATTTTATATTAATCTTCCACATGAAATTTCAGTTTATCTTTGTGGGATATAATTGATGAAACCCACAAAGGTAAGCTGAAAGTTCATGTGCAAGATTATAACCTGATCTCTCAATTTTTAATAGGTCAAGCAGACAAAGATAAATAAATACAGACCTGAACAACACAATTAATAATCTTGAAAAAATGGGCATATATAAAATGGTAGACTCCTAGATCCAAAAAGATCAATGAACTCCAAGCACAAGGAACATGAAGAAAACTACAACAAAGCACATCATAATCAAGTTGCTAAAAATGAATAATAAAGAAAAAAAATTTAAAGCAGCCAAAGATAAAAGAAATATGTACACAGGAATAAAGATAATAATGGTATCAGATTTCTTATTGGGAATGCAAGAGAAAAGACAGTGGAGCAACATCTTAAAACAACAACTACTACTACTACTGCCAACCTATAATTCTATACCCAGTGAAAATATCTTTCAAAAAATTACAAGAAATATTAAAGGATGCCCTTCAGGCATAAGAAAAATGATACAAGATGGAAATATGAATCTATGGAAAAGCATGAAGAGCAATAGAAATAGTTACATGGGTAAATATATGATATTTTTCATATAATTTAAATCTCTTTAAAAATAATTGACTGTTGAAACAAACATAATATCAATGAACTGTAGATTATAGAACATATATAAAAATAAAATTTAAGACAATAGCACGAAGTGGTATAATTGAAGGTACACTGCAATAAGTTAAAGATGTGTACTTTAAGCCCTAAATCAATTACTAAAATAACAAAATAAAGAATTTTGCTAATAAACCAACAAAGGAGATAAAGTTGAATAATAAAAAATACCTGAATAATCTAAAAGAGTAGAGAAAAAGGAAAAGAACAAAAAAGAGACCGAACACCATAGAAAGCAAATATCAAGGTGACAGACTCAAACTTAATCATATCAATAATCACATTAAATGTAAATGGTCTACACATACCAATTAAAAGGCAGAGATTATCAGATCAGATGAAAAACTGAATGACATGCTGACTATAAGAAATGCATGTTAAGGACTCAGGCAAAAAAAATATACAAATCAATTTTCACTGTAAAGTAAAGGAGCTGTTACAGTGGAGGATTACTGGACTGAATGTCAATATTATGACAGAAAAAAATATATATATGTGTCACCTTGGGTGTGTTACTTAACTTCTTGTCTCATATGTAAAATGGGATAGTAGTAGTATTGTTGGGAAATTATGTGAGATAGTATATGTAATGTAGAGCACTTAGAATGGTATATGGTTCAACCAAAGACTATATATGTGTTTGCTTTCTTCATGGTATTTTATTGTGTATATGCAATATAATTAATTTAGCTAGTTTCCCATTGATCAATGTATAGCATTTTCAATTCCTCTGCTATTCCAATGTTGTTGTCAATATCCGTACATATCCATTACCATTGGCCAAAAAAAAAGATAGTCTCCTTATTTTTCTCCTAGATTAGCTTTTCATATTTAGATTTTCATTATTCTTATGGTTGTTTGATTTTTGTATTTGGTTTGTATTAGAAATCTATGACTATTCCCACTGCCACCCTTAAGTAAAATAAATCACCCTTAAATAAAATAAAATAAATCTCAAAAGTAAGTTAGCTATGGTGTTAGAAGTTAGGACAGTGGTCACCTTTAAGGAAGAAAGAAAGGTATAATTATATTTACTGACCAGGGTGGTAGGTGTGTTCACTTTGCTGATATACAATGATCTATAAACTAATGATTTGTACATTTTTCTGTATACATGTTGTAGTGGTGTGCTAAAGCTGGTTCACCCTAGTTCATGAGGGCCAATTGCTAAACGGGAATTTGTGAGTCAAGTGTCAAACTGTTGGTAGCTTAAAATTAACCATTAAGAGAGTATTTACATCATTAATTTAACAAAAATTACAAATGAGCAATTTTTCTTTTCCCAAACTGTATGTATTTGTTATACTGCAATAAAAAAAGTTTAAAAAAAAGAAATGCATGTTAAATATAAAGACACAAATAGATTAAAAATAAAACAATGGAAAAGATTTATCATGCTAATACTAGTCAAAAGAAAGCTTGAATGGCTATATTACTATATCAAAGTAGATTTTACGGATTCATAATAAAGGGGTCAATTAAACAAGAGGACATAAAATAATCCTATATATCTATGTACCTAATAACAGTTTTTCAAATTATATGAAACAAGACTGATAGAACCTCAAGGAAAAATAGACAAATCCACAATAATAGTTGGTCATTCCAATACCCTTCTCTCAATAACAGAAAAATAAAACAGGCAAAAAGTCAGTCAGGATATAGTAGACTCAAACAACACTTATCAACTAATGTGGCCTATTTGATATTTATAGGACACTCCATCCAACAACAACAGAAAACACATTCTTCCCAAGTGCACACAAAACATTTATCAAGGCAGGCTATATTCTGGGCCATAAAATGCATCTCAAAAGATTCAAAAGGATTCAATTTATACAAAATATATATTCCTTGACAATTGAATTAAATTAGAAACAAGTAATGGAAACATCCTAAGAGAATCCCCAAACTTTTTGAAACTAAATAACGCATGGGTTAAAACAAAACTCAAAAGGGAAATCAGAAAGTACTTTTAATTAAATGGAAATGAAAACATAACATATCATGATTTGTGGTATGACCCTAAGGTAATACTTAGAGAGTAATGCACAGCACTAAAAGTCTGTTTTAGACAGAAGGAAAGGTCTTAAATAAATGACCTCAGTTTCTACTCTAGGAGACCAGAAAAAGGAGAGGAAATTAAGCCCAAAATAAGCAGAAGAAAGGAACTAATAAATATCAAAATAGGAAATAGATAAACAATGGGGAAAATCAATGAAACCAAAAGGTTCTTTTAGAAGGTCAATAAAATGGATAAACCTGTAGCCTGACTGATCAGGAAAAAAGAAGACACAATTTGCCAGTATCAGAAATGGGAGTGCTGACGTCACTGCAGATTCTAGAGATATTGGATAGGGAATATTATAAACAATTTTGTGCCAACAAATTCAACAACTTATAAGAAATGGACAAATTCCTTGAAAGATACAAATTACCAAAGTTCATTCTAGAAAAAGTAGATAGCCTATTCTATTAGAGACATTGAAATTATAGTTAAAATACTTGCCACAAAGAAAAGTCCAGGCTCAGATGGCTTCACTGGTGAATTCTACCAAGCACTTAAGGAAGAAGTAATACCAATTCTACACAAACTGTTCCAAAAAATTGAAGAGCTGGATATACCTATAGGCCAGTATATCAGCACACCTGATACCAAAACCAGACAAAAAAGTTATAAGAAAATTAAAGACAAATATTCATCATGAACATTCAAAAACTCTAAACAAAATTTTATTAAATTGAATCCAACAATATATTAAAAAGATAATACACCATGACCAAGTGCAGCTCATCTGGGAAATGCAGGGTTGGTTTAACATCGGAAAACCAACTGATGTAATTCATCATATTAAACTAAAAAAAATGATAATCTTAATAGATGCAGAAAAGCCCTTGACAAAAATCTAATACCGATTTCTGATAAAAACTCCAGTAACAAAAAATAGTAGAGAATTCTCTCAACCTGATAAAGGCATCTATGAAAAACCTATAGCTACACACACACACACACACACACACACACACACATACATACATACATACATTAAAAACATACATAATGGTGAAAGACTGAGTAATTTCCACCTAAGATCAGGAACAAGATAAGTGTCCATCCTCACCACTGCTACTATCAACATTGTACTGGAAGGTCTAGCCAGTACAATCAGGCAAGAAAGATAAATAAAAGTCATCCAGATTGGAAAGGAATAAATAAAAGTGTCTTTATTTGCAGATGACATGATTGTCTATAAAGATAATCTGTTGGACTCTTTGAAAAGTTACTAGAACTAATAAGTGAGTTTAGCAAGGCTGCAGACTACAGAATCAGATATACAAAAATTCATATTTATATATATCATAAATAAACCATTGGAAATTGAAATTTAAAACAGCATTTACAATAGCATCAAAATAAAGAAATACTAAAGGATAAATCTGAACAAGCGATGTGAAAGATCTACCTTCTAAAAACTACAAAATATTGATGAGAGAGATTGAGGACGATCTAAATAAATGGAGAGATATGCCTTGTTCATGGGTTGGAAGGCTCAATATTGTTAAGATATCAATTTTCCCAAATTAGTCTAGAGATTCAGAGTCCCAGTCAATATCTCAATGGAATTTTTTGTAGAAATTGACAAGTTGATGCCCAAATTCATATGGAAATGCAAAGAAAAGAGTTGCAATGAAGAAACAAAGTTGGAAGACCTATATTACCTGATTTCAAGAATTGTTATAAAGCAACAGTAATCAAAACAGTGTGGTATTGGCATAAAAGCTAGACTAAGGAATCAATGGAACAGAATAGAGGCCAGAAATAACCCCACACATATATAAACAATTGATTTTTTACAAAGTTTACAAGAAATGGTGCTGGAACATATATAGATATATATTGCAAAACAAATATATATTGCAAAACAAAACAAAACGTCTTGAATCTATACCTCTCATCATCTACAAAAATTAACTCAAAATGGTTCCTACTCCTAAACGTAAAACCTAGAACTACAAAACTTATAGAGGAAGGGGGAAATTTTCTGTGACCTTGGGTTAGGTAAAGATTTTTTAGCTATGACAACAAAAACACAATACACAAAAGAAAAAATTTATAATTTGGACTTTATCAAAATTAAAAACTCATGCTCTTCAAAAACACTCTTAAGAGAATGAAAAGACAAGCCATGGACTGGGAAAAATTTTCTGCAAAATATTTATCTGATTTTTATCCATAGTATATAAAGAACTCCCACAACTCAGAAATTAAAAAACAACCCTATAAAAAGGGAGGGGGTGAACAAACACTTCCCCCCCAAAAAAATATAGATGGCAAATAAGCACATGAAACGTTGTTCAACATCATTAGTCATTAGGGACATGCAAATTAAAACCATAATGAGATATCACTACACATCTATTAGAATGGCTAACATTAAAAACAGAGATCATTCTCATGCCGATGAGAATGTAGAGGAATTACAACTCTCACACTCTGCTGGTGGGAAACATAAAATGGTACAACCACTTTGGAAAATAGGCGACTACTTATGAAGTTAAACATATACTTACCATACACATACACATATACATATACAACCATTCTACTCCTACTTATTTTAGCCAAGAGAAATGAAAGCACTTGTCCATATAAGGACTTGTACATAAATGTTTATAAAGCTTTATTTATAATAGACAAAAACCGGAAAGAACCCAAATGTCTATCAAGAGATGAAGGCATATTTTGCTATATTCATACAATGGAATACGACTCAGCAATAAAAAGAAATGAACTATTAATACATGTAACAAAGTGGATAACACAAAAAAATTATGCTGAGCAAAAGAAGCTAGACAAAAGAAAAAGCACATACTGTATCATCCCATTTATATAAAACTCTAGAAAATGCAAACAAATCTATGATGACATAAAGCAGATCAACTGTTGCCTGAGGATGGAGGTAAGGGGAGAGAGGGAGAGATTCCGGGGAGGCATGAGAAAACTTTTGGGAATGAAGGATATGTTCACTATCTCAACTGTGGTGATGGTTTCATCAGTGTATACATATGTCAAAACTTTTCAAATTGTATGTCTTATGCCTGTTTTATTGAATATCAATTATACCTCATAAAGTTAATTTAAAAATAAAGAATAAGGAAACATACTTCTAAATAGCCCATATATTAAAAGAGAAATCATAACAAATTTAACAATCCTTGGAACTGATAATGAAAATATGAGATATAATAATGTGACATAGGGACTTGCCTGATGGTCCAGTGGTAAAGAATCTGCTTTCCAATGCAGGGGATGAGGGTTTGATCCCTGGTCGGGGAACTAAGATCCCACATGCCGCGGGGCAACTAAGCCCCCGCGACACAACTACTGAGTTTGTGCACCTCAAGGAGAGAGCCCACGTGCCACAAACTACAGAGCTCCTGAGCCCTGGAGCCCACCTGCCACAACTAGAGAGAGAAAACCCGCATGCCACAACTAGAGAGAAGCCCGTGCGCTGCAACGAAGAGCCCACATGCTTCAACAAAAAGATGCTGCATGCCTCAATGAAGATCCTGCGTGCTGCAACTAAGACTCAACGCAGCCCAAAAAAATAAATAAAAAATAATGTGACATAGAGGAAACATAGTATTTTAAGGAAATGTCATAGCCTTAAATGACTATATTAGTAAAGAAGGTCAACAATTAATGAGCTAAACATCCAACTTAAGAAATTAAAAAAGAACAACAAAATAAACCCAAAGAACTAAGAAGGGAGATGATAAAGATAAATGTAAAATTAATGTAATGTGAAACAAACATTAGAAAAAGATTGATAAAGCTGTCAGTTTTTAGAAGACACAAATAAAAGTAAAAATTGCTAGCAAAACTCACCAAGGAGAAAGATATGATACAAACAATTAATATCAGAAATGGAAAAGGTTCACAGCTAAAGATACAGCAGAGGGACTTCCCTGGTGATCTAGGGGTTAAGAATCCACCTTCCAATGCAGGGGACGCAGGTTCGAACCCTGGTTGGGGAACTAGGATCCCATCTGCCTCAGGGCAACTAAGCCCACGCACTGCAACTACTGAGTCCACGTGCTCTGGAGCCCGCACACCACAACTAGAGAGCCCACATGCCACAACTACTGAGCCCACGTGTTCTGGAGCCCACGCAACACAACTAGAAAGCCCGCACAACGCAACTAGTGAGCCTGCACAGCATAACTAGAGAGAAGCCAGCAAGCCACAATGAAGAGCACACGTGCTGCAACTAAGACCCGATGCAGCCAAATAAATAAATATTTTTTAAAAAGATACAGCAGAGATCAAAAAGATAAGAGAACATTATGAACGACTTTATGGAAACAAATTTGAAAACTTAGGCACATTGTACAAATTCCTTTAAAAATGTAACTCATGAAAATAGAGTAAAAAAGAAATAAAAGGCCTAAATAGTCCTATGACCGTTAAAATATGAATAAATGATTTAAAAATCCTCTCCTCCTCAACCCCACAAACTAAAACCAAATTGTAACAAATTTTCAAGGAACAAATCATTACAAACTAATACAAATTCATTCAGCAAATAGTAAAAGAAAGAACATGCCCCGTCTAATTATTTAAGGGTCTTATACCACAGACTGTCAAAATCATACTAGGACATTGTAAGAAAAGAAAATTACAAGCCAATCGTGTTGAACATAAATGCAAAAATCCTAAATACTATTAACAAAGCAAATCCTGTAGCATTTAAAGAAGATAGTAAATCATCATCAAGCTAGGTTTATACCAGGAGTAGTTCAGTATCAGAAAATCCATTAATGAAATTCAGTACATTAACAGTTTAAAGAAGAAAAGCCATATGATCAATTCAATACATGTAGAGAAAAACAACACATGAAATTCAACATCTGTTCATGAAAAAAACCCAAAAAACAAAAATTAAAAAACTCTCATACCAACCATTTTTAACTTGATCAAGTATAGCTACCAAATAGCTACAATTAGCAACATTTTAAATGGTGAAACACTGGAAGCATTTTCTTTAAAATAAAAAACAAGCCAAGACTGCCCATTATCACTCCTTATTTTTTCAAGGTTGTACTTGAGGTTCTAGTCAGTGCAGTAATGTAAGAAAAATAAATAAAATGCAAAAGAATTGGATAGGAAAAACAAGTCATTTTTTACATGTCTGTCTCTATAGAAAAAACAAAACAAAAGAAATCTAAAGACAAATATCTACATGCAAATATCAATCATATTTCTTTATACTATCAACAAAGACTTAGAAAACATAGCAAAAGATATAATTTACAATAACAACAAAATATAAATTGTACCTAGAAATAAGCTACCCATACAACTGAATGGTTCATTCCCTCACCTCTTCAAGTCCTTCCTCAAACTCCATCTTCTTAATTTGGCCTACTGTGACCACTCCATTTAAAACCACACCTCCCCCACCCCCAAATTCCAGATCAGTTTTATTTTTCTCTATTTTTTCCCACCTAACACCTTCTAACATACTTATAATTACTGTTTATTGCCCATCTCCCCAATGTCTTCTCTGTCCATGAATATGGATATTTTTGTCTGCTTTGTTTACTGTGGTATTCCTAGAACCTAGAACAGTGCCTGGTACATAGTAGATGCTCAATAAATATTTACTGAATGAGTGAATGAATGAAAGCAATAAGTGTATGTAGACTTTACTGAGAAAATTATAAACCTTTATTGAAAGGCTTTAAAGAAGATCTATATAAATGGAGAGATAAACCATATTCATGGATAGGAAGACTCAGTAGCATAAAGATGTGAATTCTCCTCCAAATTGATGTATAAGTTAACTGTACAAAACCCCCAGAGATATGTGTGTGTGTGTGTGTGTGTGTGTGTGTGTGTGTGTGTGTGTGTTGGTGTGGAACTTTCTACATGGATTCTAAAATTTATATGGAAGCACAAAAGGCCAAAATAGTCAGTTCTTCCCTGAAGAACAAGAGAAGATGGGAACCTTATCCTACACGCTTGTCTGTATTATTTTTATATAGATATAGTGATTCAAACAATGCCATGTTAGCACAGAGATTATCAAATAGATCAAGAGAATAAAACACAAGAGTCTAGAATCGGACACACAAATAGAAGGAAACTTGATTTAGGACATAGGTGGCACTGAAGCTCAGTAAGAAAGGATGAGTTATTTAATAAATGATACTAGAATAATTAGTGATTCATAAACAAAAATAATTACATTGATACCTTAATTCACACCATGCCCCCAAATTAGCTCCACATGGATTACTAACCTAAATGTACAAGGAAAAACTGTGAAATCTTTAGAAGAAAATATAGGAGAATATCTTTATGACTCAGCATAGAGAAAGGTTTCTTAAACAAAATGCAGAATGAAATCCATGAGGAAAATATCGATAAATGCAACTACACTGAGTTACTTGATATACACTTCCCTGACAAAGGATCAGTATCTAGGATCTAAAAAGAATCATTAAAATCAATTATAATTCCTGGTGATTTCAGTATCAATGTAAATAGATAATTCTTCCACACATTCTTCTCTCCATTCCTTGAGTATCTCTCCTCCAATGACCTTCTCTCTACCCTCCCTTGGCCACACATTACCAATAAACGGAATTTCTGAATAATCCTACCTACAGACAACCCACTCCCTAACCACCAGCTCCAACCCCTTCTAGTACCTCAACTCTAGTAATTCTTGGCCCCATCAAAACCTATGTTCCATTCATCCTGCCTTCTCTTCACTCTCCCATAGTCCTCTCCTTTCTGAGCTTAAATTCCTTGTTCCATTTTTGTAAACACCCCTTGCTTACACTTTTCACTCTCTTGCCCTCTCATGTTTCATCGTATTCACATAGCAAACCCCTAACTCTGGCTATATGCAACCACTCAGCTGTTCTGCACCTGCACTTGTACAGCTCAGCAGGACTGGGGAAATTGCTCACTTTTAATTTATGACCACAGGTAATTCCCTGATGGTCCAGTGGTTAGGACTCGGTGCTTTCACTGCCATGGCCCCAGGTTCAATCTCTGGTTGGGGAACTAAGATCCCGCGAGCCACGTGGCGTGGCCCCAAAAACATAAATTTTAAAAATAAATAAATTTATGACCACAGATCTTACGTGGGCCCTTAGTGCCACTTGGCAATCACAGAACATTTCCATCGTCCATTCACTCTCTTGGACAACTGTTTCATGCCCTAGTGTCTCCCTCTCCATCCTCATCCTCAACTGTTGACCTTGCTTCCTATTTCACTGAGAAAACAAAGCAATCAGAAAAGAACATCCGTAAGCTCCTATGTTGGATATTCCCATTTACCCATGTCCAGGTTCTCTATCTTCCCTGCTGCCTCCATGGATAACGTCTGTGCTCTCAGCTAAAGCCAGTCCTCCACGTGTGCAGGAGAAACCCTGCCCTTCGCTGATTAGAGGACATTGCTTCAGCCATTCTCCCTTCTAACACTTGCATCATAATTTTCCATTTCCTACTGGGTTTTTGTCATCAGCATCTGAACAAGCTATATCTTTTTCTTGGCCTTACACTGTGCTCCTATCACCACCCTGTTCCATCCTGTTTCTTTGATCCCTTTAGGGTGAAAGTCCAGAGTTCCTTTAGTCACTGTCTCTAATCTCTCTTCTCCCATTCTCTCTTAGACATACTCCTATCAGAATTCTGCCCCTTTTGCCACTGAAATGGCTCCTGTTGAGGTCACCAATGTCCCCCACATTGCTAAATCTAATGATTAACCCTTAGTCTTTTTATCATATCCATGAGCAGCATTTGATGCAGTTGACTATTGCCTCCTTTTGGGATAATTTTTCTGTCTAGGCTTCTGGGACTCCACTCCCCTGATTTTCCTTCTACTTTACTGGCAGCTGCTTCTCATTTTCCTTTGCTGGTTACACATCTCCATGACCTCTCAACATTGGACACCTCAGAATGCAGTTCTCGGACCTCTCATGTTTTCTTACAACACTCGTTCCCTCAATGATTTCATTCATTCAAATCTACATCTGTAGCCTGGACCTTCCCCTCGAGAGCCACACTCATGTGTTCAGCTCTTTTTCAACACCTCCACCTGGAGGTTTAGCAAGAACCTTAAATGTCATATGTCTCTCCTTCCACAACAAATCCTGTCAGTTCTGCCTATGAAGTGTATCCAGAAGCCAACCACTTCTTACAAACTTCTCTATAACATCCCTTCTGTTGCAGCCTCCATCATCTCTCCTGGATTATTGTCATGGTTTCCTAACTCATCTCCCTGTCTCCACCCTTGCTTCCTGCAGGTCATCTTCAACACAGGAGCTAGAGTTAAAAACTTGTCAAAACATAAATCAGGTCATATCATTCTTCTCAAACACCCCCACTGGCTTCCATGTCATCCAGAATAAAAGTCAAAGTCCTTACAATGGTTTACAAGAATGGCCTACATGCAACCTACAAGGCCCTGCATGGTCTGGCCTTCCTCCTGCCCCACCCATTGTATCTCTGACATCTTCATCTCCTACTGTCCCCCTCATTCCAGTCACCTGGGCCTTCTTGCTGTTCCTAAAACACGACAAGTACACTCTTGCCAAGAACATTCTTCTCCCAGATTCATACTTGGCTCGCTCCTTTATTTCCTTCAGGTCTTGGCTCAAAAGTCATAGTTTCAGTGAGGTCTTCCTTAAATACTCTAAAATTGCAGTAGCCCCTTCCTGGGCACTCTCTGATCTTTCCTGGTGGCTTTCTTTTTCTCCTTAGCTGTTATTACCATCTAACATGCTGTACATTTTATTCAGTTAGTTTATGTCTATCTCTCCTACTAGATTGTAAGCCCATCGACACAAGACTTTTTGTCTGCGTTGGTCACTGCTTAATCCACAGCATATAGAAGAGACCCTGGCACAGGGTCCATATTAACAGTAGATGTTAACATTTAACAATAGATGTTAAAAAATTATTTGTTGAATGAATAAACAACATACTAATCGGCCAGAATACGGCAACAGGCATTCTCAAAATAGCTGGTACGAATATCAATTGGTATAATCTCTACAGAGGACAAATTGGCAGTAACTATCAAAAGTATAAATGCACATCTACTTTGACCCAGAAATTCTGCTTCTAGTAATTTCCTTTATATAAATTCACACATGTGCTAAGTGACACATGGACAAAGTAATTCACGACAGCATATTTTATCCCTGAAAAAGAATGAAAACAGCCAAAATGTCCAGCAATAGAGACTAAAGAAATTATAGTTCATCCATACAATGGAATATTTTGTAGTAGAAAAAAGAATAAGGAGACTGCTTGTGTCTGCATTTTCTTGCACAGACTATCTCAGGAAGGATACCCATGAAACTGGTGACAATGCTTGCTTATTTGGAGGGCAACGGATGAGTCAGCAGCAGCGGTAGGAGACTTTGCTGTCAACCCTCCTAAACTTGAATTTTAGTACATTGTGAATGGTTTAATGGTTTACTAAAAGGAGAACAAGGCAGGGTTTATGTTCCAATATGGAATGAGTTCTAAGATATATTGTTACAAATAAAAAGGTAAGTATGAAAGACTGTGTACAGTATGCTATACATAGGGGTGGGGCAGACATACTTTTCGTTATTTACTCTTTTATACTTTTCGAATTTTGTACCTTATATATGCATTTCCTATTCAAAAAGAAATAAAATAATTTTAAAAAATCATGGTGGGAGAATGCATTTTCATATGCATCACCTTGACAATCCTATGATTGAAGCTTGCTAAGTATTTCCCTATTTTTTAAACAAAGGAAACACGATCAGAGAAGTCAAGTCAAACAGCACAGAGGCACCAGGCACCAGGACTAGAGCCCGCTTCCCTGCCAGGCCCTCCCAGCCCCTCTAGCCCAGCAGCCTCTACCACCCTCCACCCCTGCCCTCTCCAGCTCCTTCCCTCAGGACACACAACTCTTATGCCCAGCCCCAGAAGGTCTGCCACCAGGGGCTTCAGTCAGGGGACCGTTTCTCTCTGCTCAGAGTCACCAACAGGGTGGTGGATGCCCCCACGCTCTGTGGCTGATCCCAGCCTACCCTGGCCTTGCAGCTGCCAGGCCCCTCTTCCCCTGGTCTGTACCTGTCAATGATGACGGGGTCTGAGGGTGTCTCATTCCGGTTGCCACAGCTCTTCCGGTCACAGCACCGGCTGAAGGAAAGATGAGAAGGGAGGGAAGGAGGAAGGGGGTGAAGGAGAGGGAGATTACAGCACGTGGTGTGTGTGTGTGTGTGTGTGTGTGTGTGTGTGTGTGTGTGTGTGTGCGCGCGTGTGTGGCTCCGGGGTGAGGATGCTGATGTCCTGTCTCTGAGTATGGAATCCCTGGGCCAGAGGGGCTCACTGTCAGGGGCCTGGGGGAGACAGGCAGTGAGAGTCCTACACAGGGACCTGGAGAGCCCTTATCCCTGGGGTTAAGGATGGCCAAGAAACCCTTGTCCCAAAGGCATGCTGCTCCTGGAGGATCCAGGAAAGGGCAGGCTGCTGACCACCTACTCTCTCTGTACACTTTTTATACAAGTAGAAAAGAGCTCCAATTGTAAGCATGAACCTCATGAATTATCACAAAGTGAGCCCACCCATGTAACCAGCACCCATATCAAGAAATACCATGTGACTAGCGCCCCAGAAGCCCCCTCATGCCTCCTCCTGGTCACTGCCCTTCCCAAGGGTAGCCACTGTCCCAACCAGATTTTTGAACACTATTTTCTTTTCCATGTATGAAGAGCTGCCTCGGAGGACCCTTCCTGACTGACATCTCCTGGTGAGCCCTTGCCTAGAAATGCCAAGCTCTGGGGTAATGGGGAAGGGGAGTCTAGCACTGTGTTCCCTCTTCCCCATCCTGCCTGCCCAGGGGGTGCCCTTAAGTTCACATAAGAGGCAGCAAAGTTTCCTCCTCCAGCTTCTGAGCTAACCCAGGAGGCCCAGGCCCTGCCCCCATCTCCCAGGGAGCCCTCCCCAGAGCTTTATTAGTTAAGCTTCCCGGTAGTAGCAGGAGGCCTCTCTTACAAAAACACTTGGAGAAGCCACATAAACAGGCCCGGCTAATGGGTCCTCAAGGACCCTCTCCTCAGCCAGCACTGTGCCCAGGGGCCTCACTCTTCCCTCATCACCCCCCAACCCCAGGCTTCCCTGGGGATCAGTGGGGAGGGGGTTGGTGGCAGTGGTAGGGGTCGGGGCAAGAGGCCAGGGGCAGGTGACCTAGCCCTTCTCACCTGCACATGATCTCGTGGGTGAGTAGCACGCGGCACATTTCGGGGTTCTTGTCCTGCCCCTCGTAGATGATGGCCTGGGGAAGGGGAAGTGCGCAGGCTGGAGGGGAAGGAGGCTCCTCTCAAGGCCAGGTGGAAGGGCAGCTGGGCCCTGCTCCCGGGGAAGAGTACGCCCTCCAACTCTCTCTGGGAGCCCAGGAATGCAAAGAGGGAGCTGGGAACCTGGCTTCCCAAACCAGTACCACTATCAGAATGGGCAAGAGTGGCATGAGGTCTACAGATTCTGTCTGTCCACAGGCAGCTCTTTCCGGAGCCAGCTCTGCTCAGGGGCAGGGAGGTCCCCAGATCACCATGACCAAGGTCAGGCTGCCGGGAGGGCAGACCCTCCACGGTTCTCACAAGCATTGTCCCTCCAGGCTGTCCCGCTGGCTCCTTGGCCCCTCTCCCCACCCCTATCACCTCCGCAGGCCAGGCCAGTGGCTCCCTCTTGGACTCCTGGATCAGCCACCCCCCCACCCCCCCACCCCCAGCCAGTCCCCCAGCCTCTCCTCCGCCCTGAAGCAAGGAGTGAGCTGCCCAAACCACACATTTGGCTTCCACCTTATAATCTCTGTGCCACGCAGCCATCCCTTATTTGTGGGTCCCTCTCTCTCCGGACGTTCTCCAACCCCTTCCACACTTGTTGACCATGCAATCCCACTTTGCCACTGCCTGGTCCGCCTCCCACACCATGGCGACCACAGGCTTCCTAGAAACACACCACTTCTTCCTCTGCCCTGGGATTGGGTGGGGGCTGCTGGAAGACTGTCTGTGTGGGAAAGCCCAAGTCTCCACCTCAAGTTGCAGGCCACTGATTTTCACATCTGAGACTCAGCCCTGCTCCTTTACCAGCGCACACAACCTCTCTGAAAAGTCTGAGGCTTGGGGCCCTGTGGCGGCACAGTCCATCAGGGCTGACTCAGGTTTCAGTTGCCCCGAGCTCCTCATGCTGGTCCCTGAGCCTCCTTCTCTTGTCTTTTCAAGTCAGCAAGGTACTGAGGGCCTGCAGTGGAAGCTCTGGGGCCCCACTCCTGGACCATTGCACCCATCCCCCAGCTGTGGGTAGCATTAGCTGCTAAGGGCTTTCTCTTGAGAACTGCTCTCAGCAGACAGGAGCTTGCTTCCCCTGGAAATGTCTGGAAGGTTACACTCTCCCCTTGGGAGTGGTCCCAGCCAGTAACTGACCAATACAGGGGACAGAATCCTGGCCTCCTTGCCTCAAGGGGGAACAACTCTGGTGCCATTCCTTCTCCAGGGCTCCTCGTGGATCAGGCTGAGGCTAGACTCCAGCTGAGACCACATCCTTGCTGAGCATCCCCTGCCCTGTCCTGCTTCTCCTCCCTCCCCTTCTAAGAGCTTCTTCCCTCCTCCCCTATAAACCATATGTACCTGAATCCCCATCTAGGCTGAACTTCTAGGTTACAGGACCTAAGACAAAGTCGTTGAACAAATATTGTCTTTTTCTTGTCTAGAGGGCAAAAGCTACACATCCTCCTCCTGTGGACAGTGGTGAGAACTGTGGACAGCTAGACTGGTGAGGATGAAGGGCATAGGGGAAGTGGGGGCAGGGACAAGGATGCTTGCTCAGACCACAGGGAGATGGGGGTCAGAGAAGGGGCTGGACAGGCCTGAGCATCCCCTGGGCTGGCTCACCTGCTTGGACACGGAGTCGATGAGACGCACATAGAGGTCCTGTTCTGTCCGAAGTCCTAAGGGTGGAAAGGCAGAGAGGGCTTGCTATTTGGGGAGCCCCTGTGGCTTCTGATGACTGAACACACTCCACACCTTTCCCCGCTGAAGCCAGGCCCCCTCCACCCTGACAGTGGGGCACCAAGTGTCACATGGTGCTGCGGTACCCAGTGGGCAGTGGGCCTCGCTCACCGTTGTTATATACCAGCCGGAGGCGATAATGGATCCCGTTGTTTGTCTTTTCAGCCCCGGGCTCCTGCAGGGACAAGATACGGAGGATGCATGGTGCTCCCGGGGATCCTCCAGCCACCGCCCTCCCCCGCGACTCCCTTCCCACCCAAACTTCCTCCCTACCCCCCTCCCTCCCATCCATTCACCACCCCCTTCTCCACTTCCCCACCACCTATCCATCATCTGCTCCAGGGGGAGGGGGTTCCCTGAAACCCTCCCCAGCCCCCCACCCTGTTCCTTCCCAGCGAGCCCATGAGCCTCTCACTCGGTCCTTCTCCACAAAGTCGATGAAAGCTGTACGCTCCACCTCCACCGGCTGCCCCTGCCGGTCATACATGGCCAGCACGAAGTGGAAGAAGTTGGATTTCCTGAGGTTGGAGGGGGGCTGCTTCTCAAAATGTGCTCGTGCCAGGCCCACGCCACTGTGGGGAGGAAAGTTGCTGGGAAACCACTGGAAGTGCCCTCCAGAGAGGAAGACCCCCTCACCTCTGACCAGGTAGGTGGGCTGGCCAAGACTTGGCTCTGATGTGTCAAGAGTTTGGGCAAGAAATTGGATGGGCCCATTCCACCCTTGCCAGGGCCATCTCAGTTCTAGAAGAGGCCTCCCAGCCCTGAGGTCACCCCAGCCTGCTCCCATGGGAATAAGCAGCACAAGCACAGGTGACAACAGAGGCATCCCAGGCAGACTCCTTCCCAGACTTTTCCCTGGGCCTCACATTTTGGAAGGCTGATCTCTAAAACCAAATGAACAAGCAACCCATCTTACTGACCTCAGGCTCCTGTGACTGCCCTTTAGGGCCTCAAGGGGAAGCTGGGAGGTTTTGGAATGAATATCCCACTGTACCCCAGCTCCTGGCTATGTGCATGAGCCTACGGTATTGCCTGGGAGATGATGAAGTCCATCAGACACTCAAGAGACACTGAACTGGCTCAGGGCCACTAGTCTGGCCAGCCTGGACCCTGGGCTATGGCTGAAGGTGGGAATGTCCTCCCTAGGTATAGGGGGACCTGCCTCCATGCTTGGAGGAAGACACCACTGGCTCCCTTGGGCAGAAGGATCTTTTGGTCTGGCCTTGCTTTCTCCTGGCTCATCAGAAACCAGTCCCAGAAGCAAAGCCAGGGTGAGAGCAGGAGCAGGAGAAGAACCAAGGCCCTGTTCACCAAATATTTCCTGAACCCCAATGATGTACCAAGCGCTGGCCACATGGCACCACGTGGGGCCAGAGTGAAACACCTGGAAGGGGAGGGAAGACAGATACAGAGAGCTGCAACACAAGACAGAGTGGTGGGTGCCCCCTAAGAGATGTCACTATATAAAAAACGGTAAAAGCAAAGGAAAAACGATTAATTCTTTCTGTGTGTGATGAAGGGAAGACTTCACGGTGATGGTGGCCTTCCCCCTGGTCTTTGAGGAATGAATAGGAGCTCAACAGGGGCAGGAGGCAAAAGGGCAGAACTAACAGCAAAGAAATGGCTGTAGGTATGAGGGTTAGTATCACTGGACCACTTCAAAGACTGAAGTGAGGAGAGAAAGGGTTTTATTGGAAGTGCCAGACTATCCATGCAAACAAAAACCAGGCCATGGAGTTTAGACTTTCTTCTCTGGGCCAAGGTCTTCCAAAGTGTGTTCTTTAGCCCTCTCATGGCTCCAGATCCTCATTGTATGAAAGAGTGCTATACCCACAACTGCTGGGAAGTGCATACACAAGTGTATGTGGGGGGCCCTGGGACACCCTCCAGGAATGGACCCTCCTTGACCCGCTCAGGCCAGTGCTCCCCATGTGGTAGCGAGTCTCCAGGATGGTTCCCCATGATCCCTGCCTCCTGGTAGTCAGGTCCTTATATAGTCTCCTCCCATACTGTATCAGGATTGGTCTGTGTGGCCAACAGAATATGGCACAAGCGATAGCATACAATTTCTAAGGTTAGGTCATACAAGACACGTGGCTTCTGCCTTGTTCACTCTCTTGGATTAGTCACTCAGGGGGAAGCTGGCTGCTGTGTTGTGACGATACTCAAGCAGCCCTATGGAAGGTCCACGTGGAGAAGAACTGAACCCTCCTGCCAACAGCCGGCACGAACTGATCAGCTGTGTGAAGCCTACCAGCCCCAGTCAAGCCTTCAGATCACTGAAGCCTCATAAGAAACCCTGAGCCAGAACTACCCAGCTACACTGCTCCCTGATTTCTAACTGTAAGAAACTGTGTGAGATAATGAATGTTGTTTTACGTTGCTGAGTTTGGGGGTGATTTTTTTTTTATGTGGCAACAGGTAACTAACACGCCATGCTTACTTGACTACAGAGCATTTTGGTGCAGGGATGTGGTATGGGAAGTATGACTAAAGGCCACCAGAAGGCTCTGGTCAGGCAGGGCTTAGAAGATGCTGTAAGCAAGGAGGGCACAGTGTGGTAGAAAAGTGAGAGGCTGCTTCAGGGATGCAGAGGTGAGGATGAGAATGGTGGAACTGTCTTGAGAGCCATTTAGACCAGAGTCCCATCATGGACATGCCACTGTGACAGCATCTGCCATACTCATCACTACTTAATATTTTTCTTCGTATAATTTTAAATCAACTTACTCTTACTTGGCTTCTTGCAAAGCCATAATATCTGAAATGTCATGGGCTTCAGAAGCGTGTTGTGTTTTTACTCATACAGATTACAGTAAATAAACAATAAAATGAAAACCGCTCCTCCTCTTGAAAGCCTGCTTGGGAGCCTCAGTCGTCCATGTAAAATGCTAATTTTGGAGGCAGAAGTGACGGGTCTTGCTTGTTCCTGATCAAGATGAGGAGGGGGCCACCAACACCTTCTCTTGCCCACCAAAGGTTATTTCTACACGTTCCTTGCTCCAGGATCATCCTCCTCCCTCCTTCCTCGGTGTCCCTCTCTTCTCCTCAGCCTCAGGCTTACAGTCCAAAGTCCAGGCCTTGACCCTCCCGCTTCCCACTTGCCAAGAGGCAGGGAAGCCTGAAGACAGCTTTGATCACAGCAGGTCCCTGATTACTGTTGATGAATATGCTAATGAGGCAGCAACCCTGACTCCTCCCTCCAGCCCCCAGGACCAGCTTAGGGGCAGTGAGGCTCCCCAGGGACAGGACCACCTGGGGGTAGATAAGGTCAGAAGGAGATGGGCCGTGGGGCCATCCCAGATCACTCTGCCCTTTACTCTGTCATCTAGCCCAGGAAAGGTGCCTGGAAGGCGCTCAGACAGTGAGGAAAGAGCTATAGAGAAAGAAAGAGGCCTTAACAGAGGAGGGGTGGAGGCTAAGCGAGCACACAATCCCCTGGACCCCTCAACATACCCTATCTACACAGACACTCCTGTACTTCCCAGGCCAAGAGTCAATCAATAATGCTGAGCTTCCTCTCCCATCCATCCCTCTTGGCAAATACCAGTCAGTCCTGGGTCCTGGCTGCCTGGGGTTCCTACCAGGCTCCTAAGGACCAGACCTGGGAAGTCTGCCCTAAGCCCCAAGCCAAGCTCCCTTCACAGGGCCTGCCCTCTCAGCAGGAGGGGATTCCTAGGGAGAGTGGTTGGGGGGACCAGGGGAGGGGAAAGGGAGCAGGTATCCCTGCCTGGGGTCTGTGGACCAGTAGCCAGTGCTGCCAGCTGCAGGGCATCAAGGGGCTGCACTGACCTACTCCACAGTGGGATCAGGCTCCATTCTACTTCCCTCGAGGCAGCCCAGCATCAGCCTCCATTCTCCACCTTGCTTAGTGGGTCTGAGGCACAATCACACACATCCACGCAAAGCAATGGGACAGAGGCGGCTAGTTTATAGCTCTGGGACAGGGATCAGTATCATGAATGACAGCGGAACAATATGACCCCAAGCAGACCAGGAGAGGATGGCAGAATAGGCAAGACCCCTGCTGGGCATGCCCAGGACTGCTCCTGGTCTGCAAATGTCTCCAGTTTACCCTGTTCATACCCCTGTGACACAAGTGAGAAGACCAAGGTGAAATGGAAAAGGTTTTGGTTTAAAGAAATTCTCAGGGCTTCCCTGGTGGCACAGTGGTTGAGAGTCCACCTGCCGATGCAGGGGACACGGGTTCGTGCCCCGGTCCGGGAAGATCCCACATGCCGCGGAGCGGCTAGGCCCATAAGCCATGGCCGCTGAGCCAGCACGTCCGGAGCCTGTGCTCCGCAACGAGAGAGGCCACGACAGTGAGAGGCCCGCATACGCAAATAAATAAATAAATAAATAAAATAAAATAAAGAAATCCTCATATTTCCTATGAACACAGAGAAGGACATGAGGATTAGAACAGCAGCTAGAGTGCCAGATGCAAGTCTGTCTGGACTTCTGGTTCCCCCAGGCACCTCCATGGCCTACCTGCCAGTGCAGTGGGGGACCAATCAGCATCCCTGAGCAGAGCTGCAAGCTGCAAAGGGAGAGGGTGCGGAGCGGGAGGGGGAGACTTCTGCTCTTCTCCCCTTGGGAAGAGCTGATGCTCTTGTAATGAGAAAGCAAACCAAGATTAAAGAACAGAAAGAAAGAGACACAGAAATATGCTCAAACAGCTCAGAAGATAGACCCGGGCCGTGGAGAGGTCTGAGAGGCCTGCTGGGGCACGCTGGGAGAAGACATGTGCTCCCACAGTACCTTAGAGGCAGAGATGTGGATGAAGGCCAAGGTCTCTGATTCTGTGGTCTCCAAAGTGGGGTGGCCCTTGCAGAGAAACTGCAAGGATGTTTATTGATAGGAATCCTTTATCTAGAAGAAGGGAGAGAGGCAGGAGGAGAGCCCCAGAAGTCTGGAGAGGCAAGTGTTTTATCTGGGTTTCCCCAGAAGCAGACCCTGAGACAAGGATTCATATGTGAACACTTTATGTGGGAGGTGTCCAGGAAACCTTGGCGGGTATGGGGAGTGAGAGAGAGAAGGAAAGGCAGTCCCTAACAGGTGCATTATCCAAGAGTAACCACTGTGGGCAGCTGCAGCTCAGCCGCCAGGGAGCTCTGGAAACAAGTCTAGAACATGTGCTTCAGCTAGTCAGAGGGCTGAGCAAGGGAGCTGGGGTCTTCATCGTCCAACTCCAGTCAGTCACTGGCTGAGGGCTTCTGGGGCGTCATCTCTCAGGTGCTTCTGGCCTGTTGTGCAGGTGGGTGGAGCAGGCTCTGGCCGTCTAAGAGTCTTAGGAGGCAGTTGCTGGCAGAGGAAGCGGACCCTTTCCCAAGGGTCCCCAGGGACATGGGTGGGGTAGCAACTCCCAGCCATCCAGAGGCCTGCGGTGTGATGGAAGCCAGCAAAGCTACAGCCCAAGGGCTTGCGTGCAGCCTGGCAATATGCACGAGAACTGCCTCACTTGGTGCATGTATTGCTGGAGCCTATAATTCAGAAACGTCTCATTCACTTAGCGTGATTAGTGCACAAAGCGTGCCACATACACGCCTTTTCCAGGTAAATGCAGCTGAGTGATGAAAACAGCCACATTAACCATTTTTGTAAGACTCCCAAATGATTTACACATCTCCTTGCTTTCTTAAAAAGACTGTTTTCAACAAAATGTTCAAAACACTTTCCTATCAACTCCGGAGTGTGCTGAGGTGGTGGGGCATGTGCTCCTGTAAAGAGCACGGATGTGGGAGGAGAAAGTGCTCATCTTCATATTTCCACCAGGGCCCACTCACCCCCTTCCCATCTTTTGAAATAGCCCCCAAATTAAAGGAGACTGGGACAGAAAAGCTTCGGTGTGCACAGCTATTTTTTTGGTTGGAGGACATCCGAGCATGGGTGTGTGTGGGCTTCCTGAGTACTGTGCTGGGAATCCAGGTTGAAGGTGACACCAAGGGCAACCTGACCTTCACAGCCTGAGTCATTCAGGTAACCTGTGCTTCAGAGTACAGGGGGATGCATATGGGGGCATCTGGGGGCTGCAGAGTTGTCTGGCTGCTATTGCTTGGCCACCCAGGAGTCCCTGGAGATGCTCCTTTTCGAGGCTGAGCAGGTTGCCCCAGGAACCTTCTTGCAGCAGCTGGACCTCGCCACAGCTGTCTAGGACAGACGACGCCTCCCTCACAGTCAGTCTCGGCTCTCGGGTCAGAAGGCCATTCATAAGTCTTAACATCCTTGATTAGGTACTTATTATAAGTGCTAGCAATTTAAAACAAGCATCTCAAATCTCACAGAGGACAATGGCCGAGACTGGAGCTTTGGCCTTCCCCCAGAGGCACCTTCAGGCCTTTGTCTCCCCTGCACCCCTCTGCCCTCTACTAAATGCTAACTCTTGCCTGCCTTGGCAGCCCAAGGTTCCGAGCAGTGCCTTGGCTTGGGCCTGATCCATCTTGGAATCTGGGATGCTGGGGAAATGGGGAGAAGCCCTGTTGTTATCAGCAGTTGGGGGAGGCTCCTTTTTGATCCCCCCTCCACCCTGGAGGTGGAAGGAGTAAAAGTGTGTATTTCCTGCATCTCATCCTTTGTCTCAGATTTCCCTACTGTCTCTGCTAAATCTAGATCTTCTTTTCCCCATACTAGCATGGTTGCGTAAGTCCCACCTTCCTCTCCTCTGCATCCTCTCTTCCTCCAAGCCTCCTACTGGCCGTAGCTCTCCCTGCAGGCATCCTTTGGGTCCCTGGGACTGCTGATAATCATCAAGCTGGGCCTGGCATTCCTGACTCCAGCCAAGATCTATTGGCCTAGCCCAGAGCCTGGGAAGATAAAAGCAGAGGCTCACTGGGGTGAACCCACCCCAACAATGCGACAGTGCAGGCAGGAGGACCTGGTGCCTAGAGGCAGCTGCCCAGAACCTGAGTCTAGAAGGGCCTGCCAGAGATGAGGCTTTGGGGCTGCTTCATATCCCCTGTCCCACTGCCCCAGCAGGGGCTCTGCTCACTTGCCCCAGGAAATTATCTCAGCCATCAGGTCCCTGGATGAGGGGGGAGGGGAGGATCTCACTAGCCAGCTTTCCCATGTTTCCTCTTGCTCTCAATTCTACCCAAAGACTGTCCACCCTCTTCTCTGTGCCCACCCCCCTCGCCACCCACCCACAGGCCTGCCTGCCAGGTCCCAGGCTGAGGAAGAGCTATTAATTATTAAAGCAAACAAAAGCATTTCCTAGCAGGGATGCTAGCCTGCTGCTGCTTACAGGAAATGCGGCCCCAGCTGGCTTCCCTCTCATGGCCCAGCTAGTGTTCTGGGACCAGCTCAAGGGGGAGGGCTAGCCTGGGTGCTCCAGGAGTCTCCCCAGGCTGGGAGTCACATCAGAAGGAGAGTAGAACTGCTTCTGTGCTGAGAGATAAAGTCCTGTTGGCCCAGGGTAGGCCAGGGATCCTTGTGCAGAGTTCCCCACCAGGAAGACCCTGCCAGCCTTTCCTCTTACCTCCAGTGTATGGTATGCAGCCTCTCTTTTCTCCCTACCCCTCTTGTGCTCAGAACTTTCCTTCCTGTTGGCAGGCCCTCCCTCACTGATCTTAGCAGGCTCTGGGCTTTCTCCTCCTTCTCCACCTTCTGAAAAACCCTGGCGCTGTAAAGATGGGCAGCAGCAGCTGCTCTAGTACCTGGTTCCTGGGGTCAGGTAGATCACCAACGTGGACAGCGGAGCCCAACAAAAACGAACTTAGTAACCTTCTAACACGCACTCCTGCTTCCTGCAGCAGATACTCATTACCCCCTATTGACTGCTCGAGCCTGGTGCTGTGGACACGAGGATGAATGAGCCACCATCCATGCCCTAAAGGAAGGTGTAGGCTGGCAGGGCAAGGAAGCCCAGGACAGGCAGGGCACAGCTGACTCTGGCCTGTGAGAAGTATCCTTAGACAGCACTAAGAACTGCTCCCCTGGGCCGGATGGGAGGGCACAGAGAGAGAAGGTGCTGGGGGGAGGGTTCCAGAGGTTGTAAGATTTTATTCAGTGGGTGTGTGGGTGCTGGGAGCAGGGGAACTGTTTCAAGAGACATTGTTGGATGCCAAGAGTCATACAGAGGCTGAGAGGAAGCTTGGGATCAGACTGTGATGGGCCTCGAATGCTGAGTATCTGGGAGGAAGTGTGTGTGTGTGGGTCACTGAAGTTTTTAATTGGGGAGGGACACCATCAGAGAAGAGTTCTTTGGAAATGTTTCTTTGGCCCCTGGTGCATGGCAGACGGTTTGCGGGGGCGGGGGCGAGCTGGGAGGCTGGGACAGTGGGCTAGCAGGCTGAGGTGATACACTGGGGTTAACCTTCAAGCCAGGGAGGAAAGTCGTGGAGGGCAAGAGTGTGTGTCATGGTTACGAGCTGGCCGTGGGCACTGTGATTAGGAATAGGACCCAGAGGCACCGTCCAGAAGCCTTGACAAGCTGGCGGCTGTGGGGTGAAGGCAAAGAGGGCATCAAAGACAGCTGTCAGACCCCAAGCAACCTAGCAGGGAGTGTTCCAGGGCAAGTTCCTCTGAGACAGAGGGAGAGGAGCCTTCGGAGGTGGAAGAGGGGGGCGGGGCAGGGAAAGGAATTCCTGTCATTGTTGTTTTAGGATAAAAAGACCCAAATAGAGGACTGATGGAGGATCAAGAACCAACGGATGAGATGATGACATCTCAGGAAGAATGAGAAAGAAGTACCTCCCACCTGCTCCCATCGGCAGGAGGTGCCCAGAGGCAACCAAACGTGTGGGGGCTCCCAATCTGTGTCCTGAGACAGAGAAGCCTCTGGACTTGGAGATGAGCAGCCCAGGCCTGAAGAAATTCCTCTCTTCAAACTGGGGAGGCCTTCTGAGTCCTGGTGATGTGGCCCTGGGGACTCAGACTGGACACCTCAACCCCACTCAAGACCTCTTCCTCAGGTGCAGACAACAATCTCATGGGAAGAGCCTCATCGCCACACTTCCTGCACCCACACAGGCTACAAGGGCACTGCCTCCTTCCCATCGGCTTCCTGCTCATCAAACCTGCTGACAGGGACAGAGGGGAGTGTCAGAGAGAAGTAGGAACCTTAAACCATGAGGCCCCACTGGAAAACTTCGTCCTCTCTTACAAGGAGCTCTCATCACAAAGGCGGTGGTGGAGAAAAAGACAAAGAAATTGACCAACTCAAATTAAGTGAAAAACCAGAACCAAAAGAAAAACAAACAGGATACAGAATTATATGTATAACACAGGAAAAAAATATGTTAATGGAAAGATGGGAAGGAAATACACTAAATTATTGACAGTAGCTATTTAGAGAGATGGGGTTTTGTTTTCATTTTTTTTCTAGAAAAGTTATATCATCAGTAAAAATATGGATATTAATTCATAGGCAAGACCCTTTCTCTTCCTAAAAAGGTGAGCTCCAGAGAGAGGCCCTGGTGCTCCCTCTGGACAGTCATGAAAGCACAGGAATGCAGGAACACCATTCAGTTTGAACATGAAACAAGGTGTGTGTCTGTTAAGGGGTGAGGTTGGGGTTGGTGGTGGGGTGGTATCCCCTGAACAGGATTGGGGATGTGAATGTGTGGCTGGCATCCAGGTCTGGTCTGCCCTGGAAACCCCCCAGCAGAATCCCTTCCAGCTGCTGGACAATCAGCTGCTCAGACCTCTGGGAAGCCCAGCTCCCAAGTGTCCCATATGTCTGCAGAGGCAGCACCTCCCTAGTCCCAGGCACTGAGAAGTCCAGGTAGGATGCCTAACCTCCCCTCCCCTTGCTCACAACTGGGGATACAAAAAGCCCAGGTGCTGTGGGGGGCTGGTCAACGAACCATTAGGCTTCCTTTCCAAATCCAGGAGTCCATCCCCCACCCAGGCTCCCTGCCCAGACTCCTGAAAAGGAGTCAGAGGAGATGGGTGTGGGTGCTGGGTTCCCAGGGATCCCCTGCCTTGGGTAGGACCCACCAGAAAAACACCTGGAGGGACCTGAGCGGCCCTGACCCATCCTCAGCCCCAATCATTCCACCAAGCCGACTGCCCACCTCATCTCTTCCCCACCAGCCGCTTCTCCAGCTCCACACGTCCCCATCCTCCAACTCTGAGGGATGTGAGAAAGCAGAAAGGGGGCTGGGATTCGTGCTTTTCCTGGCCGAGATCTATGGAACTCGACAAGGAGGGGCACTTAACTGCCTGAGAAGGAGGGGTGAGCAGTTCCTTAACAGCTGGTGGCTGTGGGACTGCGGGCAGCCGGGAGACCTCCTCCTCTAGAGCCATGGACTGCTGGGCCAGCGAGCGGTAGTCAGAAATCAGAGCCGGGACATCCAGGAGTGGAGGCAGAAGCCCCGCCCCGGCCCGCCCCACATTCTCAGGAAGAAGCAGAGGCGCTCAGGGAGAGGTGGGCACAAGAGCTTGCCGGGACAGTGCAGAGTTGGGGCTCCCTCCAACCCCTTGCCCCAGCAGCTCAGCAAGCTGAGAGAAGGCGGCGCGGAGCCGTCCAACCCGAGCGCGCCCTGTCGCGTCCGAGCGCTTACCTCTGCGCCGCGGTGCTGGCGTCCAGGATGCCCGCGCCCTGCATCCAGGAGCGCACCGAGCCCAGGCCGGCGGGCAGCAGCGGCTCCTCCTTCAGGTTCAGCCCGCCGCGGGGCAGAGCGTCCTGCGCAGGAAACATAAGGGCGCGCAGTCGGTGGGCGCTCCCACAGCCGGGGATCGGGTCCCGCCGAGGCTGCGGGGCGTCTCAGCTCCGCCCGCCCGACGGCACCCGGCGCCTGCAGGAGCGCAGCGCAGCGCCAGTCCCGGCCGCTCAGTGCGCGCCAGCCTCCTGGGCGCTCCCTCGGAGAAAGCGGGTCCGCGAGCGCCGGCGCTGTCCCCTCCCCTCCCGGGGCGCGGGGCGGGGAGATGGAGGGATTTCCCCGCGGCCTGAGCGCCGGCGGGCTGACTGAGCGCTGGGCGGTGAGGGAGGGGAGCGGAGACGGCACCCGGTCCGCGCAGAGGCGCCCTAGAGGCGCGCTCTGGCGGCTGCCCAGGGCCGCGGTCGTCGGAGGGGGGGGCCCGAGCACCCCTTGAACTGCCTCAGGCGAGGCGGGGGCGCGGGGCTGCCCGCCCTTTCCCCCTCGCCGCCCCCACCTCCCGCCCACCCGCCCGCGGCGCCGGCGCGGGACGCTGATTACCATCCAGGAGGAGGAGGCTGCGGGCGCGGAGCTCGGCGGCGGCGGCGGCGGCGGCGGCGGCGGCGACTGCGGCGGTAGCGGCGGCAGGAGCAGCAGCAGCCGTGCGTCCCGAGGAAAGGCAGGGGCAGCGCCGGGCCAGCAGACGCCTCCGCCGCCGGCGCCCCGCGTGCTCCGGCGCCCCGGCCCTGCCGCAGCCCCGGGCGGCAGCACCTGGAGCAGCAGTAGCAGCAGCCCGGCCGACTCCCCCCTGGGCCCGGTTCCCGCGCCGCCCTGCCGCGGCCGCCGCCGCCCGCCGCTCCCCGGAGCCTGGCCGCGGGCCCGGGCCATCCCGCCGCCGCCGCCACCGCCGCCGCTCCCGGGGGAGCGGGAGCCGAAGGCAGGGAGAGCGGGCGGGAGGAGGGATGGCGGGAGCTGGCGGGCCCAGGGGACTGGGGGCCGGGGGAGGCGGGGGCGGGGCGGCGCGGCCGGCCGAGGGGCGGCCAGGGACGTGACATCATCGGGGGAGGAGCGGCCGGGCCCGGGCCGCCGCGGCGGGGCGGACCCTGGCGAGTCGGTCGCCGGGGCTGGGGTCTGCGGCCTGCCCGAGGCCGCGGGAAGGAACGGGAGGGACCAGCGTGGGCCCGGGAGGCCCGGGCAAAGAGCTGACTGGGCTGCGAGGCGGGGGAGCCCGGGCGAAGCCGGAGGAGCGAGCAGGGCCGCACTCAGAAACCTCCACCGCCTCCGGGTCGCCACTGGACGAAGTCCCGGCTTCTTCTCCACTCATCTTCGTCTCCCAAGTACCCGCCGTACTCTCCACGCCGACGCCCGGTTCCTGCACTTGCCGCTCATTTTGACGCCTTCAGGCTTTTACTCTTGATGTTCTTTGCTCGCCCCATTGGTCCTGTCCGCCTTCCCCTGACCTCGGTTTAACCTCAGCCTGGGACTCAAACCTTTCTCCCTTAGGCTGGGCCCCAGACGCGCCGAGCGCCGTCCCTGCATCCCCCATCCCTAGTCCAGTCCGTGGCTTGTCTAAACACTAAAGCATTTTCGTTTCCAACCTGTGCCTTTCAGACACCTCTTGGTTTTTGATGCAAGTTGGATACTGAGTTAGGACTCACTTCCTCTTGTTCCCCAGCCAGAGAATCTTCCCTCTCAGATTTCATTCCTCTTAGTTCCCGGGCCAGAAATCATCTCGCCCTTGACCCGAGGGCTGAGCCGTTTCTGACCCTCTCCCCACATTCTGGCTTGGTGTGTCCTGACCAGGCTTTGAACAAGCCCAGAATGAGTCCAGCACTTTCCTGCAGAACAGCATGGGGGTGGCCTACCCAGCCTGCTGCTTCATTTTCAGACACCCCTGGAATATCACTTTCCTGCCCCCATCCCATCCTCTGACTCCCATCCTCTTTTGGGGGGCCTCCAAGTGTGCAGTTAGTGGTCCACCCCACATGGACCCAAATGAAGGTCCCAGGGCCACTACTGGGCCTCCTACTACCCCAGAGGCACCCCCACCTCCTTTTCTGACCTATGCCCCCCTCCCCATCACCTGCGGGGGCTGTCACTCCCACCCAGACTTCTCAAGGTCTCAGTTTTTACCCCAGGGATTATCAAAGGTAGTCTCTCCTTAAGGTGAATTCTTATACCAGTCTTTTTCTCCATCTCCTTATCTGACTCTAAATCCTTGCTCCTCCCAGTGTGGTCCCTGGACCAGCAGCTTCAGCATTAAGTGGGAGCTTGTCAGAAATGCAGAATCTTAGGCCCTGCCCAGACCTGCTAAATCAGAGCCGACCTTGTACCATGATTCCATGTGATTTGCATGCACATTACATTTGAGAAGCAATGCTCTAGAGAAACCCCCCAAGGCTGTTACATACTTGCTCCACCCCTCTCTCCAACCTTCAAACCTACCTCTGGCTCTCTAAAATTTCCAACAGACAGCCTACCTCTTATTTACTGGAGAGATTACAGGGAATCTTGGCAGAATCCTGCTGGCCTTCTCAGCCGTCCATGTTTTTCCTCCTTTCTCAGTCTTCTCACCCATTCTTTTTTCCCCCTGCACCCAGAGAAGCATGTGGGCTCAGGGACCTCTTTGCTCAGTCCCTTCTTCTGCACCTCCTGATGTTGTCCCATGCAATCTGTTCGTGTGTTGACACTCCTTTCCTCTGCTCAGACCTCCCCATTCTTAAAAGAACCCTCCCTTTGTCCCCGCCTCCTCCTCCTCCTACTTGTGCCACTCCTGTTTCTGAGAAAGTTCACAGGTGCACTCCGCCAAGGCTGCCTTGCCAGCCCCCAGCAAGCCACTCTTGAAGCCCTGTTGGTCTGGCTCCCTTCCAGTTCTGCCGCTGTTTGTTCCTCTCTCTCGGCCTCAGGCCCTCTGACCCCCGTGCAGCACTGGGCTCGGCGCACCTGCCTCCTCCACACACCTGGGAAGGCCATCCTGATGACCAGAGCACACCGTCTCTCCTCTTACCCCTGGGTGCGCCCCAGCTTGCTGTGTCCTGCTCCCTTCTCCTTTTCTTCTCTTAGAGAACTCAGGCTTTTCCACAGTCTCAGGGGACATCTTTGGGAAAATGATGTCCTAGTGTGGGCCTCCATTTGCTTCTGTCAGTCCTGAACATCCAATGGTGAGGACAGAGCTGTCCTTGACCCTTGGGGAGGAGGGGAGCACCTGCTTCCAGGGAGCGGCCCTCTCCCAAGTAGCTCTGCCCCCGAGCCGGGGCTGGGGTTGCTTCATCTCCACATGCCCAGCCACATTCATGCCCATTCCCCACAAACCAGCTCTTCCTCCTGGCTCCCCTGTGTCTGTCCATGACACCTCCTCCTGATGCCCACCAGGTTTGGGGCCCAGGAGTTCATCTCTGATACTTTCCTTGCCTGCCCAATAGCCACCTCTTTGTCAAGTCTCAAGGATTCTCCCTCCTTGTCCTTCTCTCTACCCCAGGGCCCACAGTGAATATCTTTAACAATGAATTTACTTGCCCTCCACTGGACTCCACCCTGGCTTGGAAGAGGAATCTGCCCCAGTCTGAGGACAGCCTCCTTAGCTATCTTCTTGCCCCCACCTGTCTACCCGCAACCACCCTCCATCCTCCTGCCAGTTTTAAAAAGCAAGCCACCACCTGCTTAGAAACTTCCAAGTGTCTCTCTTGGCTCCCCAAGTAGACATTTAGGGACTTAGTTTAGGGACATTCTAGGCCCTCTGATGCCTGATCCAAACGTTCTTGCCAGCTTTCCCTCCATTCCCTTGCTGTGTGAGTCCCTTGCTTGCCTGACACAGAAGATCTACTGTTTTCCAAATGCAGACACAGGTCCCACACTCTCAACTCCGTGCCTCTACTCTGGCTGTGCCCTCCAGCTGTAGTGCCCTCACTTTTACAACACCTTTCTTCTCTGGGAGGCAACGGGGTCCACATTCTTTTCACGATGATTGAATGGCTTTGGTGTTGCAAGTCTTCATGGTTCTAGAAGCCTCTTCCTAAGGTAGATTTGGGGGATAGGTGCTCAGAATTAACCTGGGCAGAAAGGGGAGTCACTCAACCCAGAGATGGGCTCCTGACTTGTGTGGGTTTCTATCTTGTATTAACCACATGGACTAGAAAGAAACCAACCAGGATGGTGTTTGAGGCTTCCCAGGGCCTGCAGCCCCTGAGAAGGTCTTCTGGGTTAGAGCCGCTGAACCAATGGGCAAGGCCCTGGGTGATGAGAATACCAACTGGGCCCAGCAGGGCAAATTCTGAGTCAGCTTTTGGAGTCAGAGGTAAGTATCTCTGCTTTAGATCCAGGAAGTCTGTTTCTTGGAACTCCTTGTGTGTTTTTATTTTGTATTTTTTATCTTAGTTCCTTTGACAAAGTTCTCCTCTCAAACCGTTGTAGCTTCATGAGACAGGGATTTGGGGGCCTCCTGTAGCTGTGTTCACAGAGAGCTGGAGGGGTGGTAGTGACAGATAGAGGATGCTGGGTCCAAGGCCACAGAGAACGCCAATCCTTTCTGGCCCAGGCAGAGGCTCACCCCAAGCCACCAGTCCAGAGCCTCTGACCTCATCCTTCTCCATCATGGACATTTGTGCTCATACCACAGGAAGGGTTCTTGTCATGTGCCTGGTGCTAGAGAATAAGCAAAGCCTAAAACACAGGCTGTGTCCTTATGGGTACCACAGTGTGGTGGTGGGAGATGTGTAAACACTCAGTGTCACTCCAGAGTGACCTGGTCTGATAAAGATGCAGGTGCAAATACTGGGACCAGCACAGAAGGAGGACCTGAGCCTAAGAGGGGAGAAAGCGGTCTTGGGCAGAAGGATCAGCATCTGTAACGACTGGCAGAGCTGAATGAGTGGGTTTGCAGCACTTGCTTCAAGGTAGAAGCTTCTAGCACATGGAGCATCATGCTTGTGCCTAGGATGCCATGCTGAGGAGCATGGAATTTTTCCTGTAGGCCTGGGCCTTAAAACAATATTTAAAAAATCAACAGAACTCTCTCTCTCTCTCTCTCTCTCTCTCTCTCTCTCCCCCCACCAAAGGGGGGTGCAGCACCGTAGAAAACAAATCCAAAGTGGCACATTAGGCAGAAGTGCCCTTGACCAGACTGTGTGTTGGGCCATAGAGCCCCCTGGAGGCCCCAAAGTGTTAAGTCAGCACTCGGATCCACTTCATGTCAACTTCCCTGATGGGAATTAAAATATAGGAAGAATTTAACAATTAAAGCATGCACTAAATATGGCTGTTCGCATAGTTCTGTGAAGAAACAGAAATGGCTAGGGCCATCCCAGAAGGCTTCCTGGTGGGCATGCCCCAGCTCTTAGCCTTCCTCCCTTTTGCCTCCTGAGGTCTTTTCAACTGCTTCAGGAAAACTTGCACTACAGGTGTTATTTGACCTTAGGATCCATCCCATTCCCCGCATCGAGGCTGAGTTATTAAATTTTATATAAAAACTCAATGGGAGCCACAATGGTGGACACTTTTGTCAGGAGAGTTGTACTCCCATCTTCAGTCTCTGGGCTGGAGCACAGGCTGTGTGTCCCCTCAATATTCCAAGTTGTTCACACCCCTTCCAATCACAAACCATCTCAAAGACAACCAATCTCAATCTCAGTCCCTGCTGAGGAAGAGGAAAGGAACCATTTCCCTTGTGGAGCAAGATCTGCACAGGGCTGACCCTTTGTTCATCCTCCAGGTTTCAGAGAGGGTCCAGGACCTGCAGGTTTCTAACCTAAATCTGTAACAGCACCAGCAGTATCCCTGGAGGGCTGCCCCTTAGCTACCCACAGGCAGTGGCAGAAAGTCTGAAATGACAGCATCAGCCCCCACCCCCAATTGTGTAAGCTTCAGTCAGCAGGGAGGAAGGCTAAGAGCTGGAACATACCCACCAGGAAGCCTTCTGGGATGGCCCTAGCCATTTTGTTTCTTCGTGGAACAATGTGAACAGCTATATTTAGTGCATGATTTAATTATATATATATATAACTTGGCATGGGGAAGGTCAAATTTCTTTTCTGATTGCTGTGGGGTCAACAAGAAAGGAAACCATCACCCCTGAAGTGGAGCAGGGTGGGTAGGGGTCAGGGGAATGGAGTGGGTAGGTTGGAGGGGGCCATTGTTCACCTTGTCCTGGGTGAAGTGGGGAAAAGACCTGGCAGAGGCTGATTCTCCAGGAGGCTTAAGCTCATCCACACAGGCCCTTTCCAAGGCCCTTCACAAACTCCTTGCAATGTGTTCCCATGCTTATATATAATTGTGTATTTGTAATGTTGTATTTTTCTTCTTAAAGGGCCACCCTCCAATTGTATAAGCTTAAGCCCCACCCCACCCCTCCCCCAAACCTAAATCTTCCCTTAGGATCTGGAGTTGGGTAGGAACAGTTAGGTAGGCTACATACTCAGTCCCATAATACTCTGTTTCTCCTTGGCCCTGCCTGACTCATCCGCCACCATTTCTTCACCCCAAAAAACATCTGCCACACCCTTCAGAACCCTTCTCCCTAATTAGCCAACTTCCTCATATTCTCAACATATCTTTTAAAGGTTTCTCTCATCTCTAGCCTTAACTGAAACCTGGATGACACCTGTTATGGACTGACTGTTTATGTCCCTTTGAAATTCATATGTTGGAGCCCTAACTTCCAATGTGACTGTATTTGGAGACAGGGCCTGTGAGGAGGTGATAAAGCTTAAATGAGGTCATAAGGATGGTGCCCTCATTTGATAGGGCTGTGCCATTAGAAGAGGAAGAGATACCAGAGCTCTCTCCACCATGTGAGGACACAGCAAGAAGGCAACCATCTGCAAGCCAGGAAGAGAGTCCTCATGTTACCACATCGAACTTGGGTTTGCTCTCCTGATGTGCAGCAAAGCAAATCTACTGACATTGGATTATGGTGATGGAAAGTACAGCCTTTATTTGCAGGGCGCCAAGCAAGGAGAATGGGTAGTTAATGCTCAAAAGACCCAAACTCCTCAATGTTTTTTAGGGAAGTGTTTTTGAAGGCAACATTAGGGTTAAGGGTTGTGGGGTGCATGATCAGCTCATGGACAGTCTTCTTATTGGTTGGTGGTGAGGTAACAGGGTGGTGTTTTGGGAATCTTAATCATTAATCTTCTGGCTCCAAACAGTCTAAGGTCTTTGTGTTTGTGGTCAGCACTTTCTATCCATTGGGGTCCTGATTTCTGTAAAACAACTCAAAGATATGTGTCAGATTGTATTTTTACCCCTTGAGGAGGAACTAGGGGTCCTGTGACTCTTTTATGGCTGAACTATTGTTTAAGCTATTATTACTTTTCTTGCTTGACTGATTTTCCATTATTCTCTGTATTCCCTCACTTCTCTAATTAGTAACTGCTTGAGTCTGCTCTTTGGAATGCGGTCAAGGCCTAGGATACTAAAGCCTTTTTTTTTTTTTTTACAAACAAGAAATGGGGGACCCAGAGGGGTCTGCCACTGGGAAGGTTCTGCAGGCTTCTGCTCGGTTTCACTCACCAGAACCTGAATTGGCTAGCGCCTTGATCTTGGACTTCCCAGCCTCCAGCACTGTAAGAAAATAAATCTCTTTGTTTAAGCCACCCAGTCTTTGGTATTTTCTTATGGCAGCCTGAGCAGACTAAAGCAACACCCTAGGACACCCTTTCTCCTAAGGCTCTTTCCAGCAGTTGTTGTTTATTTTCTTTCACCCCATGGCATGTAAGTACTTGGAATTTGATTTTGCCCTACTTTCAAGCTAATAGGTTTACCTGTTACTGTTTCATGGTTGCTGGCAGAAGACATGAAATTCCTGGATCAGAGACAGAGAACTTTATTACTCAAAGCAAAGCAAGTAGCAAAATCATCATGCTTGCATCAGTTCCTCTTGCTCCCACCCTCAAGTCCCATAGGGGCAGTGTGAAGGAGCCCTGCGGGTGCTCTGCATACAAGTGGGTTTGTGTTGCATCTGAGCAACAGGAGAATGGGGGACCCACCTCTTTTATAGAAGGCAATAAACAAGCTCTTTGTCCTGGAGAGAGAAATTACTTTATTCCTTAAGGTTGCTGTCTGCACACACAACCCTGAGAAATAGTGCAGGCAGAGTGGTCAGGACCTTATATTCTTGGTATGCCACGTAAAAACGTGCAGTGATGCACAGGGCCTGTGGTGTCCAAATTCTTTCAACAATTGGCCCTACACATTCTTGGCTGAACTTGACAATTCACATGAATATGCCACTCCATTTGCCACACTGTTTAGTCTGATCAAATAGAGGCTGAGACCAAATCTGCTCAATCTGTCTCATACAGAATTTAATTAAGGCTACTATCAATAGAACTTCAAGAAGGAAGATGAGGCTAACCTGAAGTGTTGGCTTCAACCATGCCACCCAGGGTCCCAGATTCAGTCATCTGTAAATCCCAAGGGGATCAGTAGGTCTTATTTCAGACAGCCAGGATATAGTCTAAACCCAGGTTATTATCCACTAAAATTCTCACAAGTGAATTTTAGACTAATCTGCTGATCTTTGGTGTCATTGCCAATAATTATAGGAGGCATTAGATGGGCCCAAAAGTACTCCCCATCCCTGATGGAGAGACATTCCATGGCCCACATACAAACACACACCCCAATAGGTTACGTGTCATTCCAGTTTAAGATTTCTTGTTAAATCTGATTTGCATCACCATGTGGTTAAGCCACATGGGTAGTGTCACCAAATAGTTGCAAGCTTAGTTGCCATGTAGGAAGCAAGGCCACTCAGGTGACAGGAAAATTATGTGCATTTGTACCAGTTGGATTGAAACAAGGTTGTGCTGGATGGCTGGATGGTGTGTTTGTACTACCAGCACAGGGAAGGGGGGAGGTTCCATGTTCAAGAGCTGCCACTGATGGCAAAGGGCACAGCCAAATTGTTTCAGACCAGCCATGCCCACATGGGTTTCCTGTTTCCATAGCATATGGACTGGATGACAAACCTAGAGGGAAGGGATCAGATTGCCAGCTGAAACTTGGCTCATGTGAATGAGGTGATGGTGTTGCTAGGCTGCACTGCTGGATCTAGGGGACAAAGAGAACACTAATCGTCCCCCCTCCCTGTACCTGCTGGCACCTAAGATGTCTTCTCGCCAGTCCTCCATAGCCACGGAAGCAGTGTATCCCACGCCAGTACCCATATCTTCACCTTTTCCCCAGTATTTCCCTACTCATACCCTGACCTTTTAATTGGAGGGGCCAGGTGTGAGGGGAGCAAAATATACAGAGACCCCTTCTATTGATATATCCCACCTTGGACTGTGTGGGCCACTGTAGGGGGACTTGGCAAGCAGTATATTGAACCAAGTGGTCATTACATTTATGATTCAGGATCACGTTAATCCACCAAGAGAATCTAGGTGGCTAAACCAGAATTAAGTTTGAACCCCCTAGGCCCCCTTTTGCTAATCTGACACCTGGAGGGTATACCACCTTGGTTAGCCTGGGATTGTTGTTAGGGAGGAAAAAGAAGCACCATGCCCAGGAATAGTCAGAATCCCAAATCTTCCTCCACCCTTTTTGTCCTGATCATTAACGAGGAAATGGCTGAGAGGAGATGATCCTTGTCTGGGGATGGCTGTATTCAGTGACCACACTGCCTCACTGAGGTGTGTGGACAAAAGGAGATGAGGGAAGTAGTCAGAAGTTTTTGAGTTTATTTTTGAGGAGGCCATTCCAGTGCTCAATAATACAGGGTGCCAGCAGGTGGTAGGGAGTATGGCACGGCCATTGGATACCTTGACTATTGGCCCCTGGTTGAGTGGCTTTTGCAATGAAGGGTGCATCACTGTCAGGCTGTAGATGACCTGAAAAGCCAAAAACTTGACATGGCTTAGTTACAAGGGCCACAATGGTGGTGGCCAGAGTCTCCTGATCAGACTAGAACAGCAACACTGAAACTTGAAAATGTGCCCCAGAGCAGTGAGGCACCAACGATAGTCCAAAGAAGGGGTCAAAGGTCTGGAGTAGTCAATCATCCAGGAGTAGGTGGGAGCAATGCCCTGTGCAATGTGGCCTCTTTACTATAAGACAAACAGCTCAACTTTTGGGAGGTGTCACAAGTCTGGTAGGTAGTGGTGGCTTCTGCATCAGAAACATACAGTTCTTTACTTTGTGCCCCATCCATGATGGCGGATGTTTTGCTGCGTCTGGTGCAAGGATGGATCCAGGCAGTGATGGTGGTTGTATGGGCAGTACAGGCTGGATCAGCAGCTTGATTTAAGTTGGTCTTATTAGAGAAGGGCCCTTACCACGGGCATCTCCATGGGAGACCCAGGTTGTCTGATTGGCAGCTGAATTTGTTTCCACAGTTTGCAGCTCCAAAGAAGAATGCCTTTAATTTGCCAGTCTTGCAGACAAGACAGCTAGGCCATTGGCAACAGCACAAAAGTCAGTAAAAATGTCCTAAGTTTCTTCAGGGGAGGTATTGGCCAGGACTATGAGCACTGCCTTGAGTTCTGCCCATTGAGCAGAATGACCATGCCTGCTTCTGATTCTGCATGGCTGATGCTGAGGTTGAACATGGACATTGCTGGTGTGCTTGAAAACCAGGCAGGCACTTAGGGGACCCTCTGTGAACTGAGGGTCCCATTGAGCTAGCAGTTATGCTTCAGGTGATGAAGTGAGGAATAAAGTTTTTCCCAAAGGGATTGCTGCCACCCTTTCATGTAAAACCCAGATGTAATGTTAGAGCTAGGTCAGGTGTGCTCTTGAATACAGTAAGTCCACTACACACGAACCTTCAAGTTGCAAACTTCCAAAGAGGCGAACGTGTGTTCCCATGTCCAATCATGTAAGTTAGTTCACGCATCTGGCGTACATTGTCACATGCGTGCATCCTCTACACAAGTGGTCGTGCTTTGTGTACTTTACTGTACAGTATTGTATAGAGTACGGTGGTATAGTATTTTTATTTCAAGCCCAGGATGTACAGAAGCAAGAGTAAAAGCAGTGGTGATGTAGCTGGTACTGTTAAGAAGTGCCAAGTGATAAAGATGGAAACAAAAGTGAAAATAATTGAGAGAGTGGAGTGAGGCAAAAAGATGGTAGACGTCTCTTATTCTTATAACATGAATCATTCAACCATTGGCACGATTCTAAAGAACAAGGACAAGATCATGGGGCATGTGAAGTCTGCTGTGCCAATTATGTCAACAATAATATCGAGGAAGCATGGAAAAGTGATGGAAGAGGTGGAGAAACTTCTCAGTGTGTGGATACAGGATCAGCATCAGTGTCAAGTCCCACTCAGCTTAATGCTGATTTAAGAGAAAGCTAAAAGCCTTTATGAAGACTTGAAGAAGAAACACAGTGAAGAATCAGAGGGTGCAACTTTTAATGTCAGCCATGGTTGGTTTCATTGCTTCAAGGCTAGAGCCAACCTTCACAACGTAAAAGTAAGTGGCAAGGCAGCGAGTGCAGATACAGTAGCTGCCTGGGAATTTCCTGAAACACTTCCAGAAATTATTGATGAAGGCACATATTTACCCGAGTAGGTTTTTAATGTGGATGAGACAGGACTGTACTGGAAGGGGATGTCAGACCGAAGTTGCATCAGTAAGGAGGAAAAGTTGATGCCAGGTTATAAAGCAGCAAAGGATAGGCTAGCTCTGTTGTTTGGTGGCAATGCTTCTGGTGATGTGAACCTGAAGCCTCTCTTAGTTTATCATTCAGAGAACCCAGGAGCCCTTAAAAACATAGCCAAGGGCTCTCTTCCTGTTGTATGGAAGAGTAACCCCAAAGCCTGTGTTACACAGGCCATTTTCCAGGACTGGTTTTTCCACCACTTCATCACAGAGGTAGAGAAATATTGCTTGGAGAAGGACATCCATTCAACATTCTTTTGCTGCTCGACAGTGCTCCAGGCCACCCCCCATTCATGGACGACTTTCATCCCAACGTCAAAGTAGTGCATCTGCCACCAAATACCATGTCGCTTATCCAACCTATGGACCAGGGAGTTATAGCGACTTTCAAGAAATATTATTTACGTCACACTTTTCGTCAGGCAGTAAAGGTGAGTGACAAATCGGGAACAACTTTGTGACAATTTTGGAAGGACTATAACATCTACAAGGCCATAAAAAACATTGAATTTGCTTGGCGTGAGGTTACAACTGTCACCATGAACGGGGTTTGGAAGAACCTTTGCCCACAGCTTGTTCATGATTTTCATGGATTTGAGAAGTTGGATGAAGAGTCCAAAGAAGTCTTCAGCAACTTAGTGACCCTCAGCGAGAAGCTGCAGCTTGTTCCGCAAGAGGACGACTTCATTGAACTCTTTGCTGCGCAACACGAGGGGCTTACTAATGAAGGCCTGATGGAATTGGAGACCCAGAGAAAGCATGAGGAGAGACAAGAGGAAGAAGAAGTAACTGAAGAACTGAAGAGATTCACGACGCGGGAAATGGCAAGGGGGTTTTCTTTATTTGAGGAGACACTGTTAGTTTTTGAGGCACAGGACCTGAATGTAGAATGGTACACGAAGTTTGCAGGAGCCATTCAGAATGCAATCCAGTGCTACTGTGTCATCTATGACGAGAAAAAAAAAAAAAAAAAAGAGCTGCTACCCAGACATCACTGGATCGTTTTTTCAAGAGGGTAGATAGAATTGAATCCAGCAAGGAACCAGAACCTGTGCCATCAACGTCAGGCGTGAATGAAATTGCAGCTTGCCCTCCATCTCCTGTTGCTGATGATCCTTCAGCTCTACCATCTCCCACCTCCTCTCCCTCCTCCAGTCAGTGACTCTTCTTGCCTGTTCACTCGATGCCAGCCCCTGTATTCCAGCTGTTGTACTCTACTACTGTACTTTTCAAGGTACTGTACTGTAAGATTAAAAATGTTTTCTTTACTTTTCGTGTTTGTTTTTTATGTATTATTTGTGTGAAAAGTATTATAAACCTATTGCAGTACAGTACTATATAGCCAATTGTGTTAGTTGGGTACTTAGGCTAACTTTGTTGGACTTATGAACACATTGGACTTATGAACGTGCTCTCGGAATGGAACTCATTCATATGTAGGGGACTTACTGTATAGCATTTCCATTTGACTAGCAAGGCTTTTTGTGTTCGTCCCTGGATAGCCACCAAATCCAAGTTTACCCATCCCCAAATGGGAATGTCAGGTTGAAGAGTCACAGGACTTCTATGGGTCAGTAAGTAAGAAATTAGCAGGTTCCAAAAGGAATGTACTTGGTGACTGTGTCCAAAAGGCGATGCTGTTGTGCAGGAAACTGGCCTCCTCTGAGTAATCGTGACCACTGAGTCTATTTCTTCCCGTTTTCCTTTCTCTTCTTGGAAGCCTATAGGGTTTCTCCTGGACCATCTTGGAGGATTCAGGAATCACCTCTGTACATACAGCAATCCCTGAATGAGCGAATCCCCTCTGACACTTATGGGCATTCACAGTACAAACCTGTACAAACATCAATACCAATTATACTTCCAGCAGTGGCAGCTCCAACAACAGTACACTGAATTGACCCAAAGGACCCACCGTAGGGCCAATTTAATTTCCTGTCCCCACTTTAAACTTTGCTCATAGCCCGTCAGCTGAAATTGGGTACTTTTTTTTTCTTCCAGTTTTATTGAGATATAATTGACATTCAGCACTGTATAAGTTTAAGGTGTACAGCACAATGCTCACAGACATCGTGAAATGATTATCACAGTAAGTTTAGTGAGTATCCATCATTTCATAGAGATGCAAAATTAAAGAAATAGAAAATATTTTTTCCTTGTGATAATTCTTAGAATTTATTCTCTTTCATATATAACATACAGCAGTGTTAATTATATTTATTGTGCTGTACATTACATCCCTAGTACTTATTTATCTTATGGCTGGAAGTTTGTACCTTTTGACTACCTTCATCCAATTCCCCTTTTATACCACCCCGTCCCATAACCACAAATCTGATCTCTATTTCTATGGATTTGTTTGTTTGTTTTTGAAGTATAAGTGACCTACAACACTATGTGAGTTCCTGTTACACAACATAGTGATTTGATATTTCTATAACATTTCAAAGTGATCACCAATATAAAGTCTAGTTACAATAAAGTCTAGTTACAATATGTCACCTTACAGACATAAAATCCTTACAGAGGTTTTTTTTTTTTTTTTTTCCTTTTGATTCTCTGGAAGTTTTAGTTTGTTCTGTCAATGAAACTCACACGGCATAAGGACTTAGGCCCTCAGGCTAGGCAAGACATCATGGCCCTTGGAAGAAGCACCAAGACTGCCTGCAGGAGACGGTAAGATGGACTCTTGGTGGGAAAGGAATGAGCTACACAGATGAACCAAGGGAAGGTTTTAGGGGTCAGGGCCCAAGTGAAAAGGGGGATGAGGATGGACTGCCATAGCCTTAACCTAGTGCTTAAAAAGAAAAAATACCCTTCCCTTCAGTTATTAGGGAGAGGTATGAGTGGAGGGGTTTCTTATTGCTTGCCCCTCCATGGACCTATAGGATCTGAGGGCAGGGGAGAAGAATGCAAGCAGGCTGGTAGGAGAAACAGAGTGAGAAGTCACACAGTTCCCTGGGTGGATGAGTCAAACCCTGGGCTTGGACTTCAGCCCCAAGGGCCAGAACAGCATCTCTTTCTTCTGAAGAGGTCAAGTCGCCTGAGCTCACAGGACTAGGAATGTCAGATTTCCAGCCCCTCCCGATCCATGGTTGTTGGGATTCCCTCGTGTCTCAAAAGCCTTGGAGCAGTAAAGAAAAGTTTCTCTCCAGGAATTTCTTTCCCAGTCAGTAAGCAGCCAACTTTTCTGGCAGAAATGTCCTTTCTGCCCAATCTGCCCCCAGGAGGGTGGGAATGTGGCTAGCCCTCAGGAAGTGTCCCAGAGGCTCATATGGCCCAGGATGGAGAATGTGCACCTTCTTCAGAGGCTCAGAACTCCCACTTGTCCACCTCCAGCTCTTCCAGGTTTGTTACCAGGCCAAAGATTCCACTGTGATCCTGAGACTGGCTGCCTTCAAAATTGGTGATGGGGTGACAGGACAAAGCAACTCAGGCAAAGCCTCTGAGGCACGTCGCTTGATCAGCTTGAAGAAAGAATGGTTCAGGAGGGTGCAGGCACTTGGTCTTACATCTGGGTTGTGCTGAAGGCACTGCTCCACAAAGTGGTGGAAGTGGGGTGAGAAGATGCGGTGATAGGGGTGGGACAGTGAGTTGCCATTGGAGGTCCTGGGGGTGCTGGTGGTCAGGCTATCACTCAGGCCAGAGTTGGCCACTGAGCGCGAGATGCTCATGGTAAGCTCCTGGGCAGGGATGGTGCTGGTGTCCAGCAGGCAGGGCACAATGCCGTTCAGCTTCTCCAGTAACATCTGGGGGGCAGGCATATCCTTTAAAGGGGACATGGCTATTGGCCAGTTCACAGGCTGTGATTCCCACACTGTAGATGTCAAACTTGGTATCATAACCCTGAAGATTCTGCTGGAGGACCTCTGGGCTGAGCCAGGGCAGAACCTTGATACTGTACTTGGTAAAGTCGTGGACCACACGCTGCTGCTGCCCATGGCTGATCATGCTGAGGTTGCTGCTTAAACCGGACAGGTAGACCTTCCCATCTGTGGAGATCAGAACGTAGGTGCCTGGCTTTGACACTCCTGTGCATATATCCCATGTGGTGGATGTAGTCCAGGGCCTTGAGCACCCCCTGCAGGATGTAAGCAATTCCCAGCTTATTCATGCTGTCCATGAAGTGTGTACAGATGAGGTCCTTTGGAGAGACATATGCCATGAATGATGTGATAACCCACAGCTCATTGTCTGTAATAAAGGTGGCTTGATATGGCAGGATATTGGGATGGCTGAAGATCTTAGAGACATGGAGCTCCCCTTGCAAGTATGTCACCAGCTCATTGGAACAAGCTTCTAGGTTAATCCTTCGTACAGTCACATACTTTCCCATTGGTTTGTACCTTGCTAGATTCACTGTCATCAGGTCCTCGAATCCTTTGCCTGTAATGGTGAATAGCTCATAACACCCTCCCTCTGGCAGAAAGCTACTCATGATCTCCTGTTTAGTGAAGGATGCTATCGACTCTGAGCTTGCCTCGTTGGTCTCCAAATGGTTCCAAATCTCTTAAGCCCTCAACAATGAACTTTTCTGAGACCAAATGGCTAATTCACTCTATTTACTTACAAGAAAAGACATGAGTTCCTAACACGTAGACCTACTTTAATTTCAAAAATTTAAACCCAGCTCCACCTCCTTGGTTTAAGGCTGTGCCAACACCAGGCCAATTGCTGGGAGGCCAGAGTTATTGACAATATTCCCCATACTGTACATTTCATACCACTGATTCATTTATTTTGCAACTGGAAGTTTGTACCTCTTAATCTCCCTCACCTATTTCTTTCCTGCCTCCACCCCTCTCCCTTCTGGCAACCAACTCTTTGTTCTCTGTATCTATAACTCTGTTTCTGGATTCCACATATAAGTGAATTCATACTGTCTTTCTCTGTCTGAAAATTTCACTTACCATAATACCCTCTAGGTCTGTACATGTTGTTGCAAATGGCAAGATTTCACTATTTTTTATGGCTGAGTAATATTCCATTTATTATATCTACCACATCTTCTTTATCCACTCATCTAAGTGGACACTTAGGTTGCTTCTATATCTTGGCTATTGTAAATAATGCTGCAATGAACATAGGGGGACATATATCTTTTTGAACTAGTGTTTTTATTTCTTTGAGATAAATATCCAGGAATGGAATTGCTCGTTTATATGGTAGTTCTATTTTTAATTTTTTGAAAAAAAAAACTCTCCATACCGTTTCCATAGTGGCTGCACCACCACCAATGGCATACAAGTGTTCCCTTTTCTCTGCATCCTCGCCAACACTTGTTATTTATTGTCTTTTTGATAATAACCATTCTGATGAGTGTGAGGTGATATCTCATTGTGGTTTTTATTTTTTTCATAAATTTATTTATTTTATATTTTATTTTTGGCTGCATTGCGTCTTCATTGCTGTGCTCGGGCTTTCTCTAGTTCCAGCGAGCGGGGGCTACTCTTTATTGAGTGCACGGGCTTCTCACTGCAGTGGCTTCTCCTGTTGTGGAGCATGGGCTCTAGGCACGTGAGCTTCAGTAGTTGCAGCACGCAGGCTCAGTAGTTGTGGCTCACAGGCTCCAGAGCACAGGTTAAGTAGTTGTGGCGCATGAGCTTAGTTGCTCTGCGGCATGTTGGATCTTCCCAGTCCAGGGCTCAAACCTGCGTCCTCTGTATTGGCAGGCAGATTCTTAAACACTGCTCCGTCAGGGAAATTCCTACCATACTGTTTTGATGACTGTAGCTTTTCTTTCTCAAGATTGTTTGGGCTATCTGGGGTCTTTTGTGTTTCCATACAAATTTTAGAATTATTTTTTCTAGTTCTATGAGAAATGTCATTGGTATTTTGTCAGGAATTGCATTGAATCTGTAGATTGCACTGGGTAATATGGTCATTTTAACAGTATTAATTCTTCCAATCCATGGACATGGTGTATCTTTCCATCTGTCTGTGCAGTCTTCAATTTCTTTCATCAGTGATTTATAGTTTTCTGAGTACAGGTCTTTTACCTCCTTAGTTAGAAGTATTCCTAGGTATTTTATTCTTTTTGGTGTAATTGTAAATGGGCTTGTTTTATTAATTTCTCTCTTGCTGACAGTTCGTTTTTAGTGTATAGAAACGCAACAGATTTCTGAAATTGGGTGATATTTTTACCTTATGGGAAAACAGACCAAGGGGTTTAATGTGTGTGGATCAGGAGCTACTGCAACAGCTTCAGGAGATCATGGTATTCCAGAAGGGAGAGCAGGAAGTGCTGGGTGGCAGGAGAGGCTAGTTCATGGCAGGGGGCAGGCAGCTGGAAGACTTTCATTTTCTCTTGGCCTCTGGCTTCAGGGTTGGAGTGCCACTGCCTCCTCCCTCATGAACCTCCAGCATCAGTCCAGGGAGAACCTGAGCCCAGGACCATTTCTCCCCCAGTCCACACTGCATCCCTGGGTGCCTTCAGCCACCCCTGCCTGCATCCATCCACAGGACTGGGTAAGATGCTGACATGGACATTGGGTCCTACAGAGCTGTAAGGGTTTGAGATCCTCAGCTCCATGAAGTTCCCAGCATACTCTGCTATTTCATCAAAGCAGCTGAGGGTGGAGTGTGGATGGGAGAGAGGGATAGGGAGCACAGGGTCAAAGAGTGGGTCTGTGCCAGTAAGCAAGGCTTTGTGTTTTTCACTTTGGGTTTGAATGCCATTTGTGGGGCTCAATCAAATAAACTTGTAATGTTTTTGGCTTATCTAAAGCTCTATTCCAAACATCCTGGCTGATGACATTTATTTCAGCTTTGGGGACCCTTTGATTCAGCAGCCTCATCCACATTGACTTTTGGGTGGGGCTGTGCAGCTTGCTGCCCCATTGTCATAACATCCTTCCTCCTCCTGCATGGGGGAGAGTGAGCAGGAACCAAAGCACCATTCAGGTGGCTTGTTTCAATCCTGCCTCTCACTGCTTAGCCTCGTTGACAGGTAGGACAATGTGAGACACTCACTCTAGCCACCCTTACCCTGCCACCCACTGTTTGGGTGAGAGGATTCACTAACATGTGCCAGGGAGTCTTTTCATATCCCCTGATCTGGTCCACAGGGTCCTTTGTCCTTCCTATTCCAGAAAGCCATATCTCTGTCAGCACCCTATCCTCATTGCCAAAACTGTCAGGGTCTGGCATTTGAATTTACCCTGCTGATAAGTGAATAATTAGCCTCTTACTGTTTCATAGATGCTGGCCAAGATGAGACTCTAGTGACAGAGACAAAGGACTTTATTACACACGGCACATTAAGCAGCATAAGCATAATGTTTACATTGGCTCCCTTGCCCCCCCAAGTCCCACAGGGGCAGCATGGAGGGCCCCAGTAGATGCCATGCATACAATGGGTTTGTGTTGCATCTGAGGAACACTGAGCTTGGGGAACCCACCTGTTTTATAGCAGGAAATAAGCAAGCCTGCTTTTTATCCTAGAGGGAGGTATTACTTCATCCCTCAAGGTTGCTCACTACAAACACAAGCCTGAGAAATGGCAAAGAGCAGTTAGGACCCTGTATCCTTGGGATACCCAGGAAGACTGGGCAGGGACGCCAGGGCTCATGGCCGGTTGCCTCTCCTAGTAGTTCCTACTCCATGTCCATTTCCAGGCCACGCTCGTCTCTTTTTTAAAAGCTCCGTTTCTCAGTCCTGATCAGCAGTTTCTGCTGCCCTTCTCTAGTCTGCCCAGACTGGATCATGGCAGCAGAAACAAAGAAAAGAGAAACTCAAGCTCTTTTTTTTTTCCCCACACTGTGGCACGTGGGATCTTAGTTCCCCTACCAGGGATCATATCCACATCCCCTGCATTGGAGGCATGGAGTCTTAACCACTGGACCTCCAGGGAAGTCCCCCCAAGCTCTTTTAAGATCACAGATGCAAAAGACTTAAATAGATCTTAGCAGATCAAATACAGCAGTATACTTAAAGAATAATATATCATAACCAAGCTTTTCTAACATATAAGGATGGCTCAGCATTAAAGTTTATCAATATGTATTAACAGATGCAAGGATAAATTTCATTCATTCATTTAGCAGATACATATGGGCCCAGGGTTGACAAAAATGACAAAATTCCAGCCCTCAATGAACTTACATTCAAGTGAGAGACACAGACAGAAAACAAAGAAACAAATACATAATATGACATCTAGTAGTGACTGGTAAAACTGAGAAAATAAAGCTCCAGTGAAGTGATAGATATCAGCAGTTTCACATGGTTTCACCTAATATATATGTGGGAATTTAATATTTGACAAAAGTAGAAATTCTTATCTGGAGGAACAGATAAATGATACTGGGGCAATTAGCTAAACTTTCAGAAAAAATAAACGTAGGTATTTATATTTCACCTTTTATAAAACTACATTTCAGATAAATTAATGACCTAAACCAGAGAAACACACAAGACCATAATAGCATTAGAAAAAATATTGGAGAATATGCTTATCACCTTAAGGTACAGGAGGCCTTCTGAAATGAAAGCTAGAGCATTGGAGACAGACTGACACATTTCTTTCTGTATCATGTGGAAGGAGAGCAGAAGTGGTGTGTGCAACTGGCAGGAAGTGTCATTAAAGGGCTGGGGGCCTCTGCTCGCCCTCTTCCCTGTCTTCCTTCTTGCTGGGTGGAATGCATAAATGGTGCCTGGAGCTGGAATAACTGTCTTGAATCAACTTGGGAATGAAGACCTTGCAAGGTGGACCAACAGGATAATGAAGTCTGAATCTCTGACAGGATGGAGGCCAATCCAGCCCTGAACCAACTATCACTGAACTCTTATGTGAGCAAGAAATAAAGCCCTTTCTTGTTTGGGTTGTTGTTATGTTGTGCACTATCACTTTGCACCTGAATCTAATCCTAACTGATACACCTTCTCAGCCCTAGGTGAAAGATCATGATTGTTTGTGTAAGCCACTGGTTCTCAACTCTGGTTAACTTTTACAGTCATCCAGGGAGCTTTTAAAGAACACCAGTATCTCACCCCAGACCAATTACATCAACACCTCTGGTGGTAGGGTCCAGACATGGGTATTCTTAAAAAGCTCCCCTATGAGTCTAATATGCAGTCAGACTATGAAGAATTAGTTTAAGCCAATAAGGACAAACTTCTTCCCCTCCTTCCCAGTCTCCCTTGTAGTAGGAGAGGTCATGGACCTAGTTCTGGCCTGTGCTACCTAAGTGGAAATCCGCTGAGATTTTTTCTGGGATACTGTTTACATTTCTGATAAAAAGGAGCATATGTGGCTGTGACTGTTCTTTCTCCCCCTTTCTAGCTTTTTTTTTTTTTTTTTGCGGTACGCGGGCCTCTCACTGTTGTGGCCTCTCCCGTTGCGGAGCACAGGCTCCGGACGCGCAGGCTCAGTGGCCATGGCTCACGGGCCCAGCCGCTCCGCGGCATGTGGGATCTTCCCGGACCGGGGCACGAACCCATGTCCCTTGCATCGGCAGGTGGACTCTCAACCACTGCACCACCAGGGAAGCCCCCCTTTCTAGCTTTGAATCCAGAAGTGTTGTCCAGAGCCACAGCAACCATATATGGTGAGTATGAGGCACCAAGGATGAGGATACTAGACAATACACTAAGGCTGGCAGAGTGAAAATTTCGAGAGCCTGGATCTCAGGGTGCATCACCACACAACTAAACCAATCCCAGTAACTCCTTACCTTCAGAAAAGAAGTGAAAAAACCCAACAACCCTTATTTGTTTAATGGGTTTTCTGTTTATTGCAGCAGATCACATTCATAACAGAAACATGTACAGGTGTTTTGGATGCACTTTTGTAACATTTATCATGTGTACAAAAAAAATTGTACACGAATGTACACAGCAACATCGCTGGTAATAGCCCAGACTAGAAATCACCTAAGAATCCATTGATGTGAGAAAACCTCAATCAATTTAGTAAATTCACATTATATAATACTATGTAGCAAAGTAAAACAATAAGTCTGCTCATTTTCTAAAACATGGTATCTTAGATCTCTAAGACATGGTGCTGAGGGAAAAACGTAAATTATAAGACAGTAAGTATATAGAGTATGAAACCATTTATTCTGAAGCACACACCCATACACTAAAAACAATACTATATATTACTCCGTGCGTGTAAGGGGGTGTGCTTGCATATGGAAAACGTTTCGGGGGAGACAGCTAGCTGCCTATAGGGACAGGGCAAAAGGATTGGGGCTGTGGCTGGGGTGGTAAGAAACTTTGGCCTTATTTATAATTTATAAATTTTAAAAAAAGGAATGTAATCATTTATCTACTGTCCAATTAAAAATACTCAAGCAAAATTTTATATTAAAATTAACAAGAGGGGCTTCCCTGGTGGCTCAGTGGTTGAGAATCTGCCTGCTAATGCAGGGGACACGGGTTCGAGCCCTGGTCTGGGAGGATCCCACATGCCACGGAGCAACTAGGCCCGTGAGCCACAACTACTGAGCCTGTGCGTCTGGAGCCTGTGCTCTGCAACAAGAGAGGCCGCGATAGTGAAAGGCCTGCGCACCGCGATGAAGAGCGGCCCCCGCTTGCCACAACTAGAGAAAGCCCTCGCACAGAAACGAAGACCCAACACAGCAAAAATAAATAAATAAACTCCTATCCCCAACATCTTCTTAAAAAAAAAAAAAAAGGTAATAGTCTAAAATTAACAAGAAAAAAGAAGTTCTACTTTTTGGGGGCTCTTCCCACTGAAATCACCTTTCTCATTCTCTGCCATCTCTGACCTCTTGGTCTCTCCTGTTCATCAAGAGCAGGCCCCAGCTCCTGGATCCTAGCCTTTCTCCTGCCTCTGCCATGACACTATCCTAGGTGACTCCCACGGGGACACAGATGACCCAATGTAGGTCTGAGTCCTCTCTGCAGAGGTCTCCTTGAGCTCTCTTTGGGATCCACTCTCATAGTCCCATCTGGGACTCCTCTATCACTGGCATCTGCTCCATTTCCAAAACGGCTGGTGAAGACACCCTCCTTTCCTTCCATCTTACTTGCTCAGTGACTCCCACGAGCACTATTCTGACTATTTTGGGATCTTTGATCCTTTTCTCACCTTTCTATCCATTAGATCACTGTCTTCACTTCCCTCCCGATCCCATTTTGCCAACACCCTCAACTCTCTTGTACCTCTCTCTGGCAAAATACATCTTTAGATGAACCCAAGTGTTGGCTTTCTCCATGAAATCACACATAATCATATCATGGTAAATTCATGGTCACCATTCCAACGGTGTCCTTAGTATTGCTCATTAATCCCTCTCCATTTCTCTCAGCTCTAGAACTTGAACCAATCTTACTCACTACTCCTTACTGTACCTCATCTCCTCAAACATGCCTGCTCTCCTCACTGGGTCCCAGTGCACCATGGCCATTCTCACCTTCACAGAATAGTAGCTGCCTTCTCCAGTTCTTTTTTGCCAGCTGGTGCATCCAGTCCAACTGCTTCTGGTGTTAAGTCATTAACTGCTCATAGCTACCCCCTTCTCTGGGAGGGTTGTCCATGGTCAATGGAGCCTCCAAGAGCCAGAGATGCCTGGAAGATTAGCCCATGCAGGGCTGAAGCAGAGTTACTAAGCCTTGCCTCAAATTGGGACAACCCTGAGACATCATTCCTGCTCCAGGGCTCCCCAGAACAAGCTGAGGTAGACTCCAGCTGAGGCTACATCTTGCTGAGCTCCATCCCCTGCCCTCTTCTTAGGAAAGGATTCTAAATGCACAAACCAAAACAAATAGGATTACAAATAAAACTCATTACACTGATAATAATAATGCAACCTTGTAATACAGTGCTATTTGTGCTGCTTTATTAGTGCATTAAATAACAAAATCTAGCATTAGGTCAAATAATGTCAAAGTAGAGATCAGAGTAAAGGATATTTCAGGATATCTGCCACAACTGAAATGCGGTATGAATTATAATTTCTATTAGTGACAAAGTCAAGGGTACTAAAGGTAGCACTACAATTTCACTCTACATTCATAATGATAGGAAATACTAAATTTCAGTTAGAGTTTAGTGAGAATAAAGATGTGATTTTTTTTGATTTTCCCCTTCCAAGTTCATGGTACTGGTTTCTATTCATGGACACCTGGAGCTCTGGTTAGGACCCCATTCTGGACAATTTATAGGCCTAGGAAACTGACATTCAATTCATCCAGCCTCATACTGAACACTCATATATGCTTCATAACAGTTAGAAGGGACAAGATGGTTTAACCTACCTCACCTGCCCAAGAGTCTGGTTAAGGAACTTTTCAAGGGTCCTGACTGAACTTCCCTATTCTCAGGTAGTATCAGCGAGAGATGCCTTAATAGGGACTCGAAGTCCAGGAGAACTCACCAAACTCACCAGAAGAACACAATGGCCTTAGACAGTGATGGTCACATTTCCTTGGCCTGAATCAACTGGCATCCTTCATCAATTCCTTTCACCCTTTTGACAACCACATGGTGTTATACCAATTAGCAGATGTTGTTTGTCAGGCTGGGCTCAGATCTGTGCAGAATTTAGGGATGGAAATAATGTTGTAGTTGCCCTCAAGAAAATTAATATTTTCTGGGATGAAAAATAGATTATCAGAAATTAGACCAAGATGGCACTCTCTTCTTTCCCACCCTAAATTTCCTAAAGTAACAGAAAATATAGTTTTTAAAGTGTAAATCTCCCACTTTTTCTCCATTAGAAAGAGTAACATTTGGGGCTTCCCTGGTGGCGCAGTGGTTGAGAGTCCACTTGCCAATGCAGGGGACACGGGTTCGTGCCCCGGTTCGGGAAGATCCCACATGCCGCGGAGTGGCTGGGCCTGTGAGCCATGGCCACTGAGCCTGCGCGTCCGGAGCCTGTGCTCTGCAACGGGAGAGGCTGCAACAGTAAGAGGCCCGCGTACCACACACACACAAAAAAGAAAGAGTAACATTTGGAAGAGAAAAATGGTGGTGGATGGCAATAGCAGTGTGGAACCGGGAACTAGGGAGTCTAAGGAGGCAAGATGGTGTGAATGTTTTCTGGTTTTGATTCTGGAGATGGAGGAGTATGTCATATTAATATTATACATTGATAAATTATTCAATTAGCTACAATATTAACAGCTTTTTCAGGTGTTCAAGCACTTTTCATGTGTTCAGGTTTCTTACGCATTTATTATCTAATTTAAATCTTTTCACCCAACAGTAGAGAATGTCCTTCCTAAAGGAATGCAGAAAAGAGACACAAAGCTTGTGCTTGATCCCCAGGATTAGAACCACTGCATTCTTTCCCTTGGGCTGGGAGAATGCTCTGCACCTTTTTGGATGGATTAGGTATACAAATCACCTAGTTAGTGGTTCGTAAATCTGTGTGTATCACCTGGGGGAGCCTGTTAGACATGTATTTTCTGGGGCCCCAATTCTGAGATTTGGATTCAGCAAGTCTGGGGTGACACTCGTAAGTCTGCACTTTTAACAAGTGCCCCTGGTCCACTTGTCATCTGTTTTAGCCATGTCGTTTGTAAACAGCATGTGACTGGAAATTTAAAAATAGGTCTTAAATTCCCTTTTAGTCACACTTACAAGCTTGTAATTTCTGTCTCCAATTACGATCCTGCTCAGAGGAGTTCAGGCCTAGGATACACTATTAGGGAAACAACTGTCAGAGCAAAGAACAAGCCCACCTAGGAAAAAACAACAAGGAAACTTGATTAATACAGAGTAACCGGGCAGGCTAGGAGACTGAAGAAGCCAGACACACACACCTTCTCCCATGGATTGTGTGGCGTTCATTAATGCCTTTAGTGTCGGACATACGATTGTTCAGTGAGAATTGATTAAAAGAATAACAAATACGTGGACACATAAACATTAAGAAAAGACAGATTCTCCAGTATTGTTTTTCAACTTGTTATTAAACTTGTTTGATAAAATGAAACCTCATATTCGCCTTTAATGTTATTTTGAAGTTTCAACATAAATACGGTGTCTGAAAATAAAGCAATAGACAAGGCGGCGCTGTGCAGCATCACGGTCCAAGGGAAGTGGTGAGTAGAAATGGATGAAGGCGGAGGAAGAAGAAGCGGAGGAAGAAGAACGGGTGGGAGGTTTCGGCTGGAGAAAATGAGCTTACCTCCCAGCATCAGTCCCGGACCGGAAATAGGGGCGCCGGGCCGCGCCGGCTTCCGGCGTCATTTAGCCGCGACTTCCTGTGGAGAGCATGGCGGCCCTTGGAGGTGTCCGCTGGGTGACCCGAGTGAGGCCCGGGGCATGCTGGGGTAGGCGGGAGGGCGGCGGGTTTGTACCGGGCTCACCGAAGTATTCGGGGCGCGAGGCTCCCAGATCCGACCTCAAAGGTTTATGTGACTGTCGTAGACGCTGGTCGCCGCCCCGAATCCCGGGGCATGGAGGAGCCTGGGTACCTCGGCCGTAGCGCAAGCCGCCTCGCGGAGCCAGGTAAGTGCAAGTCCGGCTCCGGTCTGGCCCACGCCCCGACCCCTCCTCTCCTGGCCTACCCCAAGACTCCTGCCCCAGCCCCAGCTCTAGCTCTGCTGACCCCGCTCGCAGGGCGAAGACATGAGGGTGGAGGGCGCCTTTCCCGTGACTATGCTACCGGGAGACGGCGTGGGGCCTGAGCTGATGCACGCTGTCAAGGAGGTGTTCAAGGTGAGTGGCCTGGGGGAGTCAGCCAGCAGGGGCGATGGCCTGGGTTGGAAAGGACTTACTCGATTCTGACCCTGCGATTTTTGACACCTGCCCCTGAAGGCTGCCTCTGTCCCAGTGGAGTTCCAGGAGCATCACCTGAGCGAGGTGCAGAATATGGCATCTGAGGAGAAGCTGGAGCAGGTGCTGAGTTCCATGAAGGAGAACAAGGTGGCCATCATTGGTATGCGTGCCTCCTTGCTACCCCACCCATGTTAGTTAAAATCAAACGAATAAATGTTCATTAATCTTACCTCAGCACACACATAATACATTAATTCTCCCAACCTCCCATCACTGGATTGGTGGCCATCAGTGGGAACCCAGTTGGAAACCCAGGAATTGAGAGATCGTCTGCCTGTCATGCTGTCTATGCAGGAAGGCTCCATGAGTTTGTAGTCTGTCATGGGGCTACATTATGGGTCACCAAGTCTTGTTAACTGTGTTTCTAGAATGCCATTTCTAGCTGCTGCTTTTCTTTTGTCTTCCCTTCTGCTTTCCTACTGTAATCACCTCATTAGATTTTTTGGCTTTCCGTTCTGTCCCTATAGTCCATCCTCTACAGCTCTTTTCTTGGAAAAACCAGCGTGACTCTCAGGCCCAGCCTTAGTGTAGGAGGGTAAGCTGTTTATGAGCTGACCCTCAGCTTTTCTGCCTTTGTTTCTACAACACTTGTTGTGTGCTTTGGTCACACCAGACTATATTAGTTTCCAAATACATGTACTGTCTTGACTTTTGCTGTTTCTTCTGCCACAGTGTTCTCCTTTTGGTGCCACCTGTCAGAATGTTCCTCACTCACTGTATTAGTTTCCTAGGGCTGCCATAACAAATTACCACAAACCTGGTGCCTTAAAATAACAGAAATGTATTCCTTCCCAGTTCTGGAGGCCAGAATCCTGAAATTAAGGTGTAGGCAGAGCTCCTTCTGAAGACTTGGGTAGAATCCTTCCTTGCCTCTTCCAGCTGTTGGTGGCTCCTGGCAGCTGCTGGCATTCCTTGGTGTTTCTTGGCTTCTGGATACATCAGTTCAGTCTCTGTCTCTGTCTTGATATGGTTTTCTCTACTCTGTGTCTGTGTATCTGTTTCTTTTTCTTTTCTTGTATAAGGATTTGTCATGGGGTTTAGGACCTACTTGGATCCAGTGTGATTCCATCTCAAGATCCTTAACTTATTATATCTGCAGACGCTGTTTTCCCAAATAAGGTCACATTTACAGGTTCTGGGGGTTAGGACATGGGCATATCATTTGGGTGGTTCACTATTCAACCTAGTACACTCACTCAACCTAAGGTCTGGCTGAAGTGCCAGCTGTTCTATGATACTTCCTGATGTTACCAGAGGGAATTTCTTCTCTGTGCTCCTGTGCGTGTTGGTAATACCTCTCCCATGGTATTTATCATTTCTTTCATATTAACTGTCTTCCTCCAATGCATTGTTTGCCCCTTGAGGACAGGAATTTGTGTTGTGTTTTTTGGTTGATATCCCTAGTGCCTGACACATGATATTCAATAAGTGCTGGTTGAAAAGATGTCAAATACATAGACATAGAAACATCAAGAAAGGTCATGGATCCCCTAGATTGTTTCTCAACCTATTAAACCCAGGCTCCTTTTTTTTTTTGGAATTTATTTATTTATTTATTTATTTTGGCTGCACTGGTGCAGCACACGGGATCTTTAGGTGCAGCACACGGGATCTTTAGTTGTGGCATGCATGTGGGATCTAGTTCCCCGACCAGGGATCGAACCTGGGCCCCCTGCATTGGGAGTGCAGAGTCTTACCCACTGGACCACCAGGGAAGTCCCGAAACCCAGGCTCTTTGATAACATGAGAAAATTCTTTTCTGTCCTTTTAGGTCATTTTGAAGTTTCAACATAAATTAAATTTGGTGACTAGAAATGAAACAGTGGGCAAAATGTTTCTGGTTTTAACTACATTATTTTCCTTTGCCCTGTGCCTCCAGAGGCATTTAATGTCACTCATTTGGGAGTGGGAGATGGGAGTCCGGGGGGGATCACTGAGGGGATTGGACACCAATGTGGGTTCCCTTGGGCTTGGCCTGTGCCTAACCACCCCCCCTCCCACCTCAACTTTGTTTATGCAGGAAAGATCCACACCCCGATGGAGTATAAGGGGGAACTAGCCTCCTACGATATGCGACTGAGGTAGGTGGTGGGAGGTCATGGGTGAGTGGGGTACTGGGGCACCAGGCACAGTGCTCATGGCTCTGCCCCATCCCCAGGCGTAAGTTGGACTTGTTTGCCAACGTAGTCCATGTGAAGTCACTTCCTGGGTACAAGACCCGACACAACAATCTAGATTTGGTGATTATTCGAGAGCAGACAGAAGGGGAGTACAGCTCTCTGGAACACGAGGTGAGGCCCTAGAAATCGCAGAGGGCAGGGGTGAAGGGGGGAGAGAGGCACAGCTCCTTCCCTTTTTTCTAGTGTCACCCAGCTGCTTCTCTCTTACGCAGAGTGCGAGGGGCGTGATTGAGTGCCTGAAGATTGTCACTCGAACCAAATCTCAGCGGATCGCAAAGTTCGCCTTTGACTATGCCACTAAGAAGGGGCGGGGCAAGGTCACAGCTGTCCACAAGGCCAATATCATGTGAGGGACGTGGCTTTGCATGGGGTAGGTTCATGGGAAGGTAGCTCCCTGCACTCTATCGGCTGAATGTTCCCTTTGGTCCATGGACAGGAAACTGGGGGATGGGTTGTTCCTGCAGTGCTGTGAGGAAGTTGCTGAACTGTACCCCAAGATCAAGTTTGAGACAATGATCATAGACAACTGCTGCATGCAGGTGAGGCCCTTCCGGTGTCTCCATTCTCAATGCTGAGCAAGGCAGGGAATAGGATTTACGTCTCCTCCATGCCCACATTTTGCCCCCAGCTGGTGCAGAATCCTTACCAGTTTGATGTGCTGGTGATGCCCAACCTCTATGGGAACATTATTGACAATCTGGCTGCTGGCCTGGTTGGGGGAGCTGGTGTGGTCCCTGGTGAGAGCTACAGTGCAGAGTATGCAGTCTTTGAGACGGTGAGTGAAGTCACCACCTCCCTCAGCCCTCTCTGTGCCCTTCTTCTGACCTCAGGTCCCCTTGATAGCTCTCCCCCAGTGCATCCCCCTCCTAAGTGACCCTGGCCTGCTTCTGTCCTCCCAACCCTTACATCTTCTCGGTGTTCCTGGCTTGACCTTTCATTCTAATGCCCTTCCCTGACCTCAGCTTCTGCAGAATGTCTGCCCCCAGTGACTCTGGCCTGCTCCTCTTTCCACAGGGTGCCCGGCATCCATTTGCCCAGGCGGTGGGCAGGAATATAGCCAACCCCACAGCCATGCTGTTGTCAGCTTCCAACATGCTGCGGCATCTCAAGTAGGTCACTGTCAGCCCGGGGAGGCAGCTGGCTGTTGTTCGGGGAGCACAGGTGGGGAAATCAGGGGGATGATGTGGGGAGAATCTCAGTTTCTTTCTGTCCACATTGACAGTCTCGAGCATCATTCCAACACGATTGCAGATGCGGTGAAGAAGGTGATCAAAGTCGGCAAGGTGAGTTTAGAAAGGCTGTGGGGTTTAGGGTCTCGGCAGGACTTTCTGGGGAACCTGAGTTGGGGCCTCCTTTCCCTCCAGGTCCCAAGAGCCTCTGCTCTCTGCTTTTCCCCCAGTCCTGTCAGGGCTGTTCATTTCCCTTCTCTTGGCTGTTTCATCCTCTTGATCTCTCCTTTGCTTCCTAGTTCCCATCTGCTATTCCCTCTTTCCTGCTCCATCCATTGGCACTTTAATTGGCCATCTTAATGCAGAACTTGCAGCTTCCTATCGAAGGGGAGATGGAGGAGCAGAGGGAGATAGCTGGCAGGATGAGGCACCAGTGCCACTTCCTCCACACCTGGAAGCCCATCATCTGCCATTCCCCTGCCAGTCATCTGTGCTTCCACCTGGTCTTCTCTATTTCCCCCGAGGCATCCTTCTCCTGTCTCCAATCTGCATTTCCCTTCTCACTCATGCTCAGCTTCCCACCCTCGCCCAGGCCACAGCAGAACTCGGAACAGTGGCTCTGGCCCTCAAAAGACAGGAATGGATGGGTCCATGCTCTTCCAAACCTGGCCACCTCCTTGCATCTCTGCTGCATTGTCTTCTTTTTCTGGCCTTGTCACCCTCTTTGGATTCCATTTCCATCATACTTCCCTGCCTTCATGGGCTCTCTTTTCTTCCCCACGGCTGTTGCCGGTGGTGGCTGTAGGTGCGGACTCGAGACATGGGCGGCTACAGCACCACAACCGACTTCATCAAGTCTGTCATCGGCCACCTGCACCCCTATGGGGGCTAGAGCCCTTTATTCCCTCCAGCCTCACAAGGACCGTACACCTCCCTTCAGTACAGTGGACCAGAGAAGTGCCCTAAACCTGTAGACCATTATCACCTTCTGGGCAGAGCCTAGGTTGTCTGGGGCTGGCTTCCTTAGGGAACTTAGGTGGTGGGGGGTTAGGGATGGGGCCCAGGCCACAGAGGTGATGACAGTTCTCCCCCACAGGTTCGAACTTCTCACATGGGTGGTTATGCCATCTGCCAAGACTTCACTGAGGCGGTCATTGGTGCCCTGTCCAACCCATAGGTCCCACCATGTAAGGTGTCCAATAAAACATATGACATGATACGACTCGTGAATTTGTTTTTATTTTTATTGGGCTATAGGGGATGGGCTGGGAAATATCTCTGTAAGTTATGCCCTACTAGGGAAATGTCCATTCTAATTTTCCTGGGATAGCTTTCGGAGCTTTTTCTTTTTCTTGGAGCTGCTGTTCTTGCTGGCAGCAGCCTCTTCAGGTCCACTGCTAAGAGGCTCCTCCTTGGAAGAGAATTTCCTCTTTTTCTTGGGGACCCTCTTGTTTCCTGACTCTTCAGGGTCACTATCTGGTTCCTCTTTGGGGAATGATTTCTTCCTCTTGGTAAGACTTCCACTGCCAGCTGTCTCTTCAAGATCACTAACCAGCTCCTCCTTGGGAAAAGATTTCTTTTTTTTGGGTTTGGAGGAGACAGATGGGTCTTCCATTCCATTCTCCTGAGGAGCCTCCTGGGGCTTTTGCTTTTTCTTCTTTTTGGGTCTTTCACTTGTCTCCTGATGGCAGAAAGGGAAAAATGGGCATGAAAGAGTGTCATCCATTGTATGAACACGTGCACACACCCCGTTAGAATTCCAGCTGTTAAGTACCCAGGGCAGAAAGACTGGTGGATAGAAATGGTGTTAAAATTGTCCAGTGTTTCTGGGATGATTTTTAAATTGTATGGCTCTAACTCTGGAAATGCATGTCAAAGGTGACACCCCCCCCCCCGCCCCCCGGCCAATCACTTAGAAGGTAGGGAGAATACACAATTATCTAAGCCCAGTAAGACCACCACCACCCACGACCCGGCCAATCACTTAAAATGTAGGGAGAATACACAATTATCTAAGCCCAATAAGTAATTTACAGAAAGCCCTACCATGCTGGTTGCAAAAGAATCATGACACCAAGTTCCAGAGTGGACCCTGAAACATTGGCGGACTGGGCACAACGACAATCCCAGGGAGAATGATTCTAACATAGCACACTGGAGCCCTCCCTGCCCTCAACCCCCAGTATGAAATGCTACCATTTCTAGATATGTCTGGGAACAAGCAGAGCAGGAATTTACACTACCCACAGTTGAGGACTCCTGGGAAGCAGCCAAGGACAGAACACACTAGCCCAGTGAACAGGTGTTGCTACAAACCAGCGCTCTGGGCTCTTGAGCGAGTTCTCTCAGCACCTATCTCCTTCCTATAGAATCAAGAGGTAGTTTTAGAGGTTTCAGATCCTTATTTCAGTCCAAAAGCCTGTATTCCAGACCTTGACTTGAGGTGGCATATCCTCTGTTCTGCTGTTTTCTGTCCTATGGCTTAAGATCTTCACCCAGGGGTAAGGGCTGTCTACTACTGACCTCACATTCCTCCAGGGTACTACTGCTGTTTTCTGAAGACGCCAGGGCAATCGCAGCCAGCCTTTTCTTTTCCTTCTTCAAGCGTTTCTTCTCCTGTTTCTCCAGCTTTCTAGTAATCTCAGCAGCCGCTTCCTCTGCCTGGCCAAAGAAAAGTGCTGAGAAGGCTTGAAGACCTCTGGTTCCCCAGGTCTCTCTCTTGGCTTTATTGGATCAGGCTCATTAAATCAGTTTTATGCCTCCACTCTACATGGTCAGGCTAAGACAGTTCATCAACTCCAACAGCCAGCTCTGGTTCTCCCCACCTGACCTGACCCAAACTGACCTGAACCATTGCCTCCTTCATGACATCCAGATTCTTTCGTGGAATCTCTCCAGTCTCATAGAAGGACAGCCGCTCCTCAACTTGTTCTCGAAGCTTCTCCCCAAATACACTGGTTGGTACCTCTGGATATGCATGTAAGTAAACATAGCACGTCAGTCTCTAAAGGGACAAACTACTCACCACCCCCAGTATTCCCTCTACCCTCAGCTTCACTCAGACCCAAAGTTATCAACACTCACTAGGTGAACTGCTGTTGACGAAAAATACTGCCATCATTGTAGAAGCTGCTAGGGTAGTCAGCCTCCCTCCCTCCCAACTGCCAACTTCCCCACCCATACCAGAGAAGCAATCGATTCGTGAGGCAATACTGCATTTGTTTGCCAGGTATCGGGAGATGCGGCCTTTGTTCTTGGCAGCTGCTCGGCCAATGAAGGTAGAGTGGAAAATGAGTCCATATTTTGGGGTGTTACCCCTTGTCTTCAGGGCTCTGGGAGAAGAATATTCAGTGGAGAGTTTTAAGATCAGAAATTTCAACCGCGTTAGCTAAGGCAGCGCCTCCCTTCCCCTCTTCCCTGTTTCCAGGTAAGCCTCAGGCTGGGATGGGTCTCTACCCCACCTCATGCCAAGCCACCACTCCCAGAGGCAGAGGGAAGGCATCCAATGTCGCTGACCTGGAAAGTTGGTCCCTGTGCTGGGCCCAGGGAATCACTCAGACACCAGGACTGGCCATCACCCCCATAGCAGAGGCCTGTACAGGTCAGGGAGCCCTGGGCAACCATCACCGTGATCCCCAAACAAGCAGTGGGCACCAGAAGTGGCACCTGAGTGTGGGCAGGTGCCCTCACTGGTACCTGAACAGGGCCTTTTCAGCCCCAAGGATCTGCACTGTGGATGCTGGATACTTGGCCAGATTGGTGAGACTGCCAGCGTGAGCAATGAGACGTGCACCTACCTGGAGAAGGATTCAAGGAATTAGAGAAGCTGGGATTGCCAACCTACCAACTGCATAATCCTGCTTCACCTCCTCCCCATCAAGTACAACTGAGGAAGATATGATGGGTCAGGACATACAGCAATACAAATATACATGGTAATTCCTTAATCCCCCATTTTTTGGTTCCCATGACGCACCGCTTCCCCAATTAGGGCGGATAGGCTGGGGGCTACTTGGCTCATCTTGGATCGCAGGTAAGTGTGTAGGCTTTGGCGGTACTCTGACAAAGACACCACACGACTGGAGAAGCTCTCGATGTTTATCAAGTCAATGGCTGATATGTCCATGCCTAAGGGACATCAAGTATGAATGCAGGAGCCCAGTATTCAGAGCCCTGTACCTTATTTTGGCTGCCAGGCTCTATACTGACCCATGGAGGACCGCGAGGCATCCAGAATAGCCTTAGCCTTGGCTGCATCCATTGTCAGCTCCTCCAGCTTCTCCAACTTTTCTTCATTCAGCTCCCTTCGGTTTCCAATGAACTGAGCAAGGCGGCAGTATGTAGCATTGTCATTGATGATCTTTACCAGCTCAGGAAAGTGATATCCATACCACTCCCTGCAAAGAGCCACAATCACTCCATGGCCCAGCTGCCATGTCTCAAAGCTATAGCCTCAGCCCTCTCCAGATCTACTCTTTGCCTGGAGGAAACTGGAACAAATCAGATCCAAAACCTCAACTCCATGTCCCCCCATTCACAATACAGACCAGGCAAAGGGCCTGGGCTGAGGTGTATATGAGGTGCGTTTACTCTGCCTCCTCTTTCTATACAGTCAGTGTAAGAACACAGCCTGTGGTAAGCACCAGGAGGCCCAGCTCCACCCCACGCGGTTCTACCCACAGGAGCCAGTCCTGATTTCAAGATTCAAAATTAGCTAAACCACAGACCCAAGACCTTGTTTCTAAGGGGTCACCCCTGCACTTTACCTGACACGCATGGAGAAGGTATTGATGTCCTTATCCAGCTGGTCCAGGAGGCTAATGGACTGGATAATCATATTGTCCACTCGGTTCACATTAAACTTAACTTTGGCACGAGAATAGCTGTGTCCCAGCCCCAGTTGGGCTTTACAAGCAGACAGATCAGTCAGACCCTTCACCAGGTTGTGGAAGTGCAGACGGACTCCTGGAGGAGGGCAACACTGTGAGCAAGGAAGGGCTGAGCTAGCTCCTGCACCCACGGGCACCAGCCAAGCAGGAGGGCTTCCAAAAAGCAACCTTAAGCCTAATGAGTTTCTAGACACCCCCACCCAGAATTCAAAAATGTCAATAGATGGTCTCACCTCGAAGGATCTCGGCTATGACACCTCCAGTCTGGCAGTTGTACCCTAACTCCTCTTGTATAGCAGCACCTATCTTGGGGTCCCCAACCCCCAGGAGCACTTTCTTCTTTTTGGATGGTAGGTGAGTCTCCAAGAGCAGGCGGAGGTCCTCATGAACAACACCTCAGGGCAAAGAACAGAGATCCCACTAACATGCTGAAGGATGCTTAAATTATAAAAAGGAATCCTGTCCCCTCAACTGATCACTGACAGACTGATCTTACGTTGGTCTTGCAGAGCATGCTAGGATGGTGTGCCTAGAGCCCTCCCCTTCAGGCTTTGCTCAGAGACATGGAGACATCAGTGATTATACTCAGGGGATTGACAGACTCAGGTCATCACTGCAAAGCCTGCATCAACCATGGGAGGAACACGACTCGGGCCCAATAACGTAAGTATAAAATACATTACTGACAGCTTAAAAAACACCCTGGAGCACAACAGGAGCATTTAGTACTGGATTTACCTTCTGGGACCAAACCTCTTTCTCTTGGCTTTTGGTATCAAAATCAATTGAACAAAGTAGCAGAAAACCACATTTGATTGGGTCTAGTATTATACCAGTCCCCCCACCCCAGCCAGATTTCATTTAGGAATCATTTATCACTACAGTGCCCACAAGAAATAAGGCCTACATCCTAGAGTGTGCAATTTAAAAGGTTAACAGTAGCAGGCTTATCTCCCTAAAATATTTAGTGGCAAACTCACCTTCAGACACAGCGTTGGCATTTTCCAAGGCAACCTGGGACGAGGAAAAGGGACAAAATGCCACGAGACGAACGATGTTGTGGAACTTGCCCAGGTTCAGCACGCACTCCTCCACCTGGGGGAGAGAAAGACGATGAGTAGTTTCCTTCCCTCCCTCTTGCCTCTAGGGCGCAGTAAAGCAGCTGCAGGTCTGGACCAACCGAACACTTTAAAAATGAACGGATCACGGGCCCTAAATCCCGGTTCCGCTTCATCGGTACGGGGTGGAGTCCGGGAGATTTACTTTCTTATATTTTTGCATTTTTCATATAGTTTTATTTGCTCTTTACGCAAATATGAAAATCTGCATTTTGTAGAGAGTGCACACAAATTCGAATGCGGGAGACTTAAATGCTTCTAACACGATTCTAATCACGAATGCAGGTAGGCACCCCCTGTTCTTGAGCTGTAGCGCACAGCGCACCCCCCAACGCGCGGCCGGCCACGTGGGAGCGCGCGGTGCATGCTGGGGCCCGCGCTGCCCGAGGGGCTGCGGCGCGGCCGGGAGAGCCCACCGCGTCCACTCACCTGCGGTAGCAGCAGGCTTATCTCCTCTACTTCCTTCAGCGCCAGCAGCGCGTAGCCAACCGCATGCTCGAAGAGCACGTGCAGCAGCACCTGGAAAAGGAGCCGGGGCGCGAGCGTCAGCGCGGCCCCCGCGTTCGCCTGGCTTCGCTCCCCGGGCAGGCCCGGGCCCCGGCCAGAACCCAGGCCCAAACCATGGCCTCCGCCTCGCCGGCAACCCGCAACCACTCCTCACCATGGCGCTCGCTCCTGGCCCAGCTCGCACTGCGGCGAGCGGGTTCTGGAGCGCAGAACCAGGCTCCGGAGGCCGCGCCCCCGCGTCGTCGGCCAATCAGAGGCCGGGGACTGTACCTTTCCGCGCCTTCGGAGGGGGTTCGCCGGAGTGGTACGGCCCGCAGGGCTGGGGCGCGAGTGCGCTTTTTCCGGCCTCGGCTGAGGCTTGGTTGCTGGGGACGCGCGGGGCCGAGGGGGCAAAACGGTTTGGAATGGCTCTTTTCCGGATAACTGTCCAATCCCTCATGTTTTCATCCTGTAAATTACGGGCAGCAGAGCTCTGTGGAATCCGGGCTGGAGGCCCCCGCGCGGGCCGCGGCGATCCTTCCGGGCAGAAACTATTGCGGAGCCCACTGTCCTCAGCGCCGGGGATCTCTGGACCCAGGCGACCTCATGACCCCTTTCGGCCCCGCCGGGCACTGGGGACGACCCTGTTTGGAGCCCCGGGTCCGCGCGCCCTCCCGTCCTTACCGGGACGGAAGCGGGGCCTGGGGTGCGCTGGCGCAGACCCTGAGGCATCGTGATTCCTAGTGGCTGGCTTCGTGCTTTTAAATTGTTTTTTATTTCTTCTTAAAAATAAGGGCGTCAGGCGCTGAAGTAAGAAAGAACGATGATCCCACCTCTTCCTAGGTCGGTTTCTCGTTCCCTGCTTCTGCAGAACCCTGCTCCTTTTGCGGGGCCACGTGTCGCTCGCCCTAGTGCACGGCCCTAAATTCTTAACACCCGGTTAGCTCCGAGTGAACTGGAGCTGCTTCCGTGTCCTCGGGGCAGCTTTTGGGCACTCGGGCGACTATTTTGAAATTACTTTTGCTTTAATAATTAATATTAGAGTTATAAATCCAAATCCTGGTTACCCCAAAGTGGTATATATGCTGGTAAATTTAAAAGTAAGTCATCTTACGGGGATTTTTTTATAACTTAAATTCCCACAGCTAACGTGCATTTATAATTTTAAGGTATTTTCTTAAGCAATGCAGTTATTTGACAAGATCCAATTACTGAGCTCACTCTTTTTTTGTAATTATTTATTTTGTCTATTTATTTTTGGCTGCATTGCGTCTGTGTTGCTGCGCACGGGCTTTCTCTAGTTGCAGAGAGCGGGGGCTACTCTTCGCGGTGCGTGGGCTTCTCATTGCGGTGGCTGCTCTTGTGGAGCATGGGCTCTGGCGTGCAGGCTTCAGTAGTTGTGGCACAAGGGCTCAGTAGTTGTGGCTCACGGGCTCTAGAGTGCAGGCTCAGTAGTTGTGGCGCATGGGCTTAGTTGCTCCGTGGCATGTGAGATCTTCCCAGGCCAGGGATCGAACCTGTGTCCCTTGCATTGGCAGGAGATTCTTAACCACGGCACCACCAGGGAAGTCCCTGAGCTCACTCTTAAAACCCAATAAACTTTACTTAATCTTAAATCTTAAAATCGCATAGTCTCAATATTGCTTGCAAATGTGCTTGAATTTTGTTACATGTATCCACTTACAGTCATGAGTCTGAATCAGTCACTCCATCTCACATTTTAAAATGGAATTGCAAAATTAATCTATTACATCAGAATATTAAATTCTCTTAAACATTATAATTACCAAATTAAATAGAAGTTTCCAAAATGTAATGGAAGGGCTTCCCTGGTGGCGCAGTGGTTAAGACTCAGCCTGCCAACGCAGGGGACACAGGTTTGAGCCCTGGTCGGGGAAGATCCCACATGCCATGGAGCAGCTTAGCCCCCGTGCGCCAGAACTACTGAGCCTGCGCTCTAGAGCCTGTGAGCCACAACTACTGAGCCCACATGCCATAACTACTGAAGCCCACGTACTTAGAGCCCATGCTCCAGAACAAGAGAAGCCACCACAGTGAGAAGCCCGCGCATTGCAACGAACAGTGGCCCCTGCTCGCTGCAACTAGAGAAAGCAGTTCGCAGCAATGAAGACCCAATGCAGCCAAAAATAAATAAATTTAAAAAAATGTAATGGAAAATGTTAATGCTATGACTGATTTACTTCGTACTTCTGTACTTAATCCTAAATATTCCTGGGGTTACAGGTGCTTATCTACTAAGGTAGGGGGTTTCAAAGGAGAAGTTGAAATGGGATTGCAGAATTAATTTAGACATTCTTGGCCAGCATGAAAAAAGTAGGATGAAAGAATATATGAAATAATAATACATCACATAGAGTAAGGAATATTGATTTATAAAACTTTTGTCTCAAACATACATATGTATACATGTAAATATACACATATACATGTATATACAAATATATATACCATATATATAAGTTATATAAATGCACACTTCTGTGGATTAAATACAGAAAGCCTGAGAGTCACTGAGCTGAAAGTTAACCAGAGTCATACTTTGACTTAGAGAGTCATACTTTGCTAACTTAGAGAGGTGGCTGAAGAAAAGTGCACTTCCACTAGTGAGGAAGAAAAGTGCACTTCCACTAGTGAGGCAGAAAAGCTTTTGATTAGATGGGGACATGGTATAAACAGTAAGAATATTTCTTTGGCTTCTTTACCTCCCTCTACTAAACTATCTTCCCTGGTACTTCATAATCCTGACCTCCATGGGCATCTCTGTAGCATGTGATGTCAAAGAACATATCTCCCTTGCCTTTGGGCTGTTTGTTAGGTTCACCAAATTTGGGGATGATTTTTAAGCAGCAGTGAATATGAATGAGTCAGCAAACCTGGGTTCAGATCCCAGCTCTGCTACTTACAAAGTGACCTTATGTTAATTGCCCAACCTTCCTGAGTTTTCATTTCTTTTGCAGAATGAAGATGGAGGATTCATTCATCCTGTCAACAAACATTTTACTGAACATAGGCCAGGTGTGACAGAGGTGTGGTAGCTAGTATGTGACACAGATGTGGTACCTGGCATGTAGTAGGAACGAATGTTAGTGGACTTTCATCTTGTTCTTTTGTCCCCCTTATCAATAAATAGTGATACATTTTTTTATCACAATATTTCATTTTACCTATTCTCAGTTGAGTCTCAGTTCTCCCATCACTTCCCATAAAATCTACTAAAACCCCATTTTTTATACACCCAGCTGCTCTGATTCATTTCTATCATGTTAGCCATTAACTTGCACATGTAGACAGAACACCTCTAAACATTTGTTTCACACAGGAAACAGTTTTGCATTTCATTTTTCAACTTCCAGTGGCAGTAGATGGACAGTTTACTGATTAAATGTTGTTGGAACCTGTAAAATATGTTCAGTGTGTAAACTTGCCAGTTACTGTTATCTCAGTTGTTTCAGGTTTAAACGGGGTTGCTAAGAATCCTTCAGATTTCCTCTCTTCTTCAGGTCTTTTCAAAATTGCACTAGGGGGCTTTCCTGGTGGCGCAGTGGTTGAGAGTCTGCCTGCCGATGCAGGGGACACGGGTTCGTGCCCCGGTCCGGGAAGATCCCACATGCCGCAGAGCAGCTGGGCCCGTAAGCCATGGCCACTGAGCCTGCGCGTCTGGAGCCTGTGCTCCGCAACGGGAGAGGCCACAACAGTGAGAGGCCCGCGTACGGCAAAAAAAAAAAAAAAAAAATTGCACTAGGGTTTATGGGAGCATTCTCATACCCTAGTTGCAGGGGAAAAGGGGGGCTCAGTTCTCTGTGCTCAGGATCTCTGTGTCTCAGTTCTCTGTGCTCAGGATCTGGTGCTGTGTCTTGGGACCCCATCAATCCCTGCTATAAAATGGCTGCTTTGGACTGGCCCCTGGACCTGTGTACTTTGTCCTCTGAGACACACTGATCTCAGCCAGGTGCTTGAAATCTCTGAGCTCTGGGTCTCCTTATGTCAGGCCTCTACTGGTTCCATGCCATGTGGCACCAGTGTATTTCCTCACTGAGGCAGGCGTGGTCTTTGGGATCATCTGCCTGCCACTCGTAGGCTGAGAGGACCAGGCTCATTACCAGAGGAACTTTTATCCTAACCTTTCCCTCATGAATGCTCTATAAGCTTTCCTGTGTTGCACTGACCATTGCATTGGGGTGAGTGTGGGACCTCTAGAGCGAGGTCAGTAAACCATGACCCTGGGACCAAATCTGGCCTGTGGCTTGTTTTTGTAGGGCCTAAGAGCTAAGAATGATTTTCACATTTTTAAAGGGTTATAAAAAGAAAATTGTGACAGAGACTATATGTGGCCCACAAAGTCTAAAATATTTATTATCTGACCATTTATGCAAAAGGATTGCCAGTTCCTGTTCTTGAGGTATGCGGCTTCATCTGTGCCATGTTCGGGGAGCATGGCAGAAGTGAACAGATATGATATTTGTAGAAATGAAAAACTCGTTGAAATTTAAAAGAAATGCATCGATTCATTAGCAAATTAGGCATGGCTTAAGAAAGTATTAGTGAACTGGAAGATCTAACCAAATAATTTATCCAGAACGCTACAAAGAGAGATAAAGAGGTGAAAGGGCGATTAGGAGATATAGAATGTGGAATGAGAGAATCTAGCTTCTGTTCTGCCCAGAAAGCAGAAAGGATAAATAGGAGTGTATTAGTGAGGGTTCTCCAGAGAAACAGAAGCAATAGGATATAGCTATAGATACAGATATAGATATAAATATAGATAAGAGATTTATTATAGGAATTGGCTCACATGGTTATGGAGGCCGAGAAGTTCCTTGGTCTGCAGGCTGCAAGCTGGATGATGTAATTCAGTTTGAGCCAGAAGGCCTGAGAATGGGGGTGGAGGCAGCTGATGTTACAGACCCAGGTCTGATACTGAAAGCCTGAGAACCCAGAGTGCCAATGTCTAAGGGGAGGAGGAAATGGATGTCTCAGCTCAAGCTGAGATGGAACTAATGTGCCCTTTCTTCACCTTTTGGCTCTGTTCTGGTGCTCAGCGGATTGGAGGATGACCACCCACGTTTGGGAGGGCCATCTGCTTTACTCAGTTCAATTCAGATGCTAATCTCTTCCAGGAGCACCCTCACAAACACACCCAGATATAGTGTTTTACCAGCTATCTGGGCATCCCTCAGCCCAGTCAAGTGTACAACATAAAATTAACCATCACCAGGAAGAACAATATTTGAAGAGCTGGTGGATGCAGTTTCCCCAGAACTGATGAAAAGCATGGATCCAAAGGTGCAGGAATGCATCTCAAGCAGGATAAATAAAAAGAAATCCAGGCTTTCACCCATTGTAATAAACCAGCAAAACACCAAGAACAAAGAGGTCTTGAAAGCATATTTTAAATTATTAATTCAAATTTATAATGGCCACAGATTATTCAGGATTTCTACTTTCTTGGACCATTTTTGTTATAGTTTTCTGGGAATTTGTTCATTTCATCTGTGCTTTCACATTTTATAGTATAGATTTGAATTGGAGAATTTTTTATGTTTTCTGCATCATCTGTAGTTGTGATTTTTTTTATCCTTAATATTTATTTTTACTTTCTTTCCATCAGTCTTGTCAGAAAGTTTTTAATCTTATTACCATTTCAAACAATGAACTTTTGATTTTGTTGATTCTCTCTATTGTCTGCTTATTTTCTTTTAAATTAGTTTTTGCTCTTATATTTATTATTTCCTTTCTTCTACTTGTTTGGCTTTATTTTGCTGTTCTCTGTTTCATTTCTTAATATGAATGTTGGTTCATTGGTTTAAACTTTTCTCCTTCAATATGCATTTCCCTCTAAGTACTTCTTTAACCGTATTCCGCAAATTTTGGCGTGCAATACTTTCATTATAATTCAATTCCAAATTTATTCTAGTTTCCATTATGATAGCTTCTATGACCCACACATTGTTTAGATGGGTGTTAAAGGTTGAAGTCTGCCTTGGTTTCCATTGCTGCTTTCTAAGCATTATTTCCTCCTCTTTCTCTTAGAAAATCCCCAGCCACCCATCACTGCCTGGTAGCATCCAATTTTGCACTGGAAAGGACACTACTTACTTTTTGGATGAGGAGGCAAGATGCTATTGATCAAAACAGTTTTGGGGTGCCACAAGCTGTTGCATTTCCTCACCTCAGATTTACTATCCTGATTGCATTGTTCCAGCTTCTGTCAATGTCAGACTAGTTCTTTAAGTTGCCAGTGTGGCCCTGACAGCTGGCATCATTTTATGTGTGTGAGGCCCAGGCGACTCATTTTAGTCTGCCGACACTTCACAGACAGGAAGATTGAACTGGTGGGGGTGGTGGGAGGGTGAGCAGAGAAATGAGCCCAAAGCTGCATCTATTCATCTTCTCAGAACCCAGACTAAGCAATGTAATTCAGCTGGTCTTTTTTGGGCCCCTGAGAACATAGGTATGTTTTGAGCTAGCAGGCACCTTGGAGACCATATGATCTAACATCTTCTTTTGTGGATGAGGAATCAGCTATAACTGTTAATGTTCAAGAAGCTACAGAATCAATTTTTCCATTCACCAAAAAAAAAAAGGTGGGGGGGAACTTCTCTGGTGGTCCAGTGGCTAAGACTCCACACTCCCAATGCAGGGGGCCCTGGTTTGATCACTGGTCAGGGAACTAGATCCCACATGATGCGCCTAGGAGTTTGCATGCCGCAGCTGAGGATCCTGCATACCACAGCTGAGGATCCCACATACTGCAACTAAAAGATCCCACATGTCACAAGGAAGATCCTGCACACAGCAACAGAGATCTGCGTGCCGCAACTAAAACCCGACGCAGACAAATAAATAAATAAATACTAAAAAAAAAGTGAGTGTGAAGGTACTGTAAGTGTACTTAAAAAAAAAGAGGTTTTGTGTGCCTATTGCATGCCAAGTATCTTTTTAGGTGCTGAGGGTACAGTTGTAAACAAAACCAAGTCCCTGCCACCATGGAGTTTACACCCTAGGGGAGACAGAAAATCAAGTAAATACGTAGGACATCAGGCTTTGGTACGTGTTAAAGAATGTTGCATTGTTTTATAGAGGTCATTGGTGAAGAGGCGACATTTTGAGTAGAGAGCTTAAGCGGATAAACCATGAAGAGATCTGGGAGGATAATAAAAGCAGTAGTAGTACTAACCCATGACCTCTTCCTTCAGAGACTTCACTGAAGACTTCATCCTCAAGTGCTAAGATGTTTCACCGTGGGAGGCTGACCAGGGTTCCTGAGGAAGATTTCAGGGTCAGGAGGGAATTTAGGTATTCACAGAAGAATGTGTAAGTCATTTGGAGATGGAGGGTGGAAAGAGAGTGGAGGCAAGAGGTGTAAGATCCATTCTGGTCAGTAGTTGGACAAAAGACTAAAGGATCTAGCATGTAAGATCCAGGATGTAAGAAGCCTTGAATGAAGGCCAGGATGAGTGGCTTGGGTCTGGTGAGACTGTTACTCTCCATAAAGCAGTGTTTGATTGGAGATTAGTTTGGAGGTGACGTACAAGACAGATTTCTCACCAAGTTCCAGCTGAGAAAATGTCCTGCACGGGCAGCAGGTCTGAAGCGTGCTCCAGGCTCAGCTTTAAAAAGCCACATGGCGGGTCTTCCCTGGTGGCGCAGTGGTTGAGAGTCCGCCTGCCAATGCAGGGGACATGGGTTAGTGCCCCGGTCCGGGAAGATCCCACATGCCGCGGAGCAGCTGGGCCCGTGAGCCATGGCCGCTGAGCATGTGCGTCCGGAGTCTGTGCTCCGCAACGGGAGAGGCCATTGGGAAGGATAATACACTATAGCATCTCTTCCTCTTTTCTTTTGCCCAGCCTTTGGCTCACTGTGTCATTTTGGTATAAATTAACACAGAGTTTTTACTCTGGGCAACACTAATGGGGATCTATGGAAATGAATGTGCTATTTAAGTTCCAGGGACCAGGGAGAGTTTCAGGAAAGGACATTGCATGAAACAACCACAGGATGGCGGCACTTCACACTCACTTCGTGAATTTTTCACATCAAATTTCAAAGGCTTCTAGCGATTCCTAGGCCAAAGAAACCCTGCAACATTCTTTGGTAATGAGTTACACATATATGCAACATTTCCTCACAAAGACTCAGAAGAATGGGAAGCCTTCTAGGACGATCATTTAGGAGTACAGGGTAAAAGTTTTGATCAGTCATTGCTGCTTGTGTTCATAACCTGAGCCTGAGGATGTTTGATCTTATAATAATATGTGATAATATCTGTTATTTATGGAGCGCTTAGCCTAATGCTTGGCACTTAGTCTTACATGTGTCTGCTTGTTGAATCTTCACAACAGAGTTTGGAAGTTGGGTTTATATGGTTAATTCTCCAGACACAGTCAGTGATAGAGAGATCTGTATGATCTACATACCTCATCTGCCTGACTATGATGCTGGGCCTTTCTTTACATTTTCCAAACTAATACTGCATTGAAGAATAAATTATGTGGCACAATACTACAGACAGCTGTCTTTAATAGAAATCTTCAGCACTCAAAACCAATCCCAATTTACAGAATTGGATGGCACGCATACACCTGGTGATTTTGCCCTTGAAGATTGAATTTCAGTTTTTGTTCCCTAGGAACCAAAAAGGATAAAGTCCATATGCACCTGTCCTTAGGTTTTAAAGGTATCCCTTGGAAACAGCACATGAGATATAAAAATATCCATCTGATGATCTTTGTCTGCTGTCTGGAGGGTTTAGTCCATTTGCATTTATTTTGATTCCTGATATATTTTGATTTATTTATATTTATATGCTTTGTATTTTTTGTGCTGTTTTTGTTTCTTTGCTCCTCCCTCCCCCCTTTTTTCTTGGAGGCACTAGTAACCTAAGATCACTTTATATTTTTATTTTTTTAGTAGCTAATGTTCTTTATTATTTTTCTTTTTTTTAATTAAAATTTTATTGAAGTGTAGTTGATTTACAATTTTGTGTTAGTTTCAGGTGTACAGCAAAGTGGTTCAGTTATGTATATACATGTATCTATTCTTTTTCAAATTCTTTTCCCATTTAGGTTGCTACATAATATTGAGCAGAGTTCCTTGTGCTATACAGTAGGTCTTGTTGGTTATTCATTTTAAATATAGCACTGTGTACATGTCAATCCCAAACTTAACTATCCCTCCCACCCACCCTTTTCCCCTGGTAACCATAAGTTTGTTCTCTAAGTCTGTGAGTCTGTTTCTGTTTTGTAAATAAATATCTAGGAAGATATTGAATACAGTTCCCTGTGCTATACAGTAGATCCTTGTTGTTTATCTATTTTATATATAGTAATGTGTATCTGTTAATTGCAAACTCCTAATTCATCCCCCCCTTCCCCTTTGGTAACCATAAGTTTGTTTTCTATGTCTGTGAATCTATTTTTGTTTTGTAAATAAGCTGATTTGTATCATTTTTTTAAGATTTCACACATACATGATATCATATGATACTTGCCTTTCTCTGTCTGTCTTAGTGTGATAAACTCTAGGTCCATCCATGTTGCTGCAAATGGCATTATTTCATTCTTTTTTATGGTTGAGTAATATTCCATTGTGTGTGTGTGTGTGTGTGTGTGTGTGTGTGTGTGTGTATATATTCCATGTCTTCTTTATCCATTTATCTGTTGATGGACACTTAGGTTGTTTCCATGTCTTGGCGACTGAAAATAGTACTGCTATGAACATTGGGGTGCATGTACCTTTTAGAATTAGAGTTTTTGTCTTTTCCAAATATATGCCCAGGAGTGGGATTACTGGATCATATGGTAACTCTATTTTCAGTTTTAAGGAAACTCCATACTATTCTCCATAGTGGCTGCACCAATTTACATTCCCACAAATAGTTTAGGAGGGTTCCCTTTTCTCCATACCCTCTCCAGCATTTATTATTTTTAGACTTTTTGATGATGGCCATTCTGACAGGTGTGAGGTGATACCTTATAATTTTGATTTGCATTTCTCTAGTAATTAGTGAAGTTTAGCATCTTTTCATGTGCCTGTTGGTCATCTGTATGTCTTCTTTGGAAAAATGTCTATTTAGGTCTTCTGCCCATTTTTTTTTTTTTTTTTGCGGTACGTGGGCCTCTCACTGTTGTGGCCTCTCCCGTTGAGGAGCACAGGCTCAGAATGCGCAGGTTCAGTGGCCATGGCTCACGGGCCCAGCCGCTCTGCGGCATGTGAGATCTTCCTGGACCGGGGCACGAACCCATGTCCCCTGCACGGGCAGGCGGACTCTCAACCACTGCACCACCAGGGAAGCCCTGCTGCCCATTTTTTTGATTGGTTGTTTTTTTGATATTGAGCTGTATGAACCATTTGTGTATTTTGGAAATTAATCCCTTGTTGGCTGCATTGTTTGCAAATATTTTCTCCCATTCCATAGGTTGTTTTTTCATTTTGTTTATGGCTTCCTCTGCTGTGCAAAAGCTTTTAAGTTTAATTTGGTCCCATTTGTTTATTTCTGCTTTTGTTTACATTACTCTAGGAGATGAATCCAAAAAAACTATTGCTGTGATTTATGTCGAAGAGTGTTCTGCCTATGTTTTTCTCTAGGAGTTTTATAGTATCTGGTCTTATATTTAGGTCTTTAATTCATTTTGAGTTTATTTTTGCGTATGGTGTTAGGAAGTGTTCTACTTTCATTCTTTCACATGTAGCTGTCCAGTTTTCCCAGCACCACTTATTGAAGAGACTGTCTTCTCTCCATTGTATATTCTTGTCATCTTTATCATAGATTAATTGACCATAACAGTGTGAGTTTATTTCTGGGCTTTCTATCCTGTTCTATTGATCTATGTGTCTGTTTTTGTGCCAGTACTGTACTATTTTGATTATTGTAGCTTTGTAGTATAGTTTGAATTCAGGGAACATGATTTTTCCAGTTCTGTTCTTCTTTCTCAAGATTGTTTTGGCTATTCAGGGTCTTTAGTTTTTTCCATACAAATTAAAAAAATGTTTTGTTCTAGTTCTGTGAAAAATGCCACTGGTAATTTGATAGGGACTGCACTGAATGTGTAGATTGCCTTGGGTAGTATGGTCTTTTTAACAATATTGATTCTTCCAATCCAAGAACACTGTATATCTTTCCATTTGTTTGCATGGTCTTTAATTTCTTTCATCAGTGTCTTATAGTTTTCGGAGTACAGGTTTTTTGCCTCTTTAGGTAGGTTTATTCCTAAGTATTTTATTCTTTTTGATGTGATGGTAAAAAACCTAAGATCACTTTAAATTAAATTTTCCATTTGAGTTTTTTTTTTTTGAACATGCAGCTTGTATGGGGATTTTGATTCTCTGTGTGAGGGCTGCCTTGTGGATATAAATTCTCAAAGGAGACTTTTTGTCCACCACTTTCTGCTGAGGTCAAGAGAGACAAATGTCCCTTTTGTTTGGCAGGCTTATTCCTTATTGTCTCTTATACAGCATGTGGAACTTTGGTGCCCCAGCTTTGGGTAGGGCTCTACAAAGCATATCTGAATTGAGGATCACCAGTGTAGTGGATGCTGTTGGTACACTGCCCAGGTACCTACTGACTGGTTCATCACTCCCAGTTTCTGTGAGTGTGTGAGTCACGGGGTGATCAGGTGTCCCCCTTGATCTTCAGCAAAAGTGTGTTCCTACTTATGTGGTTCTGTGTATAATGGAGCTCTTTATAGACATTGAGCATGTATATTATTAGAAATGAAAGGATCAGCCTGTAGAAATAGTGTCTGACAGAAAAATTCAGTGTCTCTTTCATTTCCCTCCAGTAAGACAAATTCACAGACAAACTAAGGTAATATCAGTAAGATACCAGTTATATTCCTATGGATGAATTATTAAATAGACTTTCTAGTTCAAATCATTCTTAGGTGAGCTGAGGAAAGAAAGAAAGAGAGGAAAGAAGGAAGGAAGGGAAGGAAAGAGGGAAGGAGGGAAGAGTGGTCTTCATACTTGATGACCCCTGGATAGGCTGAGTAGCGAAGCTTTAAGATGGAATTAGCTGGAAGATCAAACCTGAGAATGCAGAGATGAAAGCACAATTTAGACAGTTTTCTAACGACATGTCCCAGCTGTAAAGCCACACCACATGAACATCCCTCCTCTCTTACCCTTGCCTTCTTTCTCTACCCAACTCCCTAGCTCACCTAGTTTCCTGTTGCGCTTGACAGTAGCAGGAGCCATCATTAATGAATCCTCTGACGGATGTCTTTCAAAAAAGCTTTAGCGTTTTCTTGATAGAGATCTGGTAACTATTCGAATTAGGAGATCTGTTAAAATATGTCCAAAAATTCTTCGAGAGCTGAAGCCAAATTTCCTTCTCTTTGAGTGTAAGCTAGACTTAGTGACTCCATTCTAATGAATAGAAACTGGTGGAATTGATAGTGTAACTTCTTAGAACAGGTTATAAGAGGCCTTGTGGCTTCCTCTTTGCTTTCTCTCGGATCACTGGCTCTGGGGGGAAATCAGCTGCTGTGTTGTGAGGACACCCAAGCAGCCTATGAAGAGGTCTACGTGGGGAGTAATCAAGTCTGTGGATAGCCAGCAAAGAACTGAAGGCTCCTGCCAGCAGCTGTGAGTGAGCCATTTGCAAACATATCTTCTAGCCCTGTCAAATCTTCTGATGACCATAGCCCTGCCTCAGATCTTGACTGCAATATGCAGAACCAGAACTGCCCAGTGAAGCCAATCCCAAGTTCTTGACCCACAGAAACTGTGTGAGATAATAAATGTTTATTGTTTTAAGCTGTTAAGTTTTGGGGATAATTTGTTATGCAGCAACAGATAACAAATACATTCCTTCACATAAAGTTGTACGTCATCAGAACAGGATAATTTGTCTGTGTTTGTGGTGGGTGTGTAGGGATATTGGTTAAACTTGGAAGCCTGAGGGTAACCACTGGAAGTCCTGGGTTGTTACTGGCACCCTGCTGATACTTGCCCTTGCTGGCAAGGCCTCTTCAGCGGTCTGGCCTCCAGGGCTGATGCCCCCATGAGACTTCTGCACAGAACCAGTATGTGACACACAGCATTGCCAGAGACAAGGCTCTGCACTGCACCCTTTGCAAAACTCCCCCCAAAACCACCTTCCGTGTCCCTTTACAATAAACAATCAAATTCCTTTTAGAATTTCATGCATGAGAAAGATTTTTATGCCCTGAGAAATATTTTGTTTCCTTCAATTAGATAAGGAGAACCACACTGCTCTCTCTCCTTGCCTTGCTGCCAGGGAGGCTCCAGTGCATTTTTGGTGCTTGATGGCATCAGCTCCCCTCAGGCTAGTTTCTGGGGAATCACCATCTTCCCACTCACCAAGGCTGGACTTCAGTTCATTTACTTTTATTTTCATCGGCTTCTTCAACCTTTTGTTTACACTGGCTCACCTCCTTTGGATAGAGGTGGTGATCAGGAATGTGGGTCCCTCTGCAACCTCCTCCCAGTTGATGGGGCTGCCAGAAACCTGTCCCAACATGGGCTCCTTGCAAAAAGTCTATGATGGTGGTCATGGTCCTGCCCCCTCTTCCCAAGTCTGGAGCCGAGGGAAACCGCTGTGAGTGCAAGGTCTAGAGCTGCCTGAGCCAAGATACAGGGAAGGGCAGTTAGTGAGGGGAAGGCTCAGCTCTTCTAAAAGGTGGATAAAGCCATTGTCCTCCTGTTTTGGTAGCAAACAAGGGCTTGAGACTGAGTAATCAAGGTTCCCACGTTCACTGAGAAGAGGGAGAATGTGCATGTGTGTGAGAAGAGAGAGGAAGAGAGAACGATTTGTGGGGGTGAGATGAGCCGGTGGGAGTCCAAGGATCAGCCCCAGGACCCTGCTCCATTAGTCCCAGCTGTCAGTGGGGAGGTCTCTGAGCACTCCTTCCAGAGGCTGACCTCCAAGGACGAGCCTGAGGCTGGGCTTGGCCAGAGTCTGGTCTGACGCCAGGGGGTGCTGGGAGGCAGGCGACACAGTCCTGCCAGCAGAACTGGAGGCCCTAGAGCCCTGCGCCTTCTGGTCCAGGGTCTGGCTTGGGCTAGCAGGGTGATGTGCGGTCCCTGCAAAATGAACAAGACAAGAATGAGGATGTGGGAGATTTCCCTACAGTTTTCTGGTGTGGAACTGGAGCTCTCTGGAGCTGCCCTGTGCTGTCATTAGCTTTCAGTCCTATTTAGTGATGTGAGAATGGTCGGATCACCCTCAGGCAACTAGGTGCACCTTGGCCTAGTCTTGGCATAAACAGCTGTGTAGGAGGAGCTGGCTGGAGAACTAGATTTTGAATGCTGGCCTTAGGCTAGACTCTGTGAGCCTGGTTTTCTTGAGAATAAAATTGGAGCCTCACAGGTGGCTACCAGGGTCAAATATGATAATAGGGTTATGGAAACTGTTTGGATCAACCCCAGAATGGTGCTCCTGCTAATCAGATCCATTTCCAGCTCTTTCTCTTACTTGTTTCCCTCCTTCAACTCTGAGCTGGGGGCAATTACTGGCTTGTTCTTCACCAAATCCAGTTCCAGGGACATAGAGATAGACTAAGTTTACATCGTGGATGGTATGGCCTGTGGCTGAAACCCCGGCTTTGATGGGCACCATGTCCATGTGTGACCTCCAGGCTCCTCCCCGTCCCCGCTTGATGCAGGTAGAATCACAGGATGGACAGAGCCAGGGTTCCCCACATCACTGCAACGGAGCAGGACCCCATGGGGCCTTCCTGGGACAGGCTTTCCCCCATATCCTCTGCTTTAGCTCTTCTCTGAAGTACCTAGATAACAGTATTTGATGCACATTTCCTGAGTTGTTTTATAGATGTGAAAATACCCCACCAAATGGAAAAGGTTAACTACTCGATGACCATGAGCACATAGCTCCAGGCCTCCTGGAGCCTAAGGACTGATAACATTAACCCCTGTGACACCACCCTGTTTCCTCACCATCAGCCAATCAGAGAACTGTGCATGAGCTGATCACACACCCTAGGATCCCCTTCCCTCAAGTGGCTTTTAAAAATGCTTTGTCGAAACCCTCTGGGGAGCTTGGGACTTTTAGGGCATGAGCCACCTGTCTCCTTGCATGACACTGCAATAAACCTTTCTCTGCTCCAAACTCCGACGTTTCAGTTTGTTTGGCCTCACTGTGTGTTGGGCATGTTGCAGCAAAAATAGAAATAAGACTTAAATAGAAATGAGACTTTTCTTTTCTGATAAACAAGGAAAATAAGGAAACAATGAACAGGCTGGGGAAACAATAAACAGGCCTGAAAGAGTTAAGCAATCTTGGTTATTCTTTAGCGGTTACTACTAACAAACACTTGTAGCTAGACTTGTCCTTCACAAAGCTAAACAAAGCTAATTACTCTCTGACTCCATAGGAATTGTTCTCTGCACCTGGCATTCTTCTCCCCCTACACTCGCCTGTAGCATTCTGCATTTCAAAAAGAATGTCTTGATAACTTCAGGGACACCAGACCTGGTTGCTGAGACGCCTGAGGCCAGCTTTGGCTGTAAATTTGCAGAAGAAAAGAAAAACATGCAAGACCTTCATTACTTTGAACCTGACCACCTACCACTGGGATATAAACCTCTATTCCCCAGGGAGGGGAGCACAGTTCTTGAGGCCCTAGCCCACTGTGTTCCCTCTTTGCCTGGCAAAGAATAAAGGTACTCTTTCTCGTTCCTCCAAAACTCTGTCTTCATATTTCCTTTTGGCATCAGTGCACAGAGAGCCAATATTTTGGCATCAGGCACACAAACTTACGTTAACATTACCACTTGGGAAGAAAGTGGTCATCAAGTGGAAACACCCAATTTGGACATTATGGAGTGAGAAATAAAGTTTTATTGTGTTTGAACCATTAGCTGTTTTTGGCCTGTTTGTTACATCAGTGTCATTCTAGTGCTAACTTCAAGAAAGAGAAGCTAAATGAGGACAGCAACAGAGGCTACTGGAGTTTTACAGGGAAAGATTAACCATCTTCCTCAGCTCTCCCCCACACCCTAGTCCCACTGATGTGTTCACATAACCCTTTCATATATTGTAATATTGACTTAATCAGCATAAAATGGAAAGAAAGAGCTTTAGATCTGTAATAAAAAATTCAAATTTGGAGAGGGGCAAACTTTAGATCAGCAGCAGTAGAGAAAGGAGGGGAAGGGAGTGGGTAAGGTGGACAGAAACAGTGGGACTGTAGGTGAGGTAGGAGATAGATGGGGCCACCCCCCAAGGGTAAGCAGCTGGAGTTCATTCCCGTGGACAGAAACTGCAAAATATCAATAGCAAGATGATCAAGACAGGAGTCTGGGTCCTGCCCAGATAAGAGATAAAAGACCACATATTTCTCATTCTTGAAGTCAAGGAGACCTTCCTGACTAGAAAGCTCCTTGGAGGTCAAAAGGGGAGTGATGTCAAGGCCACCCATAGGCCTCTTTGCTGGAATCCATCTTGGCTGAGAGATGCTCACACACACAGGGCAGGACCGTGAGATATACCAAATACAGACTCAGAACCAGGCAAATCAAAATGATAGGCCAAAGGAAACCCAGAAGAAATGCCCCATATAAGTGATTTAAATTACCACAAGGGCGTGACTCTCTCTCTGAGCCCACCCGTGTGTCTATCCACAAGTACTGTACTTTTTCCTCCTAATAAACACTTTGTTTCACTACTTTCCTTCTTTGTGGGAACTCTTTTCTGCAAAGCTGAAGGGTCAGGGCCTTATCACTGACCATTCGTCTAGTGGCTAGGATTCTGCACTCTCACTGCTGCAACCCTACCTTAATCTGTGGCCGGGAACCAAAACCTTGCTTAAAGCCGCTGCAGGCCGAGGCCACCCAAGATCATGGGCACATGAATGGACCACTGTCAAACCAATGTAACTTTCTTGCTTTCTCATGTTAAATGTTTTATAAACCTATTTTTTCCTTCCATCGGTGTCCAAATAAGTCCATTCCATTTTTTTGTCTTGTTTTTGTTGGTGATATGACAACATAGTATCACATTTACTCCATTTCCTGCCCTGTGTGGAAAAATTAGGTGAATTCAAACACCTTCTACAGGGACTCCCTTGGTGGTCCTGTGGGTAAGACTCCACTCTCCAAACGCAGGGGGCCAGTGTTCAACCCCTGGTCTGGGAACTAGATCCTGCATGCATGCTGCAATTAAGAGTTCACATGCCGCAACTAAGAGTCTGCATGTCACAACAAAGAGTCCACATGTCGCGACTAAGAGTCCACATGCCGCAACTAAGCCCGCATGCTGCAACTAAAGTTCCTGCATGCCACAATGAAGACCCAGCGCAGCCAAAATAAATAAATAATAATAAAAAAAAAACAAAAAAGCCCCCCCAAAACACTTTCTTCTGCTCCACAATAAGTGCCAGCCGTTCACTCTTCTGCATTCCCTCTCTCAATGAGGCTTCCAAGCTATTGATGGACTGCAGCTGATCTTGCTGACAAGAATGTCTGTAGTTTTGAAATGCCTTCCATATATTTTGGAGACTTACCAGGAATAGGTTCTACATTGACACAGACCTCTTGTCCTCTTTTTGTAACATCCACTTGTTTATGGCTTATTTTAATACTTATTGCTATTCCAATATCAACAAGTGTTTGCTAGGGATACACACAGGTGCCCTTTTTTGCTCCGGATCTGCTTCTACAGTCACTCTCTGCACTATTGGAGCTCGAGAACTAAGGATTTTCATCTTCAGGGAAATACTGCTATGTGCTTAAATTCTTCTTGGTTCTGTTTCCTAGAGATGCCTATATGTTACAAAGGCATCAAATAAATGATAAGTAATCTCTGCACTAAAAATTCTAACTCCTAAACTCTCAGCCATTTCTTGTGCATCTCTTTCAATTTCCACATCGAAGGTCAAAATTACCGCATATTGACACTTTAATTTTGACACAGGGACAATCCTTGGAAAATGAGATCAGATCAGAGATGGTCTCTTTCAATTTGACCTTTCCTCACTCCCAAGGTAGAGATGGTCTGTGATTATTCCCCTTTGAAGCTCTGTGACACCTTTTTCGGAATGTGTGTGGCTTTTTCTCACCCTGTTATCCTAGCTATTCCAGTGCTGCTCTTTTCTCTAAGAGAATACAAACTGGTTCTGGTGGGAGTAGCAGCTGCTAGATGCAAATCTCCTTATTTCTCCTCCTAAAGAAAATGCTTAAAACAACACACAAAACAAATACCTCCTCCATCCCTGGCAGCTGTGATCCATGTCAGCCAACCTCAGAGCATCTTAAAGGATCTGGATGGGACACAAACCCAATGCTCCTACATTGGGTTAAATAGCCAGATATTAAGAGGATATGACACGGGAAATGACAGACTCGGGAATGAGAGTGAAGAAGACAAAGTCACTTCAGAAACGAAGATGAAATGACTAAGAACCACCACCATAGAAAATGTGAGAGACTCAGGGGATAGAAATGAGGGAAACAACCCTGGTATTTCCCCATTTTACAGACATTCCTCCTCCTCCTACCAGCTCACGTTCATTGGTTCTCTGTGCCAGGAAGTCTGTGTAGCACTTCACATGCATAATCCCACCTCATTTGTACCACCCCTCGAGGTTGCCTGCGATTCACTCTTGTTTTATTTTGCCCAGCTTCATACAGCTAATAATTGCCAGAAATCTGATTTCAATCCCAGATGTATCTGATTTCACAGCATTTGCTCTTTACATTTTCCCACGTGGCCTTGTAAAAGTAATCATCGTGAAATAGAATTTACCTTCTTTGGTGAGCTGGGTGGCATTTTTGGAGTTGCGTTTAGCTGTGTCCTCTGAATCTCTGGCTGTGGCTCTGCCTTTGAAAGATTTGTGGCTCTTTTCAACTTCACGTAGCTGCAGGAAAAAAAATGAAAGGTTGATCCTGGTCAGGGAAATGAGTGTTTGAGTTTCGGAGCCCAGGATGGTGAGATCTAGAGGGCAGCCACCTTAAATAGCCGGTTCTTGTCCTCACCGCTGGTTGGAGAGGGCACCTGGGACTCAGGTTTGCATGGCATTTGAAGGAACATCTGGCCAGGGGAGGACAGAACCTCTGCCAATCCTGTATTTCAATGGTTTTCTATACCTGGGCAGGAGGAAGTGTGGGTGGGGAACTGGCAGTGAGGCTGATGAGACTAGTTCCAGAAGAGGGGGTGAGGAAGCAAGGAAGGCAGGGCTTAGGGAGGGTTGGTGTAGAGCCTTTACCGCGTGAAGAAGGTGGGGTTGGGGGCTGGGAGAGCAGAAGAGGCAGTCAGCGTGTCAGCAGATGTTGAAAGAGGCTGCCCCAGTGTGGAGGGGACTTAAGAGACTCCTTAGGTCATGGGGCACAAGCACTGTGTTGTTCTGACAATGCTGTTTTCTTTAGTATTTCTAGTTTTAGTTTTAATAGGTAGGAATTACTGTGGGTACTGGTTTTATTGTGTATGAACATTGGTTTAATCTATTGAGTTTCTCCTGTTCTTTAGCAACCGCTCAAAATTTAAGTCATTACTGTTATGTATTCCCAAATACCCTCAGAATATAAATGCATGTCATTGAGTCTCTCAAGGCTGCTTCCTACCATGCAGATAATTTGGGGTTTGGTTTAGAGGAAAGCCATTTAAAGAATACAACTGGGCTCAAAGAGCAAATTAGCAAAAACCAAAAACATAACATCTTTTTGAATGAAAATGCCCGACAGACTCACCGCTTGGATTTTCTTTCTCAGCTGGGCATTAGCTCGGGAAAGGCTTTTGGAAACTGAGTTCAGGTAGTAAATGGCCAGGCTGCAAGAGAAAAGCATGCTCCGGGGGTACTGTGATCTTGGAAAATGGCAAGAGCTGGACACCTTTCCCGAAGAATCACAGCAGGCTTCCTGGAATAGGTGACCAGGCTTTGCCTCTGGGCAGGGTGGAGGGAGGTCTTACCATCATCTTAAGTTCTCCACTTAACATCATTGACAAGGTCTTGGACATCCCTGTTCTCTCTCTATGCTATTGAACACATTTCTAGTTCTCAGAGTGTTTAATAAAGGTTAACTAAGGGAATCAGTCCTCTTCTGGGGAACCTGAAGAGGCAGGGGAGAGGCAGGTTTCTTGTCTGCAGAAACAGCTGCTTGTGTTTCCTGGATACCTGCCCTGTGTCAGGCTCTGTGCCATGTGCATCCCACTCCACGTCTCACTGGTTTTGATGAAACCCTGTGAAGAAGAAAGGATGATTCCTGTCTTTACAGGTCACTTGCCCAAGGCCGCCCTATCTATTTGCACTTGTCGGAGACCACATTTGATGCCAAAGCCTTCAAGTGCGGAGAGAGGAGAGAGAGGTGCTAAGTGACCTGCTCCAAGCTTGCCTAGAAACACAACTGCACAGACCCCAAAGGCCCTCTACCCAGGGTGCCCTGATGGGAATGTCTGTCCTGGGCTTGTGGTTTTCAGAGTCCAGCCCCCACTGGCTGACTGGGTGGCTGGGTGTCCTTTGAGGCTATAGCCTGGGCTTCCCTTTCACAGGATCTAGGATTTGGGGCTTGTCCTGGATGTACCACCTGAGAAGGAGGGGCCACAAAAGCCCGGGATGCCTCCTGGACTGGGTGCTCCAACAGCCTGTCCTTATCTGTCACTTTTCTTGGGTCTTCTGATCCTTGCCCTCAGGGTGGATCCTGAGGTGGAGCCACTTCAGCAGAATCCTCGAGCTCTCTTACAGGCAGAAGGGAGGAACCACGCAGCCTTTGGTAGAGTATGGGTCAGAGGCTGTCCCGTGAGCTTCCTGAAGCAAAGACTCAGAGGACCGTGGGCGACAAGAGGCCAGAAGGAGGACAGGCAAGGGACCACCATCTGTTGGGAAGGCGCCCACGAGGCCTTGCCCTCTCTCCTAATTCACAGCCCATTTGTTAGGGAGGAACCAGAGATCAGAGAAGATAAAATACTCCTGGGTGGCTGTGTTCCTCCTGAGGCTGTTTCCAAGCTTAGCATTTCCCTGTGCCGCCCTGTAAGGTCAGGTTTGGTGTCTGGGTTCCAGAATTTCCTCAGGTGGTTGTCACTACCATGTCAGCCCTCCTTCATGCCGGGACTAGAAGCAGAAGATGTCTGAAGTCAAGGATGTAAGGAAATACACCTATTTTGGAGAGCAATTCAGCACTATCTTCAAAGATTGAAGAAACGCATACCTATGACCCAGCAATACCACTTCTAGAAGTCTATCTTAGAGAAAACTGTAATATGCGCGCAAGGAGACATATAAGGAGATAGCCAAAAAGTGGAAACAACCTACCTCTATGCAGAGAAATGGTTAAACTGTGGTTTAATCACACAACTGATAAAAGAAATTTTCACATATTGAGGCATGGGGAAGTCATTCTGGTTTATACATGAGCTAACTTGAATTTTATGCTAACTAAAGCAGCCTGCTTGTGACCTATCAAGCATACGTTGTACATCTGCTTTTTTTTTTTTTTTTTTTTTTGGTGACCTCACGACTTGCGGGATCTCAGTTTCCTGACCAGGGATTGAACCCGAGACACGGCAGTAAAAGCCCAGAATCCTAACCACTAGGCCACCAGGGACCTCCTATATCTATTTTAATTATGAAAGAAAAGGGCACATTGACCAGAAGTAAAGAATGTCCATGTGAAAAATAAAGATTAAATGTCTCCTTTCCTAGGATTCCAATGCTGGTCCTCCTTTGATGATAAGATTCGCTTCCCAGATGCCAAGGCCATGCTGACTCGCTGTGTGTGTGCTGATTGGTTTTTTTTTTTTAAATCTTGAAAGAATGTATCCCTGATTTGTTTAATGTTCTTTGTTCTGTCAAGATATAAAATTGTGCTGAAAACCATGCTTCTCTGGAGCAACTTCTCAGAGTTATCTAAGAAGCTGTCTTCTGAGCTATAGTCCTCAGTTTGGCTCAAATAAAACTCTTTTCTATTCCTATTACAGATTGTTTATTGATTATTTTTGTGACACAGTGGAATACAACAGAGCCATGAAAATGTGTGCTCGTGTATCCACATGAAAAAGTCCCCCAAACATAACATGAGTGAGGAAAGCTGTGTAGTCTGAACGAGTCATGACAAATTTTTGAACTCAGAAAGCAATAGTACATACACGTGATTAAATGGTCCAGATTGGAAATGATGAAAACTAATCCAAATAGTGGTCACCTTTGGAGAGGGAGGGAGAGAGAAAGACTGGGTGGGGCTTGAAGTGTAACATTTCTTTCTTTTAAAAAGAGAGACTGATCTGAAGCAAATATTGCTAAATGTTAACATCTGTTTAATCTTGTGATCTTGTACATGCTTGTCTGTATGTTTCTGTACGTTAGGAATATTTCACAATTTCCTGCCCTGCTCCTTCCTTGAGCGTTCATTGTTTGCCTCCTACACCCCAGGCATGGGGCTGGTGTTGGGGATATAGATATCGCCAAGCCCACCCACATCTTCAGTCTGTGAGAGGGATGGTGACAAATGCACAGAACACTCTAGTGCACGGGGTGCTCTGTAGAGAAGTCCTGCGGGCCCAGCCAGGGACAGGCTGCATCAGGCCTCAGCTTTCTTGGGGAAGGGGTCTTTGATATTTCCAGTGGATGTTTTGGAGGGTGCTGCAGACAACGCCAGTACTCACCTTATGCTTTGGGCCCTATCTTCAGTGTGCTCACTGAAAGACTTATAGCTGCCAGTGTAGCCCCGCCCCACACTCAGAAACCATTCTGTCCATGAAGGCAGCTGGCCCAAACTGCCGGGCAATTAACCAACGCCTCTTCCCTTCCACATCTCCCAGCAACACTCAACCAGTGGTGGATGGGAACTGGTCTACAGATGTCCCGGATCCCTCACGCTTGAGCGGGATAACTCAGAGGCACACTTTCTCAGAACTCCCAGCAGGATTAAAGTCACCCCAGTAGTAAGAATGCACCTTCCTGTCCCTTCTCTGTCTTACTTCCCTACACACACTGCTCCCTCCAATTGCGATTTAGATTGCGTTTAAGTCTTTGTCTGAGGATCTGCTTCTGGGAAATCCAGATTGAGAGGGCAAGAAAGAAGGACCTGCCAAGGAAGTCTCGGGGAGGTTTCCACGAGGCAGGGCCACGGCCCCTGGCTAACTTACAACATCAGCAGGATGGCTGGAATGATCAGGCCTGGATTGGCGAGGAAAGCAAAAATCTTGCCCAGGAAGGTTGGGAAATCGTTTTCGACCGTCTCTTGGATGACGTCATACATTCTGTTTTTCCCACTGGAAAGAGGAGAGAATACATTATAGCGTGCTGTGAAGTTCATACGGCATAAACAACTGTGTCCATACCCTGGAGGGTCCAGGCTGCCACTCACGACTACTCTCCTGGAAGAACAGAGCTCTTCTCCACAGGGACTGCAGTGGAAAAAGCCCCCACGTGGGGCTGCCCTGTAGGCGAGGGCTTAGAGCTGCCTCAGCACCCTGGCTCCCCAGCTTCAAGTCCTCGGGGCCTCACAACCTCTCAAACTACCTCGGTCTCCTGTGCCTGGTACCTTCCTCGGCAAGATGAAAATGGGTTTTCTCCTATACTCTCATGGGAGAAAATGGCCTGTGATGTAGCTATGAGACCAACATGGAGCTTCCTCTGGGTCCCTGGGCCTGGAGGCAGCTCTCCAGATACTGATGTGATGGACAGCCTCATGGTGACTCAAAAATACCTACAATTAGTCTTCAGATGAGAATTCCAGTATTGCCTAGGGCAGGCTCTTGGACTGTTCACAACAGTGATTTTGATTTTCTTCAAATACCTAAGAACCATTATGCAGACTGCCTTCTACAAATACCTGCCCAGAGATTACTGTCTGCTCCTGGCTTTTGGTTGGTAGCTTTGGTGCCAAGAACAGGAATTTATGGTTTGAAATTCCTGGTTTAAATCCTCTCTCCTCCATTTATTAGCTGTGGGACACCATGGAAAATTTACTTACTCACTTTCTGCCTGTATTCATACCCTCATTCTCCCCACTAGAGCTGTACTTTTCTTTTAGAGGAGCACAGGCTCCGGACGTGCAGGCTCAGCGGCCATGGCTCACGGGCCCAGCCGCTCCGCGGCATGTGGGACCTTCCCGGACCGGGGCACGAACCTGTGTCCCCTGCATCGGCAGGTGGACTCTCAACCACTGCGGCACCAGGGAAGCCCGAGCTGTAATTTTCAATGTGGTTATTAAAATTAAATTAAAAATTCAGTTTCTTAGTCACACATTTCAAGGAGTCATGTGACTAATAGCTACTATATTTGAGGAGCAGATGTGGATTTTTTTCCCTCATATAGAAAGTTCTATTGGTTAGTGCCGCAGAGGTTTGATATCTTTGGGCAAGATACTGAAAATATCTCTGCCCTGATTTCCTCGTCCGTATAATATAGTACAATAATAAAATAGTATATACAATATGGTATTATAAATATAATAACAGCATTTGTCTCAGATTGTTTAGAGGACATAGACATGAATTCATATAAAACATTGAGTATGGGGCTGTCAAATTATAAGTGCCCTCCAAAATGTTGCATCTAGAAGCTTCATTTTTCTCTTATGTGTCAATCAGGGGTTAGCAAACAATGGCCCATGGACCAAATTTGGCTTGCTACCTGTTTTTATAAGGCCTGTGGGCTAAGAATGGCTTTTACATTTTTAAATAACTGGAAAAATATCAAAAGAAGAATAATATTTTGTGACACATAAAAATTGAAGTATGAAATTCAAACTTCAGTGTCTGTAAATGTTTTATTGGAACACAGCCACACTCATTTATTTATGTATAGTCTCTGGTTGTTTTTGTGCTATAATAGCAGAGATGAGTAGTTGTGTTAGCAAACATCTGTGGCCATCTCAATGCTTAGTACTGCTGCACAGCACACTACAAATTGCAATGATGTAGTTATAACATGACAGCATTTCAAGTGCCATGCATATCACCATATTATAACATTTAATTTATCATTAGTAGTAGTATTTGGCTGTGCCCTGCAGCTTGCGGGATCTTAGTTCCTCGATCAGGAATTGAACCCACACCCTTGCCAGTGAAAGTGCAGAGTCCTAACCACTGGACCACCAGGAAATCCCTATTATTTTTTAAATTACTACTGCATACCCATTTTGTAAAAACAAGAAAAGTGGACTTCAAATGTGATGCTTAAGTCACAAGAGAATGTGGATTATTTTGTCATTGAATTATGACATATTAGATGATGCATTAGCTTTCAGTGACTACTGTGTAACCAATTACCACACTGGAGGCTTAAAACAATACAAATTATTTTCTTACAGTTCTGGAGGCCAAAAAGTCTGAAATGGTTTCACTGGACTGAAACCAAGGTGTCAGCAGGACTGCTCTCCTTTCAGAGGGAGGCTCTAGGGAAGAATCTGTTTCTTTTTCTCAACTTTTAGAGCTTCATTCCCTGCACTCCTTGGCTCATGGTCCCTTCCTCTATCTTCAAAGCTAGCAGCATAGAATCTTCAAATCTCTTTCTGCTTTCAAGGTCACATCACTTACTGCTCTTCTATAGTCAAATATCTCTTTGCCTCCCTCTAATAAGGACACGTGATTTAGGGCCCATCTGGGTAATTCAGACAATCTCCCCATCTCAACATCCTTAATCAGATAAGCAAAGACCATTTTGATGTATAAGGTAACATCCACAGGTTCCAGGGATTAGGACCTGGATATCTTTGGGAGCCATTATTCAGCCCACCAGTCTGCTCTCTGGCCTCCAAACATTCACACTCATTCCACCTGCAAAATATATTCACCACCATCCCTACATGCCCCAAAGTCTCAACCTATTACAGCATCAACTCAGAGTCCAAAAATCTCATCTAAATATCATGGACTCAAAAGTCCCAAATCTCATCTAAATCAGGTGTAGTTGAGACTTTGGGTATGATCCATTTTGGGGCAAAATTTCTCTCTATCTGTGGAGCTGTGAAACTAGAAAGCAAGTTATTTACTCCCAAAATACAATGGTGGGTCAGCCATAGGATAACAGTTATAGATATTCCAATTCCAAAAGGAAGAAAATGGAAGGAAGAAAGGAATCACCAGTTCCCAGCAATTTTGAAGTCCAGTCAGCCAAATTCCATTAGATTTCAAAGGCCTGAGAATGATTTTCTCTCGGCTCAACCCTCTGTGCCTGCCTGCAGCTCTGCCCTCCAGGCCCAAGACTCTGGCCTCGGAGTCATCCTTCCTTTTTCTTGAAGAGTAGCACAGGTTTCAGCTGAGTAGATTTGATCAGCCTGTTTACTGACTATAGAATATTTGGAGTCCAACAGCTTTCCTTCATTTTGTCTCTTCTCTGCCCCTTTCAGTCCAAGCTCTGATACTGCTCATACAACAATCTCAAATACCTGGTGGGGCTTCCATGTATGTTGTGGGAATTCAGTCCATTACACAAGAGGGTCCTACACAGATCTTTCCTGGATAATTCCATTTCTATTTCTGGCTTCTGCTGAGATGGTTGAGAGGATCCGAGTTACATGCTTAAAAGAATCATCTGTGTGAATGAATATTCAGATCCTTCAGAAGCACTAGCAAAATGTTGTCCAGCCTCCTCCTTGGCTTTCTCCTTAGAGCATGCTTTCCTAACAGTGGACCTGTTTTTAGAGTCTTCTGCAAACTGGACAGACTGAGAATTTCCCAAATCATCAAGTCCTGGTTCCTTTTTGCTTATCAGTTCTTTCCTCAATTTATCTCTTTCTTCTCACATTTTTAATATAAACAGCAAGAAAAACTAGGCTGCACCTTCAACACTTTACTTAGAAATATCCTCAGCTATAATCTCCAAAATATACAAACAGATCATATAACTCAACAACAACAAAACAAACAACCCAACTGAAAAATGGGCAGAAAATCTTAACAGACATTTCTCCAAAGACATACAAATGGCCAATAGGCACATGAAAAGATGCTCAATATCACCAATTATTAGAGAAATGCAAATCAAAACTACAGTGAGGTATCACCTAACTAACACTGGTCAGAATGGCCATCATTAAAAAGTCTACAAATAACAAATGCTGGAGAGAGTGTGGAGAAAAGGGAACCCTCTTACACTGTTGGTGGGAATGTAAATTGATACAGCCACTACGGAGAACCTTAAAAAACTAAAAATAGAACTACCATATGATCCAGCAATCCCACTCCTGGGCATATACCTGGACAAAACTATAATTCAAAAAGATACATGCACCCCTATGTTCATAGAAGCACTATTCACAATAGCCAAGACATGGAAACAACCTAAAGGTCCATCAACAGATGAATGGATAAAGAAGATGTGGTACATATATACAATGGAATATTCCTCATCCATTAAAAAGAACAAAACAATGACATTTGCAGCAACATCGATACAACCAGAGATTATCATATTAAGTGAAGTAAGTCAGAAAGAGAAAGATAAATATCATATGATATCACTTATATGTGGAATCTAAAATATGGCACAAATGAATTTATCTACAAAACAGAAACAGACTCACAGATATAGAGAACAGACTTGTGGTTGCCAAGGGGGAGAGAGGGAGGGGAAGGGATGGACTGGGAGTTTGGGATTAGTAGATGCAAACTATTATATATGGGATGGATAAACAACAAGGTCCTACTGTATAGCACAGGGAAATATATCCAATCTCCTGGAAAAAAACCATAATGGAAAAGAATATTTAAAAATGTATATATGTGCATAACTAAATCACTTTGCTGTACAGCAGAAATTAGCAAAACACTGTAAATCAACTATACTTTAATTTAAAAAAAACAGAGAAAAAAGTTTTTACTAAGATTGATCTTCAAAAAAAAAAAAAAAAAAGAAATATCCTCAGCTGTGGACTTCCCTGGCGGTCTAGTGGTTAAGACTCTGTGCTTCCACTGTAGGGGGTGTGGGTTCGACCCCTGGTCGGGGAATTAAGATCCCACATGCCACGCAGTGCAACCAAAAAAAAAAAAAAAAGAAAAAAAAAGAAATATCCTCAGCTAAATATAGAAGTTTATCATTTACAATTTCAGCTTTCCATACAACTGAAGGACATAGTTTATCTAAGCTTTCTGTCTCTATATAACAAGGATACCCTGTCCTCTAGTTTCCAAAATCATGGTCCTCATTTACCAGTGATGAAGTAATTAAATTGTAGGAGCTGAAGGAATGTATTCAGAGAAAATATACTTAAGACTTTTAGATTTTCCAGCAAGAGCAGTTACTTGAAGAGTTGAGGACATTCAAACACAAGGCAAGTGATCTCAGGTGGTTTTCTTTGGCTCTTAATGAGTCAATAGATGTTTCTGATACTGCTTAGTTGTTATCTGAGGAGTTAATGCCAAGTCTGAAGTGACTGAAGAATTAACTCCTATGAATATTCTGTGCAGGACATATACGGGTGAAATTTTCTCAAAGAAATTGAGAAAACACTAATTTAGTACAACTGAATGGAATGGAATTCAGTACAACTGAAATGAAGTGGAAGCCGCTATGATGTGCTACAACTGATAATGGTCAAACTATATACAGAGGAGAAGAAGGCATAGCTGAACAAATTAACAAAGCTTGTGAAAATTTCAGTGTGTGCACACTATGGTTATTCATTTTCTTATTCATCAGTAATTTGTAGAAAATATTTGAATCTATCATGTACAATTGAGTCAATAGTGTCAATGGTAAACTTCATTTGCTCTCATGACTTAATCATTTTCATATCTGTGAATTTTTATTAGAAATAGAAACTGAATATCCTGACTTGCCCTACTGCACAGCAGTCCGATGGCTTGGCAGTAATGAAGCTTTATGGCAAATTTTTTTTCTATGGTGGTAGATGTGTTGCCATGTCTGGCACAAAAATTGATCTGGCAGCAAAGATGGCTATCTGGGCAGGACAACTGATTTTTTTTTTTTTTTTTTAGGACAACTGATTTTTGATGATACAGAATAGTAACTCTGAACCTCTATTATGTGAAATATCACCTCCTTCCCCTCAAAAGAATTCCATTCTTCTCATTGGTAGTCCTGTATTACAAAAAATTATACTCTATTATTATGATCATATTTTGAATTTTGCCAGTAAAAACTTTGTGGGCATTTGTTTCTCTCCTGTTATATAAGTACCTACATAATAGTCTTGATTTTGTCTCTTGATCCTCAAAGCCTAAAATATGTACTATCAGGTTCTAAAAGAAAAAAGTTAGCTGATCCCTGGTGTAGATAATGCTTCCCACCTCATAGCATTGTTATGAGTACCAGCTACCCCGAATTCAGGCAGGGCTCAAGCTTAACAAATTCGTATATATGCCCTACTATGGATTAGCACACTCCTCCAAGTACTTTACAGATAACAGCACACTAAACCCTCACAGCAACAACTGAAATAAAGTGGAATCTGCTGTGATGTGCTACAACTGATAATGGCCAAACTATATACAGAGGAGAAGAAGGCATAGCTGAACAAATTAACAAAGCTTGTGAAATTTTCCATCTCAGAGGCAATGAATCTGCTGTGTAACTTGCTCAAGATGACCCAGCTGGCAAACGACAGAGCCAGCTCTAGAGTCTATGCTCTAAATCAGGAGTGGAGGCAATTTTTCTCCAAAAAAGATTTTAGGCTTTGTGAGCCAGATGGCCTCTGTTGGAACTACTCAAATTCTACTGGTGTAGTTAGAGAGCAGCCATAGATTATTTGTAAGCAAATGAGTGAGGTTGTGTCCTAATAAAACTTTATTTACAAAAACAGGTGGTCTGGATTCGGTCCACGGGATGTAGTTTACCAACCCTTACTTTTAACTATACACTCTACAATGCTGCCCATCTCACTCATTTATCTTGCCTGCCTGGATCTGGTCCCAACCCTAAAAGTGAATTTCTGCCAGGTGAAGGGTCTGGTTCAAGCACTGACCATAAATTTTCTCCTAGACACTGGGTGTAAAGCAGGGAGAAAGGAAGAAAAAAAAATCACACCTGCATGGAGCTTATGGTCTGGTGGGGGAGATGGACAGCAAACAAGATGAAAAAACAAAAAGAATGGCATGCTAGATGTTGGTAAAGAGATGTGATAAACAGAAGTAATGACAAGACGTGTGTGTGTGTGTGTGTGTGTGTGTGTCTGTGTGTGACTTCAGTTAGGGTCTCCAGGGAAGGCCTGAAAAGGTGACCATTGAGTAAAATTCAGAAGCAAGTGAGAGGACAGCTGTGAAAATGCTTGAGGGATGAATGTTCTCGCTGTTGGTGTTTTTTTTGTTTTGTTTTTCTGTACGCGGGCCTCTCATTGTTGTGGCCTCTCCCGTTGCGGAGCACAGGCTCCAGACACGCAGGCTCAGTGGCCATGGCTCACGGGCCTAGTCGCTCCGCGGCATGTGGGATCTTCTGGGACCAGGACATAAACCCGTGTCCCCTGCATCGGCAGGCGGACTCTCAACCACTGCGCCACCAGGGAAGCCCTGTTGGTGGGTTTTGATCAGAAGAGTGACAGGAAGGAGGTGGCAGCCACGTGTCCTCCTGGGCTCCACTCGTGGGTCCCTTCCTCTGCTATCTGTGTGTCAGCTGTCAGGGCCTCAGGGAGCAGATGAAGCAAGAGTGGGGCAGGTGGCGAGGGCCAGACACGACACGGGCCTACTCACTGGCCTCCTGCCTGGAACAGGTGGGTGGTCTGGGCAAAGGGGCACCGGCTGAACCTTTGCACCCAGAGCCCAGCCCTCCAAACCTTGCTCAGGAAGAAGCCTAAAGAAGCTTCTGCCACTTCTGGCATGTGGTTGTCCCTCAGCCTGGTGCCCAGGCCTCCTGCCACTCAGCCTGGTCCTCCACTCTGGATCCAGCCCCCCTTCCCTTCTATCTGGACCCCCGTTCAGCCCCATCACACTCTGCTGTGAGCTCTCCTGCTAACGACTCCTCTGAGCTCCCACAGCCCTTGCTGTGGGGCACCAAGCACAGGGCTTTATCAAGGTCAGTCTGTTATAAACTGAGAAGTGTCAGTTCAGCATTTCCCAAAGCGTGTTGATCCACCTTAGTAGGCAGGGTTGGGACTGGAATGAGGCGGGTGAGGCCCTGGGTTGCACAGTTTAAGGAGGTACTGCCCTCGGGGTTGTGCAGGTGCAAGGTGGGCACCTTACTAGCCTCACCCTCCTCCCTGCCCTAGATGGTGTTCCATGGAGCAAGGGTCTGTGGTCAGCAGGGACGGAAGCACCGGCTTGCACACGGTCTCTCACTGCACGTTTCTTCAGAGCCTTGAATAAAGGAGTGTGCATTGTGCATTTCTAAGTGAGGAGGTGGCAGATAAAAGGGGCAGCATGTCCCAAACTCTTGAACCGCAGAATCCCTTTTTATGCAGAAAAGAAAGGGCTTTGTTTTCAGAGGGTGTCGCATTTGGAAATTGAGCAGTAGATGCACATTCTCTCTCCATCTACCTCCTTACATAATTGTTTATCTCTTTATATACAATGTCCAGTCTCTGAAACTAGTCTGGCTTATACCTTGAGCCTACAGTGCTCTGTAGAGCATGAGGACCTGTCAAGAGTCTCAGTAGCGGCTTCACATTTGAATGGGACTTGTAAATGTACGGTCATTTCATTTTCAGAATGCCCCCTGTTACTCATCCCACGGCAAGGCAATCCAGGGCAGTAGGTTATCCATATGTTAAAAGGTTAGAGCTGTGCTGTCCAATATGGTAGCCATTAGCCACTGGTGGTTATTTAAATTAAAATTAATTTAAATGAAATAAAATTAGAAATTCAATTTCTTGGTCCTCATTTCAAGTGCTCAACAGCCACATGGTGGCTACCATATTGGATGGCACAGACATAGAACACCTCCATCCTGCAGAAAGCTCTGTTGAACAGCATTAATGATTTTCCCAAAGCTCCATGGCCTTTCGCAGGCTGACGTGACACCAGAACTGGAATTCTGAGCCTGAGATCTCTGAGCAGACTGCCCTGGGAGAGAAGGTGCTCCCCTGCAACTGAGGCTGTGCACCTGAATGGCCCGCAGTCAAAGGAGGGTGGAAGGGACATGACGGTGTAGGCCACCGGCAGGAGGCTGAGGAAAAGCACCAGCAGCAAGAGGCCCATGTAGAAGTTGTTGGATCGGGAGGCTTTGAACACGCGTTCATGGGGGACGTTGCTGCTCATCACTGCCCAGCACTGGAAGTACATGGAGGTCAGCAGGCGCAGCACGTTGATGCCCACCAGTCCTGGGGCATAGAAGGAGCCCATCCTGGAAGGGTAGAGACCGCACACCTGGTTGGCTCGACAGCAGAAGAGGCCGGGGAAGGACGACACAAGGAAACGGGACTGATGGGCTAGGGGCAGGAGGCCTTGTTGCTTTCTCTGTAGGTCCCAAGGGAAGGGGCCTCCCATTTAACCAGGACATTTATCACCAAGCCATAGCCATCCATTCCTCAGGACAGGGACTCTCTGAGCATTCCTGGCTTGGGTTCTGGCCAGGATTTTACCACTGCCCCACCGCCAGGCATGGAGCAAATTACATGGCCTCTTGTCTGTTTCTCCATGGTGTCCATGAAACAGCACTGCTGCTCAGAAAAGTATTTGAAGTCCTTAACTTAAAAGAATTGGATATTGGCTTGCTATGAGCCTTTGAAAGCCTTTGGCTGAAGTCAGGCAGCCTCCTCTAACTCCTTCTCAGAGGGAAGTTCCTCAGTTCATTTATCTCCCTCCCTTCTCTCTTTCCTTTCCTCCCCTTCCTTCTCCCTCCCTCCCTTTCCTTCTCTTCTTTCTTTCCCACCCGACTTTTTCCTTTTTTCCTTCTTCCCTCTCTCCTCCCTCTTTCCTTCCTCTTCCTTTTTTCCTTCTCTCTCCCTAGCTCTTCTCTCCCCTCTCTACATATATGGTAGCAAGTGGGTAGGCCAGACATTGTCCTGGTTCTCCTCTAGTCCTGTTCAAGCAAAAGAAGGGAGCTCAGAGAGGCCAGATGATTTGTCTAGCCTCTCGCTAGCTGGTTGAGAGGCAAAGCCTGGGATTCCAGCTTTTTGACTCCCCAAATGAGGTGATCACTAGAGGAAATTGATAACTCACCAGATCATTCCTTGGTTGAAGATCAAACCAAGCACATTTCCACTAATATCAAACTCAGCATATGAGGGCTGGAGGGAGAGAGAGAGAGAGGAGAGAGAGAAAGTCTGTTAGGTCGTGTCAGCCAGACCCCACTACCGGTCAACTGACCAAGCCACTCCACCCCAAAGAGCCTGCTCTGGTGACCAGGGAGGAACCTTAGATTCAGATTTCTATTTCTTTAACATGTTTTCAACTTTTAAAAAAGAGTTTTGAAGTTCTCAAACTTGAAACTTTCTTCAGTGTCTTCTCCAATGAAAATAATGAGAATTTTTTGGGAATTCCATGGCAGTGAAGTGGTTAGGACTCCACACTTCCACTGCAGGGGTCTGGGTTCAATCCCTGGTTGGGATATTAAGATCCCGCAAGCTGTGCAGCATAGCCAAACTAAAAAAAAAAAAAAACAGAGAGAGAATTTTTACTTTTTATGGCCTGCAGGCTGACAGTGTGTTCTTGGGAGGCCCCAAGAGAACATTTTATCAATGTTCTAATCAGAAATGTAACTTGAAATTACAAGCAAGGAGTAACTCAAATAAATAACAAAATGCAAATAATTAAATGAGGAGTCAAATGTAAAGAAAGCTTTAAAAACAAAATAAATAAATCCTCCAATTCTCTTTTCTCCTTCTCATCATTTTTTAAAATTAATTAATTAATTAATTTTTGGCTGCGTTGGGTCTTTGCTGCTGCACGTAGGCTTTCTCTCTAGTTGTGGTGAGCAGGGGCTACTCTTCGTTGCGGTGCACGGGCTTCTCATTGTGGTGGCTTCTCTTGTTATGGAGCATGGGCTCTAGGCGCACACGCTTCAGTAGTTGTGGCTCGCGGGCTCTAGAGCGCAGGCTCAGTAGTTGTGATGTACGGGCTTAGTTGCTCCATGGTATGTGGGATCTTCCCGGACTAGGGATCGAACCCGTGTCCCCTGCATTGGTAGGCAGATTCTTAACCACTGCACCACCAAGGAAACCCCACTGTCATCTTCTTTTTCATGGAAAGGAACCACCTCAGCCAGATGCAGATTTTCAACCTGACTCTGATTTTCAGAGTTTTGGAAATTTGTCAACTGTTTGAAAGAACATAAAGTGTGTGAGCATTAGGGAGTAGTCGGTGTCCTTGTGAGGCCACCTGAAACCTGCTTCCCAATTTGTCTTCCAGAAATGCAGATAAAAAGTGACAAGAATGAGAGAAGGAGGAAAACAAAGTGAGGAGAGAGAGAAGGAAAGTCAGGTGAGCGTGGATTAAAGGAAGAAACATGCAGAATCCAAATATAGGAGGGTTAAATCTTGGGAATTTAAAATTTAACATTTGAAAATATTAAAAATACTTTTTAGGGCTTCCCGGGTGGCGCAGTGGTTGAGAGTCTGCCTGCCAATGCAGGGGACACGGGTTCGTGCCCCGGTCCAGGAAGAACCCACATGCCGCGGAGTGGCTGGGCCCGTGAGCCATGGCCGCTGAGCCTGCGCGTCCGGAGCCTGTGCTCCGCAACGGGAGAGGCCACAACAGTGAGAGGCCCGCGTAACGCAAAAAAAAAAAACAAACCAAAAAATACTTTTTATCTACTGGATTTTATGTCCTGCTTAGAAAAAATGAAATACTACTTCACAGAGTAGAGACTGTCATTAAGCACCTAAAGAAATGCACAGAATGCATCTGACTGTATCAGAAAGGATGATTGGAACGCCTTTCTGCACAATGTCCATGAAGTGGTGACCTACAAATCCAGCCTCCAGGTCCCAGCACCAGCAGTAGTTCATGAACCGGACAAAGCAAGCCCGCAGGAAGTCCCCCAGCAGGATGGTGATACACGTTACCAGCATGTCCGACACTGTCAGCCTCATGAATTCCTGCGAGAGGAACATAGAGAAAGGGGATGGTCAGGGTTTGACCATGCCTGCTTCTCCCAACTGACTGCATGCCAACGCTCCCCCACCCACTCTTATTCTTCTCTGTGACCCTCTGATTAATGGTCGTGCAGATAAAAGACCCCATGCTTTGAAAAATGCTTACTATAGGTTCCAGCTCTACAAGTTACTAATTCATTGCTTTGGAATAGTCTCTGAACCTTTTGAAGTTGATACATTAACCTTGCAGGGTTACTGGGAAAGTTAGTGATTATGTATGCAAATTGCCTAGCAGTTGGCAATACCCAGTATTTGGTAGTTAACAGCACTATTGCATAGATGTAGGATCTGAAGGCTCACTCCTTGCTTCCCCCATCTGCTCTGAAGTGCCAGCTGCCGCAGCTAAGACTGAATCTGACCACTGTCCCTGGGGACAGCTGCTGGTTTTCTTCACCCCCTGCTAACTGGATTTTTTTTGGGGGGTATGTAGAGAAAATAATGTAGGTTTTTCACAGAGGCACATAGAAGAAGAGCCAAAAGCAAAGGAACAAAGTTTTCTTTGTTGTGTAGAGTACATATAATTTATTAATTTGTTTTGAAAAGTTGGAAAGATCTACCCGACTTCATCACAATCTTTAAGACATCTAATAGACTTGGAGTTCCCAGGGGACACAGGGTCTGCTCTATTCATTTTTGTATCTTCCAAGATGATTAATAAATGCTTGCTGGATGAACAGCTGATGAGTTTTCAGGGTTTTTCCTTAACAAGAATTCAGACTCTTACTCTTAAGTAAAACACAAACTGACTTGTATCAGGTCTCCACGTCTATGCAAGGTGATGCTCTGGGGCCTGGGGTGAAGGTGGTGGTGGACGTAGGTGAGCAGGACATTATGCCTCAAACCCATCATTACCAACAAACTCAGAAGGAAACAAGTTTTAATCAGTGATGGGCATTCAGGGAGGAGGGCAAGAGAGATGCCTTCCAAGATGTGAGGAAGGAAAAGAGAAATTCTATAGCAGAATATTCCAAAGGAATCATATAGGTAACGAACTCTCTTTTGTCTTCTAAAGGGGGTAGGTTTCACTGACTTGAAGGTTTTCTCTGTTACACACTGTGATGGGTTTAGAAATGTGAGCTGCTCTACATATTAAAGATGAGGACGATTTGAAGAGAATGGGGGAATTTAGACTGGAGGAGATGAGAAGTCATGAGTCTGAGCCTTCTGTGAAGGAAGCAGGGAGAAAAAGCCCCCAGGACCCCATGGAAAGGAAACCCTGCCTCAGGAAAATATCTGCTGGTGGACTTGTAGGCAGTGTTTGATGAAGTGTGTGATATAATCCTCTCCTCTATGGGACATCATCAACCTCCGTTAAAAACACTGTTGTCCAATGCTCTATGGGCATGGATTCTTCAGGGGTGGCAGGTGAATAGAAACCCCATGCAGAGAGATGGAGCTGAGGAAGAGAAGGCCGCTGATCCCTGTGTTACCTGTGAATATTTCAAGTTTCTGCCTAGGAAGGCAAAGAACACTAGCCTTTGAAGTCCACACTGTGTAAGCTACAGGAACAGTAGTGAAAGTGGATAAGGGGAAATGGTCGCTGGTAATTTTTGACAATCTAATGAAAACCTTTAATTCTCTTTACAGAAAAATGCACAGATGCATATACACACAAAATCTTGTATACAACTTTTAGGAGTTGTATTCATGATTTCCAGGTGGAGAACCTCAGGCTTTCAGTGAAATCTGCAGTAAAACTCCAAATAAATCCAAGTGGTATTAGACTGCTAGATGAAGCAGAGAGAGAAATGTTTGGGACACTGAAAAAAAGATAATGTGAAAAGGTGGAACTTTCCTAAGAAATGCTAGCTTGACATTTTGGTGGCTTAAAAATGGAAACATCAAGAAGGGACAACGAAGAACTGAGAACAGGGATCATCTTTTCAGGAGAGTGTAACTACTCACAATGCCCACAGCTGTCTCCCAGCAAGAACCCCGGGGCACATCTGCAGGGTGTAGGGGTGGCCGGGGGACGCTCTCGTTCCAACCCGAGGAGTTGTAGTAGTGAAACAGAGTCCAGTGAGTGATGTTCTTTATTGTCTCTTCGTTAGAAAGCTAGAATGGAAGATGGAGATGTGGGGTTGGAAGGAGCCAGGGAAGGTCCAATGTTTCTACAGGAACAACAAATAGAGCCAGCATATGCCACAACCCTACCATCTAGCCCCTGCCCTACCCCTCAACAGGTCTTTCCAGAAATGCCCTCCCAGCCTTTCAATCTATAGAGGAGAGGGGGGCAACTGGCTAAAGTCCTTGGGTCTTTTCCAGGAAGTTTTCTTCTCTGTTACTAGTCATCTGTCCCTTCATCCATTTGTCCATCCATTCAGTTACTCATTGTTCTTTTGAGATTAATTTATTCAGGGTCTATTCTGGGCCTATAAGGCAATGGTGACACAAGAGTAAACAGGAGTGACACAGGAGTGAACGGAGCTTTCCTCAGAAAGTTCACTGTCTAGTAAGTGACAGAGATGAACAGACAATTACAGACCAGAGTGATAAGAGCTGTGGGAAATTTTCTTTGGGGACTGAGGAAATCCACATCAGACAACAGGGCCCTTCCTGGGGGCAGTGACATCTGAGCCACACCGCAGGAGGATTAGTCAACTAGTCAAACACGGGGAGAAGGATGGAGAGAGAGGCAAGAGAGAATTTTGCCCCGTGGAGGAAATGTGAGGCTCAGGAGGGTGAAGGAGTTTACTAGGGTAGGAGGGAAGCAAGAAATGAAGGTGGAGAGTAGGCAACAGTCAGTTCCAGTCACTTCCATGCTGAGAAACTTCCAGTAGCTTCCTGTTAACCTCAGGAAAAAGTTCATGAGGAGGGACGTGTGGGAAAGAGGAGCATCATAATCTGGCCCTTCCCCCAATTTCACTTTTCACTTCTTCCCCTCCACTCTGTTGTTCAGCTAACTCATAGTTCCCTGTGTGCATGAGCTGTTCCCTCTGCTTTTTCCAAGGTCTGCTAAGATCCCCCACGGTGGGGTTTGCAGCCCCTCCTGTATACTGCCACACTGCCCGGGGCTTGCTCCCACTGAAGCACCTGCCCCAGCATGCTTCGATGAATGAGTCTGTCTCCCCTGGAACAGGACCGTGTCTTGCTCTCTGCTGTACCCCCAGGGCCTGGCTTGGTGGGTAGGCTATAACCACCTGGTGAGCAGTGATGAAAGGTTAACTCAACCATGACTTATCATCTCAGTGGGCACATACTGGGCTGGTAAACATTTATGGCAGCTAAGAAACAATACGGGAAAGCCTGCAGATAAAATATTAAGGGTACCAAATGACATGCAGATGATGTGAAAAAGCCTAAGAAAAAGACAGTAAAGAACTGAAGCAAAATGTTAACAATTGGGTCATAGGAATCTGGTGATATTTTTCTTCATTTTACTTTTCTGACCTTTCCAAAAAATTTTAAATTGATATAAATTATGCACAAAGAAATTATTATATTTTAAAAAGAAATTTGGTGGGCACTAGGAATTGGGGGGATGTTTGTGGTCTTTACCTTCAGGTGGACATCATCCATCAGGGCCAAAAGAAACGTGTAGAGGTTTCCCAGGAAGAGTGCAAAGATGCGTCCCAGCTGCCACTTCAGTCCAATGCGTGGGTGGTAATTCTCCAGGGCAGCAATGGTTTCAAACAGAGGGGGACAAAACATCCCAAGCAGGGACATCACAATTTCTACCTGAGAAATTGGGAGAGCTGGGTTAGTTTTGTCATCAATATCACTTGCTTCTCCACCATCTCTGCACCCCCAGGGCCATGCATCTCCATCTCCTTTTTGCCCCCTCCTCTGCCTCTGGAAATGCCCTGGGGTCTCCACAACTTGCTGTATGACCCTGGCGAAGGCACCAACAAGCCCTGAGCAGTCAGTGTATGTTCCACAGGTCCTAATTGCTCTGTGACTGGTTGTCACCACGATTGCTGTTATTAGCATTGATAAAAATAGCAAACTATCTTTGAGAAGTAAATGAATTAACATATGGGACAGTGCTTTGTGTTCTGTAAAAGCTGTGAGCTAGGTAAGAATCTCCTCATCTCAGGAGCATGCAAGACCAGAAACTCAGATCACAGAACGGAACCAACAGTAGAGGGATGTGGTGCAGGGTGTGGCCTTTGGGGTCAGCTTCATTCACACATCTGGTGGTGGATTGGCTCTCACCTAAGGTGATGAGATAATTGGGCCATGTGCCGCTCATCATTTAGGAGGCTAGCTGGGCATCATTCACATGGTGGAGGTCTCAGGTTCCCAAGAGAGCAAGTTCCAAAATACAAGCACTTTTCAAGTCTGCTTGTATCATTGCTGCTACTGTTTCACTGACTAAGGCAAGGGATGGGGAAACAGATTCCACCTCTTCATGGGAGGAACTAGAAAATCACATTGCAAAAAAATGTGGATACAAGGATGGGAAGAATTTGTAGCTATTTTTGCCAACTACCACAGATGTCAAATTCCCAGGAGAGATTTATGGATTCAATGCAAGCGCAATAAAATCTTAATGTGTGTCATTGTGGATCTTGATGAGAGAACTCACTCTGTCAGATATCAAGACATACTATAAAGCCATAGTTTATCAGTGTGTTATTAGTGCAAGAATAGACAAATAGACCAATGGAACAGAAAAGGAAGCCCAGAATCACACCCATGCATTACTAGACAATTGATTTATAAGCGATGTAATTTCACTTTTTAAAATTAGTCCTATAGTCCAGAATTCAATAATTCAGCTGAATGGCATAGGAACCAGGGTAATTTCAGTATTTTCCTGAAATATTCACTTCAGCAGAGATGCCCTCCTCACCTCATTTCTTTCATACCAGCTGACATTCTGCATTTTGGAGAATTCTTGGGATCGTTTCACCACAAAGTAAATGAGGTACCCACTTCCACACAAACAGCAGATGATGAGAAAGTTGGCCAGGACACGGAGAAATCTTGTCAGATGGACATTTTCTTCTTTGTTACTCTCTTGTTCATCCACTATTGATTCCTTGATGTGTGAAAATGAGATGTGAATAATAACAAGAAACCACTGTTGTTGGGTTCCTTGAGATTACTACTTTCTATATTTCCAGAAATGAAAGAATTCAGAGGGGGTGGTATATGGATAATTCTTTTCTTTAAGAAAATATATTTTGAATAGGTGAGGGAGATTAAGAGGTACAAACTTGCAGGTGAAAAATAAATGTCACGAGTATGAAATGTACAAAGTGGGAAATATAATTAATGACTATGTAATATCTTTGTAGGGTGACATATTATAACTAGACTTACCATGGTGGTCATTTTGAATTGTAGAGAAATATCACTCTGCTGTATAACAGGAACTAACATAGTGTTGTAAGTCAATTGTACTCAACAAACAAACAAACAAACAAACAAACTTATAGAAAAAGAGATCAGATTTGTGGTTACCAGAGGTGTGGGATGGGGTGGATGGAGGGAGAACTGGAGGAAGGCAGTCAAAAGATACAAACTTCTAGTTACAAGATAAATAAGTACTAGGGATGTAAGGTACATGTTAAATATAATTAACACTGCTGTATGTTATATATGAAAGTTGTTAGAGTAAATCCGGAATTCTCATCACAAGGAAAAAATTTTTTTTTCTATTTCTTTAATTTTGTATCTATACGAGATGATGGATGTTCACTAAACTTATTGTGGTAATAATTTCATGATGTATGTAAGTCAAAGCATTATGCTGTACACCTTAAACTAATACAGTGCTGTATGTCAATTATATTCCCTTGCGCCACCAGGGAAGCCCAGGGGGCTGGCTTTTTTAATTAAAAAGTTCTGGCCAAGATTTTTTCTATTAGAAAACCAGATAGCAAATATTTTTGGTTTTGCAAGCCACGTGGTCTCTCTCATAGCTATTCAACTATGTCTCTGTAACATGAAAGCATCTATAGATAATATATAAATAAATGAGCATGACTTTGTCGCAATAAAATCTTATTTACAAAAACAGGCAGGGCTTCCCTGGTGGCGCAGTGGTTGAGAGTCCGCCTGCCGATGCGGGGGACATGGGTTCGTGTCCCGGTCCGGGAAGATCCCACATGCCGTGGAGCGGCTAGGCCCGTGAGCCATGGCCGCTGAGCCTGCGCGGCCGGAGCCTGTGCTCCGCAGCGGGAGAGGCCACAGCAGTGAGAGGCCCGCGTACCGCAAAAAAAAAAAAAAAAAAAAAAAAAGGCAGCAGGCTGGATTTGGACCCTGGCCCATAGTTTGCTGACCTCTGTTCTAATCCATGGGCATGGTATATTTTTCCATTTATTTAGAGCTTCTTAATTCCTTTCAGCAATGTTTTGTACTTTTTGGTGTAGGCAGTCACACATTTTGTTGTTATTGTTGTTAAATCTATATTCCTTGGAATTTTTTGTACTTTATGTCATTTTATTGAAAATGGAATTAAATTATTTTCTAATTATTTGCTGCTAGTGTATAAAAATACAATAGATTTTTTATTATTAACCTTGTATCCTGCATTAGTAAGTTTTTCATAGAAAGACACAATTAGTACATGGCAGAGCCAGGATGGAAAATGAGGTCTCCCGGACACCAAAGTACCTGGGAGATTTTTTTTTAATTGAAGTGTAGTTGATTTACAATGTTGTGTTAATTACTACTGTACAGCAAAGTGATTCAGTTATATATATATATATATATATATATATATATATACATATATACATTCTTTAAAAAAATATTCTTTTTCCATTATGGTTTATCATAGGATATTGAATATAGCTCTCTGTGCTATATGGTAGGACCTTGTTGTTTATCCATTCTATATATAAAAGCGTCCATCTGCTAACCCCAACCTCCCACTCCCATTCCTCCCCCACCTCCCTCCCCCTTGGCAACCACAAGTCTGTTCTCTATGTCCATGAGTCTCTTTCTGTTTCCTAGATAGGTTCATTTGTGTCATTTTTTAGATTCCACATGTAAGTGATATCATATGGTGTTTGTCTTTCTCTTTCTGACTTACTTCATTTAATATGATAATCTCTAGTTGCATTCATGTTGCTGCAAATGGCATTATTTTGTTCTTTTATATGGCTGAGTAGTATTCCATTGTACCACATCTTCTTTATCCATTCATCTATCAATGGACATTTAGGTTGTTTCCATGTCTTGGCTACTGTGAATAGTGCTGCTATGAACATAGGGGTGCATGTATCTTTTTTGAATTACAGTTTTGTCTGGATACATGCACAGGAGTGGGATTGCTGGCTCATATGGTAATTCTATTTTTAGTTTTCTGAGGAACGTCCATACTGTTTTCATAGTGGCTGCACCAACTTACATTCCCAGTAACAGTGTAGGAAGGTTCCCTTTTCTCCCTTTTCTCCACCTCGTGTGAGGTGGTACTTCATTGTAGTTTTGATTTGCATTTCTCTAATAATTAGTGATGTTGAGCATCTTTTCATGTGCCTATTGGCCATCTGTATGTCTTCTTTGGAGAAATGTCTATTTAGGTCTTCTGCCCATTTCTGGATAGGGTTGTTTGTTTTTTTGCTGTTGAGTTGTATGCACTGTTTGTATATTTTGGAAATTCAGCCCTTGTCGGTTGCATCATTTGCAAATATTTTCTCCCATTCTGTAGGTTGTCTTTTTGTTTTGTTTATGGTTTTCATTGCTGTGCAAAAGCTTGTAAGTTTGATTAGGTGCCATTTGTTTATTTTTGTTTTTATTTCTATTGCCTTGGGAGAAGGAAGGAGATTTTTCAATCAATTAACAGTTATTGTGTTCGGGTTCAGTTTCAACTAACTCATCAGGTAGTTAGTATACATTAACGTACACAGTTCTCACGACATGTGTCCTGTTATATAAGTGGTTTTTAACAGACTCAGAGGGAAGGCCTTCTCCTTCCCATATGTTCAAAGTGCTTCACAGGCATTGACCTTCTTTATCTCTCTCTAGTGGTCCCGAAGGAAGGGTCAAAGCCCTTGTTGACCCCTACCCTGCCCTTGGATGCTCCACCACAGGCTTCGCATTGCTGAGAAGAAGGAGAAGGAGAACTGAGCCCGCTCCCTGCTCTACCCACTGCCAAGCTGACTCTGGGGCTCATGAAACCCATGTAGTGAGTTGCTGAACCCAAGCCCTGTCCCTGGTGGGTGTACCTGTCTTCTGTAGGCAACGATTGGTATCAGTGGGCAGCAGCCCACTTCTCCTCCCAGAAGGGCCAGGGAGAAGAGAGAGAAGAAGGCAAGACAACCAAGCACCGTTGCGGTGTAGATCTGACCTCTGCAAGGTCCTGGGGTAAAAAAGTCTGACTGATCAGACAGGAGAAGCACTGGACTATCAAGAACTTTATTTATCTTTTTTTTTGAGGACTATCAAGAACTTTGAATGGTTTTTAAGAAAACATACAGATGGCCACCAGGCACATGAAAAGATGCTCAACATGCTAATTATCAGAGAAATGCAAATCAGAACTACAATGAGGTATCACCTCATACCTGTCAGAATGGCCATCATTAAAAGGTCTACAAATAATAAATGCTGGAGAGGGTGTGGAGAAAAGGGAACCCTCCTATGCTGTTGGTGGGAACTGCAGCCACTGTGGAGAATAGTAAAACTAAACATAGAGTTACCACATGATCCAGCAATCCCACTCCTGGGCATATATCTGGAAAAGACAAAAATTCTAATTTGAAAAGATATATGCACCCCCAATGTTCATTGCAGCACTATTTATAAGCACCAAGACATGGAAGCAGTCTAAGAGTACATTGACAGATGAATGGATAAAGAAGATGTGGCGTACACACACGCACACACACACACAATGTAATATTACCCAGCCATATAAAAGAATGAAATAATGGATGGACCTAGAGATCATCATGCTAAGTGAGGTAAGGCAGAAACAGAAAGACAAATACCATATGATATCACTTATATGTGGTATCTAAAATATGACACAAATGAACTTATTTACAAAACAGAAACAGACTCGTAGACATAGAAAACAAACTTATGGTTACTAAAGGAGAAAGGGGGGGGTAAATTAGGAGTTTGGGATTAGCAGATGCAAACTACTATATACAAAATAGACAAACAACAAGGTCCTACTGTATAGCACAGGGAACTATATTCAATAACTTGTAGTAACCTAGGAAAAGAATATGAAAATGAATATATATGTATAATGGAATCACTTTGCTATACAACAGAAATTAACACAACATTGTAAATCAAATATACTTCAATTAAAAAAAAAGAACTCTATTTGTAGTGAGGTGGATGGACCTAGAGTCTGTCATACAGAGTGAAGTAAGTCACAAAGAGAAAAACAAATGCTGTACGCTAACACATATACATGGAATATAAAAAAAAAAAAAAAGGTTCTAATGAACCTAGGGGCAGGACAGGAATAAAGACGCAGACGTAGAGAATGGACTTGAGGACAAGGGGAGGGGAAAGGATAAGCTGGGACAAAGTGAGAGAGTGGCATGGACATATATACATTACCAAACGTAAAATAGATAGCTAGTGGGAAGCAGCCACATAGCACAGGGAGATCAGTTCGGTGCTTTGTGACCACCTAGGGGGGTGGGATAGGGAGGGTGGGAGGGAGAGGCAAGAGGGAGGAGATATGGGGATATATGTATATGTATAGCTGATTCACTTTGTTATAAAGCAGAAACTAACACACCATTGTAAAGCAATTATACTCCAATAAAGATGTTATAAATAAATAAATAAAAAAGAAATCTGAATGGTTTTTACAGTCATGGAGGGAAAAGTGAGATGTGCACTGCTTCTGCCTTCATTCATCTGCTCACCTCAGGCTTGTTTTCGTTCTATATTCTGTAGGCCACCTCATATCTCTCTTGTGAACAAATTAATAGATAATTAAGTGTGGAGTTGTACACTTAATTGATTCCTTTATTCCCACACCCCCAAACCGGGTTCTCAACTCTTTGTGGGTGTTCTTGGGGGATTTTTTAAAAAACCAATGCCAGGGGCTTCCCTGGTGGTGCAGTGGTTGAGAGTCCACCTGCCGATGCAGGGGACAAGGGTTTGTGCCCCGGTCCGGGAAGATCCCACATGCCGCAGAGCAGCTGGGCCCGTGAGCCATGGCCGCTGAGCCTGTGCTCCGCAACGGGAGAGGCCACAACAGTGAGAGGCCCGCATACCGCAACAAAACAAAACAAAACAAAACAAAAAAACCAATGCCAGGACCCCACCCCAGACCAATTACACCAGAATCTCTAGGGGTGGGGCCCAGAAGATTTTTAATGCTCCTTAGATTATGCAAACATGTGTAAATGTTGAGAATGGCTGCCCCAAGTGTGTCCTTTCACTTCCTCCAGCAGAAAGCAGTTCCATGAGGAAAGAGGCGGAACCAGGGACCAGCTCCATGATTCTCTGCCATGTTAAGAAACAGATGGTGGGTACCAGCCATGAACATTCTTTCTTGAAGGCTTGAGAGCTATGCTCCCACTTCTGGTAAAGCTCTTACCACAAATTAATCAGGGATCTTATTTCCCATGCCCCAGCTGGGAGAAGTCTCCCAATGACAGGAGGGACCCAAAGTTCCCCCGGGAAGTGGGAATGGCCCTGAAGCGACTACCTTGAAGCTGATGGTGATGGAGGCGTATTTGTTGTCGGCCGTCTCTGAATTCCCGATCAGGTAGTCCCAGCTGGTGAACATCTTGAAGCTGAATGTGAAGTTATCGCTCTCCCCGTCGTTCGTGCTGCCCTGGGTGTTGCCGGCCATCCTGTAGGGTGCACACTGCTGTTGTTATGTCTGCCCCTGTGTCTACTGTGTCAGCCCAAAGGAAACCTGGCCTAAGCTAGTCTTGGGCACAGGTGGCAGATATCCAGTGAAGGGAAAGAGCCAAGATGGATTTGAATCAGGCTACCGATAGCCAGAGCACCTTCCCCCCAAATTCAGAGTCCCCTGCGAGCACACATGGTGTCAACTGCGTAACAAGGAGTCTGCAGGGTACAGAAAACACTAACCATGTTTTCTACCCTGACATCTGATGTCTTGCAGCTTGACTCACCTGCAAATGTTTTAGAACTCTTCATTCTCACAGAGAATATCCCCTTCTAATTCATCTGTTTTCTTGGATAAAAATCATATTTTTCTGATGTAAAATTCAATAAGCCCTGAGGCGGTTAGTACTACAACCAGATAATACGCACATCTTTTTCTTAAGCAAGCTCGGAGGAAAGTACCTTGGACCTGCCTTGATAGCCCCCTATTTCCTCCTACCTGTCCTCATCCTCTGAGACAGGCCTGGGACCTGGGACCCTTTGCTGCAGTGCTGGACACACCTCTCCTTGAGCTACAAAATACAAAGAAACTATATGGGACTAAAAATAACTGTGTGCATGCTCAGTTGGGGCAAATTCTGGACCCAAAAGATACAAAAAGACAAAACAAAAAACAAAAAAAAACCCAACTGCCATTTATGAAGAGCCAGGAGCAAAAACAGGGCATTGGGAGCAAAAGCAGAGTACTGAGCATGCCTGCACACACCACCTAAGGGATGGGCAAAACACCTAAGCCACACCTCTGGCCTGACCCCTGGACACGCCCCTACCTTCACCCCATATAAGAAACAAGCTTTCCCCCCCTCAGTGAGCAAGCAAGGGAACCTGCTGTTTGTTCTTGCTCCTCCACTGCTGCAGCAGCGGCCCCAGGAAAGGCTTGCCTGAATTTCTCATCTGGCCTCTAGTCAATTTCTACTGATTAAGGAAGCCAAGAGCCCTGGTTGGTATCACTCTCTTTGTGCTTCCTGGAGATCAGCCCCGTGGGAACCATGGAATCCCAGGCAGGGGTCCCATCAGATACAATGGGGGTGGGGTTGCCCCTCTTTGACTCTATCTGATGTGTAAAAGGGTGGGGTTGCCCCTCTTTGACTCTATCTGATGTGTTGGGCTTTTGGGATTTGCAGTTCCAGGGGCCTGGTTGCCTTAGCTAATTTTTTGGTTCAACAGAGAAACATTCCATATCCTTAAATCTGACAGGGAAAAACATAGCAATGTGAAGGCTAAGAATAAAACCAAGCCTGTCTCGCCTGTCTCCTTTTTTTTTTTTCCTTTTGTTTGATAGAGCTGGGCAGCCACATGTCACCTAGTGGTCACCGTCTTGTGCCAGGCAGGCTCTTGTAAACAGCAGCATTTTCCCCTGAGACGATGAGATAGAAAACCCAGCTGGGCCCGCACATTGCTTTCCGCTTTCCAGGGGTTCTAGCCGGGCTTCAAGGGTGCTCTGTTTCTTGTGGACACACAGCGGCCCTGTTCTTCACTTGTGGCTCTGCTGAAGGGTGAGTGGGCCTGGTGGTCAGGTCTGTGCACAGACTGTGTCCCCACCCTGCACAGCCTGTGCTAACTGGGGTCCTCTGACTTAGAAGAAGGCAGTTCATGGGCTGGGCCAAAGTTTTTCTTCAGAGAACATGAATTAAGAGGCACAGACATATTAAAAAGCCATTTCTGACCACAGAGACAAGTAGAGTTGGGGCTGGAGAGGACACCAAGGTTACTCACTGCCATATACACTGGTTTAGCCTCATTGTATCTTTGTAGGCACCAGTTCAGTTCTCACATGCCAGCTAGACAGAGAAGCAGAGGGTTTTTCTGAGGATGCTGGGCTCTGGGGAAAACAGAAACAGGCCTTGGAAACTTCTCCAGCCTCTCCTTAATTAGGGTACATGTTCCCTTTCAAGCCACACTGTTTTTTTTGACAGTTTTGGGGACTCAGTAGGATATTTGCTGCCTCAGGGCCTTTGCACATACTCTTGCTTTGTCTAAAGTGCTGTGCCCAGCCTCCTCTAAAGGACTTGTCTATCCCATTTCCCAGAACTTCCCACATTACCCTGTCTATGTCTTTTATACCCCATATGACAATCTGCATTTGCTTTATTTGTTTCCTTGTTTTCTCTCTAAATCCCCAACAAGAAGGTAAGTAGGCACAGTGTGGCCACAGGAGTGGGCTGTTTCTGGGAAGAAAATTAAAAGCCTGTAAATGAGACAGTCATACTTACGATCTAATGACGATCATCAGGCTGTAGCCGAACACGCTGACCCCCACCATGAAGTAAGCCATGGGTAACCTGTACCTCAACCACCCGATGGTCCTCTGGTTGTTGTAGTAGCCGTAGAAGAGAGCGGAATACTTGATGTAGCCCTGTGGGGCAGCAAAGCCAAATGCTCTGGGTTTGTAAGCTCAAAGTGACCGTCATCGGACGCTTCCATCGACCTGGGGTTTCTTTCTCGGGTGTGACGGGAGCCGGAGGGGAGGAAGGAAGGGTTCTCGATGTTCCTGTTCTTCCCTTCACTCCCCCAGTTGCCCCAGAGTCTATGCCTGTCTCCGCGTCTCCCCTCGTCTTTCTCCTGTCTATTTCTCCGTTACACAGAGTGCATGGAGACACAGCACGGGGAGGAGAGTGTTGTTAACATTCAGGACGAATTAGGGATAAGGGGTGTGTGTGTGTGTGTGTGTGTGTGTGTGTGTGTCTGTGTGTCTGTGTGCACATGCACACACGGCTCCAAATTCCCCCTCCAACCCCCACCCAGTGCTCAGGGTCTTAATTTAACACTCTGGAACTAGAAGGGAGTCCGTGAACTTTCTCAGTATTTCAAAACTTCTAAAGAAAACTATGTGATAAGGCTCACAATCTAACCTGAGCTTCAAGTTTCATTTTGGTTTTGGTTTTTGGTATAATTGGCTTTACGTGTAATTAGCACACTTTTTAGGTATAATTATTTAGGTGTAAAATTAATTTATAACTTTAGTACTTCTTTTATGTCTTTGCTGAATATAAAACGGGATTATTCTGGCCTCACACAGATATGTAGTTGGACAGGGGAGCCAAATTTTAATAGTATTTTTTCATATACTTGGGGCTATTTCTTCTTCGATATCATACCTCAACCCAATAACTAAATAGTTATTTCTTAAAGGTTAGTTGCAATGTGGAATATGAATCACATAATGAACTTTTTCATACCTTAAGATCCATTGCTCTCCCCCCAATACTAAGTAATTAAAAAGGGAAAAATACTAACTTTACAGCAGAGAATTCTGGCAGATATCACTATTTTTTTTTTTTTTTTTTTGTGGTACGCGGGCCTCTCACTGTTGTGGCCTCTCCCGTTGCGGAGCACAGGCTCCGGACACGCAGGCTCAGAGGCCATGGCTCACGGGCCCAGCCACTCCGCGGCACGTGGGATCTTCCCAGACCAGAGCACGAACCCGTGGCCCCTGCATCGGCAGGCGGACCCTCAACCACTGCACCACCAGGGAAGCCCAAATTCTGGCAGATATCACTTTAACCAAGTGGTCAACATAATGTAACCCTGATTTGACACTCTGAGAAAGGCACGCTACCTCCCCAACAATGCATAAGCTTAATACAATCATGAGAGAACATCAGACAAACCCAAATTCAGGGGCAAACAACTGACCAGCACTATTCAAAAGTGTCAAGGTCACTGAAAGACAGAGAACAGTCACAGATCGGAGGAGAGTAAGGAGATGTGACTATTAAATCAATGTGAGATTGTGAGTTGGGTCCTGGGATAGAAAAAGAACATTAGTGGAAAAACTGGTGAAATACAAATAAATATTATATTTTAGTTAATGATATTGTATCAAGATTAATTTCTTAGTTTTGATAATTGTTCTATGGGTATATGAGATGTTATCATAAGGTGAATGGGTGAAGGGTATATGGGAACTCTCTGTACTATTTATGTAACTGTTCTGTAAGTCTAAAATTATCTCAAAATATAGTTTTTAAAAATCTATTGCTCTATCTTTTACTATCAAGATGTGGGATCTTTTACTCACACATGATTTTGTAACATCATGTATTGGTCATCTGGAAAGTAATGGTTCATTGAGTTGTGAACATATGCCAAATGTTGACACATTTCTTATACAATATAAAAAAAATCACACTGTTAATATCTCCATTGATCTCATCAGAAAAGTATTTAACTACTGAGAAACTGCCACTGTCATGGTGATGGATATAAGTTTTCCAAAATTTTAATTTTTACTTGAAAAATAAAAATTTATCCTTGGCAACAACAACAAATACAACATGGGATTGTTGCTGAATAAATTGTTGGTTTTGAGTGGATAGGACATTTCAACAGCGGCCCTTGGGTGAAATAAAGAATAAAGGAAATTCTTAGTAGTAGCATATAGTGGTAGTAGTAATTCTTAGTGGTATAGTAGTTATTTGGAACACCCCTGTTCCAAATGACTTAGAAAAATACTCCAACTTACTTTCGCACATTTCTGAGGTGTCTTGAATCTGACTATGAGAGTGAAGGATGGCAGCAGCAAGATGTGTTGCTTGAACCACCACAGCCAGTCCTCCTGCCTCTGGAACTCCTTGGAGCTGCAGACCAAGGCCCCCAGAGGCACGGGGGTATGAGGATTCCAAAAAGAGGGAGGGATGTTCCAGGCATAGGATCGTGAGCAAAGGCAGGGAGGCACTGGACTTCCCCGAAAGTTGATAATATTGAGGCATGAAGTGTGAGGTCTTAGACAGACATGGGACTGGGACTGGAGAGGTAGAGGGCAGCCAGGTCATGAACAATTCTTTTGTAAACCCAATTCAGAACACTCGGCTTTATTCCATCTGGGAGTGGGAATAAATGAATATCGGAGGTGGGGAGTGACAGGGTCAGGTTTACATTTTAGAAAGGTCACCTGGCAGCAGAGGGAATGGAGATTTGAGGAGACAAGCCAAGGCAGGGAGGAGAGGTAGTGATTCTGACAGTGGTCCTGGAACAGTGAGGTTTGAGGAGAGGTGCGAGGGATGGAGAAAAGGAGACTGGTGTAAGAAACGTTTAGTAGATAGGCTCAGATTTAGTGAGTGATTTGATGTGAGGGGTGGTGGTGAGGAGAGGAAATGTGGGATGACTTTCAGGTTTCAGACTTGAATGGCTGGATGAACAGTGGTTCCAATAAATGAAATGGGAAAAAGTGATGTAGGTTTGGTTGGATAGTTGTTGGACTTGAGAAGCAGGTAGGATATTCAGTTGAAGATGTCACGTGAAGGTTGGGGAAAGGCTGGACTGGCAATAGCCCGGGGGTCTTACTGTGGTTATGCCGAGATAAAACCATCGTGTAATATCACCTTACATAGATCTGGCAGAATGCGGGGACCAGTGGCCTCATGGGGAAGTCACGTTTATCAGAGTGTGTGATAAAAGGACCCACGAAGGGGGCCTAGGAGGACATGGTTGGCTAGCTCATTTTGCACAGTGCTATGATCCCATTTGGTTAAAGCACTGGCTTTCCAATAATTAAACACTTCACACTTATCCACAATCACAAAATGGAAGTGCATTGGCATGTTGGTACCTCAAAATCCCAAAGGACGGAAAAATCCATGGCTTTTTCTTCCTCAGCCCGAGGCACTGTCTTTCTGGGTATACTTCCATAGGGCATGCCCATCAGCACCTTGTGTTGGGACAGAACGACACAATTACACGTGGAGAAGATACAAACACACGGAGATGTGCACATAGTGGGTTAAATCTCTTCTCAGAGCAGGAATATCCATTCTTTTTCCTTTAAATAACATTAATCATTTTCCTGATTTTAAAAGTATTACATACTCGGGCTTCCCTGGTGGTGCAGTGGTTGAGAGTCCGCCTGCCGACGCAGGGGACACGGGTTCATGCCCTGGTCCGGGAAGATCCCACGTGCCGTGGAGCGGCTGGGCCCGTGAGCCATGGCCGCTGAGCCTGCGTGTCCGGAGCCTGTGCTCCGCAACGGGAGAGGCCACAGCAGTGAGAGGCCCGCATACCGCAAAAAAAAAAAAAAAGTAATTAAAAGTATTACATACTCATTGTAGAAAATGTGAAAAAGTATAGAAGAATGTTTAAAAAATTACCTGTCACCTTCACATCCTAAAGATAATGACTGTTAAATATTCATGTATTTCCTTTCAGAGTTTCTGAGTTTTATATACGTTTTAGCTTGATTATCTAGCTTAATATTATTTTATGACCAATTCCCTATGGCATATGGTATTTTTCAAAATAAAATGACTTTAAAATATCTAATCACATGTATGTACCATAACCTTACTTACAAATCCCCTACTGTTGGACTAATTGGAGTATTTCTAGTTCTTCATGTGTACATAATTCTATTATTAATACCCCTTTATATATATGACTTGATTCACAGCCTTAATTATTTAAAAAATAAGGATTGTATTAAATTTACATATTGATTTAGGAAGGATTGATCTTTTTTATGATATTAAGTTTTCCCTTCCAGGAATGTGCTTTCCTGTTTATTCAGTCACATATATTTTTTAAAAATATTTATTTATTTGGCTGCTCTGGGTGTTAGCTGTGGCATGCAGGATCTTCGTTACCACATGTGGGATCTTTAGTTGCAGCACACGGAATCCCTAGCTGCGGCATGCAACATGTCAGAGAATCAACAAATGTAAATGAGAGAGGAAAAAATTACACTATCATGCAAAAGGGAATATAACTTCAGATACATGAGTGATTTAAAAAAAAAGAAACTATGTTATTTAACTTTAAGCCAATACATTTTAAAATGTAAGTTGAAATGGAAAGTTCAGGAGAGTGATTACTTGTGAGAGTTATGTGGGTAACATAATTGGGGAGAAGTAGATGGAGGACTCTAGTGTGTGTGTAATTTTTTATTTTTAAACTTAGTGGCAGGCAAATGGGCTCATTCTTTATACCTTTCCATATATCTGAAAGTTTTAATAGTTATTTTTAGAGGAAGTACCCATATGAGGCTTACTGACTGAGTGCTGCCTATGTGAACCCTAGAGCAGAACTTACAAGATATTTTAAAGAATTATTTAATTAAATTAATTAAGGTACACCAGCAATGTACACCCTGGCTGCATATTAGGATCACTTGGGGAGCTGTATTTGTCATCTATTTTTGTGTATCAAATTACCATAAAACTATCTCCTCGTTTCTGCAGGTCAGGAACCTGCGATGGGCTTAGCTGGGTCCTTTGCTTCAGGGTCTTTCACAGGCTTCAGTCAAGGTGTCTGCCAGGGCTTTGGTCTCATCTGAAGGCCTGGTGGGGGAGGATCTGATTCCAGATGCACTCCCGTAATTGTCGGCAAGATTTAGTTCCTCATGGGCTGTTGGACTGAGGGCCTCAGTTCCTTGCTGGCTCTTGTCCAAAGGCCACACTGAGTTCTGTTCCAGTGGGCCTCTCCAGTCTGGCAGGTTGCTTCATCAAAGCATGCGAGCCAAGAAGGGAACCAAGAGAAAATGCCACATGGAAGTCACAGTCATTTATAACCTAATCATGTAAGTGACAGCCTGTCACTTTGGTTATATTCTATTTGTTAAAAGCATGCCACAAGGTCTAGGCTTTACTCAGGTGGAGGGGATTGATTATACAAGGGCATGCTACCAGGAGAAGAGGATCACTGGCGGCAATCTCAGATGCCTGCCTACCATAGGAACTTTTAAAATAGGGACGCCAGAGCCACCTTCTCAGAGATTCAGATTCAATTGATTGGACTTCATATTTAAAAAAAAACTCCCCAAGTGATTTTCATATGCAGCCCATGTTAAGACAAGAAATACATGAGCTCATTGTGTAGCAAGGCCTTGATAGCGAGCTCCTGCAGCATAACTGAGGGCACTCCTGGGACCATGAAGGCATTCTGGGATCTGCCGGCAGTTGTCATTAAAGCTGAACAAGATTCACTCAAGCATTCAGAGAAGTTTGATTCCATTAAAATGTATCAAGGATTTGTGGCAAAAGAAGATGAGTATGAGGAAAAATTCTGTTAAAGTTGTCTAACATTTGAGCACTTCTAATATTCTTATTCCTAGACCCTCTGAGTCACTGTGGTTAGCCTTAAAACAGCCATGAGCCATAGGAATATCTGATCATTAGGTTTAGGCTTAAAACCTTTGGGCCCTGAAGTTAGCCGTGTCCTTGAACAAACAGGTCATCTCCTCTACTCTACCTGCAGTGAATTTGGATGTGTCAGATTCCCATGAAGCCAATTTCCCACTATCCTAATTAAGAGGGCATCTTAGGATACCCCACATTCTCAACTGCTGTTATCCAACCTATCATCAAGTCTTGTCTGTTCTACTCTTTCCTGTCTCTCTCTTTCTCTTCTTTCTCCCAACCTACTCCAAGACGGCTTCCCAAACACCTGCCAATCAAATCAAGGTGTTCTTTCCTGAACAGTTCAGGTCTTGGCTGCTTCATTGGAATGCAACAATCACTAAATTTTCATTGTTTCAAACAAATGTCCCCTTGATAGGAAATATTTATAAATTATATCAATTTATATAAATTATATAAAATGTAATATTTTCTTTGAGGAAAAATAAAACCTCAGTGTTTTAAAAATTATTCACCTTTCCCAAAACACTGCCTTTCTGGACCACTGTATAGCAAAATTCTAGTGATGTCTCATAGGCCTACAGCATTTAAATGTAATCTGTTCTCATGGAAATAAATCTATTTGGAATCAAAAACTCCCAGGAAGAAAGCAAAGAGTCTGTGAGAGTAAATTTCCCCAGTAACTACTGGGGAAAACTATCTCCTCCTTGGCTATGGAGGGGAGAAGTAAAACTTCTATTTAACTTCTGACAATACTGGGGAGAACCAGATTTGTTTTCAAGAGCATTTGTACACATTTGCCAGAAGGTTTAAAATCTTTATCTCTGGGGACTTCCCTGGTGGTGCAGTGGTTAAGAATCCACCTGCCAGTGCAGGGGACACAGGTTCAATCCCTGATCCGGGAAGATCCTACATGCCGTGGAGCAACTAAGCCCACGTGCCACAACTACTGCCTGCGCTCTACAGCCCATAAGCCACAACTACTGAAGCTCGCGCACCCTAGACCCCGTGCACCACAACTACTGAGACTGCAGCCTGCAACTGCCGAAGCCCGTGCACTCTAGGGCCTGCGTGCTGCAACTACTGAAGCCCGCATGCCTAGAGCCCGTGCTCCACAACAAGAGAAGCCACCGCAATGAGCAGTCCGCGCACCGCAATGAAGTAGCCCCCGCTCGCTGCAACTAGAGAAAGCCTGCGTCCAGCAACGAAGACCCAACGCAGCCAAAAATAAATAAAAATTTTAAAAAATGTTCATATGGAATCATTTAACAAAATAAAATAAAATCTTTATCTCTGTATTGGAGAGTGACAATGGTTTAAGAATATATATAGGACAAAGTGGACTGACTCATAATCCTTGATTTCCAGGTGTGCACATAAAGGACTATAAAGGTTAGTTAATGACATAATTGTAAGTACACTCTTTGGGTAATGTAGAAAAGAATTCAGTGGTTTTATCAATAATATAACACTCCTTTGCTACCAAGTACTATTATAATAAACCCTCAACTTCTTCTAACTAATCTGATTTAATTCACATTCCATGGAAGTCTTTTAATTTTGTGAAAAATAGATGTTCAGGAAAGTTTCCCAAAGATGTGACTACAGATAGAGTTGACTCTAATATTCTCATGGAATCATTTGTAATAAAGTAGGAATCAGTAACCTATCATAGAGCCAATTAATAAACCTGAAAGGAAAAAATACTAAATGCATAAATATCATTACCCTGTAGGCTGTAAAGGTAAATCCACTTGTGTACCCAGCACAAGCACCAAACGGTTCAGGCAGGACTGTAGCAATTACTGTGCTAAGCGCTAATGGACCACAGGCACCCCTGGAAAAGGCCCCAGGCCAACACTCTGGAAACCTGGAATCTCATTCACCACAAATTTACTGTGTAAATTTGTACAGGTCACTTGTTCCTTTCTTGTCTCTCAATTACTAAGCTATAGGTAAGGATCTACCTACACCCATAATAAGATTTTATCTGGGAGAACAGTGAGGAGTGCTATTCAAATGCAGGGTTTCTTTGGGGTAATAAATTATGATATAATGCACTCTATCTCTTTTTTTTTCAAGGTGAAAGAGAAAAAAACCTCACTGAGATATTAATTCTCCACTAATTTTAAAGTAAAATGAAAGGTAGAAAAATGTAGGGTCCACCTGTTAATTCAGAAATGGAAATATTTGGTTTCATTCTTTGTACTTGGCTATCTGGGCAAATGATGTGAGCACAGAATTTAAAATGAATGACGGATTCTTTGTAAAACAGAGTATTTGATTTATATAAATGAAGATGGCTGTCATGATAAGCCTCAACACTATCTGAAGTTGTAAGCAGTTCTTTTCTTACCTCTGGGATTATGACTAGACCAAATATTAAACCAAAAAGGACGAGGTTAACTCCATACATCCATCGGAGAAAGATGAAATATGATGCCACTGAAGAACCAAAGTGACCTGAAGAGAGAAAGATGGTGGATGTAAGTGTTGCAGAAGGACATTAACGTAAAGGAGGGCTTTATGTGTGTGATGGATTCAATTTTCATGTCAGTCTGTGGAATATACATCCCTTTTCTTTTTCTAGATGAAAAAAAGGGCCTAACCGATGAGAAGAAGCACATCTTAAATTTTGGTCTGACTAGTCCAAAGTTCAAAGTTTTTTCTTTTCTTTTTTCTTTTTTTTTAACATCTTTATTGGAGTATAATTGCTTTACAATGGTGTGTTAGTTTCTGCTTTCATCTTTTTCCTAGTACAACAGAACCTATAACATAACCTAATCAGTTAGTCAAGAACACAGTCCAAACCCTTGGAAAACCCTTCAGCAAATGAACTAAAAACAATGACACCAAAATACTCACTTTCAATGTCCTTGATCTTCATTTCCCAGGGAATACATTGAGTCTTGAAATTATCAAAGTCTCTTTTAAACTTGACCCATTTCTGAAATTAAACAGGCAACACCCTCAGTTCATTAACACGCTGCCTTTGGGCCTGGAGGGGAAGATGGAGGTGCATGTAGATGTTGACATGTTGACATGTGGGTGAGGCTGCCATGTTGGAGCTGTTGAGCCTAGGCTGTCAGAGGTGGATGTGCACATCTTCACTTTCCAAAGTCAGGTGTGAGTCAGAGAGAAGCAAGGGCAACACAATACTTTGCATTTGTCTATAGTGCTGATAAAATTTCAGGTTTGGACACTTTACATATGAACTTAGAAAGTCTGTGTATAATTTATGATTTGGGGAATCAAATTGGCTTAGCAAACTCTGATACAACTTCCTTCATCTTAAACCAAAAATTCAAGAGAAAAAAGAAATTTCATAACTCTCATACCTACATTTGGCAGACAGCCAAGTGCCTTAATCTGATAGGAACTGTTGCTAAACTACAAGGCTGGTGGAAGTGGTAAAGAGATCTCAGCCCGTGGCTTCCCATTCTTCTCCTAGTGAAACAGCAGCCTGTTTTTTGTTTTTTTTTTTTTCCTAAAAGTAGTTGGGAAGGCATTATGCCCCTTTCCATGGTCTATTCCAGCTCCGACACTTTGTACCAATCAGAAACTTGAATAGCTGTCTGTCTGCCGGCTGCGTGAGAGTTTGTCAACTCTTCAAGGGGCTTCTCTCCAACATCCCCACCCCCTGGAAATAAATCCATTTGGAATGAAAAAAAACCAAAAACACCTCATAGAAAACAGCAGGCAAAGAGGAAGTAGGGAGAAAATCCTCAGATCAGTTTCTATTATTACAAAGGTCTCAAAAGAACTTACTCATGAAGGAAATGAGATTTTCCTTTGTAAATTCGCTAAAGGATAAAAGGGAAATTTTATCTGAAGGAATCAGACGAGCTTCCAAACCTGAAGGCTTTGACTATATCATGATTGGATAATTACTGTATAAGGAAGGAAACCACCTGTCAGAAGAGGGAAATGTTCACAGATGCCAAGGAGAAGAGGGGTTCATAAGCAAAAGACAGGTTGATAATAACGGCAAAGATCTCCCTAAGACAGATCCCACAGATTAAGGGATGTGGGGAATGGCAGATGGTGGACATGGACACCCCAACCCCATTGCTTCCTCTCCCTTCCCTAGTTCTGATTCTGTGCTCAAAAACCATCTTTGGCTTATTTGGCTTCTTATCTAGGTCTGTCTCTAAGGAAAGCATTTGCGCATCATCTGGGCTGTGAATATTTTGATTTCTATGGCAGTAATTTTTTTCATTGCAAATTAATAGATTGGAATTGGGATTATGGTTTAGTTTCCCATATAACTAACTGTACTATCAAAAATAAAAGGCACTGGGCTTCCCTGGTGGCACAGTGGGTGAGAGTCCGCCTGCCGATGCAGGGGACACGGGTTCGTGCCCCGGTCTGGGAAGATCCCACATGCCGCGGAGTGGCTGGGCCCATGAGCCATGGCCACTGAGCCTGCGCGTCCAGAGTCTGTGCTCCGCAATGGGAGAGGCCACAACAGTGAGAGGCCCGCGTAATGCAAAAGAAAAAAAATTTTTTTTTCATTTCTTGCACCAGTTATTCCTCCTTGTAGATTAGTAATCTGGTATCTGGTTTTATATATCAGTCTCATAAGCTTTATTAATGTGAGTCCTCCCCCGAGAGACAGATCCCCTGTCAGGGTGCTGATAAAATCAGTATAAAATATAGCCTTGCAAGGCAGAGGACCAATGGAGTAATGAATGTTGTCAAGTGAGGCCCCTGGAGACATAGCCTGCCAGTTGATCACTTGGCAACCACCTGACAGCCCCTCAAGGCTGTGGGCATCTTGGCCTGAAAAGATGATGCCTGGGGGCGGGGGGCAGAGGCAGAGAGAGGCCTGGGAGAAGCTCTGCATTGAAGCTCTTTCCTTCATTGGTTTAGAGAATCAGAAAACTGAGCTTGGGCGTGGGCGGGAGAAGACCCCCAACTCCCTTCCTCAGAGCTGTGTGATTTGGTAGCTGCCGTCCTCAGACTGGGTTACTAGCTGTGCATGTCATCTTGCTAGTCAGCTGTATATAGGAAAACAGATTTCAAACAGTGGTCGAACAAGACACAGGCACATCCTGTCCATGGATGAAATCTGGATCTGAATAACTAAAGACAACCAGTGAAGCCTGAGAATTAGTACGTCAAAACAAGGAAAAAGTGATGCCATTCTTTGAAATTTTTGGAAAGCATTTCCTCCAGGATACATAATTAAATTTTGAGAGATGGCTCAATATTCTTAGTAGGATTCAAAAAATATGGCTTCTAGAGTACAGGTTAGCACTTAGAGAGTTAAAAAAAAGAATACAGGAGGGGAAATCCCTGGCGGTCCAGTGGTTAAGACTCTGCATTTGGTTGGGGAACTAAGATCCTGCAAGCTGCATGGCGTGGCTGGGGGAGGAAAAAAAAAAAAGGTTACAGGTGAAGTATGGAAGGATTGATTACAAGGTTGCTAAAAGTTCAGTAATAGAATGAAAATAAACATTACACTTTGAGACAGAAGAAAATTGATCCAATGATATTGAGAATAAACCTGAGAAATTTTTGAGAATGCAAAGAGAGAGAAAGCAAAGAATTAAAAACCATGAAGGAAAGTAAATACAAAGAATGGAGAGTTGGCAGCCATCCTTCTGCTAACAAAGAAGCTAGAACTGTTTGATTAGAAACACGATTGAATAGACCATTTATCAGGTATATGTGAAGAACACATTCCTTAATTGGGAAAAAAGTTTTGAGTGTGCAGTTGTTAAGTGGTAAATGGTTTTTAGATAAAATTAATAAACGACCCATAGATAGTTGTCAGGCAACTATAACTGAAAAGGAAGAAAAAAACAAAATTAGGAATAAAAGAGATTAAAACTCAACATATGTAAAATGTAATGACAAAAATTATGGGACTACCTATATGCAACTTTCTGTTAATACATATGAAAATCTTAATGAAATGATCAAATTTGGGGAAGAATATAAAATATCAAAATGGCCCCAAGAAAAAGTTAAAACTTGACTATACCAATTGGAAAAACATTAAAAAATTATCAAGCTATTCTATAAAATGCTTCCTGATCCATACAGTTTTAAGGGTGTCATCTTTCAAATTTCCAAAAAAATGAATGAGCTGTACAAATTGATTTACAGCATAAAAAGGAGGTGATGCTATTCGTTTAATATTATAAAGCAAGTGCAGCCCTAATATTAAAATATGCCAAGATAGTGTACGTGCACGTATGTACACACATAAATTCAAATTATTCTTATGAAAAGTTATGTAAAAATTATAAATAAAATACTTGAAAAATCAGATGTGCCTGATAAAAATAAGTTTATGAACAGAAGGGAAAGGTATTTAATAAAATCTAACATCTATTTCCAATAAAATGGAAGTCATTAAACTAGAAATAAAAGGATAATTTCTTATTGGGAGAAAGAAAATCTATTTCAAGGCAACAACTCCCATCAACTTAGTGTGAAACAGTAGAGCCATTTTCATTAAAGTAATGGAAAAGCAAAGAGACCCACTATCACCATCATCAATTGAAACTATTCTAGGATTGCTAACCCACACTTTAGGACAGGAATGATTTAGAAGAACCCAAGAAAAACACCTTTATATACACAATCAGATGAAAATGATTAGAACTAATAAGGGAGCACAACAGGGGAACCAGATTAAAAAATTAATATTCAAGGACTTCCCTGGTGGCACAGTGGTTGACAGTCCGCCTGCCAATGCAGGGGACACAGGTTCGTGCCCTGCCGGGAAGATCCCACATGCTGCAGAGCGGCTGGGCCCGTGAGCCATGGCCGCTGAGCCTGCGCGTCTGGAGCCTGTGCTCCGCAACGGGAGAGGCCGCAGCAGTGAGAGGCCCGCATAACGCAAAAAAAAGAAAAAAAAATTAATATTCAAATACGTAGCTTTCCTACATACCAGGTATCTCTAGTTATTAAATAAATGGAAAAATGATTCTATTCACAAAAGCAACCAAAACATAAATTTTGTAGAAATAACATATGACATGGAAAAGATCTATATGAAGAAAATGACAAACTTTGCTGAAGGTTGTAAAAATAAGGCTCGAGAAATGTATGGTATTCTTAGATGTAAAGACTAAATATTGTACAGATAAATCTTCCCAAATTAAATCAAGGATTTAAAAAAATTTCCAATCAAAATCTCAATGGGCTATACTGGAACTTGGCAAAGTAATTTTAAAAATGCATGTGGAAAAAAAGAATGCAAAGAAAACAAAACAAAATGCATATGGAAACATAGGCAAGACTGGCCAAAACATTTCTGAGAAAGAAAGGTAAAAGGAGGAAGCCCTATGAGCCATTAGAATTAATCAATAGCTGAAATGATGAATTCAAATAAAAGCTCCAAAAAAGGTCCTATACAAGAATTAAGTGGATGAAAATGATAGTTTTTCAGATCAGTAGGTAAAGGAAGAATACTTCCATAAGTTCCACATTAAATATCCAATTAGAGATCATTACCCTAGCCTGAATCAGAAGCTCAGGTTACAGCATAACTCAATAAACCAGAGCTGCCCCCAATGCCCCGTCGACACTACTGTTGTCCTTCTGTATGACACTGATTATACCATGGCCCTCTGGGTCTCCACCAAATCAAAGTCTTGATTTGGGGGTTTGGAAAATAAGATCCCAGTGGATTCAACATCATTAATTCTGTGAGTTTAGTTCTTCACTGGAGAGGAAACAAGTCTCAAGTATACTGAAGCCCTCACAGATAAGTAGAGAGAAATGGACAGGATACGGTTGGTTTCCATTCTTGGATAAATTGGAATGGTTGACTGGACCTCACGTTCAGGATTCTGGGGGAGGTGGACACAAATGGTGAAGCTAGGCAGGCACTGTGATTGGTCACCCAGATTCAGGAGTTGAGCAAGTCCCCCCACAGGTTTGCGCCTCTGCACCACACACCTTAGCCATCAGCATCCTATAGGCGTAGAGTCGCTTGCCTTTCCCCTTTCCCAAGGCTCCTTCATACTTCTCCACAAATTCTTGGGCCTCCCTGGTTAGCGGGGGGGAAAAAGGCAGAAATTCAATTAACACCCAAGCAAAAGAAATCTGAACTATGAGGGTGTATATGTGGCTGAAAGCCTTAAGTGTTTTATATCCCTAGTTAGAATGTAAGTTCCACGAAGGCAGGGCATTTTGTCTGTTTTGTCCACTGAAGTTTCCCAAATGCCAAGAATAGTGATTGGAACATGGTAGGCACCAGTAGGCAGAATTTTGGCTTTCATGACCTTTGCCCCTTGGTGAATGGCACAAAGGATTCTGCAGATGTAATTAAGATTACTGACTTGAAACCAGGGAGATTACCTTGGATGTCTGGAAGGGCCCAATATAATCATGTGAGCCCTTAGAAAAAGAAGAGGAAGGCAGAAGAGTCAGAGAGAGATGCAGCAAAAGGGGAAATCAGAGAAATTAGAAGCAAGAGAATTCTCCACCCTCTGTTGCTGGGGCCCCTCTGGAGGATGCCACACTGGAAAGCAAGAGAAGAAAATGAATTTCTACCAAAATCAGGGAACCTGGAAGAGGACCTCAAGTCCCAGGGGGGAGGGAACCACAGCCCCGCTGATACCTTGATTTTAACCTGGTGAAACCCTGAGCAGAGAATCCAGCCACACCATGTTGGACTTCTGACCAACAGAATTGTGAGCTAATAAATGAGTATTGTCTTAAACTATTAAGCTTGTAGTAATTTGTTAGAGCAGCAATAAAAAAACCAGTACAGCATTCAGTAGGTATTTGTGGAGTGAATGAACGCTGGATGGGTGAGTGAACATCCAAGGAAGACCGCACGGGAAACACATGGATGGGTTTGTCTGTTAAATATTCTGGGTGGTGTGCTGGAGCTGGTGAGGGCTGGCTTCTGAGAACCAATTGTTAAATATTCTGGAACTTGGCCAACAAATTATTAAACTGTTGGTAGCTTGAAATCGGCCATGGTGGGAGTATTTAGACTATGGGATTCAGCAAGTGCTCCAAATCAGGGTTCCCCCATCCATCCCCCCACAGAAACAGTTTATCAGGAAACACTGGATAAACCCACACAAGTAGATAAGAATGAAGTCCATCTCAGGGTGGGTGGAAGAAGACATTGGGTCCTGTGTGTCTGACTGCTGTTGTTACAGCGCCCCCTGCTGGCAACACAACCTAAACCACCTCCAAAGTGCAAACGCAGGTAGTAGACACCTGTTAAAGTTACATTCTAACCTGGGGTTAACTCCAAGGTTGGTTTTATTAGGATGTCTCAATGATGTCCTAATGTTAATGAGGCCAACTGTCTAGCTTCTGAGTCCAGGGTCAAAAGCTGGATTGTATGGGATTAAGACTCCTTTATGGGGTCAGCCCCTGTTTTCTCCCTAGGCAGCGCTCATTCTGGCAGTGAGTTATCTGTGACTACCAATGACTCCAAGACACCAAAGAATGTTTTCATGAAATTCATATTTTTGTCCTCTTCCTATATCTTATGAGTGGGTAGAGACTCCTAAGCTTTTGAGGTTTGTGAATTTAAATGTGATAACTAGTAAGATTTGAAGACTTCTGATAAAAATTCTCAAAAGTAAAGGCCAACTCATGCCTGAGCCATTGAGCCTGGCACCAGATGCTTCTCTTCTCAATGTCCAGACTGTGTCCAGATGCCCAGAGGGCCCTCAGGAGAACAGAGGGCCCTGCCCAGCGCTGGGTGCAAATTCTGAGGACCATTCACTGCAAAGAGAACAACTGGTCTAACAGTTTTGATGGACACAGCAAGCTTTTTTGGATCCACTGAAAGTATATAAATAATCACAACTAACATTTTTACAGCAAACCCCTTTAAACATGTCATACGTGATCAGTGTTCTTCTTACTAGAGATAGTAGTTGGTTTATGGAAATACTGGCTCTTGCACTGCACTTCCCAACTGTTGCAAATCTTACTTCTTCCCCTCCCCTCCAACAGTTTTGCACATCTTACTTTTTTTTTGTTTTGGCTGTGCCACATGGCTTGCAGGACCTTAGTTCCCCAACCAGGGATTGAACCCGCACCCTCGGCAGTGAAAGTGTGGAGGCCTAACCACTGGACTGCCAGGGAATTAATTCCCTGAAAATCTTACTTCTTCTTTTTTATTCCCCTAACAGTTCTGCAAATCTTACTTCTGTAGGGTGCTTCTGTCCCCTCCTTTCAAATGGGGAACTTTCTGCAAGCTCATCTCTCCTTTTCCTCAAACCAGATGGTGTGTGGTAAATGAAGTAAAAAGGCAAAAGAAGAGAGATCCTTTGCTTTGTGGAAACTTCTAGGGGCCTGGATCTCAAGGTCACTTTTGGCAGGTGATTAGCAACCCCTCAGGTCCCTCCAACACTCAGGAGAGGAGGAAGCCATTGAGGCAAGGCTCTCCTGGGCAGCCATCCACAGCAGAAGACAGCACTTCAGCAGTCCCTCACATTGCCCTAGAAAGACCCTCCTTGTCGATAAAAGGGCCCAAATAACAGTTTGGAAGACACAGTCAGGGTGGCCAGCAATTACTGCTGGGAGAGAAGGGGTGTATTGTGTGGCTTTAGTGCCAGAGAGAGCCAGGCAGGATTCTGTGCCTCTCAGGGTGGCAGTTCTCATCTAGAAATGGGGACAATGTTATGAGACTTAAACGTGTGGATGCATGTCATGTAAGCACAGCAATTTCATTTATCAGGCAGTCACCCCTCTCCTTCTGGGGAAACAGCAGCTCCTGGAGTGGGCAGCTGATAGGATTCTTTCCTAGCCCAGGGGGCTGCTGTGAGGAGACTTCTGTTCCCCAGGGGTCTGGACAAGGGGCACAGCAATGCCGCCTTCCACAATGAGAATACTCTGAAGTTGATCCAAAGCATCTCACAGAGACTACATATTTCCAAAAACTACCCCCTGGTGAAGGAGTTCAGATTCAAAATCACACTTAATTTTGAGATGCAGAGGTATAAATAGACACAGGGCAGCCTGCATTTGATGGCATCCTTACAGAGCTTTGCCGTCCCGTGCAGAACGTTGGGAGAATGTATCAGCCAGCCTGAAATCCAGAAGACAACCAGACAAAGGTAGGGAATACAGGTGGCCAAAGGGAGGTGGCTAGAGGTTGGAGGTGGTCAAGAGGTTGAAGGTGATCTGGGCTATGTTGGTTTGGTGTCTCCCTTTGTCCCTAAGCAGTTTTTATTTTTCAGTTATGGAGACAAAGATCAAACAGAGGCTGAGCTCACTCTAAGTGGAAATTCAGATGAGTCAGGTGATGGCATCTGTTCTGATCCATCTAATCTGAATCAATTAAAGGGCAGTTGAGTTTAACCAAGCATGCCTGGCTTCCCATATGTGGTGGTTTTAAACTATATCAGCAAATTATTTGACATTCCTCCCTTTAAAATGTAGAACTGGGGAGTTCCCTGGCTGTTCAGTGGTTAGGACTCTGCGTGTTCACTGCTGAGGGCCTGGGTTCAATACCTGGTGGGGGAACTAAGATCCCACAAGCCAAGTGGCGCAGCCAAAAAAAAAAGGAATTGAATTCTCCTCCACTTGAATGCAGGGCAGACTTAGCGATGTGCTTCCAGTGAATAGAAGGTGGTAGAAGTGACAGTTTATGACTTCTGAGACTAGGACGTAAAAGGTATTGTGACTTCCCCCTTGAAATCCCCCTCTTCTGTGGGAAGCCGGCTGCCATGTTATGAGGACAGTGAAGCAGCCTGTGGAGAGGCCTGTATGGAGAGAAACTGAGGCCCTTACTAACAAACAGAACCAACTTGCCATCCATTTGTGTGAGTAACCTTGGAAGTGGATTCACCAGCTCCAGTCATCTGAAGCCCGAAGCCCTGACCAACACCTTGACTCAACCTTATGAGAGACTCCAAGTCATAACTGACCAGCTAAGCTGCTCCTGAATTTCTGACCAACAGGAGATAATGAATGTTTATTATTGTTTTAAACTACTAAGTTTTGGGGTAATTTATTACGTAGCACTGGAAAATTAACACTCTGTAGAATCCAAACCACTGATCTCTTTGGTGCATATACATTTAGGATTGTCCTGTTTGCTTGGTGGATTGACCCTTTTATCATTATGTTGTGTCCCTCTATGTCCTTGGTAATTTTCTTTATTCTGAAATTGACTTTGTCTGGTATTTACATAGTTTCTCCTGCTATCTTTTGATTAACGTTTGCATGGTATATTTTCTTCCACACTTTACTCTCAACATATGATATATTTAAACTGAGTTTCTTATAGACTGCATGTAGTTGGGTCATCTTTTATTTTTTTTAATTAATTAATTTATTTAAATAAATTTATCTATTTTATTTTTATTTTTGGCTGTGTTGGGTCTTCGTTGCTGTGCATGGGCTTTCTCTAGTTGTGGCAAGTGGGAGCTACTCTTTGTTGCAGTGCGTGGGCTTCTCATTGCAGCAGCTTCTCTTGTTGCGGAGCGCGGGCTCTAGGTACGTGGGCTTCGGTAGTTGTGGCATGTGGGCTCAGTAGTTATGGCTTGCAGGCTCTAGAGCGCAGGCTCAGTAGTTGTGGCACATGGGCTTAGTTGCTCCACAGCATGTGGGATCTTCCCAGACCAGGGCTCGAACTCGTGTACCCTGCATTGGCAGGAGGATTCTTAACACTGCGCCACCAGGGAAGCCCTGGGTCATCTTTTGAATCCAGTCTGCCAATCTCTGTCTTTTAACTGATGTATTTAGACCACTAACCTGTAATGTAATTATTTATATGTTACAGTTTAAATACATCATTTTATTTCTTGTTTTTTGTTTATTGTTTTTCATTTCTGCTTTCCTTTTTCCCTGTCTTCCTGAATATTTTTTAGGATTCCATTTTGTTTTACCTACAGTGTTTTTGAGTATATCGATTTTTATAGCCTTTTCAATAGTTGCTCTAGGTATTACTATATGTCTATCTCTACCTGCCATCCGTCTATCTGTTATCTATCTATCTATCTATCTACCTAGCTAGCTAGCTAGCTATCTCTATGTATTATCAAAATCCACTGGTGCATTTTACTATTTAGAATGAAGTATAGAATCTTATTTCTCTTTATGTCCCTTTATCCTCCCCTTTATAATTGTCTTAATTATTTCATCTGCATTATTGAGAACCACATTAGGTGGTGTTTTAATTTTTTTTTTTTTTTTTTTTGTGGTATGCGGGCCTCTCACTGTTGTGGCCTCTCCCGTTGCAGAGCACAGGCTCCGGACGCGCAGACTCAGCGGCCATGGCTCATGGGCCCAGCCGCTCCACGGCATGTGGGATCTTCCCAGACCGGGGCACGAACCCGTGTCCCCTGCATTGGCAGGCGGACTCTCAACCACTACGCCACCAGGGGAGCCCTAGGTGGTGTTTTAATTTTTGCTTCAACTGTCAAACATAATTTTAAAAATCAAGAGGAGAAGGAAAATCCATGGTATTTTCCAAGATTTTTGCTCTCACCATGTTCTTCCTTCCTGATGTTCCAAGATTCCTTCTTTTACCATTTCCTTTATGTTTAGAGAACTTCCTTTAGTTATACTTTATAGTAGGTCTGCTGGTGACATATTCTTTCAGTTTTCCTTCATCTCAGAATGTCTTGATTTCTCTTTTATTCTTTTTTTTGTTTTGTTTTTGTTTTGTGGTACGCGGGCCTCTCACTGTTGTGGCCTCTCCCGTTGCGGAGCACAGGCTCCGGACACGCAGGCTCAGCGGCCATGGCTCACGGGCCCAGCCGCTCTGCGGCATGTGGGATCTTCCCGGACCGGGGCACGAATCCGTGTCCCCTGCATTGGCAGGCGGACTCTCAACCACTGTGCCACCAGGGAAGCCCCGACAATTCTTTTCATTTAGCACTTGAAGAATCTTTATGTCACCTACTCTGTCCTCCATAGTTTCTGATGAGAAATTTGCTGTCATTCTAATTGTTTGTCCTTTATAGTAATGCATTGTTTCTCTCTGACTCTTATAAGTATTCAGAAGTTTGACCATGATGTGTATTGGCATGGATTACTCTGGATTTATCTTGTTGGGGCTTTGTTTAGCTTCTTGAATCTGTAAGTTTTGCCAAATTTGAGAAATTTTCAGTCATTATATCTTTGAAGACTTTTTCAGTCCCACCCTCTTTCTCTTCTTTTGAGACTCTATTTTCTTCTTTCATCATCTAGGGATTTGGAGGAGACACTAACGTTAGATCATTTATAATAATCCTACATGTCCCTGAGGCTCTGTTCACTTTTTTCCCCAGACCATTTTCTCTGTATTGTTCAGGTTGATTTGTCTTGTTCTACCTTCACTTTCACTGATTCTCTACTCAGTTCTCTCCATTCTGCTGTTGAGCCCATTCATTGAGTTTTAAAAAACTTTAGTTACTATATTTTCTACTTCTAAAATTTCCACTTGTTCTTCTTTATATCCTCTATTCATTTTCTGAGACTTTCTATTTCTTCATTTGTTTCATGTGTTCATAATTGCTCACTGAAACATTTTTATGATGGTTTCTTTAAAATCTTTGTCAGATAATTCTAACATATATGTCCTCTTGATGTTAGCATCTGTTGATTACCTTTTATCATTCAAGTTTGAGATCTTCCTCGTTCTTGGTATGATGACTGAATTTTCAACTGAAGCCTGGAATTTGAGATATTATGTTATGAGACTCTGGATCTTATTTAAATCTTGTGTTTTAGCAGGCCTCCTCTGACACTGCTCCAGTAGGTGAAGGGGGATGCTGCCTGCTTACTTCTAGGTGGAAGTCCAGATTATTCACTTGGCCTCCTTTTATACCTGGGGCTGGGCTGGAGCTCCTTGTTACTGCTGAGCAGGGATGGGAGTTCAGGCTCCCACAAGCCTTCCACTCATATCCTCCTGGCTTGAAGAGATGCCTTGTTACTTCCAGGTGGTGGTGAAATTTCAGACTCCCCATGTAGTCTCCACTGACACCCCAGGGAGAGGGAGGGCTCATTACACTGCCCAGTGGGGATGAGAGTCCCTGCTCCTCACTTGGCCTTCTCTGACATTTGATGGGGGTGTTAGGGGCACCATGTTACAGCCTGGCAAGGGAGGAAATGTAAGCTTCTCCACTTGGCTTTTGCTGCCAGGGCTGGGGCTACAGCTGCTCATTTGTTTATGGTGTTTGGCTGGAGTAGGGTTGTTATTGTTTACAAGTCTTCTGTCTTGCCAGGCTGTTCCTTTTCTGGTCCTTTGGCTGGAGACAGCAGACTTTTCTTGAGGTGCTTTTGTGTGTGACTGTCAGTGTTTGGGGGCAGCCAGCTTCTCCAATATCCAGTCTGGATATACAGGCAAAAAGGAAAATTGGAACTCAATGCTCTGTCATTCATTTGACCCTGAGGTCCTTAGCCAGTCTGCCTTTCTTCTCTCTACCTTTCTGAGTCTCTTATGTTTGCTTTACACATAATATCCAGGGTTTCAGTTGTACTTAGTGGGAAGACTATGGAGAAGTATATCTACTCCATCTTCCTAGAAGTGGAATTCTTCAGATCTCACTTTGGGTAATTTTCTAACACATTAGGTTTCTGACAAAGCTGAGTGACATACCTGATTAATTCTATGATTAAAGCAAACATCCCTGACTCATGAGCACTAGAAACTCTTTTGCCAACATCACAGCCTGCCTCGTGTCATTATTAATGATGTGCGTTAATAATGTCTTCTCTGATTCATCTTTGTTCCCCATCCTCATCTCTCAGGGTTCAGCACAGTGTCTGGAACAAGATGTTCAAGCTTTAATAGCAATAATTACTATCTATTAATTGCATATTATATGCTGGGTACTTAAATATTTTTTATTTGTCAGAACAACTCTGCAGGTAGATATTATTATTCCTACTTTACAAAAGACAGCTGTGAGGCTCAGAGAGGTTAAGGGAAGGAATCCAGCCTGAGGGGATTGAATAGCCAGTCAAACCACACAGATATGGTAGAGGTGTGAAGGCAGGCTTGCCCCAATTCACTGCTGTTGCTCTTTATGCCTTGCCATCCTTCTTTGATTGTCTACAACAACTATGCCAGCTGCCTGAGTGGGCCAGAGACTGGGGTCCCCACACCATTGCTTCTAAAAAAAGATGTAGTCTGGCCATGTTATCTGCAGATCTGCAATTGAAGGCTTTACTGCCAGAAAAGGAAATCATACAGGAGGCAAAGGGGTGTATTCTAGAATGTCTAGTAATCCTAGAGAAGCAGTTACAATTTAAGAGTGCAAGTTCTGGAGCCAGAATTCCTGAGTTCAAATTCTGGCCAGACCACTAAACTCACTGTTTAGCCTTGGACAAATTACTAGATTGCTCTGTGTCTCAGTTTGCTCATCAGTAAAATGGGGGCAATAATAATGGTACTTACATCAAAGGGTGATTATGAAGATTAAATGAATTGTTACACACCCAGCGCTCAGAACAGTGCCTGGCACATAGGGAGCACCCAGCAAATGTTGGCAATATATATAAAAAAAAGAATATTAAAAGATGAATAAGAAACAGCTCTGTTAACAAGAGCATCCAGTCAAGTGAGGGCCTTAGGGGTCAGAGAGGCCGTAGCTAACTCAGCCTGAATGCAGGGAGGGGCAATGGGGACACCTGGCCTGAGTCTCAGAGTGTAGGAACTAGCCAGTTGGGAGGGCAGAGGCACCAGTGGAGCTGAGACCCAGAGGCTGGAGAGCCTGAGCCTGGGATAAGGAGTCTTGCAAGAGGGAGAAGGAGGGGAGACCTGCTCCAGTGGGAGAGACAAGTCTTTTCACCTTCTAGGGCCTTAGCCACTTCCCACCCCCACCAAGAGCAGGAACTCTGCCCCCAGGCCTGGAGGAGATGCAGACTTCTCCTCAGGGCAGCTGAATGGCCCTCAGGGATTTTCATGGTCCCTGAGACTTCCAGCCAGCTGGAGATCTCATTTCCACAAGCATCAACGTTGCTCTTTTTCCACTGTTAATAAAAGATGTGTTCCGGTGACACCTGAGTTGGAGTGAGGTTCTGTTAGACTGACAGATGGAAGGAGGAAGAACTCGGCTCTGGGGGAGCAGGGAGAAGAGACTCAGAAAAAGGGAGGTGGGAAGGCAGACAGCCTGCTGCCTGAAGCTGTAGCTACTGCCCAAACTGTCGCCACCATTCACCTGTGATGACTTAAATTTAAATAAATTAAAATAAAACAGAAATTCAGTTTCTCAATTGCACTGACTACTTTTCAAGCGCTCACTAGTTTCATGTGACTGAAGGCTACTCTATTAGCGCAGATTTAGAACATTTCCATCATTCCAGAAAGTTCTGTTGGTCAGCACTGGCCTGGAGGCACCGCAGGGAGGCATTTCTTCCTGCAGCTGAGTTGTAGACAACGTAATAATTTGCGAAACAGTGGAGTAAGCTCTGTTTACCAGGCTCCTTCCTGGTCAGGGTTTGCACAGCCAGCATCTTTGCTGTGCCTCCGAGACACAGTGAGGCTGAACGTCAAAATATGTCTGCCAGGGCTTCCCTGGTGGTGCAGTGGTTGAGAGTCCGCCTGCCGATGCAGGGGACACGGGTTCGTGCCGCAGTCCGGGAAGATCCCACATGCCGCGGAGCGGCTGGGCCCGTGAGCCATGGCCGCTGAGCCTGCGCATCCGGAGCCTGTGCTCCGCAACGGGAGAGGCCACAGCAGTGAGACGCCCGTGTACCGCAAAAAAAAAAAAAAAAAAAAAAAATGTCTGCCAACCTGTTCTATGTGATAAGGGGCGAGGCATTTGACTTGAGCAATGAGGAAAATCAGGTGTGAGAGGAACCAGGGAAAATGGCTTCTTATACAGAGGGAAGGAGGGAGTCATTCCAGTCTTGTGGCAGAAAGACCGAGGTGGGACTTGGGGGAAGATGGTAATACTGAATGGGATTTTTTCAGGAAAAACGTCCTGCCCTTCTCTCAAAACTTCAGCAGAGAGTCAAGAGCCATAAAATGCATGGTGGGCTGGCTCGTCATATGGAAACCAGGGAAATAGCCGAGTTGCAAATAGGAGTCAGGGGCATGGGCACCAGGCCACGCAATATTCATGGAACCTCACTGAAAGCTTGGCCCTGTGTTAGGCATTTGGACAAGTGTAGCTAAGACAGCCCCTCCGCCTGCTCTCCACACTGTAAGGGAGAGTGTGTGACACGGGTAGAGATTCTAGTGCTTAGGGAACACAAAAGAGGTCTGAACTTGTTGAGATGGGGGTCATGGAAAGTCCCCCCCACCCTCAAGGAAGGCGTGTCTTTTTGGTTGTGAGGGAGGTGCGGAAGCCACCAGATGGGGCGCGGGACAGAGAGGTGACCTGACAGTGGAGGGGGGTGCGTAGCCGGAGGGCCACGATCCTCCTTGGCTTCCGCCAGGCCCCGCTCGGTGCTGGCCAACAGCAGGGCCCGATGGCCAGTTGAGTGCTGGGGATGACGTGACCAAAGCAGGGTGGGAGGGTGAACCCCCCTTCTTGTTGAGCCCCCTTGGAGTGGAGAGGAGGAAGGGACTCCTGTGCCCATCAGAGGAGCTGAGCCTTCTGGACGGGGAGGGCCCTGGTCGACCACCACTGCTCACCTGAGCCCCGCCAGCTTCCTCGCCATGGGCCAGGGCTTGGTCCGCATGGTGGCGATGAGCTTCTTCTTGTCTTCCACCTGCTCCAGAATCCGGGCCAGTTCCTCCTCAGACAGAGACTCCCCACCGGAGGTGCTGGAGGCCAAGGAGGATGACCTGGAGCAGAGGCGGGGTGGAGCAGAGGGGAGTGAGGAGGAGGCCGGGGTCCTCAGGGGCGCTGTGGGATGTGAGGGGCCCACCCAAGATGCCCCCAGCTCCCGCCCACACAGGCCTGCCCCGCTCAGAGCCCTCCGCGACTCCCCCCACCTGGCAGAGGAGGCCACTTCTCCTCCTGGAGCCCAGGGCCCCTCGCGGTCTGCCTCCTCAAGCTCCATGCCCCTGAGTCCCCCCCACGCTGCACACCCTCGCTCGTGCAGGGCCGCCCAATGGGAATATAATGTGAACCATGTATCGTAACGTTAAGTTTTCTAGTAGCTATATTAATATGATAAATGGACATGGACATATTAATTTTACTAATACATTTCATTTAACCCAGTATATGAAAAATTTATAATTTATAATTACAGTAATGTAATCGGTGTAAAAATTATTAATGAGACATTTTACATTCTTTTTGTACTGTCTTCAAAACCCAGGGTTCATCTTGTACTCACCACGGATGTCAATTCAGGCACAAAATTTTCATTGAACATATTTAATCTGTACTTGGATTTCATAAAATTTAGTTGAAAAAGTAGATTTACATATCCAAATTTTTAGACATACTTAAAAGTTTCCTTGTAAATGAATAAAGTAACATAATATCATTTTCCTTTGGTGTTCACATCTGCACTGACAAAATTAGTTTGTCTTTTTTTTTTTTTTCCAGAAGAAATGCTTTGGCTTCAAAGTTAAATCAACTTCAAAACTACATCTGGGGCTTCCCTGGTGGCGCAGTGGTTGAGAGTCCGCCTGCCGATGCAGGGGACACGGGTTCGTGCCCCGGTCCGGGAAGATCCCACGTGCCGCGGAGCGGCTGGGCCCGTGAGCCATGGCCGCTGAGCCTGTGCTCCGCAACGGGAGAGGCCACAACAGTGAGAGGCCCACGTACCGCAAAAAAAACACAAAAAACAAAACTACATCTGTTTGTCCAAGTTCAGTAAATTTTTTAACTCAGTGGTATTAACATCAGATTAAAATTAAATTGAATTAAAAATGCAGTTCCTCAGTCACACCAGCCACATTTCAAATGCCTAGCATGTGGCTAGTGGCTATTGTATGGGACAGCACAACTGCAGAGACCTTCCAGCTGGAGGGTGTGATGACCCTCACCAGCTCACAGACAAGACTGTGTGCTCATCTGCCACAAAATCCAGGTTCTTGTCTGTGCTACTCACAGCCTCCTTCACTCATAAAAACACTGACTCTCAGCTGAGATGGCAGCAGCTGACAGGGGGTGAGGGAGGGGCTGGAGAAGTGTTCTGCCTGTGCAGCCTTTTTAGCATGTTTGATAAATGGAAATATCAGGATGTGGGCTTGGGTTACCACAGGTTTTAGAGACCAGTTTGCCTCTGTGAGTTTAGCTTCTGATCAACTCCTAAGGAGCAAGGAGAGGTCACAGGAATAAGGTGGAGAAGGGGGGGACCCTAGCTCTTAAATGCTGGAAAGCCTAGAGCACAGGGACATTTTGCCTTATCTCACCCCCCCGCCCCCCAGGATATCTGCCTTTGAGTCTTTGCATAAGTTGTTCCCTCAGTTTGGGTGGTGGTAGGGGGGTGGGACATTCAGTCATTGCTTGTTCAAATTCCACCCGGGCTTTAAAGTCTTAACGAAATATTTACCTTCCTCGTGGAGGAACTGCAGCCTCCCAGCAACATGCTCTTCATCAAATCCTTTCTTGCATACGTATTGCCTTTTGCTTTGTGTTGTGATAGCTGATGCCCATGTCCTACCTCCCCTGCTAGACTGTCAGTTTCTGAGCAACAGGATTGGATATTTTTCATCTCTATGCCCTGCCATGGCACTCAGCTGAAAATGGCACAAATGGGTCCTTGTCTGCATCCCTTACTTTGCATCTGCCACCCAGACAGGATGGGACCGCCTCCTTCTAAAGTTCCGGACACTCTGGGGCCCGTCAATGATGCATTCAAGTTCTCTCTAAGTTGCTAAGGACACCATGCACCCTTTACCCTGTTAGCTCAGGTCTACGGACAACCAGACAGTAGACAAAAGCCCTAACTGAGCCAGGGATGGCTGGCAGGGGTGACAGAAGAAATCAGTGGCCCTTGCTGTGGGCCTTAATTTCCTCTGTAAAGTTGGAGATGTACAGTGGAACACCTGAGTGAGGGTGTGGGCAAGGAAGGTTTATTAGAAACCATTGGAAGGAGCATCAGCTCTTTGCCATAGTCCTGGTATCTCTGTTTCCAAAGCCTCCCAGCCCATTATCAATGGGGATTCTTAAAACATCCTGAGAAGTGATGCAAAGTAAAGTGGAAGAGGGAGGCAAAGAGAGGGAGATGTCCCATCAAAATTGGTAGCAAAAAATGAAACTAAAATCCCAACTTGCTGATTCCATAAACTGGCTCTATCCACTAACCCCTGTATGCAGATGCTAATGGAACAAAGGAAACACAGCAAGTAAACCAAACCCCCAAATCCTAGAATTTCAGAGCTGGTAGAACTTTTGAAGTTCTTCTAGATCAAAGCCACATTTCACAGAAGAGGACACAGGTCACCTTAGGAAATGGTGTGCTTAAGCCCTGGAATGACTCCTAAATCCAATTTTGTTAATTTCTCTCAGCTCCTCATCAAGAGCTGTGGTGAGTCACCAGCTGAAATTGAGAATTGGGATCTTTTCTCACCCTGCTGCCATATCACCTCCCCACTCAGAGCTCCACTTGCACCTGTGCTCCAGGAGGGCTTTGAGTCGAGAGTGCGTAGTGGCCCCTCAACCTGGGATGGCTGTGACCCTCATCCCGGTTCCACCCCCAACCGCGAAGAGCTTGGCAGGGGCAAAGGCAGGGACTAAGAAAAGAGAGCAGGGGCCGCCCGTTTATGGGAGAGAATGAGGGGGGAAGACGACACCTGGCCCTTATCAAGGGAGGAAGCAGGGCTGGAAGGAGAGGGAGAGCGCGGACTGAAGCGCGCCTGAAGCCCGGTCACAACACACCTGTGTTTCTTCAGCTGCTTCCAGATCTCCTCCTTCCTCGGCACCTCCTTTTCCTTCTTTGGAGGTGCTCGATGCTCCCTGAGGGAAGCTCTCCCGTCCCTCTTCCTCCTTCCTCCGCAGGTCTTCTCTGCCGAGCCTCGCTCCGGTTCCCCCAGCTGCTCTCTGCGTCCCCTGCGCTCTGCCTGCTTCCTCCGGGGAGACCCCGACCCCGGGCTGCCCCCGGCCCGCTCCTTCTGTCCAGGCGGGGCTCGGCGCCTGCCTGGCGCGTTCTCGGCTTTGTGAGTCCGCTGCCTCGAGGGTCTCCTCCCGGACCTGTCACCTGCAGGGGCAGGGAATGAACAGTTCTGGCCTCACGGGCCTCGACCCCAGGAAAGTGTCCCCAGCTGTGAGAAATCAGATGTACAAGATGCTTCCTGGACCTTATTGGTTCCAAAAGCCACCTCTTTCAGACAGAGCCTCTGGTCTCGGCTGAGAGCTAATGTCTCCCTCCTCCGACCGGCTGGCACTCCCACACTCTCACCTAAACCTCAGCTAGAGACCCAGACACATGCCTTCCTCTGCTTGGGGGTGCAGTCCCTTGGGTCAGAGCTCAGTCCTCTCCTGACGCCCAGGGCCAAGGCCAAGCGTAAGCCTCTGTTTGGTAAGGCTGGAAGACTGAGATGCGGAGGGCCTGCTGGCTCCATTCTCCAAGGGCTGTCCCCTCATGTGCCCCACCTGGCATGAGGGAAGGGACGGGGGGTGGTGGTGGTGGTGAGAGCAGCGGAGTCGGTTCCGATCCTGTGTCTCAGCGCTGCTCCCACGGTGTTGCTGTTATTTTAATCCATGACTTTATAGCACTGGCAAATGGCCTGGCTGAGCAGAATCTACTCTCAAGTGTGAACTTTCCCCAACAGCTTGCCCAACACCTAGTGTAAGCACAGCTATCCCAGCTGGACAGTTACACATTAAATGCAGGAAAAATTGTAATGAGGTTCTGGTATTAATAAGCAACCTCTCCACCACTTACTAGCAGGGTGTCTTTGAGCCAGTCACTTAACCTCTCTGAGTCTCAGCTCATCTCTAACATGGGAATGTTACTACTTCATCAGCTTGTTAATGAACATGACACAATGACTGACTTCTGAGAACGGACGTCATTACCCTGATATTCTTATCCGGAAATAAGATCTTTTTTTTTTTTTGCGTATGCGGGCCTCTCACTGCTGTGGCCTCTCCTGTTGTGGAGCACAGGCTCCGGACGCGCAGGCTCAGCGGCCATGGCTCACGGACACAGCCGCTCCACAGCATGTGGGATCTTCCCGGACCGGGGCACGAACCCATGTCCCCTGCATCGGCAGGCGGACTCTCAACCACTGCGCCATCAGGGAAGCCCGGTCAAGATCTTTTTACTTGTATAAAGAACACAGGTTTGAAGCTAGGCCAGTCTGCCCGAAAATATCAGTTCTATCATTTACTTATCTCTGTGACCACAGATAAGTTACTTAACTTTTCTGCACCTCAGGTTCCTCACCTGTAAAACGGCTCTAGTAGCCACTACATAGTTAGGTTAGGTTAAAACAGGAATAGTTAGGTTAATTTAAAACAGGAATAAAGGGTCTGACTCATGAGAGGTACTCAGCAAAGGCCCTCCTCCTTCCCTCCCACCTCCAGCCTGCCTTGCCATTTTTGTGCTCTAAGTGGGCATCACCTGGAACCTGATCTGTCTGCAGAGCACAGGTTCTCACTTTTCACAGCAGCTCCCCATCCAGGCTTTTCTGCCACCACTAGGCAGATTTTCCCAACAGAGCTGTGAGAGCCCCAACTTTGGGCAGGGCAGGGCAGAGTAGAGTTTCATCACCCAACATCCCCAGCAACAGTCCCATCAGTGATGGAGTCCAGGACAAGGAGTCCCAGGTTGTCAAATTCTTGCCTCTGTCTACCCCTTTTCCAGCCTCTCAAGGTTGTGCATGCAATGTAGCAGCCACAGAGAGTTTTTCTCGCTGCTCCCTGACCCTTGAGCTTTACATTCTGAGAAGCAAGCCACCCCGTGAAACAGCAACCAAAGCTGGTTGCTGGTGGATTTGGGCAGAGTAAGCTGGGTATTCAGAGTCTGGATATGTGGGCCTGAAACCTTGTTCTGCTGGTTATTACCCCGGTAACACTAGGCAGGTTTCTTGTTCTCTCTGAGTCAGTTTTCTCGTGGGTGTGCTGTGGGTGGTCTACCCAGATCTCCATTGTCTGGCCGTGGCATTGTCCCTTAGCTGCTATGCATGTTGGCTCTTACAGTTCACAGCTTCTCCCTTCCCAAGGGACCCGTGGTTGATGGAAACCATCTTGGGAAATGTCTGGGAGTTTACATCCCTCCCCTCTCCTCAAGTCAGCTGACAGCCAATTGCTAACTGATATGGGGTACAAAAAGTCCAGTCCTCTGGCCTCCAGGCAGAGCAAGTCTGTGGTTCATTCACTCTCCAGAGCTCCCTGTGGGATCAGGCAGAGGCTAGACCCCAGCTGAACACACAGCTTTGCTCAGCTCCTTCCCTTGATCTGTCCTGATTCCCTTACTCCTTGTCTCCTGAGAGCTGCCCTCAATAAATCACATGCACAAGAATCCCCATCTCAGGCTCTGCTTCCAGGGGACCTGATTTATCTATAGGCATCTATCTCAAAGTGTGGTAGGTAAATCCAACTGAGATAATATCTATACAAGTGTGATGTAAGGGGAGCATGCTGGGTTTAGCAAACAGAATTTGCTCTGTGGTTCAAAGATAAACTATCCAGAGTTCTCCTCTTGGATCTCAAACTAGGATACTGGTAGAATCCAAGAAGCACAGTGGTGGGCTTCACCCAGACCTGAGGAAGATATTCTGGAGGAAGAAACTTCTAAGCTAAGACCTAGAGTGAAAATAGAGTGTGTGTGTGCAGCGAGTGGGTATAGGGCAGGGTTAGGTAGTGAGTGGGTAGGAAGGATGCCAGAAAAGTTTTACGCAGAGGTGACATGGTCAATTTTGTGCTTTTGTAAAGGTCCCATTCAGTATTCAAACCCCAATGGAGGGAGTTTCTTGATAAAGATACTTCAAGAAACTGTAATCATAAAGGATACTGGAAAAAGAATTGTTCTGCCTTGGCTAAGAAGATAGAGAAAATAGGTAAAAAATGAAATGATTGGACTTCTGGGTTTCACTCCAATGTGTAAAGAGCTCCATCCTACTAACAAGAAAAAAGCTGAACAAACTGAAAAACAATTCTTTTTAGATCCATCAGAAAATTGAGTTTGTAGGGCAAGCTACTGTCCGCAAACTGGAGAGGCAGAGAATCATAGCTTACCTTGAGCAGAAGCCCTCCATGGGAGCCAGTGCTTATAGTGCTTAAAGGGAGAGTATTCAGGACTTACTTTAATTAGGTATGGTAAGATACTCAGACATGGAAATGACTGTCATGGAGGAAGAGGTTTTTGGACTTACAGATCCCAAGCAACACCGTGTCACATAGGGCCACATGAGGAAGCACAATGTTCAGTCAGTAGCAAGGCAGAGAGGAAAAATGTGGGCAAGAGCCTTTATTATGGTTTCTAAGGAAAGGAAGGGGTGAGGCAGGGTAAGCAGGTTTAGGATTGGCTAATTTGAATAATTTCAGTGGGCCCTGGAGCATAGGGGCATTCCCTAGTTGTTCTGATACCAGGCCCTGGGGTGAATAGGACGGGTGGATAGAGGCCCAGAGTATGAGCTTGATAAAGATTGAGGTTATAAACCTGGGTTGGTTGGTTTGCATACGAAAGGAAAGCTTGCAGATGAGTTGTTTGCTATCTCTAAGAATTAGCTAAAACTGGGAGGGCTGTCCTTCCAGGGTCAACAAAGCCTCAAGGTGCCAAAGGATCAGAATATAGAAGATAAAAAGCATGGCTATTACTGGTAGGAATACAAACTGTAATTGATGAAATGCTGGAGGCTTATTGTGTGCTAGCTTGAGAGTTAAAAACTATGGGGCCCAGTCTTTGGAGGAGGGGGCACACTTTCGTGAATTTTACCTCCTGGGAGCACTAGCAGGTTCTCACTGTGAAGACTGGAGGAAAATCCATGGTGCTTCCAGCAGGGGGAGGGGAAAGTACTCATTTTAAAATATGAAAAGTAACCCAGATTGTCCTGTTCTCTTTAACAAAGGCCTGCTGTGAGATAATAGAAATATCTATTGGTCTGTGTCCCCAGTTCCAGGCACAGAGGTCCTAAAATCTTTGTAAAATCCTAAGAGCACTAGGAACATCTATTCTTCTAATGAGGTGATTCTGATGGGCTCCTGAATGGCTGGATGGGGACTGGTCACCAGAAAGACCAACCCATGATTAGAAGCTTGCAATTGTCAGCCCTGCCCCACCCCCAACCTCAAGATGGGGGAGAGGGGCTAGAAATGAAGTTAAGAATTGATGATGCCTATGTGAGGAAGTCTCTATAAAATCCCAATAACAGTGGGTTGGGAGAGCTTCTTGTTGGGTAAACACATCCACATACTGGGAGGGTGACACACTCCAACTCCCAGACCTTCCCTCATGTATCTCTTCATCTGCTATTACTCTGTATCCTTTATTATATCCTTTAATAAACTGGTAAGTGTAAATAAATATTTCTCTGAGTTCTGTGAGCCACTCTAGCAAATTAATTGAACCCAAGGAGGGGGTCTTTGGGACCTTGGATCTATAGCTGGTTGGTCAGAAGGACCTGGGCTTGTGATTGGTATCTGAACTGGGGGTAGGTTTCAATCTTGGGGAAATAAGCCTGTGGGGTCTCAGTAAGTAGTGTCAGAATTGACTTATACTGTGGGACACCCAGCTAGTGTCACACTGTTGTAAGGGAAAACTTCCATACATTTGGTGGCAAGAAATATCAGAAGTGAAGTGTTCTGTGTGAGTAGTAAAGGAGACACATAGGGAAGGAACTCACAGTAGGGAAGAAACTCACAGTAGGGAAGAATTGGGTTTTTCCCTATGTGGGAAAGAAAAAAAACAGAGTGTTTCCTTTACACCTATGCTCCAGGGAAATTATTTTACCGGAGTGAGCCTAACTGACCAGAGTTTACCAGCTTTATTGACCTGGAAGAATGGAAATACCCCCACTCCAGCCACCTTTAGACTTCTTGTGTCACCAAAGGCTGGGGGGAGAAGGCTGAGAAGCTCTTGTGAAGGTCACAGCCTAGAGGCACAGGCTCACTAAAGACTGAAATCTAGTGATAGGATTATAGCATTTCCCTTGCCCCATACTTTACCACCACATAAACAAGACTCCAGTATAATGACAGGGGATGACAACAGAGAAAACTGCAAGGCTCAGACTCAAAAAAAAAAAAAAAAAAAAGGAGTTCCTAGGGAAACTCAAAACAACAGGAGAGACAAGAACAAGGACACTAAAGGAAATTGAGTCCTCTGACACCTACAGCTACAGTGAACAATGAACATGGCCTAACAGCCAGACAAACATAAAACAACATACTAAAGGCCTATTTACCTCAGTTCCGTTAACCCAGTACATCATGTTTCTCTCAGCAAACAATTACAAGGCATACTAAGAGATAAAAAACACAGTTTGAAGAGACAGAGCAAACATCAGAACCAGACTTGGATATGGCAGAGGTTCTGGAATTATCAGACCAAGAATTTAAAATGACTATGATTAATATGCTAACAGATCTAATGGAAAAGGTGGACAACATACATACAAAAACAGATGGGTAGTGTAAGCAGAGAGATTGAAACTCTAGAGAAGAATTGAAAGGAAATGATAGAAACCAAAAACACTGTAACAGAAATGAATGCCTTTGACGGGCTCATTAGTAGACTGATCATAGTCAAGTAAAGAATCAGTAGAGTGGAAGATATGTCAATAGAAACTTCCCAAACTGAAAAGCAAATAGAAAAAAGGATAAAAAGACAGAACAAAACATCCAAAGAACTGTGAGACAATTACAAAATGTGTAACATAGAGTAATGGGGATACCAGAAGGAGAAGAAAGAGAGAAAGGAATAGAAGAAATATTTGAAGTAATAATGGTTGAAAATTGTCTAAAATCAATGACAGCCACCAAACCACAGATCCAGGAAGCTCAGAGAACACCAACAAGGACAAATGTCAAAAAATCTCCACCTAGTATATTGTATTAAAATTACAAAGAATCAAAGACAGAGAAAAAATCTTGAAAGAAGCCAGAAGGGGGAAGAAAAAAACTCATTTTACCTCTAGAGAAACAAGGATAAGAATTATATGATTTCTCTTCAAAAACCACACAAGCAAGAAGAGAGTGAAGTGGAATATTTTAAAGTGCTGAAAGGAAAAAAAAAAAACAAAACCCCATGGTCTAGAACTTTGTATCCAGCAAAATTATTCTTCAAACATAAAGGAGAAATAAAGACTTTCTGAGACAAACAAAAATTGACCAGACTTGCCTTGAAAGAAATGATAAGTTCAAAAAAAAAAAAAGAAATGATAAGTTCTTCAGAGAGAAGGAAAATGATGTAGGTCAGAAACTTGGATATAAGTAAAGAAAGAGCATTCAAGAACGAACAAACAAATGACGTATAAAATCATTTATGTTTCTTACTTTTAATCTAACAGATAAGAGTTTTAAAATAATAATAGCAACAATATATTAGATGATTATAGCTAATGGATAAGTGAAATGAATGACAGCAATGTTAAAAGGATGGGAAGGAGGAATTGGGAAGACTCTGTTATAAAGTACCTGCACTACCCATGAAGAGGTATAGTGTTACTTGAAAGTGGACTTGGCTTAGTTGTTAATGTATACTGCAAACTCTAGTGCTAAAAAAAGTGAAAAATGTAGTATTTAGTATAATATGCTAAAAAAGGAGAGAAATTGGAATCATATAAAATGCTCAATCAAAACACAGAACAAGAGTGGAAGACAAGAATAGGAACAAAAAACAAGGGCAGTGAATAGAAACAGCAAAAAATATGGTAAATATTAATCCAACTATATCAATAATCACTTTAAATGTCAATAGTCTAAATGAAGCAATTAAAGACAGAGATTGTCAAAGTGGATAAAAAAAGACAACTATATGTTGTCTACAAGAAATCTACTTTAAATATAAAGACACATATAAACTAGAAGTAAAGGGATGGAGAAAAAAATATCATGCTAACACTAAACAAAAGAAAGCTAGAGTAACTGTACTAATTTCAGACAAACAGATTTCAAAGCAAGGAAAATAACCTGGGATAAAGTAGGGCATTACATAATGATAAAGAGGTCATTTCTCCAAGAAGACAAAATAATCTCTCATATGTTTGCACCTAACAACAGAGCACCAAAATATGTGAAGCAAAATCTGATAAAACTGCAAGGAGAAATGGACAAATCCACTACAATAGTTGGAGACTTCAACACACCTCTATCAGTAATTGAAAGATACAGTAGGCAGAAAATCAGTAAGGACATAATTGAACTGAACAGCACCATCAATCAACTGGATCTAATTGACATTTATAAAACACTTCATCCAACAACAGCAGAACATACATTCTTCTTGAGCTCACATGGAACATTCACCGAGATAGACAACATTCTGGCCCATAAACATATGTTAACAAATTTAAAAGAATAGAAATTATTCAAAGTATGAGGTCAGATCACAATGGAATTAAACTAGAAATCTGTAACAGAAAAATAACTGGAAAATACCAAAATATTTGAAGATGGAACAACACATTTTTAAATAACACATGGGACAAAGAAGAAGTCTCAAGAGAAATTTTTAAATACTTTGAATTAAATTTAAATGAAAATAAAACTTATCAAAATTTGTGGATGCAGCAAAAGGAGTGCTTAGAGAGAAATTGTAGTACTGAATACATACATTAGAAGACACTTAAAAATCTATAATCTAAGCTTCCACCTTGTGAAACTAGAAGAGCAAATTAAATCCAAACTAAGCAGAAGAAAAGAAATAATGAAAATTAGAACAAGACATCAATGAAAATTAAAATAGGAAAGCAATGGAGAAAATATGAAACCAAAAGCTTTTTTTTTTTTTTTTTTTTAAAGAGCAGTAATATTGATAAACCTCTAGTCTGGAAAACCAAGGAGAAAAGTGAGAAAACACAAATTTCTAATATCAGAAATGAAAGAGTAGTTATCACTATTATCACATGGACTTTAAAAGGGTAGTAAAGGAATATTATGAAAAACTTGATGCTTATAAATCTGACAGCTTGGATGAAATAGACAAATTCCTAGAAAGACACAATTTACCAAAACTCATACAAGAAAAAATAGGTAATTTGAATAGGCCTATATCTATTTAAGAAATTGAATCAACAATTAATCTTAAACAAACAAAAAGAACCCAAGCCAAAAACCAACCAAACAAACCCAAAACCAGGCCCAGATGGTTTCACTAGTGAATTCCACCAAATGTTTAAAGAAAAAATATAATTTCTTTACAATCTCTTCCATAAAATTTCTATTAGGGAATACTTCCCAACTCATTTTATGAAGCTTGCATTACCCTAATACCAAAACTATACAAAAACATTACACAGAAGGAAAATTACAGATCAATATCCCTCATGAACATAGATGTCAACATCCTCAATAAAACATTAGCAAATTGAGAGTTCCCTGGTGGCCTAGTAGTTAGGATTCCAGGCTTTCACTGCCATGGCCAGGGTTCAATCCATGGTCAGGGAACTGAGATCCCACAAGCTGCATGGCATGGCAAAAGAAACAAAACAAAACAAAACAAAAATATATATATGAAGAATAACATACCACAACCAAGTGGGATTTATTCCAGGTGTGCAAGACTGATTCAATATTAGAAAATCAATTAGTATAATCCATCATACCAACATGGTAATGACATGATCATATCAATATGATCATATCAATAGATTCAGAAAAAGCATTTGAAAAAATACAACACCTATTCATAATAAAACCTCTCGGCAAACTAAAAGTAGATGGGAACTTCCTCAACCTGATAAAGAATTTTTACAAAAAACCTACAGCTAATATCACAGTTAATGGTGAGAAACTATATACTTTCCCCCTCAGATTGGGAACAAGATGTGGATGTTCCCTCTTACATATTCAACATTTTACTGGAAGTCCCAGCTAATGCAATAAAACAAGAAAAAGAAATAAAAGGTATACTGATTGGAAAGGAAGAAATAGAACTGTCTTTGTTTACAGATTATATTATTATCTATGTAGAAAATCTCAATGAATCCACAAAAAACCTTCCTAGAACTAAAAAGTGATTATAGCAAGGCTGCAGAATGCAAAGCAAATGTGCCGGGGCGGGTGGTGCGGGGGCGAGTCAAGATGGCTGTGTGGGAAGACGTGGAGTTTGCATCTCCCCACAACTAGGGTGCCTGCCGGACGCTGGTGGGGGACCTTGATGCCCAGGAAGATGGGAGGAACCCCCAAGCAACCGGCTCATTTGCTCTGAGGGAAGCCGGCCACCATGTTGTGAGAATGCTCAAACAACTCTAGGAGGATGTCGATGTGGGGAGGAACTGAGGCCTCCTGCCATTGGCCAGCATCATCTTGCCAACAGCCATGTGACTGGAGCAGATACTCCAGCCCTAGCCAAGCCTTCAGATGAGACTGCAGCTCCAGCCACCATCTCACCCACTCCCTCTTGAGAGATCAGGGGTCAGAACCACATTGCTAACCATCCTCAGATTTCTGACCCACAGAAACTGTATGTGATGATAAATATTTATTGCTGCTTTAAAAAAAGAATTTAATGTGCCAAAGTCTTATATACCAGCAATGAGAAAATTGGAATTGAAATTAAAAACAAAACATCATTTACGTTAGTACCAAAAAATGAAATACTTAGGTATAAATCTAACAAACTATGTGAGGTCTATATGAGGAAAACTACAAAACTCTGATGAAAGAAATCAAATATCTGAATAAATGGAGAGCTATTTTATGTTCATGGATAAGAAGCCTCAATATTACTGAGATGTCAGCTCTTCCCAATTTCATCAATAGATTCAACACAGTCCCAATCAAAATATCAATGAGTCATTTTGTGAATTTTGATACATTTATTCTAAAGTTTATATGGAATAGCAAAAGATCCAGAATAGCCAACATAAGAGAAGAACAAGGTTGAAGGACTGACACTACCCAACTTCAAGACTTACTGTAAAGCTACAGTAACAAGGCAGTGTGATATCAGTGAAAGAATAGACAAATAGATCAATGGACCAGAATAGAGAGCCCAGGAATAGACTCACACAAATATAGCCAACTGATCTTTGACAAAGGAGGAAAGGCAATTCCCAAAATGGTACTGGAACAACTGAACATCACATCATATGTCAAGAAAAAAAAATCTAGACACAGACCTTATACCTTTCACAAAAATAAACTCAAAATGAATCATAGATCTAAATGTAAAACGCAAAACTATAAAACTCCTAGTAGGTAACATAAGAGAAAATCTAAGTGATCTTGAGTTTTGAAAGACTTTTTAAACACCTAAAGCATGATCTGTGAAAGAAAAATTTGATAAGTTGGACTTTATTAAAATTTAAAAGTTCTGCTCTGCAAAAGACACTGTTAAGGGGCTTCCCTGGTGGCTCAGTGGTTGGGAGTCCACCTGCTGATGCAGGGGACACGGGTTCGTGCCCCGGTCCGGGAAGATCCCACATGCAGCGGAGCGGCTGGGCCCGTGAGCCATGGCCGCTGAGCATGCACATCCGGAGCCTGTGCTCCGCAACAGGAGAGGCCACAGCAGTGAGAAGCCCGCGTATCGCAAAAAAAAAAAAAAAAAAAAAAAAAGACACTGTTAAGAAGAAAATGAAAATACAAGCCATATGCTGGAAGAAAATATTTGTAAAACACATATTCAACAAAGAATTTGTACACAAATACACAAAGAACTATTAAAACTCAACAGTAAGAAAAACTCAATAAAAAAAAGTGGACAAAATACCTGAACAGATACTTAACCAAAGAAAATATACAGATGGGAGATAGGCATATGAAAAAATGTTATCACATGTCATCAGGGAACTGCGAATTAAAACAAGAAGATACTACTACACAGCTACCAGAATGACTAAAATTCAGTAGACTAACAGCACCAATTGCTGGTGAGGATGTAGAACGGCCACAACTATCATTTATTTCTAATAGGAATACAAAATGGTACAGCCACTTTGGAAGACAGTTTGGCAGTTTCTTAAAATGCTCAACGTAGGTTTACCCTATGATGCAGCAATTGTACTCCTAGATGTTTACCCAAATGAATTGAAAACTTAGGTCCACACAAAATACCTAAAAATGTTTATATCAGCTTTATATTTGCCAAAAATTGGAAGCAACCAAGATGTCCTTCAATGGGTGACTGCATAAACAAACTGTGATACATACAGACAGTGGAATATTACTCAGTGTTAAAATGAAATGAGTTATCAAGCCATGAAAAAACGTGGCAGAACCGAGACCTCCCTGGAGGTCCAGTGGTTAAGACTCCACGCTTCCACTCCAGGGGGCGTGGGTTTGGTCCCTGGTGGGGGATCTGTCCCGCATGCAATGCAGCGTGGCCAAGAAAACCCACAAAAACATGGAGGAACCTTCAATTCATATTCCTATCATATTCCTAACTGAAAGAAGACAGATTGAAAAGGCTACATACTGTATGATTGCAACCATATGACATTCTGGAAAAGGGAAAACTATGGCGATGATAAAAGATCAGTGGTTGCCAGGAGGGCAGGGGAAAGAGGAGGGACATTTTTAAGGCACATCATTCTGTATGATACTGTAATGGTGGATTTGTTAAAACCCATAGATTGTTTTATACTTCAATTTAAAAAAAAGGAAAAAAAACCATAGAATGTACAACACAAGGAGTGAACCCTAACGTAAACTGTAGACTTTAGTTGATAATAATGCATCAATATTGGTTCATCAATTGTAACAAATATAACACACTAATGCAAGATGTTAATAATAGGGAAAGCTGGGGTGAGAGGAGGAAGGAAGATTATATATGGGAACTCTGTATATTCTGTGCAATTTTCCTGTAAATCTAAAGTTATTCTAAAAGATAACATCTATTAAAAAATGAAATCATTGATCAATGAGATGCTCCAAGGGACATCTAAAGGAGAAGTTTCTCTAAAGATTAAAGGAGCTCATTTGATTTGTTTATAAGATATCAATGTGTTTATATAAATTAAATATTCCAAAAAATCGTAGAAATTTGGTAAAAATTTGGCAAATGAACTAGTTTATTATGTCTGGTTTAATAAAAAGAAACATGCCTTCTTTGATTTTTCAGCATTAAATACAACACAAGATTATACTTTTATTCTACTTAGGTATCCTAAACTTATATAGGTTCATTGATTAAATATGCTAGTGATACTTCTACTTAAAGTTTAAGATTATGAAATACATAAATTTGTGCTTAATTAAATTGATTCATCATTCTGAACATTTGATTTCAATAGATTTATGTTTTATAGTATTCCAGCTGCAAGATTAATTTCCAAGATTTATAGGTATCTTGAAACTTTGGACTGATACTAAATTGAGCTAATGGTATTCATTGGATGCCTAGATCATTTCTAAGTAAGATGAAATTCTGAAACATTGATTACTAAGCAAGATTTTAAGTTTGTATCCTTTTGCTTCTTTTTAAAAAATATGCTACCTAGAAGTAATATCTTTGTGTCTGTAAATGAACATGTACATTTCTGTCCCTTTGAAAAATTATGTGTGGGGTGTGTTTGTTTGCAGAAAGTTGTGTTATGTGTACTCATGAGTTCTGCTAGTCTAAAGTGCTGATGTGTGACAGCTGACAATTATCCATCTTCCCAGCTTATTCTGTGAGATAGAAGTTCCTTCAGTTAACGGTTATAATTCAGTGAGACTCTACTATGATTAGTCTTGACAGAAAGGCACAACTTTGTATGCAAAGTGAAAAATGTGTTTTTGTTAAGGGAGAAGGAATAGGTTTGCCCTAAAATGAAATGACAGGCTGTTGCAGAGTGAATGGAGCATGGTGAAGGACAAAACCTGAATGGATATAGAAAATAGCAGAAGGTTCATGGAAAGGGAATTTTACTAGCCTTGGATTATAGGTGAGTAAATAATGAGTCTGAGAAGCTATGAAACCTGTTAAAATCCTAACAAAATCTGCTCAGTTTTGATGGGCTTGTTTCTGTTTATTTTTATAGTTTACTGTTAGTTGCCTTCATTTATGATATAAAGCACCCCCCCATCCTTTATCTGACTATATAGCAAAGATTCTGAGTCTTCCCACAATAATTCTTTGTGTTGGCTTTATTATGGCTTTGATTATTTAGGAAAACAAAGCTTCCTCACTTATGAAGTGCTAAGGTTCTTGGTAGGTGATCATGTTACCCTCTAAGTATATTTTTCAAAGTTTTTTTTGTCACTTTCAAATGAGTAGCCAAATATTGTTTCTAAGGCATCCATGATCCTATCTTGTGTTCAAATCTGAGAGCTTTTTTTTTTTTTTGGCAGTGCTGCATGGCTTGCCGGATCTCAGTTCCCCAACTAGGGATTGAACCCGGGCCACCGCAGTGAAAGCGCCAAGTCCTAACTACCGGATCGCCAGGGAATTCCCATCAAATCTGAAAAATTTTGATTTCATTTTTGTTTCTAAGATTGACTCGTAAGTGTAAAATGAAGTAAAATAACTTTCAGAATATCTTTTGTATCTAAAACTTTCTTTGTGATTTCCTAGAGGGCCCTGGGAAGTCACAAAGATTTGTTTTTCCATCTCTTAAAAAAGAAAGGTGCCAGAAGCAGTTAGGATTATTTGATATGTTACTGTTGGAGTTTCATGGGAAGTGGTGTCAAATCAGAAGAGATGCTTAGCCTTTTCTAGGTTAAACTGGTATAGGTCAAATGTTAAATATTTCAGCAATTGTATGCTCTATGGGTTGCTCCTAGAGATTTTTCAATGCCTTTGCTGCCAGGATTGGTTTCTATTTATCAGAGTCCTGATGATGATTTTCTCATGTTAGGCAATGCTATAATTATCAGTCATAATTCAGTTATCATTTAAAATGTTTATTTGATAACAATCTTTTAAAATTTGAATCTAGTATTTTTAAGGCCAGTGCTGTTCAACTGGAGATGAACATCAGACTTACCTATGGAGTTTTATTAACATATGCATACTTAGGACCTACTCCAGATCTACCGAATCTCTTTACTTGATATAGTCTTGATATATTTTTCTTACATGCTTAATATGTTTTGGTATATTATGTATATGTCTTTTTAAAATTGTTTTATACCTCAAGATATCTTTATCTGTTTAACCATCTTTATGAATCTGATATAATGTTCATTGTCTATAAAGACATGCTTAACTATTATAGACATTCTGTTCAAAACTTTTAGATTGCCTTAATTGTGTTTGTTTTGTGTGCTACAGAAACAACTAAATTTCCTTGTCAATTTCATTACCATTATGAAATATTTCACTTTTGACAGCTATCAGTAATAAGTTAACCACAGCCATTTGAAGTTCCTGTTACCTACAGAGACTATTTGTTTTACCCCAAAGCTTCCTTGAAACCTCAGCTGTAGGCCAGAGTTTTTGTCTTCATCAAAGGACTGTCTCAGAACCCTGACTGGAAGGACTCTGTCAGGTACTGTTAACAACTAGCAAAGCAGTGAAATGCTTAAGTAGGTTGGTTCTTGAATTCATGTCCTTCAACTAAAGAGACATAAACTATCCTCAAATTACTGGAAGATTGTCCCTAATGGTGACCTCAGGCTGAAGGTTCTTAGGAGCCACCCTGAAGCAGCAGCCTTCGAATGTACACAGCTGAGCCCAAGATCCACAGAACAAGACCACAGATTGTTAGTTTACGATCTGTATTCCTCTGTTTTCTATTCTTTTACCTATCTTCTATCCTCTCACTCACTTAAGGCTACTTTTAACTGTGTTACTTATAATCCCTGTTTCTAATATTGCTGTTTGCATCCTTAATCACTCCTTGGAATGACTAATTCCCAGCTACAATTCACCCATGAACTGGCGAAAAGGAGCCTTGGGAGCCAACCAGCTTCCCTTGGTCCCAGTTCCTTGTAAGAAATCAGTTGGCCAAAAGCAGGTCACTGGGTGGCCCTCAATGACTGGTATTGAATCTGGCACAGAAACCTGCTGGCTACTACCCACAAATTGGACAGGAACTTATTACGTTGGTATACTAATACTGACTCTCAAGATTGCCTTTGACATTACCCAGGCTCCATTTTGGCCCATTGGTTTGTCCTCTAGGAAAAAGAGATCAGCTTATAGTTTCATTGAAAAAGGAGAAAAACTGGCCCTGATTCCAGAACTGAAACCCTAACTACTCTAGGGGAATTCTGGATTTCTTTCTTCTCTCCTCAGTACTCTTCATTTTATACTTTACAAGAGGCCCAGATAGTAGGGTGAACCTTATGATTGAGAGAAAAAAGCAGCAGGACTCAGGCAATGCCACGAAGGCCGTAGAATATATCTCCTTAGAGGTTAGAACAGAGCTGCTTTAGATATAGTATTGACCTCTCAAGGGTAATATGAGCTGTTTCAGGGGAAGAATATTGTACTCACATTCCTGCAGACCTCTCAGAGATCTTTAACATTACTAAAAAGATCCAGGTAGTAAATGAAGATATCATAAAACTGGGTTATATGTCTAATGACCCCATATGTAGTTCTGTGGACACATCAGTTTGGGCATGAGATCTGTGTTCTTGTTCAGTCTGGGCACTCTTGGCTCCTGGCTGAAAAGTGGGCTATATAAACTCTGGTCATAATCCTCTTAGTATTTTTCTGCATTCCCGTGTTCAGATGTGTGATCTCCAGAGTTTTGAATTCTATTACACAGCTGCTGTGCGTCAAATGATCCAGCAAAGGGTCATCCCTCAAAAAGAACTGGAAAACCTGATACACAGGTTGAAAGGACCACCAGCAGAACAACTTTTCAGCAGACAATTGACATGCAATTATGACACCTCAAACAGCACTGAAGATCCGAATTGATACTCTCAGATATTGATGGTCAGTCCTTCAGCTCAGGATGAAGAATGACCAGAAAGACAAACTGAGAACTGAAGCCATTTCCCCACATTCAGCCTGGACATGGAGAAGCCCAACTACACATTAGTGTCTATATGAAGATGATGTTGTGCTATGCCTCTATCTTCGTTAGCATGACTTTATTTTTCCAGGAAACTCCTGACCAGCAAATGGCTTGATTGCTTATTACAGAATTTTCCCAAAGACCCATCAGCTCTGCAGTGGAAAGCATAACAGACTCTAATTTGCTTCCTAAGATTTTTTTCAATGCTTTGCTTCAAAATCCTGGCCTTGCTGTTTATTGTGGATTGTTATATTGTGATTCTTACCCAATCCTAATCAAGCTGTCACTTTGGAAGTCCTATCCTAAATCAAACGTTCATTTCTTAATAAATTCTGACTTACCTTCCCCTCTCTGAGATATTGTCAAGACTTTGCTTGCTGTAAGCAATAAATCGGCTTTGTCTTATCAACAGGCCTGTTGGTGATATTTAGGGAGCCAGCTCTTGACAATAACTTAGATGAACGTATTTTTTTTTTAAAGAAGGAATGAAAGGTGGACTAAATAAAAAAAGATCTTGGAACTACAGAGGGAGAGTGATGAATTATGGTTGGGATGGTTGGAAATGCTTCACCAAGAACTGATGTTTCCTCTGAGTCTTAAAGGATGAACATGAGTTTGACAAGAGAAGAAAGGGGTTGAGATAGAGAGGGGTAGTGGTGATAGTGAGGTGGGGGGATTCTGGGCAAAGTAAACGGGGGCTTGAAGGACTCCAGTGAAAATGCCAAGAGGTCTGGGGCATGGGTGACCAGGGCAGAGTTGAGTCTCGGGTGTGGTTGGTGCTGGGGCAGGGAGCATGGAGAGAGGAAGTTGCCCAGAGAGCAGTACATACCCTTGGGGAGCAGGGGGAAATCTGGAGGGAGAGAGTGTAATACTGGAGCATCGACCGGATGTGATCTGCATCAAAGGATGATGCTAGCAGCATTGAAGAGGCTGTTGAGGGTGGGGACAGTGGTTCCCAGTCACTGTGGGGCAGACCCCATGAGCATGTTTGCTGTGGTTGCTTCACTTATTGTGAAGGCAAGAAGAGGCATCAAGCAAGGGTCTGACTCCACCATTAACAATCTCCATGTCTTTGGAACTTGGTTTCCAATTGCTGCAATGACTGCAGGGTCTGATGAGACACCTGGTGTAAGTACACTGAAAAGTACTGAGTGCTAGTTACAGACTCAAAGACAGGTGAGCGCATGTGTGGCAGGGTAGGTTTTCTTCACCCACTCCTACCCTAATGTCTTCTCCTTCTCACTTTCTATGGGAAGAGTGTTTTGGTAAGACAATGTAACAACAAATTATTTAAGTGTGATAGTAACTCATCCAAGTTAAGAAGCTGTTCAGTATTAGCCATGAAAGATGGGTTTGTCCTACAGATGCTCTTTCCCATGGTCTGAAAGGCTTTGGCCAGAAACAAATCTACTTCCTCCAAAGACATGGGAGCAAGTGTGAAAAAGTGTGTGCCACCACAGCTGTGATCCCAGGGAAGAGCTCTAGAACTGAGCTAGGCTCTCAGAGAGGGCAGAGGAACAGAAAGGGTGGGCAAGGGATTAAGGAGAAGAGTCTCATGGTCATCAAAGACCAGTTCCATATTGCTTGACAAGACTGAGTAAGAAAGTCAATATACGTTTGTATCCTCTTCTGAACTGTGTATCCTCAGTCAGCTAAGAAACAGTTTTCTCTTTGGTAATGAACTGTACCAGGCATTCTTCCAAGCACCGTAGATGTAACTTGGTGGTTTACATATTTTTTCCAAGCTGTAATTCCTGTTGTAATCTCATTTCCCAACTGAATGGAATTCATGTGGAATGTGGAAAGCAAGCCAGAATTTGTCTTTCAATCTTCCCCAACCTCTTTTACACAGAAAGCAAGCTGCTTTTTTAGTTTTTCTTTCATAGTCAGTTTTCAATAGACTCCACGTAATGCATAATTTAGGAGCTAGGAAGGCAGCTGTCACATTAGGAAGACTTCCAAGCCCCGAATGCACTCGTTTACACTTAAAGGCTTCCTCACGTTTATGCACCTGACTCAAGTCAGAAAATTCAGAGCAAAAAATAGGCTGAAAGGAAAATAGAGAAGCTGGAAGACACAGTGGGTCTGGCTCACCCTTCAACTCTTAACAGTTAAGTATGTTCACTAAATGATACAAGAGGAGGGAGAATTCTGATCCTCCTTTTCAAATAATAGAATAAAAAATTGTAATTATTTTGAGAAACAAACTTTGTATTCTCAGACATTTTTTTCCTTCTTGTAGAACATAAGCTGAAGGTATAGGATTTAGGTCCCTCAGAGGTGACTCCACAGGAGATTTAAAATGGAAATCTTTATGTAATTGTGTTCCAGTTCATTTAACAGATTCCCATTATTGAACTTCACTGCGTCCCTTGACCATTTGGGTCCCTGAAGTTAAAATTTTGAATCACTTCCTCTTTTCTATGCAGAAGGGAAGATGGCAAGGGCGGGGAGGGGTGTGTACGTGGCATATTTCAGTAGAAAAAGGTTTGTGTTTTCGGCAAAATAACTTTCCATTTCAGTCCTGCTCAAGGACCATTCGCCCACAGGTGACCCCCACAAGGCCCACCCCTTCAGGGGTAGCGGAGGGGGAGTCAGGATGGGTGCAGACGGGACAGCAACTGGAAGACAGCAGGGAAATGGAATGTGGAGGACCAGACCCGAGCATCCTACACACAGTGTCATCAAGGGAGCTGACCCTTCTAGAGGATAGGTCCAGCCCCACTGAGCACCGTGCACTTTCTCACACTCACTCCCAAGACTCTGGAGAGATGTGAGGACTGGATGCAGAGGCAGGTGTGGTGGGGAGGAGGGACAGTGGCCATGGGGCAGCTCTGGGCATAGGAAGGAGTGTTGAGATGTCAGTGGTGCCTCCATGGCTCCTCCCGCCTGCCCAAGAGCCCTGGCTCCCCTGCACATCTTGCTCTTGGGTGCCCCCACACCCCCCGCATCACGGGGCTGCTTCACCAAGGGCTCAGGACCCTGGCAGTGGGGGAGCAGTAGGTGCAAGAGGAAGGGCCGGGCAGAGGAGGCAGATGGGGTGGATCCTGGGGCCAGCTCCTCCACGTACCGTGTGCCAGCATGGGGCCAGGACTAGTCCCTCTCAGAATGAGGTAAGAGGATCTCTCCCAGCACTCCCACCCCCACCAAGAAGTACGTCACCTCCTGAGATTCTGCTTCCTCACCTATAAGCAGGGCCCTGCGTGGGATGCGAGAAGGGCACCATAACCACATGTCTCCTGACCTGAAGTGCAGGATGCCCGACCCGTTCATGTGGCTCCTGCCCTCCTGGCAGTGGAGAATCTTCCCCCGTTACTTCTGCTGTCTCTTCAGCTCCTTGTGGAGCAGGTCGCCCCCTCCAGGTGAAGCCTTCACTGGCTCACAGAGGAGCTGCGTCTGCATTCCCGATGGGGAGGTGACCCACCACTGCTGGTATTTTGTGGAGGGTAAGGGTGTGCCCTCTGCAGTCAGGCGGCCTGCGTGTGAGCTCTGATTCCCCCTCCTAGCAGCTGCCTGGGACGGAGGCCCGGCCTCCCAGGCTGGTGAGTGTTCACTGCTCCCTGAGGCTAGCTCAGCGTCACTAACTCTGGGCCTCTCCCCTGACTCCTGTGCTGAGCAGCACCCAGCCTCCTCCCCAGTTATTGGGAGGCTCCTTACGGTGACAGGGAGGGAGGGAGGGAAGCAGGAGCATGGAAGAGAAGGCTGGTGGCTGGCTGGGCCTTGGGGCTCCCCGGGACACCTCACCCCATCTCACCTGTGCCGGGAGAGCTGCTCTTCGCCCGCCCCCTCGCGCCACCTCCTCCTGTAAGAGATACAACAGGGATGACCCACTGACCTCTGGAAAGTCCCCTTCCCTGCACTGCCCCATCTCACTGTGGGGACCCTCAGAGGGTTTACAGCACCTCAGAGGGAACCAGGCTCCAGCTATCTAACTCAACAAGCTCCAGAGTTCCCAGTCCTGACATTTCTTTGACACCCTGGAAAATCATGAGGTCAGAATATCTCCACAACCCCAGACAGACAGATAGACAGAGAAATCTGTGGAAGGGATTGCTAAGGAAAGGTGACTCTAACCAAGACAGGGGCGGCTGAAAGAGCCCCACGGGCTCTGATGGCTTCTGTCGCTCAGTGTTAACGCAGGCATAGGACAGGTCGTTTTTAATCCCCCCAACAGCCCTGCAACGGGGCCATGGCTGCCTTCATTTCATAGCTGAGGCAGGGAGAGCTTGGATAACCAGACTGAGGCTGCTCAGCCAGCAAGCGGCAGGCCCTGCACTCGAACCTGTGTCCCTGTGCCTCAAAGGCGCTGTCTGCTTCCCCATCCCCTGCTGCCCAGGAGACCTGGGAGTGGGCAGAGATGAGGATAAACTCACCTTCCTCCCCAAGGCCCTTTAGCTGGCAGCTCATGGTCTGCAGGGCTCGCTTGGCGCCCAGGCTGGCTCACAAGGCTCGCTCATCCACGCACACCTTCGGCCCAGGGTGTTTTGAGGCCCTCATGGTGGCCGGCCTCCTTTCCTGGCAGCCAGTGCTCCTTGGCTTGTTTGAGATTGAATGTGGAGGCGGGTGAAGTTTGGGAGAGAGGCAGGGCAGGAGGCGGTGAGTTCCCAGCCCTTCAATCCAGCTGCACACTCCTCTGCTCAGGTTTCCCGGCAAAGGGGCGGTGTAGCCTCACGTTTCAGGCATCACTTACACACGGAGGGGCCCTGGAGGGGCCAGAAGCTGCTGGCTCATGTCCCGGCAATGCTGCCACTTGCACTCCAGCCAGGGGAGGTGTGAGGTTCATCCCAGGGTTTTTTCCTTCTATCTTGAGTCACTGGTTGGGACAGGCACCAGGGAAATTCTAGGATGTTTGTGAAAGTTATCATCAGGGCTTCTATTTAAAATACAGATTCCCAGGGCTACCACTGGGCATTCACATGAGTCCTGGTCTGAATCCTGATACAGGAGTCCTGAGCCCACTTTGATGAACTGTTCCTGCTCCCACTATACCTGCTCACTCGCCAGCTCTTCCCACTGCTGCCTGGTTTCAGAAAAGGCAGATTTGGCTGCATTGAAAACCATGACCAGGCTTTCAGAGGAACGGTCTGAAAGGTAATCACAGCCCTCAGCATCCCCTGTTCTTAACCTGGGTTCCCTGGCACTCTGAGCGTCATGGATGGAATTTTGTGGGTCTGTGAACAGGAATGGGGGAAAACATTACGTCTTCATGTTTTCTAGCCTTTAACTGAAATTTAGCATTTCCCTCAAAAAATGTGTGATTTTGTCCCCAGTAGGAGTCACGGACATTTTCTTTTCTTTTTTTAATTGAAATATAGTTGATGTACAATATTATATGTTACAGGTGCACAATACACTGATTCACAATTTTAAAGGTTATGCTCCACTTATAGTTATTGTAAAATATTGGCTATATTCCCTGTGTTGTACAATATTTCCTTGTAGCTCATTTTATATACAGTAGTTTGTACTGCTTAATCTCCTACCCTTATATTGCCCCTCCCCACTTCCCTCTCCACACTGGTAACCACTAATTTGTTCTCTATATCTGTGAGTCTGTTTCTTTTTCTGTTATATTCACATTTGTTGTGTTTTTTAGATTCCACATATAAGCGATATCATATATCTGACTTATATATATTTCTGTTTGACTTATTTCACTTAGCATCCTTCCAAGTCCATCCATGTTGCTGCAAATGGCAAAATTTCATTTGTTTTATGGCTGAGTAGTATTCTGTTGTATATATATATACCACATCTTCTTTATCCATTCATCTGTTGTTGGACACTTAGGTTACTTTCATATCTTGGCAGTTGTAAATAATGCTGTGATGGACATTGGGGTGCATGTACCTTTTTGAATTAGTGTTTTTGTTTCTTTAAGATAAATACCCAGGAGTGGAATTGCTGGGTCATATGGTAGTTTTATTTTTAGTTTTTTGAGAAACCTCCATACTGTTTTCCACAGTGGCTGCACCAATTTACATTCTCACCAACAGTGTATGAGGGTTCCCTTTTTTCCACATCCTTGCCAACGTTTGTTGTTTGTATTCTTTTGATGATACCCATTTTGACAGGTGTGAAGTGATATCTCATGGTGATTTGATTTGCATTTCCCTGAGGATTAGTGATGCTGAGCATCTTTTCGTGTGCCTGTTGGCCATCTGCATGTCCTCTTTGAAAACATGTCTGTTCAGGTCTTCTGTCCATTTTTTAATCGAGTTATTTGTTTTGTTGTTGTTGTTGAGTTGTATGAGCAGTTTATATATTTTGGATATTAACCCCTTATCAGTCATATCATTTGGAAATATTTTCTCCCATTCTGTAGTTTGTCTTTTCATTTTGTTGATGGTTTCCTTTGCTGTGCAAAGGTTTTAAGCTTAATTAGGTCCCATTTGTTTAGTTGTTTTTTTTTTCTTATTTCCTCTGCTTTAAGAGACAGATCTAAAAAAATATTGCTATGATTTATGTCAGAGTGTTCTGCCTATGTTTTCCACTAGGAGTTTTATGGTTTCTGGTTTATGGTTTTTAGATCTTTAATCCATTTTGAGTTTATTTTTGCATGTGGTGTTAGAGAAAGTTCTAATTTCATTCTTTTACATGTAGCTGTCCAGTTTTCCCAGCACCACTCTGAGAAATAAAATATTGCCTGCCATATCAATAAACAAAGGATGTCACTGTCATCAGTGATTGTAGCCCTCCAACGCTGAGCTCTTGAGTCCTGAGGGAGCTCAGGAAAGAAACAAAGAATACCTGCCATCTAGCAGCCATCAGACTGCAGCCACTCCCAACAGTGAGCCTGAGGGAACTCAGGATGAGAAAACCCAGGATACTGGCCCCAGATAGCTGAGGTGCATATCAAAGGAATGATTTCAGTGAGCCCAGACTCTTGCATCTTCCCTTACATAGAAAAGCACTAAATTCCTTCACTTGAGATATCTGGTTTTCTTTAATTAACAATAATCTTTTGATGCTCAGACTACCTGACCTTTGTTGCAAAACTCCTATATATTCTGGCACACCCCCCTCCCCCACCCCGCCTCCTCGGAGCAATTTTCTCAGGGTTACTTGAGATGCTGCCTCCGGGCTTGAAGTCCTCATTATGTCTGCCGCATAAAACATAACTTTTAGTCTACGGCCATACCACCCTGAATGCATCCGATCTCGCCTGATCTTGGAAGCTAAGCAGGGTCGGGCCTGGTTAGTACTTGGATGGGAAACAGGGCAGAGAGCCAGGCTTTGTCTCCTGAGGACACTTTAAGATAACAGTCATGACAGGAACAGAGAGGAGCTAAACCCTGTTTGAGTAAAGGATCAAGAGGTCACATATTTCCCATCCTTGGGGCAAGGGAGACATTGCACATGTGCAGGAAGGCTCCTCAGGGGTTAAGAAGGAGGGGACACCACCCCAGAATAGGTGATACCAAGGCCGTCCCATAGGCCTCTAGGCTGTAATCCATCTTGGAAAAAAGTTGTGCACACATGTTGGGGAGGGCCCTAGGGCAGGGCAGGTGTGGAAACAGAAACCAGATAATTGGCCAAAGGTAAACAAAGATCCAGAAGAACTGCCCTGTATGAATGACTTAATCGCCTCTTTACTGCGCTCCTCCTCGTTAGGGAGGATGACGCCCACACCCTTTCTTTGCAGGTGTGCATCTCTGCCTTTCTTCTGTCTTAACTAAACAGTTTCTCTGTGTGCTCTCCCACTTGTGCTGTATCTCTAATAATAAACTTTATACCTGTTTTTACAGTTTTTGCCTCCTTGAGAAATGCATTTTTCAGTGCAGGCAAGGGCCAGGGGAATTTTTCTTCTAGCCTCTAGCCCCTGGTGGACTAGTGGCTAGGATTCCTGGTTTTCATCCAGGCTGCCCAGGTCCAATTCCTGGGCAGGGGACTAAGATCTCACTTCAAGCCACCGCTCATTGCTGTCTCTCCAAGATCACTTACACATGTTATTTATCCTTCCTGAGCCTCTGTTTCCTCATCTGAAAAATGGGGATAAGAAGACCCCTTCTGGGACTTGTGAGGGATAAATGGATGAAGGCAGGTAAAGGAGCTTGCACAGGCCAGAGAACTCCAGTAGATGGAGAGCGCGTCCCACTGCCCACACATGGGAGGTGCCTGCTTCATGCTCTGGGCCCTACTGGGCCTTGTTTACCTCCCCTCACTCCATGTTCTCTATCCATGCCCCTCTGTGCCCTCGGCAGCTGTGCAAAGAGGGCTTATCTCTTCCTTGTTATAGGAAGATCCCAAGGCCAGTGCCAGGTTAGCCAAGAAACTCTGCTCACCTGTCAGCAGGGAAGCACCTGGACTCAACACAAGCCAGAGTCCAAGAACAGCTCTTGCAAAAATCTGCAGCCGATCCCAGTTAGAGTGGCTTCTCCACTTAGTGATGTTTCTTAGGCTGTGGGTAGCATTCTTCCCAAGCAGGGGAGAACCTTGTTAGAGCAGGTGGAGCCACACCAGGGAGTTTCGGCGTCACCTGCAGTCCACCTCCTGCTGCTTCCGCTGCATGGGCTTCATGTCCCACCATACTGATTTCTCCTTGTCTTCCTCCTGCTAGAGGACAGAGGAGTTCTTGTGGGCATGAGTCCAATACCTCCAGGGTTGGGGAGCTCACTCCCTCTTTAAGCTGCTCTTTTCACTCACACGCACACTGGCTTTGGGGAGAGTTCATTCTGGTGCCTATTTCTGAAAGCTTCACAGACACAGAAGGCTCATCATCGGAAGCACCCAGAGTGCTCCTTCCCAGGTGGTCAGCCACACCCACAAGTTTTGGTCATTTGCATCCATCCAAACCAGTCCCTGAAGCTGAATCCAGCCTCTGTACCCTGATGCTAAATTAAATCTCGGAGACAGAATTTTGGGTGAAGTAGGAAAGAATGGCTTTATTGCCTTGCCAGGCAAAGGGGGCCACAGCGGGCTAATGCCCTCAAAACTGCGTGTCCCCACTTGGAGAGGGTAGTGAGAAATTTTATAGTAATGGTTCAAAGAGGGCGTGATCAGCTCGTGGACATTATTCTGATTGGCTGGTGGTGAGGTAAGTGAGAGTCAGCATCATCAACCTTCTGGTTCCAACCCTTCTGGGGTCTACGTGGATGTGGGCAGCACACCTTTGTTAACCGTTAACGTCTCTCACCTGGTGGGGGTGTCAGTATCTGGGAAACAGCTCACAGATATTGTGTGTCTCCCCTGATGGGGCACCAGGACCCTGTCCCAAGGCTGCACTGTTGTTTCTCTTGACTGTTTTTTCCTCCCTGGTCTCACATCCCCTCCCTTCCCTAATTAACAACTGTTTGAATCTGCTCGTTGGAACTCAGGGAAGGTCATGGAGACTGAATGAAGCCTCTTTCCTGTAATCAAAGAAGTGGGGGACACAGAAGGGCTTTGTGCCCAGGAGCCCCACAGGCCCTGCTCGGTGTCACCCACAACCCACTTGCCACAACTCTTTGATTGCACTGGCCACACTTGGCGACTTGAATCTCTCTCCCTCCCTTATGTTCCCGCAAGTGTGAGGCAGCCCTTGACCCTCCACAATGCTAGAAAAAAGGAGGTACCCCGTCTTGTTTGTGGGGAGGGATCAGGGGACCCCCCAGGAAGTGGCGTGCTGAATTGAGTTTTAAATGTGAGGAAAGTATCTTGGGCTGAGGTGACAGCAAGGACAGGGCAAGAAGTCTGCCACCTGTCCTTCAGTGGTGTTGCTGGGTAAGTGTGAGGTGAGGCCAGGAGGAAGGTGAGTCTGATGGGCAGGCTGGGCAGACTGTGGAGGAGACTGGCAATCATATTTCAAGGATACAGCACCCTGAAGGGCTTTGATCAAGGACACAAGCCTCTCAGACAGAGGGTTAGAAGCAGGTGAGTCATATAACCTCTGACGCTGTGTCACTTAATTCTAAAAGTTTTGCCATCCTTGAGGAAATGCAGCCATTGGATATGCAGTGTCTGAAAACAATATCCGACTCCAGCCACCAGCAGGAGAGAATAGGCATCCTGCCTGGTGGTCTCTGGTAGTTGCAGGGCAGGTGGGGCAGCCATGGCTGTGGAAGATGTTTCCAGGTTTCTGGCTTGGGTATTATAGTTACACTGCTGTCCACATTCTTTATACTCCTTTCCTGTGGAGATTCTGAGTCCACTTGGTATGGTCAGCATTTTGCCAGATGTCTGATTCTGGCTTATATTCTCCTTGCATCTTTGCCACTTCTCCAGGACGGTGGGTACACGAGGACTCAGGCACACAACTCCACTGGCCTAGGTTGCAGGTTTCTTCAGAGGATGAGGAGGTGGTGTACCTGATACCATCCCAAGAAGCCCTGTAAGAAGACAAGCTCTGCTCCTTACCTGGGGAGACGCAGCAAGGCAGAGGTCAACACTCCAACCACGGGAAGGAACTGCACCCCGAATCGTCACGTGGAGGCTGGTGTCTGAGGAGATCCTTCGAGCCTCTGGGAGGATTCCTTCTCTCTTTTGCCCTTGAGTTTTGCCTCAAGAGTTGCCTTTTCTTTGTGGTGATTTCACCATGACTATAAGGTGAAATCTCTTGATTTCACATATTTGCAAGTTTTAAGAAAAGCAACCTACTTTGAGGACAGTGAGACCAAATCAGGGGATGCAAAAACACATCTTTTAACTTTTCATAAAATATTCTTTTTCTTTTTTTTCATTCGCTCAACACAGGATCTAGCTAATTAATACTTGAGTTACATTTATCGGACATTCAACCCAACATAAATAAACATTGCTCTGAAGAGTAATAATGTTGGAGTGGTATTTTATCACGATGGTGAATATTTCTATTGCTAAGGTTAAGGGTGGTAAGCTCTGTAGTAATTCTCTTTCATGGGTGTGGCTCGATCTGAGAAAACAAAATCCTAAAATCCAACAAAATGACAACAAAATGACGTGCGATTTCAACAACAGTCACAGGCATCCAAATCTGATGGTCCTTTTGTCTCAAAACCCCTCATTAATGGGGAAACTTCTTGGATCACCTTGTTAATTTAGCTCCCCAATTAAAAAAACATACCTCTATATAATTAGCTATGGGTATCTGCTTACAGACATCCAGTGTCCCTCACAGGATGTTGTAAACCAGCACAGTGGAGAGGATCCAGTGACAGGAGGGAACGCCCTCCCTGGATAAGGTGAGCTGGCCGGTGGCCGGATGCTTACCTTCCAGCTTCTAAGGTGCACCAAAGAGCTCCCTGTGGGGAAGTTTGTGGTGCAGGGTAGCAGCGGGACCATAGAGATCTGGACAGCAGGCATGTTTCCCTGCAAGCTCGGGGGCATGTATTAAGAACAGGCTGATTCTAAGGCTCCTTTGGGCAGGTTCTTGGTTCCTCAACTTTCCTAGATCAGTACTGAGGGTCGCGCAGAGCCCTGAAAGTGTTCGCAAAGATCTGCTGTGTTGTGTCTGCCATTCTGGGCTCTTAGTCAGGAAGGGAGACCCACACCCAGGTATTTGGGACCTCAGGGAGCACTACTCCCAGGGAGAGGATGATTCTGGCCAGATAGAAGCCGAGCAGATCAAGAGACCTGGCTGGGCATGACCCATGGCCCACGAAGAATACTGCAGCCAGGCGGTGGACGGGGCCATGGGCTTCATGTGCCTGCTTCTTTCCCCTCCACCCCAGGAATCAGTCAGGCAGAGAGCTGGGAGCCAGAACTCCGAGGCCCTGTTACTTCTGCCCGTAGGGGATAAGGACAATTAATAAGTGGAATGCTCCTCACAAGCAAGCCATTTACAGATGTCACCTGAATCAGACAGGTGACAAATCCCTCTTCAGTCCCCATTATATATATATAGGACATAAACAGGATACTCCATTTCTTCATCTGTTTGGTGGAGGTAATTCTGCTACGAGTCCTATAAGGGTGCTTTGGGGATAGAGGGAGTAATGTGGCTATAACAGGAACACCCTGAAGCCCTGAAGAGTTCAGAGGGGTCCCCTCGCTCACAGCCCCACTTTTAGCAGAGCACAGACTGGGGGCCCTTTCCTCTGCTCCTTGATGCACCTGCTGCAGTGCTCTTTACCACGGCGGCAGAGAGGTCAAATTCGCTCCGCTGCTGCCCACCTCTGGCCTGTGCTGTGCTCCCTCGGGGCCATGTGGCTCTGGGAGCAGGGTGGCTTCTCCTGCATCCCCCAGAGCAGCACTAAACCCAGGACACAGTGTGCAATCGCCTGTCATCAGCAGCTTGCGGATAACCAGGTGTGGTTGTAGCAGAGCCCTGGGCAGGAAATTCCAAACAGGGACAACTTAACAGCTTGAAGCTCCTTGGCTGCTTGTGCCCTGCCCCGCTCCCCCAAGTTTTTGAATGCCGCCTGCCATGTTGTTTCTAGAGTTCAATCTTCCTGGCACGATGCCTCTCATCTGATAAACTAGACTGTCAAGTTGATCATGCACAGAGCGGGGTAAAGAAAAAGACCTTTACTGAGCTGTATATTCCCCATGGTTTAAGATCCCTGGGGAACTCCCAGCCATGTGGTTGGAATGCTGCTTGGTGAGCATGGACCATGGGAAGGAACCAGAAAGGGTGCAGGGGGCTTCACTCGTTGAGATGCATGTATCTGTCAGGGATACTACCTACCTGCCTCAGTGATTTGGGTAAACTCTCATGAGTCCTCACTCTTTTGATGTTTGTTTTTATTGTGTGGGGGTTCTTGGCTATCTGTTTATATTTAACCTTGAGGTACTGAAAAGCCATGTGGAAGCTTTCTGCCCATGGGCAAGCCTTGCTGATGGGGGGCCTCACTTTAGGATAGGGTTTCTCAACCCGAGCATTATTGACATTTAGGACCAGATAATTCATTTTGTGGGAGCTGTCCTGTGACTTGAAGATGTTAAGCAGGTCCCTGGCCCCTATCCATTAGATACCCATTAACCCCCAGCCCCCTCCTCAGGTGAGACGACCAACAGGGTCTCCAGATACTGCCAAGTGTCCCCTGGGGGCAAAAATGCCATGGGGTTGAGAATCACTGTTTAGGCTGATGAGGCAGGGATAAGAAACACCCACTCAGCGTTTGTGTGCCTTTTCTTTCCCAGAGAGAAATCTTCCCATCTCCCGCCTGAGGAAAACAACCTTGGCCGCCAGTGTTTGCGAAGCTGAGGAAGAGGAGGCCGAGAGTCCCACTCTTCAGTATGTGGGTTTTTACTCAATTCTCCTGTCTTCTGTGTGCCTCATCTTGCCCTCAGTACAGAGCTTCTCATTTTGTCAGCCTCTCCAGAGTCAATGCTGAATCTTCTTCAGGAGTCGGGGAGAGGAACTGGGGTCTAAGGTTCTAACTTTTTGTTTGTTTGTTTTTTAATATCAGCTTTATCAAAAAATAACAGCTTTACCAAAAAATGCACCCGTTTAAAGTGTACAATTCAGTGGTTTTTAGTACATTCACACATTTGTTTCTGGTTTTCGGAGGTGACTGCTTCATTAAGTTTTTCTAATTTGGTGCTGACTGTGATTATAGTTTACACTTGCTCTGTGGTAACCCTTTCCTGGTGAAAGTTCTGTGAGCCACGTGTGCCCCAAGTCCAGAAGGAGGGAGGGAGCAGAGCCAGTTTGCACAAAGGTTGAGCCTTGTTTGGGGTTTCGTCTCCCCTTTGTTCAGGAACACGGCCCACTCCCACCCCTTGGCACCTTGCAGAGGGCTCACCGCCAGGTGGTCCCCTCCTGGCTGTTTGGTCGGGCTTGTAAAAGTTGGGACAGGGAGGCCACCAAGGCAAAAAGTGGGGACAGGGTCGGTGGCCATTGGCACTTAGCCTCTGGGGGTGGGGTTGGGGAAGGGTGGCATAGATCTTAGTCTCTGGAGCTGAAGGTCAGAACTTAGACCTTGGGTCAAAAGTTCCAAATTCAGGTTCTGGGGTGAACAATTCGGGAGTCCTGAGGGAACAGAGGGACCCTAGCCGCTGGAGGGAGAGCGGGGACTAAGCATAGGGAGTGGTTACCGGGGGTCCAGGTGGACTTTGGGACGGAGACTCAGTGTCTAAATCGGGACCGGGGGACTTGGCCTCTGGGACCAGCTGTGCGCAGGATGTCCCCTAAAAGGCCCTGAGAGCTCCGCGGACTCCCCGGGAGGTTCCCAGGTCAAACCCGGCGCTCTCCATCCTTAGAACAGGGGCCAGGAAGGGACCAGGTTTGGGAGGTCGCTACTCCGTGGCCCTGGGGGAAGCCGGGGGAGGGGCTGAAAGGCCTCGCATTCTCCGCAAAGGGCCCTCGGCTCCCCCTGCGGTTCCGGCAGCTCTCCCACCCCAGCGGACCGGAGAAATTGCGCCTGGGTCCTGGCGGAGGTCGGACGTCCCCTGCCGGCCAATCCGGGACTTGGCCTTTGCGGCAACCCCGGGACAGGCTGGGGCCAGAACCAGAAAGAGCCTCTGCAGGGGCAAAGCGAGCCTTAGTGGGCCTTGGCGCCGGGAGACTCTACCAGTGTTTGTTATATGTGCAAACAAATTCGAAATCACGCGTTCCTTGCCAAGGTAAGAATTAGAACAACTTTACATAAATCTAAGCAGTATAATTAAAAGAGGCTCAGATCTTTGATCTCAAAAGTAACTTCTTGTGAATTAGAGCGTATACAAATGTAACCAAGCAGTTTAGTTAAAATGAAAACCAAGCTATATTGATTTCTTATAGTGAGCTAGAAGCACATTAGCTCAGAAATGCAAATTAGCTCAGAAACATTTCAAACTAAAAGATCTTATTGCAAGTTAGAGCAAATTAAGATACATCTAAGAAGTATTCCTAAACCTAACCGGGCATGGGAAATTAGAACAAATTGCGTTTGTGTGAAGTCAAACTTAAAAGCACTTATTTAAAATAAAATGTATGATCTTTATAAAGTCCTATATAAATTTTTTTATGTGCAAATAAGCTCAGAAACACACCGTCACCTCAAAAGTACTATCTTTGTGCAAATTAGAGCAAATTAAGTAGGTTAAGTGAAAACAGTGTTAATCACACACTTATATGTAAAGTAAATCAAAAGTGCATTATGTTGTTAGTGAAAATAAAGATGAAACCAAACTATTTGTACAAATAAGCAGTATGTTTGCAAACAAACAGTATGTTTGTTAACAAGCTAAGAATCAGGCATTCCCCTCTAAGGAAACTTCTAATGGTTAGAGAGAGCAAATAAGAATGAGTTAGGACCAATTTAGATAAATCTAAGCAGTATTAGGGAATATGTCATTATTCTTTAATTTACCTTGTGAGGAATTAGAATAAATATAGTCAATACTAAGCATTTTAGGTGAAATCAAGCTCAAAATCACGCATTCATTTCAAATGAAACTTCTTATTCCTCCTTAGAGATATCCATATGTAACAGTTGATATTAAAACAAATACCGACTCAAGTGTTCCCAAAAGGACCTTCTTAGGGTAACTTAGAGTGTATTTAAGAGTTTGTGTGAAAAAAAAAAAAAAAAAGAGTTTATGTGAAATCAAGCTCAAAATCATTCATTCATTTCAAACAGCTTCAGAAGTACTTTGTAAATTTTACATATGCAAACAACCTCAGAAAACACATTCATCTCAAAATTTTCCGCTTTCCTCAATCGCTAGGGGGAGCTCCTCAGGCCTGGCACAAAGACCCCTCTTTTCCTCATGACAGACCGAAGCTGATTTGACTGGGACCACCAGTAACTATGTCCCTACTTCCCCCTCCAGAGGCTGAGTCCATATTTCGGCTCCAGAAACGAAGTCCTAATCTCCAATTTCAGAGGCTAAGACCCCACTCCTTACACCAGAAGCTAAAGACCCCACTTCTCCAACCAGAGGCTAAGTTTCCACCACACACCCCACTGGCTAGGTCCACAAGACCCCTTACAGAGGCTGATGGGTCCCAGTTTTGGCTGCAGCAGTCACCTGGTGCCACAGAGACTACATCCTGCTTCCCTCACCAGAGTCTAAGTCTCTGCTTCTCGATCCAAAAGCTAAGTCTTCAGAGCTCTCCTCAAAGGTTAGGTCCACACTCCCCTCTCTAGAGGCTGAGTCTGGATTTTGGCTCCATAGGCAGTACCTACCTCTCACATGAGAGGCTGTGCCCCTGCTTTCTTTCCAGAGGATGAGAACCCACTGCTGGCTCCAGACCCTAAGTCCCAATCCCTCTTCCAGAGGCTGAGTCTCCATTTCAGATCCAGAGTCTAAGTGCCAACTTGTGCTGCCAGTGATTCCCCTATATTTTGCTTCAGAGGTTACATATGTCCCCCTAGCCAGAGCCAACCGACAATCTTCCCAGCTGGGTCTCCTGCTGGGTCCCCTTCTCCTTAAAGTGAGTTAGAGTGTATTTAGTCAAAATTAAGCAGCATATTAATAAAAACAAGCTGAAACTCAGACACTGTTCTCAAGAGAAACTGTAACTTCTTAAGGAGTTAGAGTGTAGCTGGTCTAAATTAGCCAGTGTAGGGACTTCCCTGGTGGGTAAGGCTCCATGCTTACAATGCAGGGGGCCCAGGTTCAATCCCAGGTTGGGGAACTAGATCCCACATGCATGCTGCAACTAAGAAGTCTGCATGCCGCAACTAAGATCCCATGTGCCACAACTAGGACCTGGCACAGCCAAAATAAATGAATAAATAAATATTTTTTAAAAAATTAAAAAAATAAATTAGCTAGTTCATGTGCAATCAAGCTCAAAATCACTCATCCATTATAATTGAAATTTATAAGCTTCATAAGTGATATATAAATTATATATATATATATAAACTAGCTCAGAAATACATATATGACACAAACACAATCTCAAATTACATTAGAGTAATGTGCATCTAAGCAGTGTTAGTGAAACCTAGTTCAGAGGCAGACTTAGTCTTCAAAAGTACTTAACTTATAATGGTAAGTTAGTGGAAATATAGATGAAACTGTGCAACCAAGCAGTATATTTGTATACAAGCAAAGAACCAGATATTCCTCTCTTCTGAAGTGTGAAATGGTGAGATAGTGCAAATATAAATGATTTACAGCCAAATTACATGAATCTAAGCAAGTTTTAGAGGAAATAAGCTCACAGTTACATGTTGTTCTCTTACTTTCCTTGTTTTTGTTACTTACAACAAATTAGAAAGAATGTAAGCAGCTTAAGTGACAACAATGTCAGAATCGTACATTCATATCTAAGATAACTTCCTATGGTGATTTAGATAAAAATCTGTCTGAAACTAAGTAGATCGTTGAAAACAGGCAGAAAAACCACACCTTCAACTAAGGTTCAGGTTCAGGAACATTTGAAATGAAATATCTCATTATGAGTTAGAGCATGTTTAGATGAAACTAAGCTCTTTATGTCAAACAAGCTCAGAATCTATCATTCTTCCTGTATTAGTCTGAGTTCTCCAGAGAAACAGAACCAATAGTGTGTGTGTATGTGTTTGTGTGTGTGTGTATTTGTATAGATGGAGGTTTATTGTAAGAAATAGGCTCACACAATTATGGAGGCTGGCAAGTCCAAAACCTGCAGTGTGGGCCGGCTGGCTAGAGACCCAGAAGAGCCAATGGTGCAGTTCCAGTCTGAAGGCAGTCTGCTGGAGATTTTCCTCTTGCTCTGGGAGGCCGGGCCTTCCACTGATTGGATGAGGCCCACCCACATTATGGAAGGCAATCTGCTTACTCAAAGTTCACTAAGTTAAATGTTAATCTCATCCAAAAACACCCTCCAAGTTGACACATAAAATTAACTACCACACTTCCCAAAGCTAACTTTTTATAGGGAGAGCAAATCAAGACATTTTATATGAAGTCAAGTTCAATACCACTCGTACATTACAAATGAAGCTTCCTATTTATCGTTAGGACTATGCAAGTTCAGATGTACTCTTCTCAATGGTATCCGATTAGGGTGAGTTAGAGCACAGTTAGTTGAAAGTACAAATGAAATCAAGCTTCATTCAGCCTGGTAGCCTGGTTTTTGCAGGATTTAATATCTGAACTTAGACTTGGACATTGGACTTCTGCATTGTGCCCTTACCTTTGATCTGGAACTAAGCCTTAGAAGTCTTAGAAGGCTGATACTGTAAGCAGCTTTTGCAGGAAAGAGATCTTTACGGGAAAGAGCTTTCTGCAGGAGGCCCTTTTTGTCTTGTCACTTTAGCAAAGTTATATTGTAAGTAACCGTAAACCAGGCACTGCATGCTCTACTCACCTCTGGCCCAAGCACACCTTTCAAACCTTTTGATCACAAAACGCCTTGCCTAAACTGTTGGTTCTTTCCATAGATCAAAGAAGTAGAAATGAAGAATAAGTAATTAACAGATGACCAGATCTCTTCCCTAGCTTCCCCTTCAGCAATCTTGCAAACAAACTGTTTGAACAAGATATCATCTAAAGAAAGCACGAGGAATTGACAAGTCTGCATGTAGTGGGAGATGGTGACAGTTTGATCCCCTATCTCAATGATTAACTGAGATTATTTCCTCTTTTCCCTTTTAAAACTTTCACGGCCAAGCAGAATCTTTGAAGGTGGTTTTGGGATGAGTCCACCTTCTCCCCACATTGCCAGCTTTCTGATTAAAAGCCATGTTTTCTGTTTCTACAAACACTTGCCTCTAGGGTATTGATTTTCGAGTGGTAAGCCCTGGCCCTGAGTTTAGTAATAATGTCTGGAAGGTGAAGAGAAATGAGAGGGTGGAAGAAGAGATGGTGTTGGAGAAAATTAAGAATAAAATTGCCTGCCAACCCAGATAGTTCTCTCCGTAAATGTAGAAAAGAAAGAAAAGTTTTATTATTGAATAAGTGTTAAACCAGACTGTGAAATGCATCATAGGCAATCTTCTGAGATTGCAAAGAGAGAAATCCCAATTTTTATATAGTTGAGTGGTTACAACCCATTACAAACATGTTCTCAAGGTTAATGGTAATTTGTCCTCTTATAAGAGGATTTGACAACTTTGTTTACTGTACATTTTTTTTCACAGTTCATACTAAATTCACCTGGTAATTGGGGGTAGCCACCTGTGCCGATGAGGTAGGAGATAGATGGGTCCCTGGGCTGAGCAGCTGGAATTTGTCAAGTGGAATAAATTGGAGCTTTGTTTTCCCTAGACACTCCAAGGACAAAGTTAGTGGCAGGAGCTGAGCTCTGCTAGAGTAAAGAGATAAGACAACCACTCTCAGGTCAAGGAAACCTCACCAACTGTACATGTGCAGGAAGGCTCCTTGGGGGTCAAGAATGGAGGGGGTGTCATCCCATAATAGGTGTTGTCAGACCGCCCACTAGCCTTTGTGCTGGAATCCATCTTGGCAAAAGGAGGCACACACATATTTGGGGAAGGTCCTAGGGCAGGTCAGATGTGGGAAAAGAAGCAAGATAATTGGCCAGAGGAAAACAAAGACCCAGAAGAACTGCCCTGTATAAATGACTCAATCACCTCTTTACTGCACTCCTCCTCATTAAGGAGGATGCCCACACCCTTTCTCTTTGGGTGTGTACTTCTGCCTTGCTTCTGTCTTAAATAAATAAACTGTTTTCTGTGAGCTCTCCCATGTGTTGTGCTTCTTTTTTTTTTTTTTAATAAATTTATTTATTTTTGGCTGTGTTGGGTCTTTGTTGCTTCGTGCGGGCTTTCTCTAGTTGTGGTGAGTGGGGGCTACTCTTCATTGCGGTGCGTGGGGTCTAGGTGCATGAGCTTCAGTAGTTGTGGCACGTGGGCTCAGTAGTTGTGGCTTGAGGGCTCTAGGGCGCAGGCTCAGTAGTGTGGTGCACAGGCTTAGTTGCTCCCTGGCATGTGGGGTCTTCCCGGACCAGGGCTCGAACCGGTGTCCCCTGCATTGGCAGGCAGATTCTTAACCACTGTGCCACCAGGGAAGTCCTGTGCTGTGCTTCTAATAATAAACTTTGTACCTGTTTTTACAGTTTTTGCCTCCTTGAAACATTCTTGTTACAATGGGTCAAGAGCCAGGGCAACTTTGCATCTTGCCTCTAGCCCCTGGTGGACTAGCAACTAGGACTCCAGGTTTTCATCCAGGCTACTCAGGTTCAATTCCTGGGCAGGGAAATAAGATCCTGCTTCAAGACATTGCTCACTGCTGTCCCTCTGAGAACACTAATTACTTTTATTTGAAAGAAAAAAAAAAAACAACTTCTAACTCTATGACAAGGAGGTAGTTATAGTTTTGAGCTAGGCATTGAAGCTAAATTCCCACATGATGGGAACATAGGGCAATATCTTCCTTAATGGTTTATTTCAGAGATGGCTGCCAGGCCTTTAAGAAAAACAACATACTTCTTAGCCTTTAAAAAGATTTACATACATATCAAAGGGGCACATGATTTACAAATAGGTTTCTCAAGGAAATGATAACAGTGAAAGCTAATTTTCAGTTACCATTACAATTTAAACGCTCTTCCTATGAATTGAACTTGGTCTGCTTTGCCGAATCCCAATTGGCGTGTTGCCAGTTGAAGGTACCAGCTTAGCCCTTAAAGAGGATCTTTGGTAAAAAGCCAAAGAGCCAGACTCCAGCCTGAGTGAGGCTTCTGAGGCAGGCGACAGATGGGCCCCAGGCTGAGCAGCTGGAATCCTTCCCCTGTGGACAGACACTCCAAGATAAAGATAATGGCAGAAGCAAGGAGAAGCTGAGTTCTGCTTGGATAAAAGATAAAGAGAACATGTATTTCTCATTCTTGAGGTTAAGGAGACCTCTCAAACTACACATGCACAGAAAGGTTCCTCAGCAGTCAGAGAATGGAGGGGGTGCCAGACCATAATATGTTCTTCTTTCCAGAAACCCTAGGGCTGTACTCTATTTTGGCTAAAAGACACAACGGCCCAAAGTGGGGGGCCCTGAGTCAGATCAAATGTGGACTCAGAGCCAAGCAAAGCAAGACGATGGGCCAGAGGAAACCCAGAAGAAATGCCCCACGTAAGTGATTTAAACTACCCCAAAGGTGCTACTCTTTCTCTGAGCCTGCCCCTGTGTGTCTACCCACATGTACTTTTTTTCCTCCTAATAAACACTTTACTTGTTTCATTACTTTCCATCTCTTTGCTGAAATCCACTTCTACAAAGCAGACGATCCAGGGCCTTGTCACTAGCCACTGGCCCTCGTGGTCCAGCAGTTAGGATTCCGTGCTCTCAATGCCACGGCGCGCAGCTTCAATCTCTGGTCTGGGAACTGAGACGCTGCTTCAAACCACCACAGGCCGAGGCCACCCGAGATCACTTCCATCCTCTAGGAACTGGATGTGAGCTTGTCACTAACCCTGAGAACCTTGACGAGGGGAAAGTGACTACACGGCAAGGAGAGCGCCGGAGTTGAGTGTAAGGGATCAACAGAGACTTTGGGAGTCCGCTTTACCTCCGCAGTCCGTTTTCCAACCGCCAACTCCCCCGCCCCCCACAAGTAAAATGGCAATGAACACAGGGGTGAGCGAACAGCACAGAGCCAAACTTAGATGGTGCTCGCGGAAGGTGGCATGCATATTTTAGCGCCTAAGCCCAGGGAATTTAGCCTGGTCACGATAGGAAAAATCCACCTGAGATGCTCGCAACCGGAAGCCGGACCCTCCACAAGCCAACCGGAACTGCCTTCGCCGGGTGACCCTGAGCGCGGAGGGTGTGGACCTGGAAGCCGTCACGTAAGCGGCCGCAGAGGCTTCTGGGGAATCTTTCAAGCGAACAGGCAGAGGGAACAGAGATTTCATTCGGGAACCACTACCTGTTTATGCATGGGTATTTTATAAACAGAGACGGGTAGGCTGTCACTACATAACCACTGTCGTGGTAAATTAACCGCGCGGTCCACAAGCGGCTCCTGGGACGGCCAGCGGGAAGGGAGTCCGCGAGGATTCTGGGAACTGTAGTTCTGGTGTAGTTGAGCGGCCGAGGGCGGGGTGAGCGGTCGGGTCCTCTTTGGAGAGCGAGGCCTGCCGGGCCCGTGGCCCCACGGTGTCCCTCCCCTGCTGCAGTAGGGTGGGGATAGGCCGGGCAGGGCCTAGGGTTGGGAGTTGGGGAGGAGTGCGGCTGCTGGGGGAGTGCGGCGGCCCAGGCCGGCGGGTTCGGGCGGTTTCGTGCTTGGAGGAGGGGGCGCGGCTCGAGGTGCGCGTTTGTGGCGGGGAAATGGGGTGACTCCTCTAGCTGCGAATCCCTGAATTGCGGGGCGTTACGCGGAACTTCACTCCTCGGCTGGGGCGAGAGACCTGGAACTCAAATTTCTTTCTTGGAAACGGGGTGGGTATATTCTGGGCCAAACAATTTACGAGTAGGGGGCAGCTCCAGTGCGCATCCCCGGCGTTTATTTGGGGTGTAGGGGTGTGTTCAGCCAGGGCCAAATAGACATCCCTTGTGATGGGGGCTGGGGGCGCGGCTTGGGCCATGTGTCCCTGGGTGTTGTTTGGCCTGGGAGCACTTACGTGCGTCCCGCATCCCTGAACGGTTGTGGGAACCCAGGACTGATCGTGAATGTCAAGTTTTGTTTTTGATGGGGCTGAATATGACCCAATGGTGATTGGGCGGAGGTGGGGTGGAGGAGAGAGCATCTCAGGCCCTGCTCTGCGTTGGCTTGTTGGCGGTGGGTGGAGGTGAGTTCGACGTGGGCAAAATATCCGTAAGGGGTGGTGGAGTGTCTTGGCTCTGGAGTTCCTTGGGTTTTTAGAAAATGGGGAGGTTTGGGGCCTGAGGCAGACATCCTACAGTGATGGTGCACTGCACCGCTGGGGCCTGCATCTAGGCAGTTTTTTGAGTGCAGGCAGGTCTGCTTCTCTGGGATCTCTTGTCCCACGGTTTGTCCTCATCCCGGGGCCCACTCTGCTTTATGACAAAGATCCCAGATTTGGTTGTAATGTAAGTGGCTTGTTTGGCTAATTCTCCCTCTCTTAGAATGCTTTTCCCTCATGTGTTGGGGTTCAGACCTCTAGTTTGGGACTTACCCAGATTAGGTAGTGTGGGGACCTCTGAGGGCTGCTGGCCAACTGTCCAAATCACTTCTGGGATCTGGTGAAACCCAGGTATCAGGACTTTAATTTTGGGGTAAGGTCAAATTTTAAACCCACGCAGTAGAATAGTACAGTAAACTCACATGGACGTATCACCAGATTCAACATTCATTAATTCACAGACAATCCTGTTTCATATACATCTCCTCAACTTGTCTTTGGATATGCTTTGAGAACTGTCACACCCGGTAGGGGTTGACCATCACTGACATTACAACTCATCCAACGGGCTAAGGCCATGGCACTCCACAGCTAGAGATCAAATCTAGGCACTTTCTAGCTCTGTCACTTCAGTTTATTAGAAGACCTAACTCCGGGCCTTTGGGAGACAAAAGTTGTACAGTGCCTGGAATTGTCTGTGGTGTATAGTAAGAGTTTAGTAAGTGTTAATTATTATTAGTAACAAAGGATGATTTTCCTATTTAATAGCATATCAGGACAGGCTGTATTTTGATGCCCACATATGACTGTGTCCCCAGGAAGCTGTCTACATTCTTCTTTGACAGATCTGAGGCTGTTTTTGTTTTTTAAAGAAGAGGAGCACCCCTTATTTTAAGCTTGGGGATTTTTAGCTTGGTATCTGGGGGCCAAGAGACAGTCCTGAAGCTCACACTGCCTGTTTCATCCTCAGGTTCACCTTCTCACATCCCTGCCTGCCCAGAGAGGACTGTATAGAGAACAAGAGGACTTCTTGCAGGTGGATACCACTCACCTTCCATGTTTCTGCAGTGTCTTCTGTTCTCCAGACCTTGGGCAAATTTCCTTTGCTCATCCTGACGTTTTGTGCCCTGCAGTGTTCCATTTGAGGCTCAGAGGACCTGCTTGTTTCTGTAGGATACCAGGGCTGATTTAAGGGCAAAGGCCTTTAACAGGGAATATTACCCCAGACAAGTGCTCTCATTCAGGTTACCACCGTCCTTGCCCTAGCAACATTTCATCCTGGCTGCTGGATTCCCAAGACTGTGTCAGCTGTTGTAAAATAAAAAATGATGGTAACTACCACTTATTGGGAGTTGTTCTGTGCCAGGCACTGGGCTTTACAATCTCTGTAATATTTTATTCCCTCAGCACTGACTTATTTGAACAAACCTACGCTCACATATGATTCCTCTCTTTGTTACATGTGACGGATAAGAGTTGCACTGTTAATTTCTACAACACATCTTTGGAGCATGTAACTGCTGCCAGAGGGCTTTCTTCTAAGTTAAAACATAAGAACAAAATTACATAATTAATGCCTTTTTTTTTTGGTGGTTAACTTTTCACATAGAAACTACAAATCCATCGTCCAGCATCAACAATAATCAATTCATGTTCAAGGTTGTTTCATATACCACCCCTGCCTCCCACCTTTTTTTGCAGAATTATTTTAAAGCTAATTCTAGACATCATATCATTTCACTTATAAATGTTTCATTATGTGTCCTTAACTGAGAAGGACTTAAATTTACCCTTTTTAAAAAAACTGAGGTATAATTTATATACAACCAACTACACAGATCTGAAGTATATGTTTCAATGGATTTTGACAGACATGTACTCCCGTGTAACCATCACCTCCAACAACTGGAATTTGTGTTCTGTTTCAGAATTCTTTGCCTACACCAAAGTCATGATGGTATTCTCCTATGATTTTTTTTCCTAGAAGCTTAAAGTTTTAGCTTTTACATTTATGTTTATGATCCATTTTGATGTATTTTTTTGTGTATGGTTTGAGGTTTTGAGGTTTGACATAGTACTTGTTTATAGCACCATTTGTTGAATCTACTCTCCTTTTACCATTGTATTGCTTTGGTGCCTTTGTTGAAAATCATTGACTATGTAAGTGTGGGTTTATTTCTGGACAGTCTCTTCTGTTAATTTAATCAACATCACACTGTCTTGATAGCTTCAGCTTTATACTAAGTCTGTTGTTTTTATATTTTTAAAAAAATTTTTAAATTTATTTTTAGCTGCGTTGGGTCTGTGTTGCTGCGCACGGGCTTTCTGTAGTTTGCAGTGAGCAGGGACTACTATTTGTTGTGGCGTGCGGGCTTCTCATTGCAGTGGCTTCTCCTGTTGCGGAGCATGGGCTCTAGGCACATGGCCTTCAGTAGTTGTGGCGCATGGGCTCTAGGGTGCGTGGCCTTCAGTAGTTGTGGCACGCGGGCTCAGCAGTTGTGGCTTGTGGGCTCTAGAGCGCAGGCTCAGAAGTTGTGGTGCATGGGCTTAGTTGCTCCGGGGCATGTGGGATCTTCCCGGACCAGGGATCAAACCCCTGTCCTTGCATTGGCAGGTGGATTCTTAACTACTGCGCCACCAGGGAAGTCCCTATACTAAGTCTTGAAACCATTTATCATAAGTCTTCTTTTACAGGGTTATTCTAGCTATTCAAGGTCCTTTTCATTTCCAAATATTTTTTTGAATCAGCTAGATGTTTTCAACAAAAATAAGTCTTGTGGGATTTTGATTGGAATTGTGTTGAATCTGTAGATCAGTTTGGTTAGAACCGACGTCTCAAGAGCACTGAGTTTTCCAGCCCACAAACTAAGTATATCTCTCTATTTATTTAGGTCTTTAATTTCTCAAAGTAACATTTGTAGTTCTCAGTGTAGAATGTTTGCACATCTCTTCAAATTCATTCCTATACATTTTATGTTCTTGAATTTTTGGAAATGTTTTTAAAATGTAACTCTCCAGTTGTTTCTGACTAGTATTTAAAAATACAATTGATGTTTGTATGTTGACCCCTCATGTCCAGCCACCTTGCTAAATTTAAATTAACTTACTACTTCTAGTTTTTCTTTTATTGAGGTATAGTTGATTTATAATATTATATAGGTTTCAGGTGTACAACATAGTTATCCACAATTTTTAAAAATTATACTCCATTACAGTTATTATAAAATATTGGCTATATTCCCTGGAGGGTATTATGCTTAGTAAAATAAGTCAGACAGAGAAAGACAAATACTGTGTGATCTTACTTATATGTGGAATTTTAAAAAGCTGAACTCAGGGAAGCAGAGAGTACAGTGGTGATTGCCAGGGGCTGCAGATAGGGGAAATGAGGAGATGTTGGGTACAAACTTTCTCTCTGACTTATTTCTTAAAGCATAGTACCCTCCAGGTCCATCCATGTTGTTGCAAATGGCAAAATTTCATTCTTTTTATGGCTGAGTAATATTCCATTGTAGTACATGTATACCACATCTTTATCTGTTCATCTGTTGATGGACATTTAGGTTGTTTCCATATCTTGGCTGTTGTAAATAATGCTTCTGTAAACATTGGGGTGCATGTATCTTTTCAAATTAGTGTCTTTGTTTTCTTTAGGTATATACCCGGAGTGGAATTGCTGGATCATATAATACTTCTATTTTTAGTGTTTTGAGGAACCTCCATGCTGTTTTCCACAGTGGGCGCACCAATTTACATTCCCATCAACTGTTCTCACCAACACTTGTTATTTGTGTTTTTTTTGATGATGGCCATTCTGATAGGTGTGAGGTGATATCTCACTGTAGTTTTAATTTGCATTTCTCTGATGGTTAGTGATGTTGAGCATCTTTTCATGTGCCTGTTGGCCATCTTCATGTCCTCTTTGGAAAAATGTCTATTCACATCTTCTGCTCATTTTTTTTATATTTTATTTTATTTTATCTTCCAAAAAGTGGATATTTTTAATGTATTCGATTAGCAAAGATTAAAAAGTTAGATAATTCCTAGTGTTGGTAAAAAGTTGGAAAGCAGAATTGTATATTCATTGGTGGCAATGCTTCTTATCCAGTCCATGTTCTGTGTATACTGAAAATTTGAGGTCTCTAGGTGCCATACTGTGTATCAGTCTTCACTAAACATCTTCCCTTTTTTTAAAATTAATTTTTATCGGACTATAGTTGCTTTACAATGTTGTATTAGTTTCTGCTGTACAGCAAAGTGAATCAGTTACACGTATACATATATCCACTCTTTTTCAGATTTCCTTCCCATCTGGGTCACCACAGAGCATTGAGTAGAGTTCCCTGTGCTATACAGCAGGTTCTCAAATTAGTGATCTATTTTATACATAGTAGTCTATACATGTCAATCTCAATCTCCCAATTCAACCTACCTTCCCTTCCCCCGTTGGTAACCGTAAGTTTGTTCTCTACATCTTTGACTCTATTTCTGCTTTGCAAATAAGTTCATCTCTATCATTTTTCTACAGTCCACATATAAGTGATATTGTACGATATTTGTTTTTCTCTTTCTGACTTCACTCTGTATGACAGTCTCTCGGTCCATCCATGTCTCTGCAGATTTCTGCCCTTTTTTCTTTTTTTTAATTAATTAATTAATTTTTGGCTACGTTGGGTCTTCGTTGCTGTGTGTGGGCTTTTTCTAGTTGTGGAGAGCGGGGCCTACTCTTCGTTGCGGTGTGTGGGCTTCTCATTGTGGTGGCTTCTCTTTTTGCAGAGCACGGGCTCTAGGTGCACGGGCTTCAATAGTTGTGGCATGCAGTCTCAGTAGTTGTGGCTCGCGGGCTTAGTTGCTACCTGGCATGGGGGATATTCCCAGACCAGGGCTTGAACCCGCGTCCATTGCATTGCCAGGCAGACTCTTAACAAATGCGTCACCGGGGAAGTCCCCCCATTTTTTAATTGAGTTGTTTTTTTGATATTGAGTTGTATGAGCTGCGATTTTTTGATATTGAGTTGTATGAGCTGCTACAACTTCTAGTTTTTATTTGGACTTTTGGATTCTAGGATACAGTCATGACTGCAAACAAAGATAGGTTTATTTCCCATAGATAATCATTTTTATTATTTTTCTATATATACCTCCAGTATTTAAAAAAAATTTTTTTGAAGTCCAGTTGATTTACAATGTTGTGTTAATTTCTGCTGTACAGTAAAGTGATTCAGTTATACGTATATCTGTTCTTTTTCATATTCTTTTCCATTATGGTTTATCACAGGATTTTGAATATAGTTCCCATGCTATACAGTAGGACCTTGTTGTTTATCCGGCAGTATTTTTTATGAAAAGACAATCAAAGATTAAACACACATATTAAACCCTGCTCCCCACCCCCCACCTTTCCTAAAGGGGTCCTTGTTAAACTGAACCTTTTAATTGATATGTAATAAAATATACCCACCACTTCCTTACTGGCTTTTGGATTTTATGTGTGTTTTTTTTTGGCCATGCCCTGTGGCTTGCGGGATCTTAGTTCCCCCATCAGGGATTGAACGTGCACCCGCTGCTGTGGAAGTGTGGAGTCTTAACCACTGGACTGTCAGGGAAGTACCTCCTTGTTTTTTTTTTTTCTTTTAGAGTAGGTTTACCTTTCCTCTGTTCTCAGAACATGAGAGATGGTGGAATAACGTGGTGCTTACAAGTGGCACTGTCACTTTCAGTCACATTTCCTTGTCCAGGGCAAGTCATGAGACCAAGCCTGATGTCAGGGGCAGAGAATTATACAGAGAAACAAATAATTGGGAATGTTGATGATATCTACCACAAAGGGCCTACAGGCTAGAAAGGAATGAGGTAAAAAAAAAAGCAAGGAACCTTGTGGACTGAGACTCTATGTATATTGTGTGAGAGGACAGGATCCCTGCTGAAGAGGCACAGGCATAGGGCCCACAGTAAGGGTCCCAGCAATGTCAAATTGCTTCTCTGTCCCACAGGTCCCGGCTGCATGGCAACAAGTTGGGCTTTTATAAGTAAGTTTTGGAGGAATCACACCAGGCAGCAGAAATTGATCTTGAGATGAAATCATTTCTACCAGGCCTCCTGGCAGAATTTCAAGGCGAACACGGGGCTGACTCTGGGGCCATGATGTTGCCTGATCCTTCTGCCTGGAGAGAGCAGGACTGGGAGGAGATGTTGCCTTTGGAGAACAGGGAAGTTGCGGAAACTGTGAAGACACCGACTCAGAATCACAAGGCAAAAGGTGAGTGCTGTTGAGGGTCCAGAGAGGTGAAGAGGGGGAGCAGGGCTCCAGGTTTACTGCGAATGCCTTGTGATCACAGGCAAGTGGCGACTTCCTCTTCACAAGTCACGGAGGAGCTGCTCTGGCAGCACCATGGGAGCCCCAGTTTCGCATAGCTTCTTTTTCCTTCTCTAGGTTTGCCTTCTCACAAGACTGACTGGCTTCAAGAAAAGGAGGGAAAAGTCCAAAATACTGGTGAGTTGGGGTTACATTTATTTAAAGTCTCTCAAAATTGCTCTTAAGGACATGTGGCAAGTAGCGAAACATTTATTCAAGAAAATCTACTAAATCAGCAAGTGTCTGTGGCATTTGTCCCACAACCTGCTCCCTCCTGGTCACCCTTCAGCTCAGTGTAATGGAAGCTGTACTCCAAATGGGTACAGCTAAGAAGATGGGACTTTCTTCCCCCAGTTCCCAGTCTTTTTCCCTGGGAGGGGCAAGCTACCAGCAATTCTTATTCCCCCCAGCTCAGTGTGGCAGGCAAGTATGGCCAAGAAGTCTGGCATTTTCTATCTCTATTTGTATGATGACCCTATTTGTATGATGGAAGCTCTGTCTCAGGCACAGGTGGTCAAGAATCAGGAGGGACCTTATTGCCTTATCCCCATCTTGCTCATAGGGCAGACAGAGATCCTGTGCTAGGAGAAGCATGCTGAGAAGAAAAGGAGCTGCCACCCCTGCCCAGTGCCCCACTGTTAGAGCAGGAGTGTCACACTGAGCGAAGTGGTCTGCCAGTCCTGTGCCACCTCTGAGTAGTGGTGCAGAGGTCCTGCCCTGGTGGGAGGCAGGCCATAGGAACAGAGAGCTCTACAGCGCTCCCTAAGGGGACTGGCTTTGTGTGGAACTGAGCAGGGAAGTTGAAGTCTTAGGGTGTTGTTGAAAACAGTGGAGATTTTGGTGGTGAGCAATTAAGAGGAAACTGAGAAGCCTGTGATAGCAACAAGGGAAATGGCAGATCACCTGGAAGTTTAACGGAGAAAGCAGGGAAAGAAATTGCTGAGAGGAGCTCTCCTACGGGTCGGAGTAAGTCTCAAATACTGGCCTCAAAATTACCCCTGCAAAAGGATCTGACTTTAATTGGATCAGACTATGGAGCCATTTATACTCCAGGACATTGTTGAAAACAGTAGAGCAATCAGCAACCAATAGTGGAGGCTAACAGTCGGGTGTGATACCAATAGAGGCAGACCTGCTGGAAGCTTAACGGGGAAGTCAAGGAGAGACACAAAGAGAGCCCTCTGTCAGGAGGGGGAAGGTCTGGGTGACTGTGTGTTTGCTCAAGGCTGCACCCTCTGAGGAGCCACTGCTTCAGGGAAATAACCTTCATCGAACTAATCCAGACAGGTCTCAAAACAAATGAACAAGCAGACAGCCACAACCTAGGAAGATGGCAGGGTTGGTATCCAGAGTTGCTACAATATTTTACCTAAAATGTCCAATATTCAAAGAAAAATTATATAGATAAGGGGAGGGAGAAGGAGGGAAAGGGAAAGAAAGAATATATGAATTTAAGAATGAGAGAAAGCCTAAATAAATTTTCCGGTCTGTAAAATGAAAACAACTTTTCAGTTCTATGAGTTAAATTATAAGCTCACTGGATTGTAAATTCATCTTCCCCTATTGGTTATGAGTTGTTCATTCATTGATACACTATAGACACAAAGTTATACTCCTAGAGAATGTCCAGTGGGGTTGGGGCTAGGAAGCAAAGTAAGCTAAATGCCCTGCTTTCATTCCAGGAAGCTTATTGAAGTCTAGGCAGAACTTGGAGATATTGTGGGTTTGGTTCCAGACCACCATGGTACAGTGAATATCACAGTAAAGTGAGACACGTGAAATTTTTGGTTTCTCAGTGAATATAAAAGTTATGTTTACACTATACTGTAGTCTATTCTGTGTTCAATAGCATTATGTGTGAAAAAACAATATACATACCTTAATTAAAAAATACTTTATTGGACCCTGGAGGTCCAGTGGTTAAGACTTCGCCTTCCATTGCAGGGGGTACAGGTTCGATCCCTGGTCAAGGAGCTAAGATCCCACATGCCTCACAGCCAAAAAACCAAAAACATAAAACAGAAGCATTATTGTAACAAATTCAATAAAGACTTTAAAAATGGTCCACATCCAAAAAATCTTTAAAAAACACTTTATTGCTAAAAAATGCTAACCATCCTCTGAGCCTTCAGCAAGTTGCAGTAGTAACATCAAAGATCATTCATCACAGATCACTGTAACAAATATAATAATAATAAAAACATTTGAAATGTGAGAATTACCAAAATCTGACACAGAGACACGTGGTGAGCAAATGCTGTTGGAAAAATGGCGCCAATAGACTTGTTTGACTTGGGGTTGCCACGAACCTTCAATGGTAGAAAACTTGATGTCTGTGAAGGGCAATAAAGCAAAGTGCAGTAAAATGAGGTACACCTGTACTGCTCTACGTGATGAGTGAAGCATTGAGGGCTTTATTTTAAAAAGGTTAAAATAACAGGCAAAGACAGATTTTGCAGATCCCATTTAGTATAACCCGAACTCTTCAAAAATGCTTATTCCGGGCTCCATCTGTTCACTCCTGCTTTTCTCTATGGTTGACGTTTTCTTTCATTTTCTCCTCTAAATCGTCTCTATTCCCTAATGCCCAGCACAAGCCTTGTGTACATGATGCTTTTTTTCTTCTCCAGTGCATGCCCTACTCTTCATCTCAGAATTCCTCCATTCCTCAGGGTCATTGAGCACTGCTTTAGGTTTTCAAATTGATTCACAAATCATTTCTCCAAAGAAATCAAAAGCGTCCGAGGGCCAGGAATGAGTTTTATGCATCAGTTATGTGCTCCTCAGATTTTAACACAAAGCCGTAGTAATAATGCCCAGAAGAACTTGATACAGAGAACCATGTACTCTGAAAAGAATTAGATCAACTTCTTGCATATCCAGACTCTCTGGGGCCACCAGCTATGTTCCTCATAGTGGGAGGACTGATGGGGACTTGCTGTATGTCCCTTAATTTATTGCTTGTTTATAGGTACCAGTTACATTCAGGGATGTGGCTGTGGTCTTCACAGAGGCAGAATGGAAGAGACTGAGCTCTGAGCAGAGGGACCTATACAGAGAAGTGTTGCTGGAGAATTATAGGAATCTGCTCTCATTGGTGAGGCAGTGTTCTTTCCTTCATTAATTCAGTGGAGATTTACTGACCACCTCCCATATGGCAGAAAATGTTCTAGACACTTAGAACATGTTAGTGAATGAAGTGGTAATCTCTGCCCATGGGGAATTACTTTCTACTGTAGGGAGACAGCTAACAAAAAGCTTCATATTCAGGGACATTATTATTATTTAAAAATTTTTGCATATGTTTAATTTTCTTTTTTATTGAGGTATAGTTGATTTACAATATTACATAAGTTTCAGGTGTACAACGTAGTGATTCACAATTTTTAAAGGGTATACTCCATTTTTGTTATTACATATATAGGGATATTATAATATGGTATGTTAGAAGGTGATAAGCACTACGTAGTAAAAAATAATAATAAAATAGAACCGGATAAAGGAGTATTAAGTGTGAGAGTGTGGCTGGCTGAATTTTGAAACTGGGTATTTGAAATCACCAAGAAGGTAACATTTGACCAAAGGGAGTTAGAACTCTAGGTATCTAGGATAAGAGCATTTCAGGTGGAGGGCCTCATCGGTGCTAAGGCCCTAAGGAATTGGGGTGCCTGCTGGGTATAAGGAACTACAGTGGAGGCACAGTATGCAAGGGGAGAGCAGTGAGAAATGCCTTCTAAGACAGAAGTTAACATTAAATATCAAAGTTTGTATGGCTTTTGAGTTTCATAAGCCATATTTTTTTCATTTATTTAAAAACTGACATCGATCCTTTAAATCTAGGTTGATAAATACTTTTGATTGTGACATTTCTCTGGATCAGGGGTTGGCCAACTTTTTCTGTAAAGGGCCAGAAAGTAACTATTTTAGGTTTTGTGGGTGATATGGTTTCTGTAACCACTCTCAACTCTGCCCTTGTAGGGCTAAAGTAGCCATAGACAACAGGTAAATGAATGAGTATAGCTGTGTTCTAGTAAGACTTTTGTGGACACTGAATTTTGGATTTCATGTAATTTTAATGTATCATGAAGTATTATTGTTCTTTTGATTTTTTTCCAACTCTTTAAAAATTTAAAAGTCATTCTTAGCTTGTAGACTGTGCAGAAATAGAGGGCCAGATTTAGCTTGTGGGCCATAGTTTTCCCACCCCTTGTTCTAAATCAGTGCTGTCCAGTAGAAATATAATGTGAGCCATGTGGGTAATTTTAAATTTCCTAGTAACCACATTTAAAAAAGTAGAAGTAAATGGATGAAATTAATTTTAATAATATCTTATTTAACCCAATATATCAAAATATTTTCATGTCAACATATAATCAATATAAAAATTAATTAGATATTTTACTCTTTATTTTTGTACTAAGTGTTCAAAATCTGGTTGTTATTTTATACTTAGAACACATTTTCGCTCAGACCAGCCACATTTGAAGTGCTCAGGAAGCATACAGCTGGTGGCTACCATATTGGATAGCGTGGTTCTAGATATTCCTGTAGTTCTAGATAAATCAGGTAGAGAAAAATCACATTTTTGGAGACACAAACTAGTTTTAGGCAGGAGTTTCTTCAGGTGTTTCCTTAAATGGCATAGCTATTTCCCTGATATGGATTAATCAGGTTTACTTTTTTCATTTTCATCTTCTTTGACATGTTTTGATCTGATTTCATCTCGTTTGAGCTCCATCTAATTAAGTGTGGATTCATCTGTTTCAGTCTGGTTCTGTGTGTTTTGATTTGGCCTTAGCTAGTCAGTCTAACTAGATTTTGTTTTTATTTTTCTCTTGTCATATTATCTTCCTTCTCTGTGTTAATATGTTTAACGGGTTCCAAGGAAAATATCAAAATGACCTTGTTCAGATTAGTCTTGATATTGAATGCCTGGATCCCACTTGCATTTCTTGAAGTTGTGTCCTTTGTCTTGCTCAGCACCACAATATCCTGCAGTTCTCCTGCCTCTTACGTCTCTTGTGGGCTTTTCTCTTACTTTTTTCTTTTCTTTGGACTGTAAGGGTCCATAGGACTAGTGTCACATTCTCTTTTTTTCTATGTCAGTATTCACACCCTTGAACAGTTTGTGAACTTCACCGATTTTACCCATCACCTATTATAATGAATCCATTTTCTTTGTCACTGTCTCACCTGTGCTTTATCTTCATATTTCTATTTGGTTACAAGACAGCACAAGTTTATTCTCAAACTTATTTGAGATAATTGAGATAAATTGAGATCATACTATTTTTCCTCCTAAACCAGTCTCTCTTTCTCTAGTTCTTCACATGTTCATGTTATGATGTCTCTTCTTCAAAGGTACTCCCTGAAATAATCTTTAAAGCTTTCATAGGGGAAATATTTCAGTTAGTTTAGGCTAGGTAATGCTGTGATAACAAACAACCCCAAACTTTGCAAATGTTCATTTCTTACTTAATATCTACTGTCTACAGTTCAGGTATACAGCTCTATTGGTTCAGCTCTACTGGCTCTGGGATCTAGGCAAAAGGAACAGCCTCTATCTGGGTCATGGGATTCTTAAGGAAGAGGGAAAACAGCAATGATAGAACCATACTCTGCCTCTTAAAACTTGTTTGGAAGAAGCACTAACTTTTCACTAACCTTTGTTGGCCAAAGCAAATCCCATAGCCACGTCTGATGTCACTATAATGGGATTAGTTTGGGCACAAGGTACCAGAATCCTGAAATCATGGAGCATGTCTTTCTGTCCACTGCTGAATCCACAGTACTTTAGTAGAGAACCTAGTACTTAGAAATTTTTAGTATTTGTTTGTGGGTGGACAACTGGAAATTCAGATTTATTTCATATACAGTCTCTTTAACCACTGTTTCATATACTGTTTCCTACATTTGAAAGCCTTCAGACCTAGTGACTTTTTTTGTATATCAGTCTTCTATTTTGTAATAGAAAAGACATGAAAGAGGTTTCCACATAGGTCATAGAGACTGTTACCTCCAAGTAGAACAGAGTTGTGGACAGTCTATATCAATGTGATATAGACTTAGATGATTTAGTCAGAGGAAAAGTCTAAGGGTAGTTGAGGCTACTTGCAGAGCAAAAAGGTACCTAGTCTGACTGACATATAGAAGATGCTTTTGTTATGGATTTTCTGGATTGCAATAGAAAATGGAATGTGTAGAAGTGGAATGTAAAGGAATTATTGGTGGGAAACAAATTGTGTTGTATGTATATTGTCAATTACAGCTGTGGCAGTAAGACACTTTCTGTCCTAAGACAAGGCAGAACGGCCCAGCAGCCCTACTTAGGGCTTCTCTAACTGAAAACCTTCTCTCTCCAGCAGAACCAAAGCCAGAGATCTACCCCTGTTCTTCCTGCCTTCTGGCCTTTTTCTGTCAGCGGTTCCTCAGCTAACACACGCTGCAGATCTTCCCGGGTGTGTGTGTAGAAAATCACTTCCACCTGGGGGATTCTGGCCTGGGGCATCGGGGGCAGCAGTATTCTGCTCACAGCTGCTGGAGTGAAAACACAGAAGGCCAAGAGAAAGAAGGTGACTCCAGACTCTGGTGCTCGAGGACAGAGGAGAGACGGCCCTTATGTGCATTGCCCAGCCCACCCTGAGAACAGTCAGCAAGTCCTGGAGAAGGCAGCGCAGTGGTAGAAATAGAGGGCAGCGCAGCCCAAAGGGTAAACCCTTTGCAAGCAGACAAAGAAATGAAGGAATTAGAAACCTCAAGCTCTGGAGCAGTCAACTGTCAAGAACGTGAACTAGACTGTAGCCCCAAATCAAACTGCATTACAAACCAGACCATCCTCTTAGGGGAGAAGCCCTATGTCTGCAGGGAGTGTGGGCGAGGCTTTAAAGATAAGTCGAACCTCATCAGACACCATTGGACACACTCAATGGAGAAGGCTTATGTGTATAGTGAGTGTGGCCGAAGTTTCAGCCAGGTGTCAACCCTTATTAATTACCGGAGGACACACACAGTGAAGAAGCCTTACATGTGCAAGGAGTGTGGGCGGGGCTTTAGCCAGAAATCACTCCTCCTTGTGCACCAGAGGACACACTCAGGGGAGAAGTATTATATTTGCAGGGAGTGTGGACGAGGCTTTAGCAACAAGTCAAGTCTCATAAGACACCAGAGGACACACTGAGAGGAGAAGTCTTGTGTATGCAGGGGTCCTGGGCAGGACTTTAGCAATTAGTCGAACCTCTTCTTACGCCAGAGAGACATGCGGGGAGTAGTCTGTATGTGTGTGTGGGGTGTGAGTGAAGCTTCAGAGATGTGTTGACCCTCATCAGGCAGTGAGGCACATTCAGGGCAGGAGCCTTATGCGTGCAGAGTGTGGGTAGCTGTCAACCCTCAGTGCTCAAAGAGGACGCACTTAGGTGGGAAGTATTGTGTGTGTAGGGACTGTGGGGAAGCTTTAGCAATAAGTCAGCATTTATGGAACATCCAGTGGCCGACTCAGGAGAAGCGTCATGTGTTCAGGGAGTGCTGACAGGCATTGGGGAAAGAACCAACAGGAGGGCTCCAGATGGCTCACTCAGGGAGGAGCTGTGTGTTTGCAGGGAGTGTGGGCAAGGCTCTTGTGATCAGTCAGCTTTCTTCACACACTGTAGGGAGAATCCTTATGTGGGGATACGGTGGGGCTGCTCCAGCCAACTGCTGCTGATAGCTGCAGAGATGAATTCCTCACTAGACTTGCTCTCAGCCACAGAGAGCTGCACTTCCCAAGGGATGCCTCCTGGCCAACGACTGATTGATACGGGGAGACAAAACCCTAGCCGGACTCTGCTGGGACAACTCCACAGGGTCATCCCAGATCCCAGGGTCCCCATGAAACTGAATGATCTCGAACACATTGCAGGTCAGCTTCTTCCTCTGCTCAGTCCTGTCCTCATTCCCCGATAAGCCACTCAATTCTCTGCCTCATTGTCTCTCCAGGGAATCCACCCTAAGATATCATAAGCACACAAGGAGTGTGGACGAGGCTTTGGCTAAAAGTCGCTCCTCAACAAACCCCAGAGCATACAGAATAGAAGCTCTGTGTGTGCGGGGAGAATGGGTAAGGACACCTCAGGATGCATCAGAGAACAGCTTTTGAGGGAGAAGCTTTACAAGGCAGGGAGGGAGACTGGGAAGATTTAGCAGTAAGTTACACCTTCTGGTGCAGCCGAGGACACTCAGGGAGTCCTATGTGGGTGGGGTTGTGGGCGGAGCCTTATTCTGACACCGCTCCTCACAGATCACTACCTCACTCACCTCCTGGGGGGGTTTCAGAAGTCTTGACCCCCACCCATCCCCATACTCTTTTTGAGAGTGAAGATGGCAGTAACAACTTAATAAACATGTTTTTTCCACTTTTTGTAATCAGATGGAATAAAAAAGTAGAAGGCTTTATTTAAGTAAGAATAATCAATTTGTTTTATTTTCAAACACCAATTTTTTCCCGTGTTTTCATGTCTTTCTGTTCTCATAAATTGTTCAATAAGCTCAGGCTATGTACCTTAGTCACTCATCTGTCTGGAAAGGAATTAAATTTCACAACCTGGATTTCTGCATGAATTCAACGCTTGAGAAAAAATAAGTCCCAATCAACCTAGTAGATTTATTGGAGGATCTGATTCGTTGCATGGGGAGGATGATGTAGGTTCTGGAGACATGCCCACTGAAGCAAGGGAATTTCCCGGGTCTCTGGGGGCTGGGTTGCCTCTTCTGACTGATCACTCCCTTTGGCTTCTGTGAAAGCTCCCTTCCCTGACTTCTGTCTCTTCCTTCTAGTCTCTATTCAGGTCTCTGCTGTATCCTTCTCTACCACTGAAGCATTGTTTTTCCTTCCAGATTCCAGAGTCAGGTCCTTTAACCACGCCCAAACTGTTCTCCAGTCATGAATCATTGTTTTGGGTCTCTTAGCTACTTTGGTATCAGATCATAAGTCTAAAGACCCCTGGGGAATTCCCTGGTGGTCCAGTGGTTAGGACTCTGTGTTTTCACTGCTGAGGGCTGGGGTTCAATCCCTGGGCCCTAATCCTGCAAGCCACGTGGGGCAGCCAAAAAAACAAAACAAAAAAACCCCTAAACACAGCTCCAATGCCACGTCCCCTCATCCCTCCAATCCTAGGGTCTAGTCCTGCTAATGACACCCACATCATCCCTCCACTAACTGGTCCAAGATAACCTGGTCATACCCCTGCCCTTGTTTTTCAGCCCAAGGACCTGGCCTTTAATCACACCCTTTCCTAGTCTTCCTCCCTCAGAGCCCAAATTGCCCAGATTTTTGACAACTCTGCATGCCCTGGCTCTGACTTCTATGTCCTAAGCCAGAACTCTTTACTGGAGAGGGTTGGCCTCAGGTCTAGCAAATTTGTTTGCTCAGTTGGGGTTTGCCAGATCCACAAAATGGATATCAGGCTTTGAAAATCAGAAAAAGCACAGGCTGATTTTGTTGCACTATCAAAGAGGGGGGCAGTAAAAGAGTCCAAAGGCCATGAAGTCAGCTTTCCAGTTGGTCCTGAGTCAGCTCTGGTGGAGAGGATGTGAGTGCCGGGAGCGTGGGTCCCCACCCTTTGCCACATTTCCCGTCATGTTTCTTTGCTGGAACTGCCCCTATAACATCAACAATTTGCTTTGGGTCAGAACTGGAAGCCACAGAAGGAAAAGTGTTTATGGGTATGCAGTCTCTAGGGTCTGAAGAGGGATAGGCCCTCTATGTTCCAGATGACCCTAAGACCCCTCCCTGTGTCCTGCCATTGGGAGAGAAACATGTGAACAAACCAGCACCTTCCTTTGGGAAGGAAGGGTGGGAGGAAAGAAAATGATGCAGATTCTTTTTAACTGAAGTCCCTTATAACCTGTAGTGACCTCAGACGTGTTCCAGGGAAAGGACTGTCAGTCCTAGCCCAGCAAAGGGAGAGGGGTATGGGGTTATCTTTCCAAGCCTGGAAAGGGGCTTCCCCAGACTGTTGCTACTCTGTCCTTTATCTCTAGGAAGGGCCACTGGAACCAGCTCCTGTATTTCATCCCAGCAGGAAGCAGAACAGGGGTGTGTGAGGTGAGCTCTCCCTCCAAAGAAAGGAAGGTACACATCCCCACTCCCTAGGATTTTCCTTTCTGCCCCCAGGGAGGAGGAGCTCAGACTTACAATAAGAGTTTATTTCCGACAGGAGGTCAGTGGCCTCAAACTCAGAGGCCTGCAGTGTCCAGGCAGGTCCTATACTAATGAGGGGGTCAAGCCTCGATTGGGTGGGGGTGCTTTGGGGAACTGGGGAGCTCAAACTCAAGTTGCTTCCTACATCCTTCCTGGCCTCCTCACTTGACCCCACTCTAGAAAGCCTTGAGCTACACCTCGTTTGGGCCTTTTCATTTAATGATCCAAATGTCCTGCCCCTTTTTGAGCCATGACCTTGACTTCAGAACCCTCCAGCATTCTTCCCCGTGTTCAGTTTTAGAACTGTCTTTTTCATGTTGAGTTTTGCTTAGTTTTCTGAAAAACATGGCAGTAGATTATGAAAAATGAACATCAGTTTTGATATGGGAACATCTGACCCAATAACACAATGGTGTGGAAACTCTGACAAAAGAACGTGTAAAAATGCGATGATTTGGCGGCACCTTGTGTGATGAATCCATGTGAGGGCCACCTGTGGGTCACAGAGAAGATCTGGGTTGGGGGGACTTTCAAGATGGCTGGCAATCTGATAGCCCCTGGCTGTGAAATTAGGTACAGTGGGTTAGATTTAAAGTGACCTAATTTATACACACAAGCTCTAATCTGACTTTTAAATATCTGTACATATATTTCTCATATATTCAAAGTAAGCATGTATAAATTTTTTTCTAAAAGAAAACAGATAGTAAAGGATTCTTGGCAAAACATGAGATTTTCTCATTGTATAATCTTTCTCCTAATGGAAATACCATGTTATCCTTTATTTCCTCCTAATTAAGCATGACATATATAAAAATAAAAATCCATATTCTTATATAAAGATTATTTTTATCTAGCTCTGTACCCTATTCATTAATTTTAACTTCATTATCATTTTGGAGAATAGCCAAAAACTCAACTGCCATTTTTAAAAAAAAATTTTTTAATTATTATTATTTTTAAAATAAATATTTTATTTATTTATTTTTGGCTGCGTTAGGTCTTTGTTGCGTGGGCTTTCTCTAGTTGTGGCGAGTGGAGGCTACTCTTTGTTGCGGTGCATGGGCTTCTCATTGCAGTGGCTTCTCTTGTGGAGCATGGGCTCTAGGCGCGCAGGCTTCAGTAGTTGTGGCTCGCGGGCTCTAGAACGCAGGCTCAGTAGTTGTGGCATACGGGCTTAGTTGCTCCACAGCATGTGGGATCTTTCCAGACCAGGGCTCGAACCCGTGTCCCCTGCATTGGCAGGCGGATTCTTAACCACTGCGCCACCAGGGAAGCCCCTCAACTGCCCTTCAAAGAGAAGTTTAGGACAGGTTGAAATATGACATTCTAGAATCCTAAAAAAAATGAAACCAGATTTCTAGAGTTCCAGCCATCAGTGCTCTAAAAAGGATAAAAGCATTCCTTCTCTGTCTGAGTGTTGAGGCAACAGCTGAGGATTGGAAAATCTCACAAAGCCAGATTACACACAGGGACAGGCTTGTCTGCTTCTAATGTAGACCACAGTGTGGGGCCCAGCTTACCTTGCTTACTAGGTTCTAAGGTAGAGCTGGTTTTACAGAATCCTTGCTGCTACTAGTCATCAGTTCCCCTTTTCCCTACTTCCTACTTCTTCTGGGAACTAGAAAGCTATTTTTTTGTCTGGGGGGTGGAGAGAGCTTAATTTTATGAAGTTTAATGCTACTTATCATAGTTTTTGTCTGAGCTGCCTCTCTTTTGTGTATTATAATAACCTTGGGTAAAAGCAGCAGGACCCCGACCTTCCCCTAGGTCTAATAAACACTGCCACTAAAAGAGGCTTCCTTTAGATAGAGGGGTTCAACTTGTAAAAATCTTAGAGTAAGTAAATTTTGCAATATTGGAGGTGTGCCTAATAAAATTGTGAAAACATTTGAGATCAAATTTTCTGCTTAATATATTGGTACAGGAATTATTTGGGTGTTGAAGACCTGGAAGAGATGATGTGGGGAATCTGAGAGAAAACTTAAGAGAAAGGTATGATGAATAGCACTGAGACCAGGGTAAATCTGGGAGGTCAGAAGTGTTGCACTTGTCCAGGCAAAATTTACAGGACAACTATGGTAATAGTTTTGTGGACTGAAAGAGAAGATAGGCTTTGTAGGGTTTGTCTTCAAAGCACTTGGTGATCACCTGGATGTAGAATTTAAAAGCACCCCCGCAAACACAGCTTTCCAACAGTAGAAACATTTGCAAAAGATAAAAAGTGCTCATCACTCCAAGAATCCAAGCAGAAAGCCAACGTCTTATCTATGTTTATCATGAGAGTAGTTCCTTCTTTAGAGGCTACCATCGTTTCCCTCTGAGGCCTGCATTCTGCTGACCTGTATGGTAGAATATGTTTGGGTGTATGTGGAGTGGTGTCACTTAATCAATATATTGTCTTAGCTCCAAATTCATCTTTTGTTGCCTGATCTGTGAAAATGGATCTGGGCCCTTTATATATTTTTCCTTTGTCAGCTGTCATGAGGTACATCAGTAGTGGGCTGTTCTGGAACAACATTGCTGGAGGAAGGGGTCCTCTCTCCTGGTGTAGGTGGCTCTTCCACCAGGCTCCTGGAGAGTACCCTTTTCCCTTGCTTCTCGGCCAGTGCACTTTTCTCTCATGCTAAATGCCTGCAGGGACACAGCTTTCTCAACCGATTGGCCACCCTGTGTTTTCTCCAGCTCTCCACCCAGGTGATGGTGGCTCAGGAGCCCCAACAGCACAGGCCTGTGCTCCAGCCCAGGTTGCTGCTCCTGTACCTTCTCTTCAGCACCATGGGGACACACCCTGGGGCCACCTTGGACCTTCATCCTGTGCAGAGGCTCAGAGCCTCCCAAGCCTGATTGTTGCTCCCCAGACCCTCTCCTTAGCTCCACATGCATGTGCACCAGGGCCCCAGCAGCCACCCATAGCTGCCCCAGCCTAAGCTGTGCACCTAAGTGCACTAGGCTTTTGCAGCTTTTCAGCCTCCATTTCTAGCAGCACCTGTAGCAGTACCTTGACCTCTTTTGCTCACCCACCCATCAGTCTTGGCTGACTTGGCCCCAGAGGTTTGTTTGCTGCGGCCCTTCAGACACAGATACTGTATGGTCCAGGCTTTGTGTCAACATCAACACCCTGACTGTCTGTGCATGTTGGGCTCCCTTTCTGTACCTGCCAACCAGCCTTGGCTTGCCTGTGCTCCACAGGGATATTCCTACTTGCCTGGCGACTGCAGACCAGCTCTGGCCTGTGCAAAGTTCTGGCCCTTCCTACCAACTTCTCCACCATCCAGTGGGCTGAAACCACACCTTCTCTAGCGAGGGCTGAACCCAAACCTTGGGGAGGGAAACAACCTTCTAGGTTTATCCTTCTTTAGGTACTCTCCCTTAGCTGAGGGTTTTCTTTTAATATTTACAGTTACTTTTCTATCATTGCAAAGTAATTCTTCCTGCTAAATTTCCCATTTAAGTTACTGTGTGGTTTCTGTCTCCTCACTGGACTCACGTTGATACAGATGTGAATGTGTACAGTTTTTATATGAGGGCAAAGACGCAAACTTCTGACTGCAGTTATTCAGTGAACCCAGAGATAAACCAAAGAAATAATGCACGTCAAAATTACTATTAATACTAGCTGGGGCAATGGCCCTGAACCCAGACACAAACTTAATGTTCTAAACCAGGGGATGGCAAAATGCAGCCTGAAGACCAAATCTGGCCTGCCACCTGTTTTTGTAAGGCCTGCAAGCTAAGAATGCTTCTTACATTTTAAATCATTGGAAAGAATCAAAAGAAGAATAATATTTTGTGACACATATTTGTGTTCATAAATAAAGTTTTATCATAGCACAGCCACACATTGTTACATATTGTCTATAGCTGCTTTCATACTACAATGGTTGGGTTGAGTAATTGCATTAGAGACCATATGGCTCAAAACCCTAAAATACTATCTGACTCCTAACAGAAAATGTTTGCAAATCCCTGATCTAGACTGAAACTTGGGAATACTTTACCAAACAAAGGCCAAATGAATAGCTTGTTTAACCCCCAGCTCTGGAATTCATGGCCCCCTTTTCCTGATCTGTGGAAATTGACAACCTGATTCTAAAATTAATATGGAATTTTCAAGGGATGCAGAATGCCAAAACAATCTTGAAAAAGAAAAACAAATTAGGAGGACTCACATTTTCTGATTTCAAAACTTACTACAAAGCAATGGTACTGACATAAGGAAAGACATATAGATCAAAGGAATAGAATTGAGAGATAAGAAATAAAATCATGTGTCTACGGTCCACTGATTTCCTCAAGGTGCCAAGACCATTCAGTGGGGGAAAGAATAGTCTTTTCAACAAATGGTGCTGGGACAACTGTATATCTTCTTGCCAAAGAATAAAGTTTGACTCTTGCCTTATGTCATGTACAAAAAATAACTGAAAATGTATCAAAGATCTAAATGTAAGAATGAAAACTGTAGAACTATTATGAGAAAACATAGGGTTAAATCTTCATGATCTTGGATTTGGTAAAAGATTGTTAGATATGGCACCAAAAGCCTGAGCAACGAAAGAAAAAAGATAAATTGGACTTCATCAAAATTAAAAACTATTGTGCAGGACACTGTAAAGTGAAAAGACAACTCACAGAATGAGAGCAAATGTTTATAAATCATATATCTGATAAGGGACTTATATCTAGAATACATAAAGAACTCTCACAACTCAATAATAAAAGACAATGCAAGGATGATACACAGATGGCCAATAAGTACATGAAAAGATGCTGGACATCATTAGTCATCAGGGTAATAATGCAAATCAAAACTTTGAGATAGATACCACTTCACACACACTAGGATAGCTTGAATCTGAAAGTCACATAGTAACAAACATTGGTGAAGACATGGAGAAATCAGAACTTGCATACACTGCTGGTGGGAATGTAAAATGGTGCAGCCCCTTTGGAAAACAGTCTGGCAGTTCCTCAAATGATTAAAGTTACCATGCGACCCAGCAATATGACCCATATGACCCATTCCTAGGTATACATGCAAGAGAAATGAAAGCATATAATTACATGAAAGCATACATGCATGTTTATAGCAGCCTCATTCATAATAGCCAAAGGTGGAAACAACCCAAATGTCTGTCAGCTGATGAATGGATAAACAAAAGTGGTCTATCCATACAATGGAATCTTATTCAGCCATGAAAAGAAGTGAAGTACTGATACATGCCACAGCGTGGATGACCCTTGAGAACATTATGCTAAGTGAAAGAAGGCAGTTACAAAAGATCACATATTACATGATTCCCTTTATATGAAATGTTTGGAATGTCCTTCACTTGACTGAGGTCTCTGCTCACATGCCACTCCTCAGAGGCTTTCTCTGACCATCTAGCCAAACTTGCAACCCATCACTCTCAGTTCCCCTACCCTACTTTATTTATTTTTTCATGTCACTCTAATGTTACCTTGTATACTTATTTGTTTGGTTTATTGTCTGCCTTTCTTACTAGAACATAAATTCCTTCAGGGAAGGGACTTTGTATCCCAGTAACAGTGCATAGCCTTAGTAGGTGCTAAATAAGTAATTTTTAAGTGTGTGCATAAGTGATAATGTTAGGAGGCAGGGTAACTTTGGAGCCACTGAGGAGACAAATGGCACCATATTCCTATTCTGACTGTCGACTCTGCCACCTCGGACAAGATAATCCATCTCTTTGATCCTCCATCTCTTCATCTACGGGTTGACAGAAACAGGGTGACAGAATGTGCATTTTAGGTCTGGTGTGAGGATTAAAAAGCCCTGAGGTGGAAGATATCCTTGCTGGATTTGAGGAACAGGAAGGAGACTAGTGTGGCTGGAAGATGATGAATGAGGGGAATGTTGAGGGAGATGAAGTTAGATGCAGAGAGAGAGATTCAGGGCTGGATTTTATTCCAACGTGTGCTGGGAAGTTATTGGGAGGTGGAGAGCAGGGTGATGACATCATCTGATATAATCTCAGTACATTATAGAAGGATCCCTCTGGCTGCTGTGAGAGCAAGAGAGGAAGCAAAGAGACCAGTTACGGCTTTGTTCAGTGATCCAAGACAGAGATGATGGTGCCTAGGACTAGCATAGTAGAAGTGGAGCAGGTGACTACAATCTGATTCAAGACATTTTGAATCAGGGATGAGGAATTCCTCAAAGAGAGGAGTCAAGGATGCTGCCAAGTTTTTTTTTTTTTTTTTTAAATTAATTATTTTTTGGCTGCCCTGGATTTTCGTTGCTGCGTGTCGGCTTTCTCTAGTTGCAGTGAGCAGGGGCTACCCTTTTGTTGCAGTGCGCAGGCTTCTCACTGCGGTGGCTTCTCTTGTTGCGGAGCACGGGCTTTAGGCATGTGGGCTTCAGTAGTTGTGACACATGGGCTCGGTAGTTGTGGCTCCCAGGCTCTAGAGCGCAGGCTCAGTAGTTGTGGCGCACGGGCTTAGTTGCTCCGTAGCATGTGGGATCTTCCCGGACCAGGGCTCAAACCCATGTCCCCTGCGTTGGCAGGCAGATTCTTAACCACTGTGTCACCAGGGAAGCCCTGTTGTTTTGTTTTTTAAACCAAGAAACTTCTGAGATGGGGAACACTGGTAAGAAGTGGTTTTAGGAAGAAGAGTGAATAGAAGCAAGAATTCAGTTTTCAACGTATTAAATTTAGTATACCTATTAGACATCCATGTCTATGGATACTAAAGGCCAAGAGTTAAATGAAGAGCCCAGGGTTAGAGGAATAAATTTTTTTTTTTTGTTTTTTTTTGCGGTACGCGGGCCTCTCACTGTTGTGGCCTCTCCCGTTGCGGAGCACAGGCTCCGGACGCGCAAGCTCAGCGGCCATGGCTCACGGGCCCAGCCGCTCCGCGGCATATGGGATCTTCCCAGACCAGGGCACGAACCTGTGTCTCCTGCATCGGCAGGCGGATTCTCAACCACTGCGCCACCAGGGAAGCCCTAGAGGGATAATTTTGAAAAACCCGATCATATAGGTAGCATTCAAAAGTCATGGGACTGGATGGGATTGATAAATTCATTCATCAGATATTTATTAAGCCCTTGTTTTGTGCTAAGCAGTGTTCTTCTAGGCACTACAGCAATGAACAATACACAAAGAAAAATCTATACCCTTCGAACTTACATTCTAATGGGGAGGATAATAAAATAACATATATGGTATGTTAGCAATCAATGTTAAGGAGAAAAATAAAACAGGGATGGGTGGGAAGATTGCAGTTTTAAACAGGACGACAAGGAAAGTCCTCAGTGGGAAAATATTATTTGAGCTTAAGTCGTGAAGGTGAGGGCGTGAGCCGTGCACATACCTGGACGACTAGCATTCCAGGCAGAGGCAACAGCAAATGCAAAGGAGCTGAAGCAGGTCGACTAAGTTCACGGAAAAGCAGGGACACTGGCTGTAGAGGACAGAGCTGGGGTAGAGTGGTGGGAGATGAGGACCGAGAGTTAATGGGCTGGGGCGCGGGGGGTTGGGTGGTGAGGGTGAAGAGGAGCAGCTCTAGTACCGACAGAAACTAGGAAGGTGTCCAACAGAGAAGATCCTAAGCCTCTGCGATTCAGTTTAACGTTAGCACCGCCCCAACCCCGCCGAAGCCCCGCCCCGTTCTAAGCTCACGGCTCAGCACCTCGGCCGGAACTCAAGGGACTGGCTCCGGGACCGGAAGCAGCCTTCTACCTTACCCCATTTTGCCCGCGGTCGCGTTTCCGGTAGCGGCGGCGGGAAGCGAGCTAGTGGCGGGCTTCTAGGCCTCTGCGGAGGCGAATCCGGCGGGAATCCGAGCCATCAGAACCGCCACCATGGTGAGGAGGCATAGGCTGGCGGCGCGGGAGCTCCCGACTCTGTTGTGGAGTGGGGAGCGCGACTAACCGGGAAGGAGGCCGTGGGTTGGCCGCTCCGGGCGGTGAAGGCCCCGGCCACCGCGGCCCCTCAGTCGGGACAGGGAAGACCCGGACCTTGGTCGCTCGGCGGGGTGGGGGAGGGGAAGGCTGGAAATGAGGGTCCGAGGCCAGGGTCGCTCGGTGCAGGAGAGGTTAGAACTGCGTTGCGGTCCGCCACGCCGCTGTGACCACAGTGCTTGGGATCCCGTAGGCGCTGAGTAAACTTTGCAGCGTGAGTGTGTGTGTGTCTGGGGTGTCGGAGCAGGTACTAGCGCCGCACGGTTACTGGGGAAGACCCGGTGAGAGACTCAGACTTGTGAAGGCCGGTGAGGGTCCGAGAAGGAGTTGCGGAAAGAGGTGGAAGGGCTTGTGTCTGAAACTAGAGTCTTGGTTCTAGTAGATGGGGAGGAGTGAACGGAGGATGAACGAGTGGAGGAAAAGTTCAGCTCGTTTGTTCAGCATATATGTATGTTTGAGTATGTCTGACTTTTCAGGCCCTGGGGCTGCACAATGAAATGTTTACTTCACCGAGTTCACTCTCTATTTGGGGACATGGATAGTATAATTCGGAATGGTAATTCAGCATTAAGTAAAAGTAACGGCGGGGGGCGGGGTAAGAAGGCTTTCTGGAGCAGAGTCCTGAAAGATTGTCAGGCGCTTTCCCAGCGAAAATGGGAGGGAATAGTGTAGATCCGGAGGATTGCCAGAACAAAGCATGAAGGGTAGCACCATTGAAAGTTCCTGGAGGGGAAAAGGAAGAATGAGGTGGGAGGAATTGGCAGGAGTCTGGTTATTAATGGCTTTACATGCTACTTAATTTTGTTGGTGATGAGGGATGCCACTGAAGGATTTTAACCAGCAAAATGACATGAACTTAGTTGTGTTTAGAAAAATAACTGTTCGGTAGCTGTTATATATTGGGTGAATTGGAAGCAGGGAAACCTAGTAGGGTATTGTTTGGAGAATTGGTTAGAAGAGTAGGCACTGGATTCAGGCTGACTAACATCCAACACAGCTTAACCTCTTACAGCCTCAGTGGCCTCATCTGTAAAATCTGATGTTAAAGATTAAGTGAGAGAATAGTGTTTATGGCAGTGCCTGCCAGTGAGCACCCAGTAAGAATTAGCTGTACAAGACAGATGGACCAATAAATGTTACCATAAATGTTCAGACCATGTGGTTAGAAGCTGTGATTACAATTGGGTTAAAATGGTCATCTGAAAGAGACTGAACCACATAACTTGGGTCTCCAGGGTGGCAGGAGTCGAGATTCCAATCCATGCATTTGTAGGTTCAGAGCACCTGTGCTCGTCCAAGCTCACAGAGATCAATAGTAAGCACAGTGCCTGGTACTTAGAAGGCCCTTGCATGAGTTAGGATTGGCCTATACCAGTCAGACTGATAGGAGGCTGATGAAACAAAGCAAATGCCAGGTCCTTTATTTCTAGAGAGAAGTGTAACTGCCAAGGGCACTTGACATTCTCATTGTGAGGTCTATATAGTCTCTCTATTTTACCAAAACTACATTGGAAGCCAGGCTATAAAGCAGAATAGGTTGTTGGGTTAATTAAGGAGTATGTCAGGTTATATATTCTCATTATGTGTTCAAACTCATTAGCACTCTGAGCACCAGAAAGTTTTTCTCTCCTAAAGGTAATCTTGGAGACACACTAACAAATTATTGATTTGGGGGATTCCATTCTCGCTTCCAAGCTGATCAGCTCCTTTCTGATAACAAGCTCTTCATTGATTGGATTCTTAGTGCCAGTCCCATTCCAGCTCTTTTACCCAGTCTTTTTAATGAGATGTTGGTGTTCGACAGCACCTATACTCTACACAATGGCAGATGGCTAATCTCTGATATACTCGGGTTTCATTAGTTTGGAGCCACCTTACCCTCTCACCCCTGAAACATACACAGCATAGACAAAGGCAATTGTAATACGAGAAAGATGATTTTAAGGGAAGGAAGAATAATAGCTCAGGATTGAAAACAGGGTGATGTGAGAGAATTCCCAGGAAAGGTCTGTGGCTGGAAGACAGAGCTGAGACTACTGAGAAAGACAGACATGGAAAAGAAGGCTGCAGCAGAAGTTTTAAGGAAGGACCAGGGCTATGTGGGTCTAAAAGAGCTGAGTCCCATTCTTCCTGATTTCTCCTTGCAGACCGTGGGCAAGAGCAGCAAGATGCTGCAGCACATCGACTACAGGATGAGGTGCATCCTGCAAGATGGCCGTATCTTCATTGGCACCTTTAAAGCTTTTGACAAGCATATGAATTTGATCCTCTGTGACTGTGATGAGTTCAGGAAGATCAAGTGAGGAGTGGGCTGTGGGGGGAGGGATTGGGTGGATGGGGAGTGGTTTGGGTGGGCGGGCCAAGTGACAGGCGGTGATGTAGCTAGCTAGTTCCTCTTGGTTTACTTTCCTGTTTTACAGGGCAGATTAAAATGGGGATATTGGACACTAAGACAACTCTTTCCTTAGTCTTGCTCTCTACTTCTAGCAGAGTACAAATTGTAAGGAGGGCTGCTAGGCTTTTTGTTTCTCTGACTTTGCGTGCCCCTGAGTACTGGGGTAAAGGGCTCTCATGTTCTCCCCACAGGTGTGTAAGGGGGGAGAGCTTGATTTTCTGGCCTCATTGCCTATTTGTAAAGCTGTAGCCTAAAGGGCTCTCCCAGTGCAGCCTGGTCTGAAACTGCTTTAAGAAGCCTCTGACCCTCTTCAGGGTAAGTGCTCAGCTCCCCTTGTGGGTTTGGGGCCAGTGATTTTTTGTTGGCATTTATAGAAACAATTGGAGAATACAATTCCATAAGTTATTAGGTAATTCCCTTGTCTTAGGACTCACAGATCTTAAGCTTCTAGGCTATTAAAAGATGTGGTCTTGCATTTCATCCTATTTTACATTCAAGGCATCTTGAGGCCCAGAGGAGTTACATGACTTCCATGATCATCCAGCTCTCTTTTGTCACGTGCAGCGTCCATAGTATGTTGCCAGTGGCTGTGAATTCCCTTTGATTCTCTTTGGGACAGTTGTTTTCTTTGTGGCATGAGGTCAAGAAATACAGCACAGAAAATGTGGTAGAGATGGCCGAGTGCCAGGTACACATTAGACAGTGACCAACAGATCAGTGTAGAACTATTCCAAATTGTTCTCTTCTGTATTTTTAAATGAAACTAACTTTATTCTGATAATTAAAAAGTGTCTATTAGAAAATATTTATTAAAAGTACATAAAAGTATGTGAGAAAAAACTTAAAATACCCAGAAAGGGTTTTTTTTTTTAAATTGTGAAAGGGCAATACATGCTTTTATTAAATAAGAAGATATAGGTAAGTCAAAAAAAGGAAAAAATGGCACCCACAGAAAACTACTGTTAATATAATATAAAATATCACTAAAATGAAACCTTTAAGTTATTTTAAAAAATTAGGGTATTTTGTATTTATTTTTAGGATATTGGCTGTGGCTTTCCTTTCCTTTCCCCATCTTCTTGCGGTTATTTTTCCTGGTTTACATTCATTTATATTTTGTTCATACTTCTCTGGTTGTTGCTGTTTGGAGATTTCTGTTTTTTGTTCTTTGAGGACAAAGGTGTAATTTCTATGTAGTTAACTCTTAACCTTTTCCTTTATAACTTCTATTTCTAATGTGAGGTGAGGGGTGGAGTTACAGGCCTGTGGGGTTGAATTGGTACTAGAAGGATACTGCATGTAAGTGGAATGAGTGGGATTCAGTTGACTGAGGAATTGTTTCGGCTGCCTTCTGGCACTGGTGAGGCATTAAGCTAGAGGGAGGAAAAGGGTAATAGCAAAGAAGAGATGACTGAGGAAAGGCTTTCACAGTGGCTACATGAGTGAGCCAGGGCTGGGCTTTCTTGACTCTTACCCTGTCTCTTGGTCTGTGCATCCTATTGGCACGGGAGACAACCACCTAAGGGGTTACAAGTTCAGCCTGTGAAGACTGTCCAGAGGAGCTGTCTTAGGGAAAGTTTATGTACCATTTGTCAGTAGATATAGTGTAAAACAAATCTTGGAGTGTCCTTAGGTAGGTGAACTTGAACTTTACCCTTTTTCTAATGCTTGCTTTTTTGTTCCTTCTCCTAAACCTGTCTTTAGACCAAAGAACTCAAAACAAGCGGAGAGAGAAGAAAAGCGAGTCCTTGGTCTGGTGCTACTTCGAGGGGAGAACCTGGTCTCAATGACAGTAGAGGGACCACCTCCCAAAGATGTAAGTCAGCAGAGAGCCAGTGCAAGGCCAGGAACCTTGTGCAAGGGAGGCCTCACCTGAGCCAGGCTCTGTGTGGGGTTCTCTCTTTCATTGCAGTACTCACAGGCATCCTCTGGTTTCTGTCCCCCATTTACAGATAATAAACCAGAATCTTAAAGAGGTTACCTTGCAAGTAAGAAGTAGGGAACTAGAATTTGAGTGTTTCTAACTTGAAAGCCCTCCCTTCTTCTTTAGTTGATGGACATAGTGAGTCAACAGAAGAGGCATCTAAGGCCATCCGGGTCAATTCTTAATGTTATGACAGTTTAGTGACCATAAAAAGTCATAACTCCAAACAGTAGAATACATATGTACTTTTTGTACAGTTATAGAATAATAGTTAATGTTTATTAAGCATCTGCTATGTGCCAAGCTCTGTGGTACCTTCAGTATTTGATTTAATCCTTATAACAGTCTTTTGAGATAAATGATTCCCACTTTATAGATAATACAGACTGAGGTTTAGTAACTTGCACAAGGTGTCACAGCTAGAAAGCGGTGATACTGGCATTTGATTCCAGGCAGTCTTGGTTCATTAACATCAGCCTACCTTTAGAGATGGAAGAGGCTTTAGAGGATCTAACCAAATTTTTTTTCCCTTTTTCATTTTAATATATTGTTTGTTAAAGGAATAATCCTCTTACCTTGTTTTAATTTTTGTCCACATGGTTTTTTTTTTTTTACTTAACATGTAATAGGTATGTAATATATCATTCTGCTTTTTCGCTTAATATTGTAAACATTTTTCCAGTTGCTGTACACTTTTAAAAAGTCATGGGCTTCCCTGGTGGCGCAGTGGTTGAGTCCGCCTGCCAGTGCAGGGGACACGGGTTCGTGTCCCGGTCCAGGAAGATCCCACATGCCGCGGAGCGGCTGGGCCCGTGAGCCATGGCCGCTGGGCCTGCGCGTCTGGAGCCTGTGCTCCTCAACGGGAGGGGCCGCAACAATGAGAGGCCTGCGTACCGAAAAAAAAAAAAAATCTCTAGGCCACAAGCATTTTAACATGTATCTTTATTTTTCAGACTGGCATTGCACGAGTGCCACTTGCTGGAGCTGCTGGGGGCCCAGGGATTGGCAGAGCTGCTGGCAGAGGAATCCCAGCTGGTGTTCCCATGCCCCAGGCCCCTGCAGGACTTGCTGGGCCGGTCCGTGGGGTTGGTGGGCCATCCCAACAGGTGAGGAGTTGGGGAAGGGGTACCAACGTCTGGTGGTTAAAATATAGGATAGAGTGAGGGTCCACAGTTTGGGAAGAGTCCAAAGTGATCAATCAGCTTATGATTGTCAGGCTCTCAGTATTTCACTGTGCTTCACATATGGTCCCAGAGTCAAGCAAAAAGGAAAACTTGCTATTACAGAATAATGTTGATACTATTAAAGATGCAGGGGATTTCCCTGGTGGTCCAGTGGTTAGGACTCTGCGCTTCCACTGCAAGGGGGCATGGGTTCAATCCCAGGTCGTGGAACTAAGATCCCACATGCTGCGAGGTGTGGCCAAAAAATGGGCAAAAAAAGTAAAGAGATGTATAAAAAGTATTTTGGCCAACTGAATTGGAACAAAGTGTTTCCATGACAGCATTTGAATTCTTGACCCTTGAACAATGCAGGGGTTAGGAATGCCAACTGTTTAGTTGAAAATCTGCATATAACTTTACAGTTGGCGCTCTGTATCCAAGGATTCGACCAAGATTGTGTGTAGTACTGTAGTATGTATTGAGAAAAATCTGCGGATAAGGAGACCCTGGCACTTAAATCCATGTTCAAGGTCAGCTGTACTACAGCTCTTGCAACCTATTATCAGTCTTACTTGAAAATGCAAGTGCCTTATCTAATTTGGATTGGGCATACTTAACTTAGGCCTAGAAAATGGGAATTGAGCATTCAAGCTTGATCTTCTCTGACAGATAGTTTTATTTTTTATTTACTTATATATTTATTATTATTTTTAAAAATTTACTTATTTACTTTTGGCTGCGTTGGGTCTTCATTGCTGCGCGCAGGCTTTCTCTAGTTGCGGCGAGCGGGAACTACTCTTTGTTGTGGTGTGCGGGCTTCTCACTGCGGTGGCTTCTCTTGTTGCGGAGCACGGGCTCTAGGTGCACGGGCTTCAGTAGTTGTGGTGCGTGGGCTCTAGAGTGCAGGCTCAGTAGCTGTGCATGGGCTTAGTTGCTCCACGGCATGTGTGGGATCTCCCCAGACCAGGGATCGAACCCATGTCCCCTGCGTTGGCAGGTGGATTCTTAACCACTGCACCACCAGGGAAGTCCCTGGCAGATAGTTTTAAATAGGAAGTCTGATGCCACGAGTTGTAGCTTAGGGGATTTGGTGTCTGCTGTTTCTTTACCAAGTTGGGGAGGAGAGTGGGACACCGCATTGCACTGTACTGTTCTGCCTAACTTCTCTCCTGTGTCCTCTTAGGTGATGACCCCACAAGGAAGAGGCACTGTTGCAGCAGCTGCAGCTGCTGCCACAGCCAGTATTGCAGGGGCCCCAACCCAGTACCCACCCGGCCGTGCGGGTCCTCCCCCACCTATGGGCCGAGGGGCACCCCCTCCAGGTGAGAAGCCCATGAGGAGAACCTTGCTAATTGATAGAAGATGCCTTAGCTGGATTTATGATGAGACATAACCTTGACTGAAACTGATGATGAGTTTGTGTAATTAAGCAGGATTACTCTGAGATCCAGCTTGGCTGACTGACTGTGGAACTATCTGGGCAAGAGCCTCACTTCTTTGGCTCAAGTCCTGGTTTGCTAGGAGGGACTGGGAGGGTGGAATGGTCCTTCTGTCTCAAAACTTGGTGGACAGTTTTGTATGTTTCCTGCTACCTTTTCAAGACAGACACTTGAGCTATATTCTTGGGGCTTTTCTCTTGCAGGCATGATGGGCCCACCTCCTGGTATGAGGCCTCCCATGGGTCCCCCAATGGGGATTCCCCCTGGACGAGGCACTCCAATGGGCATGCCCCCACCAGGCATGCGGCCCCCTCCCCCAGGGATGCGAGGTAAGTGCCTTCAGCAGTTGCGTTGACTTCCTTCTCTAGAGCCATGTTGGGATGGGCAGTGGAGGGAAGATTGGATTTTGACCATACCTTTGGGCTTTTAGGCCTTAAGCCTCAGGAAGTGAACTCTTAGAGGACAGTTTTGTCCAGAAAGGAAAGAGGGAACAAGCATTTCTTAAATTGACCTTACCTCCCTCTTAGAACAGTGAGAGCAGCCCTGTACACAGGGCTCAGTGTCCAGGGCAGTATTCTCAGGTCACTGTAAAATAATGCATTTTGTTGCATGACCAACAAAGGTCTTATGCCCTTTGGTTTGGGAGTGTCTAGTAATTAAGGAGGGGCTCTGTGCTTTGCTACACTATTATGTGTATCTGTTTAATTCCAGTTTGAGAAATGCTGAAGGAGATCAGCTCTCTCATTTTATAGATGAGGAAACAGGCCCAGAGAGCTCAGTGCCCAGACCAGTGTTCTTTCCACCAAGCCATAGTGGCCTCTAAGTTAACCCACGGCCAAACCTGCTGACCACTGTGTCTCTAATTCGGGTTTTGCATTTATGAGCTTTATAAGCATAAGGAGCCCAGTTAGCCCCAGAGGAGTCCCCCTCTGATCATTTGATAACTGCAGGGTGTGGGAGGCTGGGGTAGGGTGGGGATTCAAGTTGCAGATCAGGCACTGACTAAACTTCTTACTCTTACTTCAGGCCTTCTTTGACCTTGGCCACAGAGTTATGGAAGTAGCTCCACAGAGGCGTGGGCCCGATTCCCCAGGGCCACGTTACCACACCTGTTTGTTTGTTAAGCAGTTGTTCGCGGAGTCTCACCGGATTGTCTGGTTTCCCTTACAGGGCCCCCTCCCCCGGGAATGCGCCCACCAAGGCCCTAGACTCATCTTGGCCCTCCTCAGCTCCCTGCCTGTTTCCCGTAAGGCTGTACATAGTCCTTTTACTTCCTTGTGGCCTGTGACACTAGTTTATAATAAACTCTTAAGAGAATATTATAAATGCACCTGGTATGTTTGCTTATTTTCAGAAAAACCTTTGATATGCTGGGTGCTTAATACGAAGTGTTGCCTTGAAAAAATTTAGCCCTAATTGTAGCTGCTTCCCTTGTAAAATACTATATTCATGTATAGAGATGCACAGCCTCATCCAAGAGAATTACAGAATTGAACTACAAGAAGACATTTCACTTGTCAAACTGGCAAAGATCACTTTGTTGATATAAACATTCGTACCCTGTTGTGATTGGTATGTCCTCTTTGGAAGGCACTAATCTAGATAACTTCTTGAGCAGTACTTTATTTTATTTTTTAGAAACTAAATGTTACAGTTTATTCCATCTTCATGATTAAAGGCATTACAGGGCAGGGTGGGTAAGCAAGGCAGATAAAGCAACCCCCCCCCCCCCAACATTTAACCAGATGCCTCATTTTGGTGTTTTTATCATATACAGGTTGACTTAATTCATTGACTTAAGTTGAAAGGTGGCAACAACAAATCTTTGCCATTTAGGATCTTCCTCCTTAGCTACTACAAGGATCTTAATTCCTGAACTACACCATGAGCTCTGAAATGGTGTTCACCACACTGTTCTTGAAGTTTTCACATCTTAACATAAGATCTGACACCTCTTGTTAAGGTAGGCAACTGTTAAAAGCTGTCTTTCTCTTGGCTCACCCAGTCCATCAGCAATCTTAACAATTAAGTTACTATATAAAAATAAAACTGTGCTCCCAAGCATTGATTTTCTAGAGCATTAGCTCCCTGAGAGAAAAGAGAGATCCTAACCAGTTGCTTCCATGAACAGTAACCCCAGTACAGTGTACGGAATGTCCTTCGAAGCATAGCCCAAGAGGTTAGGCAACCTTGGTCATCCTGACGAGCTTATCAGCATTTACATACAAGATATATTTAAAACTGATCCCAGGGCTTCCCTGGTGGCACAGTGGTTGAGAGGCCACCTGCCGATGCAGGGGACATGGGTTCGTGCCCTGGTCCGGGAAGATCCCACATGCCACGGAGCGGCTGGGTCCATGAGCCATGGCCGCTGAGCCTGCGCGTCTGGAGCCTGTGCTCCGCAACGGGAGAGGCCACAACAGTGAGAGGCCTGTGTAGGGCAAAACAAACAAACAACAACAAAAACCTGATCCCAGACCAAATATTGCAACCATAATCCCAAATAATCCCATTATTTAGTGTGCTGAGATGCCAAAGCCAGAAATCTCAGAGTGATGGTTCATCATTTTCTACAAGTGAGAGGAAAATACCAAGGAGGAAAGGAAACTCCTCCCTCCTAAATTTATCAAATCCATGCTATCTTCACAGCTTTAATTGACACGATCCAGAGTCCTCAATTTCCTGATATGAGGAGTCCATTTTCAAGGTGACTGTCAAGGTCAAGAAGAACTTTCAGTCTTTTCTTTGCCATGCCCATGAACCTCCAGTCCTTCAATAGGAATCTCCTCCTTTATTGCTTTCTGAACTCACTGCTGAGTGCTTGAAGAGGTCGGTGCCTGGGTCCCCATTGAGGAACTTCTCGGCAAACCAGCAATTGAAGCACTGGTCACACTTGTGCTTCGTGTCAGTGCAAGCCTCCCTTACGCTGTTCATGGTGTCAGCATCCACAGCAGTTGAGCAGTACTTGAGATAATCATATTTTTCTACAACAAAGTATGAAGGAAATACTAAAAATGGAAATTAATCCTATTGGAAGAGGAACAGTTTTGGTATAACTTTCTCCTGGGGTCATATGCATACGTGTAGTCTAATCCAATTTTTGATTTGTGGGGTATCCATGACTTCTTTCACCCAAAGTCTGTCTTTAGTTGATAGATCACTAAGCAGTACTCTAGTAGTACATCAGGCTTAAAGGATACAGAAATAAAGTGGATACTTTAAAAATTACTGCCTTGCAGGGGGACCATTCTAAATGCAAAGGAGACCTTAATGAAAAAGAAGAGACTAGTGTTGTAGTATGGAGGTGTATCTCCAGGGATATTAAGGTGGTTCACCATAAAAATCAAATATGCCAAGCTAATACGACAAGAAGAAAGCCATATAATCTTCTCAGTAGATGCAGAAGACATTTGGTAAAATTCTAACGCTCGTTAGGAATAGAAGGGAAATTTATAAACATGATACAGGGATTTATGAAAAAAACACAGCAAGCATAATAGTGAAAGGCTGAAAACTACCTTTAAGATTAGGAATAAGACAAGGGTGTCCACTTTCACCACTGCTATTCACAATTATGCTGGAAGGTCTAGCAGAGCAATTAAGGAAGAAAAAAGCCAGATTGGGAAGGAAGAAGTAAAACTTCACAGATAAAATCCTATATATAGAAAATCCCAAAGAATCCATAAGAAAGCTCCTAGAGCTGATAAGTAAATTCAGCAAAATTGCGGGGTATGAGATTGCACACAAATCAACTGTATTTCTATACACCAGCAACAATCTGAAAAAAATTTTTTAATTCCATTTACAACAGCAGCCAAAAGAATAAAATACTTGGGAATCAATTTAAACAAGGTGGTGAAAGATTTGTACACTGAAAGTTACAGGGACTTCCCTGGTGGTACAGTGGTTAAGAGTCTGCCTGCCAGTGCAGGGGACATGGGTTTGAGCCCTGGTCTGGGAAGATCCCACATGCCGTGGAGCAACTAAGCCTGTGTGCCACAACTACTGAGCTTGTGCTCTAGAGCCCGCAAGCCATAACTACTGAAGCCCGTGCTCCGCAACAAGAGAAGCCACCTCAATGAGAAGTCTGTGCACTGCAATGAAGAGTAGCCCCTGGTCACTGCAACTAGAGAAAGCCCATGCGCAGCAACAAAGACCCAACACAGCCAAAAATAGATAATAAATTTATGAAAAAAATAAAATTACAAACATCCTGAAAGAAAACCTAAATAAATGGTAAAACATACCGTGTTCATAGTTTGGAAGACAATTTTGTTAAAATGGCAGTATTTCCCAAAGTGCTCTATAGATTAAATGCAATCCCTATCAAAATTCCAATGGCTCTTTTTTTTTTGGCAGAAGTGGAGAAGCTCATCCTCAAATTCTTTGAAGGTTCAAGGGGTCCTGAATGGCAAGAACAATCTTGATGTCTCACACTTCCTGATTTCAAAACTTAGTACAAAGCTTGAGTAATCAAAACTGGTATGGCATAAGGATAGACATAGACCAATGGAATGGAATTGGGAGTCCAGAAATAAGCTCTTGTGTATGTGGCCACAAAAGTGCCACGACCTCTCACTGGGAAAAGGATAGTCTGTTCCACAAGTGGTGCTAAGACAACTGGAAAACCACATACAAAAGAATGAAGTTGGACACCCAGCTCACTTCATATATCACTCATTAACTCAAAATGGATCAACAATCTATAAGAACTAAAACTATAAATTACCAGAAGAAAATAAGTAAGTCTTGATGGGCTTGGGTTTGGTGATAGGTTCTTAGATTTGACACCAAAAGCACAAGAAACAAAAAAAATGGACTTCATCAAAATTAGAAATTGCATCAAAGGACATTATCAAGAGTGTGAAAAGGTAACTTACAGAATGGGAGAAAATATTTACAAATCATATATCTGATTTGGGTTTAATATTCAGACTATATAAAGAACTTTTACAACTCAGCAATAGAAAGGTAAACAGCCCAATTAAAATGTCAGCAAAGGAATTGAATACACAGTTCTTCAAAGAAGATATGGATGACACATGAAAAACTGTTCAACATCATTGGTCATTAAATTCAAATCAAACCCACAATGAGATACCACTTCAACCCACTAGGATGGTTTAATGGGGAAAAAAGTTGGCAAGGATGCACAGGAATTGTGCATTGCTGGTGAGAATGTAAAATGTTGCAGCCACTGTGTAAAATGGTTTGGCAGTTCCTCAAAAAGATAAACAGAATTACTATATGAGCCAACAATCCTACTCCTAAGTATATATCCAAGAGAAATGAAAATATATGTCTACACAGAAACTTGTGCACGAATGTTTATAGCAGTGTTCATAACAAGCAAAAGGTGGAAACAACCCAACTGTCCATCAGTGCATGAATGGATAGATAAATGGTGGCCTATAAATTCAATGGAATATTATTCAGCCATAAAAGGAATGAAGTATTGATACCAGCTACTATTTGGATGAACCTTGAAAATATTCTGCTAAGTAAAAGAAACCAGACACAAAAGGGCACATATGATTGCTTTTTTTTTTAATTGAAGTATAGTTGATATACAATATATAAGTTACAGGTGTACAATATAGTGATTCACAGTTTTTAAAGGTTATACTGCATTTATAGTTATTTTTTAAAAATAGCTCTTTATTAGAGTATAATTGCTTCATAATACTGTGTTAGTTTCTGTTGTACAACAAAGTGAGTCAGCCATATGCATACATATATCCCCATATCCCCTCCCTCTTGAGCCTCCCTCCCACCCTCCCTATCCCATGTCTCTAGGTTGTCGCAAAGCACTGAGCTGATCTCCTTGTGCTATGCTGCTGCTTCCCACTAGTTAACTATTTTACATTCTGTAGTGTATATATGTTGATGCTACTCTCACTTCGCCACAGCTTCTCCCTCCCCTGCTGTGTCCTCAAGTCCATTCTCCATGTCTACGTCTTTATTCCTGCCCTGCTGTTAGGTTCATCAATACCTTTTTTTTTTTTTTTTTTAGATTCCATATACATGTGTTAGCATACAGTATTTGTTTTTCTCTTTCTGACTTACTTCACTCTGTATGACAGGCTCTAGGTCCATCCACCTCCCTACAAATAACTCAATTTCGTTTCTTTTTATGGCTGAGTAATATTCCATTGTATATATGTGCCACATCTTCTTTATCCATTCATCTGTTGATGGACATTTAGGTTGCTACCATGTCCTGGCTATTGTAAATAGTGCTGCAATGAACATTGTGGTACATGTCTCTTTTTGAATTATGGTTTTCTCAGGGTGTATGACCAGTAGTGGGATTGCTGGGTCATATGATAGTTCTATTTTTAGTTTTTTAAGGAACCTCCATACTGTTCTCCATAGTGGTTGTATCAATTTACATACCCACCAACAGTGCAGGAGGGTTCCTTTTTCATCATACCCTTTGCAGCATTTATTGTTTCTAGATTTTTTGATAACAGCCATTCTGACCAGTGTGAAGTGATACCTCATTGTAGTTTTGATTTACATTTCTCTAATAATTAGTGATGTTGAGCATCTATTCATGTGCCTCTTGGACATCTGTATGTCGTCTTTGGTGAAATGTCTATTGAGGTCTTCTGCCCACTTTTTAATTGAATTGTTTGTTTTTTTGATATTGAGCTCCATGAGCTGTATGTATATTTTGGAGATTAATCCTTTGTCCGTTGTTTCTTTTGCAAATATTTTCTCCCATTCTGAGGGTTGTCTTTTCATCTTGTTTATGGTTTCCTTTGCTGTGCAAAAGCTTTTAAGTTTCATTAGGTCCTGTTTGTTTATTTTTGTTTTTATTTCCATTACTCTAGGAGGTGGGTCAAAAAAGATCTTGCTGTGGTTTATGTAAAGGAGTGCTTTTCCTATGTTTTCCTCTAAGAGTTTTATAGTGTCTCGTCTTACATTTAGGTCTTTGGAGTTTATTTTTGTGTATGGTGTTAGTGTTCTAATTTCTTTTTTTTACATGTAGCTGTTCAGTTTTCCCAGCACCACTTATTGAAGAGGCTGTCTTTCCTCCGTTGTATGTTTTTGCCTCCTCTGTCATAAATTAGGTGACCATATGTGCGTGGGTTTATCTCTGGGCTTTCTATCCTGTACCATTGATCTATATTTCTGTTTTTGTGCCAGTACCATACTGTCTTCATTACTGTAGCTTTGCAGTATAGTTTGAAGTCGGGGAGCCTGATTTCTCCAGCTCCGTTTTTCTTTCTCAAGATTGCTTTGGCTATTCGGGGTCTTTTTTGTTTCCATACGAATTGTAAAATTTTTTGTTCTAATTCTGTGAAGAATGCCATTGGTAGTTTGATAGGGATTGCATTGAATGTGCAGATTGCTTTGGGTAGTATTGTCATTTTCACAATATTGATTCTTACAATCCAAGAACATGGTATATTTCTCCATCTGTTTATGTCATCTTTGATTTCTTTCATCAGTGTTTTATAGTTTTCCGATAATAAATCTTTTGTCTCCTTAGTAGGTTTATTCCTAGGTATTTTATTCTTTTTGTTGCGATGGTAAATGGGATTGTTTCCTTAATTTCTCTTTCTGATTTTTCATTGTTAGTGTATAGGAATGCCAGAGATTTCTGTGTATTAATTTTGTATCCTGCAACCTTACCAAATTCATTGATTAGTTTTAGTAGTTTTCTGGTAGCATCTTCAGGATTTTCTATGTATAGTGTCATGTCAAAGGCAAACAGTGACAGTTTTACCTCTTCTTTTCCAATTTGTATTCCTTTTATCTCTTTTTCTTCTCTGATTGCCATGGCTAGGGCTTCCAAAACTATGTTGAATAAGAGTGGCGAGAGTGGACATCCTTGTCTTGTTCCTGATCATAGTGGAAATGCTTTCAGTTTTTCACCATTGAGTATGATGTTTGCTGTGGGTTTGTCATATATGGGCTTTATTATGTTGAAGTAGGTTCCCTCTATGCCAATTTTCTGGAGAGTTTTTAACCATAAATTGGTGTTGAATTTTGTCAAAAGCTTTTTCTGCATCTATTAAGATGATCATATGGTGTTTATTCCTTAATTTGTTGATATGGTGTATCACATTGATTGATTTGTATATATTGAAGAATCCTTGCATTCCTGGGATAAATCCCACTTGATCATGGTGTATGATCCTTTTAATATGTTGTTGGATTCTGTTTGCTAGTATTTTGTTCAGGACTTTTGCATCTATGTTCATCAGTGATACTGGTCTATAATTTTCTTTTTTTGTGACATCTTTTTCTGGTTTTGGTATCAGGGTGATGGTGGCTTCGTAGAATAAATTTGGGGGTGTTCCTCCCTCTGCAATTTTTTGAAAGAGTTTAAGAAGGATTGGTGCTAGCTCTTCTCTAAATGTTTGATAGAATTCACCTGTGAAGCCATCTGGTCCTGGACTTTTGCTTGCTGGAAGATTTTTAATTACAGTTTCAATTTCATTACTTGTGATAGGTCTGTTTATATTTTCTAATTCTTCCTGGTTCAGTCTTGGAAAATTGTACCTTTCCAAGAATTTGTCCATTTCTTCGTGATTGTCCATTTTATTGGCATATAGTTTTTTGTAGTAGTTTCTTATAATCCTTTGTATTTCTGTAGTATTAGTTGTGATTTCTCCTTTTTCATTTCTAATTTTATTGATTTGCATCCTCTCTCTTTTATTCTTAATGAGTCTGGCTAAGGGTTTATCTATTTTGTTTATCTTCTTAAAGAACCAGCTTTTAGTTTTATTGATCTTTGCTATTGTTTTCTTTGTTTCTATTTTGTTTATTTCTGCTTTGATCTTTATGATTTCTTTCCTTCTACTGACTTTGCGTTTTCTTTGTCTTCTTTCTCTAGTTGCTTTAGGTGTAGGGTTAGATTGTTTATTTGAGATTTTTCTTGTTTCTTGAGGTGAGATTGAATTGCTATAAACTTCCCTCTTAGAACTGCTTTTGCTGCATCCCATAGGTTTTGGATCATTGTATTTTCATTGTCATTTGTTTCTATGTATTTTTAAATTTCTTCTTTGATTTCTTCAGTGATCTCTTGGTTATTTAGTAGGGCACTGTTTAGCCTCCATGTATTTGTGTTTTTTACATTTTTTTTCTCGTAATGATTTCCAATCCCTTAGTGTTGTTGTCAGAAAAGATGCTTGATACAATTTTAATTTTCTTAAATTTTCCGAGGCTTGCTTTGTGACCCGAGATGTGATCTATCCTGGAGAATGTTCCTTGTGCACTTGAGAAGAAAGTGTATTCTGCCACTTTCAGGTGGAATGTTCTATAAATATCAATTAAATCTGTCTGGTCAGTTGTGTCATTTGAAGATTGTGTTTCCTTATTTATTTTCTGTTTGGATGATCTGTCCATTAGTGTAAGTGGGGGGTTAACGTCCCCTATTGTTATTGTGTTACTGTCGATTTCCCCTTTCATGGTTGTTAGCATTTGCCTTATGTATTGAGGTGCTCCTATGTTGGGTGCATAAACACTTATAATTGTTATATCTTCTTGGATTGAACCCTTGATCATTATGTAATGTCCTTATCTCCTGTAACAGTCTTTATTTTAAAGTCTATTTTATCTGATACGAGCATTGCTACTCCAGCTTTCTTTTGATTTCCATTTGCGTGGAATGTTTTTCCATCCCTTCACTTTCAGTCTGTATGTGTCCCTAGGTCTGAAGTGGGTCTCTTATAGACAGCATATGTATGGGTCTTGCTTTTGTGTCCATTCAGCCAGTCTGTGTCTTTTGGTTGGGGCATTTAATCCATTTACATTCTAGCTTATTATTGATTTGTATGTTCCTATTACCATTTTCTTAATTGTTTTGTGTTTGTTTTTGTGGGTGTTTTTCTTCTCTTGTGTTTCCCGCCTAGAGAAGTTTCTTTAGCATTGGTTGTAAAGCTGGTTTGGTGGTGCTGAATTCTCTTAGCTTTTGCTTGTCTGAAAAGCTTTTGATTTCTCTGTCGAATCTGAATGAGATCCTTGCCAGGTAGAGTAATCTTGGTTGTAGGTTTTTCTCTTTCATTACTTTAAGTATATCCTGCCACTCCCTTCTGGCCTGCAGAGTTTCTGCTGATAAATCAGCTGATAAACTTATGGGGATTCCTTTGTATGTTATTTTTTGCTTTTCCCTTGATGCTTTTAATATTTTTTCTTTGAACTTAATTTTTAGTAGTTTGATTAATATGTGTCTTGGTGTGTTTCTTCTTGGATTTATCCTGTATGGGACTCTCTGTGCTTCCTGGACTTGGGTTGCTATTTCCTTTCCCATGTTAGGGAAGTTTTCCACTATAATCTCTGCAAATATTTTCTCAGACCCTTTCTTTTTCTCTTCTTCTTCTTCTGGGACCTCTATAATTCGAATGGTGGTGTGTTTAGTGTCCCAGAGGTCTCTGAGATTGTCTTCAATCCTTCTCATTCTTTTTTCTTTATTCTGCTCCTTGGCAGTTATTTCCACCATTTTGTCTTCCAGTTCACTTATTCGTTCTTCTGCCTCAGTTATTCTGTTATTGATTCCTTCTAGTGTATTTTTCATTTCAGTTATTGTGTTGTTCATCTTTTTATTTGTTTTTCAGTTTTTCCAGATCTTTGTTAAATATTTCTTGTATTTTCTCAATCTATGCCTCCATTCTATTTCCGAGATTCTGTATTATCATTACTCTGAATTATTTTCAGGTAGATTGCCTATTTCCTCTTCATTTATTTGGTCTTGTAGGTTTTTACCTTGCTGCTTCATCTGTGACATATTTTTTTGCCGTCTTTTTTTTTTATGAGTGGGATTGTGTCTTACTGGTTGTTTGACCTGAGGCTTCCAGCACTGCTGTTTGTAGGATGTTGGGTACAGCTGGGTCTTGGTGCTGAGATGAGAACCTCTGGGAGACCTCACACTGATGAATATTCCCTGGTGTCTGAGGTTCTCTGTTAGTCCAGTGGCTTGGAGTTGGTGCTCCCACTGCGGGAACTTTGACCTGACCCCCAGCTCGTGAACCAAGATCACGCAAGCTGTGCTGGGTGGCCAAAAGAAAAAAAAAGGAGAAAAATAACAAAGTAAAAATAAGATTAGGCTAGGAAACTAACAGCTATGTTAGAAAAATAAAAATAAAGATATAGATGAAACAACAATCAGGAGGTAAATCAGAACCACAATAGTAGAAAAGAGGAGGAGAAAAAAAATGGTGGAAAAGGCCTTGGCTGTGGAGCACAGGGCCTATGCTTAGTACCCACAGGGCTGAAAAAGGTTGGAGGTTTGTGGAGGGTGGGGCTTAGGCTCAACAGAACAGAATAGGCCCAGGTGTGCCCCCCACCTCTGGTCTCAGAAGGGCAGGCAGGGGGCCCACCTTGGAGCCCAGCAGGCTTCCTGGGCTCGAGTGGGCAGTGAAAATGCCCTCGCTCCTCTCCTGCTCCTCCCATCCTGGAGAGCCCCTGTCGCCTGCCTCTCCTGACTTCCCCGGCCTCCCTCCTATGCCCCAGGACCCACAAGGCCCGTAGGGGGCTTTGGAGGGTGGGGGACTGCCCTGGGAGCTCAGCAGGTTACCCGTGCCCAGTGGGTGGGGCAAAAGCCCTCTGCTCCTTTCCTGCTCCTCTGGTCATGGAGGGCCCCTCCCGTCTGCCTCTCCTGTTCTGTCCCAGCCTCCCTTCTACACTCCCAGGACCAACCCAGCCTGGAGGGGACCTCTGAGGGCATAGGACCCAGCCCAAGAGCAGGGCAGGCTTCCCTGGCCGATTGGGCAGGGGAAACGCTGGGCCCGCTTCCCCCCGATCCAAGCCCCCCAGGGTCCCTCCAGGCATGGGAACCCCTCCACCCTCTCAGCCACCCCTCAGGGGTGCCGGTTCCTGTCTGGCCTCCACTTCTCTTTCTGTCTCAGTCACCCGCCGGTCCTACTGGTTCACCCTAGCTGTGGGGAGACATGAACTCTGTGTCTTCCCAGACCACCATCTTGATTCCTCCCTATAGTTATTATAAAACAAAATATTTGTTATATTCCCTGTGTTGTACAATATATCCTTGTATCTTATTTTATACCTAATACTTTGTACCTCTTAATTCCTTACCACTTTATTGCCCCTCTCCACTTCCCTCTCCCTACTTATAACCACTAGTTTGTTCTCTGTTAGTGAGTCTGTTTCTTTTTTTTATATTCACTAGTTTGTTGTATTTTTTAGATTCCACATACAAGTGATATCATACAGTATTTGTCTTTGTCTGTGTGACTTATTTCACTTAGCATAATGTCTTCCAAGTCCATCCATGTTGTTGCAAATGGCAAAATCTCCTTTTTCTATGGCTGAGTAGTATTCCATTATTTATACATATATATGTTATATATAACATATATTGTATGTATGTTATATGTAATGTATATACTATATACATTCCACATCTTTTTTTTTTTTTTTTTGGCTGCATTGGGTCTTTGTTGCTGTGCACGGGCTTTCTCTAGTTGTGGCAAGCAGGGGCTACTCTTTGTTGTAGCACACAGGCTTCTCATTGTGGTGGCTTCTCTCTTGTTGCAGAGCATGGGCTCTAGGCATGCGGGCTTCAGTAGTTGCAGCACACAGGCTCAGTAGTTGTGGCACGCAGGCCCTAGAGCACGTGGGCTTCAGTAGTTGCAGCGCATGGGCTCAGGAGTTGTGGCAAGTGGGCTCAGTAGTTGCAGCACACAGGCTCTAGGGTGCGCAGGCTTCAGTAGTTGTGGCACAAGGGCCTTAGTTGCTCCACGGCATGTGGGATCTTCCCAGGCCAGGGACTGAACCTGTGTCCCCTGCATTGGCAGGAGGATTCTTAACCATTGTGCCACCAGGGAAATCCCATACCACATCTTTATCCATTCATCTGTTGATGGACATTTAGGTTGCTTCTGTATATGATTCTTTTATATGAATAGGTAAAACCATAGAGACAGAAAGCAGATTAGAGGTTACCAAGGGATGCGGATGGAATGGGGGAAATGGAGAGTGGTTACTTAATGGGTATGTGGTGTTTTTATGTGGTGATGAAAAGGGTTTTGAAACTAGAGAGAGCTTACCAGCTCTCTATGCACAGTGCACAACATTGTGAATATTCTAAATACTATTGAGTTGTAATGGTCAAAGTAAAGTGGTTAATTTTATGTTAGGTGAATTTCACCTCATAAAAAGGAGAAAAAAAAGTTTCCTCACGGAAAGAGTTTACTAAGGCTTTTTGTTGTGGGAAGGTTATTCCCACGGAGGAAGGCTGAGGAGTAGGGACATCAGGGAGGTGAATTTGGCAGTGGCTTTTGGCAGAAGAGTCAATGGTTGGCTCAGACAGTGTCGCAAGAACCTATACCCTGAGCAGCATGAACCGCAAAGCAGGGCTGGTTTGCCTCTCACTTACCTGCCAGGCGTGACACAGAAGGGCTTTGTACTCCTAGCCTGAGCTGAAAGACGGGGACTCTTACTTCTATCACACAAATAAGCATAGTCAACTAAGGAAAAATAGAGTCACACACTGCCTAGTGATCAGTAAGTAAAAACCCTGGATGCTCAAAACTGTTCTTGAAAGTCGACTAAAACCTTCTTGAAGTATATATGGTCCATGTGGTTCTGTGTATACAATCTTACATAGAATAATCTTTGGCACACCGGCTTTTGAGAACCATTGACTAAACTAAGAGAACAAAAGGAGAAGTCTGCAATTAGATACTGGGGCATTCTGACCATTTTATCATGAAGAGAACTCCTAAGTCCCTGGAGGTAAAGGGGTTGGGTGGAGAATTCTAATGTGCTTTGACCTGCTTACAGACTTTACTCCTTTCCAGTTTTCACATTAAGACTCTATAACAGGGGTCCCCAACCCCCAGTCAACGGACCGGCACCGGTACAGGTCCACGGCCTGTTAGGAAGTGGGCCACACAGCAGGAGGTGAGCGGCGGGTGAGTAAGCAAAGCTTCATCTGTATTTACAGCCGCAACCCATTGCTTGCATTACCGCCTGAGCTCCACCTCCTGTCAGATCAGTGGCGGCATTAGATTCTCTTAGGAGTGGGAACCATACTGTGAACCGCGCATGCGAGGGATCTAGGTTGCGTGCTCCTTACGAGAATCTAATGCCTGATGATCTGAGGTGGGGCTGAGATGGTGATGCTAGCACTGGGGAGCGGCTGCAAATACAGATTATCATTAGCAGAGAGGTTTGACTGCACAGAGGCCATAATAAATCAATTGCCTGCAGACTAATATCAAAACCCTATCAGTGAGTGGCAAGTGATAAGTAAGCTGCATCTTACGGAGTAGACTGGACATAAGCAGAACACTTTGGATGTCACTGTCTCCCATCACCCCCAGACGGGACCATCTAGTTGCAGGAAAACAAGCTCAGGGCTGCCACTGATTCTGCATTATATAATTATTTCATTATATATCACAATGTAATAATAATAGAAATAAAGTACACAATAAATGTAACACGGTTGAATCATCCTGAAACCATTCCCTCCCCCGCCCCCCCAGTCCGTGGAAAAATTGTTTTCCACAAAACTGGTCCCTGCTGCCAAAAAGTTGGGGACCGCTGCTCTATAACATTAGTTCAGTTAGTGAATTGGTCTGTGGCTGTGAGGACTAAATGAGATAATAAAGGCATTAGGTTTGCTGCTGGATTTAAATCTAAATTGTGCTTGGTCAGAGCCACATGTGTACTATTTCATAGGTCTTGTATTCTACTCATTTCTTTAAAAAATATTTTATTATATAAATGCTCATAAAGAATGACTATAGAAAGAAATTACTCGAGTCCCAAAATTCCATATATTCATTGTTAGTCTTGTCTCCTTTGTGGGGTTTTGTGAGCTTACTATGTACTCAGCTTTCTATTTATTTTAACATCAAAACACATTCTGAATCTTTGCAAACATTAGAATGACTTTAGTATCTCATTAAGTATCTCACTATTTACTTAGCCAGTTTTCTGTAGTTGGACATTAAGATTAGTTTTTTCATTAACAAATAATGTGATGACCATATTTTTGCATAAGGATTATTCTATATTTTGATAATTTAAAAAGGAATCTCTGAGTCAAAGGATGTCAGTGTTTTAATTAACACTTGAGTCGATTTACTCTGTTATAAAACAGGCACAGCTACACTTTTCACAACATGCTCCTTGGAACTGATGATTATCATTCAGAAGAAAAACACTTTTCTAGTTTGACAGCTGAAAAATGATATATCATTGTTTTAAAAATTTTAAAGTAGGGATGTATTTTTAAGTTATTTCCTCTTTTGTGTATTGTCTTCAAAATAAACTTCTGTGATAGACATTTTTCCATGTTATTACATAAATCTTCATAATGATGACCGAATGTACATTTAGTGAGTGTAACATAACGTGGTCATTCTTCCTATTTGGGAAATTCATAGTATCTCTGATTTTCTATGACTTCAAATCAGGCAGTAATGAATATTTTATGTAGAAATATTTTTTCTTTGGATTTTCTAAGTTTTTAGGAGCAATATTCATGATTCAAAGGCAGGCAATAGAAAGAAAGAAACTCTCACCAAATGAATCCAGGTGTATGCATAAAAGATCTCTGGAAAGCTATGTATGAGGAATTGGCCAGTTCAGTTGCCTGTGGGGAAAGGACCCCAGTTCAAGGGGAAAAGGAATGGATGGGAGAGTTTCCACTCTATTCCATTTAGAACTTTAAAAATATTGAACTGTGTGAGTGCACTACCTAGTTAAAAAAATTAAGTACATTTAAAAAATCAAAAATGGTAAAATAATGAATGTACTTAAGAAATAAATCCACCAGGAGGCAGCATTTCTCTGTCAGGAGGAAGGAACCGCAGCAAATGTGTGGGCTCAGTCTTATTCAGGGATGCTCGGATTGTGGGTTGGATTTTTTCTTCCTAACCTTCTGTATTTTCTAATTTTCTACAAACACCTATACAGAAATAAAATACACTTTAAGGAAAGAAGGAGGTGTCAAGCCCTGCCCCTCTTTAGCTGTAGGGACATACCTTTGTCCATGTTTATAAATTCCTAAAAGTAAGGTTACAAAGGGAGGGGGGGGCTACATTTAAAATGTTGATAGATCTACCAGGTAGCCTTCCAGTGGTATCACCCTACACCACTTATAATGGTGTATGCAGGTGCCAACACAGTGTATTGTTACAGTGTTAGAGCTTGTTCAATTTAATTTTAATTTAAGTTAAAAATATCTCCTTGTTTTAATTAGTATATATTTAGCTATAAGGGATGTTAGTTATGTTTTCATATATTTAAAAGCAATTTACATTTATTTTTCTGTGAACTACTTCCTTCACCCTACCGAGGGCTGGGAATTTGTCCATGTTTTTTTCCCACTGCTCTGTGCACTGAACACCTGTTGTTGAATAAATGAATGATGAGTAACTTTTCTGAGCTCACATTCCTCATCTATAAAATGGGGATGTGTCTTCTTGTTGCTTTATGGGGCGCAGGATTGAGCCTTCCGCCAAGTTCAGTTTGGATATCTGAGACTGATGACCCTATAAATGCACCACAAGTGTTTGAAAGGATTTATTATAGCCAAAATGAGGCTTTCTGGGGAGAGCAGGGCAGGGTCCCAAGCAGGCCTGAAAATGGCTTGAGAGAGTCAGGTGGGGCGACTGTCCCATTTCGCTGTGCTTGCTGGGGTGGGGGGCTGTGGTAAGGTCCTATAGAAGGGCCAAGGCATGTATGGCTTGGACATCCCACAGGTGCCAAGAGAGAGCACCCACAGCTTTCTTAAGAGCTTGAAAGCTGTCAGCAGTCAAAGAGCAAAAAAAAGTGGGCTCTGGTGTTACAGAATGAAGAACCTCATCTCACTGAAGATTAAATGAGGTAATATACACAGTAAGGTTGCTGCAGAGGAAGTGGTTAATGAATGTTTGCTATTTTTATTGTTATTCTTGAGTCTTTCAATTCTAGGTTTTTGTTTTGTTTTGTTTTTGCGGTACGCGGGCCTCTCACTGTTGTGGCCTCTCCCGTTGCGGAGCAGAGGCTCCGGACGCGCACACTCAGCGGCCATGGCTCACTGGCCCAGCCGCTCCGCGGCATGTGGGATCTTCCCGGACCGGGGCACGAACCGGTGTCTCCTGCATCGACAGGCGGACTCTCAACCACTGCGCCACCAGGGAAGCCCTCAATTCTAGTTTTGTTTTTTCTTTTGAGTATAACCTTAGAATTTTTTTTTTTCTGGAGTGAGATCTATAGTTACAGAGTTTGTTTACTCTTACGTATCACATGGCTTACTTGTCTTTGTTTCATCCCACTGAACCAGGTACAGGGCTTTGCATGAAATCAAAGAAAGGGCATGCCCGTTTCCAGAATCCTCATATTGAGGGCCATGCACAGTGCTGGGTGCTTCATATAGGTCATGTCAGGGAATGCTAGTTGACAGGAATGAAAGAGAATATTCCTGGGGTATGGGCTGGGGAGGCTGATGGGTAAAGCTGAATATGTGCATATCCACTCTTAGATATATACCCAACAGAAATGCTGACATATGCTCACAAGAAGACACGTACAGGAAAAGCATATAGTGATTCTCTTCATAATAACTGTACAAATATCCATCAACAGTACAACAAATAAATTGTAGTATATCCACACATTGGAATATTGCACTTCAAGGAGTAGGAAAGATACACACAATAACACAAATATGGATGAATCTTCTATAAAAATGTCAAGTGACAGAAGCCAAGACCAATCACAAAATACATACTGTGTTATTCCACTCATATGAAAGGCAAAAACTAATCTCTGCTTCCACAATCTAGGAGAATGGTTACATTTAGAGGGGGCACAAAGGGAGATTCTAGGTTGCTTGGTAATGTTCTATTTTTTGATTTGGGTGCTGGGTGGGTTTAGTTTGTGAAAATTCAGCAAGCTGCACATATGAATGCATTTCTGTGTGTATGTTAAGATCCTACAAAAAATTAAAAAAAATCCTTATTGGGGAAAATCTGAAAGGAAACTTGTCATGTTAACTGTGGTAGTGTCTCAATGATGAGATTCTGGCAGGTATTTTTCCCTTCTTTTCCTGTATGTTCCTAATTTACAACAATTTATTCAAAATTTTTAATTGAATGCCTACTATGTACTAGGCACTGTTCAATTCAGCTCTGCTGGATATAAAAAAGTGAACAAAATGGAATTCTCTGTACTTGATGAGCTAACATCCTAACTAAAAGGGGAAGATGGACAATAAATAATAAACATGCAAATAAATAATTGCTTTGGAGAAAGGAAATCAGGACGAGGGAGATGGTGAGTGCTACGAGTATGGTGCTATTTAATTAGGTTGGTCAGAAAAGGCCTACTGATAAAGAGCAATTTGAGCAGAAATCTGTTGGTTGTAAGGGAGCAAGTCATGCAGAAAATGTTGGGGATTGAGAAGGATTCTAGGTGGAGGGCACAGCAACTGCAAAGTCACTGAAGTGGGAATGTATTTTTCAGAGACTATCAAGAAAGTCACAGGCCACTTATCAATTGACTGCATCTCAAGTCCTTTTTGACAGCTAGCATGATTTTAAGGTTTGTCAGTGGAGGGTGCTGGAGAGACATTGCAGGAGAAGAGGGCTTTCTGTTCTGGTTCTGCTGTGCTCTCAGCCCACTTCTGCAGGGAAGATGGCTTCTTTAGCACTGCCACCTGCAGTGCACATTGGCCATCAGCACCCAGCGACCAGCAGCTTCCCCTGGCACCTATCTTGGGTGGTTCTGTACAGAATGCCTCTGGGGAGATACCTCACCATGAATAGCTTTCCCTGGCCATTGCTAGAGGGCAGATCCCCAGCAGCTTCCACTAGTGAGGACCACGGTGACTCCTCTGCCATCTGTAGAGCCACAGCATGCCCTCTCCAGCTAAGCCTGATCTCAATCTCGTTTGGGGCTGGGGGGTGGGCTCTTTTTGGGCTCTCTCAGGCCTAGGGTTAGAAGCTGCTCCTTAAATATGAAACCCCTGTATTTTTTGGTGTTCTCCAACCCCTGATTACTCCACCCCCCTGTTATGGTCTCTTTGTATGCTCTTTGTATTAAACTTTCCCCATGCACATTACTGATGGTTTCTGTCTCATGAATAGACCCTGACTGACACAGTCAGCCTGGCTCTAAAGGAGTGGGCGAGTAAGAGGATGGAGGGGATGAAGTTAGAGAGCAGCTAGGGGCCCTGAAGGACACTTGTTTTCACTCAGTGGGAGGGGATCGGAGCAAAGGAATGACAGGACATGACAGATTTTGGAAAGTTCCATCTGGTTGCTTAGAGGAGAAGGGACAACTCATTGTTTTGACTTGCATTTCTCTAATAATTAGTGATGTTGAACATCTTTTCATTTATCTGTTAGCCATCTATATGCCTTTTATTCAGGTATTCTGCCCATTAAAAATTTCTTTTTCGTATTGAGTTGTATGAACTGTTCACATATCTTGGATATTAACTCCATGTCAGTCATATCATTTGAAAATATTTTCTCCCATTCCATTGGTTGTCTTTTTGTTTTGTTGAAACCATCAACAAAACAAAAATCAAAAAGCTTTTAAAAGCAAAGGCTTTTAAGTGTAATAATGTCCCATTAGTTTATTTTTGTTTTTATTACTTTTGCCTTAGGAGACAGTTCCAAAAAATGTTGCTATGATTTTGTGTCAAAGGGTGTCCTGCCTATGTTCTCTTCTAGGAGTTTTATGGTTTCAAGTCTTACATTTACTCTTTAAACCACTTTGAATTTATTTTTGTATATGATGTAAGGAAATGTTGTAATCACATTGTTTTACATGTAGCTGTCCAGTTTTCCCAGAACCACTTATTGAAGAGACAGTCTTTTCTCCATTATATATTATTGCCTCCTTTGTTGTAGATTAATTGACCATAGGTACATGGGTTTATTTCTGGGCTCTATTTTGTTCCATTGATCTATGTGTCTGGTTTAGTGCCAGTACTATGCTGTTTTGATTATGGTAGCTTTGTAGTATAGTATGAACTCTGGGAAAGTGATATTCCAGCTTTGTTCTTTTTCTCAAGATTGCTTTGGCAATTCGGGTTATTTTTTGTGGTTCCATATGAATTTTAGGATTATTTGTTCTAGTTCTATGAAAAATTTCATGGTATTTTGATAAGGATTGCATTAAATCTGTAGATTGCTTTGTGTAGCATGGCCATTTTAACAATATTAATTCTTTGAATCTAAGGGCATGGGATATCCTCCCATTTCTTTGTATCATCTTCAATGTCTTTCATTAGTGTTTTATAGTTTTCAGAGTATAGGTCTTTCACCTCCTTGGCTAAATTTATTGCTAGGTATTTTATTCTTTTTGATGCAATTTTAAATGAAAATTTATAAAACTTTCTGATAGTTCATTATTAGTATATAGAAACAACAGATTTCTGTATATTAATCTTGTATCCTGCTACTTTGCTGAATTAATGTATTAGTTCTAATAGTTTTTGAGTGGAGACTTTAAGGCTTTCTATATAAAGTATTGTGTAATCTGCAAATAGTGACAGTTTTACTTCCTCCATTCCAATTTGGATGCCTTTTATTTCTTTTTTTGTCTGATTTCTCTGGCTAGGACTTCCAATATTATGTTAAACAGAAGTGGTGAGAGTGGGCATCCTTATCTTTTACTAAATTTAGAGGAAAGGCTTTCAGCTTTTACCATTGAGTATGATACTGGCTGTGGGCTTGTCATAAATGGCCTTTATTATGTTGAGATATGTTCCCTCTATGCCCACTTTGATGAGAGTTTTTATCAGGAATGAGTGTTGAATTTTGTCAAATGCTTTTTCTGTATCTATTGAGATGATCATGTGATTTTTATCCTTCCTTTTGTTAATGTGGTGTATCACATTGATTGATTTGTGAATTTTTAAAAATAAATTTATTTATTTATTTATTTATGGCTGCATTGGGTCTTCATTGCTGTGTGTGGGCTTTCTCTAGTTGTGGCGAGTGGGAGTTACTCTTTGTTGCAGTGGGCGGGCTTCTCATTGCAGTGGCTTCTCCTGTTGTGGAGCATTGGCTCTAGGCACACGGGCTTCAGTAGTTGTGGCATGCAGGCTCAGTAGTTGTGGCTCACAGGCTCTAGAGCACAGGTTCGGTAGTTGTGGCACCCGGGCTTAGTTGCTCTGTGACATGTGGGATCCTCCCTGACCAGGCTCAAACCCGTGTCCCTTGCATTGGCAGGCAGACTCTCAACTACTGTGCCACAAGGGAAGCCCAATTTGTGAATGTTGAACCATCCTTGTGTTCCTGGAATAAAACCAACTTGATCATTATGTATCATCCTTTTTATATTTTGTTGGATTTTATTTGCTAATATTTTGTTGAGGATTTATGCATCAATATTCATCCAAGATGTTGGCCTCTAATTTTTTTTTTTAATAGTGTCTTTGGTATCGGGTAATGGTGGTGTTGTAGAATGATTTTGGGATTGTTCTGTCCTCTTCAATTTTTTGGAATAGTTTAAGAAGGATAGGTATAAGTTCTTCTTTATATGTTTGGTAAAATTTCCCTGTGAGGGGCTTCCCTGATGGCGCAGTGGTTAAGAATCCGCCTGCCAATGCAGGGGACATGGATTCAAGCCCTGGTCTGGGAAGATCCCACATGCCGCAGAGCAACTAGGTCTGTGTGCCACAACTGCTGAGCCTGTGCTCTAGAGCCCGTGAGCTACAACTACTGAAGCCCACATGTCTAGAGCCCATCCTCCACAACAGGAGAAGTCACTGCAATGAGAAGCCCGTGAACCACAATGAAGAGTGACCCCTGCTCACCACAACTAGAGAAGGCCCACGCACAGCAATGAAGACCCAATGCAGCCAAAAAAAAAAAAAAAAATTCCCTGTGAAGCCTTAAGTCCTGGACTTTTGTTTGCTGGGAGTTTTAAAAGTTTTTATTTATTTTTTAATTACAAATTCAATTTTACTACTAGTGAGTGGTTTGTTCAAATTGTTTGTTTATTCTTGATTCAGTCTTGTCAGGTTGTATGTTTCTAGAAATTTGTCCATTTCTTCTAGGTTGTCCAATTTTTTGGCATACAACTGTTTGTAGTATATTCTCTTATGATTTTTTGTATCTCTGTGATATTGGTTGTTATTTGTCCTCTTTCATTCTTATTTTATTTACTTGAGTCCTCTCTCTTTTCTTCTTGGTGAACCTGGCTAAATGTTTATCAATTTTATCTTTAAAAAAGAACAGGGGGCTTCCCTGGTGGTGCAGTGGTTGAGGGCCTGCCTGCCAATGCAGGGGACATGGGTTCGAGTCCTGGCCTGGGAGGATCCCACATGCCGCAGAGCAACTGGGCCCATGAGCCACAGCTGCTGAGCCTGCACGTCTGAAGCCTGTGCTCTGCAACGAGAGGCCGCGATAGTGAGAGGCCCATGCACTGTGATGAAGAGTGGCCCCTGCTCGCCGCAACTAGAGAAAGCCCTCGCGCAGAAATGAGACCCAACACAGCCAAAAATAAATAAATTAAAAAAAAAAAGAACAGATCTTGGTTTCACTGATCTTTTCTATTTTTTTGATCTCGATTTTATCGATTTCCATTCTGATCTTTATATTTCCTTCCTTCTGCTGATGTTGGGCTTTGTTCATTTTCTAATTCTTTTAGGTGGTAGGTTATGTTGTTTGAGATTTTTCTTGTTTTGTGAGGAAGACTTGTATCACTGTGAACTCCCCTCTTAGAACTGATTTTGTTGCATCCCATAGATTTTGGAATGTTGTGTTTCCATATTTCTTGAGGTATTTTTCTGATTTCCCCTTTGATCTCTTCATTGACCTATTGGATTTTTAGTAGCATGTTGTTTAGTCTTCACGTGTTTGTTCTTTTCCCATTTTTCTCTCTGTAGTTGATTTATAGTTTCATACCATTGTGATTGGGAAAAAAATGCTTGATATAATTTCTATCCTTTTAAATTTGTTGAGACTTGTTTTGTGGCCCAGCATGTGATCTATCCTGGAGAACGTTCCATATGCACTTGAAAAGAATGCATATTTTGCTGCTTTTTGATGTAATGTCCTGTAGTTATCTATTAAATCCAGCTGGTCTACTGTATCATTTAAGACCAATCTTGCCTTTTTGATTTTCTGTCTGGATGATCTGTCCATTGATGTAAGTGGGATATTAAAGTCCCCTACTATTATTGTATTATTGTTAGTTTCTTCCTTAATGTCTGTTTGTATTTGCTTTACATATTTAGGTGCTCCTGTATTGGATGCATATATGTTAAGGGGTGTAATATCCTTTTCTTGTATTGATTCCTTTATTATTACCTAATGATTTTCTTGGTCTTTTGTTATAGCCTTTGTTTTAAAGTCGGTTTCGTCTGATATGAGTATTGCCACCCTTCTTATCATTTCCATGAAATATTTTTTTTCATCCCCTTACTTTCAGTCGTGTGTGTGTGTGTCTTTGACCCTGAAGTGAGTCTCTTGTAGGCATGATATTGAAGGGCCTTGTCTTTTTTTTTTTTTAATCCAATCAGCAACCGTATCTTTTTTTTTTTTTTTTTGCGGTGTGTGGGCCTCTCACTGTTGTGGCCTCTCCCGTTGCGGAGCACAGGCTCCAGACGCTCTGGCTTAGCGGCCATGGTGCACGGGCCAAGCCGCTCCGCGGCATGCGGGATCCTCCCAGACCGGGGCACGAACCCTTGTCCCCTGCATCGGCAGGCGGACTCTCAACCACTGCGCTACCAGGGAAGCCCAGCAACCGTATCTTTTGAGTGCAGCATTTAGTCCACTAACATTTAAAACAGTTATTGGTGGGTCTGTACTTTTTGCCATTTTATTACTTGTTTTCAAGTTGTTTTTGTAGTTCTTCTTTGTTCGTTTCTTCTTCTTTTTGTTCTTCCAAACAAAGACGATTTTCTTTGGTAGTATGCTTGTGTTCCTTTGTTTTCGGTTTTTGTGTATCTATCATAGGTATTATTTTTTCTTTTGTATTTTTGAATTTTATTTTATTTATGTTTTTATACAGCAGATTCTTATTAGTCATCAATTTTATACACATCACTGTATACATGTCAATCCCAATCACCCAATTCATCACACCCCCACCCCTACCCACCTGCTGCTTTCCCCCCTTCGTGTCCATATGTTTGTTCTGTACATCTGTGTCTCAATTTCTGCCCTGCAAACCAGTTTATCTGTACCATTCTTCTAGGTTCCACATATATATGATAATATATGATATTTGTTTTTCTCTTTCTGACTTACTTCACTCTGTAGGACAGTCTCTATATCCATCCATGTCTCAACAAATGACCCAGTTTCATTCCATTTTATGGCTGAGAAATATTCCATTGTATATACGTACCACATCTTCTTTATCCATTCATCTGTCGATGGGCACTTAGGTTGCTTCCATGACCTGGCTATTGTAAATAGTGCTGCAATGAACATTGGGGTGCATGAGCCTTTTTGAATTATGATTTTCTCTGGGTATATGCCCAGTAGTGGGGTTGCTGGATCACATGGTAATTCTATTTTTAGCTTTTTAAGGAACCTCCATAGTGTTCTCCATAGAGACTGTATCAACTTACATTCCCACCAACAGTGCAAGAGGGTTCCCTTTCCTCCACACCCTTTCCAGCATTTGTTGTTTGTAGATTTTCTGATGATGCCCATTCTACCTGGTGTGAGATGATACCTCATTGTAGTTTTGATTTGCATTTCTCTAATAATTAGTGATGTTGAGCAGCTTTTCATGTGCTTCATGGCCATCTGTATGTCTTCTTTGGAGAAATGTCTATTTAGGTCTTCTGCCCATTTCTGGATTGGGTTGTTTGTTTTTCAATATTGATCTGCATGAGCTGTTTATATATTTTGGAGATTAATCCTTTGTCCATTGATTTGTTTGCAAATATTTTCTCCCATTCTGAAGGTTGTCTTTTCATCTTTTTTATGGTTTCCTTTGCTGTGTAAAAGCTTTTAAGTTTCATTAGATCATATTTGTTTATTTTTGTTTTTATTTCCATCACTCTAAGAGGTGGATCAAAAAAGATCTTGCTGTGATTTATGTCAAAGAGTGTTCTTCGTATGTTTTCCTCTAAGAGTTTTATAGTATCCGGTCTTACATTTAGGTCTCTAATCCATTTTGAGTTTATTTTTGCGTATGGTGTTAAGGAGTGTTCTAATTTCATTCTTTTACATGTAGCTGTCCAGTTTTCCCAGCACCACTTATTGAAGAGACTGTCTTTTCTCCATTGTATATCCTTGTCTCCTTTATCATAGATTAGTTGACCATAGGTACGTGGGTTTACCTCTGGGCTCTCTATCTTGTTCCATTGGTCTATGTTTCTGTTTTTGTACCAGTACCATATTGTCTTGATTGCTGTAGCTTTGTAGTATAGTCTAAAGTCAGGGAGTGTGATTCCTCCAGCTCCGTTTTTTCCCCTCAAGACTGCTTTGGCTATTCGGGGTCTTTTGTGTCTCCATACAAATTTTAAGATTTTTTGTTCTAGTTCCGTAAAAAATGCCATTGGTAATTTGATAGGGCTCGAATTGAATCTGTAGATTGCTTTCAGTAGTATAGTCATTTTTCACAATATTGATTCTTCCAATCCAAGAACATGGTATATCTCTCCATCTGTTGGTATCATCTTTAATTTCTTTCATCAGTGTCTTATAGTTTTCTGCATACAGGTTTTTGTCTCCTTAGGTAGGTTTATTCCTAGGTATTTTAGTCTTTTTGTTGCAATGGTAAATGGGAGTGTTTCCTTAATTTCTCTTTCAGATATTTCATCATTAATGTAAAGGAATGCAAGAGATTTCTGTGCATTAATTTTGTATCCTGCAACTTTACCAAATTCATTGATTAGCTCTAGTAGTTTTCTGGTGGCATCTTTAGGATTCTCTATGTATAGTATCGTGTCATCTGCAAACAGTGACAGTTTTACTTCTTCTTTTCCAATCTGTATTTCTTTTTCTTCTCTGATTGCCATGGCTAGGACTTCCAAAACTATGTTGAATAATAGTGGTGAGAGTGGACATCCTTGTCTTGTTCCTGATCTTAGAGGAAATGCTTTCAGTTTTTCACCATTGAGAATGATGTTTGCTGTGGGTTTGTCGTATATGGCCTTTATTATGTTGAGGTATGTTCCCTCTATGCCCACTTTCTGGAGATTTTATCATAAATGTGTGTTGAGTTTTGTCAAAAGCTTTTTCTGCATCTATTGAGATGATCATATGGTTTTTCTTCTTCAATTTGTTAATATGGTGTATCACATTGATTGATTTGCGTATATTGAAGAATCCTTGCATCCCACTTCATCATGGTGTATGATCCTTTTAATGGGTTGTTGGATACTGCTTGCTAGTATTTTGTTGAGGATTTTTGCATCTATATTCATCAGTGATATTGGTCTCTAATATTCTTTTTTTGTAATATCTTTGTCTGGTTTTGGTATCAGGGTGATGGTGGCCTCATAGAATGAGTTTGGGAGTGTTCCTTCCTCTGCAATTTTTTTGAAGAGTTTGAGAAGGATAGGTGTTAGCTCTTGTCTAAATATTTGGTAGAATTCACCTGTTAAGCCATCTGGTTCTGGACTTTTGCTTGTTGGAAGATTTTAAATCAGAGTTTCAATTTAATTACTTGTGATTTGTCTGTTCATATTTTCTATTTGTTCCTGATTCAGTCTTGGAAGGTTATACCTTTCTAAGATTTTGTCCATTTCTTCCAGGTTGTCCATTTTATTGGCATAGAGTTGCTTGTAGTAGTCTCTAGGATGCTTTGTATTTCTGCAGTGTCTGTTGTAACTTCTCCTTTTTCATTTCTAATTTTATTGATTTGAGTCCTCTCCCTCTTTTTCTTGATGAGTCTTGCTAAAGATTTATCAATTTTGTTTATCTTCTCAAAGAACCAGCTTTTTGTTTTATTGATCTTTGCTATTGTTTTCTTTGTTTCTATTTCATTTATTTTTACTCTGATCTTTATGATTCCTTTCCTTCTGCTCACTTTGGGTTTTGTTTGTTCTTTCTCTAGTTCCTTTAGGTGTAAAGTTAGATTGTTTAGTTGAGATTTTTCTTGTTTCTTGAGGTAGGCTTGTATAGCTATAAACTTCCCTCTTAGAACTGCTTTTGCTGCATCCCATAGGTTTTGGATCATCGTGTTTTCATTGTCATTTGTCTCCAGGTATTTTTTGATTTCCTTTTTGATTTCTTCAGTGATCTCTTGGTTATTTAGTAACGTATTGTTTAGCCTCCATGTGTTAGTGTTTTTTACATTTTATTCGCTGTAATTCATTTCTAATTTCATAGCGTTGTGGTCAGAAAAGATGTTTGGTATGATTTCAATATTCTTAAATTTACTGAGGCTTGATTTGTCACCCAAGATGTGATCTATCCTGGAGAATGTTCTGTGCACACTTGAGAAGAAAGTGTAATCTGCAGTTTTTGGATGGAATGTCCTATAAATATCAGTTAAATCCATCTGATCTCTTGTGTCATTTAAAGCTTGTGTTTCCTTATTTATTTTCATTTTGGATGATCATTTTGGATTGGTGTAAGTGAGGTGTTAAAGTCCCCCACTATTATTGCGTTACTGTCGATTTCCTCTTTTATAGCTGTTAGCAGTTGCCTTATGTATTGAGGTGCCCCTATGTTGGGTGCATATATATTTATAATTGTTATATCTTCTTCTTGGATTGATCCCTTGATCATTATGTAGTGTCCTTCCTTATCTCTTGTAACATTTTTTATTTTAAAGTCTATTTCATCTGATATGAGTATAGCTATTCCAGCTTTCTGTTGATGTCCATTGGCATGGAATATCTTTTTCCATCCCCTCACTTTCAGTCTGTATGTATCCCTAGGTCTGAAGTGGGTCTCTCTTTTTTTTTTTTTTGGGTACGTGGACCTCTTACTGCTGTGGCCTCTCCCATCACGGAGCACAGGCTCCGGACATGCAGGTTCAGTGGCCATGGCCCATGGGCCCAGCCGCTCCGCGGCATGTGGGATCCTCCTGGACCAGGGCACGAACCCGCACCCCTTGCATTGGCAGGCCGACCCCCAACCACTGTGCCACCAGGGAAGCCCTGAAGTGGGTCTCTTGTAGACAGCATATATATGGGTCTTGTGTTTGTATCCATTCAGCAAGACTGTGTTTTTGTTGAAGCATTTAATCCATTGATATGTATGTTCCTATGACAATTTTCTTAATTGTTTTGGGTTTGTCTTTGTAGGTCCTTTTCTTCTCTTGTGTTTCCCACTTAGAGAATATCCTTTAGCATTTGTTGTAGAGCTGGTTTTGTGGTGCTAAATTCTCTTAGCTTTTGCTTGTCTGTCAAGATTTTGATTTCTCCATCTAATCTAAATGAGATCCTTGCTGGGTAGAGTAATCTTGGTTGTAGGTCCTTCCCTTTCAGCACTTTAAGTATATCATGCCACTCCCTTCTGGCTTGTAGAGTTTCTGCTGAGAAATCAGCTGTTAACCTTATGGGAGTTCCCTTGTATATTATTTGTCATTTTTCCCATGCTGCTTTCAATAATATTTCTTTGTCCTTAAAATTTGCCAATTTGGGGCTTCCCTGGTGGCGCAGTGGTTGAGAGTCCACCTGCTGATGCAGGGGACGTGGGTTCGTGCCCCAGTCTGGGAAGATCCCACATGCCGTGGAGTGGCTGGGCCCGTGAGCCATGGCCGCTGAGCTTGTGCGTCTGGAGCCTGTGCTCTGCAACGGGAGAGGCCACAGCAGTGAGAGGCCCGTGTACTGCAAAAAAAAAAAAAAAAAAAAAAAAAATTTGCCAATTTGATTACTATGTATCTTGGCGTGTTTCTCCTTGGGTTTATCCTGTTTGGGACTCTCTCTGCTTCCTGGACTTGGGTGGCTGTTTCCTTTCCCATGTTAAGGAAGTTTTTGACTATAATCTCTTCAAATATTTTCTCTGGTCCTTTCTCTCTCTCTTCTCCTTCTGGGACCCCTATGATGCAAATGTTGTTGCACTTAATGTTGTCCCAGAGGTCTCTTAGGCTGTCTTCATTTCTTTGCTTCTTTTTTCGTTATTCTGTTCTGCAGCAGTGAATTCCACTGTTCTGTCTTCCAGGTCACTTATCCGTTCTTCTGCATTAGTTATTCTGCTTTTGATTCATTCTAGTGTAGTTTTCATTTCAGTTCTTGTATTGTTCATCTCTGTTTGTTTGTTCTTTAATTCTTCTAGTTCTTTGTTAAACATTTCTGCATTTTCTCAATCTTTGCCTCCATTCTTTTTCTGCGGTCCTGGATCATCTTCACTATCATTATTCTGAATTCTTTTTCTGGAAGGTTGCCTATCTCCTCTTCATTTAGTTCTTTTTCTGGGGTTTTATCTTGTCCCTTCATCTGGTACCTATCCCTCTGCCTTTTCATCTTGTCTATCTTTCTTTGAATGTGGTTTTTGTTCCACAGGCTGCAGGATTGTAGTTATTCTTGCTTCTGCTGTCTGCCCTCTCTCTATTGTAGGTTTTGATTTGTGGCTTCCATGGTGTTCATATATGTTGATCCATAATTATATCTACTTGTTTTAAACTGGTAGTCATTTAAGTTCAAACACATTCTAAAAGATCACCTTTTTTACTTCCCTCCCCACATTTTCTGCTTTAGTTGTCATATTTTACATTTTCATGTTTATCCCTAAACTGTTTATTGCAGATATAGTGGGTTTTATAAAAAGCAATTTTTGTCTTTTAATCTATGTACTGGCTTATTTAAGTGACCTTCAATCCTTACTATATATTTGCCTTTTCTATTGGGATTTTCCCTTTCCTACAGATTCTTATTTCTTTTCCATTTAGAGAAGACGCTTGAATTCTTTTTGTTCTTGCTTGTCTGAGAAGTTCTGTATTTTTCCTTCTATTCTAGATGATAATCTTGCTGGGTAGAGTATTCTAGATTGCAGATTTTCCCCTTTTAGCCCTGACAGTATATCTTGCCACTCCCTTCTGGATACAAAGTTTCTGCAGAGAAACCAGGTGATAGCTTTATAGGGATTAACTTGTATATGACTCTGTTTTTTCTTGCTGCCTTTAGAATACTCTCCTTATCTTTAACTTTTGCCATTTTAATTATGATATGACTTTGTGTGGGTCTGTTTGGGTTCATCTTGCTTGGGAAACTCTGTACTTCCTTTACCTGGATATCTGTTTCCTTCTTCAGTTTGGGAAGTTTTCATTCACAATTTCTTCACATACATTTTTGAAGATATATGATTTTTACTCTTCAATTTGTTAATGTGGTATATCACATTGATTTATTTATGAATATTGAACCACCTTTGCATCACTGGGATAAATCCCACCACTTGATCATGATGTATGATCCTTTTAATGTATTGTTGAATTCAGTTTGCTGATGTTTTGTTGAGGAATTTTTGTGTCTATGTTCATCAGGGTATTGAGCTGTCGTTTTCTTTTTTTTTTGTGGTGTCTTTCTCTGATTTTGGTATCAGGGTGATGCTGCCCTCATAGAATGGGTTTGGAAGCATTCTTTCCTGTCCAATTTTTGGGAATAGTTTGAGAAGTATAGGTTTTAACTGTTTTGTTAATGTTTAGTAGAAATTACCTGTTAAGCCATGTGGTCCTGGACTTCTGTTTTGGGGAGTTTTTTGATTACTGATTCAGTTTCATTACTGGTAATCAGTCTGTTCATAATTTTAATTTTTTCCTATTTTGGTCTTGGGGGACAGTACATTTATATGAATCTATCCATTTCTTCTAGGGTATCCATTTTATTGGCATATTATTGTTTTGTAGTAATCTGTTATGATCTTTTGAATTTTTGTGATGTCATTTGTAACTTCTCTTTCATTTCTGATTTTATTTATTTGGGCCCTTTCTCTTTGTTTTTTGATGAGTCTGGCTAAATGTTTATCAATTTAGTTTATCTTTTCAAAGATCTAGCTCTTAGTTTCATTAATATTTTTTCTATTTTTAAGTCTCTATTTCACTTGTTTCTGCTCTGATCTTTAAGATTTGTTTCCTTTTACTAATGTTGGATTTTGCTCATTCTTCTTTTTCTAATTCCTGTAGGTATAAGGTTAGATTGTTTATTTGAGACTTTTCTTGTTTCCTGAGGTAGGCTTGTACTGCTATAAACTTCTCTCTTATAACTGCTTTTACAGTGTCCCATAGATTTTGGACCATTTTACTTCCATTTTCACTTACATCAAGGTATATTTTGATTTCTTCTTCACTTTCTCCAGTGACCCATTGGTGTTTAGTAGCATATTATTTAGCCTCCATGTGTTCATATTTTTTGCAGTTTTTTTCTTGTAGTTGATTTCTAGTTTCATATTGTTGTGGTTAGAAAAGATGCTTGATATTTCAATATTCTTAAATTTATTGAGACTTGTTTGTGGCCTAGCATGTGATCTATCTTGGAGAATGTTCCATATGCACTTGAAAAGAAAGTTGTATTCTGCTGCTTTTGGATGAAAAAAAAATATGTATACATACATTACCTATATCTATATCCACATCCATCTCTATCTATATCTCTATCTATCTGATCTGTCATTTAAGGCCAGTGTTTTCTTATTGATTTTCTGTCTGGATGATCTGTCAGTTGATGTGAATGGGGTGTTAAAGTCCCCTACTATTATTCTGTTACTTTCAATCTCCCTTTATGTTTGTTAGTATTTGCTTTATGGATTTAGGTGTTCCTATGTTGGGTACATGTCTCTTTACAATTGTTATATCTTCTTGTTGCATCAATATCTTGTTGGATAAATCACTTTATCATTATGTAATGTCTTTCTTTGTCTCTTGTTATAGTCTTTATTTTAAAGTCTATTTTGCCTGACATGAGTATTGCTATCCCAGCTTTCTTTTCATTTCCATTTGCATGGGATACATTTTTTCCATACCCTCATTTTCAGTCTGTCTGTCTTTAGATCTGCAGTGAGTCTCTTGTAGGCAGTCTTGTTTTGCTTTTAGCCATTCAGCCACTCTACGTTTGTTGATTGAAAGCATTGAGTCCATTTACATTTTAAGTAATTATTGATAGGTATGTTTTTATTGCCATGTTGTTCATTTTTTTGTTTGTTTTTGTAGCTCTTTTTTGTTCCTTTCTTCTTCTTTCACCCTCTTCCCTTGTGATTTGATGACTATCTTTAGTGTTATGTTTGGAATCTTATATCTTTTTTGTGTGTATCTGTTATAGGTTTTCAGTTTGTGGTTACCATGAGGTTCATATTTAACAACATGTATACAAATATACATACATATATGTAATTATTTTAAGTTGATGGTCTTTTCAGTTTGAATGCATTCTTACAACCTTGCATTTTTATTCCTCCCCACATTTAATGTTTTTTAATTTACTTATTTATTTGGCTGTGTCACATCTTTATTGCAGCATGTGGGCTCTTCTTTACAGCATATGGGCTTCTCTCTAGTTGTGGTGTGTGGGCTCCAGAGCATGCGGGCTCAGTAGTTGTGGCATGCGGACTCTCTAGTTGTGGCATGTGGTCTGTAGAGCAGGTGGGCTTAGTTGCCCCATGGCATGTGGGATCCTAGCTCCCCAACCAGGGATCAAACTCATGTCCCCTGCATTGGAAGGCAGATTTTAAACCACTGGACCACCAGGGAAGTCCCAAATGTTTTTGATATCATATTTTACATCTTTTTGTTTTGTGTATCTCTTAACTGCCTATTGTGGATATAGATGATTTCACCAACTTTGTCTTTTAACCTTCCTACTAACTTGATCTACTACATTTACTGTATGTTTGCCTTTACCAATGAGATTTTTCCTTTTGTAATTTTTATATTTCTAGATTTGGTGTTTTCTTTTCTGCTTAGAGAAGTCCCTTTAACATTTCTTGTGAAGCTGATGTAGTGTTGCTGAACTCTTTCAGCTTTGCTTGTCTGTAAAACTATTAAAGTCTGAATGATAGACTTCCTGGGTAGAGTATTCATGATTATAGGTTTCTTCCTTTCATCATTTAGAATATATAGTGCCACTACTTCTGGCCTTCAAAGTTCTGCTGAAAGGTCAGCTGATAGTCTTATGAGAGTTCTCTTGTACATAACTAGTTGCTTTTCTCTTGCTTCTTTTAAGATTCTCTTTCTATCTATATTAATTGCTATTAATTAGTTGTTATTTTAATTATAATATGTCTCAGTATGAACCTCTTTGGGTTCACTTTGTTTGGGACTCTGTACTTCCTGGACCTAGATGTCTGTTTCATTTCCCAGGCTAGGGAAGTTTTAAGCTATTATTTCTTCAAATAGGTTCTCTGCTCTCTTCTCCTTCTGGGACCTCTATAATGTGAATTTTATCATGCTTGATGTTGTCCCAGAGGTCTCTTAAACTATCCTCATTTTTTTTAAGCCATCCTCATTTTCAAAAATTCTTTTTTCTGTTCAACTTGGGTGACTTCCACTACTCTGTCTTCCAGTTCACTGATCTGTTTCTCTATATCATCTAATCTACTGTTGATTCCTTCTAGTGTATTTTTTTTATTACAGTCTTCACCTCTGATTTTCTTCTTTATATTTTTTAACTCTGTTAAACTTCTCACTGTGTTCATTCATTATTCCCCAATGTTCATTGAGCATCTTTATGATCTTACCTTGAACTCTTTATCAGGTAGACTGCTTATCTCCACTTTACTTAGTTCTTCTGGGGTTTTGTCTTGCTCCTTCCTTTGGAACATATTCCTCTGTTTTCTCATTTTGTCTAATTCTCTGTGTTTATTTCTATGTATTGGAGAGGTCATTTATGCTTCTTGATCTTGGAGAAGTGGCCTTATGTAGGAGACATCCTATGCGGCCCAGAAGCACACTCCCCTATGGTCACCAGAGCTATATGCTCTAGAGGTGCCCCCTATGTGGGCTGTGTGGGCCCTTCTCTTGTGGCAGGGTCAACTACTATGGGTATGCTGGTAGGTGGGGCTGACCCTCAGGTCAGTTGGCTGCCAGGCCCTGCTTCATGTGGTGGCTGCCAGCTCCCTGGTGGGCAGAGCTGGGTCCCAGCATGGCTGATCGTGTGGCTCTGCTGTGTGTGGGATATCACTGGACTGGTTCTGGCCAATGGGTTGGCGAGTAAGAACCCAGCATTAATAGGCTAGAGGGAGTTCTCCAAAATGACACCTGTCAACACTAGTGTCCTCGTAGTAGAACAAACTCTCAAAAATGGCTGCCACCAGCATATTGCTTTCATGTTACTCACCTGAGCTGGGACTCAGAGTGTGAGATTTTGCATGCACACTTTAAGAGTGTCTTGTTCCTACAGCCCTGGCTCTCCCATACTCAAGCCCCACTGGCCTTCAAATCTAGATGTTCTGGGAGCTCATCTTTCTGGTGCAGGACCCCCAGACTGGGGAGCTTGATGTGGGGCTTGGACCCCTTCTCATTGGGGAGAACCTGTGGAATTGTGGTTATCCTTCTGTCTGTGCGTTACCTACCCAGGGGTGTGGGTCTTGACTATACTGCATCTCCACCCCTTCCTTCTCTTCTTATTGTGGTTCCTTCTTTGTGTCTTTAGTTGTAGAAAATCCTTTCTGCTATTTTCAGGTCATTCTCAGAGAGAGTAAATAGTTGTAATTTTGGTGTGCTCATGGGACAAGGTGAGCTCAAGGTCTTCCTACTCCATCATCTTGGCCACACTGAATAATTCCAAGGTTTTTGATCTGAAAAGCTGGAAGGAGGGAGATTCCAATTACAGTGGGAGGGGATAGGAGTCATGGATTCAGTTTTGGATGTGTTACATTAGACACAACAAACTGAGAAGCACATTTACCAAGCCTTAATATGAATGATGGGAATTCATGGCATGTTAGCTCCTCTCCCACTACCCACTGCCCACAGCTCTGTAGTCCTATGAGGACTGCAGCTCTGCTAATAAAGGGGACAGACTTTATTGGAAAAGAGTACAGAAAATTACTTGCCAGGGTGGTTGTAAAAATCAACAGCGATATCAGTGTCAAATAATTAGAGAAGGACAACATCACAGCTAGCCTAAGGTCTCTAATGGTTGGAGCAACACATAGGTAGACCAGCCAGAAATTTAACAAGGGAGATCTAGGAAGGAAACAGCCAGAGTGGGTCTTGATAAAATCTTTACTTATGCCTGGTGGTCTGGAAGGCTGTGCTCATGTTCAAGGCTGTGAGCACCTAAGGAGAGACCAGAGAGGACACCAGCCAGCTTACTCCTTCCTTGCTGAATGTGAGGTGTTGTAAACATAGAACATAAAAGGTCGAACCTACTTGTAAGTTGCTTGAATGTATTCCCTAAACCACCCACAGATCCATCAGCAAAGGATGGATGCCTTACTGGATAAAGGTGCTTTAAGCACAACCTCTGACTAATCCTATGCTGCCCAAGGGTGACCTCTAGGAAGTCAGGCTTAAAAGTAAAAACAAGAATTAAAAAAAAAACCCTAAGTAGAGATACTAGCCACCACACAATGTGAGGGAAATAGACTCCATGGAATTAATCCAGGCAAACAAATCCAGGACACAAAGAAACAAGTAAACAATACTAACAACCATCCCTTCTGGGGGGGATCAGAATTCAGAGTTTCAGTGATATATAAAATGTCCAATCTTCAACAAGAAATTATAAGACATGCAACACATACACACACACACACACACACACCCAGGAAAGTGTAACTTCCACAGAGAAAAAAAGCAGTCAATACACATAATCTCTGAGGGGGCCCAGATGTTAGAGTTAGCAGAACAAGACTTCAAAGCAGCTGTTATCATTATGTTGGCCTAACAGGTCTATAGAACACCCAACAGCAACAGAATACACATTCTTCTCAAACACACACTGAACATTCTCAAGGATAGACTAAATGTCAGACAACAAAAGAAGCCTCAATCAACTATTTTTTACATTAAACTTCTTATTTTCAGATAACTATAGATTCACATGCATCTGTAAGAAACAATATGGAGAGATTACACAGACACTTTACCTAGTTTCACCCAGTGGTAACATCTTGCAAAACATCTTGTACAGTATTACAACCAGGATATTGACAATGATACAGTCAAGAGAGAGAACATTCCATTACAAGGACCCTTGTTGTGCCCTTTTATACCCACACTCACTATTTCTCCTTCAACTACCTCCTTAACATCTGGCAACCACTAATCTGTTCTCTATTTCTATAATTTTGTCATTTCAAGAATGTTGTATACTGTTGGCTCTCTGCATCTACGGGTTCCACATTCATGGATTCAACCAACTGTGTATTGAAATTCTGCGACTAGTTGAATTCATGGATGAAGAACCACTGGATGAAGACAGCTGACTATATGATGTCATTTTTATATAAGAGACTTGAGCATCCTTGGATTCTGGTACCTAAGAAGGGTTCTGGAACCAATCCCCCATAGATACTGAGGGATGATTGTACATGGGATTGTACAGAAGGTGACATTTTAGAATTGGCTTTTTTTACTTGGCATAATTCTAGGAGATTCCTCCAGGTGTTGCATGTGTCAATAGTCTGTTCCTTTTTATTGCTGAGTAGTATTCCACAGTATGGATTACTCACCAGTTGAAGGACATCTAGGTTGTTTTCAATTTGTGGTTACTACAAATCAAGCTGCTATAAACCTCTATGTACAGGTTTTTTTGTGACCACAGGTTTCGTTTCCTGGAATAAGTGCCAGGAGTGCAATTTTTGGGTTATATGTTGGTTGTGTGTGTGTGTGTGTGTGTGTGTGTTTTACTGCCAAACTCTTTTCCAGAGTAGCTGTAACATTTACATATATACCAGCAATGTAAGAGTTATCATGTTTCTCAGTATCCTTCCCAGCATTTGGCATTGTCACTATTGTTTTTTAAGCCTTTTTGTTGATATATAGTGCTATCTCACTGTGTTTTTAGTTTGCATTTCCCTAATGTTTAATAACATTAACATCTTCTCATGTGCTTGCCATCTGTATCCTCTTCAATGAAAAGTTTATATATTTTGCACATTTCCTTAATTAGATTGCTCTTTTTTTTACTGTTGAATTCTGAGAATTCTTTATATATATATTCTGAATACTAGTTCTTTGTCAGATATGTGGTTTGCAAACATTTTCGCCCAGTTTGTAGCTTGTTTTTTCATCCTCTTAACAGGATCTTTTGCAGAGCAAACGTTTGAATTTTGATGAAGTCTAATTTATCAATTTTCCTTGCTGGGATTTTGATAGGAATTGCGTTAAACCTGTGTATCATTTTGGGTAGAACTGACTTTTTAACTACGTTGGGTCTTCCAATCTATGAACATGGTATGTCTCTCCATTTATTTAGATATTCTTTGATTTCTTTCACCAGCATTTTGTCATTTTCAGCATATAAATACATGTGTTTTGTTAAATTTACATCTAAGTTTTTTTTTTTTTTACCATTGTGAATATGTTTTAAATTTTGGTTTGGATTATTCATTGATAGTACATAGAAATGCATTTGATTAAGGAATTGGCTCACACAACTATGGAGGCTGACAAGTCTGATATCTACATCCTATAGGTTCTATTTTTCTGGAGAACCCTGACAAATACAAGCACCACCACTACCACAATCATCCCTTTGTCTTTTTTGCTTCGATTTAAAAAGAGTCATAAATTGAGGGAAGGGGACTGACTACAGAGAGGCATGTAAAAATTTGGTGGAGATAAAGAAAAAGAGTCTTAAAACCCACTCTGCCAGACCAATAAATAGAATGCCAAGGATCTTTCTGAGGGACAGCCTTTTAGGCATACAGAAACTGCAAAGATGACACAAATGAGAAGCTATTGAAGTGGTCAGAGTCAAGGTACTGGCCTCTGAATCCCCCTTGTTGGTTGATATCTAGGAATTGTAGGTCAGGGCCACTGACTTATGTCAAGAAGAAGGTATTGAGCTGCAAGTCACTTTGGGTACATTGGCTTTCACTTTGTCCCTTGGATTCATCATGCTTTTTTCCACCTCACTGCTTTATGAGTCAGGGTTCTTGGTTGCAAGCAAAAGAAACTGACTTTTGTTGGCTTAAGCAAAAGGGGATGGAGTAGAAATTAGAGAGGATGCTAACAGACAGACCAGACAGAGGGCAATATGGGATTCCATGAGTCTCCAGAGAGTTAGGAAGCAGGCAGCAGGAAGCAGTATGGCAGATCATGTATTTCCAAAAATATCTACAGCAGTATTTCCAGCCCTACAAGCTCTTCCAGAATCTTTCCACTTTTTATTATGGATTGGGTCTACTTCCCCTCCCTTTGAACTTCTCTGATGAACAGAGCATGTGGCAGAGGTGACACTGGTGACTCCCAATCTTAGATCATAAAGGCAACATGGCTTCCATCTGACTCTGTCTCTTGAGATGCTCCCCCTTGCAATCCAGCCATCATGTTGTAAGGAAGCCCAGGCCATGTGGAGAGGTAGTAGGTAGGTGTTCCAGCCCACAGCCCAGCTTAGGACTCAGCCAACAGCCAGCATCGACCACCAGAAGTATGAGTAAACAAGCCTTCAGATTATCCCAGACTTAGCCTTTGAGCTGTAAAACCTTAGCTTCACTAAGTTGAGCAGAGATGAGTTATCTCTACCTAGCCCTGCCTGAATTGCAGATTCATGAGCAAAATAATTATGGTCATTATTTTAAGCCTTAAGGTATGGGTTGGTTTGTCACACAGTGACTGGTAACAGGAACATACAGCAACTATGTCATAGCAGAAATCACCTGGTTAGGACACTGCCCAGGGCTCTACCACCATTAAATAAATTAATATGTGCAAAGCCCTTGAAACAGTTTCTGGCATATAAGGAACTCTCCAGGAAACACACTAATTTGGCTTTTAATCATTATTTTATTGTCATTATTGAAATTTCAGCTTAAACGTCACTTCCTCAGAAAGTCTTTCTCTGATGCCACAATCTAACTCCCCACCATTTGGGGAGAGGTGGCCTTCCGTTTTATTTTCTTTTTGTCATGTGTCACTAAATTGAATTAACTTATTTATTTACGAATTTGCTTGTTTACTTGTATTTCTCATTTTACTTTTTATACCTTTAAAAATGTATTGAATACCTCTGTATACCACCTGGAAGGTAATCCCCATGAGTGCAGGGAACTTGGAATCTGACTGCTCTGTCCTTGCATTGAACAGATCGCAGGTGTGGTGGACATGCAGATGTGCTGTCCAGACTTTCCTTCAGTGAAGGGCTTGTTGCTCCAACTGCTAGAAGTGCTTCCCGCAGATGACCCTCAGCTGTCGGTCACTTCAGGGATGGCCTTGGCTGTAGAGTCGCCAAAAGTCACGCCCCTTCTGAGGCGAATTGGTGACAGATGGAAGCATAGAAAGGCCCAGCCATCTCAGCTAAGCCTGGAACAACTCTAACAGGTCATTCTAGCTTCAGAGCTGCCCGTGGGTGTGCGCCCAGGCTGTCACTGGACCTGCATCATGGGCCGACTTCTCCTCTGGCCCCTTCCTCCTTCTTCCTCCCCTTCCCTTCCTTGGGGGTTGATCCCAAGGTCACCCCTCAGTCAATACCCTGCACCCTAAGCTCCATCTCAGATTCAGCTTCCTGAGAAGCTCAGCCTGCGACAGCCAAGCTTAAGGAAGACAGGGAGTTGGTGTTCGCAGGGAGAGTGAGGTGTCTGGGGCTCCCACAAGGGGAGACCATCTTGGATGACATATGGAGCCTCCCTGCTGACAGGAGTGTGCTTTATACTAAGAGCAGGAGATGACCTCCTGCTCTGGTATCAGGTGCTTAGCAGAGCTCCTTCCACTCTTGGCAAATGCGTAAGAGAAGTGAATGCACAGGGGTGGAGAGAGGGCCCTGGTCAGCTGCCAGGCCTTTATATTTACTCCTGGAGAGCTGGGCTGTGAGTGCAGACTCTCACAGCATGACACAGATGTGAGGATCCAGTGGTTCACCATGCTTCTCAAATATTTCTGCCCAAGTACCTCAAAGGGAAAGGAAGGTGAGTTCAGATCCCTGGTGCAAGAAGACAGGTCATGTTTGCCCAGTGACATCAAATATCCTGGAGGGATGTGTGGGCCCCCATTTGAGAAACTCAGATCTGGATGAGAAATCCAAGGCATAGAGCTCAATCTGTCTGGGGTCTGATTGAGATCAGGACTTGGAATGAGACTGGATCAGAGCTCAGGGTGGGGTCAGAGCTCAGTCCGGTACCAGAGTTCTGTTTGGGACCAGGGTTCAACCTGGGTTCAGGGCTCAATCAGATATCAGGATTGAAGCTCAGTCTGGGGCCAGGAATGTCTGGGGCTGGGTCAGGGCTTGATCTAGGGCCAGTCAAGTCATGGGTTAGCTGTGGTAGGAGCCAGGACTTAGTGTGAGGTCAAGGTATAGGACTTATTCTAGCATCATGGTCATGACTAAGTCTAGGCAGTCACGGATAGTGATGGCTCTATCTAAGGTCATGAGCACAAGCTGGAACCTCATCTGAGTTTCCTTGTGGGGTTTGCTCAGGGCTTGGCCTCAGTTCAAGTCTGGGCTTGATCCTAGGCTTGGTATACCCTGGCATCAGGACTCAGTCCTGGAGCAAGCAGCTGAACCAACATGTTGTTCTGCAGCAGGGTCAGAAAAGCCCAACCTGTGGGCCAAACCTGGCCTGTTGCCTGTTTTTGTAAATAAAGTTTTATTGCAACACATCCACACTCATTTGTCTACCCCTAGTCTATGGCTGCTTGCACACCATGACAGCAGAGTGGAGTAGTTGGAACAGAGACCATATGGTCTGCAAAGCCCCAGATATTTACTATCTGGTCCTTGACAGTAAAAGCTAGCCAACTGCTGTTCTAAAGGCTTCTCTGGCATGTGAAAGCCAGATTATGACCTAACTCAGTGTCAAGAGCTTCCCTGAAGGCAGCATTTAAGAGACCAAGGGGACTTAAAGGAAGCAGGGGGGGGCCTGAGTCTCAGGTTGCTGGTGTCGTTCTGGGTCCCCATGGCCAGCTGACTCTAAGGTTTTGCAGTCTTAAACTATGTGTTCTGCCTTCCTCCATGAAGGGCACTATCAAGGTGTTGCCCTATCAACTGACAGGTAATCCCTACCTGCACATTTTTCTTTGCAGCTTCAAAAGTAGCATTTCCATCCACAGTCCCCCTTGGGCTATCTTCGCTCAACGTCCCCACCTATCCCAGTCCTGACCAGGGTATTCTCACTGGCTGCTGCAGTGGCTTCTGCTTTCAGCTGGAGCTAGAAGGACCTGTGAGGCCAGTTTGGTCCCAGTGAAGTGCTACCTCGGCCCAGCTGAGAGGTGTGAGGGCAAGGGGGCTGAACTGGAGCTGTAGCTACCCGGCAGGTGACCCCATCACCTTCAGCTACTTTCCCTTATTCAAATACACACACTCTGACAGGCCATACAAGCTTCAGAGCTGCCCGTGGGGTGCACCCAGGCTTCACTGGGCCTGAATCATGGGCCGATTTCTCCTCTGGTTCCTTCCTCCTTCTTCCTCCCCTCCCTTACATGGGGGTTGATCCCAATGTCATCCCTCAGTCAACACCCTGCACCCTAAGCTCCATCTCAGACTCAGCTTCCTTGGAAACTCAGCCTATGACAGCCGAGCTTAAGGAAGACGGGCAGTTGGTGTTTGTGGGGAGAGTGAGGTGTCTGGGGCCCCCCCAAGGGGAGACCATCTCAGTCTCCCTCCTGACAGGTGTGTCCTTTGTACTAAGAGTGGGAGATGGCCTCCTGTTGACTTCAGCCACCAAGGCCCCTTCCTGTTGCTCAAATTTGAGGAAATGGCTGCCTGCTCTGAACCTCCAGCTGCCCTTTTTATACAGGATCAGCAACCAAAACCTTTGGATGGTTTGGAGAGGAGTCCTGGAGCTGAGGGCCTGACTCATTAAATGCATCCACTCATCTGGATTCTCCAAGCTGTCCCCATGCTGTGTGGAATCATCACAGAAATGTCTTCATTAAGGCTTAGGTCACAAAGGTCATGCAAAAGTCTGTGTGTTTGCCTGACCCCCTTCATGAATTGTTCTCACCTGAGTCATGACCAGGAGACGTCTCACTGCAGATGTGCCTGTTTTGTTGTCGTTCAGATTATTTAAATTGCATGCTTAGTTATAATTCCTTGGCTATCTAGAGCATTTCGGAGCTGATTTCTATGTCTGATGCAGTTATCTTCAGGGCCTGATGGTCTCCACTCTTGTCCTCATCCTAGTAGTCTCTGTTCTGCTTTGATGCTAAGAGAGTGATTGTGTGTAGGGTAAGCTGCTGGGGATGTTTTTCAAAGGCAACACTGTTCTGGTTCCAAAGAAGTAAATGAACATTGGGTGTAGCTGGGTTGGTTGTAGGAGATCCCTGATGACCATAGCTAGATCAGATTTGGGGCTCTATCCCCAAACTCAGCTGGGCTTGATGGTCCTTCCTCTTTCTTCAGCTTCTTTCAGGCAGCAGTAACCACTCCCTTCCCCACGCGTTCCCCCTCCCCACCTCCAGTTGCTGGGCCTGTGTCTTCATTGAGGGAAATTCTCCCATCACTTTAAACCCAATGTTTTTCAGGAACATGACTTTGGGGTAAAACTTTGCTGATGTAAATGGCATGCACAAGGGCCCCAGCTCTGTCTCTAGCTTACCCCGTGGCCATAGGCTAGACTGTCCCCTCTGTGTAAGACAGGAGTGTTGAGGGATATTTAGGTGTCAGTGCCAAAACTTTTGGGTTCTCTGTCAGAGCTTGGAGAATATTCTTGATCTTGCTGTGGTCAGAGCATTGAAGAGTTGAGAGACAAGCAAGGATAGTGCAGGGGTCAGCCAGGGTGACGGTGAACTGGCTGGCAGGAGGTGGCACAGCCGGGTGGGCCAAGGTTACTGTGACTCTCAGTCCATTAGTCCATCAGCAATGAGGGTGATGAGATGAAGGTGGTAGTGGCTCCTTATATCATCCATCATTGTCCAAAAGTTTAAGGGTTACTGAGTCTAACACCTCATTTTACATATAGGGACACTGAGGCCCAGGAGGGGAAGGACTTGCCCAAGTTCACAGAGTAGGGCAGAAGCTGAATCAGGACTGGAACCCAGACCTCCTGGCTCCCATATGGGAAGGGCAGAGAGGTGGACAGGAGGAGAACAGGGGACATCTCCTCCACTCTTGGCCCCCCATGGCCCATAATTTGGCTGTGGCCACGTGGATGATCACAAAGACCTTGATGTCTGGGAAGTGGGAGCTGACAAGGTCCACCTGCAGCTGCCGTGGGCCACTCTTGGAGGGGATGATGTTGAATTGGACTGAGGCCCTCTCTTGGGGCTGCAGGCTGGGCACACTGGGGAGATGGGAGAAAGGCAGACCTTCAGCTCTGTCTCCTTCCTGAACCTGGTCTGCCAGTCCACAGCTCTCCAGAGCACTTAGGATCAAGGTCACACCTTGTGGCTTGACATTCAAACCTTTCAATATGCTTCAGCTTAGTTATCCCTTTTACCACTTCTTGCTTCTTTCAACCAGTCAGGCTAGTCTCCTCCCTGTGCCCTGAACATACCTTACACTTCCCCTCCTCTGGGCTTTTGTCTGGTCTGTTCATCCTACCTAGAGTGCCCTTCCCATTCCAATTACATCTGAGGCCCAGATTAAGTTTTTCTTCTTCCAGGAGACCTTCCCTGACTATACCAGCCATGGAGACCTCTGACTGGGAAGTTCTCCATCCTTCTTGATCCCTGAAAATCTCCTCAATTCATCACTTAAGCCCCAGCTTAAATACCAGCTCCATTGGGGCTTTCCCCTGGTCCCACCCAATCCCAACTCAAGGGCTATCTCTGAGCTTTTGGACCTTGAGGGTCCATCCCTTTGCACAAATCACACTGTCTTCATTTGAAGAGCCATATATTGCTGAGAGTCCTTCTTCAGGCGGAACCGCATCTGTTCATCTTGGTGTTCCCAACAGTTGACAGGTGGGTCAGAGCACAGGCCAATATGATGAAGGACCAGATGAGTGTGAGTGAGTGAATGAATGAATAAATGAGTGAATGATTGAGAATAAGTAAATAAATGAGTACACTGATAAATAGAATATGTGTGAATGAATGCATACATGAATGAATGAGTGAATGAATAGGTAAATGAGTGAGCAAATTAAAGGAAGAATGAGTGGATGAATGAACCAGTCAAAACTGAGCTGAGTAGATAAATACATGAATGAATGAGTGAAAACATGAAAAAAAGTGTGAATGAATGAGTGAAGGAGAGAGTAAATGAATAAGAGTGAGTGAATGAATAAGTAAATGGATAAATGAAAGAAAATATGAATGTGAATGAGTGGACAAGTTATATGACCAAATAAGTTAATTATTAAATAAAGAAATGAATAAATGAAGAAAGGCTGATGTGTCTAGGCAGTGGGCTGGTTCCTGGGGATCCAGAATCTCTCCCTCCTCCCCCTGCTGGCAGTGTCTTTATGGCCCATTTTATAAGGAAGGGCTACAAGCAGCCCTCCCACCCCAGGCTGACACTTACTCGATGCTGAGCTGTCCCTGGAGAAGGCCACTGCCCTCCACCATCAGCATACAGTCCTGCACTCTCTCCGAGAGGGGGTTGACCACCATCACTTCCACCCCCACCGCGGCTGGGCCAAGCACCTGGAGGGGCAGTACCCATAAGTCAACTCCCATCCTCCCCATTCTCCCAGGAAACCCATGATCTTGGCTGGGTCAGAGGATGGGGAGTTAAACTTGTCTACCCCTTGCTTCCACCTACCCCATTACTGAGATCTATCATTATATCCATACTCCTGCATCCACACCACTTATTCCAACCTTTGAGAGCTGAAGCCAGAGCTAAAAGTACAAACCCCCAGCCTCTGATGCCCTCCCCCAGCTCTGACGGAGGCCTGCCAGGAACAGCTTACAGGAGTCACCTTAATAATGATGAAGTTCTCCAGAGTAATGTCCTTCTCCACCAGGAGCTTCTCTCCCTTGGTGACAAGGTACATGGCAGCCAAAAGGATCTTCTTGTCCTCTGTCAGGTCTTCCTTATATTGAGAGTAAGATATTGCAATTGGGATCTTTTTCTCTGGAAGGGAAAGCAGAGGTGGGAACTGGGAGTCTGATGTTCTTTTTCAAAGAACCTAGAAAAGGAAGGGAAGGCTAAATTCATAGTTATACCCTCTATGATCCTTGCAACCAATCTGAGATAGTAATTACTATCATCAGTTCACAGATTAAGAAAGCTAAGGCTCAGAGAAGGTAATTTCTTGTCCAGTGTCACATAGCAAGTAAATCAAGGCTCCAAGATAAGGTCGGATTCAAATTCAGGCCAGTCAGCTATGATGACAGCAGACTGTCTCTCTAAGAGCTTCTGGAGATGTGTTTAAAATCCCCCCAATCATTCCAAAAGGAAATCTCTCACTCCATCAACAATTTATCCCATCAGGAATTCACTCACTGCTTAATGAGCACCTACTATGTGCTAGTGCAGAGAAGAGGGAGGCCAAAGGCCTACCTCAAGCTTCCAACTCAGTGAGGAGGCCAACTTCCTCACAGCTTCTCCAAATCCTCTCTCCCCATTAAGGCGCAGTTCCAGTCAGGCTCACCAACTGTGGAAAGGCTTCACTGATGCCCTTACTCAATCATCTTGTGCCCTTTGCCTACTGAGCTCCTGTGGTTCTGGCCATTTCCATCTCTCTCTCATCAGCCACAAACAACCTGCCTATGCAGTCCCTTCTTTTTTTTTTAAAAAATAAATTTATTTATTTACTTGTATATACATTTTTATTTTTGGCTGCTTTGGGTCTTTGTTGCTGCATGTGAGCTTTCTCTAGTTGTGGCAAGCGGGGCTACTCTTCATTGTGATGTGCAAGCTTCTCACTGCGGTGGCTTCTCTTGTTCCAGAGCACGGGCTCTAGGTGTGTGGGCTTCAATAGTTGCAGCATGGGGGCCCTAGAGCGCGTGGGCTTCAGTAGTTGTGGCACACGGGCTTAGTTGCTCCACAGCATGTGGGATCTTCTCGGACCAGAGCTCAAACCCATGTCCCCTGCATTGGCAGGCAGATTCTTAACCACTGCACCGCCAGGGAAGTTGCATGCAGTCTCTTCTTTTGAGCATGGGTCACCACAGGCCATAGGTGATTGTTAGTCACATATATATATTTGACCACTATACATTTTTTTCTTTTAGGTACAACATGTCATTTCCAGTTTGCCCAGGCTCTACCATCCCCTACTGCCTTATTGCTACTGCTTCCTTTATTTCTGTTTCCTTCCTGCCTCCAAAGGCATCTGAGTTTTCAATCTGTGGGAAAGATCCTTAAAGGATTCAAACTCTCTGTTCCCCAAGAGCTTTGCATATAGTCGATGCTTCTTGAATGCCCATAGCTGATCCATGTGTCAAAGTTCTACCATGTTTTTATGGGTTCCCTTAGTCCAGCAGGCCATTACTAGGAGAACTCTTACTACAGTACTAGTAATAATCATTTTAAAAGCTGACTTTTACTGAGGGATTAAAGTGTCTGGGGCACTTGGAAGCACATTCATGGATTAACTCATTTAATCCTTACAACAATCCCATGAGCAAGTATTATTATCCCCAGCTTATAATAATACAAACAATACTGACAATCACTACCATAAATTTAATGTTCATTAGTGGTAGGAATTATACCAAATATTTTATATATGTTATATCATTTACTCCTTGCATGGTGGGAGATGAGTGGTTCTCAAAGTGTGGTCCTGGGACCAGTAGCATCAGCATCTCCTGGGAACTTATTAGAAGTGCAAATTTTAAGGCTCCAGAGTGAAGAACCACCAGATGCTCCCAATTATGCACATGGACAGAGCTTTGGACATTAGTTCAGACCACGGGAGAAGGGAGGAGAAAGACTACTCCTTACAATATTCAGAACAGAGCTCCTTGAAGTTCTGTAGGTCATGGACTCCACCAACAATCTAATAAAAACTGAGACCCTTTTCTTAGAATAAATGTTCTCAACAGCACCATCAACCACTAGATATAACTGATAACTATAGACTACTTCATCCAACAAGAGCAGAATACACATTCTTCTCAAGCTCATATGGAATATTTCCCAAGAAAGACCACATTCTGGGCCATGAATAACACATTAACAAATTTAAAAGAATAAAAATTATACAATGTATGCTCTCAGACCACAAGAGAATTAATCTAGATATCAGTAACAGAAAGATAACTGGTAGACTCCAAAATATTTGGAGATCAAACCACACACTTGTAAATAACACTTAGGCTAAAGAAGATATCTTGAAAGAAATTTAAAAATATTTTGAACTAAATGAAAATATAACTTAAAATTTGTGGGATGCAGCAAAGCAGTGCTTAGGTAGAAATTTATAGCACTGAATGCATATATTAGAAAAGAAGAAAGATCTAAAAGCAATAAATCTTAAATTTCCATCTTAAGAAACTAGAAAAAGAACAAATTAAATCCAAAGTAAGCAAAAGGAGAGAAATAAAATTTAGAAAAAAGCTAGATGAGAAATCAATAAAATTGAAAACAAGAAATCTAAAGGGAAAGTCACCAAAACCAAAAGCTGTTTTTTTTTCCCAAGATCAATAAAACTGATAAGCCTCCAGCCAGGCTAAATAAGAAAAAAAGAGAGAAGACACAAATTCCTAATATCAGAAATGAAAGAGGGACATCACTATAGATCCCATGGACATTAAAAGGATAATAAAGGAATATTTTGAACAACCTTATGCCCACAAATTTTATAACCTAGATGAAATGTACCAATTCCTTGAAGACAGAATCTGCTAAAAGTCACATAATAAGAAACACACAATCAGAACAGGTCTATATCTATTAAAGAAATCAATAGTAAATCAAAGAATCAATAGTGAATAACCTTTCAAAACAGAAAACACTGTGCCCAGATGAGTTCAGTGGTGAATTCTACCAAGCATTTAAGGAAGAAATGACATCAATTCTCTACAATCTCTTCCAGAAGATGGAAGTAGAGGGAATACTTCCTAAACGATTTCATGAGGGCAGCATAACTCTAATACCAAAACCAGACAAAGACATTACAGGACAAGGAAATTACATACCGATATCGCTCATGAACATTGATGCAAAAATCCTCAACAAAATATTAGCAAATTTAATCCAACAATGTATAAAAATAATTCTATACCTCGATCAAGTGGGATTTATTCAGGTATACGAGGTTGCCTCAAAATTCAAAAATCAATTAATGTAACCCATTACATCAATAAGCTAAAGAAGAAAAGTCACATGATCATATCAGTAGATGCAGAAAAAGCATTTGACAAAATCCAATACCTATTCATGATTAAAATTCTCAGCAAACTAGGAATAGCTGAGGAATTTCCTCAACTTGACAAAGAACATCTACAAAAAACTGATAGCTAACAACATACTTAACAGTGAGAAACTCAAAGCTTTCCCACTAAGAACAGGAAAAAGGCAAGGATGTCTCCCTCACCACTCCTTTTCAACACTGGACTGGAAGTCCCAGCTAAGGCAAAAAGACAAAAAAGGAAATAAAAGGTATACATATTTGGAAGGAAGAAATAAAACTGTCTTTGTTCACAGATGACATGATTATCTATGTAGAAAATCTGAAAGAATCAATAATAAAAAACTCCTGGAAGTAATCATACTAATTACTAATTATAGCAAAGTCACAGGATATAAAGTTAATTTACAAAATTCAATCACTTTTTAAAATATACCAGCACTAAACAAGTGGAATTTGAAATTTAAAATACCATTTATATTAGCACCCCCACAGTGAACAACTCAGGCATTAATCTAACAAAATATGTAGAAGATATGTATATACATGAGAAAAACTATAAAAAACTCTGATGAAAGAAATAAAAAAGTAACTAAATTAACGCAGAGATATTCCATGTTCATGGATAGGAAGACTTGATATTGTCAAGATGTCAGTTCTTCCCAACTTGATCTATAGTCAAGGCAATTCCATCAAAATCCCAGAAAGTTATTTAATGGATATCAACAAATTGATTCTAAACTGATTTATGAAAAGAGGCAAAAGACCCAGAAGAGCCAACAAGCCAACACAATATTAAAGGAAAAGAACATCAGAGGATTAACACTCCCTGACTTTGACTTACTATAAAACTACAGTAATCAAAAGAGTGTAGTATTGATGAAAGAATAGACAAATCAGTGGAACAAAATAGAGCCCAGAAGTAGATCCACACAAATATAGTCAACTGATCTTTGATAAAGGAGCAATGGAGAAAAGATTGTCCTTTTAATAAGTGGTGCTGGAACAACTGGATATCCACACTAAAAAAAAGATTCTAGACACATATATTATACCCTTTACAAAAATGAAATTAAAATGGATCATAAGCCTAAATGTAAAGTGTGAAACTATAAAACATCTAGACAATAACATAGGAGAAAACCTAGATAATATTGGGTATGATGATGACTGAATTTTTAGGTACAATACCAAAGGTATGATCCGTGAAATAAAAAATTGATAAATTGCACTTTATTAAAATTAAAAACTTCTGCTCTGTGAAAGAACTGTCAAGAGAATGAGCAGGTGAGCCACAAACTGGGAGAAAATATTTGCAAAAGACACATCTGATAAAAGACAATTATACAAAATATACAAAGAACTCTTAAAATTCAACAATAAGAAAATGAACAACATGATTAAAAAATGGGCAAAAGATCTATACAGACACCTCACCAAAGAAGATGTACAGATGCATATGAAAAGATGCTCACATCATACATCATTATGAAATTTCAAATTAAAACGAGATACAACCACATACCTATTAGAATTACAAGAATCCAAAACACTGACAACACAAAATGTTGGAGAGGATGTGGAGCAACAGGAACTCTCATTCATTGATGGTGGGAATGCAAAGTGTTACAGCCATTTTGGGATACTTCGACAGTTTCTTAGAAAACTAAACATATTCTTATCACACCATTAGCAATCATGCTGCTTAGTATTTACCCATATAAATTGAAAACATGTTCACAAAAAAACCTGTACATGGATGTTTATACCAGCTTTATTCATAATTGCCAACACTTGGAAGCAATTAAGGTATTCTTCAGTAGGTGAATGGATCAATCAACTGTGGTATATCCATATAAAGGAATACTATTCAGTGATAACAAAAAATGAGCTATCAAGCTATGAAAAAATCATGAGGAATCTTAAGTACTTATTTCTAAGTGAAAGACACCAATCTGAAAAGGCTACACACTGTATGATTTCAACTCTATGATATTTAGGGAAAGGCAAAACTTTGGCGACAGTAAAAGGATCAGTGGTTGCTAGGGGTTTGAGATGAGGGAGGGAGAAGTGAATAGGTGAAGAACAGGGAATTTTAGGGCAGTGAAACTATTCTGTATGATACTCTAATGATGGATACATGTCATACATTTGTCAAAACCCACAGAATGTACAATACGGAGTGAACCCTAATGTAGACTATGGACTTTAGTTAAGAATAACATGTACCAGTATTAGCTTGTCAACTGTAACAAATGTACCACACTAATGCAAGATGCTAATAATAGGGAAATATGGGAGGTGGTGAGGGGTATATGGGAACCCTCTGGACTTTCTGCTCATTTTTTCTGAAACCAAAACTGCTAAAAAAAAGCCTATTAATTTAAAAAATTATAAATTTTAATAAATTATTTATATTTAATAGCTATACAATTTGTTTTAGTAATTCCATTTTTGTGAATGTATTCTAACAAAACAGTCCAAAATCTAGATCAAAAAAAGGGAATTTTTTTCACCAAGATGTTTACTTTAGTGCTTTTTAGAAATAGCAATAGCTGATAACTACCCAAAAGAAGGGAAAAGATGAAATAAATCACCATATATTTGTTTACAGATTATACATCCATTCAAATGATGTGAATGAAGAGCTTATAAAAATATTTAAATTACAATGTAATATGAAAGGAGCAGGGCACTAATGAGTGTTTGTGATATCATTAGAACTGTTTTTCTTTTTTCTTTTTTTGGCAGGCTTTTACAAACTGCCAACAAACACATGAAAGAATGCTCAACATCATTAATCATTAGAGAAACGCAAATCAAATCTACAATAAGATATCATCTCACACCAGTCAGAATGGCCATCATCAAAAAATCTAGAAACAATAAGTGCTGGAGAGGGTGTGGAGAAAAGGGAACACTCTTGCACTGCTGGTGGGAATGTGAATTGGTTCAGCCACTATGGAGAACAGTATGGAGGTTCCTTAAAAAACTACAAATAGAACTACCATATGACCCAGCAATCCCACTACTGGGCATATACCCTGAGAAAACCATAATTCAAAAAGGGTCATGTACCAAAATGTTCATTGCAGCTCTATTTACAATAGCCGGGAGATGGAAACAACCTAAATGCCCATCTTCAGATGAATGGATAAAGAAGATGTGGCACATATATACAATGGAATATTACTCAGCCATAAAAAGAAACGAAATTGAGCTGTTTGTAATGAGGTGGATAGACCTAGAGTCTGTCATACAGAGTGAAGTAAGTCAGAAAGAGAAAGACAAATACCATATGCTAACACATATATATGGAATTTAAGAAAAAAAATGTCATGAAGAACCTAGGGGTAAGACAGGAATAAAGCCACAGACCTACTAGAGAACGGACTTGAGGATATGGGGAGGGGGAAGGGTGAGCTGTGACAAAGCGAGAGAGAGAGGCATGGACATATATACACTACCAAATGTAAGGTAGATAGCTAGTGGGAAGCAGCCGCATAGCACAGGGAGATCAGCTCGGTGCTTTGTGACCGCTTGGAGGGGTGGGATAGGGAGGGTGGGAGGGAGGCAGATGCAAGAGGGAAGAGATATGGGAACATATGTATATGTATAACTGATTCACTTTGTTATAAAGCAGAAACTAACACACCATTGTAAAGCAATTATACCCCAAAAAAGATGTTAAAAAAAACCTAATTCATTGATTAATCAACTCTTTGAGAAGCATACACAAATATATTTTTATGTTCCTAATATCTTAAACATTATATAGAATGTGTGTGTGTGTGTGTGTATTTACTGTGTCTATGTCTCTATCTGTGTGTATATTTGACTGAAAGCAAATTGATTATAGATTTTGGTGACCATGCATAGAACCAAACATTTTAACAGATTCTTTTCTTTTGTTTAATTTTCCTTTTTTAATTAAAAAAAAGGAAATTTTACTGGACTTATATTCTGTAATATCTTTTATTTTAATAAAAATATAAAGACCCTATTTTGGAACCAAAAAAATTTATTTATTTTGCTGCACTGGATCTTAGTTGCGACACATGGGATCTTTGTTGCCACGTGCAGGATCTTTAATTGTGGCATGTGGAATCTTTAGTTGCAGCATGCGAACTCTTGGTTGTGGCATGTGGGATCTAGTTCCCTGACCAGGGCTCAAACCCGGGCCCCCTGCATTGGGAGCACAGAGTCTTAGTCACTGGACCACCAGGGAAGCCCCAGAACTGTTTTTCAAAAAGCAACAGGCATTAAAAATTTGGAAGGAAAACGTTAACAATTTGTAGGTGGGTGGCAGGATCATAGGTGATCTTTCCCTTCTGCTCTCTAAATCTTTAATGAATATGTATTATATTTTTTTGAATTTTATTTTATTTTTTTATACAACAGGTTCTTATTAGTTGTCCATTTTATACATATTAGTGTATATATGTCAATCCCAATCTCGCAATTCATCACACCACAGCCCACACCCCCGTCACTTTCCCCACTTGGCGTCCATACGTTTGTTCTCTACATCTGTGTCTCTATTTCTGCCCTGCAAACTGGTTCATCTGTACCCTTTTTCTCAGTTCCACGTATATGGGTTAATATACGATATTTGTTTTTCTCTTTCTGACTTCACTCTGTGTGACAGTCTCTAGATCCATCCACATCTCTACAAATGACCCAATTTCATTCCTTTTTATGGATAATATTCCATTGTATATATGTACCACATCTTCATTATCCAATCAGCGGTTGATGGGGATTTAAATTGCTTCCATGACCTGGCTATTGTAAATAGTGGTGCAAATGGACATTGGGGTGCATGTGTCTTTTTGAATTATGGTTTCATCTGGGTATATGCCCAGTAGTGGGATTGCTGGGTTATATGGTAATTCTATTTTTAGTTTTTTAAAGAACCTCCATACAGTTCTCCATAGTGGCTGCATCAATTTACATTCCCACCAACAGTGCAAGAGGATTGCCTTTTCCCTACACCATCTCCAGCATTTGTTGTTTGTAGATTATCTGATGATGCCCATTCTAACTAGTGTGACGTGATAATCATTATAGTTTTGATTTGCATTTCTCTGATAATTAGTGATGTTGAGCAGCTTTTCATGTGCTTCTTGGCCATCTGTATGTCTTCTTTGGAGAAATGTCTATTTAGGTCTTCAGACCATATTTGGATTGGGTTGTTTGTTTTTTTAATATTCAGCTGCATGAGCTGTTTATATATTTTGGAGATTAGTCCTTTGTCCATTGATTCATTTGCAAATATTTTCTCCCATTCTGAGAGTTGTCTTTTCGTCTTGTTTGTAGTTTCTGTTGCTTTGTAAAAGTTTTTAAGTTTCATTAGGTCCCATTTGTTTATTTTTGTTTTTATTTCCATTACCCTAGGAGGTGGATCAAAAAAGATTTTGCTGTGATTTATGTCAAAGAGTGTTCTTCCTATGTTTTCCTCTAAGGATTTATAGCGTCCAGTCTTATATTAGGTCTCTGATCAATTTTGAGTTTATTTTTGCGCATCGTGTTAGGGAGTGTTCTAATATCATTCTTTTACATGTAGCTGTCCAGTTTTCCCAGCACCACTATTGAAGAGACTGTCTTTTCTCCATTGTACTTCCTTGCCTCCTTTGTCACAGATTAGTTGACCATAGGTGTGTGGGTTTATCTCTGGGGTTTCTATCCTGTTCCATTGATCTATATTTCTGTTTTTGTGCCAGTACAATATCGTCTTGATTACTGTAGCTTTGAAGCATAGTCTGAAGTCAGGGAATCTGATTCCTCCAGCTCCGTATTTTTCCCTCAGGACTGCTTTGGCAATGCGGGGTCTTTTGTGTCTCCGTAGAAATTTTAAGATTTTTTGTTTTAGTTCTGTAAAAAGTGCCATTGGTAATTTGATAGGGATTGCATTGAATCTGTAGATTGCTTTAGGTACCATAGTCCTTTTCACAATATTGATTCTTACAATCCAAGAACATGGTATATCTCTCAATCTGTTTGTTTCATCTTTAATTTCTTTCATCAGTGTCTTATAGTTTTCTGCATACAGGTCTTTTGTCTCTCTAGGCAGGTTTATGCCTAGGTATTTTATTCTTTTTTTTGCATTGGTAAATGGGAGTGTTTCCTTAATTTATCTTTCAGATTTTTCATCATTAGTGTACAGGAATGCCAGAGATTTCTGTGCATTAATTTTGTATCCTGCAACTTTACCAAATTCATTGATTAGCTCTAGTAGTTTTCTGGTGGCATCTTTAGGATTCTCTATGTATAGTATCATGTCATTTGCAAACAGGGACAGTTTTACTTCTTCTTTTCCAATTTGTATTCCTTTTATTTCATTTTCTTCTCTGGTTGCCATGGCTAGGACTACCAAAACTATGTTGAATAATAGTGGTGAGAGTGGGCATCCTTGTCTTGTTCCTGATCTTAGAGGAAATGCTTTCAGTTTTTCACCATTGAGAATGATGTTTCCTGTGGGTTTGTCATATATGGCCTTTATTATGTTGAGGTAGGTTCCCTCTATGCCCACTTTCTGGAGAGTTTTTATCATAAATGGGTGTTGAATTTTGTCAAAAGCTTTTTCTGCATGTGTTGAGATGATCATATGGTTTTTATTCTTCAATTTCTTAATATGGTGTATCACATTGATTGATTTGCATATATTGAAGAATCCTTGCATTACTGGGATAAACCCCACTTGATCATGGTGTATGATCCTTTCAATGTGTTGTTGGATTCTGTTTGCTAGTATTTTGTTGAGGATTTTTGCATCTATATTCATCAGTGATATTGGTCTGTAATTTTCTTTTTTTGTAGTATCTTTGTCTGGTTTTGGTATCAGGGTGATGGTGGCCTCATAGAATGAGTTTGGGAGTGTTCCCTCCTCTGCAATATTTTGGAAGAGTTTGAGAAGGTTGGGTGTTAGCTCTCTTCTAAATGATTGATAGAATTCACCTGTGAAGCCATCTTGTCCTGGACTTTTGCTTGTTGGAAGATTTTTACTCAGAGTTTCAATTTCCTTACTTGTGATTGGTCTGTTCATATTTTCTATTTCTTCCTGGTTCACTCTTGGAAGGTTATACCTTTCTAAGAATTTGTCCATTTCTTCCAGGTTGTCCATTTTATTGGCATAGTGTTGCTTGTAGTAGTCTCTTAGGATGATTTGTATTTCTGCAGTGTCTGTTGTAACTTCTCCATTTTCATTTCTAATTTTATTTCAGTCCTCTGCCTCTTTTTCTTGATGAGTCTGGCTAATGGTTTATCAATTTTGTTTATCTTCTCAAAGAACCAACTTTTAGTTTTATTGATGTTTGCTTTTGTTTCCTTTGTTTCTATTTCATCTATTTCTGCTTTAATCTTTATGATTTCTTTCCTTCTACTAACTTTGGGTTTTGTTTGTTCTTCTTTCTCTAGTTCCTTTAGGTGTAAGGTTAGATTGTTTATTTGAGGTTTTTCTTGTTTCTTGAGGTAGGCTTGTATAGCTATAAACTTCCCTCCTAGAACTGCTTTTGCTGCATTCCATAGGTTTTGGATCGTCGTGTTTTCATTGTCATTTGTCTCTAGGTATTTTTTGATTTCTTCTTTGATTTCTTCAGTGATCTCTTCGTTATTTAGTAACGTATTGTTTAGCCTCCATGTGTTTGTGTTTTTTACCTTTTTCCCCTGTAACTGATTTCTCATCTCATAGCGTTGTGGTCAGAAAAGATGTTTGGTATGATTTCAATATTCTTAAATTTATTGAGGCCTGATTTGTCACCCAAGATGTGATCTATCCTGGAGAATGTTCTGTGCGCACTTCAGAAGTAAGTGTAATCTGCTGTTTTTGGATGGAATGTCCTATAAATATCAACTAAATCTATGTGCTCTATTATATCATTTAAAGCTTGTGTATCCTTATTTTCTGTTTGTATGATCTGTCCATTGGTGTAAGTGAAGTGTTAAAAGTCCCCCACTATTATTGTATAACTGTCGATTTCCTCTTTTATAGCTGTTAGCAGTTGCCTTATGTATTGAGGTGCCCCTATATTGGGTGCATATATATTTATAATTGTTATATCTTTTTCTTGGATTGATCCCTTGATCATTATGTAGTGTCCTTCCTTGCCTCTTGTCACATTCTTTATTTTAAAGTCTATTTTATCTGGTATGGGTATTGTTACTCCAGCTTTCTTTTGATTTCATTTGCATGGAATATCTTTTTCCATCCCCTCACTTACAGTCTGTATATGTCCCAAGGTCTGAAGTGGGTCTCTTGTACACAGCATATATATGGGTCTTGTTTTTGTAACCATTCAGCGAGCCAGTGTCTTTTACTTGGAGCATTTAATCCATTCACATTTAAGGTAATTATTGATATGTATGTTCCTATGACCATTTTCTTAATTGTTATGGGTTTGTTTTTGTAGGTCTTTTTCTTCTCTTGTGTTTCTCACTTGGAGAAGTTCCTTTAGTGTTTGTTGTAGAGCTGGTTTGGTGGTGCTGAATTCTCTTAGCTTTTGATTGTCTGTAAAGCTTTTGATTTCTCTGTCGAATCTGAATGAGATTCTTGTTGGGGACAGTAATCTTGGTTGTAGGTTCTTCCCTTTCATCACTTTAAATACATCATGTCACTCCCTTCTGGCTTGTAGAGTTTCTGGTGAGGAATCAGCTGTTCATCTCATGGGAGTTCCCTTGTATGTTACTTGTCATTTTTCCCTCGTTTTCAACAATTTTTCTTTGTCTTTAATTTTTGCGAATTTGATTACTATGTGTCTTGGCATGTTTCTCCTGGGTTTTTCCTGCCTGGTACTCTCTGTGCTTCCTGGACTTGAGTGGCTATTTCCTTTCCCATGTTAGGGAAGTGTTTGACTATAATCTCTTCAAATATCTTTTTGGGTCCTTTCTCTCCCTTCTCCTTCTGGGACCCCTATAATGCAAATGTTGTTGCATTTAATGTTGCCTCAGAGGTCTCTTAGGCTGTCTTCATTTGTTTTCATTCTTTTTTCTTTATTCTGCTCCATGGCAGTATACTCCACCAGTCTGTCTTCCAGGTCACTTATCCGTTCTTCTGCCTCAGTTATTCTGCTATTGTTTCCTTCTAGTGTATTTTTCATTTCAGTTATTGTATTGTTCATCTCTGTTTGTTTGTTCTTTAATTATTCTAGGTATTTGTTATTTAATTCTTCTAGGTCTTTGTTAAACTCTTCTTGCATCTTCTCGATCTTTGCCTCCATTCTTTTTCTGAGGTCCTGGATCATCTTCACTACCATTATTCTGCATTCTTTTTCTGGAAGGTTGCCTATCTGTACCTCATTGAGTTGTTTTTCTGGGGTTTTATCTTCTTCCTTCATCTGGTACATAGCCCTCTGCCTTTTCATCTTGTCTGTCTTTCTGTGAATGTGGTTTTTTTCCCACAGGCTGCAGGATTGTAGTTCTTCTTGCTTCTGCTGTCTGCCCTCTGGTGGATGAGGCTATCTAAGAGGCTTGTGCAAGTTTCCTGATGGGAGGGACTGGTGGTGGATAGAGCTGGGTGTTACTCTTGTGGGCAGAACTCAGGAAAACCTTAATCTGCTTGTCTGCTGATGGGTGGGGCTGGGCTCCTTCCCTGTTGGTTGTTTGGCGGGAGGCAACCCAACACAGGAGACTACCTGGCTCTTTGGTGGGGCTGATGGCGGACTCTGGGAGGGCTTACTCCAAGGAGTACTTCCCAGATGTTCTTCTGCCTGTGTCCTTGTCCTCACGGTGAGCCACAGCCATCCCCTGCCTCTGCAGGATACCCTCCAACACTAGCAGGTAAGTCTGGTTCAGTCTCCTATGGGGTCACTGCTCCTTTCCCTGCGTCCTGATGCGACCACTACTTTGTGTGTGCCCTCCAAGAGTGGAGTCTCTGTTTCCCCTAGTCCTGTCAAAATCCTGCAATCAAATCTCGCTAGCCTTCACCGTCTGATTCTCTAGGATTTCCTCCTCCTGTTGCCGGACCCTCAGGTTGGAAAGTCTGATGTTGGGCTCAGAACCTTCACTTCAGTGAGTGGACTTCTGTGGTATAAGCGTTCTCCAGCTTGTGTGTCACCCACCCAGCAGTTACGGGATTTGATTTTATTGTGATTGCTCCCCTCCTACTGTCTCACTGTGGCTTCTCCTTTGTCTTTGGATGTGGGGTATGGTTTTTTGGTGAGTTTCAGTGTCTTCCTGTCTATGATTGTTCAGCAGTTAGTTGTGATTCACGCGCTCTCACAAGAAGGAATGAGCGCACGTCCATCTACTCTGCCATCTTGCTCCTGCTTTCCACTACGTAGCTGTATTACTTTTAATATGAAAAAAACCAGGAGAAAGTGTATGTTAATTAACATTTCCTTGTGAAGTGTTATTTTGTGATTTAGACTGTGTGAAAAATAAGTGACAGAAAAGCAAAAAGTATGTGACACCTCCTTCACATACTTTCACATCCTGTCAAAACACAGAAGGTTTCACTTAGCTGAAACTGGTTCAGAGGAACAATGTCTTTATTTAATCAAATCCTTCAGAATGTATGTGCTGGTGGGGCAGGGGAGAGAGAAAGACAGGGACAGAGGAAGAATATGGGAGGAAAGGGGAAGGGAGAGGACTGAGGGTGGTTGTGGGTTGTAGCTGATGCCTGCAGAATTCTTGGGACAGGGCCTGGCACATGTAGGCACTTAATAAACATCTCTTACTGGTCCATTCCTCTCACATCAAACACCTGGAGCCAGATGAGCTCTGAAATTTGTTGGATTTTAGAAAGGTAACACAGGGCATATTCCACATACTATGAAATGCTCCCAGCAGGTATTTATTCAGTGTGTGAATATTCATACTAAGTGGGATCACCTGAGCATTATATGTTTGCCACTAGATGATTGTGTACTTTTATTACTATCTTCATTATTCAGCCCCTCTGAACCTCAGTTTTCTCATCTGCAAATGCTCAGAAATATCCCTTTCTTTCCTGGGAATGAATGTAGGATGACGTGAAGTCTGCCCCCAACCTCAACCCTCCTGGAAAAGGAGCTGGGCCAACCAGGTCCCACCCAGCTGTGGTGTTCTTATCCTCTTCTGGCCCCAGCTTCACTGCATGGGATTCGTGCAGGATCTCTGCCACCTGCTTGTGGGTGTAAAGTATGGTGACTTGGACCCACTGGACCCAGGATGTGAGGTTAGCCAAAGCAAAGGACCAGCCTCAGGTCATGGCCCAGCACGGGCGGCTCCAGCACCTTGAACTTTCCAGGGATGCTGGGCTTATTGGCAGGCTCCAGGAGTTCTTCATGCCAGAGACCATGGCTGCCCACACTGTGGACCTGGGCCCTCCTTCCAGAGGCTTCCACTCTTAACAGCTTCTTCATGGTCTTGCTGTACATCTATCTCTCCTTCTGGGATCCTGCAGGGCATCGGACATCATGAGACAGGCATTCTCTCCTCTGCCACCTGTCCCAGGGCCAGCTCTTCTCATTTTCCCTTTTCTCTAGGTAAAACCACCACTCGATCCCCACTTTAACTTACCATGGCTGTCGGAGGTCTCAAATTGGAAGCTCAAGAGCCATATGCAGACCTCATCCATATGCATTGTGTTTGATTCTGGACTATTTAAATAAAATTTTAATCAGTTGCCAACAACTTCAGGTTAGTAAATTTCACATAACATTATAGATGTGTAGCCCCTCTGACAGCTGGATCTGAAGTCTCATATGATAATGATAGCTGACACTTTTGTAGACTTGCTATATGCCATACACACATATGTATACACACACACACACACACACACACACACACACACACATATATATATATATATATTTTTTTTTTTTTCCTAGGAGGAAGGTACTATATTATCATCCCCATTTTACAGATAAAGAACCCAAGGCACAGAGAAGTAAAGCAACTTGTAAGGGAGCTGGAATTTGAACCCAGGCAGTCTGGCTCCAACTTCCATGTTCTTAATCATGCTCCCTTCCCACTCTCTACATGGCAGTTATAGTCTAGAGCTGAGTAAGGGGTGCTCTCTCTGGAAGGGAGTGTACTTGCTTGTTCTCCATGGTCTCCACCTGTAATTCTCCCACTGGCCTGCTGCACTCATGGCTTGCCATCTGCAAGCTCCTGAAGACATGTGAATTTAGGAACCCTGATCATCCACTTACCCTGTTGCTAGCACAGACTTCTCTCTCTCTTTTTTGATCTCCAGATCAATACACAACCTGACAGCCCCCACTTCACCCCCAGGATGTGCCACAGGTGCCTCCAACCCAACCAAGCATGCCATCTTCTGCCTGGCAGTATTCCCCATTTCAGCAAACAGCTCCATCATTCACCCAATATACAAACTGGAAACTGGATGTGTCCTTGACTCTTCCCTCATCTTTACCGCTCACAGCTGATGAGACAGCAAGTTCTGCCAAGCATCCTCATTGATCTCTGGAATCTTCCCCCTTCTCCCATCATTCTTTTCCCCTCATACCACTGTACAAAACGTCTCACCATCAGATCAATTTGCCACCAGGTGACTGTGGACTTTTTCTTACTATTATCATTACCCAGTCCCTCCCAGTCTCAGTTTCCCATCTATGAAGTGAGGACAAGAGGTGCAAAGGCTAGGCCCCAAGCACAGTGCTCAAGAATGCCCCTCCCTTCCTGAGGACATGGGCTGTATGCCCACTCTAGTCCTTTTTCCACCCTGATCCTTCCAAGATCCAACTCTGATAGTTCTGATTCCCTCCTTGAACCCTGTGCTGTGCTGCTTCTCAAACGTTCTCCCAAGTACCTCTCTACTGTGTGACCTGGGCTTGAAGGGACACATGTGGACCTAAAGGTTCTTTAACATATCATGTTTTATTATTAAAATGTATGTGAATTGTTCATTCTATTCCATAATGTACTCATAATATATTTTTACTAAGAAAATGTTTCATTTCCCTGCCAAAACTTCTAAAGTCAGTTTCTCAGGGAGGGCTTCTCTGGCCACCTGATTTTTTAAAACAGCTTTATTCAGATATACGATAATTCCATAACAAGCAATCCACCAGTTTAAAGGTTACAAGCCAGTGTTTTTTAGTACATTCATAGAGTCGTGCACTCATCACCACAATCTAATTTCAGAACAATTTTTGTCACCCCAAAGAAACTCTGTAACCATTAGCAGTCACTTCCTGTTCCTCCCTGCCCCACCCATAGCCCTAGGCAACTGTTAATTTAATTTCTAACTTGCCTATTCTGGGCATTTCATATAAAGAGAATCATACAATGTGTGGTCCTTTGCGACTGGCTTTTTTTTCACTTAACATAATATTTTTAGAGTTCATTCATGTTGTAGCCTACATCAGTACTTGATTCCTTTTTATTGCTAAATAATACTCCATTGTATGGACAGACCACATTTTATTTATCCACTGACAGATGTTAGGGTTGTTTCCACTCTAGCTATTTTGAATAATGTTGCTATGAAGGTTCATGTACAAGTTTTTGGGTGGATTTTTTTTTTCATTTCTTTTGGGTGTATACCTAGAAGTGCATCTGCTAGGTTGTTATGTTAACTCTGTGTTTAATATTGTGAGGAAGTGTCAAAGTGCTTGCACCATTTTACATTCCCACCAGCAATGTACGAGTGTTCCAATTGCTCCACAATCTCACCAACTCTTACTGTCTGTCTTTTTGCTTATAGCAGTTCTAGTGGATATGAAGTGGTATGTTGTTGTGGTTTTGATTTGCATTTCCCTGATGATTAATGATGCTAAGCACCTTTTCATGTTTATTGGTCATTTGTATATTGTCCTGGGAGAAAGGTCTTTCAAATCCTTTGCCCATTTAAAAATTGGGTTATTTATCTATTTATTACTGAGCTATAAGAATTATTTATATATTATGGATACAAGTCCCTTATTAGATACATGATTTGCAAATATTTTCTGTTCTGTGGGCTTTTCTTCTTTCTTGATGGTGTCATTTGTAGTACAAGTTTTTAATTTTGATGAAGTCCGATTTATCAATTTTTTCTTCTGTCCTTTATGCTCTTGATGTCATATCCAAAAACGTTCTGTTTAACTCAAGCTCATGAAGATTAACTCCTGTTTTCTTCTAAAAGCTTGTAATTTTAGCTCTTCGATATAGGTCAATGATCCATTTGAGTTAATTTTTGTGTACTGTGTGATGTAGGAGGCCCATTTTATTCTGTGCATGGGGATAATTAGTGGTCCCAGCACCATCTGTTGAAAAGACTGTTCTCATTCTTTCCCCACTGAATTGTCTTGGCACTCTTGTCAAAATCAATTAAACATAATTTTAAGAGTTTATTTCTGGATTCTATTTCATTGATCTATATGTCCATTCTTATGCCAGTATCACACTATCTGGGTTATTGTATATTTATAGTAAGTTTTGAATTTGGGAAGTTTGAGCCCTCCAACTTTGTTCTTCTTTTCCAAGATTGTTTTGGCTATTCTGGTTCCCTTGAATTTCCAAGTGAATTTTAGGAACAGCTTGTCAATTTTGGAAAAAACTTAGCTGGAACTTTGATAGAGGTTTCATGGATTCTGTAGGTCAATTTTGGGGCATTGCCACCTTAAAAAAATAAAGTCTTTCAATCCATGAAAATGGGATGTCTTTCCATTTACTGAAGTCTTTAATTTCTTTCAACAATGTTTTGTAGTTTTCAGTGTACTAGACTTGCTCTTTTTTTGGTTAAATTTATTGTTAAGTATTTTATTATTTTTGATGCTATTGTAAATGGATTTGTTTTCTTAATTTTATTTTCAGATTATACATTGCTACTGTCCTGAAATACAATTAATTTTTAAAAATTGATCTTGTGTTCTACAATTTTTCTGAACTCATTTATTGGCTCTAATAACTTTTAGTGGATTCCTTAGGATTTTATATATACAAGATCATATCATGTGCAAATAGAGATAGTTTTACCTCTTCCTTGCAAATGTGGAAATTCTTCTATTTCTTTACTTTCCCTCCCACCTTACCCTCCTACCTTCCTTCCTTTTCTTTCTTTTACTTTATTTTTTCTTCTTTCTTTTTATTTTTTAAAAAATTATGGTAAAATATACATAATATAAAATTTACCATCTTAACCATTTTTAAGTGTGCACTTCAGTGGCATTAGGTACATTCCTATTGTTGTGCTATCTTCACCATCATCCATTTCCAGAACTATTTTCATCTTGCAAAACTGAAACTCTGTGTTCATTAAACAATAACTTCCCATCCCTCCTCTCCCAGCCACTGGCATCCACCATTCTACTTCTTGTCTTTAAGAATTTCACTACTCTAGATACCTCATACAAGTGGAATTGTATGGCATTTGTCCATGTGGGACTGGCTTATTTCATTAGCATCATGCCTTCAAGGCTTCATCCATTTGTAGCATGTGTTAGAATTTCTTTCCTTTTTAAGGTTGAATAATATTCCGTTGTATGTATATACCACATTTTGTTTATTCATTCATCTCTTGATGGACACTTGGGTTGCTTCCATGTTTTTTTAGCTATTGTGAATAATGCTGCTATGAACATGGGTGTAATATCTCTTCAAGTCCCTGTTTTCAGTTCTTTTGGATATATATTCAGAAGTGGAATTGCTGGATTATCTGATAATTATATTTTTAATATTATGAAGAACTTCAATACTGTTTTCCACAGTGGCTGCACCATATAAAAATCCCAGCAACAGTGCACGTGTTCTAATTTCTCCACATCCTTATCAACACTTGTGCTTTTCTTACTTTCTTCTTCCCTCTCCTCCTCCATCCCTTTATTCCTTTCTTCTTTCCTTCCTTCCTGACTTCTTTCCTTCTGTGATAGTAGCCACCCTAATTGTTATGAGGTGGTATCTCATTGTGGTTTTCATTTTCATTTCCATAATGATCAGTGATGTGAGCATATTTTCATGTGCTTATTGGCCATTTGTATACCCTCTTTGGAGAAATGTCTATTCAATCCTTTGCCCATTTTATTTTTTTTGCGCTGTCGAGTGTTTAGAGTTGTCTATATATTCTGGATATTAACCTCTTTTCAGATACATGACTTGAAAATATTTCCTCCTATTCTACAGGTTTCCTCTGTTGATAATGTCACAAAAGTTTGATGAGGTCCAATTTGTCTTTCTTTTTTTACCTTTGCCTTTGGTATCATGTCCAAGAAATCACTGCCAAATTCAATGTCATGAAGTTTTCTCCTATGTTTCCTGTTAAGAGTTTTATAGTTTTAGGTCTTACATTTAGGTCTTTGATCCACTTTGAGTTAATTTTTGTGTATGGTGTAAGGTAAGGGTCCAAATTCATTCTTTTACATGTTGATATCCAGTTTTCCCAACACTGTTGAAAAGATCTCTATTTTTTTCTTGACTGATTTCCTTGGCTAATACTTCCATCACAATGTTGAACAAAATGGCAATGGTGTACAACATTGTATTTTCCTCATCTTAGGGGGAAAGCATTCAATCTTTTACCATTAGATATGATGTTAACCTGTAGAAGACTTTTATCAGGCTAAGTTCACTTCTATCCTTAATTTGTTGAGAACTTTTTATCATGAAGGTGTGTTGGATTTTGTTAAATATTTTTCTGCATCTATTGAGATGATCACGTGGTTTTTGTCCAGTTTTTCTATTGATATGGTATATTACATTAATTAGTTTTCAATGTTAAACCCATCTTGCATTCCTGTAATAAACCCTTGGTCATGGCATATAATCTTTTTTATGTGTTGTTGGATTCACTTTGCTAGTATTTTTGTTGACAATTTTTGCTTCTATGTTCATAAGGGATATTGATCTCTAGTTTTCTTTTCTTGTGATGTCATTATCTGGTTTTGCTATCAGGATAATACTAACCTCATAGAAAGAATTGGGAAATGTTCCCTCCTATTTTTTTGGGAGGAGTTTGTGAAGAATTGGTATTAATTCTTCTTTTAATGTTTGGTAGAATTCACCAGTGACATCATATGGGCCTGGTCTTTTCTTTGTGGGAAGTTTTAAATTACTACTCCAATCTCTTTACTTATTATAAATCTATTCAGATTTTCTAATTCTTCCTGAGGCAGTTTTGGTAATTCTTAGAGGAATTTGTCCATTTTATCTAAAGTTATCTAATATGTTGGTAAATAGTTGTTCATTCTGTCTCCTAATGAACTGTTTTATTCACAACTCTTCTGACACAAAATGTGTGGGAGTTTTCCACACCAACCAACTCTCCAACTCTCTGGTCACCACCTGGCTGTCCTGCATTTGAATTCAATCCAGACTCTAACTACCTGGAGTTAGTGTCAGATTCCACAGATTTAAAGGCTCAGTCCAAGACTGCCCGCAATTTAGATACCAGTCACAAGTATTGGGTGCCCAAGTTACCTACACTTCTGTTTGACTTGGTTACAAATTGGGGGTTACCATGACTATGACGGCCCCAGGTTCAGTAATTTGCTAGAGCAGTTCACAGAACAGAAAAACAGTTTAGTTACTATTACCAATTTATATTAAAGGATATAACTTAGGAATAGGCAAATAGAAGAGATAAACAGAAGAAACATAGGGCAAGGTAGAAGGAGCGGGGAGGTAGCATGGAGCTTCCATGCCCTTTTTGGGAGGGTAACCCTCTTAGTTCCTGGATGTGTTCACCAACCTGGTAGCTCTCTGTACCCTGTGTTTAGGAGTTTTTATGACAGTTTAATTATATAGGCATGATTGATTAAATTATTGGCCATTGGCATTTAACTCAATCTCCTGTCCCTTTCCCATCCCCAGAGGTTCAGGTGAAGTGTAAAGTTCTAATCTTCTAAGCATGGTTTTGGCCTTTTTGGTAACCAGCCCCATCCTGAGCTACCTGGGGACCCCCAGCCACCTGTCATCTCATTTCCATACAAAAGACACTCTTATCACTCCAGAGATTTCAAGGGTTTTTAGGAGCCATGTCCAGGAACTGGGGACAAAGACCAATTAGTTATTTTTTTTACCACACCCCTTATAATTTTTTTGTAAGTTTAGTAGTGATGTCCTCTCTGACTTTAGTTATATGAGTCTTCTCTCTGTCTAGCTAAAGATTTGTCAGTTTTGTTGATCTTTAAAAAAAATCAACTTTTGGTTTTATTGATTTTCTTCATTGTTTTTTATTTATTTCTCCTCTAATCTTTCTTATTTCCTCTTTCTGCTTTCTTTGGGTTTTCTTTGCTCTACTTTTTCTAATTTCTACTTTTTCTAGTTTCTTAAGGTGGAAGGTTAGGTTATTTACTTGAGATCGCTCTTCTTTAATATAGGTATTTACAGCTATAAAGTTCCCTCTAGGTACTGCTTTATCTCACCTCATAAATTTTGGCATGTTGTGTTTTCATTTACTTTCATCTCAAAATATTTTCAATTTCACTTGTGATTTCTTCTTTGACCCACTGATTATTTAGGTGTATGTATTGCTTCATTTCCACATATTTGTGCATTCCCCAAATTCCTTTCTGATTTTGATTTCTAATCTTATTCCATTGTGATCAGAGAATATACTTTGTATGATTTCAATCCTTTAAAATTTCTGAGGTTTGTTTTATGGATGAGCATATGGTCAATTCTGGATTATGTTCTATTTGGACTTGCCAGGAATGTGTATTCTGCTGCTACTGAGTGGGCCTTCTATAGATATCTGTTAGTGATCACCTGATTTTAATGACAAATGTTCACTTCCTCCCAATCTGTTCCTAAAATCCTTCTCTGCTTTATTTTCCACCAGAATACTTATCACCATCTGAGATACTATTTATTTTACTTTTTCCTAACTTCTAACTGCCCCACTAGAATGTTAGCCCCTTTAAGGCAAGGGTCATACATGTTTTGTTCTCTGGGCACCTGGCACACAGCAGATGTTCAATAAATATATATCAATACAGAGAAATGTGAAAATGTGCCTCATGTATCTCAAAACATAAGCCAGTCTTACAATCAATAAAGCAAGGCCCTCCGACATATGGATCACAGTCCTTAGGCATTCAAAGCCCATTATGTGCTATCAGCCTGCATTCATTCATTCATACGAATCCATATTGAGCATCACTATGTGGTAGATGCTGAAACAGGAGCTGGAGATACAGCAGAAGACAAAATAGTCAGGTTTCCAGCCATACCAGAACTCACAGTCTAGTTGGTGGGGAAAGAATAAAGATTCAAGCAAATATCAGATTGTGATATGTACTTAGAAGGAAGCCAGTAGGGTCCTGAGACCCCTGGTCAGGCAGACTTGGGATGAAGTCAGCAGGACCTTCCCAGGCAGAGAAAGCATCCTGTGCAAAGTCCTTTAGGTATAAAAGAGCCTCCAATGACCCTTTCACACTTGCTATTGCCTGAACAAGCTGTGCCTTCCCCCATGCTGTTCCCTTGGCCATTTTGTACTTTGGCAGGCGGACAGCAACACGCTGTGCTGGGACTGTCTGCTTTCCTGTTCATCTTGCCCACTCTCCTACCTGACACTTGGGGGACCCACTAAATGCAAGAAGGAAGGGCACAGCAGAAAAGTGTAGAAAGAGACAGACAGCAGAGTAACAGAGAGGGAGAGAGAGGGTGGAAGGGGAGTTCCCTGGGGTCTGGTCACTGGGTCTCTGTGGATCAGCCTCTGAGCTCCAGCCCCACAGCCACTGGATGTGCTGGCTGGCCAGGCCCTGATCAACAGGTGCATGGTCTTCCCCGCTCACAGGCTGTAGTGGGCAGAATAGTGTCCCCCTAAATGGTATGTCCAAGTCCTAACCCCTGGTACCTGTGAATATAACCTTATTTGGAAATAGGGCCTTTGCAGATTAATTAAGTATCCTGGGATAAGATCACCCTGGATTTACGGTGGGACCTAAAGTCAATGATTGATGTCATTGTAAGAGAAAGGAAATGGAGATTTGAGACACATAGGAGGAAAGAAGGCCACGTGGAGGCAGAAATTGGAGTGATGCAGCCACAAGCCAAAGAATGCAGGGGCCATCATCAGCTAGAAGAATCAAGGAAAGATTCTCCCCTAGAGCCTTTGGAGGGAGTATGGCCCTGCTAAACCTTGATTTTGAACTTCTGGCCTCTAGAACTATGAGAGAATAACTTTCTGATGGTTTAAGCTGCTACATTTGTGGTAATTTGTTATGGAAGCCCTAAGAAGCTAACAGGCAGGGCCAGAGGCAGATGGCTGAACTGCCAACCTGGCTCCCCTGCAAACCCCTGGCACCAGCCTCTGACTAAAATCTTGCCTCTGTGTTTAGTGCCTCTGTCTGAAGGTTAGCGGGGGAAGCTGCCTTCCTCCACTCTACTCTGAAGCCTGTTGCAGAAAGCCCACCTGAATCTGAGGATGGCCAGTGCGTTTTTTGTACACAGTTTCCTTTGCTTGGAAGGCTGGTTCCTCTTTGCTCAGCATCCAGGCTGACTCAGTGGCAGGGGCAAAGCACATTGTCCCCAAGGACTCTGAATCTGCTCTATCATGTATCCTCCTTCAGTGGACGGAGCAAGCAGACAGGCCCTGCCATTTCATCCACAGAATGGGATGCCCATGGCTTGGATGAACAGCACTGCTTACAGTGAATCTGGAATCAAGATGCATAGGGTCCTCTCCTGGAATGCCTTCCCAACCCTTCATCTCCTGGCTAAATCTACTCCCTTCAGGATCCCTTCCCATGGATGTTCTTCTTGCCCTCTCCTCCCTGGCTGGTTAGCAACCTGTCCTCTGGGCTTCCTCAGCCTTCTGGCCTCCCCAACACAGTACAGCTGATCACCCTGTACTGTCCTGATGCTGTCCGCTCACCAGATGGTGAATCCTCTGGGCACTTCTCTTTCTCCCCTGCCTCTAAATCATGCCTGACACTTAGGGGTGCTTTATTTCTTGAGCACATAAAAGAACCTGGCATGGTACATGGCACATTGTGGGCACTCATGGAAGAGAGGAGCAGTCTAGCAGAGTGGAGAGGCAGAGGCTCTGAGATTACACAGAGGCTTTGGTTAGCATTCCAGCTCTTCTAGGTTTTGGAAACTTGGGGAAGTTACTTAACCTTCCTATGCTTCAACTTGCTTATGTAAGACGGGGTTTTTATGAATATTAAATGAAATAATGTGCAGACATTGCTTATCACCATGCTTAACAATATTTAGATGCTATTATTATTATTAACCTAGATGTAAAATCACTTGCCCCACAGTGGGCAATCAACAGTAGATAATATTATAATTAGATAGCGCAGCCAAGCGTAAAGGAATAGCATGGGCTCCGGAGCCAGACTCGCTACTCACTGGCTGTGTCCCTTCACTGAGTCCACTTCCCTCTGTGCACCTCTGCTTTTTCCTCTATCAAATAAATGTTATACCAGCATCTACCTTACAAGCTTGTGGGAACTGCTTTGTAAGCATTTGTTAAATAATAGAATTAAATAACATGTGAATATGGCCAGCCCACAGTGGGACTCAGCAGTGGTGACTACTGTTATTCGCATCTTGTAACAGGATGTTGATTTCTCATGTGGCCATGGCTAAAGCTTAGGATAAGAGACCCCAAAGACCCCGTATTCTAAGTTTTAGAAACTCCCAGCAGATGGGACCAGGCATCAACCTGAAGGACTTATGAGAGAAGTAGTAGTTTGGAAGAGGCCTTACCACCTACCGTCCCTCACTGCCCACCCTGAGACAGTGAAGAAGAGAAGGTCATCAACATCAAGGGCCATGTTCCTAGAGAAGGAACTGGGGGAACGTGTGTGTGTGTGTTGGGGGGTGTTTAAAAGAATCAATGTTAAAGTTTAGGGGTGCCTGCAGGAAGGAGCTGGCCGGTAAAGACTGGCAGAGTGCCTACAGGAAGGGGAAGCTGGCATTTCATCCTTGTGGGAGGTCTGCTTATTGAGCCGTGTGTTCCCTGAGCACAGAGGAGAGAACTGAAGGGAGATGGCAGGTGGGTAACAGCCCATCAAGAACTCTCCCCACCAGGTTTGGAGGTGGTCACAGCATCTAGATGAGTGTGGGGGCCACAGCCTTGCAAACCCCCTCCAGAATCTGGGGACAAAAACTTCCATGCATCAGAGGGAAGCTGTGTGACTGCCAGTGGGGTGGGAGGGGCTCCACTGCAAGAGGGGGCAATGTCTCAAGAAATCAGCAGTGCCTGGGGACAGCACAGGAGTGAGTCCCAAGGCAGCAGGCTGTAACGGAGACACCACCTGTCCTCCCTGAGCTACGGAGTAAGTAGGGCAGCAGCACCCGCCTGCCTTAGGGCACTGAATCCTCGCTCCCTGAAGTCAAAGGCATTTCCATTCTTCTGTCCTCCTCCTTCTTGGCCTAACACACCAGAAGACTTAGACCGGTGTTCTCAACATTGGCTGCACGTTGGAATCGCCTGGGGAGCTTTTATAAGTCCTGATGGCTGGGCCACACCCTCTAGAGACTGCAATTCACTTAGGGTGCAATCAGGGCTGCTGTGGTAGATTAAAATGGCCATAATACTTTCTTTGCAACTCTTCCTATTAAGATGTAGAGTGTGCTTCCTGCCCCTTCAATCTGGGGTGGTGTTTGTTGCTTGACCAACAGAATGTGGCAAAGGTGACATAGTAAGTTCTGAGTGAGGCCTTGAGAGACCTTGCAGCTTTCATTCTGACCTGCTGAGCACGTTGCTGCCATGTGGACAAGCCGGGGCTAGCTACTGGAGCATGAGAGGCTCCAGTAGCCAGCCCAGCAGTCCCATCTGAGGCCCCAGATAAATTTGAGATACCAGCAGACACCACGTGCGAACCATTGCAGCTGAGCACAGCCCACATAGCTGATCCACAGAATCCTGAGCAAAAAGTAATTGTTGTTCAATCTGTGCCCCAGGTGACTCCAGTGCATTGTAAACCACCACCCTAGAGGGTAAACTGCAGGGGCTGGAGGAAGCCAGAGCTGGTGCCCCTCGATTACAGCAAACTTCTGGGGTCACCGCTCCAGTTCGTGCTCAGAGGAGGGGAGGAGACTAGCTCTGATTCAAGTTTGAACTTGAAGTCTTGATTACCCAAATAACATTCCTTTAACAAGCAGGAGTAGCTGAAAGTGTGTGATCAGATCACAGCACTGCTAAGGGACCTGTTATTTAGGGGGAGGGGAAAAGGGTGACTTTTTATAGCTAGAGGCAGTGACCAGAAAAAATACATGTTTTGTTTTTGTACCCCCGACAAGTACAGGCTCTTCAGTAAACCAGTGACCATTAATTAGTGACCATGGCTTAGCTGCTATATTATTATTATTTTGCGTGGGGCCTATTGTTGTGTATCCTAGGTGTTCAATAAATAATACCTGCTACTAACATCACTATTATTAGTAATTATTGTTATCACATGTGAGCATACCTGATACAGTACCTGGAACATATATGTTAAAGGAAATGTAGCTATTGATATTGTTAGATGTGGAAAATCTACTTGCAAACAGAGGAAGTTGTTAATATAAGCTAAAAGTACTTGGCTCAATCTCAGAGGCAGTACTGAAGGAGGCTATCACCACCACATCACATGGGAAAGGGCCTGGCGCCGGGGCGGCCCGTGGTTGTCCCTCTGCAGCAGCCGGGTCACTGGGGAGGCTGATGGAGGCCGCTATACGCCCTTACCTTCCGGATACTTGTAGAGGCTGGTGATGTCCACGTGGGAGTCGCTGCCCACTGCCTTGGTGCTGAGGCACCTCCCGATCTTCTTAGTACTTAATGTCTGAGGACACACGCTCCCGGCTTTATCCTCATTCCAGAGCCAGGTGATGTAGTCCACGTTGACCTCCGCAAACACAGAAGGACTGTCGTGGGCCAAGTGCGCGTCGCCCTTGCGGATGGCGGTGACCGAGGCCGGGCCGCACTGGAACACATCTGCGCAGGAGGGATGGGCGTGAGCAGCTCCAGGGGAGCAAAAGCGGGGGTCTGGGACCTGCCCCCCTAAGCCTGTACTTTCACTCTCCTCCCTGGGGGTGGCATACAGAACCTGCCAACCATTGTAAGCGGGGCCCAGGTCCTGCCGGACAAACCAGCTCTCATTCCAGACATGGAAATTCCTCCCACAGGAGAGGATGGGGCAGGGTGGCCTCCGGTGAGCAGAGAGGAGCCCTCGGAGAGGGAAAGTTCCTGTTGCCAGCTAGGCCCTGGGCCCTGCTCTGTGGCTGAATTTTTTTTTTTTTTTGCGGGACGCGGGCCTCTCACTGTTGTGGCCTCTCCCGTTGCGGAGCACAGGCTCCGGACGCGCAGGCTCAGCGGCCATGGCTCACGGGCCCAGCCGCTCCGCGGCACGTGGGATCTTCCCGGACCGGGGCACGAGCCCGTGTCCCACTGCGCCACCAGGGAAGCCCTGGCTGAATTTTTTGAACCGTTCATCTACTGTAATGATAGAGCACCTAGCATTCATATACCTACAGGCAGACTTTTTAAAATTGCACTTCACTTATTGCACTTTATAGATATTGCATTTTTTACAAATTGAGAGTTTATGGCAACCCTTCCTTAAGTAAGTCTATCTGCCCTGTTTTCCCAATAGCACTTGCTCACTTCATGTCTCTCTGTGCCACATTTTGGTAACTCTTGCAATATTTCAAACGTTTTCATTATTATTGTATTTATTATAGTGATCTGTGATGAGTGATCTTTGATGTTACTAGTACAACATGCTGAAGGCTCAAATGATAGTTAGCATTTAGCAATGAAGTATTTAAAAATTAAGGTATGTAGATTTTTTTTAGACATAATGCTATAGCACGCTTAATAGACTATAGTATAATATAAACATAACTTTTATATGCTCTTTTGGATTAAAAAATTCATGTGACTCACTTTACTGTGATATTTGCTTTATTGAAGTGGTCTGGAACTGAACTGGCACTATCTCCGAGGCCTGCCTGTATGTATAAATATACGTGTGTATATCTATATCTATATATCTATATCTATATATCTAGAACCTGTTGTTCAAGGTCCAGAAATACAACAGCAAATAAGACGGAAGATCCTTGTTCTCGTGCAGCTTACATTCTAACAAAGGAGACAGATAGGGAGACAGGGAAAAGTAAGTAAGCAGATAAATAAAACAATAAAGTAACAATAAATAAACAAATAAATAAAACAATAAAGTAATAATAAATGCCGTGAAGAAAGAGAGGAGCTTTAGTTAGGGAATAACTGCAGGAGACCTACTCTAGGTAAATGACATCTAAGATGAGACTTAAAGTGAAAAGAATTAGCCATAGGAAGAGTGAAGGGAACAGTGTTTCAGACAGAAGGAACAGCATGTGCAAAGGCTCTTGAGACAAGAAAAAACTTAGTGTGTTCAAGGAAAAGAAAGTGTATCTCTGGGCTACGGCAAGCACGGGGGTAGGTAGGTTTCATATTATGCAGAGTTCTGTAGGCCTTCGTTTAGGCTTTAAGTCTCTTATGTTAAAGATGAGAATATGAGATTAGGAAAAGTGACATCATTTGCACAAGGTCACACAGTAAGGAAGCAGCACAGAGAAACGCTTCTTGGCCTGGGTTGGCGTCTTTACTCTGACCTCCAAACTCTTCTTTGGGAAAATATTGTGAAAAGCATTGGGGTTGAAAGGGAGAACATGGACAACCTGTATGGCAACAGAGATCCCCAAAACAAAAAGAAGGGTCTGTCTGTTCTGCATAAAGAGAAGAATGCAATTTTTTTTGGAGTTCCTGTATCTACAAGGCTTCCATGAATAACCTTGTCTGAATGTCTGCTTATACATGTGCAAGTTGTCAAGAAAAGCCGACTTTCTAAAGAGCAGGGGAATAGTGAAGAGCACATAGTACAGAAGGAAACACAGCCAGCCTCAGCAGCCCTCTTCTTAAAATGTCCTTCAGCCACGCCCAGGGGAATGAGCCCAGGACTCCTTCCTCCCAAGCTGATGTCCAGCCTCAGACCATCTCTCTGCCTCTCTTCTCCCCTTTCCTTCTCCTCTTTTTGGTTTTCCAAAAGCTTTGTTTGTAAAGGCAAATATTTGGTCCAGCCATGTGAGGTGGTTAGATAAACAATGGTTTTGCTGTACAATTGAAAGGCAGGACAGGTTTGTAACTTCTCATCCACTCACTAGCTGTGGAGCCTTAGACAAGTTACTTAACCTCTCTGTTTCCTCATCTGCAAAATAGAGATAACAATACTAGCTTGCTTACAAGGTTGTTTAGAGGAATGAATTAGTACACAGGTACACCTTGGAGATATTGTGGATTAGGTTCCAGACCACTACATGTGGATAAAATGTGGATACAGCAATAAAGCAAGCCACACAAACTTTTTTGGTTTCCCAGTGCATATAAAAGTTATGCTTACAGTATGCTGTAATCTATTAAGTATGCAATAACATTACGTCTAATAAAACAATGTACATACTTTAATGAAGCTGTTGGAAAAATGATGCCAATAGACTTGCTTGCCACAAGATTGCCACAAACCTTCAATTTGTAAAAAAATGCAATGTCTGGGGCTTCCCTGGTGGCGCAGTGGTTGAGAGTCCGCCTGCCGATGCAGGGGACGCGGGTTCGTGTCCTGGTCCGGGAGGATCTCACATGCCGCGGAGCGGCAGGGCCCGTGAGCCATGGCCGCTGAGCCTGCGCGTCTGGAGCCTGTGCTCCGCAACGGGAGAGGCCACAACAGTGAGAGGCCCGCGTACCGCAAAAAAAAAAAAAAAAAAAAAAAAGAAAGAAATAAAAATGCAATGTCTGTGAAGCACAATAAAAAGAAGAGTAATAAAATGAGGTCAGCCTGCATGTGCAGCACAACTGGGTCTGGCATAGACGAGGTGCTCACTGGGCACGGTGTTACTACTTTTTAAACACTATAAAAAATAAGGGGACTTCCCTGGTGATGCATTGATTAAGAATCCACCTGCCAATGCAGGGGACACAGGTTCGAGCCCTGGTGGAGGAAGATCCCATATGCCGTGGAGCAGCTAAGTCCATGCGCCACAACTATTGAGCCTGCGCTCTACAGCCCGCGAGCCACAACTACTGAGCCCGTGCGCCACAACTACTGAAGCCCGCGCGTCTACAGCCCGTGCTCTGCAAAAAGAGAAGCCACCTCAATGAGAAGCCCGCACACCGCAACGGAGTAGCCCCCGCTCGCCGCAACTAGAGAAAGCCCGCGTGCAGCAACGAAGACCCAACGCAGCCAAAAATAAATAAATAAATAAATAAATAAATTAGAAAAAAAAAGAAAGGAAACCTTGTATGTACCAATATGGAATTGTTTCATGCAGAGCAAAATGAACAGTTTACATTATGCTGCCGATATTAAGTGAGGGGAAGTGGGGGTGGGTGGGGATTGTGCATATGTGTGCCCCTGTAGCTGCAGGGCTTCTCTCTGATGTTGTGTCCAGAAGGAGGAGGGGGAGGCTGGCAATGGAGAGAGGGAGACTTACACTGTAGCCCATTCTGTACCTTTTGAATATTAAAGCACATGAATGTATCTCCTACTTTAAAAAATCAAATCAAAATGAATTTTGTAAAGCTTTGTGCAAAGAGTTTTGCTTGAGCTGAGAAAGGAGCTTGTTTCCCACCTGAGACACAGCTCAGTGCACAGGCAGCTGACAGACAGCAGGAGCGGGATACAGAGGTGACTCTGCAGGGGCGGGACTTGGCCCCACCTGCAAGTCACAGGTGTCTAGGGGAGGGCTCATAGCCCTGCAGAGCGGAGAGCCAGGGGTACAAGGCTGTCAAATCCTGAGCCCACCTCTTGGCTTCTGAGTCATGTGTCCAAAGACCCCTGTATCTCAGAAGAGGAGTCACCCTGCCAGGGACCACCCCCTCTGCTGGGCACCTGTCACCCCTTCCAGAACTGGCTCAGACTCAGTGGAGCTGAGCTCCATCTGGGAGGGCCTCAGGGTGCCCCTGGGAGCCAGCGGCTGAGGACCCACCACATGCTGTCCTCCATCAAGTCCTCCAGTGTCCACCCGAAGGAGTCCATGTACTTGTCCACACTAAGGTTTCTGCCCGTGTCATGTGCCAAGTTAAATTTGGACACAATCCGTGTCGAAATCCCCAAGCACCCAAGGAGTGAAGAGCAGGATGCTTGCAAGATTCCAGGACAGGCCGGGACCCCAGACTCAGGGAGGAGTGGTGTGGCCTCCCCTAGCAGGCCGCCTGCCTCAGGTCTGGCCACAGCCCCCTCCCTATCTTTGCCAGGGCCGACTCTCGTCTCCACTCTGAGAAACACCTCCATCTCCTGTACATTCTCTCAGGGGACTTCTAGAGTCACCACCACCCCCCCCCCCCATTTGAATAGATGGACTCTGAGGCTGGCAGGACCTTGGAAGCCATATAATAACCCTATAATAGCCATAATAGCCTGTAGGGACTGAGGACCCAGGACCACAAGACTCACTCAAGGGCACTCAGTGGGCTTGAGAGGTGGGACTCCTGTAAAATAAAAGACCAAAAGTCACATAAATGAGGGATCTGGTTTCTCTCTTCATTACCCAGACTTCTATTTCCCCATCACTAATAAAGAAAGATTTTTTTTGTTGGGGGAGGAATGCCTATGCAAATATATGGAAACAAATGCAAACTGAGCTGACTAGGGGTTGGGGAACTTCTTTCCCAGGGTACCTGTACACATGACTCCAGCAAAGACCCAGCACTGGCCGTATCTGACTGGCTTGAACCTGCCCTTGAACGACTTGTGCAGAATGGCCACGCTGCCACGCCAGTGCAGCGGGCTGGTGCTGCCACCGTACTTGCCCTGCCACTGGCCTTGTACCATGCCCTGGTCGTTGTTGCTGTTCACCTGGGTAGAGGAGGCCAAAAATCCACCACCAGGCAGGGCTTCCCTCTTCAGGAACATTGCCATCGTAAAATCATCTCCAACTTTGGGCCACCCATTTATTTGGGGCCACTGCTTGTTTTTAAACTGTCTGAAAATTGGGGCCATCTGCTGTTTTAAAATACCTACTTTTTGGTACCATTTATCATTTTCAGTTACCTTCCATTCGGATGCTCTATTGCTGAAAATCGTATTCAGTTTTAGAGCATTTCCTGTTTTAAGTAATCTGTTTTTTTGGGACTGTTGGTGGTAATGATAGTTATAGAGATGCTTAACATTCATTAAATGTTTACCGTGTGCCAGACACTATTCTAAGGGTTTAGCACACATTATATTAATCTATGTTAGTCTATGATGTAGGTTCTATTACTTCCTTTTTTTTTCAGATGAGGAAACTGAGATTCATAGAGGTTAGGGCACTTGCTCAAATCGCACAGCAAGTTAGCAAAAGGGGTTCAGGAGTTCAGGACTTTGACTTGGGAGCCTGTATCGCTATCCTACAGGGTTGTACCACTCTACTGTTCGGGACTGGTCACTGCTTTTGATTCTCTGTGCTCCAACATGTCTCTGAAGTCTTGAGGAATTGAGAGTATCAAATATGAGAAAAACAGCTTTGCCCATTTTGGGAATCACAGTTACCCACCCACTGATCTTAACACCTACTTGCTATAGAGAGAGCTAGTAGGCCCTCTGGCTACCTTCCAAGGAGGAAGCACTGGCATGTAATAGATTAAAGATGGTACTCCTCTCACAGCGAGGTGGTTCTGTGTACCCTTTCCCTGAATCTGGGTTGGCCTGTGACTACTTTGATTAATGACATGGTGGAAGTGATGTTGTGCCTGTTTCCAGGCCCAGGCTTTATGAGACTGGCAGCTTCCACTTAATTTTAGAATAATCGCTTGGGGAGAAGCCAGCTGCCTTATCTGATTACCCTGAGACTGCCATGCTTTGAGGAAGCCCAACCTAGCCATGTGGAAAGGCTGCATGGAGACACAGAAAAATGACTGGCCAGACCCAGCTCTTCCAACCATCCCAGCCCAGGGGCCAGACATGAGAGTGAGCAAGCCACCTGGGCATTCCAGTTCCAGCAGACACAGCATGGAAGAGAACCAAGGAAACATTGACTGTTGGAACAAATGCCCTAGATATATGGTCCCGTCAAACCATCACAGACATCTGCAGCCATTCAGACACACCCAGCTGAAGCAGCTTGGAACAGAGGTGTTCTGTCCTCACGTTGCCCTCACCAAGTCCCTGATTTGCAAAGTTGTCAACATAGTAAATGGCTGTTTTATACCACTGAGTTTTGGGGTGATTCGTTATGCACCAGTAGAGAATTAAAACAAGAGGTGATGGGAAAAATCTTAGGGTGTGGCCCTGGAGTTGGCCCGGGGACCCACGAGGGAGTGAGCATGCAGGCATAGCTGGGCTCCTTATCATGGCGCTGATGGCTCCAGTGACGTAGATGGGGTCGTAGTGGTGGGACGCTTTGGTGGTGGCTGGGTCATCTTGGTGACTAGGGCTTCGGTCCAGGATGCAGAAGCAGATGTCCAGGATGTCCTCCTCAAACTGTCCCCAGAGAGGCTGCTCTTAGAGGCCAGAGCCACACCTGCACTTCAGACCCTCTCACAACCCTCCCCTAGTCAGTCACTGTATTGTGCAGGGAGTTTGCCTACCCCACTGCCCACCCGTCCAGCCCCTCCAGGGACACAACAGAGCACACCCAAGTCTCAAAAACCCTCTTTCAAAGAGTCACTGGGAACCAGAAGCTCAGCCTTAATCACCTCCCTTCCCTGTTCAGTAGGCCCATGGCTCCCCACGAACCACAGTAAAGTTCATGATAAACTGGGACTCTGGAGCCACATCGATCCCACTGGTTTACATAATGTTTTCAAATGACTTAGTTGACAACATTTAAAAACTGGGGGATTTTCACATACAAATTAAGATTTCTGGTCTTTGAAAATTGGGAAGGTCTGGGAACCCTGGGCTCACTTTCCTATGTGGCAATAAGAAGTGGATGCTGGGTTTCCCTGGTGGTGCAGTGATTGAGAGTCCGCCTGCCGATGCAGGGGACACGGGTTCGTGCCCTGGTCCGGGAAGATCCCAGATGCCGCGGAGTGGCTGGGCCTGTGAGCCATGGCCACTGAGCCTGCTCATCCGGAGCCTGTGCTCCGCAGCGGGAGAGGCCACAGCTGTGCGAGGCCCACATACCACACACACACACACACAAAACAAACAAAAAAAACGAAGTGGATGCTGAGATGGGGTTACCCTTAGATGGACCTTAAACTCTCTGGTATATCATCCCTGCCCAGCCCCTGAGCCCCAGATGCTTTCAAACCCCAGCTCCTCAGTCTGACAGTCAAGGCTCTCGACTTGCCCGGAGCCCGGGCAGACAGAGCTCCTCTACAGAACCTCCGCTACTCTCTGGCTCCCCTCCTCCACTGCTCTGTCTGCTCTTCCTTCTGCCTGTCCAGATCCTGCCCGACTTTGGGGGCTCCACCCCAATATCATGAAGCCTTCTGCAATCCCTGAGTTGGAGTTTCCCTTCATGACCTTCTGAACTCCCTCTGCTCCCATCTCTACCTTTCCAACCGCCTCCGCCCCCTCCCACAACATCTCACCTTGTATTGTAGCTACTTATCTAAGTCAGGGGCTCTCAAAATGTGGTTCCAGGCCAGCGACGGCAGCAGCACCTGGTAACTTGCTAGAAATACAGACTCTCAGGCCCCACCTCAGACCTAGTGAATCAGCAACTTGGGGAGTTGTGGCCCAGCCACCTGTGTGTTTTAACGAGCCCTCGGTGGCCTTCTGGTGCACACTCAAGATTGAGAGCCCCTGATCTAAGCTATTTATTTGTACCCAATGTACCACCCCTTCCCAAGGACCCAGCACAACTAGTAGTAGAGACTGGAGAAGTGGACTTGGTCTAAGAGTCAGCCCAGCTTGTCCCTCCTGGGAAGAAGAGGGCAGACATAATGGCTCCTGCACTGACTTTTCCCATCTCCCCAGCCCCCCTTCTGTCTCTTATGACTCTCAGTCCCCCTTCTGGCCTGGGTCCCTGGAGACCTTCCTGAAGTTCCAGCCTTGGGCTCAGATGTGCTTCTCCACTCCTCGGAAGATGATCCCGCTGTCATTGAGCATGTATGTACTCCTGTCTCTCTTCCTCTGTGGCCAGAAACACATCATCCTCTGAAAGGCAGTGGTTGGGTCTGGCGTGGGCAGGGAGTCTGGCCTCACTGGCCTGGGGAAAGGGCTACAGCAGGGCTCAGCTGCAGGATGGCGCCTAGAGGCTGCTGGGGCAGGAGAGGTCAAGAGGGGCTTGCTGGCTCCCAGGCTGCCTCCCGGCCAAGCCCTACTCTACCTGGCCGGTCTTTCCCCAGGCAGGGACCACCCCCAACCCAGCCCCAGATGGAAGGAATTTAGAAGTCCTGATGCTTTCGAGTGACCTGATTTAATGACAATGGCAGGTTCATATTTCTTAAACATTAATAAGAATACTGATCCAGGCTACTGCTTACTGACTTACCCCTTAATAAGAATACTTACCCCAGTACTCCTTAAGATGTGCCTTGCATATTACAAACATTAGTTCTATGGTTTCTCACCATAACACTAAGAGGTAGGCACTGTTATTCTCATATTACAGGTGAGGAAACTGAGACTCAGAGGGAAGAAACTTAGCAAAGCTGGGACTAAACCAAGGCTGTCTGGTGGCTGAAACCTGGCTCTTATCCAATCCTAGGCCTCTCCTGCCATTAGGCCCCCTCCTTGCCCACTGGCCTCCATACACCAGAACCCACTAATACCTGCCCTTCTGTCGCGGCAGGTTTGGAACATCTGCTACCAGCTTCCTCTGTCCCGTGCCTGTCTCCTCCTGGGCCCACTCTTGCCAAGCCCTTGGCATTCATCTCCCTGTCCCTAACTTGCCTCCCAGGACTTCCTGAAGGACAGCTTCCAGGAAAACCTCAGCCTTGGACTCAGGAGCTCGTATCTGGGCACCATGGGTTGAAAAGCAGAACAAACCCGCCCAGCTTCCTGTTACTGTGTTTGCAGCGAGAGGAAACCTTGGTGCTCAGCTGGTAGCAGGCAATGACAGCATCTGGAGGGTTGGTGAGGCTGATGGTCATGGTGTTCTCCATATGAGCCTCCTTCACTGCCATCCAGGCATTGCTCTCCAGCTCCGATGTCTGGAACACAGCTTTGGTGCGGAGGGCCTCAGAAGCCTGGGGTCCTGGCAGAGAGGAGAGGGAATCAGGAGACCCAGCCACCCACAGGAAGCTCATCTCTGGAGAAAGGGAAAAGCTACAGACCTGGAAGACCAAACTTCAGGCCTTGAGCTGCTGGGACACTGCTGTGGGGAAGGGCCTGACCAAGATGCAAGAGGGCCAGCTGTAGGGAGGGGTCCACTTTAGCTGTTCTGACTTCCACCCACTTCCTGGATCAAGGAGGAAGTGAAAGCACTCTTTGAAACCAAAGTGTGCCTTCTGTCTGATCAGCAAAGGAAAGCATGGACTCCAAAATGATGAACTTCCATACCCTTCCAGAGCTCTGGATTTCTTGGTGTGCCTAGGATTCCAGAGTTGTCATCTCATCTGTCCCACTGCCTGCTGGCAGCATCTTCCAACCATCCCCAGAAAGCTGTCATCAAAAGCCTCCAGGAGCCTGAACAAAGATGGCAGAGTAGAAAGACGTGCTCTCACTGCCTCTAGTGAGAACACCAGAGTCACAGCTAGCGGCTGGACAATTATTGACAGGAAGACACTGGAAGTCACCAAAAAAGATACCCCACAACCAAAGACAAATGAGAAGCCATAATTTGACGGTAGGAGGGGCACAATCACAACAAAATCTAAGACCATAACTGCTGGGTGGGTGACTCACAGACTGGAGAACACTTATACCACAGAAGTCCACCCACTGGAGTGAAGGTTCTGAGCCCCATGTCAGGCTTACTAACCTGGGGTCTGAAAACAGAAGGAGGAATTCCTAGAGAATCAGACTTTGAAGGGTAGCAGGATTCGACTGCAGGACTTCGACAGGACTGCGTGAAACAGAGACTCCACTCTTGGAGGGAACACACAAAATAGTGTGTGCATCAGGATCCAGGGGAAGGCCAGTGAACCCAGGGGAGACTGAACCAGACCTACCGGCTAGTGTTGGAGGGTCTCCTGCAGAGGCAGGGGATGGCTGTGGCTCATCGTGAGGACAAGGACACTGGCAGCAGAAATTCTGGGAAGTACTCCTTGGCATGAGCCCTCCCAGAGGCTGCCATTAGCCCCATCAAAGAACCCAGGGAGGCTCCAGTGTTGGGTTGCCTCAGGCCAAACAACCAACAAGAGGGAACATCAGCAGTCAAGCGGATTAAAGTTTTACTGAGCTCTGCCCACCAGAGCAACAGTCAGCTCCACCCACCACCAGTCCCTCCCATCAGGAGACCTGCACAAGCCTCTTAGGTAGCCTCATCTACCAGACAACAGACAGCAGAAGCAAGAAGAACTACAATCCTGCAGCCTGTGGAACAAAAACCACATTCACAGAAATATAGACAAGATGAAAAGGCAGAGGGCTATGTACCAGATGAAGTAACAAGATAAAACCCCAGAAAAACAACTCAATGAGATAGAGATAGGCAAACTTCCAGAAAAAGAATTCAGAATAATGATAGTGAAGATGAAACAGGACCTTGGAAAAACAATGGAGGCAAAGATGGAGAAGATGCAATAAATGTTTAACAAAGACCTAGAAGAATTAAAGAACAAACAAACAGAGATGAACAATACAGTAACTGAAATGAAAACTACACTAGAAGGAATCAATAGCAGAAAAACTGAGGCAGAAGAACGGACAAGTGACCTGGAAGACAGAATGGAGGAATTCACTGCTGCAGAACAGAATAAAGAAAAAAGAATGAAAAGAAATGAAGACAGCCTAAGAGACCTCTTGAAAAGCATTAAATGCAACAACGTTCGCATTATAGGGGTCCCAGAAGGAGAAGGGAGAGAGAAAGGAGGCGAGAAAATATTTGAAGAGATTATAGTCCAAAATTTCACTAACATGGGAAAGGAAATAGCCACTCAAGTCCAGGAAATGCAGCAAGTCCCAACAGGATAAACCCAAGGAGAAACACGCCGAGACACATAGTAATCAAATTGGCAAAAATTAAAGGCAAAGAAAAATTATTGAAAGCAGCAAGGGAAAAATGACAAATAACATGCAAGGGAACTCTCATAAGGTTAACAGCTGATTTCTCAGCAGAAACTCTACAAGCCAGAAGGGAGTGGCAGGTTTACCTAAAGTGATGAAAGGGAAGAACATACAACCAAGATTACTCTACCCGGCAAGGAACTCATTCAGATTTGATGGAGAAATCAAAACCTTTACAGACAAGCAAAATCTAAGAGAATTCAGCACCACCAAACCAGCTCTACAACAAATGCTAAAGGATCTTCTCTAAGTGGGAGACACAAGAGAAGAAAAGGACCTACAGAAACAAACCCAAAACAATTAAGAAAATGGTCATAGGAACATACATATTGATGGATTAAATGCTCCAACCAAAACACAGTCTTGCTGAATGGACACAAAAACAAGACCCATATATATGCTGTCTACAAGAGACCCACTTCAGATCTAGGGACACATACAGATCGAAAGAGAGGGGATGGAAGAAGATATTCCATGCAAATGGAAATCAAAAGAAAGCTGGAGTAGCAACACTCATATCAGATAAAATAGACGTTAAAATTAAAAATGTTACAAGAAGCAAGGAAGGACACTACATAATGATCAAGGGGTCAATCGAAGAAGAAGCTATGACAATTATAAATATATATGCACCCAACATAAGAGCACATCAATACATAAGGCAACTGCTAACAGCTATAAAAGAGGAAATTAACAGTAACCCAATAATAGGGGGGGGACATTAACATCTCACTTACACCAATGGACAGATTATCCAAAATAAAAAAGGAAACAGAAGCTTTAAATGACACAATAGACCAGATAGATTTAATTGATATTTATAGGACATTCCATCCAAAAACAACAGATTACACTTTCTTCTCAAGTGTGCATGGAACATTCTCCAGGATAGATCATACCTTGGGTCACAAATCAAGCCTCAGTAAATTTAAGAAAATTGAAATCATATCAAGCATCTTTTCTGACCACAACGCTATGAGATTAGAAATAAATTACAGGAAAAAAAAAACGTAGAAAACACTAACACACAGAAGTTAAACAATATGTTACTAAATAACCAAGAGATCACTGAAGAAGTCAAAAAGGAAATCAAAAAATGCCTACAGACAAATGACAATGAAAACACAATGATCCAAAACCTATGGGATGCAGCAAAAGCAGTTCTAAGAGGGAAGTTTATAGCTATACAAGCCTACCTCAAGAAACAAGAAATATCTCAAATAAACAATCTAACCTTACACCTAAAGGAACTAGAGAAATAAGAACAAACGAAACCCAAAGTTAGCAGAAGGAAAGAAATCATAAAGATCAGAGCAGAAATAAATGAAATAGAAACAAAGAAAACAATAGCAAAGATCAATAAAACTAAAAGCTGGTTCTTTGAGAAGATAAAGAAAATGGATAAACCATTAGCCAGACTCATCAGGAAAAAGAGGACACAAATCAATAAGATTAGAAATGAAAAAGGAGAAGTTACAACAGACACCACAGAAATACAAAGCATCCTAAGAGAGTACTACAAGTAACTGTATGCCAATAAAATGGACAACCTGGAAGAAACGGACAAATTCTTAGAAAGGTATAACCTTCCAAGACTGAACCAGGAAAAAATAGAAAATATGAACAGACCAATCACAAGTAAGGAAATTGAAACTGTGATTAAAAAACTTCCAACAAAAAAAAAGTCCAGGACCAGATGGCTTCACAGGTGAATTCTATCAAACATTTCGAGAAGAGCTAACAGCCAACCTTCTCAAACTCTTCCAAAAAACTGCAGAGGAAGGAACACTCCCAAACTCATTCTATGAGGCCAGCATCACCCTGATACCAAAACCAGAAAAAGATACTACAACAAAAAGAAATTACAGACCAAAATCACTGATGCAAAAACCCTCAAAAAAATACTAGCAAACAGAATCCAACAACCCATTAAAAGGATCATACAGCATGATCAAGTGGGATTTATCCCAGGGAGGCAAGGATTCTTCAATATACGCAAATGAATCAATGTGATACACCATATTAACAAATTGAAGAATAAAAACCATATGATCATCTCAATAGAAGCAGAAAAAGCTTTTGACAAATTTCAACACCCATTTATGATAAAAACTCTCCAGAAAGTGGGCATAGAGGGAACCTACCTCAACATAATAAAGGGCATATACGACAAACCCACAGCAAACATCGTTCCCAATGGTGAAAAACTGAAAGCATTTCCTCTAAGATCAGGAAAAAGGCAAGGATGTCCACTCTCACCACTATTTTTCAACATAGTTTTGGAAGTCCTAGCCACAGCAATCAGAGAAGAAAAAGAAATAAAAGGAATACAAATTGGAAAAGAAGAAGTAAAACTGTCACTCTTTGCAGATGACATGATACTATACATAGACAATCCTAAAGATCCCACCAGAAAACTACTGGAGCTAATCAATGAATTTGGTAAAGTTTCAGGGTACAAAATTACTGCACAGAAATCTCTTGCATTCCTATACACTAATGATGAAATATCTTTTTTTTAACATCTTTATTGGAGTATAATTTCTTTACAATGGTGTGTTAGTTTCTGCCCCATAACAAAATGAATCAGTTATACATATACATATGTTCCCATATCTCTTCCCTCTTGCGTCTGCCTCCCTCTCACCCTCCCTATCCCACCCCTCCAGGTGGTCACAAAGCACTGAGCTGATATCCCTGTGCTATGCGGCTGCTTCCAATTAGCTATCTACCTTACGTTTCTTAGTGTATATATGTCCATGCCTCTCTCTCGCCCTGTCACAGCTCACACTTCCCCCTCCCCATATCCTCAAGTCCGTTCTCTAGTAGGTCTGTGTCTTTTTTCCTGTCTTATCCCTAGGTTCTTCATTACATTTTTTCCCCGTAAATTCCATATATATGTATTAGCATATGGTATTTGTCTTTTTCTTTCTGACTTACTTCACTCTGTATGACAGACTCTAGGTCTATCCACCTCATTACAAATAGCTCAATTTCGTTTCTTTTTATGGCTGAGTAATATTCCATTGTATATATGTGCCAATCTTCTTTATCCATTCATCCAATGATGGGCACTTAGGTTGTTTCCATTGCCGGGCTATTGTAAATAGAGCTGCAATGAACATTTTGGTACATGACCCTTTTTGAATTATGGTTTTCTCAGGGTATATGCCCAGTAGTGGGATTGTTGGGTCATATGGTAGTTCTATTTGTAGTTTTTTAAGGAACCTCCATACTGTTCTCCATAGTGGCAGAACCAATTCACATTCCCACCAGCAGTGCAAGAGTGTTCCCTTTTCTCCACACCCTCTCCAGCATTTATTGTTTCTAGATTTTTTGATGATGGCCATTCTGACTGGTGTGAGATGATATCTCATTGTAGTCTTGATTTGCATTTCTCTAATGATTAATGATGTTGAGCATTCTTTCATGTGTTTGATGGCAGTCTGTATATCTTCTTTGGAGAAATGTCTATTTAGGTCTTCTGCCCATTTTTGGATTGGGTTGTTTGTTTTTTTGTTATTGAGCTGCATGAGCTGCTTGTAAATTTTGGAGATTAATCCTTTGTCAGTTGTTTCATTTGCAAATATTTTCTCCCATTCTGAGGGTTGTCTTTTGGTCTTGTTTATGGTTTCCTCTGTTGTGCAAAAGATTTGAAGTTTCATTAGGTCCCATTTGTTTATTTTTGTTTTTATTTCCATTACTCTAGGAGGTGGGTCAGAAAGGCTCTTGCTGTGATGTATGTCATAGAGTGTTCTGCCTATGTTTTCCTCTAAGAGTTTGATAGTTTCTGGCCTTACATTTAGGTCTTTAATCTATTTTGAGCTTATTTTTGTGTATGGTGTTAGGGAGTGATCTAATCTCATACTTTTACATGTACCTGTCCAGTTTTCCCAGCACCACTTATTGAAGAGGCTGTCCTTTCTCCACTGTACATTCCTGCCTCCTTTATCAAAGATAAGGTGTCCATATGTGCGTGGGTTTATCTCTGGGCTTTCTAACCTGTTTCATTGATCTATATTTCTGTTTTTGTGCCAGTACCATACTGTCTTGATTACTGTAGCTTTGTAGTATAGTCTGAAATCAGGGAGCCTGATTCCTCCAGCTCCTTTTTTCGTTCTCAAGATTGCTTTGGCTATTCGGGGTCTTTTGTGTTTCCATACAAATTGCAAAATTTTTTGTTCTAGTTCTGTGAAAAATGCCAGTGGTAGTTTGATAGGGATTGCATTGAATATATAGATCGCTTTGAGTAGTAGAGTCATTTTCACAATGTTGAGTCTTCCAATCCAAGAACATGGTATATCTCTTCATCTATTTGTATCATCTTTAATTTCTTTCATCAGTGTCTTATAATTTTCTGCATACTAGTAGTTTTCTGGTAGCATCTTTAGGATTCTCTATGTATAGGATCATGTCATCTGCAAACAGTGACAGCTTTACTTCTTCTTTTCTGATTTGGATTCCTTTTCTTCTCTGATTGCTGTGGCTAAAACTTCCAAAACTATGTTGAATAAGAGTGGTGAGAGTGGGCAACCTTGTCTTGTTCCTGATCTTAGTGGAAATGCTTTCAGTTTTTCACCATTGAGGATGATGTTGGCTGTGGGCTTGTCATATATGGCCTTTATTATGTTGAGGAAAGTTCCCTCTATGCCTACTTTCTTCAGGGTTTTTATCATAAATGGGTGTTGAATTTTGTCAAAAGCTTTCTCTGCATCTATTGAGATGATCATATGGTTTTTCTCCTTCAATTTGTTAATATGGTTTATCACATTGATAGATTTGCGTATATTGAAGAATCCTTGCATTCCTGGAGTAAACCCCACTTGATCATGGTGTATGATCCTTTTAATGTGCTGTTGGATTCTGTTTGCTAGTATTTTGTTGAGAATTTTTGCATCTATGTTCATGAGTGATATTGGCCTGTAGTTTTCTTTCTTTGTGACATCCTTGTCTGGTTTTGGTATCAAGGTGATGTGGCCTCGTAGAAGGAATTTGGGAGTGTTCCTCCCTCTGCTATATTTTGGAAGAGTTTGAGAAGGATAGGTGTTATCTCTTCTCTAAATGTTTGATAGAATTCGCCTGTGAAACCATCTGGTCCTGGGCTTTTGTTTGTTGGAAGATTTTTAATCACAGTTTCAATTTCAGTGCTTGTGTTTGGTCTGTTCATATTTTCTATTTCTTCCTGATTCAGTCTTGGCAGGTTGTGCATTTCTAAGAATTTGTCCATTTCTTCCAGATTGTCCATTTTATTGGCATAGAGTTGCTTGTAGTAATCTCTCATGATCTTTTTTATTTCTGCCGTGTCAGTTGTTACTTCTCATTTTTCATTGCTAATTCTATTGATTTGAGTCTTCTCCCTTTTTTTCTTGATGAGTCTGGCTAATGGTTTATCTATTTTGTTTATCTTCTCAAAGAACCAGCTTTTAGTTTTATTGATCTTTGTTATTGTTTACTTCATTTCTTTTTCATTTATTTCTGATCTGATTTTTATGATTTCTTTCCTTCTGCTAGCCCTGGGGTTTTTTTGTTCTTCTTTCTCTAATTGCTTGAGGTGCAATGTTAGGTTGTTTATTCGAGATGCTTCCTGCTTCTTAAGGTGGGCTTGAATTGCTATAAACTTCCCCCTTAGAACTGCTTTTGCTGCATCCCATAGGTTTTGGGTCGTTGTGTCTCCATTGTCATTTGTTTCTAGGTATTTTTTTATTTCCTCTTTGATTTCTAAAGTGATCACTTCGTTATAAGTAGTGTATTGTTTAGCCTCCATGTGTTTGTATTTTTTACAGATCTGTTCCTGTAGTTGATATCTAGTCTCATGGCGTTGTGGTCAGAAAAGATACTTGATACAATTTCGATTTTCTTAAATTTACCAAGGCTTGATTTGTGACCCAAGATATGATCTATCCTGGAGAATGTTCCATGAGCACTTGAGAAAAATGTGTATTCTGTTGTTTTTGGATGGAGTGTCCTATAAATATCAATTAAGTCCATCTTGTTTAATGTATCATTTAAAGCTTGTGTTTCCTTATTTATTTTCATTTTGGATGATCTGTCCATGGGTGAAAGTGGGGTGTTAAAGTCCCCTACTATGAATGTGTTACTGTCAATTTCCCCTTTTATGGCTGTTAGTATTTGCCTTATTATTGAGGTGCTGCTATGTTGGGTGCATAAATATTTACAATTGTTATATCTTCTTCTTGGATTGATCCCTTCATCATTATGTAGTGTCCTTCTTTGTCTCTTCTAATAATCCTTATTTTAAAGTCTATTTTGTCTGATATGAGAATTGCTACTCCAGCTTTCTTTTGGTTTCCATTTGCATGGAATATATTTTTCCATCCCCTTACTTTCAGTCTGTATGTGTCTCTAGGTCTGAAGTGGGTCTCTTGTAGACAGCATATATAAGGGTCTTGTTTTTGTATCCATTCAGCCAATCTGTGTCTTTTGGTGGGAGCCTTTAGTCCATTTACATTTAAGGTAATTATCAATATGTATGTTCCTATTCCCATTTTCTAACTTTTTTTGGGTTCGTTATTATAGGTCTTTTCCTTCTCTTGTGTTTCTTCTCTAGAGAAGTTCCTTTAGCATTTGTTGTAAAGCTGGTTTGGTGGTGCTGAACTCTCTCAGCTTTTGCTTGTCTGTAAAGGTTTTAATATCGCCATCAAATCTGAATGAGATCCTTGCTGGGTAGAGTAATGTTTGTTGCAGGTTTTTCTCCTTCATCACTTTCAGTATGTCCTGCCACTCCCTTCTGGCTTGCAGAGTTTCTGCTGAAAGATCAGCTGTTAACCTTATGGGGATTCCCCTGTGTGTTATTTGTTGTTTTTCCCTTGCAGCTTTTAATATGCTTTCTTTGTATTTAATTTTTGACAGTTTGATTAATACGTGTCTTGGCGTATTTCTCCTTGTATTATCCTGTATGGGACTCTCTGTGCATCCTGGACTTGATTAACTATTTCCTTTCCCATATTAGGGAAGTTTTCAACTATAATCTCTTCAAATATTTTCTCAGTCCCTTTCTTTTTCTCTTCTTCTTCTGGAACCCCTATAATTCGAATGTTGGTGCATTTAATGTAGTCCCAGAGGTCTCTGAGACTGTCCTCAGTTCTTTTCATTCTTTTTTCTTTATTCTGCTCTGCAGTAGTTATTTCGACTATTTTATCTTCCAGGTCACTTATCCGTTCTTCTGCCTCAGTTATTCTGCTATTGATCCCATCTAGAGTACTTTTAATTTCATTTGTTGTGTTGTTCTTTGTTGCTTGTTTCGTCTTTAGTTCTTCTAGTTCCTTGTTAACTGTTTTTTCATTTTGTCCATTCTATTTCCAAGATTTTTGATCATCCTTACTATCATTCTTCTGAATTCTTTTTCAGGTAGACTGCCTATTTCCTCTTCATTTGTTAGGTCTGGTGCATTTTTATCTTGCTCCTTTAACTGCTGTGTGTTTTTCTGTCTTCTCATTTTGCTTATCTTACTGTGTTTGGGGTCTCCTTTTTGCAGGCTGCAGGTTCGTAGTTCCTGTTGTTTTTGATGTCTGTCTCCAGTGGCTAAGGTTGGTTCAGTGGGTTGTGTAGGGTTCCTGGTGGAGGGGACTAGTGCCTGTGTTGTGGTGGATGAGGCTGGATCTTGTCTCTCTAGTGGGCAGGTTCACATCTTGTGGTGTGTTTTGGGGTGTCTGTGGCCTTATTATGATTTTAGGCAGCCTCTCTGCTAATTGGTGGGGTTGTGTTCCTGTTTTGCTAGTTTGGCATAGGTTGTCCAGCACTGTAGCTTGCTGGTCGTTGAGTGAAGCTGGGTGCTGGTGTTAAGATGGAGGTCCCTGGGAGATTTTTGCCGTTTGATATTATGTGGAGCTGGGAGGTCTCTTGTGGACCAGTGTCCTGAAGTTGGCTGTCCCACCTCAGAGGCAGAGCCCTGACTCCTGGCTGGAGCACCAAGAGCCTTTCATCCACACGGCTCAGAATAAAAGGGAGAAAAAGTAGAGAGAAAGAATTAGTAGAAGTAGGAAGAAAGAAAGAAAGAAAGGAGGGAAGGAAGGAAGGAAGGAAGAAAGAAAGAACGAAAGAAGCAAAGAAGGAAAGAAGGCAGGAAGGAAAGAAAGCAGGGAGGGAGGTAGGGAGGAAGGAAGGAAGGAGGGAAGGAGGGAGGGAAGGAAAAAAGACAGAAAGAAAGAAGATACAGTACAATAAAATAAAGTATAATAACGTTATTGAATTAAAAAATAATTATTTAGGGAAAAAAAAGGGGGCGGATAGAACCTTAAGACAAATGCTGGAAGCAAAGCTATACAGACAAAATCTTACACAGAAGCATACGCATACACCCTCACAAAAAGACGTAAAGGGGAAAAAATCATAAATCTTGCTCTCGAAGCCCACCTCCTCAATTTGGGATGATTCGTTGTCTAAAGGAGGGAAGGAAGGAAGGAAAGAAAGAAAGAAAGAAAGAACGAAGGTAAAGTATAATAAAGTTATTATAATTAATTATTAAGAAAAAAATTAAAAAAAAAAACCCATGGACGGAGAGAACCCTAGGACAAATGGTGGAAGCAAAACTATACAGACAAGATCTCACACAGAAGCATACACATACACATTCACAAAAAGAGGAAAAGGGGAAAAAAATCATAGATCTTGCTCTCGAAGCCCACCTCCTCAATTTGGGATGACTCGTTGTCTATTCAGGTATTCCACAGATGCAGGGTACATCAAGTTGATTGTGGAGATTTAATCCGCTGTTTCTGAGGCTGCTGGGAGAGATTTCCCTTTCTCTTCTTTGTTCTCACAGCTCACAGGGGCTCAGCTTTGGATTTGGCCCTGCCTCTGCGTGTAGGTCGCTGGAGGGCGTCTGTTTTTTGCTCAGACAGGAGGGGGTTAAAGAAGCCGCTGATTCGGGGCCTCTGGCGCACTCAGGCCGGGGAGGGGGGGGAGGGAGGGGCAGTGTGTGCGGGGCGAGCCTGCGGCGGCAGAGGCCGGCGTGAGGTTGCACCAGCCTGAGGCCCGCCTTGCGTTCTCCCGGGGAAGTTGTCCCTGGATCCCGGGAACCTGGCAGTGGCGGGCTGCGCAGGCTCCCCGGAAGGGGTTGTGGATAGTGACCTGTGCTCGCACACAGGCCCCTTGGCGGCAGCAGCAGCCTTAGCGTCTCCCGCCTGTCCCTGGGGTCTGCGCTTTTAGCCGCGGCTCGCACCCGTCCCTGGGGTCCGCGCTTTTAGCCGCGGCTCGGGCCAGTCTCTGGGGTCCGCGCTTTTAGACGCGGCTCGCGCCCGTCTCTGGAGTTCCTTTAAGCAGCGCTCTTAAACCCCTCTCCTCGCGCACCAGGAAACAAAGAGGGAAGAAAAAGTCTCTTGCCTCTTTGGCAGGTGCAGACTTTTTCCCGGACTCCCTACCGGCTATCCGTGGTGCACTAATCCCTTCAGGCTATGTTCAAGCCGCCAACACCAGTCCTCTCCCTGCGCTCCAACCGAAATCGAAACCCAAGCCTCAGCTCGCAACCCCGCCCGCCCCGGCGGGTGAGCGGACAAGCCTCTCGGGCTGGTGAGTGCCGGTCGGCACCGATCCTCTGTGCGGGAATCTCCCCGCTTTGCCCTCCGCACCCCTGTTACTGTGCACTCCTCCGCGGCTCCGAAGCTCCCCCCTCCGCCTCCCGCAGTCTCCGCCCACGAAGGGGCTTCCTAGGGTGTGGAAACTTTTCCTCCTTCACAGCTCCCTCCCACTGGTGCAGGTGCCGTCCCTATTCTTTTGTCTCTGTTTTTTCTTTTTTTCTTTTGCCCTACCCAGGTACGTGGGGAGTTTCTTGCCTTTTGGGAGGTCTGAGGTCTTCTGCCAGCCTTCAGTAGGTGTTCTGTAGGAGTTGTTCCACGTGTAGATGTATTTCTGGTGTATCTGTGGGGAGGAAGGTGATGTCCGCGTCTTACTCTTCCGCCATCTTCCCCCTGAGTTCCTGTTTCTTGCATTTTGTCCATTCTATTTCCAAGATTTTTGATCATCCTTACTATCATTATTCTGAATTCTTTTTCAGGTAGGCTGCCTATTTCCTCTTCATTTGTTAGGTCTGGTGCATTTCTATCTTGCTCCTTCATCTGCTGTGTGTTTTTCTGTCTTCTCATTTTGCTTATCTTACTGTGTTTGGGGTCTCCTTTTTGCAGGCTGCAGGTTCGTAGTTCCTATTGTTTTTGATGTCTGTCTCCAGTGGCTAAGGTTGGTTCAGTGGGTTGTGTAGGGTTCCTGGTGGAGGGGACTAGTGCCTGTGTTGTGGTGGATGAGGTTGGATCTTGTCTCTCTAGTGGGCAGGTCCACGTCTGGTGGTGTGTTTTGGGTTTCTGTGGAGTTATTATGATTTTAGGCAGCCTCTCTACTAATGGATGGGGTTGTGTTCCTGTTTTGCTAGTTGTTTGGCATAGGTTGTCCAGCACCGTAGCTTGCTGGTCGTTGAGTGAAGCTGGGTGCTGGTGTTAAAATGGAGGTCTCTGGGAGATTTTCGCCGTTTGATATTATATGGAGCTGGGAGGTCTCTTGTGGACCAGTGTCCTGAAGTTGGCTGTCCCACCTCAGAGGCAGAGCCCTGACTCCTGGCTGGAGCACCAAGAGCCTTTCATCCACACGGCTCAGAATAAAAGGGAGAAAAAGTAGAGAGAATTAGTAGAAGTATGAAGAAAGAAAGAAAGAAAGAAAGAAAGAAAAAAGGAGGGAAGGATGGAGGAAGGAAGGAAGGAAGGAGGGAAGGAAGGAAAAAAGACAGAAAGAAAGAAGATACAGTAAAATATAATATAGTAAAGTATAATAAAGTTATTGAATTAAAAAATATTATTTAGAAAAAAAAAGGGACGGATAGAACCTTAGGACAAATGTTGGAAGCAAAGCTATACAGACAAAATCTTACACAGAAGCATACACATACACCCTCACAAAAAGAGGTCAAGGGGAAAAAAATCATAAATCTTGCTCTCGAAGCCCACCTCCTCAATTTGGGATGATTCGTTGTCTAAAGGAGGGAAGGAAGGAAGGAAGGAAGGAAGGAAGGAAAGAAAGAAAGAAAGAAAGAAGGTAAAGTATAATAAAGTTATTATAATTAATTATTAAGAAAAAAATTTAAAAAAAAAAGGACGGATAGAACCCTAGGACAAATGGTGGAAGCAAAGCTATACAGACAAGACCTCACACAGAAGCATACACATACACATTCACAAAAAGAGGAAAAGGGGGAAAAAATCATAGATCTTGCTCTCGAAGTCCACCTCCTCAATTTGGGATGATTCGTTGACTATTCATGTATTCCACAGATGCAGGGTACATCAAGTTGATTGTGGAGATTTAATCCGCTGTTTCTGAGGCTGCTGGGAGAGATTTCCCTTTCTCTTCTTTGTTCTCACAGCTCACAGGGGCTCAGCTTTGGATTTGGCCCTGCCTCTGCGTGTAGGTCGCTGGAGGGCGTCTGTTTTTTGCTCAGACAGGACGGGGTTAAAGGAGCCGCTGTTTCGGGGGCTCTGGCGCACTCAGGCCAGGGGAAGGGAGGGGCACGGCGTGCGGGGCAGGCCTGCGGCGGCAGAGGCCGGCGTGAGGTTGCACCAGCCTGAGGCCCGCCTTGCGTTCTCCCGGGGAAGTTGTCCCTGGATCCCGGGAACCTGGCAGTGGCGGGCTGCACAGGCTCCCCGGAAGAGGGCTGTGGATAGTGACCTGTGCTCGCACACAGGCCCCTTGGTGGCGGCAGCAGCAGCCTTAGCGTCTTCCGCCCGTCCCTGGGGTCCGCGCTTTTAGCCGCACCTCGCGCCCGTCTCTGGAGTTCCTTTAAGCAGCGCTCTTAAACCCCTCTCCTCGCGCACCAGGAAACAAAGAGGGAAGAAAAAGTCTCTTGCTTCTTTGGCAGGTGCAGACTTTTCCCCAGACTCCCTCCCGGCTAGCCGTGGTGCACTAACCCCTTCAGGCTATGTTCAAGCCGCCAACACCGGTCCTCTCCCTGCGCTCCAACCGAAACCCGAGCCTCAGCTCGCAGCCCCGCCCGCCCCGGCGGGTGAGCAGACAAGCCTCTCGGGCTGGTGAGTGCCGGTCGGCACCGATCCTCTGTGCGGGAATCTCCCCGCTTTGCCCTACGCATCCCTGTTGCTGTGCTCTCCTCTGCGGCTCCGAAGCTCCCCCCTCCACCTCCCGCAGTCTATGCCCGCGAAGGGGCTTCCTAGGGTGTGGAAACTTTTCCTCCTTCACAGCTCCCTCCATTGTCCCTATTCTTTTGTCTCTGTTTTTTTCTTTTTCCTTTTGCCCTACCCAGGTACGTGGGGAGTTTCTTGCCTTTTGGGAGGTCTGAGGTCTTCTGCCAGCCTTCAGTAGGTGTTCTGTAGGAGTTGTTCCACGTGTAGATGTATTTCTGGTGTATCTGTGGGGAGGAAGGTGATCTCCGCGTCTTACTCTTCCGCCATCTTCCCAGCCTCTCCGATGAAATATCTGAAAGAGAAATTAAGGAAACACTCCCATTTACCATTGCAACAAAAAGAATAGAATACCTAGGCATAAACCTTCCTAGGGAGAAGAAAGACCTGTATGCAGAAAACTGTAAGACACTGATGAAAGAAATTAAAGATGATACCAACAGATGGAGAGATATACCATGTTCTTGGATTGGAAGAATCAATATTGTGAAAAGGACTATACTACCCAAACCAATCTACAGATTCAATGCAATCCCTATCAAATTACCAGTGGCATTTTATAGAACTACAACAAAAAATCTTAAAATTTGTATAGAGACACAAAAGACCCCACATAGCCAAAGCAATCTTGAGGGAAAAAAAAACAGAGCTGGAGGAATCAGACTCTCTGACTTCAGACTATGGTACAAAGCTACAGTAATCAAGACAATATGGTACTGGCACAAAAACAGAAACATCGATCAGTGGAACAAGATAGAAAGCCCAGAGGTAAACCCATGCACCTATGATCAACTAATCTATGACAAAGGAGACAAGGATATACAATGGAGAAAAGACAGTCTCTTCAATAAGTGGTGCTGGGAAAATTGGACAGCTACATGTAAAAGAATGAAATTAGAACACTCCCTAACACCATACTCAAAAATAAACTCAAAATGGATTAGAGACCTAAATGTGAGACCGGACACTACAAAAATCTTAGAGGAAAACATAGGAAGAACACTCTTCGATATAAATCACAGCAAGATATTTTTTGATCCACCTCCTAGGGTAATGGAAATAAAAATAAAAATAAACAAATGGGACCTAATGAAACTTCAAAGCTTTTGAACAGCAAAGGAAACCATCAACAAGATGAAAAGACAACCCTCAGAATGGGAGAAAATATTTGCAAATGAATCCACGGACAAAGGATTAATCTCCAAAATATAAAAAGAGCTCATGCAGCTTGATACTAAAAAAACAAACAACCCAATCCAAAAATGGGCAGAAGACCTAAATAGACTTTTCTCCAAAGAAGACATACAGATGGCCAAAAGCACATGAAAAGCTGCTCAACATCACTAATTATTAGAGAAATGCAAATCAAAACTACAATGAGGTTATCACCTCACACCAGTTAGAATGGGCTTCATCAGAGAATCTACAAACAATAAATGCTGAAGAGGGTGTGGAGAAAAGGGAACCCTCTTGCACTGTTGGTGGGAATGTAAACTGATATAGCCACTATGGAGAGCAGTATGGAGGTTCCTTAAAAGACTAAATATAGAATTACCATATGATCCAGCAATCCCAGTACTGGGCATATACCCAAGAAAACGGCATTTCAAAGAGACACATGCACCCCAACGTTCATTGCAGCACTATTTCCAATAGCCAGGTCATGGAAGCAACCTAAATGCCTATCAACAGACGAATGGATAAAGAAGATGTGGTAAATATTAACAATGGAATATTACTCAGCCATAAAATGAACGAAATTTGGTCTTTTGTTGAGACGTGGATGGATCTAAAGACTGTCATACAGAGTGAAGTAAGTCAGAAAGAGAAAAACAAATATCGTATATTAACGCTTATATATGGAACCTATAAAAATGGTATAGATGAACCGGTTGCAGGGCAGAAAGTGAGACACAGATGTAGAGAACAAACGTGTGGACACCAAGGGGGAAAGCTGCGGTGGGGGGAGTGGAGGTGGTGGTGTGATGAGTTGGGAGATTGGGATTGACATGTATACACTGATGTGTATAAAATTGATGACTAATGAGAACCTGCTCTATTAAAAAAGAAAAATGTTGTTTGTATCAGAATGATTACTGTGTGTTGCAGGGAGAGTGGGCTACTTTATAACTTTATGTTGTTTTCCTTAATTCCTTGGAATTTTCTTTGTAAAATAGATGAATTTCTTTTAGGAATTCCAGAAAGCCTTTAGAGAAATATTCTTAAAATTGTTTGCTTTACAAATGTATGTTATTATTTTATTGAGAAATAAGATTAAAATCATCTTTCTGATTTTAAGATAAAAAAATAAAAATCATGAAAAAAATGAATATATGTGTATATATAACTGATTCACTTTGCTGTACACCTGAAACTCACACATTTACATAGTTGTAAATCAACTATACCCCAGTATAAAATAAAAATTAAATTTAGAAAAAAAATAGAATAGTGGAAATAACTGCCACAGAGCAGACTAAAGGAAAAAGAATTAAAAGAATTGAGGAGAGTCTCAGAGACCTCTGCGACAACAGTAAACACAGCGACATTTGAATTATAGGGGTCCCAGGAGAAGAAGAGAAAAAGAAACGGTCTGAGAAAATATTTGAAGAGATTATAGTCAAAAACTTCCCTAACTTGGGAAAAGAAAGAGTCAAGGCCAGGAAGCACAAAGAGTTCCATACAGGATAAATCCAGAAAGAAACACTCCAATACACATATTAATCAAACTATCAAAAATTAAATACCAAGAAAAAATATTAAAAGCAACAAGGGAAAAGCACCAAATAACATACGAGGGAATCCCCATATGGTTAACAGCTGATCTTTCAGCAGAAACTCTGCAGGCCAGAAAGGAGTGGCAGGACATATTTAAAGTGATGAAAGGGAAGAACCTCCAACCAAGATTATTGTACCCAGCCAGGATCTCATTCAGATTTGATGGAGAAATTAAAACCTTTACAGACAAGCAAAAGCTAAGAGAATTCAGCACCACCAAACCAGCTCTACAACAAATGCTAAAGGAACTTCTCTAGGCAGGAAACACAAAAGGAGAAAAAGACCTACCAAAACAAACTCGAAACTATTAAAAAATGGTAATAGGAGCATACATATCAGTAATTACCTTAAATGTAAATGGATTAAATGCTCCAACCAAAAGACACAGGCAGGCTGAATGGTTACAAAAACAAGACCCATATATATGTGCTGTCTACAAGAGACCCACTTCAGAGCTAGGGACACAAAAAACAAAGTGAGGGGATGGAAAAAGATATTCCATACAAACGGATATCAAAAGAAAGCTGGAGTAGAAATTCTCATATCACACAAAATAGACTTTAAAGTAAAGACTATTACAAGAGACAAAGAAGGACACTACATAATGATGAAGGGATCAATCCAAGAAGAAGATATAACAATTGTAAATATTTATGCACCCAACATAGGAGCACCTCAATACATAAGGCAAATACTAACAGCCATAAAAGGGGAAATCGACAGTAACACAATCATAGTAGGGGACTTTAACACCCCACTTTCACCAATGGACAGATCATCCAAAATGAAAATAAATAAGGAAACACAAGCTTTAAAGGACACATTAGGCAAGATGGACTTAATTGATATTTAGGGGACATTCCATCCAAAAACAACAGAATACACTTTCTTCTGAAGTGTACATGGAACATTCTCCAGGATAGATCATATCTTAGGTCACCAATCAAGCCTCAGTAAATTTAAGAAAATTGAAATTGTATCAAGTATCTATTCCTACCACAACACTATGAGACTGGATATCAATTACAGGAAAAAAACTGTAAAAAATACAAACACATGGAGGGTAAACAATATGCTACTAAGTAATCAAGAGTTAGCACTGAAGAAATCAAAGGGGAAATCAGAAAATACCTAGAAACAAATGACAATAAAAACTTGATGACCCAAAACATATGTGTTGCAGCAAGAGCAGTTCTAAGAGGAAAGTTTATAGCAATACAATCCTACCTCAAGAAATAAGAAAAATCTTAAATAAACAACCTAACCTTACACCTGAAACAATTAGAGAAAGAAGAAGAAGAACACCAACCCCCCAAAAAAAATTAGCAGAAGGAAAGAAATCATAAAGATCAGATAAGAAATAAATGAAAAAGAAATGAAGAAAACAGTAGCAAAGATCAAGAAGACTAAAAGCTGGTTCTTTGAGAAGATAAACAAAGTTGATAAACGATTAGCCAGACTCATCAAGAAAAAAAAGGAGAAGACTCAAATCAACAGAATTAGAAATGAAAAAGAAGTAACAACTGACACTGCAGAAATACAAAGGATCATGAGAGACTACTACAAACAACTATATGCCAATAAAATGGACAACCTGGAAGAAATGGACAAATTTTTAGAAAAGCACAACGTTTCAATACTGAACCAGGAAGAAATAGAAAATATGAACAGACCAATCACAAGCACTGATATTGAAACTGTGATTAAAAATCTTCCAGCAAACAGAAGCCCAGGACCAGATGGCTTCACAGATGAATTTTATTAAACATTTAGAGAAAAGCTAACACCTATCCTTCTCAAACTCTTCCAAATTATAGCAGAGGGAAGAACGCTCCGAAACTCATTCTACGAGGCCACCATCACCCTGATACCAAAAGCAGACAAAGATGTCACAAAAAAAGAATCACTGATGAACACAGATGCAAAAATCCTCAACAAAATACAAGCAAACAGAATCCAACAGCACATTAAAAGGATCATACACCATGATCAAGTAGGGTTTATCCCAGGAATGCAACGATTCTTTAATATATGCAAATCAATCAATGTGATACACCATATTAATAAATTGAAGGATAAAAACCATATGATAATCTCAAAAGATGCAGAAAAAGCTTTTGACAAAATTCAACACCCATTATTTTATTTCATTATTATTTTTTAACTTCTTTATTGGAATATAACTGCTTTATAATGGTGTGTTAATTTCTGCTTTATAACAAAGTGAATCTGCTATACACATACATATATCCCCTTATCTCCTCCCTCTTGCCTCTCCCTCCTACCCTCCCTATCCCATCCCTCTAGGTGGTCACAAAGCACCAAGCTGATCTCCCTGTGCTATGTGGCTGCTTCCCACTAGCTATCTATTTTACATTTGGTAGTGTATATATGTCCATGCCACTCTCTCACTTCATCTCAGCTTACCCTCCCCCCAGCCATGTCCTCAAGTCAACTCTCTATATCTGCGTCTTTATTCCTGTCCTACCCCTAAGTCCTTCAGAACCTTTTTTTTCTTTTTAGATTCCATATATATGTGTTAGCATATGGTATTTGTTTTTCTCTTTCTGACTTACTTCACTCTGTATGACAGACTCTAGGTCCATCCACCTCACTACAATTAACTCAATTTCATTTCTTTTTATGGCTGAGTAATATTCCATTGTATATATGTGCCACATATTCCTTATCCATTCACCTGTCGATGGGCACATAGGTTGCTTCCATGTCCTGGCTATTGTAAATAGAGCTGCAATGAACACTGTCAACACCAATTTATGATAAAAACTCTCCAGAAAGTGGGCATAGAATGAACCTAAATCAACATAATAAAGGCCATATATGACAAATCCATAGCCAACGTCATTCTCAATGGTGAAAAACTGAAACCATTTCCTCTAAGATCAGGAAAAAGGCAAGGATGTCCACTCTCACCATTACTATTCAACATGGTTTTGGAAGTTTTAGCCATGGCAATCAGACAAGAAAAAGAAATAAAAGAAATCCAAATTGGAAAAGAAGTAAAACTGTCACTGTTTGCAGATGACATGATACTATACATAGAGAATCGTTTTTTAAAAAAAATAAATTTATTTATTTTTGGCTGTGTTGGTCTTTGTTTCTGTGTGAGGGCTTTCTCTAGTTGTGGCAAGTGGGGGCCAGTCTTCATCGTGGTGCGCGGGCCTCTCACTATTGCGGCCTCTCTTGTTGAGGAGCACAGGCTCCAGACGCGCAGGCTCAGTAGTTGTGGCTCACAGGCCTAGTTGCTCCGTGGCATGTGGGATCTTCCCAGACCAGGGCTTGAACCCATGTCTCCAGCATTAGCAGGCAGATTATCAACCACTGCACCACCAGGGAAGCCCCTACACAGAGAATATTAAATATGCTATCAGAAAACTACTAGAGGTAATCAATGAATTTGGTAAAGTAGCAGGATACAAAATTAATACACAGAAATCTCATGTATTCCTATGCACTAACAATGAAAAATCTGAAAGAGAAATTAAAGAAATACTCCCATTTACCATTGCAACAGAAAGAATAAAATACCTAGGAATAAACCTACCTAAGGAGAAAAAAGACCTGTATGCAGAAAACTGTAAGAGTCTGATGAAAGAAATCAAAGACGATACAAACACATGGAGAGATATACCATGTTCTTGGATTGGAATAATCAATATTGTGAAAATGACTGTCCTACCCAAAGCAATCTACGGATTCAATGCAATCGCTATCAAACTACCAATAGCATTTTTCACAGAACCAGAACAAAAAATTTTACAATTTGTATGGAAACACAAAAGACCCTGAAGAGCCAAAACAATCTTGAGAAAGAAAAAAGGAGCTGGAGGAATCAGGCTCCCAGACCTCAGACTATACTACAAAGCTATAATAATCTAGACAGTATGGTACTGGCACAAAAACTGAATTATAGATCAATGGAACAGGATAGAATGGCCAGAGTTAAACCCATGCACATATGGTCACCTTATTTTTGATAAAGGAGGCAAGAATATACAATGGAGAAAAGACAGCCTCTTTAATAAGTGGTGCTGGGAAAACTGGACAGCTACATGTAAAAGGATGAAGTTAGAACACTCCCTAACACCATACACAGAAATAAACTCAAAATGGATTAAAAACCTAAAGGTAAGGCCAGACACTATAAAACTCTTAGAGGAAAACAGGCAGGACACTCTATGACATAAATCACAGCAAGATCCTTTTTGAACCACCTCCTAGAGAAAAGGAAATTAAAAAAATAAGCAAAAGGGACATAATGAAACTTAAAAGCTTTTGCATACCTAAGGAAACCATAAACAAGACAAAAGACAACCCTCACAGTGGGAGAAAATACTTGCAAATGAAGTAGCTGACAAAGGACTAACCTCCAAAATTTACAAGCAGTTCATGCAACTCCGTATCAAAAAAACAAATATTCCAATCCAGAAATGGGCAGAAGACCTAAATAGACATTTCTCCAAAGAAGATATACAGATTGCCAACAAACACATGAAAGAATGCTCAACATCACTAATCATTAGAGAAATGCAAATCAAAACTACAATGAGGTATCACCTCACACGAGTAAGAATGGCCATCATCAAAAAATCTACAAAACAATAAATGCTGGAGAGGGTGTGGAGAAAAGGGAAGCCTCTTGCACTGTTGGTGGAAATGTAAATTGACAGAGCCACTATGGAGAACAGTATGGAGGTTCCTTTAAAAACTAAAAATAGAACTACTATATGACCCAGCAATCCCACTACTGGGCATATACCCTGAGAAAACCATAATTCAAAAAGAGTCATGTACCAAAATGTTCATTGCAGCTCTATTTACAATAGCCAGGACATGGAAGCAACTTAAGTGTCCATTGACAGATGAGTGGATAAAGAAGATGTGGCACATATATACAATGGAATATTACTCAGCCATAAAAGGAAATGAAATTGAGTTATTTGTAGTGAGATGGATGCACCTAAAGTCTGTCATACAGAGTGAAGTAAGTCAGAAAGAGAAAAACAAATACCGTATGCTAACACATATATATGGAATCTGAAAACAACAACAACAAAATTTCTGAAGAACCTAGGGGCAGGACAGGAATAAAGACGCAGATGTAGAGAATGTCCTCAAGGACAAAAGGAAGGGTAAGGGTAAGCTGGGACGACGTGAGAGAGTGGCATGGACTTATAAGTACTACCAAATGTAAAATAGATAGCTAGTGGGAAGCAGCCGCATAGCACAGGGAGATTAGCTCGCTGCTTTGTGACCACCTAGAGGGATGGGATGCGGGGGGCGGGGTGGCAGGGAGAGATGCAGAGTGGGGAGATGTGGGTATTTATGTGTGTGTATGGTTGAATCACTTTGTTGTAGAGCAGAAACTGTCACACCATTATGGAGCAATTGTACTCTGAAAAAGATGTTAAAAAAAAATCTGTGCAACTCAAAAAAAAAAAAAAAAGAAATCAATTACTGTAACCCATTACATCAATAGGCTAAAGAAGAAAATCACATGTCACATCAATAGATGCAGAAAAGACATTTGCCAAAATGCAACACTCATTTCAAACCTTCAGTAAACCAGGAATAGGGGGGATTTTTTCAATTTGATAAAGAACATCTACAAAATACCTAGCATCATACTAGAAGGTTTCTCACTAAGAGCAGGAACAAGGCAAGGATGTCTCCTCTCACCACTTTTTTTCAATATTGGATGTTCTAGCTAATACAATAAGAAAAGGAAATGAAAGGTGTACAGATTGTGAAGGAAGAAATAAAGCTATCTTTGTTCATAAATGACATTATTATTTTTGCAGAAAATCTGAAAGAATCAGCCACAACAGCAGCAAGCTCCTGGGACTAAGAACCTATTATAGCAAGATTGCAGGATTTAAGGCTAATATAAAAAAAATCAATCATTTTCCTATATACCAACAATGAAAAATGGAATTTGAAATTTAAAAAACCATAATATTATTTAATTTAACACCCTCCAAAATAAAACAGATAAAATGCTAAGAAAATACATACAAGATCTATACAAGGAAAACTACAAAACTCTAATGAAGAAATCAAAGTACTAAATATAGGACAGATATTCCATGTTTATGGATAAGAAGACTTAATATTGACAAGATGTCAGTTCTTCCTAACTTGATCTGTAGATTCAAAGCAATCCCAATTAAAATCTCATTGAGTCATTTTATGGATATCAACAAAATGATTCTAAAGTTTATATGGAGAGGCAAAAGACCCAGAATAGCCAGCACAGCACTGAAGGAGAAGAACAACATCAAAGGACTGACACTACTCAACTTCAAGATTTGCTATAAAGCTACAGTTATCAACACAATGCGGTATTGGTGAAAGAATAGACAAATAGATCAGTGGAATGGAATAGAGAGCCCAGAAATAGAGCCACATAAATATAGTCAACTGATCTTTGGTGAAGGAGCAAAGACAATACAATGGAGAAAAGATAATCTTTTCAACAAAGGATTCTGAAACAACTGGACATCTACATGCAAAAAAAATGAATCTAGACACAGACTTTATACCATTCACAAAAATTAACTCAAAATGAATCACAGACCTAAATGTAAGATGCAAAACTCTAAAACTCCTAGAAGATAACATAAGGGAAAATCTAGATGACCCTGGGTTTGGCAATGACTTTATTTATTTTTACTTAAAAAAATTTTTTTTTGGCTGCACTGAGCAAGATGCAGGATCTTAGTTTCCCCACCAGGGATTGAACCCAGGCCCCCTGCAGTGCAGCAGTGGAAGCACGGAGTCCTAACCACTGGACCACCAGGGAAGTCCGTGGCAATGACTTTTTAAATACAACACCAAAGGCATGATTCATGAAAGAATTAATAAGCTGGACTTCATCAAAATTAATAATTTCTCACCTACCAAAGACACTGTCAAGAGAATGAGAAGACAGCCACAGACTAGTAGAAAATATTTGCAAATGACATATCTAATAAAGGACTGTTATCCAAAATATACAAAGAACTGTTGAAGCTCAACAATAAGAAAACAAATAACCTGATTAAAATAAAGGCTAAATACATTTAGCAGACACCTCACTAGAGAAGATATATAGATGACAAATATGCATATGAAAAGATAGTGGACTTCATATGTCATCAGGGAAATGCAAATTAAAACAATGAGATACCATTACATATCTATCAGAACGGCCAAAATCCAGAACACTACCAATACCAAATGCTGATGTGGGTGTGGAGCAATAGGAACTCTCATTCATTGCTGGTGGAAATGCATAATGCTACTTTGGAAGAGAATTTGGCAGTCTCTTATAAAACTAAGTATACTGTTATTGCATGATCCAGCAATTGGGCTCCTTGATATTTGCTCAAAGGAGTTGAAAACTTATGTCCACACAAAACTCTGCCCATGGATGTTTATAGAAACTCTACTGATAATTGCCATAATTTGGAAGCATCCAAGGTGTCCTTCAGTGGATGAATGGATAAACAAACTGTGGCACATCTAGACAAAGGAACATTACTCAGAAATAAACTATCAAGTCATGAAAAGACTTAGAGGAAACTTAAATGCATATTACTAAGTGAAAGAAGTCTGGCTGACAAAACTACTTACTGTATGATTTCAACTATGTGGCATTCTGGAAGAGGCAAAACTATGGAGACAGGAAGAGGATCAGTGGTTGTCAGGTGTTAGAGGAGAAGGAGGGTACTATAATGGTGGATACATGTTATTATAAAGTTATCCAAACCCATAGAATGTACAACACCAAGAGTGAACCCTAATGTAAAACTATGAACTTTGGGTGATAATGATGTGTCAATATAGGCTCATCAATTGTAACAAATGTACTATAGGCTCATCAATTGTAACAAGTATGCTATTCTAGTAGGGATATTGATAATGGGGGAGGCTATGCATACGTGGGGGCAGGGGATATATGAGAAATATCTGTGCCTTCTGTTCAATTTTGCCGTGAATCTAAAACTACTCTAAAAAATAAAGTCCATTTATAAAGAAAGTTAAAAGGACAAAAATAAGAATAACAATGATTGCCACTCAAGAATGCTATATAGGATTCAGTAAGATAATGGACATGAAACATTGAGCACGATATCTGGCACATAGTAGGCACTCAATAAATTTTTAAAAATCCTTAGAACAGTGACTTACAGATTTTACACTCTCAACGAATGTTAGATATTATAATTTTTTAGTACTTCCAATTAGTCACTTCATTCATTCATTTGTTTGTTCAACTACAATCTCATTCACCTCTTTGGTCTTTAATGAATATCTATGGGTACTTAATCTACACCAGACACTGCTAAGTGTGGAGGGCTAAGGGAAACCTGGTTCTTGCCCATGACAAGTACATAGTCTAAGATGGGGAGAGGGATGTACAAAGGCCCAGATGACTTTAAGCCAAAGTGGTCTAAAAAGACATGTGCACAGTGAAGGGAATTTTAGATGAAGGAGGGGCCAACTGTGTATGGGTGCAGCAAGGGGAGGAGGGATACGGAGAAGGTTTCTCAGAAGAGGGGACATTTCACTGGAAAGGGCAAGGATGTATGCATGGACATGGAGAAAAATGGTTCCTTTGCTGTATAACAAACCACAGGAAAACATAGTGACAAAACAACCAGCCGCTCTGTGGCTTGTTTGGCTTCTGGACAGTTTCTGCTGGTTTTCACTCCAAACTCAATTTCTTTAACAGATATGGGGAATATCTACTTTTCTTGAATGAATTTTGATAGTCTGTGTCTTTCAAGGAATTCATTTTATCTAAGTTGTCTGATTTATTGGCATAACATTGTTCATAATATTCCTTTACTCCCTTTAAATAGCTGCAGGTGCATTCATTCCTGATATTTGTAATTTGTGTATTTTTTATTTTTTCCCAATCAGTTTGGCTAGAGATATATCAGTGTTATTCATTTCAAACAACCCACTTTTAGAGTCATTGGCCAATGGGATGTTTGCAGAAGTGAAATGCATAATTTCAACTTTTGACTTTCAGATTGGGAAGGAGGGTGCCCATCTATTCCCCTTTTCTTTCTTCCTGCTGGATGGCCTGTGGGCTTTTGCCTTGAGCTGGAAGAACCACCTGGAATCGATAGGTAGAAGCTATGTGTGGAGGATGACAGCATTGTAAGACAAGGAAGCCTGTGTCCCTGAGATGCTTCCCTTGGCTCTTATATGAGAGAAATTAATGCCCATTCTGTTTAGGACCCTGGCAGTTTGGGTTTCCCTGCTATGGCTACTGAGCATATATCCTAACCAATAGAGTAAGGTCACCTAATTCTGGGGTTCAGCCAGCAGGCCGACTGCATCTCACACTTTGCTACAACCTCTAACTTCTCTTCTACCAGAAATAAATATGGCGCTGTGGCTTCTGCCTGCTATTTCTTTGTTTTATTGCTAAAATCCTTCAGAACCCAAGTGGGGGGGAGGGGTGTATAGACATAGCTCTAAGACACATGTACTTGGGGTTGGTTACAAACTCCCCATGGATTTTTAATGACACACCTTAGGAGACTCCCTTGAGGATGGAAACCCAAAGGCAGGGATCATGCTCTTGTTGGTTTTTAATTTCTCTGGACAGAGCCTGGCAGAAAGCAGGCACTCGGGAGACGCTTGCTGACAGGGCTGATGCTTGAGGGATTTAAAGTCTGGGGCAGGCCTCATGTGGATGGGAGGAAATGGAAACCTCTGGATTTCCTTTTTTCTAATAGAAACCAGGGCAGAAGTCTGACTATTTCACCCTGCCCCTGCTCACTGGGGACTGGTGTCTCTCTCCAGGCCAAATCAAGGGGCATTTGAGAGAGTGGCAAGGCTCCAAGAAGAGAGACGAGCTTCCCCCTCCATAGCTGGGGGCCTGGTGTCCTGCAGAGACTGGGAGGCCCAGCTGCGTTCAGACACCAGAACTGGGCCCTGGTGAGAGCTCCTTGACACCAGGAGCAAGTATGGACACGCGTTCTGGTGCTGACTGCCCACCTGGGGCACTTGGAGGTGGGAAGCTGACGCTGGACCAGCTTGAGATGCAGAAGCGGGAGAGGAGGTGGCTGTGGCAGGGCAGTGGAGCCCATGAAAGGGAACTGGGCTCAAACCATCACAATAGGACCACTACTTCCAGAGCAGTTAGCGGTAGGGGAGAACCTCCAGAGGCTGAGTCTGAGGGGCATGTTGGCCACACTGGAGACATGCAACACAGAAAGCCTGCACTTACATGCCAGCCACGTGGCGGGCTCCTGTGGCCAGGCTGCATCAACACCAGTGAAATAGAACTTTGTCATTTTTCTCCTAATTTCCTCTCTCCCTTCTCCAACTCTGATGGATCAGGCAACAAGAGGGGAAGGAGGAAGGAAGAGGGGGCATGCACAGTGCCTCCTTCTGCAAGCCCAGGTCAGGCCTGAGCTGAGCATAGGGCAGAAGCTTTGAACTGGTTGTGAGGCTGAAGCTTCTGTGTAGGTTGGACTGGTCCCTTATATCCAAACAGGGAGGCATGATTGCCAAAATGGGGTTAGTCAGCACCAGTGACGGAAAGCTCTGGGATCTGCTTCGGGTATTTCAAGGGGCAAAGACTGAGGAACCCTGAGAGCATGTGTGAAGGCAGAGAAGGTTCTGGTGGAGTTAACAGGGCTCTGGCTGCAAGAGGAGGGGTGTGGCACAAGTTGGGGCGAGTGCAGTGTGAGCAGAGGTTGGGCCACCACCCACACCTGCTCTGTGAAAGGGTTCCAGTGAAGATTTTGAAGTCCCTTCTCACTCTGACGCCTGTAGAGACCCTGGAAGAGTTTGCCTGGCTCCACAGAGAGTGCCCGAAGCCTGCCTGGACAAGGCGCTCCCTCCAAGGCGCTCCCTGCCTGCTCCAAGGCAGCCAATCTCTTTTTGGACATCATCTTAGAGAGGTTTCCTAAACTGATTTGAAACGTCTCCCTAGTTTTGCACTTGGAGCCACACAGAACAAGCCCACTCTTCTTGGACACTGGAACATAGAGAGCACGGCCTCCCCAAGGCCATCTGTTCTCCAGAAGGACATGGCCCCAGCCCCCCTCTCTCCTTCTCCACCACCTGAGTTGAAGCAGCAGTCCTGTAAAGTGAGTGCTGTGTGATCGCGCTCTTTTTAACATTTATTTTGAGGGTGCGGTTGTGAGTGTTACAACAGATGGCTAACCATCATCCCCCCACCTCCATAGTGGCCTAAGAGAGGAGCAGGAATGTGCCAACTGCAGGCTGGGGATCAGCAAACAGTCCAGACCATCTTCTCCCCCTGTATCCATTTGGAGAGCTGCTGGGTCAGGTGTCGCTCCATGCCCACAGCACTGAGGGTATAAGGGCTGAGCAGGGTCATGGAGCTCACAGAGTGGGCGGTGTTGAGGAGAAGCTTGGGGAACGTGCAAAAGTGATCAAGCTGCGGGCCAGGGTGAAACCAGCCCAGCCTGGGAGCAAGGGAGGGGTGTGTGCTGGAGCCTGGAGGTCCGAGTCCAGGCCACCTTGGGGGATGGAGTGAGTTTCCCAGGCTGGACAGTGTGTGTGGGCAGGGGGCTCACTCCACAGGTGAGCGCTGCCTGCTCCCTGTTCCCCAGTTTGTATGGGGCCACCTGGGCCCTTCACTCGACCACTTTGATGGGCAGCATGCCCTTGATCGCGGAGAACTTGTTGCAGGAGAAGTTGACGAGGAGCTGCTTGGTGCCACTCCTGGTGGGCAGGATCTCAAAATCCACTTGGGACTGCTCCCTGGGGCTCAGGTTTGGCATGCTGATGGGGAAAGGCAGGAGTCAGTGTGAGGCCTCAAGTTCTGCTCTGGTCAAGGTCACTGCTCCTTCAACTCCCTCTAGCTGCCACCCTGGGTCATCAAACCCCTTCAGCTCTGGGACCCCTCAGCAGGGGAAGGGGCAGTGGGTGGATCCCATGATCTCCCAAATATGAGGACCAGCTCCAAGCTCTGGTGACGTGGACTCCCCTTGAGTTCAAGTTTGGTGAACCCCCAAACCAAATGCAAACGTGTATCCCTATGTGCAGATTCCCAGGTTCAGAGGCTAGAGGAGTTCTGTCTGCCCTGCCCCGGGCTCTGGGGAGGGCCCCTCTGCCCCCGCTCCCACCATCCCACACTGGACCCTCAGCCTGGGACTCACTCGATCTCGAGGGTGCCCTGCAGCAGGCCGCTCCCCTCCGCTATCAGCTTGCAGTCCTTCACCAGCTCATCCAGCGGGTTGGAGAAGAGAATCTGCACAGTCACAGGCTTTTGCACGCGGGCCTGGTCCAGCACCTGTGGGGAGAGGGGTTGACAGAGTCAGGGCTGGGCTGTTCATTTCATCTGCCCTTGATGAGAGCCGACGGGGCTGCGCCGGAGGCTTGGTGATGGGGAGGATGTTGCTGAGGACAAAGGTAGGGAGGATAACGATCCTTAGGAGGTTTATTCCTCCTAAGTTCCAGTGACGTCCATGCAGGGGGTTCCTAGGAAATTGCTGTCATCCCCAGGATACAGACAGGACACCCAGGCGTGGAAGAGAAGCAGCACATCGCAGAGGCTGAGAGGGCTTGAATTCCCAGCCAGGTTCACGGGCCCTTTCTTAGTTCATCTCAGGAAGGGCAGCCGCCACTTCCGAGGACGTGCCACATGTGGTCTGCACAGGGTCCTTGATCAGGGGCTGGAGAAACCTAGGTTTCTGGTCAGAGGAGCACCCTGGACTATTTGCTCCCAAAGATGAAACCTTGTGCTCCTGCTGGTAAGCCGCCGAGCCTGGGCAGATACATCGTCTCCCAGGGCCTTGACTCTCACGCTGATAAAGAGGGCTGATCCCTCCCCTCCTCCCTCCCTGGGCTACAAGGGACCAAATGAGATCATGGATGCAGAAGAAGGCGTTTTGGAAACAGAAACAGAAACTGGGTGACTGGTGGATTTCTTTTCTCTGTTAGAGGCCGCTACTTTTTGTTCATTTGGTTTTTTTTTTTTCTTGCCACCAATTCTCACTGCAATCATTTTACAGTAATAAATCTGCAGTTCAGGTTGATTCAATAACCGAGGCCTTTCTGGTTCCAGAGCCATTTGCTCTTCTTGCTAGACCCTGCAATGCCTGCTAATAATTTGTGCATAATTGAAACATTTTAGAGACCATGATCTATACCGTAATTTCTCCCATGGAACTCATTTAAGTGTATGACACGATTTGAAGAGTGAAGCATAATTTTATGCCATTGGGACACAAGGGTACATAAACGATGCCATATCCTTCACGCTGATATTCAATTTGAGATTTTCGTGTATTTGTTTTCTTTTCTTTATTGCTGCTTACCACCCCGTCCTATTGACCTAAATCTGTGCATGCACCCAAAGAAGAGAATAAGAGCCACCAGAAGACTGTGTCTGATTGTCAGTAGGTCATGGGCCAACGTGAAGGACATCACCCTTTAGAACAAAGTTCAGATTGTATGGTCTGGTTCTAAAGTCTTCAATACCTACTCCCAATCAGCGTCAAGTAAGATAATAGGATTTTACCCAAATTATTCTCTTTTCATACAGATCACCCACGTGTCCTGCTCTGAGTGAGCTATGCATTGATTCATTCAATCAAGATGAGATTGTCTTGATTCTCTGAAGGCTGAAGTAAGGAGAGGTTGCAATAAGAGCAAATTCACACCAAGACGCCCCAAAGAAGAAAGAGCAGATGCCCTTTAAAAAGATTAAATAAGAAAGTTTTTGATGGAATATTTCCAGGCTGTGTGTATTCTGATTTCCTTTGAAAAGATGTTACACTCTCTTGAAAGACAAAGCTGATTTGATATGGAAGTCTAAAAGATGTAGAGTAAAAGTACTGCATACAAGAGAAAGCTATAAGCAGGTTTGAGGATATTGGATAAGGGAATATAATGGGGGAAAAACTAACTTCATTTAAACACTGATAATTTTTATGCAGAATGTTTCATTTCGCAGCCTGAGGAGTGGGAAACAACACTTGCTGCCTGTCATTCTACAGGGACGGGGTGCATTTCTTGGAAACGTCCTGGGAAGCAGGAGAAGCTTCTACACTCAGGGGACAATCATGGATTGAGGATGAAAACTCGGCGGGCAGGAAAGAAGGTGAGCCTGGAGCCCAGGAGCTCTGTTCTAGTCCTGCCCAATGTGGGGGGCTGTTTCTGTTTCACAACCAGTGTGATGGACCCACAACAGGGGTGGCCCTCCCTCCCTGGCCCTGGAGGTGATGGACAACCCCCCTCCCCCCATTCTGAAGAACAGTCTAGACTAACCAGGACAATGAAAGAGCTCTATTGCAGGCTAGCTGCATGGAGCAGGTGCCCTGGGTCCCCCTGCCCTCTGTCTGACATTAGGAACCTCTGAAGCTGGGGTGTAGCTTAGGGAGGGTGGGGCTAGGGCAGCCACAAGTACTCTACAAATCTGGGGCTAGGGAGGCTAGTGGCACTGCGATGGAAAATAAAAGGCAATCTCTGTCTAGACCACTGGTGCAGATATTACAGCAGACTTGGGAGGAGCCTCGGGAGGACCCATGAAGCTCTCTGTGGGATCCCACGGGAAGGCCCCATCTTCCTGACCCATTCGTCTGCCTGTCCTTCCCTGCCAGGCTCTCACCCCTCAGATGTGTGCTGTCTGGCTCTGGCAGCCTCCACACTGGGCTGGGGTTGGCGTGGTCAGGGACAGGCTTGGAGTCAGCCAAATACTTCCAGCCCCAGTGCTGAGGAAGGAACAGAATGGCCCCAAGTGCCTCACGCCAACCTGCAAGCCCCCAGATGCCTGGGCTCCTGAGAGGGAGCCTGGGAGCAGAGCCTGCAGCCAAAAACTGAGGCATCCTCATTCTCAACCACTGGGAAGATGCTGTTGCTGGCTGTGGGTGTGCTGGGTGCCCTGGAAAGGGCCTGAGGTCTAGCCCTGGCTCTGGCAGTAATTGGAAATTCCCTTCTCCTCTCTGGGCCTCAGTTTACTGATATGTGAAATGGCAGGACATGGGAGCTTGAGACTAGTTCTCCAAGAGTCCACAATTCTGTAACTCTGGGGTCTAGAGTTGGGAGATGCACATGAGTTTTGACCATTGCGGATTTGCTCTACAAGTGTGTCCAGGGGCTGGGCTGTGGGTTTCTTGCAGTCAGGACCCACCCCTTGTGGCCCCCTGTGATTCCCAAGCCTGGCACAGCCCAGGACACAGCAGATGTCCAGAGCAAGTGAGCTGAAGAGCCCCTCTGGCCATCCTCAGCTGGCATCCCCAGCGGGTCTAGAGCTGCAACCAAAGAAGCCACAGGGCAACGTGCCTGTGGAGATTGTCAGACAGGGAGCAAGGAGGCTACTTTTTTTTTTGCCTCATCCCACAGCTTGCAGGATCTTAGTTCCCTGACCAGGGATTGAACCCGTGCCCCCTGCAGTAAAAGCTCTGAGTCCTAACCACTGGACCGCTAGGGAAGTCCCAAGGGCGCTACTCTGATTGGAACTCCTGACTGATCCATTTGGCAGAGGCTGGAGCTGAGCTGGGCCCGTCAGCAGGGGAGGGCCTTCTCTGTAGTCTGGGAGGGCTGGGCTGGCTGGAGAGGCACCCCTTCAGCACCCCTTTACCTCCAGGGTCAGGGTGGGGTTTTCCAGGATGATGTCCCTCTCCACCACCACTTCGGTCTCGTCGCTGATCTCGCACACGGCTGTGGCCCGGATCATGTTGTCTGCCTTCAGGTACTTCTCGTACAGTGCATATGCGATCTTTACAGGATGCTGTATTTCTGGAAGGAGAAGCCAGGGAGCAGAGTGAGAGGGAGTGGGGTCGAAACCTTAAAAGCTGATGCCAAGCCAAGTTGATGCGAGCTGACTGGGATCATCTGCAGCCCAGGCTTGCCTGAGCCCTCCCTGCCAGGCCCTGTGGGAAACATCTGTCTGCTCCGTGCAGGCTGCAGAGCAAGGGCCAGGGGCAGCCCAGGACTCTGGCTGGATGGGCTCATAGGGGCTGAAGCCTCCTCCCTGTCCTGGAAAATATCGGAGGGCAAGTTTCCTTCTAAGGGGCAGGGGAAGAATACGAGTACTAACTCATTGCCCAATGACGAAAACAGTAATGATGACAACACAGTAATAACTAGCAAGGGAAGCCAGGGCTAAATAAGCGCTTGGGTCCTCCCTGGTCATCCAGTAGCCTGGGATTCTGTGGCAACAGCATCTGGACCACCTCCCCACTTCTGGTCTCCCCTGCTTCCAAGACACACACACCGGAAGATAGGCTTTAGAAGCACTTCCACCCCCACCCCCAAATCATGTCACTCTTCTTCCACGTCACTTCAAAAATCTTCCACGGCCCCTCGCTCCCTCAGGAATAAAGTTCAGACCCCTCAGTACGGCCCTTCGTGACCCTCCCCCTCAAAAGAACGTTCCCTCCCATGCTTCTCATTGTCCTTTTGACAAAATAGGTACCTTATCACCTCCAAGCTTTGACTCACAAGGTCCCCTCAGATGGAAAGGCCTTCCCCAGCTTTCCTCCCTTTATCTGGCTCCTCCCTAAGCTTCAAGGCCCCTCTCTGACTCACAGGGCAGGCAGCAAGGGTCCTCCCCTTCCAGCGGGTGCAGGGCACTCCCCCCTCCCTTATGCAGTCATGTTGGGTGGTCTGGGGGGGCCCCCGCATCCACAGGGTCATACACCCCTTGAGGAAAGTCTGTGAGGAAGGAGCTGTCTCTGCTTTTAGCACTGGAGGGACTTACCTAGCCTGCCCCAAATGTGGAGACGCAGGCCCTTGCATCAGCTGGTCCTGCCCTCTTGGACAGTGAACGCTGAGGCTCAGCAAAAGAGGGGGACTTAACAGTGTCGCCCAGAAAGTAGGTGATGATGTCAGGCCTCCAGAACCACTTCACTTGCCTCCTTCCTCTCCTTCCCATTTCACTCTGCTGCCTCTGGCAGAAGTATGGATTTTTAGAAAGCATTACCTCACGTAAATTATTTTTGCTCTACAGAAATAGCTCTTCCCTTGAGCTTTGAAGGTAAATAAGAGCCAGGCAGTTGCTCTTGGTATGGGGAAGATTTCTGCTACATTCTGCCAGAAGAGAGGTTGCTAGGGATGCTGCCTTCTGACAGGTGTAATACAGAGGTATTGCAGTTTCTCTGCAGACAGAATTCCTTCAAGAAGGGCTGTGTAATTAATCAGTTTTTATTAGTTCCTTATGTGAAGCAAATAGCCACCCCACCCTTGTCAATCTGCTTTGTATAAGTCCAGACTTTTCATAACAGCTTGAAGGATTTTGCCACTGTGGGCACACCTGCATTCTAATCCTTCCACAGCCCCAGACTCTCTCTCCTCTACTTTGGTCCCCTCCTGTCTATGCTACCCAGGAGTACAAAGTCATGGTTCCTCCCAGAGGCTCAGACCTCCGAGAAAACCTATCACTGTCGCTGGGAATCAAGAAATTCCACGCACCCATTGGCAACTGTGGGGGAACATTGGAGAGGGTTCAAGACCTTGTGGTATATTGCAACCCTTCTAGGGTCAAACTCAGAAAGTGATTCATTGCGTGGTGGGGAGGGGTGGGGTAGGGTGGCAGCTGGTATGGGAGAGGGGTGGCAGCAATAAAACCTAGGAAATGTGTGGTGGCACTGGATTTAGCATTAGGAAATCTAGGACCAAGACTTGGCATTGCCACCTGCTAGCTATGACACAATCTCTTAAGCGAGTCACAATCTCTCCAAGCCTCAGTTTCCACCTCTGTAAAAGGGAATACTGAAATCTGTCCTTTTAGAAGGTCAAATGTGATAGTACCTACGAATATATAAGGAAGTACTCTGCCCACTGGGCAATGTGGTATGTACCTGTAAGGGGTATTTGCAGTGTGTCTATTAACTGCCAAAGCCTCCCGCCTTCTTCCCCCAGGGCATAAAAGGATTCGGGTTAGCACCACACTGACTTGCACTATTCACCATAATAGCAGCCTCCAAAACTTCAAAACCCCAGGCTTGACCACAGAGGTCACGTGCTGTTCCTTCCTTAATCAATTGACTCAGTTCCAACAGGAACTCTCCAATCCCAAGAGAATACCAGCTACCTTGGGTGCATGGTACCCCAGCAACCTACAGGATGAGTTACCTTCATTGGGACCCAGAGACAGGGTGACGGACTCCTTCCACACCTCGTGTACAAGTGTACCATTGTAGACGATGGTCCAGGCTGTCATGTTCACCGTCACTGTCTTCGAATCACCCGTTAGGTTTCTGAGCATCAGGGCCATGTTGACTTCTTTGCCCACTGTCAGTATGTCAGTGATCTTGAACTTCCCAGAGATGCTGGGCTCCCGTTCCTCTCTACTAAAGACTCTTGCAGATGTTGCGCGAAGTGACATGGAGGGTTGAAGTTTCCCCAAAGCCTTTTCAAACACTTGCCTTTCCTGGCTGGAACCTGTGTGGTGGGAAAAGAGAGAAGCACCTCAGGGATGCGGTGGCAACCTGGACAAAGGACAGCGTCCTGCTTGGAAGGGTGGCCTGGAACTAACACTGGTTCTGCTGCTTGCCCAACGATTCTGATTCAAGCAAGTGTCTGACCTCTGCAGGTCTCCATTTCATCCTCCTTAATATGAGGCTCACATCCCAGCTGTTCCAATCAGCTCTAAATTTCCATGGAGATGTAGGGAAAGGTGCATAAAATTACTCTATGGCTTGATATTTTGCTTAGGCTAATTAGGCTAGATCGCCCGCTTCCTTCCTTCCTCTCTTCCTCTCTTCCTTCCTTCTTTCTTTCTTTTGATAAATGGTCCTTTGTGAGACAAAGAAAAAACAGATAATTTAAAAATAACAAAAACTGAGCTAAAAAAGATTACAATAAGTTCATAAGTGAAAAAATGGTTATGATTTAGAGTTAACTTCATTGAAAAAAATTTCAAACCAGTTTACCATGTTATTCTGCTTTGTTTCTAAAGATGCTTTGAGAATTGAAGAGTGGAACTTTTGTCCATGTCAGTTGACGAGAACTTCCCACAGTTGTTGTGGTTCCAGGTTATGACTAGTTTAAATTGTCGAGAGAGTTCAGGTTTCATAAACACAAAGGCTGAACCACAGGTTGGGTTTCTGGTTCTGACTTGGGTCATGGGTGCTGCTGAATGTGATGCTATAAACAGTCCCTGGAGAATGGCCAAGATCATGGCCTAAAAATCACGGCTCCTGGGATGCTAAGAGCCAACTCCAAGTCTCTGAGCCCGGGTAGACCACACAGTGCACATAAGGCTCCCTGCCTGAGCTGAAGATAGACCCACTATCAAGGAGAAGGCATTGTCCTTCCAGGAACACAGACAAAGATACACAAAGAATGACCATACTTTTGCCCCCGCCCCCTAACTTCCCCAACCAACCTGTGAAATTTTAAGGCATCAGATGACTTACTTAGAAGCACTTTACAACCAACCTGTGAAATTTTAAGGCGTCAGATGACTTATTAGAAGCACTTTACAATTTAGTGAGGTCTTTCCCATAAGTTACATGTAACAACTGGCAGAGACCCCAGAGGCCAACTGTTAGAGTTAAGGCCCTAAGAGGAGGAGCGACTGGTCCAAGGGACTGGTAATCTGGGAATCAGGGGCAGAAAGAAGGCCAGTCCCCAGAAATCGAGACCTGAGTCTAGTAGTTCCTCCCGCACAGCTTACTGAAAAGAAGACAGGCAGCCCAGTTACCCAGGCTGTTGGCTCCTGGTGGGCTGGGTTCCTTTTGGTGCATTCCCATTCTCTAGCAGAGCTGTAAGTCCACACCCAGGTCTGATGGCTGTGCAGGGAGCTGAGCCTCTGTGCCCAGAACCTCGAAGCAGGTGTGTTATGCACAATGAGGCTCAGAGCCTACATAGCTACATAGGTCACCTGCCAGGCTTACCCAAGACCAAGCTTCCTGCTACTGTTTTCTCCCTTGGTGTTGCTGTTGCGCCAATGCTTAGCAGCCCATTTTATGAGCTTTTCCTCCCTGGGGCCATCAGACACAAGCTGGAATCATTAGGTAAGGAGGACTGATCAACAGCAGGCGGTGTGATCAGCCCTGCTGTCACACAGGGGCTAGGTCATCACCAGGGCTCCTGCAGGGATCCCACAACCTGGCCGTGGCCCCTTCCCATTTCTCAGGAGGTTTGGCTGGGACAGCCAGAGCCCCCAAGAAGCAGAATCAAGGTGTGACAGTCAGGTAAGGAACCCCACAGAATCACACAACCGTGTAAACAGTGCACTTCAGAAGTCCCTCTGGGAGGTCATTCCAATGAGGTTGCAGATGTTCAAGTTGACAAAAATCATCACTATTTATTAAGCCCTCACTATGTGCCGGGCACTGCCCTTGGCACTTTCTGTACACTAGCTCATTTAAATCCCACTGAAGATAGGCCTCGCTCTTCTCATTTTACAGGTGAGAAAACGAGGGATCAGAGAGGCTAAGCATCCTGCTTGAGGTTGCACGGTTATGAGGGGTAGGATGGAGTTCACCTCCTGCCCGGGGTTATCTTTTCCTTGGCCCCTACTCTTGTTTCTACATCATGACACTGTTGAGAATTCTTGTCACACACCGGCCTGTCCCCCTGGCCTGTGAGCTCTGCAGGGGCAGGGGCTCATCTGCGGGATGCTTCCTGGCCTCCCAGAGCCAAGCGTGGGTGGGCACTTGGGGAGGTCTCAGTACCTGTTTACTGACTGAGAGAAAGCCCATCTGACCCCAGCTGGGGGGAATGGCCTACATAGGTGGACTGGGGTCCAACTGAGGGCACCAATCTCATCACCCTAGAGTCGTGCCTCAAAATGGCCACAAATACCACACCCAGAGGTTCAGCCACCTGGACTTGGAGCCCACTCCCCTGCTCAGCTTTCCTCTTCTGTAAATGGCACCCAACAACAGCAGTCAGCAGGGTATGGAGCTGTGGGGTTCACGTTGGGGGCACGTGGGCACCTTCATGAGAGCACTTTTCTTGACACCTCAGAACCAACAGTGAGGATCAGCTGAAAGAACTATTTCCAAGTATTTTAGAAAGAGTGACATGTTGACCCCATTAAGGAGTGATTGGCCTGCTAGAGCAAGCATTAATTCACTTTTGCCTCTTTCTAAAAATGAACATCACCTTCAAATGTAGAACTTCGGTCACTATTGAGACTCCTCAAAGAGATAAGTCTCTGACTCTGAAAGCAACTTCCTAAATAGAGCAACAAATGTAATTTGTGTTAAAGGTGGCCTCGTAGCAACTAGGTGACTTTTCTAGGTGACTTTAGGGAGACCAGCACTCATGTGGATGCTGAAGATTTCAGGGACTCGGGCATTGTCCTCATGGTGTAAGCCCACCTCATCTGGCTTTTGGGGAGGCCTCTGAAGCAGACGAAGCAGTGCCCACATCTTGGGGGACTGTCCATTTCTTTTTTCAGAGAATGTTTCCTGCCTGTGTTTCTTAGAGGCTAGGGGAGTGGGCTGACTGAGAGGCCCTCGGGGGGTCTCTCGTGGGGGCCATGTTTCTCCCTGTGATGTTCAATCGTGGGGCTGTCATCCCAGTTGTGTAATTGGCAAAGGGACACAGCTGGAGATGAGCTGGACTGGCAGCTGCCTGAGTCCTATGGCCAATTGCCAGTGGTACAGTGTCTTTTCATGACGGTTCTGTTCCCACGGGAAACAGTCTGGGGAGCTGGGCATTAGATGCCAGGGAGCAGTCCTACCATTCAGGCAGAATTGGCTGACAATGCGGAAGGAGTATGAGCAATTTTTCCTTCTCCACCTCAGAGCTGTCTTCCCACCGTTAAGCCCTGGGTGGCACAGCCCATCCACACCCCCTCCTACCTTCTGGGTACTTGTACTTTTCGGTGACATCCATGCGAGAGTTGCTGCCCACCGCCTTGGTACTGATATTTTTGCCGATGGTGCGAGTGTTTGAGAAATTCTTCTTCAGGCTGCCGGTCGAGGCATTGTAGATCCATGTGATGCGGTCGGCATTAACCTCAGCAAAGATGAAGGGCATGTCGTAGTCCCAGTCCACATTACCCTCTCGGAGAGCGATGACTGAAGCAGGGCCGCACTGGAACACCCCTGGGGGCCAGGGTGCAGAGGTTGGATACATGCCAAACCCAGGCCCATCTGCAACAGTACACCCCATAGCCTGCTCCTCTGGGGGCCACCCATGACCACCCAACTCCCCTGCCTCTACCCCGCCAAACTCCTTCAACCCCAACAGTCTGCCCCCTTCTTGGGGCACTCAGCAGGACACTCCGGGGCTATTGTTATCTTCTGCAATAGTGCTCTGGTGAGACTCCACCTCCATAGAAGACGGCCCAATCCTGTATTCTGTGGGTGCATAATTTGTGCTGACCCACTGCCCTCAGTCTGTTTACTAAAGGGGAAAGTCTTGCTGTCTTGTGCTCAGGGCTGCCTCTTTTCTACTCTGCAAATCATTCATCATGGCACATATATGACCCTGAAACAAAAATTCCACAGGACAGTTCTTATTCTTAATGTCCAATGCACCCTGATATTTTCTTTTCCTTTCCTTTTCCCCACCCCTTTCCATGATATTCTATTTCATTTCTTAAAATGATGGTCACAACCCATTAACTTGATTTTATAGCTGCTAATGGGTTGCAGTGAAAAGGTTGAATAGTGGCCTAGAAAATATCTGGAAGGTCACCCTCCTCACACCCAAGTTCCCCAAATCTAATGTTCCTTGCTTCTGGTAGAGACGCTGCAGTTGGGGAAGGGAGTAAGACTTCATTTTCATTGTAAGTCCTTTTAGAATGATTTGAATTTTTTTTAAGCCATGTGCCTATATGACCTTTATGATTTTTTTTAAGTTTGAAAGAAACAACTGAAAATGAGGGTAACGGACAGGAATGCTCTGGAGGTCAGGGGAGGGAAGGGGAAAGGTTCCCGGAGAGCCTGAGACCCAAGCTCTGATGGGAGAGTGGCCAGAGGTGGGAGCACAGGGATGGGGCCGGGCCAGCCTGCGTGAAGGAGAGCTCGGTCTGGCAGGGGACACGTGTGAAGGTGAGAGAGGTGATGGGGGCCGTGATCACGGAGGTCTGGAGCTGAGCCAGGGAATTTGGGTTAAGTCCCAAGGCAATGGGGAACTGGAAGTTTTCTGTGCTGGGAGGGATGGGCTACCAGAGGTGGTGCAGGAGAATCATGGCTGGCAGGGGACGGCTCCTTTCCCTTGCTGCAGGGCATGTGCCAGGGCCTCTGCAGCAGCCATGTGAGTGCAGGTATGGCAGTCATTTTAATAGCAGCCTGAACCAAGAAAGTTAGGAGGGAAATCTACTTTCCAAATAGTTTTGTTTTAATCCCTCCTTTCCCTCTGGAGGTAGAGAGGATTTGGGTGACCTTGCTGTGCCGCTGTCCACCACTATAAAGAATCGAGAGGTCATGACTTAGAGCCAAACCCAGAGAAGGGGGCCGTCAGAGGGTTGGTCACCTTGGCTCCTTTCCTGGGGGGTGGCGTCCAGAACCTGCCATCCACTGTATGATGGGCTTAGGTCAGTCCGTGCAAACCAGCCTTCATTCCAGACGTGGAAATTCCTGCAGACAGAACCACAGACTACAGAGTTTGGCCAAGGCCACACAGCAGAGGAGTGGCAAAACACCACATCTCTGATCTGACAGTGCAGCACCCTGATACTCATCAAGCGAGTTTACTCTGTGCCAGATATTGTGCTAGACCTTGGCAAGCATTGTCGCACTTAAATTCTCACAGCACTGTTAAGTGGGTACTATTTTTATGCACATCTCTTAAAAGAGGAAACTGAGGCTCAGAGAAGTTAAGCAGCTAACAATGCCAGAGTCAAAGTTTGGACCCAGGTATGCCTAACTCCAAAACCTAGGTCCTTGACCACCATGTTCTACTGCCTTTCTGAGGAGCAGAACAGATCTAGGTTAGAGCCAGAATCCAGCAAGCAAACCCACACAGCTTTCTCCTATGCATCCTGTTGGGGGACACTACTGTATTTCGTGTGGGATGAAAATGAATGGGGCTGCAGCAAGAGTGCCAGGTCTGGCTAAGAGCCACAAAGCCCTTGGGCTGAGGTCTGGATTGAAGAATGACATATACCAGTCTTAAAATGTTCTTCATCCATGGCAGCCCCTTGTCTCCCAATCTATATGTCTCAGTCATTTGTCCCCTCCCTCAGCAGGTATAACCAGTTAGCCAAAGCTTTATGCATTCTTGATTCTGCCCTCTACTCTCCCCTTCTCCAATCCCACAGCAACTACATAAACATTGGCTTGGCAGTTTTGAGTCCAACTTAGAAGAAAATGTAAGTAAGTCTGACATAAATTCAAGTTCTATCCAACTTGAAAAAAAATTTTGTTATACTCATGAGTTGGAGAAGATAGTTTTAAGCAGAGAACCAACTTCTGAATGATAAATGTGACTAGGTAAAAATATTAAACTCGCATATACCAAAAAAACAAAGAAACAAACTATAGTTCTGTTTCCAGCATGGGAATAAGCTCATAATAGACAGTCCTTTCTGTAGAAAACAATAAACTGGGGAAAAAAATACAAAAGACAGCTGAGAGTAGACAAAGCAGGAGGATTTTGGGAGGGTGCCAAAACTTTTAGGAAGGGGCCAGCACGGGGCAAGTTGTACTGTGGTGCCCTTGCCCCTAAGGACAGGTTGCAGTTGAGGTAAAGTGCAGGGCAGTAAAAACTCCAACAGACAGCCTACATCTTTCTGACCTGGGGAGATAAGAAACTGAGCCTGGGTTAACCAGGGTTGCTAGAGAGTGAAGGGGAAGTCTTAGAAAGGAAAGAATCAGAAAGGGGGACCCAGATTTGTATATAAACTCTGCCTAAGCTTCTGGGTGACCTCTGAGCTAGGCATATATGAGGCAAACTACAAGTAGTCCAGCTAAAAATTCAAAAAATGAACTGAAATTTGGGCTGCTGCCCACCATAGGTGAGATAGAATTTGCAGTTTGAGTCTACCTCAGGTAGACTGCTAAGACAAAATGTAGAATCAAGAAGAAGCCAATGTCCAGGAGACAATCCAAATTTACTCAACATACAAAGAACCAGAAAAGTGTAGCTTGTCCTCAAGGTAAAAGACAATCAACAGGGACTAACCCTTAGATAATCCAGGTGTTGGCATTATTGGATAAAGACTTTAAAGCTGTTATGATAACTATTCTCAGTGTAATAAAGGAAAATATGATCATAACAAATGAAAAGAGGGGGCCTCTTAGCAGCAAAATAGAAAATATGAAAAAATGAACCAAATGGAATATTTTAACTGGGAAAAAGACCAATATCTGGAATTAAATAATTCAATGGATGGCTTACTAGCAGAATAGAGAAAACAGAGGGAAGAGTCAGCAAACTTGAGGACAGATCAGTAGAAATTATCCAATTTGAAGAAGAGAGAAAAAAGCGTTGAAAAAAATCCATTAAGCAGGGAAAATATATGCAACATGTATACTAGACAGAGATTTACTATAATGAATATTATAAAGTACTTACAAATCAATAAGACACAAAAGATCACCTAGAGGGGTGGGATAGGGAGGGTGGGAGGGAGACGCAAGAGGGAGGAGATATGGGGATATATGTCCATGTATAGTTGATTCACTTTGTTATAAAGCAGAAACTAAGACACCATTGTAAAGCAGTTATACTCCAATAAAGAGGTTAAAGAAAAAGACAAAAAAAAGGAAGTCAAACATGTCAATAATTGACAATGAGCAGGCAATTTTCATAAGCAACACAAATGATCACTGAACATATGGAAATAGTTTTAACTTCACCACCATTAAAAGAAAATTAAAATGACAAAGAAATACCATTACACTTATTAGCCTGCAAAGATGAAAGCATAGGATGATACACATTGTTGTGTGATACTCATCATTGTGTGGGAAAACAAGCAGTGTTATACACTGCTGGTGGGAGTTTAAATTGGTATGACATTTGTCAAGGGCAATTTGGCAATGAGTTTGAAATACCTTTAAAAACCTATATACTCACTGAGCCAGTAGTTCCACTTCTAGGAATTTCTCCTATAAAAACCCTCACATTAGTGCACATAGATGTACATGGAAAGATGTTCACTGAAGCACTGTTTGTAATAGCAAAAATAATGGAGGAAAAATTTATCAATAAGGAATTGGTCAGATAAATTGTGGCATAGCCATGCAGGAGAATATCGTGCAGTTGTCCAAAAGAATGAGGAAAATTAATCTAGCACTGACATGGAAGATGTCTAACTTATATGACCAAGTAAGAAAAAAAATTACAAAATAGTGTGTATATGTAGAAGCTTATAAAAAACATATTAATAAGATGAAACTATTTCGATTTAGAAAATTATACATTAAAAAAAGCAGTGAAAGTTAGTCCCCCATAATTCTATTATCTTAGATAACCACAGTTTAAATAATGGTTTGGTGTATATATTGTGCACATGGACAGATTTTGGTGCATATGAACTAAGTTGCACATTATTTATTTCTGTAATGTTTTCATATTCTATAATGAAAATTACTTATTACTTCTGTAATTCTATATTTACAAAATAAATAGATATTTAAAAATATGTATATTATATAAACACTAATAGCTAATACAGTTGTGTCAACACAGAATATTATTAAGTTTTCTGTCTTATATAGTAGCTCATTTAATCTTCACAATGCTCATATAAGATAGGAATAATTATTATCTCCTTTTGACAGTTCTAGAAACTGAAGCACAGAGAAGAAGTTAAGTGACTTGTTCAAGGTCTCAAAGTGAGTAAATAGGCAGAGTGGGATTTTAACCCAGGCAGAGGGCTGCAGGGTCCATGCTTTTAACTACTAAACTATACTGTCCTTCTAAATTTTAATTTATTGACAAGAAAGATATTAAAAATTATGAAATAGACTAGTTAACTTGGTCTCATTTGGGTAATTAACACTCAATGCACAAAAACAGAATGAAATGTCTGGAAGGATCTACCTCAAAATGTTGTTAGTGCTTTTCTTTGGGTAGCTATATTACTATTACTCTCACTAATTTATTTTTTTAGTGTTTTATAATCAGGAAAAGATTGTTTTTGTTTTGCATGCTGTAAAATGAAACCTGCAAGGCTTCCTACGGGGACCAGATTGGGAGTTCTACACTATACAGTTGTCAGGAGTTAGAAGTGCTCCCTAAGTACTGATCAGGTGCACTGTGACCCTGCTACATCCTTCAGAGAACAAGGGGAGAGTTACAAAGTCAGCTCCAAAACAAGACAGAAGGAATAAGACCATAAGAGGTAAACAAACAGACAATGATAAATAATACCAACCAATGATATGAGTAGGAAGAGCACATACTGTCAGTACTGTAAAGAAACACAGGTCAAACTCCCTCTTGCCAGAACACCAGAATGACAACTAGCTGCTGGACAATCATTGACAGGAAGACACTGGAACTCACCAAAAAAGACACCCCACATCCAAAGACAAAGGAGAAGCCACAATGAAATGGTAGGAGGGTCACAATCAATCACGGTAAAATCAAATCCCATAACTGGTGGGTGGGTGACTCATAGACTGGTGAACACTTATAGCACAGAAGTCCACCCACTGAAGTGAAGGTTCTGAGCCCCACGTCAGGCTTCCCAACCTGGGGGTCCGGCAACGGGAGGAGGAATTCCTAGAGAATCAGACTTTGAAGCCGAGTGGGAATTGATTGCAGGACTTCAACAGGACTGGGGGAAACAGAGACTCCACTCTTGGAGGGCACACACAAAGTAGTGTGCATATCGGGACCCAGGGGAAGGAGCAGTGACCCCGGTGGAGACTGACCCAGACCTACCTGCTAGTGTTGGAGAGTCCCCTGCAGAGGCAGGGGGTGGCTCTGTTTCACCATGGGGACAAGGACACTGGCAGCAGAAATTCTGGGAAGTACTCCTCGGCGTGAGCCCTCTCAGAGTCTGTCATTAGCCCCATCAAAGAGCCCAGGTAGGCTCCAGTGTTGGGTGGCCTCAGGCCAAACAACCAACAGGGAGGGAACCCAGCCCCACCCATCAACAGTCAAGTGCATTAAAGTTTTACTGAGCTCTGCCCACCAGAGCAACAGTCAGCTCTACCCACCACCAGTCCCTCCCATCAAGCCTCTTGATAGCCTCATCTACCAGAGGGCAGACAGCAGAAGCAAGAAGAACCACAGTCCTGCAGCCTGTGGAACAAAAACCCCATTCACAGAGAGATAGACAAGATGAAAAAGCAGAGGGCTATATACCAGGTGAAGGAACAAGATAAAACCCCAGAAAAACAACTAAATGAAGTGGAGATAGGCAACCTTCAAGAAAAAGAATTCAGAATAATGATAGTGAAGATGATCCAGGACCTTGGAAAAAGAATGGAAGCAAAGATCGAGGAGATGCAAGGAACGCACAACAAAGATCTAGAAGAATTAAACAACAAACAAACAGAGAGGAACAATACAATAACTGAAATGAAAACTACACTAGAAGGAATCGATAGCAGAATAACTGAGGCAGAAGAACGGATAGGTGACCTGGAAGACAGAATGGTGGAATTCACTGCTGTGGAACAGACTAAAGAAAAAAGAATGAAAAGAAATGAAGACAGCCTAAGAGACCTCTGAGACAATATTAAATGCAGCAACATTTGCATTATAGGGGTCCCAGAAGGAGAAGAGAGAGAGAAAGGACCAGAGAAAATATTTGAAGAGATTATAGTCGATAACTTCCCTAACATGGGAAAGGAAATAGCCACCCAAGTCAAGGAAGCTCAGCGAGTCCCATACAGGATAAACCCAAGGAAAAACACACTGAGACACATAGTAATCAAATTGGCAAAAATTAAAGACAAAGAAAAATTATTGAAAGCAACAAGGGAAAAATGACAAATAACATACAAGGGAACTCCCATAAGGTTAACAACTGATTTCTCAGCAGGAACTCTACAAGCCAGAAGGGAGTGGCATGATATACTTAAAGTGATGAAAGGGAAGAACCTACAACCAAGATTACTCCACTGGGCAAGGATCTCATTCAGATTCCATGGAGAAATCAAAAGCTTTACAGACAAGCAAAAGCTAAGAGAATTCAGCACCACCAAACCAGCTCTACAACAAATGCTAAAGGAACTTCTCTAAGTGGGAAACACAAGAGAAGAAAAGGACGTACAAAAACAAACCCAAAACATTAAGAACATGGTCATAGGAACACACATATCGATAATCCCCTTAAATGTGAATGGTTTAAATGCTCCAACCAAAAGACACAGGCTTGCTGAATGGATACAAAAACAAGAGATCAAGATAAAAAAAAATGAATTACATGGGACTGAGTGAACTGATGAGGATGATTATAATTTTTGTGACTTTCTGTTTGAATAAAAAAAAAAAATCTCACAAGGACTCAGAGGCAAAAAATGTACAAATCAATTATCACAGCAAAGTAAAGGAGCTGTTACAGTGGAGGATTACTGGACTGAATGTCAATATTATGACATAGTATGAGTGTGTTTCGTGTTTGGTAATTGCAATCATTGTTGCTTTTGTTGTGGTCATCCATTTACAATGCTTGGTGTCAGTTTATTTAACTCTTATAAAAATAAAATACAGTGTGTGTGTGTGAAAAAAAAAGAATGTTTAGTGCATCTTTAGCAGGGCGTGGGGTGGGGGGGATGAATTGGGAGATTGACATATATACACTAACATGTATAAAATAGATAACTAATAAGAACCTGCTGTATAAAAAATAAAATAAAATAAAATTCAAAAAAAAAAAAAAAAAGAAACATAGGTCATTACAAAATTTCTGGAAGGCTACAGCACTAGATGATTTTAAAATGTCCATTCCCTTTAACCCAGCATATACCATTACTAGGAATCTTTCTTATGGGACTAATCACAGACATGCTCAAGATTTACATATAACGATGCTCGTTACTGTGTTATTTACAGTAGGAAAAAATGGGGATAGGTAACATAGGGAATAGGAGATAGTTTATAGCAGGAAAAGAGATAATGGTTTAACCATTCAATGGAATATGATACTTTTAAAATCTTATTTTTTGAAGATTATTTAATGACATTGTGAAAATGTTCATAATACCATGTTTAGTCAAAAGCACACGATTTAAAACTATGAAGTGGTTGGTTTCCAGGTGTGGAGAAAAGTGGGATGTGTCTATCATATGCTCCGTCTTTTACCCATGCCTTTGTAAAATGTATGATCCCAATTCTATAAAAACAACAACTAATAAAGAAAAGATTGGATAGAAAACTACTTTACATATTTCTGAGATTTCCTATGACTGTGAAAAAAAAGTCATCTTAAAAATTATCTCCAGGCAGCCCCACAAAATGCCTTTTTGATTGGGTCCTTAAGATCAGTTAGAATTCACCCAGGAAAGTAAGAGGAGTGTGGGAAGATGACCCTAGAAGGGTGAAAGGAGAAAGAGAGGATGAGGAAACAGGGAGAACACCATGTTTCACATTCATCTCATTCCTGGCAGAGAGCCCCAGAGAAGGGCGGGTTGGTTAAGATAGATTGGTAAGTAGCTATGTTTGAATACTTATTTGCAAGGCAGGAATTTAAGACAAAGCAGATAAAAGTTCATCCTGGTCCCTCCATCATTTGAAAGGCAGCACTTTGCTCACAGCTACTTGGGATGTATGTGCCTTTCAAATGCACCATCGGGTTTGTTTCTGGTTGTGTGCCACATACTTTCCCACCTCCCAACCTTGGGCTCTGCTCCTGTCTTGAGTGTTTCAGGAGTAGGAGTTTAGGAAAAGGAGAGACTGAGGCATTTATTTAAAAAGATGCAGATTTATTTAAAAAGATGCAGCCCTCCCAGCTCCCTCCACTCAAATCAGTTCTAATGCGACCTTTGAAGTTTATAAACCACCGCCCCTAGAGACAGCAACTGAGTTATGCTAACCTTTGAATTCACGGGGTCAGGAGACCCTCTCTAGAAAGTGACCCAAATCCCTACCCATTCTGCCTATTTGTCCTTCCAAATACAGTTCAGATACCACCTCCTTCAGAAAATCTTTTCCTAACATACTCAGAGGGTGCCAACCTTACCTCTGTGCTATCTCTGCATCTTGCATGATTCAGTTATTTGACTTCTGCTCAGTAATCACCCAGCTTCTCATGCAGCTAGGAACTCCTCTAGCGAGATTCCTGTATCTCACTCCTCTTGGTGCCCTGTGCCCAGTGCAGGGTCTGGCATGCAGTACTTACACCATGCTCACTGAATTGAATTGTTGTGGAACCTGGACACTCTTGCAGCCTTGGTTTCCTTGCTGTGGGTCCGAGCAAGCTACTCCAGGTACGTTGGGGACTAGCTAAGTATTAGTGGAGGCTGGTGGCCATGGAGAGACGCATTAGGAGCCAGGGCTCGAGTGGGGGGTATGGGTTCTGACAGCTCTTCTCCAGAACTGACCGACGCCACCTCCCTGACCACAGGGCCGGGAAATCTCCATCTGCCTTCCACCTCGGAGCTCTATAAAAGGCTACAAAGAGAGTCAAGTCTGTGACTCGAGAAACTGGGGAATCAAGTTGAATGAAATAAGAAAATGAGCCAGAAATGCCAAGGTAAAGATAACCTTGGCTGAACTGTTCCAAATCATTTGGTTGCAGGTCTCAGAAACCTCCTTTATAGTGGTGTAGAAGGGAACCATATTAAAGAAGCTTCCCCCAGAGTGTCCTGACTCCGAAGAAGTGAAAACTCCAGAGCCTTGTGCCTTTTAAGCCCAACCACTGTCATGAGCAGAATGGCTTAGAAGAAAATGGACCCCACTGGATCCTGTAATGTGATTCAAAGAAGGATCTACATTAGAGAAATGCAAATCAAAACTACAATGAGATATCATCTCACACCAGTCAGAATGGCCATCATCAAAAAATCTAGAAACAATAAATGCTGGAGAGGGTGTGGAGAAAAGGGAACACTCTTGCACTGCTGGTGGGAATGTGAATTGCTTCAGCCACTATGGAGAACAGTATGGAGGTTCCTTAAAAAACTACAAATAGAACTACCATATGACCCAGCAATCTCACTACTGGGCATATACCCTGAGAAAACCAAAATTCAAAAAGAGTCATGTACCAAAATGTTCATTGCAGCTCTATTTACAATAGCCCGGCGATGGAAACAACCTAAGTGCCCATCATCGGATGAATGGATAAAGAAGATGTGGCACATATATACAATGGAATATTACTCAGCCATAAAAAGAAACGAAATTGAGCTATTTGTAATGAGGTGGATAGACCTAGAGTCTGTCATACAGAGTGAAGTAAGTCAGAAAGAAAAAGACAAATACCGTATGCTAACACATATATATGGAATTTAAGAAAAAAAATGTCATGAAGAACCTAGGGGTAAAGCAGGAATAAAGACGCAGACCTCCTAGAGAACGGACCTGAGGTTATGGGGAGGAGGAAGGGTGAGCTGTGACAGGGCGAGAGAGAGTCATGGGCATATACACACTAACAAACGTAGTAAGGTAGATAGCTAGTGGGAAGCAGCCACATGGCACAGGGATATTGGCTCGGTGCTTTGTGACAGCCTGGAGGGGTGGGATAGGGAGGGTGGGAGGGAGGGAGACGCAAGAGGGAAGACATATGGGAACATATGTTTATGTATGACTGATTCACTTTGTTATAAAGCAGAAATTAACACACCATTGTAAAGCAATTATACCCCAATAAAGATGTTAAAAAAAAAAAAAATGAAGGATCTAGAAGAAATTTTTGAGGTCCCCGACCTAGCCCTTCATTTTACAGATGGGAAACAAAGGTACAGAAAAGTTAAGGAATTTATGTAAAGTTAGGCATTTACTTAGAGCGTCCGAATGTCTCCAGCTGTTTACCAGTGCTTCCCCCTGGGCCTCTGTTTTCTCCTTTATGAAATGAGTAGGTCTCTCTCTAAGATCCCTTCCAGCTCTAACGTTCTTTGACTGGGGAGAGTCATGTTGACAGACACCTAGGTCCACCTCCAACTTGGATGCTATTTCAGTTTGACTTTGGGCAAATTGTTTCTCCCCACTGAGCTGCTGAGACAGCATCTAGTATCATAGAAAAGTTGCGTTTGCTGCCTAAGTGTGAACCTAAGAACCCAGCTTTTCCACCTGGTTGGTGTCCAGCCACTCCTTTTCTGGAAAATCTCAAAGTAAGCGGTCTGAATTCTCAAACATCAGTCAGGAATAGTGATAACATTCTTTGGCATCTCTCTGGTGCTTCATAGTTTACAAAGCCGCCTGGGTTCAAATCCCAGCTCCACCATTTTCTAGTTACCTGCCCTTGGGTGAATGACTCTGTGTCTCAGGTTCCTCAACTGTAAAATGGGGTGTTCATAATAGTGCCTACTTCATTGTTTCTGAAGAGTACATGCAAGCACTCAGAACATTACCTGGAACACAACAATTGCTCAGCAAATTATTAGTTGCTGCTGTTATCATTATTAAGCACTTTCAGATGCTTAACCTCACTTGATCCTTACATTCTATTACTTTAAGCAAATCTGGACAAGGTTCTAAAAATTTTTAACATTTACAACATACAAAGATTCAGTTGGAAGGAATTCTGTTCAAACCCAAACTGTCCTTTTAATAATAGGTTAGGAATCCCACTCTATGCAGAAAATGACTCGTGGGATAGCTCCCCCACTACCCCCCGGTGGGAACCATGTTGAAGGGATGCAATAGCTCCCTTTGGAGGGGTAGCTCTTACATAAAAAGTGGGGCAAACTGAAGCTGCAGAGAATAAAATAATTAAAAAGACTTAAGTGAACATCTAGTTTCAGGCCAACCTTTATATTTCACTGCTGGGGAAACTGGGGACCAGAAACATGAAGTGGCTTTCACAAGTTCTAGAGCCAGATGGTAGTGGGGCTGGAACTAGGGCTCAGGATTCCCTGTCTGCACACCACCCAGTGCAGGTTCCCCACCCACAGCTGGTAGGGAGGAGGGTGGGGAGGGACTCACAGCTCTCACTGCTTTCTGAGGACGGTTCTGATGAGGGGGGATGAGACTCCCAGGAAAAATCACAGCTTTAGGGCCCAATACCCTGCAATGAGGCCAAGAGAAATGACAGTGGAGACACCCTGGAATGTCTCCACAGGCCCAGACTTGCCCCAAGGTGATTATATTTGGAATGAATTATGAAGCTAATGTGGAGTGGTAGCATGAACCAGGAACCAAGAGATCTCAGGACTAATTACAAATTCAGCTTAAAGGCCCCACCTTCCTGTTCCCAGGAAGTCTTCCTTGATGGCTCCCTCCCTGAGTTCCCACAGTGCTTACTGTCTGAATCACGCACCTGGCATACCCCACACCATCCCACATTGCTAAGTAGCTTCTACTAATGGCCTCCCCACTCCTTATCTCCTAGCAGCACCAGATATGCTCTCAGTGGAGGGACTGAGCCTTAAGCATTCTGGTCTCTCTGCAGTTGCTAGTGTGCAGGATGATCACAGAAGGGTTACGCCAAAGGGGACCTCCCCTTCCCCAAATCAGTCATTTGTTGAACCAAGCATCTCCTTTTGTGAAGGAAGCCAAAGTCAGGACTGTCATTGCCCCAAGGATCAGAACAGGTTACAATGGGATTTTGGACACAGTAACAAAAGAAAAAAACAGGCAGAAGAAAAGACCTTCATTTATGAGAAGCTGGGAAAAAACCTCTCTGTAAGTAGCCGTGCCACTAGAGAGAAACGTTGTGTACGGGCAGGTTAAGAAAGAACCTCTGAAATAAGCTTTCTCTGCCCCATTAAACCCTAGAATCCATGTGACCTTGAGTGAATTCATACTCCTCCCTCCCTTCAGAGGGGAGGGGCTGCTTACACTACCCAGTGCCATTATTGGTGTGGGGTGTTGTTTATTTGTTTTAAAAGCTTTTTCTGTTCATTTTACTATTGCTTTGACTTTATTAGTTACCCTGAGTACATTTCAGTAAAGTTGGATCTACTTATTCTGGGAATAATAAGTAATAAAGAATTTTTTATAGACCATTTCAAAGTTGAACATCTGGAAATAAGATGGCATCTGTTATCAGGTTATCTAGACAAGTATATGCATGTGAGGGATTATGTGTGTGTATAGCCTTTGAAATGGATTCAAACAATGGATTATTGATATGTTCATGTAGTACTTTATATACATAGACACCTAGATATCTATGTGTATATACAGATATAGACATAATTATTTTCAGTTGCCATCTGGTAATAACGTGGCATATGGTTTAATCTTAAATAGCTGTAACAATATCTATTTTATGTATATATGCAGCTATACAAAGTTATGAATATATGTCTATAAGTTTTAGATAACTTACTTCCAGTTGGCATTTATTATATACTACATACATATGTGTGTGGATAGATTCGTGTGCACATAGCATATTTATGGTTAGAAATACATATGCCCAGTTACATAGAAAGCTTCTTTTTGTTCAGTTGGAATCCAGAATAAGCTAACATGTTATTCTATCAACCATGATACACAGCAAGTATATATGCATAAGAGAAAATGTGTCGCTTTTCTCTAAGAAAACCCAAAAGTCATATGGGTTGCCTGAAGTGACATAAGTCTATACTTATTACTAGAAAATCAATAGTTTCAGTGTTTATCTTCTAAAGTAGCATAGGGTCTAGTGGGCGCTACAAATTCAGGGAAGAGCCCAGGAATCATATCTTGCACTGGTATAACAGCCTTCATCTGGCGGCGAGATAAAGTAGACCATCAGATTTTGCAGAACTCTGAGAAGAGCTGTTTCGGGTCTTGCTAGATTCTTGCTAGATTCAGCATTTTCATTTTACACTTGATCTTAGCCAAAAGGTCAAGAAGTGATAGCATTTCCACTCTAAACCATATGTTGATATGGTACTTGCCTCCTAACTCCTGTTTGGAGCTGGGTCCCAGGAGCTGGGGAGAGCTGGGGAGAAGCTGCTCAGATGTGGTGCTCAGAAAGGGTCAGACACTCACCATACGCTGTCACTGCCTTTGTCGATGGGCCGTCCTCTGGGGTCATAGTACACATCCACGCTGAGGTTTTTGTCTGTGTCATGAGCTGAGTTGAAGTTGGTGATAACTCGGGAGGGAATCCCCAAACACCGCAGCGCTGCAAGTCAAGGGCAGTCTGAGGACTTGGGGTGCAGTGGAGGTGGTATCTTGGGGTACCCCACTGCTGCCCACCCAGGAAAGGCACATCACACTCAGAGTACCTGTGTTGAGGGTCCCAGCGAAGACCCAGCACTGGCCGTATCGGACTGGCCTGAAGCCAGAACTTTGCCACCGCTTGAGGATCTCCACGCTGCCATTCCAGTTCCTCGGGTCCTGGCCACCTACGTAGTTACCACTCCAGTTCCCAGAAACCACACCATAGTCATCATTGGCATTGATCTGGGCAGGAATAAAACCCCAAAGAAATCAGCACAGAGAGTGACATGCAGAGTTCAGGGGACAAGATAAGGAGACACGGAAGGAAGCCAGGGAGCCTCCTTCAAGTGGATTTTCTGTCTTTTTGGGTGATTTGGATGATAATTGTGACAATGATCCCCCTAGGGGTATCAAGCGGTATATGAATTTAACAGTGCTTTCCTTAACAGGCCATGTTTGCCCCTAATTCACATATCATCCCCAGCTCACAGGGAAAACTGAGGCTCTGGGGCTTGTCAGTGGTGAGGGACGGGCAAAAAATCAGCCTGCAGGCAATTTCTGGCCAGAACTCATGGGCAGCTGCTGCTGCCTGACTCGAGAGTCCACGGTTTGAAGCTCTCTTTTGGTGTCCTGGTCTTCTAAACAGATCCCCTTAGAACTTCAGCAACTAACTTCTTCTTGGAAAGAATAAAGATGGACTGTTGCTTTTCATTCATTCATTCATTTATTCATTCCCTCAACTTAAGGCATGATTCTTGTATAAGTAACACAACCACGATGCAGTATGAAAAGAGCGCTGGACTAGCGATCAAAAGATTTGAGTTTCTTAGTCTTAGTCTTTTATAGACTCCTATTGAAATATTTAGGGATGAAATGATATAATGTCTGGGATTTATCAAACAATCTGTGGAGGAAGGGACAGAGATGAAACAAGAATGGCCTTGAGTGGGTAATGGCTGAAGCCGGTGATGGGTACGTAAGAGTTAATTTTACTTTTTCCTCTACTTTAGTGAAAGTCTGAACTGTTCCATGACAAAAAGTTAAAAGAGAATGAAAAAAGGAGAAACCTGAGAGAAAAACAAATATCGTATATTATCGCTTATATGTGCAATCTAGAAAAATGGTGCAGATGAACGTATTTGCAAAGCAGAACTAGACACACAGATGTACAGAACGAATATATGGTTACCAAGGGGGGAAAGGGGGTGGTGGGATGAATTGGGAGATTGGGATTGACATACACACACTACTATGTATAAAACAGATAACTAATAAGAACCCGCTGTATCGCACAGGGAACTCCACTTTGCTGTACAGTAGAAACTAACACAACACTGTAAAACAACTATACCCCAATTTAAAAAATTTTTTTAAATAAAGTAAAATAATAGATAACTAATGAGAACCTACTGTATAGCACAGGGAGATCTACTCAATGCTCTGTGGTGACCTAAATGGGAAGGAAATCTAAAAAAGAGAGGATAGATGTATACGTCTAACTGATTCACTTTGCTTACAGCAGAAACTAACATAACATTGTAAAGCAACCCTACTCCAATAAAAAATAAAAAAAAAAGAAGAAGAAGAAACCCGAGTTGCAAGCCCAGCCTGGCTGCTTGTCAGCTGGGTGACTGCTTGCGCGGGAGTCGATTCACCTCTCTGGGCCTTCATTCTTCACCTTCCAACACAGGGAACTTTAGAAACAAGTACTTCCTCAGCTGTCTTCCAGCAGCCACGTTTTCAGAGTTTATGAAACTTTGACTAGCATTTATCCCAACCTTACAGTGAGAACGGCTCCCTCTCTTTGTGGGGGCCACAAGGGCAAGGCCTATGAGGACGAACAGTCTGGATATGGAAGGATCCTTGCCCAGGACAGGCTGACCCAGCCCTCCGCGGTCCCTCCGTGTGGTGGGTGAGCTCCACAGCCCCTCCAGGATGGTCTGGGCTGGAATAGCAGGATGGGGCCAGATGGGGCTCCTTCAAGATGGAAGATTGCACGGCCCATCCCCATCTCCTGAGTCACAGGTGCATCAGCCTCCAAAGTGGTAATCAGCAGGGTCATCTCTGACTGAAAGCTGAGGTTTCAAAGCCCCACACAGGCCATAATTCGCTCGTGGCCCAGCCCAACCAGGAGGGCTGGAGAGAGAGTGGGGAGGTTCCGCTGAGGCACCCAGCTCTGAGATCAAGTGGTTTGTCTGGAGGGCAGGGGTGAGTCAGCAACTACTGGAGCCAGCTGCCTCCCCTCCCCTCTCCTGAGCTGAGGAGGCTCAACTTCCTAAAGTGCCTGAATCCAGCTTCCCTCGACCTTAGCGTTGGCTTTAATCCACCCCCTCCTGGGCCACTTGGTTTTCCAGGTTGGGCCCAGGCCCACTCCCTCTCTGCACTCTTCCCGGCTGCCTTGGTCCCCACCATTTCCTCAGCACCTCCACATTGCCTGGGCCTCCCCACAGCTGTCCTGTGAAGTTTGGGTTAAGAAGTGCTGTCTGATGACCCCCGATATCTATCATGCAGTCAGAAGGTCATTCAAATTTCTAACCATGTAACTAGCTTGTTAGCTTGGATATTCTCCCAACTCAAAAGAGACTTGAAATGCCTAGTCCATTAATCAAAAAAAAAAAAAAAAAAAAAAAGGTAAAGACACTCCTGAGTAATCATTTAGTTTCAGAGGGTTAAAGTTCAAGAACTCTCTGACTTTTAGCTTTTTACTTTGTAACTTTTGAGCAGGCTATCCCTTGTTTTGATACTTTCTGATGGAGGTGCTCTCTGCACACTGACTACAGAGCAGTGCATTCCTCCAGCATCCAGCTTATGTGTGCCTCTGAGTGCACGTGCACATGTGTCTGGGGAAGTGGGGACAGGTTTCTCACGTGGAGGGACTGGACAAGTGAAGGAGGCCCTGGGCGGGCAGTTGGAGGCCTTGTTCTGACCAGACTCACAGGCTGAGGCTGTGAGTGAGTCACTTCAGCCCCCTGGCATCAGTTTCCGCATCTAGACAATGACTGTGTTGGCCTCTGCCCTCCCCACTGGCACTGGAGCCCTCTGTGCTGAGGATGGGATGAGTCAGAGCAAAGGAGGTTAACGCTTCAGGCTCACTCAGGAGCTTACCCCCTTTCCCAGGAGCCCCAGGGATGGAGCAAATTCTCAGCTTTGCCTCCTTCTGGTCCTGGCAGACACCCAAAGACCGAATCCTTCGTCATTGGAGGAAGGCCTTGCAATACAGTGGAAAGGGCTTTGGAGCCAGGCAGCCTGGGTCCAGTTCTGCCTTTGCCACCCACTCGCTGTGTGTCTCAGGAATGTTCTTTAATGTAGAGGCTCCACGCGTGCGAAATGGGGATGGTAACAGCCACAACTACATTTTGTGAGATGTCAACCAACGTTATAAGTGGTTGTGCCTAACCCATAGCTGGGTTTGATATACAGGAATAACTAGTTATTATGGTTTTCTCATCACTCACCATTGCACTCAGCACCCGGCCAATATACTGGGGATCGTCTCTGCGGGCCACATCAGTAGCAGGGTCACGGCGAAAATTCAGACTATTATCCAGCAGAGAGAGGCAAATGTTCAGAATGCCTTCTTCAAACTGTTCAAAATGGGACCATATGTTACGATGAAAGAAATGACAAATAGTATCAGCTTATTGAAGGCACGGGGGCTACCCTGGTAAGAACCATGGGCTCTGCCCAGATCCTTCTACTCCACAGCCTCCAGAGCTGAGAGAATCTGAGGAACAACCACCCAACTTGGGCTTTAACCCTGCAAACTCATCCAGAGCTCTCGCTATACACAGGGCCTTGAACTGAGGCCCCTGAAGTTAGTGGCACTCCCTCACTGTTATGAACTTGAGAGCAATCACTTGGCCTGTCTGGGCCTCAATTTGTCCATCTTTATAACAGGGGATCAGACTGAGCTCATCTCAAAGTTTCCATCTAGATCTGACATTGATCTTGAGCATATTACTCAGACTTTGGGGAAACTGATTAAAAAGATAAAATGTCTCATTAAATTGGAATTTGAAGCCATTTTCACAAAATAAGACTTATTGTTGTCATTCCTTCTCAAATGGAGAAGGCCAAGCTCTTTCTTGCCTTAGGGTCTTTGCATGTGCAGTTCCTTCGACCTCCAGTGCTCTTCCCCAAGAGATCTATCTGGCTCCTTTGCCTCCTTCAGGTTTCTGATCAAAAGTTCTTTTCTAAGAGAGGCTTACCCAGATCTCGCCCTTCAAAAATATCTTCCCTTCCATCCCCGGGTGCACCTTATGCCCTTACCCACCCCATCTCACTTCCTTTTTGAATGAAATTTAACACAGAACCCAACATATAAAACTCAACATATAAAATATATGGCAGATGTGCTCTGGTTGACTACAGAATGGGGTCTGGACATGGCAGAGAATGCACCTTTCCACCCCCTGCTGGACATGCAAGGTACCCCACCCAAGGCACTTCATTGTAATGTCTTCATTTGTCTACTGGAGAAAAGAAAAGGTGGAGGGAATCCCTGGATGTTTTTTAGGCTGAGCAAACCTGGGAACTCTGTGGACTCAGATGTCATACTAATGAAGGACCTTTGAAAGGTTGAATGCACACGCCAAGGAAGCTTCCTCACATTCTTACCTAGAATGAATAACAGAAACTACATTGTTGTCCCAAGTGTCTCTACTGGGCCTTATCCTCATCTGTGCATCATGGTACCAATAACACTTCGTTGCATCAATTTAGTTATGTGTCTGTTTTGCCCACTAGATTGTGACCTCCTCAAAGACAGGAAATCTGTCTTATCCATCTCCTGTATCCATAGTGTGCAGCTTGGGGCCTGGCACATAGTAGGTCATCAGTAAATGCCTTCTGAATGGATGAATGAAGAGAAGGCAGGCGAATGGACAGATTTGGGAACTTCCACCTATCTGTGGGGCCAGCGGCTGAGCTTCTTGGGTATAATAGGGACATTACCACCAGGCTTTATGATCTTTTTACCTGTCCATAGTTCCAGCCAATCACGCTAATGTAACTTGTTCTTCCCACGAAGATGACGCCAGCATCTTCCTGAACATACTCCTCTCTCTCATCATGGTTACTCATAAAGACACTATCAGCTGTTTGACACAAAAAGCAGATATTAGGGGTTATAGAGAGGACTATAGAGACCAGTCGTCCTCTCAGTCCTGAGTATCCTCCTGGGGGCTGGAGCAAGCCCCACCTGCAACCCTTCACCCAACCTCCACTGAGGAGTGAAGCCTTGGGCTATAATGCTTCCACCTCATATTATGGGAACTATGAGCTTGAAAAAGAAGCTGGGCTGACCTGAGAATCTGAAAATGAGACCCTTGGGAATGAAACACTTGCTTCTTCAGGCACAAGCTATCTCCACACTGCAGAATTGTGCTGTGGTCATTACACCGTACTATACAGTTTTCAAAAGCCCATGAGATCCCTGCAATAGCTCCAGAAATAGCAGGATGTCCATTTAATGGTGAGGAATTTGATGCTTGGAAGGGTAGAGTGACTGTCAGACACACAAAGCTGGTTAAGTGGCAGAGCTGGACTCAAACCCCTGGCTTCTGACTTCTAGCTTCTGTGCGGTTTCCATATTCCAGAAACTTTCCCTAATCAAACCTGAGCCCATGAAAATCATTCCCCCCGTCTCCTTTCCATGGGTATCGCTTGGCTGATGGCTGGGAGTGTGGGTGGCTAGGTGCCTACCTTGCAACCAGGGGTTAAAGAGCAGTATGAATGTTCCAACTTCCATAGTGGAGTCATTGCCCTCATAGGAGATCTCAATGCTCAGCGTGTATCTTCCTATGGGTGCATCGGCAGGACTGAGGATGGAGATGCTCAGAACATTGTTCTTGTTGTTCAGAAGTTGTGCACCCCAGCCAGTGCCACTTATCCTTTTGGAGAGTGGAAACACAGCCTTTGTCTTGGCGGACTCTGAGGGGTAAGGCCCTGTAAAAGAAGGCATAGGACAATGGAAACCAAGTAGTGTTGGCCAGACTGTGGGGAGAAACCAGATTCCAATATAACTGCCGGGGCCCTTTGGGAGACATCATACAATGAAGCATTGTGTTATGGCGCTGGAAGCAGCTGGAGAGACCACGTGGGCCAAATCCCTCTTGATGTGAAGACCGTGACCCTCAGACTCAGAGACAGGCCGAAACTTGCTCAAGGTCACACCAAGTCAATGGTAGAGCTGGGCTAAAGCCCGGGGCCACCACCACCACCATCCCTCGGATGCACAGCCCCGAGGTCTACTCAGATGTGTGTTGGCTGGGAGAGCAGGGAGCAGGTACCTGTGGAAGCTGTGAATGTCGCAGTTCTGTTACAGCCGAGACATCGGTATACGGTCAATGACATGTAGAAGAGTTGGCCTCTCCGCACGACAAGCTCCTGGCTGGAGAACTTGTCTGTGTGATGTGCCTGCTCATTGAGGCTTATCTGCCAGTCGACACTCTGGAGTCCTAAAGCCGTGAGACAGAAAAGAAGACTTGAGATCCTCAGAGGCAAGGGGTGGTGGTGTGGGGGAAAAAGTGTAAGTTACCAAAGAGACTGCTTTTGGACAGGGCTCGCTGGGGAAGAATATTCTAGGAAGAATCACATGAAAATGCAAGCATAGCAAGCACTTTACAACCTATTCCCATCTGCCTTTTCAGGCTGCTGAAGCTCTGCACACACTAGTCCCACTTCCCCCTCCCCCTGGCCAACTGTCACTCAGCTCTCAAAGAAGTAGCTTCACCCAACTGGCCAGGAGAACTGAGTACCCAATTCTGTCCACTTTATCCTCCTTCCTTTGTGGGTGGGGGCTCACGTAGAACTGGGAGGAGGCTACTTCTCTCGAGTCCACCTGGTTTGGCTTCCTTGCTTTTTCCTTTGTGTCCTCCCAGATACCAGGTGTCTTCCATCACTCCAACACCCAGCAAACATTTAGCTGTGTCATCGGTACTTTATATGTGCAACACCTCGGTGTTGGCCTGAGCATCTGATGCTGAGGAGGATTGTGTAACCCTGACAAGCATTTCGAGGCTGGACATTGGGCAATCACTGGCCTGGAAGGTCTTTCAAATGCTCACTGGCAAGAGTGGCCTAAGGCCGTGAGACCCCTGGATAAGACCCTGAGGACTAACACCTCAAAATCCACCCCCAAACTTCTCAGGTGACTGTGGAGGTGAGGGAGCTAAGTTGAGAAGGGTTTCAGAGAAGAAAGATTCCAGGAGATATGAGGAGTTTAGCCAATTTAAACCTTTTGAGATATTTAATTCCTTTGAGCTACATTTGAGATGTTCACCACCCATTCTTCTGCAAATGAAAGTGGTCTCTGTCTTTACGATGTGGCCATGGCTATGATGGGAGTGGAGTAGCCCATCCCAGCACCAGGCACAGCTCTTGTTTATAGGTGTCTGTCTGTGTTCATCAGAATGTGCCTTCTTGAACTTTATCTTCTGATGCCTAGCACATTGCTTGTCTGTATTAGGACAGTTAGACAAACAACCGAGGGAATAAATGAGCAAACAAACATAAAACTAATGTCATGCAATGACTATCATGACTAGAGCTCTAAATTTAGTCTATAAGGAAAGGTGTATATGGGGTATTTGTTCAATAAACATATAGAGAATACATATTATTTATAGAACACTATGTAAAGCACAATGTTGGGGGTGTGAAAATGTATGAAAAGTAGTTTGAATCCTCAAAGAGCTTCAGGAGTGCATAAGACAACATGTCAGAATGAATGGTGGAATGACGTAAATCCATTCTCCCCCAGAAAAGGTGTCTAGGAGATGTAGGTAAGAATCACTTTCAGTTATAGGGATCAGAAAAAATTCATTGAAAATGCTGGGCCTTGAAGGAAGAGAGAATTTTGTCAGGTACGTTGCAGACAACAGGCAGAGAGGCCCAAGGCCCAGGAGAGCAGGTGTCTCATTCGGCTAGAGCAGAGGCTTTGCACAGAGGAGAAAGGGGAGGCAGGGAGGGCGTGGCTCCAGGGCGGGCCTGGGGCTGGGGGCTCCCATCCAAGCAACTCCGGAGATGGGCAGAGGCTCGTAAGAGACACTCTCTTGAGTGGGACGCAGACTCGGGTGATGAGCCAAAGGCTGCTGCTGAAGCAGGGCTCAGGAGGTGATCTCACCTCCACTTGGAGTACTAAAGATTCATTCATTCAAATGCCTACTTGTTCATTCATTCATTGAACAAATGGTTATTGAAAGAATAAATTAAGTTTTTTTACTCAGGGAAACTAAAACATTCATGCAATCAAAAATATCTATTGAATGAAGGGCAAGGCAAACGGAGAGAAGGTGGGACAGAAGAAGATGAACGCTCCTGAATGCAGACATTGAATGGCGACAGCTCAGATCTCAGGCACCCTCTGGCAAACATCAAGCTCTACGTGACTGGCAGAGAGCTGGTTTGCTAAAAGCTAGGACTCTTTAGGGCAACGTCCCCACCTTTTAATCCCCTGCCTCTTACGAACTGTGCTCACTGCCTTCTGTGCATGGGATTCGGTAGAGCTTCACTCACTGTCTCGTTTTAGAAAAAAAGAAGAGCTCTTAGAAATGTGTGGTCTGAGGTCACACAAGCCCCCCTGGAGATTCTTTCCCGCTCCCAAACCCTAAAGGATATGCGCCTTCTCCCCAGGAGAAGCTTATTATTCTTGACCATGGACTCTTTGAGAGCAGCAATTATGTCCCCAGACAGCCCTCAGTCAAGCACAGGGGTGAGGAAAGAGGGGTGGCAGCGACTCCCATCTATAGCCAGCTTCTGCCTTCCCTCCAACAGGCCCACCTCATTCTTTGCTGTGCTGAGGGTTATGCACTGTTTGCTATATGAAAAAAAGATGAATCAACATGCAAAAGTACACACAGCCAGTGTACCTAGGTTTGCTTAAGTCCTGAAAAATAAAACAATTCTAACTATCAGAAAAATAGTAGCGATGTCTCCCTTTCACGCCAGAACGCAGTGGCTTGTCTGCAGGGAAAATGATGAAGAAGACTGAGCTCCAGGGTGCCTTGGCTGCAGACACACCGAAAGGAGACGAAGGGCACTTTGCGCAGACTAGGTGAAGTCCTGGGGTGACTGAGATGGTCATCTCTGCCTCTCCCAGCATAAGCCCCGGCATGAAGGAGTCTTGCTCCTTCATGGGGTGCTCGTGGGACATGCAGAGCTTCTCTGAGCTGGAGGGTGAGGAAGAGCATGACACATTTGTCATCAGTCTCCTATGTGTCAACTGCTCTTAACAGTACACAGACACCCCTTCAGGTGCGGGGAGGAGGGGCACCTGAGCCCTTACTGCCGGAAGGACATCGTGTGTAACCTTTGTGGCAAACGAGGACACGCCTTTGCCCAGTGTCCCAAAGCGGTTCACAATTCCGTGGCAGCTCAGCTAACCGGCGTGGCCGGGCACTGAACACCCGCCTGCCTGCCAGGGTGAACGCACAGCCAGCTTACCCCTCTTAAGTGCCAAACCTTTTTTTTTTTAACCATTTTTTATCGTTTTTGAAGATCAATGTTTGTTGAATTGAGAACATTGTTGACCCTGGCTTCTGTCAGGGTGTCTATCTTTTGAAGCTTATCCCGTCCCCTTTTAATTTGCTGCTTCTAATCTCCGTGGTCTGAGAATTTGTGAAACCAGTGTTGTTAGAAGTGTATGTAACCTGAGTCAATAGGCTCTGAATGGTGGCCAAGGGCCTCTCTTATGGCATTAAAATGCATGGACTTTGTGACAGCGCTTTCAGTGGCTCAGAAGCCATTCTTCACAGAATCATGGAATCGAATCTGGAATTTTCCTGCTGGAAAGGACCTAAAAATTGGTCTAGACCAATCCACTGGTTTTCCAACAGATGAAACAGGACCAGAGAGGTTAAATGACTGGGTCAAAACTCACATAGCTGTCTGGTGCCAGAGCTAGCCTAGAGTAGAGTTCCCTGACCCCAAGCCCGGTGCTCATTCCACTACCTCTCACACCTCACAACATTTTCCTCAACACTTGAGGGCCCAGAAAGTCTGCTCTTTCCAGAATAATGAGCCCAGGGGAATGCTAAGAAATCATCTGGGGAAGGAAGCAGAAGATTTGGCAGGAGCTTCAGAATACTTGGGAGATACGGAAGGGACAAAGGACCATAATCCAGGGGGTACTCATTGCCCCCTTGGGTACCATATCTGGATTAAAGTGGCCCCACTTCTTTGTGGCCTTCCCCTTCCCCGTTCATTGCCATCAGTGAGAAATAGAGGTGCTCCTGAGTAAAGGTTTGCATTTGCATCTTAGCCTCAATAGCTAGTGTCCCCAGAGAAGCAGCCGACTGGAGCTCATCGGCAACCTCCAGACTCTCAGGAGAAAGACGGAATTCCAAGGGAGCTGTTAACTCTGAAATGTACTTGGGAAATAGGCCAAGCTAGAGGGCATTGGGTCTACTAAGTGTTATCAAGTTCAAGTAGAAAAGACAGTACACTGCTTTTCTTTTAGTTTTTGTCTTTCCTTTATGTTTTGCGATTTCCTCGTGGCTTAGAATGTAAAATCGATTGTTTAAAGTTTTGTTCTGAATAAATATTTACCTTTTGTATTGCTAAAAAAAAAACCCAAAACAGTACACAGAGCACCTTACACCTGTCATCGATGAAATCTTACAGAAACTGCAAACTGAGGGGGGGATTAGCAGATACACACTACTATATATAAAATAGATAAACAACAAGGTCCTACTGCATAGCACAGGGAACTATATTCAATATCTTGTAATAACCTATAATGGAAAAGAATATATATATAAGGATAACCGAATCACTTTGCTGTATGCCTGAAACTAACAGAACATCGTAGATCAAGTATACTTCAACTAAAAAAAAAAAGAAAGAAACTGATACCTTATTTCAGGTCATATACCTAATGATTGGCAGAGCCAGGATTCTGAACCCAGGTCTTACTGACCCTCCCTGTTGCCATGGTCCCCTGTTCTCCACCTGGGAGGGGGACCCAGGTGGTGAGAAGCCCTCACTGTGCATTGTCCTCCCTTCTGGCATTTGCATCCTGACACGGAGCAGAGAGTGAGCACCTGGAAGGGGAAATGTGTTCCAAAGGGCATTCTACTGGGAGGTGAGTAGAAGAGGAGCATCCCTGAATCCCGAGGGGGACGGCATGCTGAGTGCACGCTCCCAAAGTCCCCAGGTGGTTCCTGCCTCCCTCGGTCACCGCCCCACATGTGAGCCCTAGGATCGTTTCTGCCAGCCCCAAATCAAAGACCTGATGATCCTGTCTGTGGATTATCCAGGGCCGTTGTTCTCCCACCCACCACCCCTTGGCATAGCACTAATCACAGCCAGAGTGTTCTAGAAAGTGTAGGGCAGGAGGTAGGGGAGGTGCACAGCCATCCAAGTTTCTTCTTGAGTTTACAACTTCATGGATGTTTATGAGCCTCAGAGCTGTTTTTTACACCTGCCTGGATGAAGGGCAGGGATGAAAGGAGAGTGGCTTCGCCCTTACAATTGACTCATCAGCACAGACTCTCAAAAACATCAGAGGGAGAAGCCTTGGAGACCGAGCATCTCCCCACACCCTTATTCTGGCTGTGAGGACGTGGAGGCCCAGGAGGTGGTTTGCCCACAGTGGGATGTTTCTGAACTCTCATCCAGGGCCCGTCTCACAATCCCACACCGCCTCCTTGAGTCACTGCTTAACTCTACCATCAGGCCGGGGGCAATTTCCCCAATATTTTTTTCCTGAGAATATCAGTGTCACCAGCAACACTAATGTGGTAGCAACTGACAAATGTCTATCCCAGGGCTTCCCTGGTGGCGCAGTGGTTGAGAGTCCGCCTGCCGAAGCCGGGGACACGGGTTCATGCCCCGGTCTAGGAAGATCCCACGTGCCGCGGAGCGGCTGGGCCCGTGAGCCATGGCCGCTGAGCCTGCGCGTCTGGAGCCTGTGCTCCGCAATGGGAGAGGCCACAACAGTGAGAGGCCCGCGTACTGCAAAAAAAAAAAAAAAGTCTATCCCAGTATTCACTTGCTCCTTCTTTCTTGGTAATAAAATCCCCCATGTTAATGGCCAGGCTCCCCTGCAGCTGGGGGTCATGTGAATGAGTTCTGGGCAATGACTTGTAGGTATAGTGATGTGTATTAACTTCTAGGAAACCTCTTTTTCTTAAATTGAGGTGAAATTCACTGTTTTAACCATTTAAAGCATACAATTCGGTGGCATTTAGTATATTCACAATGTTGTACAACCATCACCACTATCTACTTTCAGAACTTTTGCATCAACCCCAAATATATCCCCCACTCATCTGCAGTCACTCCCCATTCCCCGCTAACTGCAGCCCCTGGCAACCATTAATCTACTTTCTGTTCCCCTGGATTTGCCTATTTTGGTCATTTCATATCAATCGAGTCACACATGTATGTAGTCTTTGAGTCTGGTTTTTCACTTAGCATGATGTTTTCAAGGTTCATCCATGTGGTAGCATTTACCAGTAGCTCCTTCCTTCTTTATGGCTGAATAATATTCCACTATGTTTATATACTGTATTTTGTTCATCCCTTTATCAGTTGAGGGACATTTGGGTTGTTTCTACCTTTGGGCTCTTATAAATAGTGCTGCTATGAACATTCATTTGCAAGTATTTGTTTGAATACCTGTTTTCAATCCTTCTGAGGAAACCTCTTTTTCAAAAGTTGGCAAATGCCCTTAGCCTGCTCACTTCCATCTTCTTCCACCTGCTGCCCGGGGTGTGGGTGTGATGTAGACTCAACTCTAGACCACGCATGCCCTCAGGACATCAGAGTGGAGAACTGCACAGAGCCCAGGCCCCTGGGGATTGTGCAGCTGTCCTCTCCACCAGAATGGCCTACATCCAGGCCTATTGTGTAGGGAAGAAGTAAACTTCTGTCTTGTTTATTTCTCTAAGCCATTGTTATTTGGGGTTCACTGTCATTCACAGCTAAACCTAATTACATATACCTGATAATGTAACCTTCCCTTCTTCTGTGGTCCACCTTTGGCAGGGGTAACATGAGAAGCACAGAACAGATTCCAGATTGTGAAAGCGGGCTCACTAGGCAACCGTCTCCATCTTTATCAGCTGGGCTCTGTAATCGAGTCACCTGCAGCAGGTGGGGAGGATGACTTGGTTGCAGGTGTGGGACTGGGGTTTTCACTTGCTGTTTCCGGGAGGACCACAGAGAGCTGCTGGCAGGTGCCCATCACATAATGATACTCTAGGGGCTGCATCTTCCCCACCTGCCCAGACCCTATTCCCTAGGTCTCTTCTCTAGACTAAGATTTTTTTTAATCTTACAGATTTCTAGAGTTAATTAGGGCTGAGAGATATATTAAAAGTCATCTAGCCAAGTGTCTTCAAGCTTTTTGTTAGAGACTTCATTAATACAGAAATACATTTTGTACATTGCTTACACACATGGGTCTATGATTGACGTAAAGTTTCACAAAAAAATACTAACCCTTACTATGTACAATGCACTGATATTTTCTGTTTTTTTTTTTTTTAATTTGCTGATCACAATCCACTAAACTGATTTCACAACTTGCTAATGGGTGACAACTAGCAGCTTGAAAAACAGTGATGTGATCCAATATTCCCATATGACAGGTAAGAAAGCTGAGGCGTTGGAAGGGGAAGCCATCTGCTGAGGTCACAGGGTAGTTTAGAGGCAGAGCTTGGCTCAGAAACCAGGTCTTAGATCTTGGTCACTGGTGGGCTGTGAGTCATTCCAAATGCCCCCTTCAGCTCCAGGCAGGACCCCCACTCGCTCCAGCCCTTGCCACTCTGTTCTTTCTCTCTCTCTAGCCTGTGTTGCTTCCCTTCACCTTTCTCCCACATTCAGACATTTTCAATCCCTGTGCAGCATGGGTGGTACAATTTCTTGGCACCCAGGTCGTGGGGAAATGGGGGTTCCCTGGGTGGCTGAATGAGGGGCTGCTGAGGATCCTGGGATGAATGAGCCCTGAACGGATGGTTTGAGCAGCCTTGAGCAAGGTCTCAGCATCTCTGTAGAAGGGGACAGTGAAACCAAACATCCTCCCTTGTAGGGCTTTTGTTGGGATCCCACGTGTGCCCATCTAGGGCCTGGCCCTCTGGCAGGGGCATACAAATGCCTTAGGATCCCACACATAATGGCTCCAGCAACGCAGGATAGAGGAGGGTTTGAGCTTTCTCATGGGCTGCCATTGAGGGCCTCAGATGTGCAGACACTGCTAAGCATGTGTGAGCATGTGTGAGCATGTGTCCTTTCATAGTTACAAACCCTTCTATGTTGTCATTCTCATTTCACAGATGAGTGATTTGAAAGTCCAGTCAGGTGATGTCACTTGCCAAATATCACTTGCTCAGGCAGAGCCTGGCCTGAGCCCAGACTGGGAGCTGGTGCGGCCTGACCACACGCAATTTCCACGCTGCCACCCTGCAGCCAGCTGAGGTCGTGGTGGTGGCATGACCTGGGCACAGTTCCAGGAAGCTGCCAGAGAGAAAGGACCACCCACAGCTTCCTCCCCGCCTCGACATTATATGGTCAGCATGAGAGGAGAGGAAGGAAGAAGGATTCTGGGCCCCCTTCACTTCCAGAGAGAGTTTAGGATCTCTTAGACCCTCACTGAGTCCAAGGATCATTTGGAGAATTCATATTAGCCTAAGCCCCACCACTGACCCACGAAATCAGGATCTCGATCTCTGCGTTAGGGACAGCGTTGATTTTTTTCCCTTAACCTCTCCTGGTGATTCTAATTCGGAGCCAGAGCCAGGACTGAGAATCACTGCCTTAGGCCTACATAGCGTTTACACTAATCAAAGCTCCTTTCAGTGAATTCTCTCCCCTGAGCCACACAGCTGCTCTGGGAGGGAGGCAGATGGGGCAGTCACCACCTCCTGTTTACAAAGGAGGAAAACAGGCTGAGAGAGACGAGTGCAGACTCCTTCGGAATCCCCCTCAGCCCCTACCAGAGACCTGAGTCCCCGTTCCTTACTTCAGCAATCCAGAGACCTGAGTCCCCGTTCCTTACTTCCTCACTCCAGCTCACACCCCAGGCCAACACGTGGGCCCTGGGGAAGGAACAATTGCTCCAGCTGTGGAGCGCAGCCCAGCAGGGTGGAGGCTAAGCCGAGAAGTTCTCTGAGGTGAACAGAGCAGCACGGACACAGCGCAGGGGCTTGGAAATGGGGAAAGAGCCGCTGGCATCCCAGCTCCCAGGAAAGGGCTTCTGTGCAGACCCACAGCCCAGAACGGCACGGGTCCTCTGCACACTGGGGCTTGAGGCCAGAGAGGGTAAGTCCTGAAGCCAGCGCTCTGCCCAGCAAAGCGGCTGGCGGGAAAGCGCACCATCCCAGCGGGACAGGGCGTCAGTCCCCAGCACAGAGGTTCTGGCCTCCTGCAGGCAGAGGTCTGCATCCAGGTTGGAACCTTGGGGATCCTGCCTCTGACCCAGGGCCTCCGAGTGGCCTCAAGGATGGGGAACAATGCTTCCCCTCCACACTGGGCCCAGCGTCTGTGTCCACAGCCTGCATTCCTGTCTGGCGTGGGGCTCTGGCCTCGGTGCCTGGCAGGCAGATGGTGCCCGACCACTCTGTGCAGAAGGCTGCCAGGCCTTCCTCCACCACATCATCCCCCACTCCAGGAGGCGGAGTAACCGCACACCCCGGATTCCAACACGAACCTTAACTCGGGAGCTAGACACAGCCCTCTCAGACCAGCACGCTGCGATCCTGATAGTCCCCTGGGTCACACGTGCTCAACCACCCACGTTTCTTTTCCTGTTCCCTCCGCCCAGAACACTCCTCATTCCACAAAACTACTTTTTTTAAAATAATTAGTTAATTTGTTTTTTTGGCTGCATTGGGTCTTCACTGCTGCGCGTGGGCTTTCTCTCGTTGTGGCGAGCGCGGGCTACTCTTCGTTGCGGTGTGTGGGCTTCTCATTGAGGTGGCTTCTCTTGTTGCGGAGCACGGGCTCTAATACACGGGCTTCAGTAGTTGTGTCACGTGGGCCCAGTAGTTGTGGCTCGTGGGCATTAGAGCACAGGCTCAGTAGTTGTGGCACACGGGCTTAGTTGCTCCGCGGCATGTGGGATCTTCCCAGACCAGGGCTTGAAGCCGTGTCCCCTGCATTGGCAGGCGGATTCTTAAGCACTGCACCACCAGGGAAGCCCCCACAAAACTACTTCTGACTGAGTCCAACTCATCGTCCATACCAAGTGCCACCTGGGTCCCAGGGTCTTTCCTACCCCAAACCATGGCCAAGATTAATCCCCTCCTCCTCTTGGCCCCCTGGCTCTTGCTTGGATTTGTAACACAGCCTAATGACAATCCACTTCGAGCCCCACGAGGGCAGAGACCGCAGCTCATGATCTCTGTGCTCCACCGCGCCTCGTGGCTCTTTCCCTGGGTGTCCAGTAAGTGAACCCGTTCATTCAGGAACCATTTTCTGAAACCTGCTTGGCTGACTGACCAGGACGGGCCAGGAACTCAGGTGTGAGAGCTTCAAAGGAGTGAAGGTGTTTCCCTGTCTCTCTTTTTAAAAATTTGATTTTCTCTGAACTGACCATCGTCCACATTTCACTGTGACCTTAGAACATCTGGTGGATCCAGAAGTTGAGCCTTAAGAGCTCAATTCCATGAGTCACAGGCACTGACACACTGGGCCCCTCAGGACGTCATGCAGGTCTCCCGGTGGGCAGGCTGCTGTGGGTGCACATGCCCCCAGAGGGTGAGCCTCTGCCGGGGTCCATTGCTCTCTGTCCCGGGTGCCCTTTCATGGTGAGAGAGCTGTCAGTACTGGCAGGAGCCTGGAAGTCTATCCATTTCAAGCCCTTTGTCTTGAATCGGGAGCCTGAGGCTCAGCGGCAGCAGAGGCTCAGGCTCAAATGAGGAACCAGGTTCAGTACTGCTTTCCTGTGTCGCAGACGTCACCCGCACTCATGGATAAGCTCGGCTCTGATAGTAGGACACAGTGGAAAGGGTGCTACTAGAACCGAGTCTGGGCCCTGCTATCAGCTTTCTGTGGGACCCCGGTTAAGTGTCTGTAGCTTCCTGGGCCACCATCTCCTCCAGAGGGAGGGAGATGGCCTGGCTGACAGCTGGCATCCCCTCTTGCTAAAGTCTACAGGATCCAAAGCTCCCCTTCTTAGCAACCCAGCACTGCTGCATGCTCACGGTAGGAAGCTGGGGATAAGGGAATGGTCCTTTTTGCTGCCACCCTGTCCTGGTCTTTGTGACTTCTGAAGTAACCAGCATTGCCCGTTTGCATCGTGCTCAGCGATTTCTTGGGCAAACCTTCCTGCAGACCTAACCACCATTCACAGTATTTTACCGGTTTGATTCTTGCCTTGTTTGGATTTGGTGTAGCTGCCAAACCACTGGGCAGAGCACCCATGACAGGCAATAATTAGCCTGCTGCTTAGCAGGGGCGCCGTCAAAGCCGAGCCCAGTCCTCAAAGTGACCTCAGAGCCAGAGAACCTGAGCTCCCCAGCAGTGATTTTTCACCCCCTTCCCAGGGGCCGCTGGTAGGAACTGTCCTCGGCACACCTGCTCCCTTCTGCTCCTGGCGGTTCCAGCTCACCAAGTCACTTTTAAAGAGCTTGCTGGTGCTTCTGGATGTGTAGTTTACTTAGGAGAATTCCGGCGCTGCCGATGGTTTCTTTTAAATCAACTCACATGCTGTCACTCCCTCCCTCCCTTGTAGCCCTGAGATGCACTTTTCTTTGCCAGAGTGACTGACAGCTGGTAAAACTGCACTGAGAAACACAGAAAGCAGGTACCAGCTGGCTTGAAAAGGCAAAGCTTGTCTGTCTGTCTAAGGGGACGTGACCTCCAGCTGCGTTGAAGACCCTGCCCATTATTCAGGACTCCATCCCAAACACGCTCTATCTCCGGGACCATGCTAGAGGGAATAGACAGCCACTGAGAAAGAGAACCCTAAAATATCAAGGTCTAGCCTTCAGAGTTCCCAAGGCAGCTGTCCCGAGCTGGACACTCTTGCCTCTCAGTCGGCCCAGAAGCATGGGCATCCAGCGGGGGCTGGCAGAGAAGATTCCATGTACTCACCAGACATGTTTCACCTTCCTTTGCCTCCTCTCTGGGTTCGTCTGGGAATGGCACAGATGGTGTGGGGAGACTGGCCGCTGGGATCACCTTACCATTTATAGAAGCTTCTCCTACACACCCCAGTGAGAGTCCTAATGAGGTGGGTGAGGCACCCACCTCATTACAGGTCCTTCCTGTAGTACCTGTAAGCGTTTCACTAACCACGTACTTGTCACCCAATGGAAGGTCATGCTGCTTGTGCAAGACCAGCTTGGGGAGAAGAGGGGAGGTAAGAAAAAACATGCAGAGTTTGAGTTTATGATTTTTTTTTCAAGATGAGCAACTTCCTGGATCGTAGGGTTTAGGAAATGATGTCATGTTTTTCTCTTGTTTTTTTACGGTACGCGGGCCTCTCACTGTTGTGGCCTCTCCCGTTGCGGAGCACAGGCTCCAGACGTGCAGGCTCAGTGGCCATGGCTCATGGACCCAGCCGCTCCGTGGCATATGGGATCCTCCCGGACCGGGGCACGAACCCGTGTCCCCTGCATCGGCAGGCGGGCTCTCAACCGCTGCGTCACCAGGGAAGCCCGATGTCATGCTTTTCTTGAAGTAGTTTGTCCAGAGCTGATGCTGAGAAGTCCCTTGGGGAGGTCAAAGAAATGTCTCCCCAGAATGCAAGCAGAAAATTGCCTAGTCCTTTCTCACCATCTGCACACGCTGATGGTGTCCACTTGCATGAGGGGCGTGAGATGCTCATCACGGTTCACTGTTCAGGTTGCAGTGTGCCAGAAAGTGCATTTGATTTGGGGTTAGAAGCACTCAGTTCCGATGCTGGCTGGGTCCTGGGCTATCACTAAACCTTGAAACCTTGGAAGCCTCCTCTGACTAGAGTGGAGGCATGCCCACCCTTCTCAACTCGATAAGTGGGGGAATAATCAAATAGGTGATGTGAGTGGGAAGTGCACGGATGTGCACCATAATGGATTAAATCCAGTTGTCACCTGGAATCAAATGTCGGTTTGATTCAGATGTGGGGAGGGGCAGGGGGGGGACTGTTCTTTTTAATGAGGCAGTGGGGACAGCCCCTGAACCTGTAGCTGTGGCATGCTTTCATTCTGGCTCTGCCATGTACTCTCCGTAACACTGGAGGGTAAGTCACGGACCATCTCTGAGCCTAGCTTCTATACTGGTTACATAAAGGAGAGGGAGACTCTCATTCTACGTATTTTATTTGCTTGTTTGTTGTTTTAAGGGGATATATTTTTCAAAAGATCCTATTGTGGCTGTTTACAAGTTCCAAGGTTTCCTGTGACAGACAAGGGACTGTTAAAACGTGATAGTGCTCCAAGGGTCCATGACAGAGTGGAGATTCCCAAGGCTTCCCCCAGGCTGGAGGGGGAGGGAAGCACCAGGACATGGTTAGGGCGTTAGGGAGAAGGTGGGAATGCTGGATCTCGAGCAAAGTGAGAGTGAATAGACAGGCGGACGGGGAAAGAGGCATCCGCATTGTGTCTCTGTGCTCTGGGCTCCCACAGCACTTGGTACATCTTAGGGCCTCTCTTACCAAATGCATCTCCCTGCACTGGGGCAATCTGGTTAGGTCTGTCCCCATCACTCACTCTCTGAAGGTCCAGGCTGTGTGTTATCCACATCTTCTCAGAACAGAGCATAGGCTTGTCACACGGCAGGAGCACACATATTTTTGAATGAGTGGATCAAACAATCAGTGTAAAGGTGGAAATAATTACCATCAATGTAGAGCCCACCCTGGGCAGGCACTGTCTAAACGCTTCACATGTATTACCTTTTCTTGTCTTCAGATCAGTCTTATGGCATGGGTACCATTACTTTTGCTATCTTACGGGAGGGAGAAATGGGTTAACACAAGTCTGTGTGACCAGGAGATTCACACCCATATGTGAGCGACTCCAGAGCCCATCTGCTTAACCTGGAGGTTGGCTGCCTAAGTGACGTGGGACCGCAGCCTTTCCCAGGCCTCTGGCGGCTCTGTACCCATGGCCCCGTGGACTGTGGCCACTGTTGGCTCTGGCAGATGACTCGGAAGAGAGCAGAGTGTAGAGAGGTAATGGCGGGGAGAGCTGGCCCCAGCAGCAGCTGGGTGTGTGGCATGCATCCTGGCCCCTGCCGTGGCACTGGCTGGGACTCTGGGCAAGGCCCTCACTGTGCTGAGTCAGTCCTGCCAGAAACCCCGAGAGCTGCGTGATTCCAAGGGGATGAGCGGATGTGAAGGGCTGCACAAGCCCTCAAGCGAGGGATAAAGAAATGGGGGGAGGGGCTGCTTATTACTACTACTGCTGTTGTTGGCCTGGCAGCCAAGAATTGGACCCTGGGCATCCCTTTCAGTGACCTGGCAGGAAAAACTGACAAGGGGACAGGGAGGCAGTGCTGCCCTTGAAGAATCCTGAAGCCACGCAGACCGGGGTCCAAACTCGGCTGTGCCACCACCTCAACTCTTGGAGCCTCCGTTCCCTCATCAGTAAAGCTGAGATACAAGCCCCACGAGGATCGAAGGAGAGCATGAATACAAGTGCTCGGCATCACGTCTGGCACCACTCAGCATAACACGGTAGCACTGATGCTATTGGTATGCTCATTGCCCGTACAGCACCCCGCAGTAACGAGTGTCATAGATTTCGCGATGGGACCCACAGTGTGGACAGTGGTGCCTGCCCACCGGCCCCTTGGTTTCCCCTTGGAAAGATCTGTAGCTGATCAGTCTTGACCCCAGGGTGGTGTGGTAGAAAGATGCCCAAGTTGGATTCAGAGGAGCCCAACTAAACACCAGGCTCTGGGGCTTGCCCACTGTGTGACTTTGGCAGAATCCTTTTCCTTCTCTGAGCCTCAGTTTCCTCATCAGCCTATGCACACACCTCCCAGTGCTGTTGTGAGGTTCAGAACTCTGAAATCGTAGATATGACACTCCCCTATAGAAGGGTGGTGCCGACGTCCCTCCGCCCTGCCTGCTGCTCTGGCCCGGCTCCCTGCAGCCTGCTAACTGCCCAGCAGTGGGGCCTTGCCTCCTTGCCCTGAGCTGACTTCACATTAGCTGCTGGAGGATTGTACCACGGCCACAGATGCAGCCACAGCCCCAGCCTGCAGGCGGGGGTAATGCTGTAATTGGCATGCTGTGTCACAATTTCAGCTAATGATTTTCAATTCACAGGTGGAGTCACCCAGCCACACGCATGATGAAATTCCTGCTTGGCCACCCTTTCTGCACCTCAGACTCCATTAGGATGGAACATGCAAATATGGGCTTTAAAAAAAAAGGAGACGCTATTTGATCATTTGCCTTTTTTTCTCCCTCTAATTAAGGGATTTAGAGTTGCTGAAGATTTCACTACACGTGTAAAGGTACAAAACCTTATGAGAAGTCATCTACTCAGCCTTTTTCCCAGTGTAAGAATCCCCTTTCCTGACACATTTCTCTTGAAAACTCCGGTGACAGGGAACTCACAGTCTCAAAGCAGCCCATACACGAACCAGACAGCTCTGGCTGTAACATCCATTTCTGGGATGATTCTGTTTAAGGCATATCTTCCCCCATTTCATAGGAGTTCTGTGAAGGCAGGAGCTTTTTTCCAGATCCATCACTGCGCCATCCCCAGTGCATCACTGTGCCCAGAGCACACCGTGGGCTCTCAGGAGCTGGGGTTTAAAGTGCGTTGAAAGGACCAGAAAGTTCTTCTCCTTTGAACTGAGAATCTGTCTCCTTAGAGCTTCTGCCCATTGATCCTCGCTGCTTCTCCCCACCCCTCACTGATCCCACCTGAGTCCCCCATCCCCCTCTTCACCCAACAACCATCGTGTTCTCCCCCAAGTCTGGCAAACACCCCCATCTCTCCCAATAAGTCTGTTCTTCTCTAGGTTAGACGTCCGTCTCTCCAGCCATTCTTGGTGAGTCATGATTTAGAGCCCTCTCCTCCTGATGAGATCATGTGCTCCCCTCTTCTGAAAGCTTTGATGGCTCCCAGTGGCTCCCCATGGCCTATCACAGCTCAAGTTCCTTAGTCTGGCATTCACTTCAGCGAATGTCCAGCTTAATTCTGTTTTTTTCTACCACTCTTACACGAACTCTCCTAGACAGCAAAGCATGTCTAATCATTTTTCCTGGAACCCCACATGATTGTCCCTGCCTCTATACCTGTTTATAAAATGCCCCTGCCTGGAACACCTTCCCTATTCCTACTGTATCAAGGTCTCATCACTTCCAAGGCCCAAAGCAAGTGTCTCCTCTCCTCCTGGTCATTCCAGTATGTTGTGGAAAAAGGGTTTGTGATGAAACAAGCAAACCTAGGTTTAAGCCCCAGACACATTTCATGAGCACATATCTTTATAACCACATGGACCTTGGGCAGATCACTTAACATCTCTGAGCCTAAGGTTTCTCCTCTGAAAAATGGGTATGATGATGCCAGCACTGCTCACCCTCCAGAGCGTTCTGAGGAATTGTGTGATGATACACGTAAAAGCTCTTTGTAAATGACAAGGTGCATTGACTTCTCTCCGTGTGAGCCTCTGGAACTTGTCCAGTGTCATGCATCAGGCACCTAACGATACACGATCTGACTCTGTTAGTGACGTTTCCTCAGGAGGGGAGTGTGTGAGTCTGCATGGCTGGCCACCGTTTCCTGACACCAGGCCTTGTGCCAAGTGTTTCACATCAGTTGACTTTTAAACCTCACAACAATCCTCCCAGGGAGATAGTACAATTCCATTTTATAAATAAGAAACCAGAGGCTTAGTTAGAGAAGCTAAGGAACTTGACAAGGGTACACAGCTAACAAGTAGCAAAGCAGGATCTGAACCTGGGTCTGCTGGACAGCAGAGGCCTATCTATGTTACCCTGTCTCTGATGAATCCTCCAGTTCAGTGACACCAGGGTGTCTCTGGGTCTTGCCTTCAGGATATTGTTGTTACTGATACTGGTGACAATGATGTTAACTCAAGGCTGGACAGAAGGAAGGGCCCCTTCGGAACTAATATCAAAGCCTCGACTTTAATGTGTTTATATCCAAATTTTCCACTCCCACCCAAACAAACAAATAAAGCAAAACCTTGGAGGGAGAGTAGACTTGTAAAAGTCCCTCACAGTTCATGTCAGTGCTCATTTCATGCAATGTCTGTCGGAGGGGTGGGAACTGGTCAGGACTGGAGACTCCAAGCCCTCAGGAAGAGAGGGAGCAGCTTAGGGAGAAGCTGAACTTGTTTTAAAAGCAGAAACTCATAAGAGCTGGAAAGAGCTGCAGAACAAGTGATGGCCACCGATTGCGGAGATTAAAAAGAGTTATTTATTGAGGGGGAGGCAGGAAAAGACCAGAGAGAGCCATTCCAGGCAGAGGAGAGCAGGTAGCCTTCTCAGGAAAAGACTGCATGTGAGTTTATGGGAAGCACCAGCGCGAAGACAGTGGGAGAGGGTGGGGGAGGCCAGCTCTGCCCCGAAACAGGCTGAGGACACGATCCTGGGGCATGAGGAAGGGACATCAGAAGGCAGCCCCGCTCAGCACATCCGTGACGCCTCTTGAAGGGTTGGTTCACTCTGTCAAGCTGTCACTCAGCCACCTGTGAGTGTGTGGCTGGAAAACCAAAGAAGGAAGAGAAGAAGCCACTGCCAGAAGGCTGGCGGTGTGCACAAGAGCACAGGCACCAAGAGCATGCCAGGGAACAGGAGCACAGAGGGCAGGTCCCGGGGTTTGCCTGCCAGGAAACAAGAGCACAGAGGGCAGGTCCCGGGGTTTGCCTGCCAGGAAACAAGAGCACAGAGGGCAGGTCCCGGGGTTTGCCTGCCAGGAAACAAGAGCACAGAGGGCAGGTCCCGGGGTTTGTCTGCCAGGAAACAAGAGCACAGAGGGCAGGTCCCGGGGTTTGCCTGCCAGGAAACAAGAAGGACAGAGGGTAGGCCAACGGGTTGGTCAACAGGAAACAGGAAGGACAGAGGGCAGGTCCCCGGGGTTGCTCACCATGAAACAAGAAGGACAGAGGGCAGGTCCCCGGGGAGTTGCATAAGTTCTCAGAAAGGAAGTGGCCCAGAAAGGTCATTCAGCCCAAACCTGCCTTTTACATATGGGAGAACTGAGGCCTTTGGAGAAATGATTTGCCTAAGGTCACAGGATAAACTGGCCTGGGCTCAGAACTAGAAGAGCATTGAAGGTCATTTGTCCCACTTCTTCCTTCCACCAAAGAGAACAGTGAGCCCCAACACCTGGAACTAGGATGCGGGCTTCCCTGCTTGCCACACTCTGCTCTATCTGCTGCCATTTTGGTCCCTTCCTTTTTTTCAGTTAAGAAACCCATCTTAGAAAGGCCTCAAGAGTCGGGTATGCAAGATTAAGGAAATATTTTTCAATCTTATCAATAGCAGCAAATATTATTAACATTGTTAAATATTTGTACAATTATCACAACATTTGCTTTTATATTCACCATCTCCCCTGATCCTTACCAGGCTCCTAGGAGCAGATTTTAGTACAACTGCCATGTTATAAGGAAGAGAATGGAGGCCCAGATAGATTCTGTGTCTTAGCAGAAGCCAGACTCAAATCTAAACCTTTGACTCCTAATTTCATCCTCCTTCTTCTTCACCTCATGTCAAGTGCTAATATGGACAAATTCTTAGAAAGGCACGACCTTCTGAGACTGAACCAGGAAGAAATAGAAAATATAAACAGACCAATCACAAGCACTGAAATTGAAACTGTGATTAAAAATCTTCCAACAAACAAAAGTGCAGGACCAGATGGATTCACAGATGAATTCTATTCAACATTTAGAGAAGAGCTAACACTTATCCTTCTCAAACTCTTCCAAAATATAGCAGAGGGAGAACACTCCCAAACTCATTCTACAAGGTCACCATCACCCTGATACCAAAACAAGACAGAGATGTCATAAAAAAAGAAAACTACAGGCCAATATCACTGATGAATATAGATGCAAAAATCCTCAACAAAATACTAGCAAACAGAATCCAGCAGCACATTAAAGGATCGTACACCATGATCAAGTGGGGTTTATCCGAGAAATGCAAGGATTCTTCAGTATACGCAAATCAATCAATGTGATACACCACATTAACAAATTGAAGGATAAAAACCATACGATAATCTCAGTAGATGCAGAAAAAGCTTTTGACAAAATCCAAAACCCATTTATGATAAAAACTCTCCAGAAAGTAGGCCTAGAGGGAACTTACCTCAACATAATAAAGGCCATATATGACAAACCCACAGCCAACATTGTTCTCAATGTTGAAAAACTGAAACCATTTCCACTAAGATCATGGACAAGACAAGGTTGCCCACTTTCACCACTATTATTCAACATAGTTTTGGAAGTTTTAGCCACACCAATCAGAGACAAAAAAGAAATAAAAGGAATCCAAATTGGAAAAGAAGTAAACCTGTAAACCTGTCACTCTTTGCAGATGACATGACACTATACATAAAGAATCCTAAAGATGCTACCAGAAAACTATTAGAGCTAATTAATGATTTTGGTAAAGTAGCAGGATACAAAATTAATGCACAGATATCTCTTGCATTCCTATACACTAATGATGAAAACTCTGACAGAAGAATTAAGGAAACACTCCCATTTACCACTGCAACAAAAAGAATATAATACCTAGGAATAAACCTACCTAAGGAGACAAAAGACCTATATGCAGAAAACTATAAGACACTGATGAAAGAAATTAAAGATGATACCAACAGATGGAGAGATATACCATGTTCCTGGATTGGAAGAGTCAACATTGTGAAAATGACTCTAATACCCAAAGCAATCTACAGATTCAATGCAATCCCTATCAAACTACCACTGGCATTTTTCACAGAACTAGAACAAAAAATTTCACAATTTGTATGGAAACACAAAAGACCCCGAATAGCCAAAGCAATCTTGAGAATGAAAAAAGGAACTGGAGGAATCAGGCTCCCTGACTTCAGACTATACTACAAAGCTACACTTATCAAGACGGTATGGTACTGGCACAAAAACAGAAAGATAGATCAATGGAACATGATAGAAAGGCCAGAGATAAACCCACGCACATATGGACACCTTATCTTTGATAAAGGTGGCAGGAATGTACAGTGGAGAAAGGACAGCCTCTTCAATAAGTGGTGCTGGGAAAACTGGACAGGTACATGTAAAAGTATGAGATTAGATCACTCCCTAACACCATACACAAAAATAAGCTCAAAATGGATTAAAGACCTAAATGTAAGGCCAGAAACTATCAAACTCTTAGAGGAAAACATAGGCAGAACACTCTATGACATAAATCACAGCAAGAGCCTTTCTGACCCACCTCCTAGAGTAATGGAAATAAAAACAAAAATAAACAAATGGGACCTAATGAAACTTCAAAGCTTTTGCACAGCAAAGGAAACCATAAACAAGACTAAAAGACAACCCTCAGAATGGGAGAAAATATTTGCAAATGAAGCAACCGACAAAGGATTAATCTCCAAAATTTACAAGCAGCTCATGCAGCTCAATAACAAGAAAACAAACAACCCAATCCAAAAATGGGCAGAACACCTAAACAGACATTTCTCCAAAGAAGATATACAGACTGCCAACAAACACATGAAAGAATGCTCAACATCATTAATCATTAGAGAAATGCAAATCAAAACTACAATGAGATATCATCTCACACCAGTCAGAATGGCCATCATCAAAAAATCTAGAAACAATAAATGCTGGAGAGGGTGTGGAGAAAAGGGAACACTCTTGCACTGCTGGTGGGAATGTGAATTGCTTCAGCCACTATGGAGAACAGTATGGAGGTTCCTTAAAAAACTACAAATAGAACTACCATATGACCCAGCAATCCCACTACTGGGCATATACCCTGAGAAAACCAAAATTCAAAAAGAGTCATGTACCAAAATGTTCATTGCAGCTCTATTTACAATAGCCCGGCGATGGAAACAACCTAAGTGCCCATCATCGGATGAATGGATAAAGAAGATGTGGCACATATATACAATGGAATATTACTCAGCCATAAAAAGAAACGAAATTGAGCTATTTGTAATGAGGTGGATAGACCTAGAGTCTGTCATACAGAGTGAAGTAAGTCAGAAAGAAAAAGACAAATACCGTATGCTAACACATATATATGGAATTTAAGAAAAAACAATGTCATGAAGAACCTAGGGGTAAGGCAGGAATAAAGACGCAGACCTCCTAGAGAACGGACTTGAGGTTATGGGGAGGGGGAAGGGTGAGCTGTGACAGGGCGAGAGAGAGTCATGGACATATACACACTAACAAACGTAGTAAGGTAGATAGCTAGTGGGAAGCAGCCGCATGGCACAGGGATATTGGCTCGGTGCTTTGTGACAGCCTGGAGGGGTGGGATAGGGAGGGTGGGAGGGAGGGAGACGCAAGAGGGAGGACATATGGGAACATATGCTTATGTATGACTGATTCACTTTGTTATAAAGCAGAGACTAACACACCATTGTAAAGCAATTGTACCCCAATAAAGATGTTAAAAAAAAAAAAAAGAAAACTACAGGCCAATATCACTGATGAATATAGATGCAAAAATCCTCAACAAAATACTAGCAAACAGAATCCAGCAGCACATTAAAAGGGTCATACACCATGATCAAGTGGGGTTTATCCCAGAAATGCGAGGATTCTTCAGTATACGCAAATCAATCAATGTGATACACCACATTAACAAATTGAAGGATAAAAACCATACGATAATCTCAGTAGATGCAGAAAAAGCTTTTGACAAAATCCAAAACCCATTTATGATAAAATCTCTCCAGAAAGTAGGCCTAGAGGGAACTTAACATAATAAAGGCCATATATGACAAACCCACAGCCAACATTGTTCTCAATGTTGAAAAACTGAAACCATTTCCACTAAGATCATGAACAAGACAAGGTTGCCCACTTTCACCACTATTATTCAACATAGTTTTGGAAGTTTTAGCCACACCAATCAGAGACAAAAAAGAAATAAAAGGAATCCAAATTGGAAAAGAAGTAAACCTGTCACTCTTTGCAGATGACATGACACTATACATAAAGAATCCTAAAGATGCTACCAGAAAACTATTAGAGCTAATTAATGACTTTGGTAAAGTAGCAGGATACAAAATTAATGCACAGATATCTCTTGCATTCCTATACACTAATGATGAAAACTCTGACAGAAGAATTAAGGAAACACTCCCATTTACCACTGCAACAAAAAGAATATAATACCTAGGAATAAACCTACCTAGGGAGACAAAAGACCTGTATGCAGAAAACTATAAGACACTGATGAAAGAAATTAAAGATGATACCAACAGATGGAGAGATATACCATGTTCCTGGATTGGAAGAGTCAACATTGTGAAAATGACTCTACTACCCAAAGCAATCTACAGATTCAATGCAATCCCTGTCAAACTACCACTGGCATTTTTCACAGAATAGAACAAAAAATTTCACAATTTGTATGGAAACACAAAAGACCCCGAATAGCCAAAGCAATCTTGGGAAAGAAAAACAGAGCTGTAGGAACTAGAATCCCTGACTTCAGACTATACTACAAAGCTACAGTAATCAAGACAGTATGGTACTGTCACAAAAAAGGAAATAGAGATCAATGGAACAGCATAGAGAGCCCAGAGGTAAACCCACGCACATATGGTCACCTTATCTTTGATAAAGGAGGCAAGAATATACAATGGAGAAAAGACAGCCTCTTCAATAAGTGGTGCTGGGAAAACTGGACAGCTACATGTAAAAGTATGAAATTAGAATACTCCCTAACACCATACATAAATATAAATGCAAAATGGCTTAAAGACCTAAATGTAAGGTCAGACACTATAATACTCTTAGAGGAAAACATAGGCAGAACACTCTATGACATAAATCACAGCAAGATCCTTTTGGAGCTACCTCCTAGAGAAAAGGAAATAAAAACAAAAATAAACAAATGGGACCTAGTGAAAGTTAAAAGTTTTTGCACAGCAAAGGATACCATAAACAAGACGAAAAGACAACCCTCAGAATGGGGGAAAATATTTGCAAATGAAGCAACTGACAAAGGAGTAATCTCCAAAATTTACAAGCAGCTCATGCAACTTAATATCAAAAATCCAAACAACCCAATCCAAAAATGGGCAGAAGACCTAAATAGACATTTCTCCAAAGAAGACATACAGATTGCCAACAAACACATGAAAGGATGCTCAACATCACTAATCATTAGAGAAATGCAAATCAAAACTACAGTGAGGTATCACCTCACACCAGTCAGAATGGCCATCATCAAAAAATCTAGAAACATTAAATGCTGGAGAGGGTGTGGAGAAAAGGGAACCCTCTTGCACTGTTGGTGGGAATGTAAATTGATACAACCACTATGGAGAACAGTATGGAGGTTCCTTAAAAAACTAAAAATAGAATTACCATATGACTCAGCAATCCCACTACTGGGCATATACCCTGAAAAAACCCGTAATTCAAAAAGAGTCATGTACCACAGTGTTCACTGCAGCACTATTTACAATAGCCAGGACATGGAAGCAACCTAAGTCTCCATCGACAGATGAATGGACAAAGAAGATGTGGCACATATATACAATGGAATATTACTCAGCCATAAAAGGAAACGAAATTGAGTTATTTGTAGTGAGGTGGATGGACCTAGAGTCTGTCCTACAGAGTGAAGTAAGTCAGAAAGAGAAAAACAAATGCTGTATGCTAACACATATATATGGAATCTAAAAAAAAGGTTCTGAAGAACCTAGAGGCAGGACAGGAATAAAGATGCAGACATAAAGAATGGGCTTGAGGACATTGGGAGAGGGAAGGGTAAGCTGGGACAAAGTGAGAGAGTGGCATTGGCATATATACAGTATCAAATGTAAAATAGATAGCTAGTGGGAAGCAGCTGCATAGCACAGGGAGATGAGCTCGGTGCTTTGTGACCACCTAGAGGGGTGGGATAGGGAGGGTCGGAGGGAGGCTTAAGAGGGAGGGGATATGGGGACATATGTATACGTATAGCCGATTCACTTTGTTATACAGCAGCAACTAACACAACAATGTAAAGCAATTATACTCCAGTAAAGATGTTAAAAAAATAATAACAACAATAAATGGAAAAAAAGATGTTTAAGCTCACTCACGTGCTGGATGCTTAGAGTAACTTGTATGTACAGCGTTTCACTTTATTTTTACCACCTGACATAACGTAAGTTACTTGACTATAAATGTGATTTATGCAGAATCTAAAGGTTTGGGAAGAGGTGAAGGGCTGTCCAGGGGAGTGAAGTGGGGAAGGCATAGGCTGGGCTGGGAGTCCATAGCTTCAGGCGGCTCTGTCTGGCCCCAGCCCTGCTGCTCACCCACAGGCGGGCTCAGAGCCAGACGCCCCCTCTCAGGGCCCATCTCCCCAGCCTCCAAAGTGCTAAGAGAATTGAGGTGGTTAGTTTACACAGGCACTGCCTCTAACCTGGGCCCTTCCCATGGTGCCTGAAGAATCAACAGATCTTCCACAGAGGTCTCGAAAGACAAGAAGAAAGATTAGAGGGTGGGGCAAATATTTTTCTATATTCCATGCATTCATCCACCTCACATGTATTATGTCCACCATGTGCAAGGCTCTCTTTAGACATTTTGGAAAATTCAAACATAAACACATTTCATGAAGGGCAATTTGTACCAAAACCTTTAAAAGTATACATATACAAGTGCAAATAACAAAATGATCCATAAATTTGTTAATAAAAGGAAATACTTTGGAAAAAATATAAATGTTCAATAATAGGGAATTTATTAACTTGTGGCAGATCCATACATTATGCAGGTATTAAAAGGGATGATGTAGATACATGAGAATTTGACACTGAAAGATGTTCATGTTTTAAAAAAAAGTATGTAGGGGCTTCCCTGGTGAGCAGTGGTTGAGAGTCCGCCTACAGACGCAGGGGACACAGGTTCATGCCCCGGTCCAGGGGGATCCCACATGCCGCGGAGCAGCTGGGCCCATGAGCCATGGCCGCTGGGCCTGCACGTCCAGAACCTGTGCTCCGCAACAGCGGAGGCAACGTGAGAGACCTGCGTACCCAAAAAGAAAAAAAAAACGTATGTATGAATGAACATATTTAAATAAGTATTAATATATATGAGTGTGATACGTATACACACACTTGCTCTCAGAAGAAAATCTAGTCAAATATATAGAAGGCTACATATGAGAATGTAAATAGTGGTCTATGTGGTATGATTAAAAGATAATCTTGTGTGGCACATATATACAATGGAATATTACTCAGCCATAAAAAGAAATGAAATTGAGTTATTTGTAGTGAGGTGGATGGACCTAGAGTCTGTCATACAGAGTGAAGTCAGAAAGAGAAAAACAAATACCATATGCTAACACACATATATAGAATCAAAAAAAAATGGTTCTGATGAACCTAGGGTCAGGACAGGAATAAAGACGGAGACGTAGAGAATGAACTTGAGGACATGGGGAGGGGTAAGGGTAAGCTGGGACAAAGTGAGAGTGGCATTGACATATATACAGTATCAAGTGTAAAGTAGATAGCTAGTGGGAAGCAGCCTCATAGCACAGGGAGATGAGCTCAGTGCTTTGTGACCACCTAGAGGGGTGGGATAGGGAGGGTGGGAGGGAGACGCAAGAGGAGGGGATATGGGGACATATGTATACGTATAGCTGATTCACTTTGTTATACAGCAGCAACTAACACAACAATGTAAAGCAATTATACTCCAGTAAAGATGTTAAAAAAAAAGATAATCTTGATACTGTATGCCATTCTGTATTCTTTCAATTTTTATAAATCGTATCACATATTTTTCTAATCAGAAAAACAACATATTCTCATTTTTAAAAAATCAGAAAAAAACATATTTTCGTTAAGAAAATAACGTCATATTTACTGATGTTAATGATATAGAGTAACTTAAAAACGATTTAAAAACTTTATAGGGTAATCCAATTTTGATACACCTATAAAGGTAAGAATTTTAAATGTAGGAATTTTTTCTTTTTTCTTTTTTCTTTTTTTGCGGTACGCGGACCTCTCACTGTTGTGGCCTCTCCTGTAGCAGAGCACAGGCTCTGGACGCACAGGCTCAGCGGCCATGGCTCACGGGCCTAGCGGCTCCGTGGCATGTGGGATCTTCCCAGACCGGGGCATGTACCCGTGTCCCCTGCATTGGCAGGCGGACTCTCAACCACTGTGCCACCAGGGAAGCCCATGTAGGAATTTTTTTAATTCAAGTGTAGCTGATTTACAATATTGTATAAGTTACAGGTGTACAATATAGTGATTCACAAGTTTTACAGGTTATACTCCATTTATAGTTATTATAAAATATTGGCTATATTCCCTGTGTTGTACAGTATATTCTTTTAGTTTATTTCATACCTAATAGTTTGTACCTCTTAATCCCGTCTCTATATTGCCGCTCCCCTTCTCTCTCCCCATTGGTATCCACTAGTTTACTCTCTATATCTCTGAGTCTGCTGTTTTGTTATTAAATGTAGGAATTTTAAAAGCTTAGACTGTTGTACAACAAAATGCAAATGATTTGTATTCCCTGATTTTGCTTTGCTATATTGTCTGCTGTCTAGAATGAATATGCATAAATTATTAACAGGAAAGTAAAATTATGTAACAGGAAATTTTTTATTTTTCTAAAAAAAGTATTAATAAAATAGAATCCCTGCCCTAAACAGTTGAGTCTAACAGTCTAACAGAGGAGATGAGAAGAGAAAACCTGACAACACTGTGCAGCAGCGTTCTGCAGGCTTACCTGCTACGAGAAGGGAACAATCACAGTGAAGAGGACTCGAGGAGAGATTCATGGAAGACATTTGAGCCACTCCTTAAAAGGTAGATATGAACAAACAAAAATTGGAGGAAAGGGCATTCTTAGCAGGGAAAAGGCAGGGAAGAGGCTTGATCACACATGATCAACTCTTCTCTGTAAGCTGCCCGCCTTTCCCAGCCAAGCATCGTGCTTAGTTATCAAGTTTGTCCACACCTTTTCAAACAGCCCGCTCTGAATGAGTGCAAAGGGTGCACTTTCCATCCTGTTTTGATCTTGTTGTATACTGGATGAGGGAAAGAAACATGGATTTGGCGCTAGGTGACTTACGAGTGAATTATTTTACAGTTTGAATTATTGGTTCTTGGCTGGGTTTGACTGGCAATTTCCGTCTTCACCGAATGTATCTGATACTAAAGGTTCTTCAGTTCTCAAGGACAAGTGGGGATTTCCCACGCATCAGATTTAGCTCTTAGCTTCATGCATCTATAAAGAAAGGTATAAACTACAGAGGGCTCAAGCTTGTGCTGGCATAACATGGCCCTTCACAGCAAGGAAGTTACTGACTTTAAACCGGAAGAGTGACTGGCAAACAATGCTAGAACCCTGTCTGCTGGAAGAGAATCAGGACACTAGAAGTTCTGGGAACGGCTCTGTTCACCGCTCTGGAGCATGAAGTCCTGGAAAGTCCAAGTAGGCTGACTCTCAGAGAGGTGGCAATATTCACAGGACTTGTGCACAGGGAACATGAGAGGAAATGGAATTTCAAGTCAATCGAGACACAGGACCAATTAAAGAATTTACGAGCCACTATCTGCTTCCAACAGGCCCCACACACTTGGCCTCTCTTCAGTTTTGCCCCCCAGCAAAACAGCCAGGAGGACTTCCTCTGGCTCAGAGTCTCTGTCCTTAATGATCATATTTGGGTGACATTTGAGCAGTTAATTAGATAACTGGAAACTTAGTGCTAGTCCTGGCTCTTCACTAATTTACTTGGAGACCTTGGAAATGCGGGGTTTGGTGTCAGTCAGTAGGTCAGACCTTCTCTTCAGCCCCTACACCATCACACGTTCTACACACTCTCATCCAAAACACCTCTTTGGACACAGTGATGGTCAACAAGTGTGGCCCATTCTCTGACCTTCTCTGAGAATCTCAACAAAATGACCTTTGTATGTTTCACACCCCCAAGTCTTAAGGTTTAGGATTGTAGATTTAAATTATTATCAAAAGAGCACTGAAAAAAATAGACACACACACAATGATGCCTGCATATACTTGTGTGTGCTTAGACAATAACTGAAAAGATTTAAAAGAAGGTGCTAACGGTGGTTTTTCTCTCGGGAAGAGACCTAGAGTCTGGTGGTTAAGGAAACAAAGAGACTGACTTTTCTCCTCATTGAATTCATTTACCGGATACATATTAAGTTAGGAATGCCAACTGACTGCATGTAAAAGAGACCTGAGAAACGGTGACTTAAGCAAACAAGGGATTTTATTATTCTTACTAAATAAGAAGTCTGGGGCAGGCTGTCCAGAGCTGGTACCATGTTATTAAGGACGCAGGCTCCTTCCAGTTCTCTGTTCCCCTTCCTGAGATTCTGGCCTGCATCAGGCGGCAAGCTCACAGACAGCTGCTATACCTCTAGGCACGACCCCTGTGTTTCAGGCAAGAAGGTGAAAGGGCAAAGGGCAGTGCCTGCTGATTATGACCACTTAAAAGAGCTGTCTGGTAACCCTCCTCAGCTTACTTCTACTTACATTTCATTGCTCAGAACTTGTGTGGCTCTGTCACTTCTGACTGCAAGGGAGGCTGGGACATATTGCCACCTCATGTAAAACTGGGGTTCTGTTAGTAAGAATGGAGAGAAAGGATACGAGCTTTGTAATTAGTAGTGTCTGTCATATATGTGTTGTCTTTTTAAAATTAAGACTTTGTCTTTTTAGAGAAGTTTTGGGTTCACAGCAAAATTGAGGGAAAGGTACAGAGATTTTCCATATACCCTCAGCCGCCACACATGTATAGCCTCCCCCACTATTAATATCCCCCAGCAGAGGGTACAATTGTTACAACTGATGAACTTACATTGACACATCACAATTAGTGAAAGTCCATAGTTTACATGGGGGTTCTCTCCTGGTGTTATATACTCTGTGGGTTTGGGCAAATATATAATGACATGTAGCCATCATTATAGTATCACACGGAATAGCTTCACTGCCCTAAAAATCTGCTGTGCTCTGCCTATTCATCCTACCCCTCCCCAGTCCCTGGTAACCACTGATCTTTTTATTGTCTCCATAGTTTTGTCATTTTCAGAGTGTCATGTAGTTGGAATCATACAGTGTTTAGCCTTTGCAGGTTGCATTAGTAATTAGATTAGTAATTAAATTAAATTAGTGATATGCATTTAAATTTCCTCCATGTCTTTTCATGACTTAATAGCTCATTTCTTTTTAATGCCAATGATATCCCATTTTCTTCATGTACGGTGTGTTTATCCATTTACCTACTGAAGGACAGTTGGTTGGTTCCAAGATGTAATTATGAAGAAAGCTGATATAAACCACTGTGCGCAGGTTTTTGTGTGGACATAAATTTTCAGTTCCTCAGTGTAAGAGCATGTTTAGTTTTGTAAGAAATTGCAAAACTGTCTTCCAAAGTGGCTGTGACATCTTGCATTCCCATCAGCAAAGAATAAGAGTTGCCATTGCTCCACAGTCTCTCCAGCCTTTGGTGTTGTCAGTTTTCTAGATCTGGGTCATTCTGACAGATGTGTATTGTCTTAAAAAATATATATATATTTATTATATGTTTTATGTAATGTATATATACATGTGTATATGTATATATACATATATACATATGTGTATATATATGTATATATACACATATATTTTATGTATATGTACTTTATACATATACATATGAAAAATCCTTGAAATAAGGGGAGCAAAGAGTCACCATGAGAGAAATGACTGTGTGACTGGTGGTGTGGGGAACTTAATGGACTCCCCCCAAGCAACACAAACATCTAACTGGTGAAAATTATTAAAAAATCATATAACGTCTCTGGAAATTATTGTACAGCCATACAGCAAATGCATTTACTTAAGAAAACCTCCTAAATCTCAGTAGGAAGAGCGAGAGCCTGTGACATTGGGGTCACGTGCCCCTCCCCCCAGCTCCACGTGGTGAAATCTTCATCCAGGCAGGGATTCTTTCTCCAGCGCCCATTCACCTGCACTATGTAAAAGCCGGGCCTTGACCTGAGAGAGTATGGGTTTTAGAGATATTTCGTCCCAGTGTTTTGGCTCTTGTTTTGTTTTGAACAGCAGAGCTTCTTTTTAAGAACTGCTTTGGTTCTCCTAGGATTGTAAAGCCCAGAGCCCCCATTATGACAGAAAGCAAGAAATAGGACCAAGAATTGAGATATCCAGGTTTAAGTTGCTGCTTTCTTGAGCAAATCACTTCCCCTCTCTGAATTTCCACTTCCTCAAGAGAAAAAACAAAAACAAAAACATTAGGGAAACAGGAAGACAACTCCGGAGAGTCCCAAAGACTCAAGAGCCATGATCTGACTCTGCAGCCCCACAGCCTCCCCCTCCTGAATTCTGCTCCCTCTCCTCCCATCTCCTCTCATGCACTCTCTGTCTCTTTCTCTCTCACATCCATTAAAACGTTTATCTCTTGCAAAACGCCAGAGGAGGACGTACTGAACTGTGAGGATTTAATATAGGTGGTTAGAGCTTCCAATACCTGATTATATCAGAAGACTTAAGGCAAAAATCATGTTCTAGTGGAACAGCTAAGATCTGCATCTGGGAGGAAACAGAGGTAAGGAGGCAATTCCTACATAGAGGGAAACTTGGGAACAAGAAGGGTGGGGCTGAAATAGACATACAAGTCAAGTAGGTCATAAGTAAGTAGGTTTGCTTCCTCCCTCTTTCCTCCTACTTTCCCTACTCTCCTTCATCTCTTGGGAGTAGAAGAGAAAGAAGCAGAAAAGACCTCCAAAGCCTGCCATGTGCCAGCCACTGTGTTGGGTTCTGTACAGCTTCCCACTCCTCAGTCACTCATATAGCACGTTCATGGGTTTTGCCATGTCTACACACCAGCTATACCATTATCTACTTAGTAGTTTTCTTTCTTTTTTTTTTTTTACATCTTTATTAGAGTATAATTGCTTTACAATGGTGTGTTAGTTTCTGCTTTATAACAAAATGAATCAGTTATACATATACATATGTTCCCATATCTCTTCCTTCTTGCGTCTCCCTCCCTCCCACCCTCCCTATCCCACCCCTCCAGGTGGTCACAAAGCACCGAGCTGATCTCCGTGTGCTATGCGGCTGCTTCCCACTAGCTATCTATTTTATGTTTGGTAGTGTATATATGTCCATGCCTCTCTCTCGTTTTCTTTAAATCAACTCTCTTGTTTTCGTTAACTTATATACCTACTTTAGCCGTCTACCAATCAATATCTATAGAATGGTTTGGTATGTTAGTTATTTTTCTAATGCGTATTTAAATAAACATATAACTATTAGAATAAAAAAAAATTTGTCCCCATGTCATAGTTACTCATGCCGCACTTCAGGGTACATCTACATTAGCTCATTCAGTCTTTGCCGCTACTCTCAGAGGTAAGGTTAATGGTCCTCATCCTACCTATGAGGAAATTAAGGTTCAGAGGGGTTAAACAACTTGCTCAAGGTCACGAAACTAGCAAAGGCAGAGTAAGACTTGAAGCCACTTCCGTTTCTAAGGCCTACACTATTTCTCCTAACACTGCCCTGCCGTGGGAAGGGAGGAAGAAAGGAGCTCTACAAAAACAGGGTCCTCTGCAGAGTCAATGCATTTGGTCCAGCCAGCCTGTTCAGTTCCTATGAAGAGCCAAGCTCCATGGCCATTCTTGCCTCCCCTGCAAACTCCTGGCTTCCTCCACCACGATCAAGCCCTGTTTCTGGCACAGACCCGGTGCTTGACTTGTTTGTCAAGCGGTGGCTCTGCTCCAAGGGCAGATTCTGCTGTGGCTGTCCTGGTGTCAAGGCTCCTAGGAGCCATCCTGAATCCTGCCCTTTTTGCTGCCATCACTCAGAGCAGTGCTTTTGTTTCAGCTTCTTGCCCAGGCAGACAGGCCAAGGCTTTGCCCTCAAGTTGGGACTTGAGTAGGGCTTGGTATTTTAGGTAGTGGATTTATGACAGTAGGCATTTCTTCTGGAACAGTTTGACAGCATTCTTCAGTCTTCTCTTTTCAACAACAGCATCTGGTTGCCTAAGGCAGAGAGGACACACTTGCTTGGCAAAGAAGGTCAGGATTCTCTGCTGCCTCCCCCTGGGCCCCTTCGCCTCGGTCCTGCTGGGGTGTGGTCCTTCTATGAAACTGAGGGAACACGGCCAGAGTCATGTGGGGACTTAGACTCGGCGTACCTCCTGCTACGTTCTCAGCCCTGCCAGTGGCTGGCTCTGGGTTTGAAGGACGTGGGGTTGAGAGATTGAAGAAGAGTGTCAGGAGTAATGGGGCAAAGGAACTGATATTTATTATGGGTCTTCTATGTGTGAGACACTGTACTAGATACTCCATATCTGTTATCTCACTGAATTCTCTCAGTAACCTACAACCTTAACAAGTAGGTGCTATCATGCTCATCTTACAGATGAGGAAATCCAAGTCTGGAAAGTTAAGTAACTTGGTTAAGGCCACACAGCTATGAAAAGACAGGGCCGAGATTCAAACCCAGGTCTGTCTGACTCCAAAATCCCTGGTCTTTTCCCTACATCAGGCTACCTCATCTCTGGATGGGATATATTACAAGAGGCCTTGGAGATTGTCTAGTTCAGGATCTCCCAGGCTGTGTGCCTCACAACAGCAGTTCCTCAGGGAGGAGAAGGAGGTCAGAAGATTTTGGAGAAAGTTGGTTTAAATAAAATCAAATTGACGTCTTTACCACAGAACCATCACGGAAAGTTAGAGCTGGAAAAGAGAGCTTGGTGACTAAGTAATCCAGGCCAGGCTACATGCGGAAAGTGAGGCCAGGGGGCTGAGGTCTCACGTCGCTGGGATCCAGCACTGGGCCCCCACCCACAGTCCATGTGCAGTGTGAGACTTAAGCGATCGTGGTGGGAAATCAAAACGCAGTGCTTGTGAGCCTGCACACCATCTGTGGGGACTGGGTGGAGAAAAGGGGGCACTGTATCCAGTGCCTCCTGCTAGGGAGCCTTCGAGGTAGGTCCTTAGAAAGACAGGACTAGCTGCTCCAGACTCCAGGGGGCAGGTACTGGGCCTTTCTCAGACTCTGCCTCTGCGGCTCTGTGTGCCCTTGTTGTTGGGTGGGTGGGGGTACGGGGGTCACCTCCCCTCTCTCTGAGCCTGTTTCCTCATATCCAAGAAGGAGGACGTTGAGTTTGTGATGTTTCTCTGTGGATGTTCAATGGAAGGGAGCTTCAAGTCAAAGGGCAAAGCATAGCTGACATCCTACTACCTCTCACTTCCCCTGCGCTATGGCCTCACCCATTTAATCCCTGGCCTTTTACTGGGCATGTTTTTTCTCTTGAGGTTATAGAACCCATGTTCGAGAGACTCAAGGCCCAGGATGGGCAGGCCGTGCTCCTGGCAGAGTATAAATTAAATTACAACTACTTTGCCTGGGCAAGAGTGGGCCTGATGGGGCTGCAGCCTGAGCTGCAGGAGGGAGAGCCAGCTTGCCCTGAGGGACCCTCTCAAGAGCTCAGCCCCTTGCCCTCTGCCGGGCCCACAGCCACAGGCACAGGCCAGGGCCAGGCCCTGATGGCTAGAGCGCTGAGGTATTGACACAATGCTGCCTGTTGCCATGATTACCCAGAACAGTCCCAGGACGTGGATCCTACCAGTTCTAAAGCTCTAAAGCTCCCTGAGCTCAGAGACCACCTTTCCATCCTGCACTCCCTCCCCTCTCAGTGGGCATTTTTCTGAGGTCAGAGGTAGGCGTTGGGTAACCGTCCGAGAGGAAGTGCTCTCTGCAGTTCAGACTATCTCTGGAGTCCAGCTCAATTCTGAAATTTGGCCAGGAGGATGGCCATGATGATAATGGGTCTGCAAACCCAATTCTTCTTGGAATGTTTTCAGGGACTACCCTCTGACTGGAGTTACTTGGTGTAGAGATGTCTGGCTGCATGAGACAGAAGCATCACGATTAAGGTATTCAGTAGCTGATGGGCTGTCACGTTGAAGAGGGATTAGCTGTGTGTGGAATGAGCTCTAACGTAGAGGCACCTGAGTGGCAGGTTTAGCTCAACATAAGGGCCACACTTTCCAGAACTCAGATCAAGAGAAACAGTACTTCAAAGAATGCTGGATTTGTCCACCACTGCAGGACAAGTGGAGGCTCAATGACCGCGACAGAAATGTTTTGGAGACAGCTGGCAGACCAGCTGGGGTCAAGGGGGTTACACTAGATGGTCAATTTAAGGGCTCTTTCAGTGTGGAGACTTGAATTCTAGAAAATTCCTGAGAAGGAGATGCTTGCCCTTTGGGGCAGAGGTTGTCCAGTAGTGCCTGGATCCTTCCTGAAAGAAATCATTTCTCCAAAAACCTCTGGATTTATAGAAATCACATCCTTTCCCTCACCACCGACCATCATTCCTCGTTTGAGGCCTACTAATAAACACATGGAGCTCTCAACTTCTTTTAAGATTTCTCTCTTCACTTTTGAAATTCCTGGAGAATAAATAAGCACAGTCTTCCTTGTTGAGACATCTGTCCCATAAACTGGGATTTCAGTGCCAGGAGCTGCTTGGGCTGGGGGGGTGGGGTTAAATGTGTGTGTGTGTATTTCCTCCACTTTCTTTGCCAAGCTGGCATCATTTTACACTTGTGATTGATGGCTCATGGATTAATTCCTCTGTTTTGGTTTCTGATGAGATGATTAGAAATTTGGCTTCTGTTCACTGCCATCTTCACTCTGCCTTGGGCTGTTTGGGAAGCAGAATGCCAATTTGACCTTTTTACTGCTCTTCCAGAGAGAGTGAATAATGGTCAGGAACGACTGGAGAGGCCTGAGATACCCCCACATCCTTACATCATGGAAAGTCTGACTGTTTCCCCCAGTGATTTGCCATAGCACAGGTTCTGAAACCAGATATCAAGGGAGAACTCATAGAGGAACATGATCAGACTTGAACTCAGAAAATTCAAAAGGATTCAGTCTTGGGTCCCCCACTCTTTGGACCTCAATTTTCTCATCTGTAAGTTGGAGATTCATTTATTCATTAACTCAACAGAGCACTGTATGCAAGAAAAAATAACTTTCTCTACTTGTGGAATTGCTACACGTATGAGTTGAGATATGTCTGAAAAAGTTTTATAAATTATAAAGTACGTTGGAAAGAGAAGGGGTTGTTATATATAAGATGAGATCTAGAATATTTTTTCCTTTCTAATAAAGTCCATTGTGTTCAGTTCTAGGGAAATGTTTCTTAGCAATGATCCTACATCTTTTGTGGCTGACACCAGTGGAAATAGAGTAGATGAGAACAGCTATTGTCCTTCCTTCCATCCCATCCAAAGTGAAAAGTCAACACATTTATGAGAGAATAGAGGATGACTGCCTTCTATGCTTCAGTTCTCTTCAGTTAGCTGAAAGTCTGCTTAACTGCTGGGATCTCTCTAGACACACAGTCTTCTAAGAAGCGCCTCACATGCCCCAAGTTGTATAAGAATTCAAGGCCACTTTTCTGTTCTGGGGAAGCTTAGGAAGATGTAGTGATCATAAACAAAAACACAACAAAAACCCATCACTTAGAGACATCTTTGCCATTCACCATGGGCCTCTGTCTCCTCAACTTACGAGGAAGAGCTGTTGTGATGCTCCAATGAGACAATGTTGTGAAAGCACTTTGTAAAGTTAAAAGGCCAGGTACCGATGTCAGGTATTATTTTTCCATGCTTACCACCTGAACTTGTGGTAGCCCTTGTGATGCCTGCTTGTCTCCATGCTTCCTGATTACCAGTCCCGGCTTGGGCTGCAACCACAAGTGATAAAACCTAATGGTCTGATCATTACCTCAATAATTTTCCAACACTTGTATTTTCTGAGTCATTCTCTCTCCTTCTAAATATGTGCAAGGATCATTCTCCCAACACGGAAGTTGAAAACTGATTTCACCTGGTAGCCCAGCTGTTTGGCTGATGCCACCCTGTTACCACAAAGTGTAGCTCCATTTCCTTTTTCTATTTAAGCTACAGTCATTCTAAGTCATAGTCACCTACAAGCTAATGAATGCGATTTTATTTCCAAGCCTTGATGACGGTTCTGAGACAGACGTTCTACTTGCAACATCCCCCAGACACGTTCTACTTAGCATTTCTAAAGCACTTCGTGTCACAAAGGAATTTATGATTTGTTTTTATAAGTTCTTCCTTAGAACCTCCTTAAAAGTGTGGTCCATAAGACACTGGTGAAGATTTCAGTGTCCTGGGTGACACCATCAACATGACAAATCACCATTTCCATGGATAAGAGTTATATGATTAAGTCCTCCCGTAAATTCCTATGGGGTCGATTAAGTTTTGACATTAATAATAAAGGGATTGTGAGAGGTTCATCAAACAACCAATGAAAGTGACTGGTACTGATGGCCTTTCAAAACTCCACCAAGTAAGCTAATGAGTTCCAGGTGCATTTTCCTCCAGCTGGTACAAACATTTCTCTCCTTCCTATATGGGTATCTTAATTTTCTCAAAGGTGGAACAGGGAGTCTGAGGCCCTGAGAAGAGAAATGACTTGCCCACAGTCATTGAGTGAATCGGCTGCAGAGCCAAGACCACAGTGCTTGGTACAAAGTAAGTGCTAGGTAAGTAAATACTGGATAAATGAATGACTGATTGAACCCAAATCTGTTATGCGTTTTTCTCCCCTGACTGTGCTCTACAAGAAACTTTTTAGATTCCTACCATATTTTCTACCCTTCAGAAGTGAGGCTACTTTCCTCAAGCCTAACTAAGCCCTAGTCCTCACTGTCCAATATGACAGCCACAAGTCACATGTGATTACTGAGCACTTGAAATGTGGCAGGTCCAAATAGATGGGCTATAAATGAATCTCAAATTTTGAAGGATTAGTGTGAAAGAAGACTGTAAAATATCTCACTACTAATTTTTTTATATTGTTCAACCAATAATAGTTTGCATACACTGGGTTAAATAAAATATTATTAAAATCAATCACATTTGTTTCTTTTTTGATATGGCTACTGGAAAACTTTAAATTCCATGTATGGCTTTCCTTTGTGGCTTGCATTACAATTCTATTGAACAGCACTGCAATCTAGTCTATAGAAGCTTTAGAAAAAGAATTATATATTGGAGGGTTGGGGGAGATGAATAAAATAGGTGAAAGAACTTATGAGATACAACCTTCCAGTTATAAAATAAATAAGCCACAGGGATGTAACATACAGCACAGGGAATATAGTCAATAATATCATAGTAACTTTGTATGGTGAGAGATGGTAACTACTAGATTTATCGTGGTGATTATTTTGTAATGTATAAAAATATCAAATCACTATGTTGTGTAAAAAAAGAAAAAAGCTTTAAAAATAAACAAAAAAGAATTATATATGAGTTGTTAACCTTTCAGTAAAAGCTCCTTTGTTCAGGCTATCTGAGAACCTAGGAAATAAAGGTGAGAGTAATTAACTTTCTTCACGACAACAGCAACAAAATTCCTCCTTCTTTTCTCTACCTTAACCCTTTCCCTAAAGTTTCCATTGCAGTCTCTTTAACCACACACCTGAAAAGCTGGGAAATCCACTGAAGTATTGCTGGGTGGCTGGCCAGCCAACCCAGGAAGACAGACATCTAATCTGGCTTCTGAAGAACTACCATTCCAATCCAACTGTCACAGGCACAGAAGTCATATTAGAATGGAGGAAGTATTTTTGGGGTATACTCTTGGTGAACAAGTTTAATAACAGTAATTGCCATAATAACTGACGTTTTTATAGCAGTTTGCAATTTATAGAATACTTTCGCATGTATCATCTCATTTGATTCTCATAACAGTCCTATAGTATGGGCATTATTATGATCCCGTTTGATAGATACAGACACAAAACTCAAAGCGATTAAGAGGTTAGCTTATGACCACACAGCTAGAAGGAGGTAGATGTCGTTGGAAACCCTGGCCTCTGAACACAGGGCTTTAGTTTGTATCTCAGAGGGTCCAGAATCCAGGGTGTGAGCTCCCACTGGCCTGACCGAGGGTTCAGAGGCCCCAGTGTCCCTCTTCTGAGTGCCTCACTAGCATAGGTCAATAGCAGAGGAGGAAAGGAAAGATTTAAGAGGTAGGAGAGAAGAGATTTAAGAGGTAGGAGAGAAGAAAGAAATTCAGGTAAGGGAACACAGGTGTAATATCTTGATGAGAAACTTCCCTAATGGCACACGATAATCATCACTGTAATGGTCTTTTATGTCGATGCACATGGAAAAGGAAGTGCTATCACGGCCAAATAAATCCTTACTGGCGGAAGTCCTACCAACTGCTGGGCAGAGGCTGGTATTACTACCTCCATCAGAGAAGTGAGGAAACTGAGGCTCAAAGGTGTTAAGTCCAATGTTCATTCCACCACCCTCAGTTGGTTTGTGCATCAATATACAAATCATATGTATTTTTATTATTGCCATTTATTTTTTTGTCTTTACGCATTAATTACTCAATAATTATCTTATTTATATTCTAGTTTCTTTGGGTTTACCTTTTTTTTCCCTCTGGCTCTTAAAATAGGTTTAGGTTCTTTAAAAAAATTTTGGGGGGACTTCCCTGGTGGCCCAGTGGTTAAAAATCTTCCTTCCAATGCAGGGGATGCAGGTTCGATCCCTGGTGGGGGAACTAAGATCCCACATGCTGTGGAGCAACTAAAACCACGTGCTCTAGAGCTCTGGAGCCCGAGCACCACAGCTAGAGAGAAGCCCCGCACCACAACGAAAAGATTCCGCATGCCACAGTGAAGGTCTCATGTGCCACACATAGATGCGATGCAGCCAAAATAAATAAAATAAATATTAAAAAACATTTTTTTTTGTTTTCTAATGAGTGCACTTAAGGTTATGAATTTTTCTCCAGGTATCACTTTTGTTGCATCCATGTGTTTTGATTACTTCCATTGTGTGTGATAATACAAAAATGCATTTAATTAATGCTTTCATTAATACTTTCATATATTCAGCCCTAAGTATTTTATAATTTTCCTTGGCTTTCCTCTTTAACATGAATTATTTAGAAATATGATTTTTACCTTCCAAAAATAGTATCTATTTTTTGAATAGGTAATATACACACATGGTAAAAAATTAACGAGATATGAAAAAGTATGCAGTGAAAAGTCCCTCAAAAGCTACATCTGTGTAATCCCATTATGATGAAAAACAGAAAAGGCAAAACTATAGGGAGCTGCTACATAGCACACGGAGATCAGCTCCGTGCTTTGTGATGACCTAGAGGGGTGGGACGGTGAGGGTGGGAGGGAGGCTCAAGAGGGAAGGGATAAATGTATACATATAGCTGATTCACTTTGTTGAACAGAAGAAACTAACACAACGTGGTGAAGCAATTATAATCCAATAAAGATGTTAAAAAAAAAAAAGAACCACACACACACACAAAAAACTATAGGGAGAGAAAACAGATCAGTGGTTGTCGGGGCTAAGAGTGGTGTGAGGGCTTGGCTATAAAGAGCCAGGAGAAAATCTGAGGGGTGACGGAACTGTTCTATACCTGCATTGTGGTGGTGGTTATGTGGCTATAGGCATTTGTCAAAACTTGGGGAAATGTTTACTAAGAAAGGTGTATTGCACTGTATGTAAATTACACATTAATTTCTAATAAATAAATAAAGTCTCCCTCCCCTCTCCAGAATTAAATGGTAGTATTCCTATTCATCTAAAATTTGCGACTATGGTTTTTCTCCTCATAGTAGAGCAACCTCTATTTTAGTTACAAGGGAACTTTTAAAACTAATTTTTTAAAAAGCTGATTATCAAAACAATATTCTGAACTACAACATGTCCTTCACAATCTCCACATTCTACTGTGATCCACTGGTAATAAATTATCTTGAACACATAGACCCCTATACCTGGGAGCTACAGTATGTGTTGGAATCTACTAGCACTTCCTGGAAATCTTAGGGCGCTCTGGCAAAGTTCTGTACCCACATCTCTGCATCACTGTTTGAAGTACAACTAGAAGGATCAAGCTGACATTGTGCTTAAGCCCTAGACATCATCAGCTCTGCTGTGACACAAGTTAAGTAATCATGGGTTAAGCTCACAAACATGGCATGGTTTTAATTATCCATAGCCAAATTAAAACAATCTCTTTGTCATTAATATTGCTGGGTTATGGTAGCTGAACAACCAGGATTAAACAGGGAGTGGGTGAGGTACATCGTCGGCATCATCATAATTCCTCCTGTGTACAGCAGACAGATGCGGTAAAAGAAAACACTGCTTCAGGAGGACTATTTGTTAATGTAGTCTTCACCTTAATCCAGAAAGTGTTTAAAGGTGCTGAGCCCTTGCTTAGTCATTAAGTACACAAGTGTCAATGGAAAAAGCTCTCTAAGCCTTGGTTTCTTCCTTGATAAAGTAGAGAAAATTCCACCCATGTCCCATGTTACTAGAAAGACTGAGGGGGATCATGGATAGAGTCCCAGCACCAGAGAAGATTCCTTCCATAATCAGTGTATTTGTCAAGTGAGGGCCTCTGATTCTCCTACTGTAATGATGAGGGTAGCCTCCCATTCTAGTCCCTCGAGGGTCAGGAGGTCCAAAAAAACTCTCATCTGTGAATTTCCCAACCAGTATCATATCAACACTGAATAAAATAATGGATGGATAAGGGCTTTGGACCATACAAAACACTGTAATGGCCTCAATACCTCCCTCTCTCTCTCACACACCCCTTTCTACCTGGATAATTCAAACCTGTCCTTCAAAAGTCAGCTCAACCACCAACTCCTCCAGGAAGCCTTCCTGGAATGCCTGGCTTGAGCTTTAATAGCCCTCCTCTGGGCTTCCAGAGCCTCTCACACTACACTGTTATTGAATGTTTCTTGTCTGTCACCTCCTCTGATCTGGAGGGTAATGGTCCAAGTCTGCATCCTTCCTGTTTGCATCTCAGGGGAGGTATGGAGCCTGGCAGAGTGGGTATGCATACATGTTTGTTGACAGATTCTTACTGATGAAATTTAAGGTGCTGCTTTCACAAAGTCTCCCCCCATCTCTTGACCAGACATAATCTTGCTTTACTCTGAACAACTCAGGGCATTTTCTGTCTTCTCTTGTGGGACTGTAGCAAGTCCCTTCACCCTCTGAGCCTGATGAAGGCAACAATACTCACGCTGATGCTGCGGGAGCAGAGAGCTGGGAAGGTGCTCTGAAGGGATTGAGGGAGAGGAGCAACTGGGCGAAAGGCTTGAATTCTTTTTTTAAAAAATTTACTTTGTTGAAGTATAGTGGATTCACAATGTTGTGTTAATTTCTACTGTGCAGCAAAGTGATTCAGTTATATACATATATACATTCTTTTTATATTCTTTTCCATTATTGTTTATCACAGGATATTGAATATAGTTCCCTGTGCTATACAGCAGGACCTTGTTGCTTATCCATCCCATACATAATAGTTTGCATCTGCTAACCCCAAACTCCCAATGCAACCCTCCCCGTCCCTCCCTCTTGGCAACCACAAGTCTGTTCTCTATGTCTGTGAGTCTGTTTCTGTTTTGTAGATAGGTTCATTTGTGTCACATTTTAGATTCCACATATAAGTGATATCATATGGTATTTGTCTTTCTGACTTCACTTAGTATGATAATCTCTAGTTGCATCCATGTGGCTGCAAATGGCATTATTTCATTCTTTTTTATGGCTGAGTAGTATTCCATTGTATATATGTACCACATCTTTATCCATTCATCTATTGATGGACATTTAGGTTGTTTCCATGTCCTGGCTATTGTGAACAGTGCTGTTATGAACATAGGGATGCATGTATCGTTTTGGGGTTTTTGGGGGGTTTTGGGTTTTTTTTAAAAACATCTTTATTAAGAGTATAATTGTTTTACAATGGTGTGTTAGTTTCTGCTTTATAACAAAGTGAGTCAGTGATACATATACGTATGTCCCCATATCCCCTCCTCTTGCGTCTCCCTCCAACCTCCCTATCCCACCCCTCTAGGTTGTCACAAAGCACCGAGCTGATCTCCCTGTGCTATGCGGCTGCTTCCCACTAGCTATCTATTTTACGTTTGGTAGTGTATATATGTCCATGCCATTCTCTCACTTTGTCCCAGCTTACCCTTCCCCCTCCCCGTATCCTCAAGTCCATTCTCTAGTAGGTCTGCATCTTTATTCCCGTCTTGCCCCCAGGCTCCTCTGACCATCTTTTTTTTTAGATTCCATATACATGTGTTAGCATACGGTATTTGTTTTTCTCTTTCTGACTTACTTCACTCTGTATGACAGACTCTAGGTCCATCCACCTCACTACAAATAACTGTTTCATTCCTTTATATGGCTGAGTAATATTCCATTGTATATATGTGCTACATCCTCTTTTTTTTTTTTGCAGTACGTGCGCCTCTCACTGTTGTGGCCTCTCCTGCTGCAGAGCACAGGCTCCGGATGCACAGGCTCAGCGGCCATGGCTCACGGGCCCAGCTGCTCCGCGGCATGTGGGATCCTCCCGGACCAGGGCACGAACCCACGTCCCCCGCATCGGCAGGTGGACTCACAACCACTGCACCACAAGGGAAGACCTGTGCCACATCTTCTTTATCCATTCATCTGTTGATGGACACTTAAGTTGTTTCCATGTCCTGGCTATTGTAAATAGAGCTGCAATGAACATTTTGGTACATGACTCTTTTTGAATTATGGTTTTGTCCGGATATATGCCCAGTAGTGGGATTGCTGGGTCATATGGCAACTCTATTTTTAGTTTTTTGAGGAACCTCCATACTGTTCTCCATTGTGGCTGCACCAATTTACATTCCCACCAACAGTGTAGGAGGGTTCCCTTTTCTCCACACCCTCTCCAGCATTTGTTATTTGTAGATTTTTTAATAATGGCCATTCTGACCGGTATAAGGTGGTACCTCATTTTAGTGTTGATTTGCATTTCTCTAATAATTAGAGATGTTGAGCATCTTTTCATGAGTGTGTTGGCCATCTGAATGCCTTCTTCTTCAGAGAAATGTCTATTTAGGTCTTCTCATTTTTCGATTAGGCTGTTTGTTTTTTGTTGTTGAGTTGTATGAGTGGTTTGTATATTTTGGAAATTAAGCCCTTGTTGGTTGTATCATTTGCAAATATTTTCTCCCAGTCCGTATGTTGTCTTTTCCTTTTGTTTATGGTTTCCTTCGCTGTACAAAATCTTGTAAGCTTTATTAGGTTTCATTTGTTTAGTTTTGCTTTTATTTCTGTTGCCTTGGGAGACTCATCTAAGAAGACATTGGTATGAATTATGTCAGAGAATGTTTTACCTATATTCTCTTCTAGGAGTTTTACAGTGTCATGTCATATATTTAAGTCTTCAAGGGCTTGAACCCTTGCTTCATTTTCCCTATGTATTCTTTTTCTGTGGCACCAGAAACACATTTTAGAGCTGAGTCAGGATTAACTCTCAGCCATACATTCACTTCCCTCCCTGATCTTGAATGCCTGACACTTCACAGGGCTGATTTCTTTTCTGTGGAGGCCCTCGACCTTCCCACTGGCTTCCTGTGGGTGACACACACCTTGGTGATTTCCCAGCATCTTCTAGAACAGCAGCTCTCATTCCTCATTACACACTGATTCCTAGAGAGTGTTCAAAGATTCCTCTCTGCAGCTCCAGTCACAAATTCTGCCTTGATCAATGTGACATGGGTCTGTGCACGCCCCAACTTACATGGGTCACAGCTGGGACACCATTAGAGGAGGATAACATATCATTTAGAAAGTCAAACTAAATGGTCGCCAGAATGCCTCTAGCCTATAACCCTACATGTTTAAGCACATTTCCTGCTCCCCAGACATGTAGACTCTTAGAAGACGATACTGAGATGGCTGTTAGAGGTCAACAGGCCCAACCCATTAATTCTTAGATTAGGAAACTGTGGCCCAGAGAAGGTAGGGGATGTGGCAGGACCAGAACTTGAACTCAGGTTTCGCAACCCAGGTTACTGATACTTTCATGACCCAGGCTGAATTTTGGGATAGTGACTAGTTCTCTGCAACAGGGGATTGGGTGGGAGAGGTTCTTAATATTTCTTTCAAAGGAACTGTGTGCTTTGGCCAAAGCTGTTCATGGCTGTTGTCCAGACAATGTTTTTTTAAAAATTTTTTTATTTTATTTATTTATTTATACAGCAGGTCCTTATTAGTCATCAATTTTATACACATCAGTGTATACATGTCAATCCCAATCGCCCAATTCATCACCCCCCCCCCCCCCGCCGCTTTCCCCTCTTAGTGTCCATATGTTTGTTCTCTACATCTGTCTCAATTTCTGCCCTGCAAACCAGTTTATCTGTACCATTTTTTCTAGGTTCCACATATATGTGTTAATATACGATATTTGTTTTTCTCTTTCTGACTTACTTCACTCTGTACGACAGTCTCTAGATCCATCCATGTCTCTACAAATGACCCAATTTCGTTCCTTTTTATGGCTGAGTAATATGCCATTGTATATATGTACCACATCTTCTTTATCCATTAGTCTGTCAACGGCATTTAGGTTGCTTCCATGTCCTTGGCTACTGTAAATAGTGCTGCAATGAACATTGGGGTGCATGTGTCTCTTGAAATTATGGTTTTCTCTGGGTATATGCCCAGTAGTGGGATTGCTGGATCACATGGTAATTCTATTTTTAGTTTTTTAAGGAACCTCCATACTGTTCTCCATAGGGGCTGTATCAATTTACATTCCCACCAACAGTGCAAGAGGGTTCCCTTTTCACCACATCCTCTCCAGCATTTGTTGTTTGTAGATTTTCTGATGATGCCAATTCTAACTGGTGTGAGGCGATACCTCATTGTAGTTTTGATTTGCATTTCACTAATAATTAGTGATGTTGAGCAGCTTTTCATGTGCCTCTTGGCCATCTGTATGTCTTCTTTGGAGAAAAGTCTATTTAGGTCTTCTGCCCATTTTTGGATTGGGTTGTTTGGTTTTTTTAATATTGAGTTGCATGAGCTGTTTATATATTTTGGAGATTAAGCCTTTGTCCGTTGATTCGTTTGCAAATATTTTCTCCCATTCTGAGGGTTGTCTATTCATCTTGTTTATGGTTTCCTTTGCTGTGCAACAGCTTTGAAGTTTCAATAGGTCCCATTTGTTTATTTTTGTTTTTATTTCCATTACTCTAGGAGGTGGATCAAAAAAGATCTTGCTGTGATTTATGTCAAAGAGTGTTCTTCCTATGTTTTCCTCTAAGAGTTTTATAGTGTCCGGTCTTACATTTAGGTCTCTAATCCATTTTGGGTTTATTTTTGTGTATGGTGTTAGGGAGGGTTCTAATTTTATTCTTTTACATGTAGCTGTCCAGTGTTCCCAGCACCACTTATTGAAGAGACTGTCTTTTCTCCATTGTATATCCTTGCCTCCTTTGTCACAGATTAGTTGACCATAGGTGCATGGGTATATCTCTGGAATTTCTATCTTGTTCCATTGATCTATGTTTCTGTTTTTGTGCCAGTACCATATTGTCTTGATTACTGTAGCTTTGTAGTATAGTCTGAAGTCAGGGAGTCTTATTCCTCCAGCTCCGTTTTTTTCCCTCAAGATTGCTTTGGCTCTTCGGGGTCTTTTGTGTTTCCATACAAATTTTAAGATTTATTGTTCTAGTTCTGTAAAAAACGGCATTGGTAATTTGATAGGGATTGCAATGAATATGTAGATTGCTTTGGGTAGTATAGTCATTTTCACAATATTGATTCTTCCAATCCAAGAACATGGTATATCTCTCCATCTGTTTGTATCATCTTTAATTTCTTTCATCAGTGTCTTATAGTTTTCTGCATACAGGTCTTTTGTCTCCCTAGGTAGGTTTACTCCTAGGTATTTTATTCTTTTTGTTGCAATGGTAAATGGGAGTGTTTCCTTAGTTTCTCTTTCAGATAGTTCATCATTAGTGTACAGGAATGCCAGAGATTTCTGTGCATTGATTTTGTATCCTGCAACTTTACCAAATTCATTGATTAGCTCTGTAGTTTTCTGGTGGCATCTCTAGGATTCTCCATGTATAGTATCAAGTCATCTGCAAACAGTGACAGTTTTACTTCTTCTTTTCCAATTTGTATTTCTTTTTTCTTCTCTGATTGCCATGCCTAGGACTTCCAAAACTATGTTGAATAATAGTGGTGAGAGTGGATATCCTTGTCTTGTTCCTGATCTTAGAGGAAATGCTTTCAGTTTTTCACCATTGAGAATGATGTTTGCTGTGGGTTTGTCATATATGACCTTTATTATGTTGAGGTAGTTTCCCTCTATGCCCACTTTCTGGAGAGTTTTTATCATAAATGGGTGCTGAATTTTGTCAGCTTTTTCTGCATCTATTGAGATGATCATATGGTTTTTATTATTCTATTTTTTAATATAGTTTATCACAGTAATAGATTTACATATATAAAAGAATCCTTGCATGCCTGGGATAAATCCCACTTGATAATGGTGTATGATCCTTTTAATGTGTTGTTGGATTCTCTTTGCTAGTATTTTGTTGAGGATTTTTGCATCTATATTCATCAGTGATATTGGTCTGTAATTTTCTTTTCTTGTAGTATCTTTGTCTGGTTTTGGTATCAGGGTGATAGTGGCCTCATAGAATAAGTTTGGGAGTGTTCCTTCCTCCGCAATTTTTTGGAAGAGTTTGAGAAGGATGGGTGTTAGCTCTTCTCGAAATGTTTGATAGAATTCGCCTGTGAAGCCATCTGGTCCTGGACTTTTTTTTGTTGGAAGATTTTTTTTTTTTTTTTTTTGCGGTACGCGGGCCTCTCACTGCTGTGGCCTCTCCCATTGCGGAGCACAGGCTCCGGATGTGCAGGCTCAACGGCCGTGTCTTACAGGCCCAGGTGTTCCACGACATGTGGGATCTTCCGAGACCAGGGCACGAACCCGTGGCCCCTGCATCGGCAGGCGGACTCTCAACCACTGCGCCACCAGGGAAGCCCTGTTGGAAGATTTTTTTTTTTTTTTTGTGGTACGCGGGTCTCTCACTGTTGTGGCTTCTCCCGTTGTGGAGCACAGGCTCTGGACACGCAGGCTCAGTGGCCATGGCTCACGGGCCTAGCCACTCCGCAGCATGTGGGATCTTCCCGGACTGGGACATGAACCCGTGTCCCCTGCATCGGCAGGCGGACTCTCAACATTGCGCCACCAGGGAAGCCCCTGTTGGAAGATTTTTAATCACAGTTTCAATTTCATTACTTGTGATTGGTCTGTTCATATTTTTTATTTCTTCCTGGTTCAGTCTTGGAAGGTTATACCTTTCTAAGAATTTGTCCATTTCTTCCAGGTTGTCCATTTTATTGGCATAGAGTTGCTTGTAGTAGTCTTAGGATGCTTTGTATTTCTGTGGTGTCTGTTGTAACTTCTCCTTTTTCTTTTTTTTTTTTAACATCTTTATTAGAGTATAATTGCTTTACAATGGTGTGTTAGTTTCTGCTTTATAACAATGTTAATCAGTTATACATATACCTATGTCCCCATATCTCTTCCCTCTTGTATCTCCCTCCCTCCACCTGCTCTATCCACCCCTCTAGGTGGTCACAAAGCACCAAGCTGATCTCCCTGTGCTATGCAGCTGCTTCCCACTAGCTATCTATTTTACATTTAGTATTGTATATATGTCCATGCCACTCTCTCACTTTCCTTTTTCATTTCTAATTTTATTGATTTGAGTCCTCTCCCTCTTTTTCTTGGTGAGTCTGGCTAATGGTTTATCAATTTTGCTTATCTTCTCAAAGAACCAGCTTTTAGTTTTATTGATATTTGCTATTGTTTTCTTTGTTTCTATGTCATTTATTTCTGCTCTGATCTTTATGATTGCTTTCCTTCTGCTAACTTTGGGTTTTGTTTGTTCTTCTTTCTCTAGTTCCTTTAGGTGTAAGTTTAGATTGTTTATTTGAGATTTTTCTTGTTTCTTGAGGTAGGCTTGTATAGCTATAAACTTCCCTCTTAGAACTGCTTTTGCTGCATCCCATAGGTTTTGGATCGTCGTGTATTCACTGTAGTTTGTCTCTAGGTATGTGTTGATTTCCTTTTTGATTTCTTGGTTATTTAGTAATGTATTGTTTAGCCTCCATGTGTTTGTGTTTTTTACGTTTTCTTCCCTGTAGTTCATTTCTAATCTCATAGCGTTGTGGTCAGAAAAGATGTGTGCTATGATTTCAATTTTCTTAAATTTTCTGTGGCTGATTTGTGACCCAAGACGTGATCTACCCTGGAGAATGTTCCATGCACACCTGAGAAGAAAGTGTAATCTGCTGGTTTTGGATGGAATGTCCCCTAAATATCAATTAAATCTATCTGGTCTGTTGTGTCACTTAAAGCTTCTGTTTCCTTATTTATTTTCATTTTGGATGATCTGTCCATTGGTGTAAGTTGGGTGTTAAAGTTCCCCACTATTATTGTGTTACTTTCGATTTCTTCTTTTACACCTGTTAGCAGTTGCCTTATGTACTGAGGTGCTCCTATGTTGGGTGCATATATATTTATAATTGTTGTATCTTCTTCTTGGGTTGATCCCTTGATCATTATGTAGTGTCCTTCCTTGTCTCTTCCTTGTCTCATTCTTATTTTAGTCTATTTTATCTGATATGAGTATTGCTACCCCAGCTTTCTTTTGATTTCCATTTGCATGGAATATCTTTTTCCATTCTCTCACTTTCAATCTATATGTGTCCCTAGGTCTGAAGTGGGTCTCTTGTAGACAGCATATATATGCGTCTTGTTTTTGTATCTATTCAGCAAGCCTGTGTCTTTTGATTGGAGCATTTAATCCATTCACGTTTAAGGTAATTATCAATATGTATGTTCCTATGACCATTTTCTTAACAGTTTTGGGTTTGCTTTTGTAGGTTCTTTTCTCCTCTTGTGTTTCCCACTTAGAGAAGTTCCTTTAGCATTTGTTGTAGAGTTGGTTTGGTGGTGCTGAATTCTCTTAGCTTTTGCTTGTCTGTAAAGCTTTTGATTTCTCCATGGAATCTGAATGAGATCCTTGCACAGTGGAGTAATCTTGGTTGTAGGTTCTTCCCTTTCATCACTTGAAGTATATCATGCCACTCCCTTCTGGCTTGTAGAGTCTCTGCTGAGAAATCAGCTGTTAACCTTATGGGAGTTCCCTTGTATGTTGTCATTTTTCCCTTGCTGCTTTCAATAATTTTTCTTTGTCTTTAATTTTTGCCAATTTGATTACTATGTTTCTCGGTGTATTTCTCCTTGGGTTTATCCTGTATGGGACTCTCTGTGTGTTCTGGACTTGGGTGGCTATTTCCTTTCCCATGTGAGGGAATTTTTGACTATAATCTCTTCAAATATTTTCTTGGTTCCTTTCTCTCTCTCTTCTCCTTCTGGGACCCCTATAATGCTAAAGTTGTTGTGTTTAATGTTGTCCCAGAGGTCTCTTAGGCTGTCTTCATTTCTTTTCATTCTTTTTTCTTTATTCTGTTCCACAGCAGTGAATTCCACTATTCTGTCTTGCAGGTCACTTATCCGTTCTTCTGCCTCAGTTATTCTGCTATTGATTCCTTCTAGTGTATTTTTCATTTCAGTTATTGTATTGTTCATCTCTGTTTGTTTGTTCTTTAATTCTTCTATATCTTAGTTCAACATTTCTTGCATCTTCTCGATCTTTGCTTCTATTCTTTTTCCAAGGACGTGGATCATCTTCACTATCATTATTCTGAATTCTCTTTCTGGAGGGTTGCCTATCTCCGTTTCATTTAGTTGTTTTTCTGGGGTTTTATCTTGTTCCTTTATCTGGTGCATAGCCCTCTGCCTTTTCATCTTGTCTATGTTTCTGTGTGTGTGGTTTTTGTTCCACAGGCTTCAGGACTGTAGTTCTTCTTTCTTCTGCTGTCTGCCCTCTGGTGGATGAGGCTATGTAAGGGGCTTGTGGAAGTTTCCTGATGGGAGGGACTGGTGGTGGGTAGAGCTGACTGTTGCTCTGGTGGGTAGAGCTCAGTAAAACTTTAATCCACTTTAATGCTGATGGGTGGGGCTGGGTTACCTCCCTGTTGGTTGTTTGGCCTGAGGCAACCCAACACTGGAGCCTACCTGGGCTCTTTGTTGGGGCCAATGGCGGACTCTGGGAGGGCTCACGTCAAGGAGTACTTCCCAGAACTTCTGCTGCCAGTGTCCTTGTTCCCACAGTGAGCCACAGCCACCCCCTGCCTCTGCAGGAGACCCTCCAACACTAGCAGGTGCGTCTGGTTCCGTCTCCCCTGAGGTCACTGCTTCTTCCCCTGGGTCCCAATGTGCACACTACTTTGTGTGTGCCCTCTTAGAGTGGAGTCTCTGTTTCCCCCAGTCCTGTTGAAGTCCTGCAGTCAAATCCCACTAGGCTTCAAAGTCTGATTCTCTAGGAATTCCTCCTCCCATTTCTGGACGCCCAGGTTGGGAACCTGATGTGGGGCTCAGAACCTTCACTCCAGTGTGTGGACTTCTGTGGTACAAGTGTTCTCCAGTTTGTGAGTCACCCACCCAGCAGTTATGGGAATTGATTTTATGGTGATTGAGCCCCTCCTACCGTCTCATTGTGGCTTCTCCTTTGTCTTTGGATGTGGGGTGTCTTTTTTGGTGAGTTCCAGTGTCTTCCTGTCGATAATTGTCCAGCAGCTAGTTGCGATTCTGGTGTTCTTGCAAGAGGGAGTGGGAGCTCGTCCTTCTACTCCGCCATCTTGGTTCTTTCTCACAGTCCTAGATCACAGAGAGCGGTTTGCTTCTGTCTGAGGCCTCTCTCCTTGGCTTGCAGACGGCCACCTTCTTGCTGAATCCTCACATGGCCTTTCCTCTGAGCATGTGCACTCCTGTTCCAGACAATCTTGAATAGGAAAATTCTAAAATCAATAGAATTAGGAAGTTGTCAGACAGGGATGGGTTTGAGTCCCAGCTGTACTATTTATGAGCTGATTGACTTTGGACAAGTTGCTTCTGTGAACTTCAGTTCTCTCCTGTGGGCAACTGAGTCAATGGTGGCAGTGTAACATAAGTGCTGCCCAAGACAAATCCTGAGAGCCACGCTGGATTTCTCTAACAGCGCATCAATCACCGAGTCCTGCTGATTCCTACACTGATTTCTTTAACTCTTCCATTTCTTTCTTTCCTCCAATACTTTCCCATTCAGGCTGCTGTTCCTGCTGCTCTGGATCATGGTCATAGGTGACCTCACTTCTAGCTAAGTCTTCTTCAGAACTGGGACATCTCATGCTGTCATCCCACCAATGAAAACCTTCCTACCAATCTCAGGATAAGTCCAAAATTCTTACCAGGCTCCCCAGGGTCTGCTGTCTACCTACCACTCCGTTCTTGTTTCTCATCTTCCCGACCCACCACTTCCATCCCCATATCCTGTGCCTGGTCACCCTGGTCCTTTTAGTTGCTTCAGGGAGTCCTGCCTTCCCCATGTCTGAGTTAGGACCCATCTAAGTGCTCCTACAGAACTCTGAGCTTCTTCTATTATAACCACAGGATGCACTGTAACTGCCTTTTACCTGACTATCCCCCACAGCAAGTGCCATAGGAGGGACCATCTTGATTTTGATCTTCATTGTATCTCCAGCGCCAAGGATTGTGCTGGGCAATATGGTAGGCACTTCATTTCTTTTGAAATGTGAATGGATCTGTAAAATGATATGATACTGATTTAGCAGGATTGTCACACAGAGTAAATGACATAAGTCTACACAGTGTCTGATATGCAGCAGCGACCTTTAATCAGTTTTTCCCCATCCCTGTTTCCTTTGTCTGCCTTTTTGATCTGCTTTTAAAATGGTAAAAACTGGAAGGGAAACAACCCAACAGAGAGGGGAGAAAAAGACTTGAACCAGTCCTTCATAAAAGACGATATCTGGGCTTCCCTGGTGGCGCAGTGGTTGAGAGTCCGCCTGCCGATGCAGGGGACACGGGTTCGTGCCCCGGTCCGGGAAGATCCCACATGCAGTGGAGTGGCTAGGCCCGTGAGCCATGGCTGCTGAGCCTGCGAGTCCGGAGCCTGTGGTCCGCAATGGGAGAGGCCACAACTGTGAGAGGCCTGTGTACCGGAAAAAAAAAAAAAAAAAAAAGACGATAGCCAAGTGGCAAATAAGCATAACAAAAGTGCTCAATTTCATTAGTCATCAGGAAATACAAATTAAAACCACAATGTAATAATACCAACCTCACCCACCAGAATGGCTAAAATGAAAAGGACAGATAATAGCAAATGTTAACAAGGATGGGTAACAACTAAATCTCTCATGGGTTTGCTCATGGGTGTGTAAAACAGAACTACTTTGGAATAATGTGTGGGGGCATTGAGTAAAATGAACATATTCATACCCCATGACTCAGCAATTCCACTCCCAGATGTGTACCCAACACAATTGTATTCGTATGTTCACCAAAGATATGCACTAGCATGTTCATAGCAAAGACTGCAAACAACCCAAATTTCCATCAACATTAGAATGGATAAACAAATTGTTGTTTATTTACACAAAAAGAATACTACACAACAATTAAAATGAGCAACCTATGCACAACACCATGGGAGAATTTCACATGTCATGATAAGAAAAAAAGCGAGACACAAAAGCATACATGCTACATGATTCCATTCATATGAAGTTCAAGGACAGATAGAACAAATTATGGTGTTAGAAGTCACAATAGTGGTTACCCTTGGGGAGATGGATTTATGACCAGAAGAGGACATGAATGAGGCTTTGGGGATTCTGGTAATTTTTTTTCTTGATTTACGTGGTGGTTACACAAATGTGTTCACTCTGTGAAAATTATTTTATTCACATTATTATATGACAATAAGTCTGGGAACCTAGATTTTGGGAAGGTTTCTATCATTCCTTAAATGAAAAGAGTGGCTTGCTGTGCTAAACTGTTGGTAGGAACCATGTGGTTTTGCTTTCCTTCTGGGAGTATGGAATTCTGGTGCATGCTAGGCAGAGGGTGCCTATGTGACCTACCTCTACTAAAAGTCCTGGGCCCCTGAGGTCAGGCAGGCTTCTCTGGTAGGCAAGATTACATACCTGCTATCACAATTCATTGTTGGAAGAATTAAATGTGTCCACTGGGAGAGGACTCTTGGGAGCTTGGGGCTGGTTTCCTCTGGGCTTCACCCCATGCACCTCTTCCCTTTGCTGATTTTGCTTTGTGTCCTTCCACTGTAATAAACCTTAGCTGTGAGTACAACTATATGCTGAGTCCTGTGAGTCCTGATAAGGAATCAATGAACCTGTGGGTGTTCTGGGGGAGCCCAATGCAGAGTCAGAAGTGGGCTTCCCCAGAAGGACCCTGACTCTGAAATACAGTGAAAGGACTGTTTGGGAAAATGAAGGACGAAGGGGCAGGAGATGCTGAACACTTGGTGTCAGGATGACTCTGGAGATAGGGGTGGCATAAAACAGCAGTTCGGCTGCTGCCTCTTCTGAGAGGGAAAAGTTACCCATAGACTTTGAAAATGAGAGCTCAACTCCAGAAAAACAGGCTTGCAGCTGCCCTGGCTACTTGCTGGCTAGAGTGAGAGGGGAAATCCAGCCTGAGAGTTGCCTTTGCTTTCGTCCTCTCCTCCAGAGCCCAACTCTTGCAAAAGAGGAGCTCGCGTGGGCTACAGAGGTTGACATTTGTAATGTTCTTTCCTCTAAGGGGGAGGGCAAATTGGTTCCCAGGAGCAAAGCTTTAGACCAACTAGAGAAAAAATAAAGGAGGAGGCAATGCAGCCAATTCTTCAGGCCCATGTACCCCTGGCACTCCAGCCAAGATTTCCTGGCAGCTGTAATGTTAACCATGTAAATGCTGAATTTACTGCGTGGGATTTGAGTAAATTTGAAAAATGAAAGAAAAGGGGAGGGGAAATTTTTTAAATGGCTTTTACTTTGTGGCTAGGGCATTTGGATGTATGGCAAAAATTGAAGAAAAGTGTTATCCTTGTAATTTCACAAATGCTAGAGGGATCATCCCAAGCAGGGGAACTGCAAAAAAATAAAAAGTATTAAACACAACTTCCTTGCTTTTTTGCCACTGATGAGTAAATTAGAATTTAAACTCTTTGGATATTAAGCAGAATAAGTCTCCATACTGATGATTTTCACTATGAGTTTTGCCTATTGGAGCCTCTGGCGTGCCAAAACTGGGTCCGTTTGCCCAATGCCCAGCGCAAGCCAAACGCTGAGACGCCAAGGTTTGCAGTGGAGGAAGGGTTTCTTCACCAGGCGGCCAAGCAACGACATGGGAGAACAAGTCTCAAATCCGAGGGGCTGGGATATTGATGGGATAAAGAAGCAGGGTGGTCTGAGGTGTGGGGACAGACGACTGGAGGCAAGAAAAGGTGAAGTAAGCGGTGTTCTGTGCAGGTGTATCTGGCTTGTGTGCTCCTTCATCGGATGTGTGTTCAGAAAATGGTGGCTAGCATGATCTGAGGGTGGAGATTTTGGCCTCTGATGTCAAAAGGTCATCCACTGGACACTCGCACAGGCCCAGTTAAGTGGTCTCTACTGGTTTGAACTGGACAAGACTAGCTCCATGTTCCTGGAAAACAACTTAAGCAACCAATTCTATAGCGACCCACACATCAAAGGTGTTATCTATAGGGGTTGGTTAAAGGAGTCTCGTGATATATTGTCTAAGTTTCATGAAGCTTGGAGGAGATGATTTGAGAGAACAATTAAGGTGAGCTTAATCAATGAAGGCAGGTTACAGGGTATTATTTACTACGCAAGTTATAATTTAAGGGATCTAATTGATGGTTGCCCTTGGTTTCACTGGGAAAAGGCAATTGATATGAAAAGAGAAGCACTCACCAGTAGAAAACACACTTTGGAGATTTAAAAAGCAGTCTTTAGGCGAGGCCCCCTTCGTGGTCAAGATGGCGGCGCCCAGGCGGGCCGCGCCGAGGTTGATGGGAGCTACGGGATAAGGAAAAGGCTGTGAAGCTCACTGAAGAGGCTTGGGTTGGGAGTGCTGGAGGAGTGCACAGGTGGGGAAAATGTACCAGCGTGTAGGCCTACTGGGACCACGTTTTCCAGAACAGTTAAGCCCAGTGTCAACTGTGCTGTCCCACCTTCCTCTCTTAGTGAGAAGAGAGCAGGCTGAATGGAAGAAAGTCATTATGACCACTGGGGCCACTAAGGGGTGACCAGAGAAGGTAACTACTTTGCCCACGTCCTAAACTGATACACCAGAAATACATCTACACGTGGAACAGCTCCTACAGAACACCTACTGAAGGCTGGCAGAAGACCTCAGACCTCCCAAAAGGCAAGAAACTCCCCACATACCTGGGTAGGGCAAAAGAAAAAAAAGAAAAAACAGAGACAAAAGAATAGGGACGGCACCTGCACCAGTGGGAGGGAGCTGTGAAGCAGGAAAAGTTTCCACACACTAGGAAGCCCCTTCGCGGGCGGAGACTGCGGGAGGCGGAGGGGGGAGCTTCGAAGCCGCGGAGGAGTGCACAGCAACGGGTGCGGAGGGCAAAGCGGGGAGATTCCCGCACAGAGGATCGGTGCCGACCGGCACTCACCAGCCCGAGAGGCTTGTCTGCTCACCCGCCGGGGCGGGCGGGGCTGCGAGCTGAGGCTATGAGGCTCGGGTTTCGGTTTCGGACGGAGCGCAGGGAGAGGACTGGGGTTGGCGGCTTGAACATAGCCTGAAGGGGTTAATACACCACAGCTAGCCGGGAGGGAGTCCGGGGAAAAGTCTGCACCTGCCGAAGAGGCAGGAGACTTTTCCTTCCCTCTTTGTTTCCTGGGGCGTGAGGAGAGGGGTTTAAGAACGCTGCTTAAAGGAACTCCAGAGACGGGCGCGAGCCGCGGTTAAAAGCGCGAACCCCAGAGACGGGCGCGAGCCGCGGCTGAAAGCGCGGAATCCAGAGACGGGCGCAAACCGCGGCTAAAAGCGCGGACCCCAGAGGCGGGCGGGAGACGTTAAGGCTGCTGCTGCCGCCACCAAGGGGCCTGTGTGCGAGCACAGGTCACTCTCCACACCCCTCTTCCGCGGAGCCTGTGCAGCCCGCCACTACCAGGTTCCCGGGATCCAGGGACAACTTCCCCGGGAGAGCGCACAGCGCGCCTCAGGCTGGTGCAAAGTCACGCCGGCCTTTGCCACCGCAGGCCCGCCCCGCACTCCGTGCCCCTCCCTCCCCGCCGGCCTGAGTGCGACAGAGCCCCCGAATCAGCGGCTCTTTTAACCCCATCCTGTCTGAGCAAAAAACAGACGCCCTCCAGCGACCTACACGCAGTGGCAGGGCCAAATCCAAAGCTGAGCCCTGGGAGCTGTGAGAACAGAGAAGAGAAAGGGAAATCTCTCCCAGCAGCCTCAGAAGCAGCGGATTAAAGCTCCACAATCAACTTGATATACCCTGCATCTGTGGAATACCTGGATAGACAACCAATCATCCCAAGTTAAGGAAGTGGACTTTAGGAGCAAGATCTATGATTTTTTCCCTTTTCCTCTTTTTGTGAATGTGTATGTGTATGCTTCTGTGTGAGATCTTGTCTGTATAGTCTTGCTTCCACCATTTGTCCTAGGGTTCTATCCGTCCATGTTTGTTTGTTTTTTTTTTTAATATTTAATTTTAATAACGTTATTATACTTTACCTTCGTTCTTTCTTTCTTTCTTTCCTTCCTTCCTTCCCTCCTTTAGACAACGAATCATCCCAAATTGAGGAGGTGGTCTCTGACAGCAAGATTTATGATTTTTCCCCATTTACCTCTTTTAGTGAGGGTGTATGTGTATGCTTCTGTGTAAGATTTTGTCAGTATAGCTTTGCTTCCAACATTTGTCCTAAGGTTCTATCCATCCTTTTTTTTTTTTTCTAAATAAGAATTTTTTAATTCAATAACTTTATTATACTTTATTTTATTTTTACTGTATCTTCTTTCTGTCTTTTTTCCTTCTTTCCCTCCTTCCTTCCTTCCTCCCTCCCTCCCTCCCTCCTTTCTTTCCTTCTTGCCTTCTTTCCTTCTTTGCTTCTTTCTTTCTTTCTTCCTTCCTTCCTACCCTCCTTTCCTTCTTTCTTTCCTCATACTTCTACTAATTCCCTCTACTTTTTCTCCCTTTTATCCTGAGCCGTGTGGATGAAAAGCTCTTGGTGCTCCAGCCAGGAGGCAGGGCTCTGCCTCTGAGGTAGGAGAGCCAACTTCAGGACACTGGTCAACAAGAGACCTCCCAGCTCCACATAATATCAAACAGCGAAAATCTCCCAGAGACCTCCATCTTAACACCAGCACCCAGCTTCACTCAACGACCAGCAAGCCACAGTGCTGGAAAACCTATGCCAAACAACTAGCAAAACAGGAACACAACCCCACCCATTAGCAGAGAGGCTGCCTAAAATCATAATAAGGCCACAGACACCCCAAAACACACCACCAGACGTGAACCTGCCCACTAGAGTGACAAGATCCAGCCTCATCCACCACAACACAGGCACTAGTCCCCTCCACCAGGAAGCCTACACAACCCACTGAACCAACCTTAGCCACTGGAGACAGACATCAAAAACAGGAGGAACTACGAACCTGCAGCCTGCAAAAAGGAGACCCCAAACACAGTAAGATAACCAAAATGAGAAGACAGAAAAACACACAGCAGATAAAGGAGCAAGATAAAAATGCACCAGACCTAACAAATGAAGAGGAAATAGGCAGTCTACCTGAAAAAGAATTCAGAATAATGATAGTAAGGTTGATCCAAAATCTTGGAGATAGAATGGACAATAGAATGGACAAAATGCAAGAATCAGTTAACAAGGACCTAGAAGACCTAAAGATGAAACAAGCAACGATGAACAACACAATAAATGAAATTAAAAGTACTCTAGATAGGATCAACAGCAGAATAACTGAGGCAGAAGAATGGATAAGTGACCTGGAAGATAAAATAGTGGAAATAACTACTGCAGAGCAGAATAAAGAAAAAAGAATGAAAAGAACTGAGGACAGTCTCAGAGACCTCTGGGACAACATTAAATGCACCAACATTCGAATTATAGGGGTTCCAGAAGAAGAAGAGAAAAAGAAAGGGACTGAGAAAATATTTGAAGAGATTATAGTTGAAAACTTCCCTAATATGGGAAAGGAAATAGTTAATCAAGTCCAGGAAGCACAGAGAGTCCCATACAGGATAAATACAAGGAGAAATACGCCAAGACACATATTAATCAAACTGTCAAAAATTAAATACAAAGAAAGCATATTAAAAGCAGCAAGGGAAAAACAACAAATAACACATAAGGGAATCCCCATAAGGTTAACAGCTGATCTCTCAGCAGAAACCCTACAAGCCAGAAGGGAGTGGCAGGACATACTGAAAGTGATGAAGGAGAAAAACCTGCAGCCAAGACTACTCTACCCAGCAAGGATCTCATTCAGATTTGATGGAGATATTAAAACCTCTACAGACAAGCAAAAGCTGAGAGAGTTCAGCACCACCAAACCAGCTTTACAACAAATGCTAAAGGATCTTCTCTAGGCAAGAAACACAAGAGAAGGAAAAGACCTATATAACGAACCCAAACAATTTAGAAAATGGGAATAGGAACATACATATTGATAATTACCTTAAATGTAAATGGACTAAATGCTCTCACCAAAAGACACAGATTAGCTGAATGGATACAAAAACAAGACCCTTATATATGCTGTCTACAAGAGACCCACTTCAGACCTAGAGACACATACAGACTGAAAGTAAGGGGATGGAAAAAGATATCCCATGCAAATGGAAACCAAAAGAAAGCTGGAGTAGCAATTCTCATATCAGACAAAATAGACTTTAAAATAAGGACTATTAAAAGAGACAAAGAAGGACACTACATAATGATCAAGGGATCGATCCAAGAAGAAGATATAACAATTGTAAATATTTATGCACCCAACATAGGAGCACCTCAATACATAAGGCAAATACTAACAGCCATAAAAGGGGAAATCGACAGTAACACATTCATAGTAGGGGACTTAAACACCCCACTTTCACCCATGGACAGATCATCCAAAATGAAAATAAATAAGGAAACACAAGCTTTAAATGATACATTAAACAAGATGGACTTAATTGATATTTATAGGACACTCCATCCAAAAACAACAGAATACACATTTTTCTCAAGTGCTCATGGAACATTCTCCAGGATAGATCATATCTTAGGTCACAAATCAAGCCTTGGTAAATTTAAGAAAATTGAAATTGTATCAAGTATCTTTTCTGACCACAATGCCATGAGACTAGATATCAATTACAGGAAAAGATCTGTAAAAAAATACAAACACATGGAGGCTAAACAATACACTACTTAATAATGAAGTGATCACTGAAGAAATCAAAGAGGAAATCAAAAAATACCTAGAAACAAATGACAATGGAGACACAACGACCCAAAACCTGTGGGATGCAGTAAAAGCAGTTCTAAGGGGGAAGTTTATAGCAATACAAGCCAACCTTAAGAAGCAGGAAGCATCTCGAATAAACAACCTAACCTTGCACCTCAAGCAATTAGAGAAAGAAGAACAAAAAAACCCCAAAGCTAGCAGAAGGAAAGAAATCATAAAAATCAGATCAGAAATAAATGTAAAAGAAATGAAGGAAACAATAGCAAAGATCAATAAAACTAAAAGCTGGTTCTTTGAGAAGATAAACAAAATAGATAAACCACTAGCTAGACTCATCAAGAAAAAAAGGGAGAAGACTCAAATCAATAGAGTTAGAAATGAAAAAGGAGAAGTAACAACTGACACTGCAGAAATAAAAAAGATCATGAGAGATTACTACAAGCAACTCTATGCCAATAAAATGGGCAATCTGGAAGAAATGGACAAATTCTTAGAAATGCACAACCTGCCAAGACTGAATCAGGAAGAAATAGAAAATATGAACAGACCAATCACAAGCACTGGAATTGAAACTGTGATTAAAAGTCTTCCAACAAACAAAAGCCCAGGACCAGATGGCTTCACAGGCGAATTCTATCAAACATTTAGAGAAGAGCTAACACCTATCCTTCTCAAACTCTTCCAAAATATAGCAGAGGGAGGAACACTCCCAAATTCCTTCTACGAGGCCACATCACCTTGATACCAAAACCAGACAAGGATGTCACAAAGAAAGAAAACTACAGACCAATATCACTGATGAACATAGATGCAAAAATCCTCAACAAAATACTAGCAAACAGAATCCAACAGCACATTAAAAGGATCATACACCATGATCAAGTGGGGTTTATTCCAGGAATGCAAGGATTCTTCAATATACGCAAATCTATCAATGTGATAAACCATATTAACAAACTGAAGGAGAAAAACCATATGATCATCTCAATAGATGCAGAGAAAGCTTTTGACAAAATTCAACACCCATTGATGATAAAAACCCTGCAGAAAGTAGGCATAGAGGGAACTTTCCTCAACATAATAAAGGCCATATATGACAAGCCCACAGCCAACATCATCCCCAATGGTGAAAACCTGAAAGCATTTCCACTAAGATCAGGAACAAGACAAGGTTGCCCACTCTCACCACTCTTATTCAACATAGTTTTGGAAGTTTTAGCCACAGCAATCAGAGAAGAAAAGGAAATAAAAGGAATCCAAATTGGAAAAGAAGAAGTAAAGCTGTCACTGTTTGCAGATGACATGATACTATACATAGACAATCCTAAAGATGCTACCAGAAAACTACTGGAGCTAATCAATGAATTTGGTAAAGTAGCAGGATACAAAATTAATGCACAAAAATCTCTGGCATTCCTATATACTAATGATGAAAAATCTGAAAGTGAAATCAAGAAAACACTCCCATTTACCATTGCAACAAAAAGAATAAAATATCTAGGAATAAACCTACCTAAGGAGACAAAAGATCTGTATGCAGAAAATTATAAGACACTGATGAAAGAAATTAAAGATGATACAAATAGATGGAGAGATATACCATGTTTTTGGATTGGAAGAATCAACATTGTGAAAATGACTCTACTACCCAAAGCAATCTATAGATTCAATGCAATCCCTATCAAACTACCACTGGCATTTTTCACAGAACTAGAACAAAAAATTTTGCAATTTGTATGGAAACACAAAAGACCCCGAATAGCCAAAGCAATCTTGAGAATGAAAGAAGGAAATGGAGGAATCAGGCTCCCTGACTTCAGACTATACTACAAAGCTACAGTTATCAAGGCGGTATGGTACTGGCACAAAAACAGAAAGATAGATCAATGGAACAGGATAGAAAGCCCAGAGATAAACCCATGCACATATGGACACCTTATCTTTGATAAAGGTGGCAGTAATGCACAGTGGAGAAAGGACAGCCTCTTCAATAAGTGGTGCTGGGAAAACTGGACAGGTACATGTAAAAGTATGAGATTAGATCACTCCCTAACACCATACACAAAAATAAGCTCAAAATGGATTAAAGACCTAAATGTAAGGCCAGAAACTATCAAACTCTTAGAGGAAAACATAGGCAGAACACTCTATGACATAAATCACAGCAAGATCCTTTCTGACCCACCTCCTAGAGTAATGGAAATAAAAACAAAAATAAACAAATGAGACCTAATGAAACTTCAAAGCTTTTGCACAGCAAAGGAAACCATAAACAAGACCAAAAGACAACCCTCAGAATGGGAGAAAATATTTGCAAATGAAGCAACCAACAAAGGATTAATCTCCAAAATTTACAAGCAGCTCATGCAGCTCAATAACAAGAAAACAAACAACCCAATCCAAAAATGGGCAGAAGACCTAAATAGACATTTCTCCAAAGAAGATATACAGACTGCCAACAAACACATGAAGGAATGCTCAACATCATTAATCATTAGAGAAATGTAAATCAAAACTACAATGAGATATCATCTCACACCAGTCAGAATGGCCATCATCAAAAAATCTAGAAACAATAAATGCTGGAGAGGGTGTGGAGAAAAGGGAACACTCTTGCACTGCTGGTGGGAATGTGAATTGCTTCAGCCACTATGGAGAACAGTATGGAGGTTCCTTAAAAAACTACAAATAGAACTACCATATGACCCAGCAATCCCACTACTGGGCATATACCCTGAGAAAACCAAAATTCAAAAAGAGTCATGTACCAAAATGTTCATTGCAGCTCTATTTACAATAGCCCGGAGATGAAAACAACCTAAGGGCCCATCATCGGATGCATGGATAAAGAAGATGTGGCACATATATACAATGGAATATTACTCAGCCATAAAAAGAAACGAAATTGAGCTATTTGTAATGAGGTGGATAGACCTAGAGTCTGTCATACAGAGTGAAGTAAGTCAGAAAGAAAAAGACAAATACCGTATGCTAACACATATATATGGAATTTAAGAAAAAAAAATGTCATGAAGAACCTAGGGGTAAGGCAGGAATAAAGACGCAGACCTCCTAGAGAACGGACTTGAGGTTATGGGGAGGGGGAAGGGTGAGCTGTGACAGGGCGAGAGAGAGTCATGGACATATACACACTAACAAACGTAGTAAGGTAGATAGCTAGTGGGAAGCAGCCACATGGCACAGGGATATTGGCTCGGTGCTTTGTGACAGCCTGGAGGGGTGGGATAGGGAGGGTGGGAGGGAGGGAGACGCAAGAGGGAAGAGATATGGGAACATATGTATATGTATAACTGATTCACTTTGTTATAAAGCAGAAACTAACACACCAGTGTAAAGCAATTATACCCCAATAAAGATGTTAAAAAAAAAAAAAGCAGTCTTTAGTAGCTAATGCCCACCTGTAATCATATCAGATGTTGTAAACGCTGACCCTAACAGGCTGATGATTTTCTTGTCTGCTGTGCAAATTCTGAGTGTATCAACTTGGACTCTAAGAATAAGACAGAAAGTGCTTAGGGAAGACTGGCTTATCACTGGGCTTGGAACCCAGCCCTTTGGTCCACCAGTGTCAGACTTTTCTGCTGCCAAAGAAATGCTATTGGCCTTTTTGGAGTCCTGAATTCACTGACTCTAAGGGCCTGAGCCTAACTTGAAATCTGATACTCTCTGCTCTGGGTCTTTGTAGCCTCAGCTGGAGCTGGGCTGAACGAAAAGCTGGACCCAAGCTCTGGGAACTCTGGGACCTATGTAGATAAAGGGCCCTAAACAATGAGAATGTCATGGATTCTGGCTGCACTGTCTGGGTCGCATACAAGGGTCCACAGGAAAGGGCTTAGGTTCAAGATGGGACCCTCTGAAAAGGAGCTCCTGATAGGCTCTGTGCTTCTGATACAGAGACTGATGGTATTCTGATGGCGGCTGCCAGGTGGGGAGGGCACACCTCAGGGCCTGTAACCCCTCAGTCCCCTCCTGACAGATGGGTCTCTCAAGCCCCTCTCAGGGATGCCTCCCTGCTGTTCCCAGGTCAGTTCAGCTCAGCAGACGCATCGATGGCCCAGCTCCCTTGCCCTCCCCCTCCCCTCTCTCCTGGGCCCATACCTTAGGAGGCAGTTTGATAATCAAACACAGCCTGCTCTAGAAATCGATGCTCACAGGATAAAAGATCAGGATGAAAAGGATGGGAAGTTATGTAAGTCCATTCTGAAAGGCGTTGAAGATGCTGAATTTCATCCCAACCAATTCTTGAACAGGATTATCTTTCTGGTTCAGTTGTATAAAAATGTTTTTCTGTAAGAATGCTTTTTTTTTTTTTTTTTTTTCGCTACGCGGGTCTCCCACTGCTGTGGCCTCTCCCATTGCGGAGCACGGGCTCCGGACGCGCAGGCTCAGCGGCCATGGCTCACGGGCCCAGCCACTCCGTGGCATGTGGGATCTTCCCGGACCGGGGCACGAACCCATGTCCCCTGCATCGGCAGGCGGACTCTCAACCACTGTGCCACCAGGGAAGTCCCTGTAAGAATGCTTTTGATCCTCTTGCATACAACCCTTCTGGTGAAGGGTTTGGATGACAGTAAGGGATGATTGTAACATGTAAGGTTATGATTGCTGAATGGGACACACTGAGTTTGAAACAACAGAGGAAAAACCAAATCCCAGCACCTAGGGAGGCTCAGGGCAGCTCTAATGCCCTGTTTTTCAAAACTGTCCCTGGAAGCTGCCCCTCTTCCTGAAGGAAAACTCCCTGAGCACCTTTCCAAGCGGCTGGAAGCTTTTAACTCACACTGAGCCTTTATCACACCTGACAGCTCTGAGCATGGGACAGCAGGGGCAGCCCAGCTCCCCGCACTTCACGTGGAGAACACCTGCAGATGCTGTCCACTTGCGGGTGGATGAACTTCTGTCACAGACAAGCCCACCGTTCGTAACTGCCACCCTTGGGCAGTCCCTCCGAATCCGAGGACTGAATTGAACTAACTGGATGGAACTGGAGGCCTTCGGAGGGAGCCCCATGATGGGGACCCACAGTGGGGGCCCTGTGAACCCGTACTGCCTGCCCAGTGGCTGTCCTGCATGGGGTGCCCCAAAGATCATCAGCTCTTGGTTTCCAGGGGTTCCACGTGCACCCTCTGGGGTACTCTTCTTGTGTGTTGCACTTTCTAGCACCACCTCCGTCCTTGGAAGCCTTCGGGTCAGCTTTCACATTCCGTGCAGAGCTGTGCTGAACCTCATCTGATGCCTCGGACCAGTAAAAACTTGACAAGAAAGCCACCTGGATTGCTAAAACAGCCCTTTCTGGTTATTGGGCTTTGTTTAACTGGCAGAGTCCCGAACTTCTAAAGGGCATGACTGAGGTCAGTGCTGCAGGCTGGTCTCATCCTGCTGCATGCGCTCCTAATGAGAATAATTTTGCTGCAAAGATGCCTTGGCCAAGAATGGAGGGGGTGGACAGTGCAGAAAAGAGCGAGTATAGCAGGCCTGAGGCTGCACTTCAGAAAGAACAGCCCTTGGCTAGCACTGGGCAACATGGGTTTCAGGAGGGCTCTCTCCAGTCCTGAGATGATGAATGGCTCGCTGTGCTGAGATATTTGTACAAACCATGTGATTCATGCTGAATATCTGCTTTCCTTCTGGAAGCCTGGAGTTTGGGTGCCTGCCAGGCAGAGGCTACCTATGTGACTGACCCCCGATAAAACCCCGGGCCCCTAGGCTCAAGTGAGCGCCCCTGATAGATGACATATCACATGTGTGGTCACAATTTGTTGCTGGAGGAATTAAGGTACATCTACTGGGAATCTATTAACACTCCAGAAAGCCTGAGCCTGGTGCCCTCTAGACTGCCCCGTGTACCTCTTCCCTTCACTGATCTCACCTTGTGTCCTTTCACTGTAATAAATCACAGCTGTGAGTCCTCCTAACAGATCACAGAACCTGGGAGTGGTCTTGGGGATACCTACACACTATGGAAAAAGGACAAGAAGGATTAAGAGATTTGTAGGAAGGATGAAGAAAGCTCAATACAAGAAGATGGGAAAAGGGACAAAGACAGGAAACGAGGCAAGAATCAATATAGCAGCAGGACTGAACTTGTGGCCCCTGGGGCTGCCACCCACAATGTGAACTCAAGGGCTCACAGGATTGTCCAGAGGACAGTCCTCAGATGACCCCTGCACAGCACAACTGCCAGAGGGAACAGAATGACCAACACCCCCAACTCTACTGGAAACATGTGCAGACGGGGCAGTAATCCTTTTAGGATGTACAGATGCACAGGATTTGAGACTTTGTGTCCATTTTGTTGAGCTTTTGCAACCACTCTGTGAGGCAGACTGGACAGGGATGATTATTGCTCCTAATTCACAGAGCATGTAAAGGCCTCCTGCTTCTAGAGTCACAATTAATTGTCCCAGCTGTTTGTACCACTTTGATAAAACTCACCATGACCTACCACATGTGCTGGTTCACCGTGCATTTCTGTCTCTTCTACTAGACTGTGATTTCCTTCATGGGGCCTGCTCTGACTTTTTTTTCTTATCTTTTTTTGGGATGGGGGGAGAGGATAATCTTTTCTCATGATAAATTCATTGTGGGAAGATAATGAAAATAAAACAAAATAAAAATCTCATGTAATCCTTATTTTAGTCATTTCTGTGTCCCACCCAGATCCAAGAATAACCTGGCACGCAGTAGGTGTTGAATCAACAATTCATTGTTGTCACCTGAAGGGCTGTTGGAAGATGACATGAGATTAGGCCTGGCACCTAACACGCAATCTATCGTCTCTGTGTTCCACCCAGATCCAAGAATAACCTGGCACACAGTAGGTGTTGAATCAACAAGTCATTGATCTGTTGTCAGCTGAAGGGCTGTCGGAGGATGAAATGAGATTAGGCCTGGCACCTAACAGGCTCTCTATCAATGCTAGTTGAGTATCACTGTTATTTTTTTTTTTTTTTTTTTTGCTGTTAATAAGTTGAAACAGGAGGAAGAAGATCACCTTTTTGGCTTGCAGAACCTAGTGAAACTGGTCTAGCAGGTCACTTGTGAAACCAACCACAAAAGGTCTGCACCTAAGAGACCACATGAGTAAAATGTTAAAGTCAGCAGCTTCCACCCCTGGATGAGGCACCAAGTAGAACCAAGCATCTCATCCAGGTGTGAGGCTTCTTTTCAGCATCAGCCTCACTGACTGCCTGTGACTCACTCAATGTGGAATGGCTGACTTTGTCTTCGCATCTCATGAATGGGTGTCTGGGCAAGGACAAAGGAAACTCTTAGGGTGGGGAAGGGCAATTAAAAACCCCAATGAAGAAACTGAGGAATGACCAGAAACAAGCAATGTACAGAGTTGAGACATGCCAACTTGAAATCACGTCATGATGGTACCTTAGTTATCTCTTTAAAAATGCAAAAACTGCAGTAGACAGAAAATATGAGGGGGAAAAAAAGCTGTAACCATAATCAGAAAAGGCCAAGGTCAGCGAGCAGGGACGGAGCTACAAGATCACCTACTGGTATTCCCTGCAGCCACAGGAGTCTTCAGAGATGCTCCAGATACTACAAATCATTAAGTGTCTCTTGCCAAGAAGATGTCTTGCTGCTTGAGGAATCTTTTCAAGCTTTGAATCTGTTTTTGTTCCAGTGGTAGAGATCTAAAAATTAGTGATATACACCAGGCCTATCTTTTATAGTTAGGAATCTAAAGCCCAGAGAGGGCAATTAACTTGTTCAGAAAAACTCAAGGGCAGACCTGAGTCTTCAACCCATAAGTCTTGCTTCCCTAACCCACATGAGGATAAATTGATAAAATTGATAGACGCACTGGTTCCAATTGATGTATAATACCAGACATGGGCCTCTACCTGCCCCAAAACTAAAGGAGGTCTTCGTGAGAGCCCTCCTCTTGTCATCAGAAGGTGAGGTTCAGAAGGGCTTCAAGATTTGGGGATCAGAGAGTTCTCACTTCCTGAAACATGACCTCCCCAGATTTCTCTTGCCTGCTGCCTCCAGAACTAGTGTCTTACCCCCCGCTTTTATCCATGCCATTCTGGCTCAGTCTCTCTTTACCTTCTGCTCTCACCTTCCTGTCCCTCTGGGCTCAGCCTGGCCCTTGCACTGTGCAGTGAGTGAGAGGTCCTGGATGTCTCCACTCCCTCTTTCATTGACTCTCTCTGGGCCTGGATGGGGTTTACCTCCTTGCAGTGTCCCAGGGCAGCTAATCAATCCCAGTCAGAAGAGTCCTTGAGGTCTTACAGCTGGAAGAAAACTTTGAGGAGGAAGGACATATGAGAAAGGAGCAGAAATCACAAATCGATCCAAAAGAAGCTGTGAGGGGGACAAGGATGTATTCATCATCCTTAAGAGGCTTATGATCAAGAAGAAAAGGCAATAGCACAGGGAGATCTTCTCAGTGCTTTACAATGACCTACAGGGGTGGGATAGGGAGGATGGGAGGGAGGCTCAAGAGGGAGGGGATATGGGGCGTGTGTATGCATGTGGCTGATTGGCTTTGCTGTGCAACAGAAACTAACACAGTATTGGGAAGTAATTATACTCCAGTAAAGACCTATTAAAAGAAGAAGAAGAAAAAGCAAGACAAGTACATAACCCACGGCAATACATAAGGGCTCTAAAAAGGTTTACCCTTGTTAGATAAGAATGAAGGAAGTTTAAGATGCTTTGATAAAGGCTTCGGGGAAGAGGCAATAATTCAAACAGGTTAAATCATTCACCACCCATTCAGCTCCCTTCTAGCTGGCCCTTAGAGGCTAGAAAGCCAGAGACCATCCCTGACTCCCTTGCAGTTGGGGTGGCGAGGAGACTCCTTTCTGGCCAATGAGACATAAGCAGGTTCCTTCTAGGACAGCTTCTACCACTTCTGCCTCGTTCTTCCAGGAACTTGGGTTATGCTTAGAGTACAGCAGCTGTCTGTAGATAGAAAGAGTCTGGTTCTGGAAGGAATTCAGGATGAAGCTGCCACACCAGCCCTAGACTGCCTGCTCCTGGGCTTCCTGTTACATGAGATACATTGATCCCTATTGGTTCGGCCCCTGCAGCAGAACTTCTCTTATATGCAGCTGAATCCAAACTGGCTGCTTCACAGGCCTTGGAAAAGTGATGGGATTTCAAACAAGCAGAGGTGGAGGGCAAGGAGGGTGTAAAAGCAAGCACTCCAGGATGGGGAATGTATGGGGCACATTCTCAGGAAGCAGGAACGAGTACAGAGGGAGATCAGAGGAGAAGTTGAGAGATGCAGTCTGGTGCCGGGGACAGAACCTGGAAGCCTGTGGACTTCGTTCAGAAAGCAGAGAGGGATTGCTGAGAAGGGAGCAGCACTTCCTTGGGGAGCTGATGTTAGTTCCTTGGCATCAGACACCAGGTGCCTCGGTGAGCAGGCTGGAGCAAGGGTGGGTGGCCTGTTTCCTTCTAATCTGCAGCACACATATTACATTCCTGTTTGCTTAGTGTGTACACAGAACCTCAGGAACCGCAGTACCACAAACTCCCTCCCATCTGAAGGCGTTACTCTCATCACTTTCTTCCCACCAGCGCTTGCCTGGCTGGCAAAGCACAGCCAGAGCCCTCTGGCTCCTAAAGTGTGCCCTTCTCTGACTGCAGTTCGTGTCAGGCCACAGGCATCCTCACCAAGGATGCTCAAAGAGGGAAGCAATGAGAAGACAGACATATGCAAAAGTAAACCTGATCTGGGGTCACTGACGGGAAGATGGAAGTGGGAAAGATATCCAACCTATGATGGTCCTGAACAGGCTCAAGACCACCAGGCAGCAACACAGAATAAATTCTTCCCGGGTTGGACTTGTCTATGTGTTTCTCTGATTCAGACACTTAGGCTCAGAGTCAGTGTGATACAGTGGAGAAGTACTGCTTCCAGTCTGCCTCCAAATAGATGTTTGGACTAAAAACTTCTTTTAATTTTTGAAAATTTTTAAATTTTAAAAATTATCACTTCCTTGACTTCAATCTCCCCATATACCCACCTATACACTGAGAGGTCTGGATGGAAAATCAAAAGCTTCACCCTTCAAGCTCCCAGGGCAGCCAGCAGAGGGCCCTGCTCTCTCCACATCCAACTCACCAGGCCCTGTTCTGAGTCCTCAGTTCCTTGATTGGCAAGAATCCTGTTTTCTCCACAGTCAGTGCACATAGCAGAAACTCAATAAATCTTTACTGAGTGGATACATGAGCTGCACAGTAATTCTTTGGTAAAGGCTTTAGGAGAGGTACAGACACTCTACAGGCCTGGGACCACAGATGGCAATTAAATGGCACCCATCTGCACACCCAAGCCCTAGGCCAGTCGGCTCTGGGAGAGAATGAGGCTTAGTGCTGTTTTTCACCAACTACACTCCATAGAACCAGTCCCACTAGACGCTGATAACGTTCTGAGAAAAAGGTCCTCTGGTCAAAAAAAGTTAAGAAATGTGCTAACTTTACCTGGCATCCTACCCAACTCCCTGGGCATTAATTACCCTAGTAAAGGCCTGAGAAGTCCTATAGGAAAGATATTTGGTTAATCTTGTGTAACCTAGGGACTTCCCTGGTGGTCCAGCAGTTAGGAATCTGCACTCCTACTGCAGGGTCCTGGGGTTTGATCCCTGGTAGGGGAACTAAGATCCTGCAAGCCATGAGGCGCTGTCAAAAAAACATAAAAAAAACAACAACAAATAAATCCTGTGTAACCTAGAATTTCTCAAACTTATTTATCCATGCAACCTGTTTTTGGAGAATACCTATGAGCATGACCATGGTTGGAGAAACGCTGGTTTAATGTGAATGGTTTCTACAATGCAGTTTTCACTTACAAATCCTACTGAGCATGTGAAAAGACCCCCAGGACAAAAAAATCATCGGTTGCTGCATAAACAAATGGACAGGACAAGGAAATGAGGACAGATATAAGAATTCAGAATTATTACTACAATTATTGTCTCATCCTTCAGTGAACATCTACTCAACATCAGCAGGTTATCTATTTGGTGTTAAATACAGGGGATATAAAGAGAAATAAGGTAGCCCTTTCTCCATAAGAGGACTGCCTAAAGGGAAGAGATAGTAAGGACAGAATAATGTGCAAGTACCTAGGAAGAAAGACCTGGGAGAATCACGGAAACTGGACCTTGAATAATAAAAATAATAATAACATTAATAACAATACCTTTATATAGTGCTCGCCACATTGCCAAGTACTATTGTAAGCACTTTACATATATTAACCCACTTAAACCTCACAACAATCTTATTTAGTACCTGTATTCTACAAATGAGGTCAGTGAAGCCCAGAGAGGTTAAGCAACTTGCCCAAGATCACATAGCTAGGTGCCTAGACTGTTTGTGCAAACAATATGGTTTATGCTGAATACCATTTTCCTCCTGGAAGTCTGGAATTTTGGTAAATGCTAGGCAGAGGGTGTCTATGTGACCAGCCCCTGGAAGCAACCTTGGGGACTAGTTCTCTAATGAGTTTCCCCTGTTGACGGTATTTGACATGTGTTGTTACTGGGTGCTGCTGAGGAATTAAGCACATCCTGCATGACTCCAGTGGGAGAGGACTCTTGAGAGCTTAGGCCTTGTTTCCTCTGGCCTTCACCCCATGCAGCTTTTCTCTTTGCTGATTCTGCTTTGTATCCTTTCCCTGAAATAAACCTCAGCCACAAGTACAACTACATGCTGAGTCGCGTGAGTCCTCCTAGCAAATTACCAAACCTAGGGGTGGTCGCGGGGACCCCTGACATGTCTCCCCTCAGGTGGATGTGGGCTGGGAAGTATAGTCAGCATCTAAACCTGCATGGCCTCCCTATGCTCCTGGCCATCCTCCCATCTCTCTCTGCCTCAGTTCCAAAGGAAGATAGAACATCAGATGTTTATCTAAAATAAGCCTAGAGCTTCTCAGAAAAATGTGGGGTGCAGGTCAGGTGTGCTCCTCCAGCCCCACCTGTCCCGTGGCTGCATCCGGAGCACCAGGCAGGTAACACCCAGGCCCAGCTGCTTGTCGCCAGGAGCCTTAGCAACATATGTGGGCCGACCGCGTGCTTTCTGGGTGCCTATTCACTCCAGCAGCCTGTGACTCTGTGATTGCTCCATACTGGAATGGTCTGGGATTCTCCTGAGACAATTCCCAAAGGAGGAAACAAAGGCTGATGGTCACGAAGCTTGTAAAAGGAGGTGCAGGGCGAATCTTCCATGCCATGCCAGAATCCAAAGTAGCCCCAATTAACATGTGATGAGTGAAGGGTGATGCACCCCAGACCTCTGATCTTCACTGTCCCCAAGTTCAGGAATTTGCACGTTCTCCCAGCCAGGCCCTGGCTCCAGGGGTCTCAGTCATAAAGGTGCGTCTGAGGGAGGAGCTGTCAGACCAAACACTGGTTCCTCACACTGGCTCTGCTCTGCAAACTGCCAAGGTCCCCAAGTACTAAGCCAGGGTTCTCTGAGAATTGGGGGTGGAGAGCTGGGGGTGGAGAGCTGGGTGGGGGAGGGTTGATGGCCTTTTTGTGCTACAAGTCATAATTTTTGTTGCTGCCACACCTTATAAGATATGAGCTGGGGTAAAAAATATGAGGCCGGGCAAGCCCTTCACTGTCAATTCCCCATCATCCAGGGGACTGCCTTTCCTCCTAGAGCTCTAACATTGGCAGTATAGACTTTTTCTTTTCATTCTTTCCAGACATACTCCTCACTCCTCCCAGGAAAACAGAATATCAACAGTCTTGAAAGTAACAACCTATTCAACTACAGATGGGAGAGTTTATGGGGTTGCAAAGGGTACAGAGTGCTGCTCACACAATTCCATACCTGTATGTGGAGGTAGGTACCTGATTTTCCTATACAACCGTGAAGACCATCTGAGTCTTTGTAAGATGTAGTCTTTTTTTTTAGAGAATCCTTAAGTCTTCATTCTTTGATATAGTCACCTGGGGCTAGCCTTGCCTAATCTGGGTTTTCCTTTTGGCAGTTTACTAAGAAATCTCTATTTTCTTCTTAGTTTCACCCAAGTTCTATTACCCCCAAACTAGACTATTCCTTTTGTGGTCCATTACCTTGCAGAAACAACCAGAGTTCTGAGTTAAGATCTATAAGGGCTTGGTTTCAAATGCCACCAGTGGACTTTGGACAGGTTCCATAATCTCGCTGGGCCTCGTTTTTCTCACCTGTAAAACAGGAGCAAATATAATAACCCATGTGACAGGTTTAGCTGTGTGCCCTTCACATAGCAAACCTGGAATAAAAGGTGGCTGTTATTATATCACTTGCCACAGCAAAGACTTTCTCCAAGTCTCCTTAAACTCGGGTTTTAGAGGCCCCCATGCAGACAAAAGTATGGACTTTTTTTCCATTTCTCCCTCATCTTTTATTAACTCCCTATTTGTCTTCTCTCTTCTTTTCCCTTACGGATTATTCTCTGACATCTGAGTCCCGTGCGCCCTCTGACCCCCGGTTCAGCAATCTTTATCTCAAATCCACTCTTCGTGCTTCCTCCTCACGACTCTCTTAGTCAATTAGCAGGTGTTTATAGAGCACTTTCCAGGCTACAGGCAGCATTTTCACAGCAGATAGGACACATTAAATTTTTCTTCAGTTGAGACACTAAGAGTTAATAATGAATAAGAGCTACTAGAAAAAAGTTTCTTTCCTGATTTAGCTGAGTTTTGTATTACCTGTAACAAAGATTTTATGGTTGATTGAGATAGCTAAATAACCACTTTTCTTCTTTTATGAGCCACATGCATTCTAGATGCTTCTTTCCTCCTGAGGGTCTAATAAAGTCCCACCCTTTCTGCTGGAATAACAATGGCCATACAGCACATTGTCCAGTTGTGTGGGTTTCTGGGATCGGCGGGGGTGGGGGGGAGTAAGTATGAAATCCCATCATTTATCCAGCCAGAGTAGCTCCAAGGAGAGGCAAAAGAGGGCATTTAAATATCAGATTCAAGACACAGTATAGGTTTAGACATCAGGGAAATGCCAATCAAAACCATAATGAGATACCATCACACCTACCATTGTAGGATGGCTATAATCTAAAAGACAGATAGATCACAGGGGGGAGGAGGAAGATGGCAGAAGAGTAAGATGCAGAGATCACCTTCCTCCCCACAGATACATCAGAAATACATCTACACCTGGAACAACTCCTACAGAACACCTACTGAACGGTGGCAGAAGACCTCAGACCTCCCAAAAGGCAAGAAACTCCCCACATACCTGGGTAGGGTAAAAGAAAAAAGAATAAACAGAGACAAATGAATAGGGACGGGGCCTGCACCAGTGGGAGGGAGCTGTGAAGGGGGAAAGGTTTCCACACACTAGGAATCCCCTTTGCAGGCGGAGACTGCGGGTGGCGGAGGGGGGAGCTTCGGGGCCGCGGAGGAGAGCATAGCAACAGGGGTGCGGAGGGCAAAGCGGGGAGATTCCCGCAGACAGGATCGGTGCCGACCGGCACTCACCAGCCCGAGAGGCTTGTCTGCTCACCCGACAGGGCGGGCGCGGCTGGGAGCTGAGGCTCGGGCTTCGGTCGGAGCGCAGGGAGAGGACTGGGGCTGGCAGCATGAACACAGCCTGCAGGGGGTTAGTGCGCCACGGCTAGCCGGGAGGGAGTCCGGGGAAAAGTCTGGACCTGCCGAAGAGGCAAGAGACTTTTTCTTCCCTCTTTGTTTCCTGGTGCCTGAGGAGAGGGGATTAAGAGCGCTGCTTAAAGGAGCTCCAGAGATGGGCGCGAGCCGCGGCTAAAAGCGCGGACCCCGGAGATGGGCATGGGACTCTAAGGCTGCTGCTGCCGCCACCAAGAAGCCTGTGTGCGAGCACAGGTCACTCTCCACAACTCCCCTCCCGGGAGCCTGCACAGCCCGCCACTGCCAGGGTCCCGGGATCCAGGGACAACTTCCCCAGGAGAACGCATGGTGCACCTCAGGCTGGTGCAACGTCCCGCTGGCCTCTGCCGCCGCAGGCTCATCCCACACTCCGTGCCCCTCCCTCCCCCCAGCCTGAGTGAGCCAGAGCCCCCGAATCAGCGGCTCCTTTAACCCCGTCCTGTCTGAGCGAAGAACAGACGCCCTCAGGCGACCTACACGCAGAGGCAGGGCCAAATCCAAAGCTGAACCCCAGGAGCTGTGCGAACAAAGAAGAGAAAGGGAAATCTCTCCCAGCAGCCTCAGGAGCAACGGATTAAAACTCCACAATCAACTTGATGTACCCTGCATCTGTGGAATACCTGAATAGACAACGAATCATCCCAAATTGAGGAGGTGGACTTTGAGAACAATATATATTATTTTTTCCCATTTTCCTCGTTTTGTGAGTGTGTATGTGTATGCTTGTGTGAGATTTTGTCTGTATAGCTTTGCTTTCACCATTTGTCCTCGGGTTCTGTCCATCCATTTTTTTTTTTTTTTACTTTAAAAAATTTTTTTCTTAATAATTATTCTTTATTTTAAAAACTTTATTTTTTATCTTATTTTATTTTATCCTATCTCTTTCTTTCCTTCTACTTTTTCTCCCTTTTATTCTGAGCCGTGTGGATGAAAGGCTCTTGGTGCTCCAGCCAGGAGTCAGTACTGTGCCTCTGAGGTGGGAGAGCCAAGTTCAGGACACTTGTTCACAAGAGGCCTCCCAGCTCCACGTAATATCAAATGGCGAAAATCTCCCAGAGATCTCCATCTCAATGCCAAGACCCAGCTTCACTCAACGACCAGCAAGCTACAGTGATGGACACCCTAGGCCAAACAACTAGCAAGACAGGAACACAACCCCACCCATTAGCAGAGAGGCTGCCTAAAATCATAATAAGGCCACAGACACCCCAAAACACGCCACCAGACGTGGACCTGCCCACCAGAAAGACAAGATCCAGCCTAATCCACCACAACACAGGCACTAGTCCCCTCCACCAGGAAGCCTACACAACCCACTGAACCAGCCTTAGCCACTGGGGACAGACACCAAAAACAACGGGAACAACGAACCTGCAGCCTGCAAAAAGGAGACCCCAAACACAGTAAGATAAGCAAAATAAGACAGAAAAACACACAGCAGATGAAGGAGCAAGATAAAAACCCACCAGACCAAACAAATGAAGAGGAAATAGGCAGTCTACCTGAAAAAGAATTCAGAATAATGATAGTAAAGATGATCCAAAATCTTGGAAATAGAATAGAGAAAATGCAAGAAACATTTAACAAGGACCTAGAAGAACTAAAGAGGAAACAAGCAACAATGAACAACACAATAAGTGAAATTAAAAATACTCTAGGTGGGATCAATAGCAGAATAACTGAGGCAGAAGAACGGATACGTGACCTGGAAGATAAAATAGTGGAAGTAACTACTGCAGAGCAGAATAAAGAAAAAGGAATGAAAAGAACTGAAGACAGTCTCAGAGACCTCTGGGACAACATTAAATGCACGAACATTCGAATTATAGGGGTCCCAGAAGTAGAAGAGAAAAAGAAAGGGACTGAGAAAATATTTGAAGAGATTATAGTTGAAAACTTCCCTAATATGGAAAAGGACATAGTTAATCAAGTCCAGGAAGCACAGAGAGTCCCATACAGAATAAATCCAAGGAGAAACACGCCAAGACACATATTAATCAAACTATCAAAAATTAAATACAAAGGAAACATATTAAAAGCAGCAAGGGAAAAACAACAAATAACACACAAGGGAATCCCCATAACGTTAACAGCTGATCTTTCAGAAGAAACCCTGCAAGCCAGACGGGACTGGCAGGACATATTTAAAGTGATGAAGGAGAAAAACCTACAACCAAGATTACTCTACCCAGCAAGGATCTCATTCAGATTTGATGGAGAAATTAAAACCTTTACAGACAAGCAAAACCTGAGAGAGTTCTGCACCACCAAACCAGCTCTACAACAAATGCAAAAGGAACTTCTCTAGGCAAGAAACACAAGAGAGGGCTTCCCTGGTGGCAGAGTGGTTGAGCGTCTGCCTGCCGATGCAGGGGACACAGGCTTGTGCCCCAGTCTGGGAAGATCCCACATGCCTAGGAGCAGCTGGGCACGTGAGCCATGGCTGCTGAGCCTGCGCGTCGGGAGACTGTGCTGTGCAACAGGAGAGGCCACAACAGTGAGAGGCCCGCGTACCGCAAAAAAAAAAAAAAAAAAAAAGTAAGGTACCGGCACAAAAACAGAAATATAGATCAATGGAACAGGATAGAAAGCCCAGAGGTAAACCCACGCACATTTGGTCACCTTATCTTTGATAAAGGAGGCAAGAATATACAGTGGAGAAAAGACAGCCTCTTCAACAAGTGGTGCTGGGAAAACTGGACAGGTACATGTAAAAGTATGAGATTACAACACTCCCTAACACCATACACAAAAGTAAGCTCAAAATGGATTAAAGACCTAATTGTAACACCAGAAACTTTCAAACTCTTAGAGGAAAATATAGGCAGAACACTCTATGACATAAATCGCAGCAAGATCCTTTTTGATCCACCTCCTAGAGAAATGGAAATAAAAACAAAAATAAACAAATGGGACCTAATGAAACTTCAAAGCTTTTGCACAGCAAAGGAAACCATAAACAAGACCAAAAGACAACCTTCCAAATGGGAGAAAGTATTTGCAAATGAAGCAACTGACAAAGGATTAATCTCCAAAATTTACAAGCAGCTCATGCAGCTCAATAACAACAAGAACAAAAAAAAAACCCAATCCAAAAATGGGCAGAAGACCTAAACAGACATTTCTCCAAAGAAGATATACAGATTGCCAACAAACAAGAAAGAATGAATGCTCAACATCATTGATCATTAGAGAAATGCAAATCAAAACTACAATGAGATATCATCTCACACCAGACAGAATGGCCATCATCAAAAAGTCTAGAAACAATAAATGCTGGAGAGGGTGTGGAGAAAAGGGAACCCTCTTGCAGTGTTGGTGGGAATGTAAATTGATACAGCCACTATGGAGAACAGTATGGAGTTTCCTTAAAAAACTACAAATAGAACTACCATACGACCCAGCAATCCCACTACTGGGCATATACCCTGAGAAAACCATAATTCAAAAAGAGTCATGTACCAAAATGTTCATTGCAGCTCTATTTACAATAGCCAGGAGATGGAAGCAACCTAAGTGTCCATCATCGGATGAATGGATAAAGAAGATGTGGCACATATATACAATGGAATACTACTCAGCCATACGAAGAAATGAAATTGAGTTATTTGTAGTGATGTGGATGGACCTAGAGTCTGTCATACAGAGTGAAGTAAGTAAGAAAGAGAAAGACAAACACCATATGCTACCACATATATATGGAATCTAAAAAAAAAATGTCATGAAGAACCTAGGGGTAAGACGGGAATAAAGACACAGACCTACTAGAGAATGGACTTGAGGATATGGGGAGGGGGAAGGGTAAGCTGTGACAAAGTGAGAGAGTGGCATGCACATATATAGAGTACCAAACGTAAAATAGATAGCTAGTGGGAAGCAGCCGCATAGCACTGGGAGATCAGCTTGGTGCTTTGTGACCACCTAGAGGGGTGGGATAGGGAGGGTGGGAGGGAGGGAGACGCAAGAAGGAAGAGATATGGGAACATATGTATATGTATAACTCATTCAGTTTGTTATAAAGCAGAAACTAACACATCAGTGTAAAGCAATTATACTCCAATAAAGATGTTAAAAAGATAACATAAAATAAAATCTTGACACACACACAAAAAAATAAAAGACAGATAGCAACAAGTGTTGACAAGGGTGGAGAATTTGGAAGCCTCAAACACTGCTGGTGGGAACATAACATGGTGGGGTTGCTGTGGAAAGCAGTTTGGCAGTTTCTTAAAAGGTTAAAGATAGATTTATCATATATATGATCCAGCAATTTCACTCCTAGTTATATATCCAAGAGAAATGAAAACATATGTCCACACAAAAATGAACCTTGAAAACGATACGCTACATCAAAGAAGCCAGTCATCAAAGATCACATATTGTATGATTCATTTTATATGAAATGTGCAGAATAGGCAAATCTATAGCGCCAGAAAGTAGATTAGTAGTTGCCTAGGGCTGAGGAAGGTTGGAGGGAAATGGGAGTGACTGCTCATAGTACAGGATTTCCCTAGAGCGTGATGAAAATGTTCTAAAATTGATTGTGGTGATGGTTGCTCAACTTGGTGAAATGCTGGAAAAACACTGAACTGTACACTTTAACTGGGTATACTGTATGGTATGTCAATTACATCCCAATAAAATGATTATACTATAAATAGATAGATAAATAAATAAACAAGCAGGACAGAATCTTGATAACAAAGACTAAAGACTGAAGGTCAAAAGATAGTCTGAGTAACTATAATCCCCTAGGCGAACCTAACCATCAGTGCAAAATGGGTGCTACGTGCTGTAAGGAAAACCAAAACTTCAAAACCAGATAAAAGTGGATCATCTAAAAAGACACTTTAATGTCACCTTCCCTTGGCTACTTTAAATTATATCCAGATTGCTCAGGATAGTAATTATGAGGTAAAAGCTAAACCTATATGCAGTGCTACGTGGCAACCAAACCAAGTAAAGATGTTATTGGCCATTGTGCACTCCACGCCATCGAACAACTCCCAGGTTATTCTAGGCCCTGCCTGGGAGTTGTTTGCCATGTCTGATTTAGCGCTCTGCCTGTTACATGCCAACCAAGTCAGCTTTGCCATCTGCCTCAGAGTCTCAGCTCACCTCTTACCATGAGTAGCAAATGTAAAAGATGTTGTTCCTATATCCAGTAATAACCTAAAGTATAGTAATCATATAAGATATAAAAATAAATATATTCATTTCATAATATAATATAAATATAATAAATAAGGCCCTGCTGACAATGGCAACAAGGAACACAAAATGTGTGATATCAATATACAGGAACTATAAAATTCTACTGAAGAACAAAAAAGATATGAATAAAAGGAACAATATTCCATGTACCAGGATGGGAAGACTTGGTATTGAAAAGAAATCAATCCCCTTCAAATTATTCCATAGGTTCAATAAAATTCCAGTGAAATTTCTAGTGGAAGCAAGTGTGTGTGAGAATGTGTACGTGTATGCGTTAGTGGGCATGTGTGTAGTGCGTGTAAACAAGTACTTTTGCAGGGGGTAGGGGCACAATTTGGACAACTTGATTCTCAGGTTTTCTTGGATGAGACTATAGCCAAGAGTTGTTTAAAAATAGGAACAATGAGGGTGGAGTAAAGCAACATCTATAGAATTAGAGGAGCAGAAGAGAGTTCAGAAATAGACCCTTATATTTATAAGAAATTTGTAAATGATGTTGGGACAGCTGGCCAGTGTGAGAGGCCACGGCTGGCCTGCTGCTTGGGCGGCTCTAGGCCGGAAAGCTTCTCCGCGGCAGGGAAAGCCCTCGTGTCAAACTGAAAAGTCCTAGGTCTGTGACACAGCTAATGTGAGAACAAGAACCCAGACATCAGGACATCTAGACTTGGAGTCTAGATTGGCAGGTACAGAGTAGTTACACTGCTGTGTAGGGTAGGGGTGGGAGCTATTGTATTAATAACATGACTTCCTACTATATTGGGAATAAAAACTCGAGCAGAGGAGATACAAAAGATTCCCCTAATCCTAACCTCTGCCACCCTATGTGAGCCTCAGAGAGAGAAGGTGGGTCGTGAGGAACTGTGAAAGCTTTCCATCAAGGTACCCTTCACCTGAGTTAAGTAATCGCTTGCCCTCACTGACTCCACGTCTGAATATCTAATTTCCGCGGAGCCAGCAACTAACGGGGGCCTTGGCCTCTCACAAGTCTCCATTTGGAAAAGTGCAAAATTGATCTCTCCCTTAATCTGTTCACCAAAATTAATTCAAATAAATTAACCTTTTGATGCAACAATTCAACTTCTAGGAATCTCAACTATTGCAGTGCTCATAAAAAGTATATCAAGACGGGCTTCCCCGGTGGGGCAGTGGTTGAGAGTCCACCTGCCGATGCAGGGGACATGGGTTCGTGCCCCGGTCCGGGAAGATCCCACATGCCGCGGAGCGGCTGGGCCCGTGAGCCATGGCCGCTGAGCCTGCGAGTCCAGAGCCTGTGCTCCGCAACGGGAGAGGCCACAACAGTGAGAGGCCCGTGTACCGCAAAAAAAAAAAGTATATCAAGACATATGTTAAAGAATATTCATTACAGCAATGCTTGTATTGGCCAAAAGAGTAGAAAATAGTAGTCATAATAGGTAATAGATATTGAGGACTCACTGTGAGTCTGGCTTTGCTTGAAGTCTTTACACTGAGGCCCTCATCTGACCTGCACTGCACCCCACCAGAGAAGTGCTGTTATCAGTTCCATTTTACAGACTGGGAAACGGTGGCACCGAAATGTGGTCACATAGCTGGTTTGACTTAGATATCTGGCTCCAAAGATCGCTCTCTTAAGCAGTACTCTTCACTGCCTCAACGCAAACATTCATGACTCATTCACTCATTCGTTCATTGGAAAATCTTTATTGAGCACTACCGTGCTAAGCACTGGAGACAGCGAACAAGAGTAAACATGGTTCCTACCCTCGTTGAGCTTTCAGTCTAGTGGGGGGACAAAGACATACAAAAGCATGCCTAACTATAAAGTATAATGAGTGCAAGAAAGACGGATATACAGTGTTTTGCTAGGAGGCCATTTAATAGGTCACATGATGAACCCAGGGTGCGGGGAAGGCTACCCTGAGGAAATCACATCAAAGCTGAGATCTGACGGGGCAGTAGGTTGGGGCAGGTAGGGGTGTGTGTGTGTGTGTGTGTGTGTGTGTGTGTGTGTGTGTGCAGAGAACAACCTGTGTAATGATCCTGTGGCAGAGGGAGTGTGGTGTAAACACTTACACCAGTAACTATAAGCACTATTTTAGGGCCCTGGCTTCTGGGAAACCTACACGTGTCGTCCTGTTTGCAATCTCCCAGCCACAGAATGCTGGCGCTTGGTAGGGTGCAGGGTGATGGCAGTTTTGTCCGGGTCTGGAGTGTTTGCCTCTAGGGCTTGGGAGGGAAGGAGGCCCAGATACTTCCAGTTGCTGGGCTGGGGCTTAGCATGCTTCACATGCAAACAGCACCTTTGGGGATACACATCTGCAGGAGGGAATGAGTCTAATCTGGTCTAGAGGGAGGCCACTCCTTCTCCAGAAAGGAGAGACAAATTCAGATGGATACAAAGGACCAGAGACAAACTCATTTTCAAAGGCACTATGTGGACGGGACAGCTGGGAGGTCCTGGCTGCTTCCTGGAGTCAGATACAGTGTGCATCTGCTCTCCACTGGAAAGCGAGTTTCCCAAGCACATAGCAGGGGTAAAGCACAGGCTTGCAAGCTGAGGGCAATAGAACGAAATACTGTACTTACATACCTCAGAGGGCCTCAAATCATTTTTGAAATGAGAAGCAGTATAAATAAATATAACAGAAAAAGCAAGGCATACACACATAAAAAGATCAAGTTCTACACAAAATATATTATGAATATAACCATATAAAACAAACCAACCAGAATACTATAAACAGTAAAAGGACTGGGAAGAAATATTCTTAAAAAAGAGTGTAAATTATGTTTTTCCTCTCAAATGTGAAATTAGGTAAGGGTTTTCCCACTATTCTCTATTTCCTAAAGTTCTAAAATAAACACACTACATTTCTGATGGCAAAATAGTAAACTTTATTTAAATCCATTAATTAATGCACTCAGTAGATCCTCACTGAGTGCCTCTTGCACCAGGCATGCTTCTAGAAGCTGGGATTCAACAGTGTGTGTGTTGACATCTCGAGGATCAGGAAGGGCAGCGTGGCTGAGGCAGAGGGAAGGAGGGAGGAGGAAGGAGCGGGGGTGGGGGGGTGGGGGGGAGGGGATTACAGGGTAGCGGCATCCTGTAGGCCCTTTAGAACATGAAAAGATTTTGGATTTTATTCTAAATGGGTTTAAACAAAATACTAAGCGAGAGTAAAATGCCCTTGCAGGAGAGAGAGCAAAACAGTATATAACTTCCCAGTTCAGATGTCGCGGTGAGGAAGGTAAGGACCCTGGGCAGGAGAGTGAGGAAGGCTTCACAGGTGGAGTAATCAGCAAGCTGGGCGTGAAGGAAGGTAGGATTCACACCAGCAGATAAGGCCACGCTGGGTGGAGGACACCTATTTTGTCACAGCCCTTTAACAAAATCAAACCCAAACTACGAATTAAATAAATCTTGCGAATAAATATTTTAAAGGAAGGAAGCTCTGTGTTAATAATGGACAGCTAGACCTTTTATTGGAGATAAAAAATATGCCAAAAATGATGCAGGAAATTTGCAAGATGTCTGATATAATTGTGTCCATAAGATCTCAAAGTATGTTAAACCTCCTGGCTCTTAGGAAATAGTCACATTAGGGAGGAAAAAGAAATTCTACTTAGAGGGCAGCCCAGAACCTTTGTGAACCTATGGAACAATGAGGAAGAACTTTCCATTCCTTCCCCCCCACCCCCTTCTTGGCACCTGCTAAAAGGGACCTGTCCAGCCATCAAACACAGGCTTGTAATTGAACATGATACAACCATTAGCCATGTGTTCCGAAAAGGTGGGGCTTTACTTTCAAAGTCATCATACAAGGGTACAATTTCAGAGCACTTCCGAGCCAGGTAGAGTGCCAGGCACAATACCAGGTCACCTGTGAGGGTCACTCCACAAGCAGTTAGTGCACAAGGAGCAAGGGAAGAAGGAAAGCGGGGAGGAGGCCAGGGTGCTCGTACAAGAAGTAACTGAAGAGTCCTTGTTTTATGTCCCCCCAAATGGAAGGCGCCCTAGGCACAGCATTTCTAACCCCCAACTGAGCCACAGAAGGCAGCCCAGGTAAGCTCACTCCTTCCTCAGATCTAGCAAGAATCTCTCCATCAGCACTAGGGGAGCCCAGCAGTACTAGCAAGTGGAACAGATTGGGAGCCCTGCTGAACAAAAAGTGCAGCTGGGGGAAATGCTCCACTTCTCCACTGGGCCTCAGACTCCTTCCAAGCCCATCAAGGGGATACTGTGGTGGTGGGTGGTACTGGCAGGAGGGACTCTAACACCACAGGCAGCCTGGCCCAGGAAGCATCTTTGTCCCCATGGGCTTGAAACTCCATTCTCCCACCCAAAGATGGGGGTAGCCAGGTGATATTGACATGAGGGATTCTGCCATAGCAAGTGCCTGGCCTAAGAAGCCTCTTTGTCCCCATGGGCCTTGTCCCCTCCCCAACTGAGAGACACTCAGTGGCCCCAGTCTGGGGAAACCCCTTCCTCCCCCATAGGCAGCTCCAGCAGAGGCCTATGGGAACAGCATCAGATAAACCAAGCAGACCCAGATAACACTGCAAAGGCTCTGAAAATTAAACTGCCATTGAAACCACAGCCCACCAAAGTAGACCAGGACCTGTGTGCTAAACCTAAGCACAGTGAATGCCTGCTAAAATAAAAAAATTTAAATAGGACCTCAAGCATGCTACTCAAGTATCCTAACATAATAGACAATATGTCCAGGAAACAATGTTTTAAAAATCCATTACACCAAGGACCAAGAAAATCACAACTTGCATGAGAAATCAACTGATACCAATCAAGATAAATTAATGTTGGAATTACCTGACAAGGATTTTAAAGCAGTTGTCATAAAAATCCTTCAACAACTAATTACAAATCCTCTTGAAACAAATGAAAAAATAGAAATTCTCAGCAAAAAAAGAAATCATAAAAAGGAACCAATTGGGCTTCCCTGGTGGGGCAGTGGTTGAGAGTCTGCCTGCTGATGCAGAGGACACGGGTTCGTGCCCCGGTCCGGGAAGAACCCACATGCCACGGAGCAGCTAGGCCTGTGAGCCACGGCCGCTGAACCTGCGCGTCCGGAGCCTGTGCTCTGCAATGGGAGAGGCCACAACAGTGAGAGGCCTGCGTACCGCAAAAAAAAAAAAAAAAAAAAAGAACGAATGAAAATGCAAAAACCAACTGAAAAATGCAATAACAAAAATAAAAATCTTGCTGGCTAGTTTCAATATTAGAGAGGAGATGACAAGATAAGATAGAATCAGTGAACTTGAGGACAGACCAAAAGAATTTAAGCAGTTGAACACAGAAAAAACAGAAAAATAAATTAACAGAGCCTCAGGCTCTGGTTGGATAATAACAAAAAAGCCAACATTAATCACTGGAGTCCCAGAAAGAGAGGAGTTAAAAGAGTATCCAAAAAAATAATAGCTGAAAACAAAAATTCTCCAAATTTTATAGACACAACCTACAGATTCAAGAAGCTGAGTGAATCCAGAGGATAAATCTAAAGAAATCTACGCTAAGACACATGATAATTAAACTTTTAAGAACTAAAGACAAACACAAAATTTTGAATGCAGCCAGGGAGGAACAACACAGTACCTATAGGGGAACACCAATTTGAACGACAAATTTCTCATCGGAATCCACGGACGCCAGCTGAAAATTGCACCACATTTTTTCAAGTGCTGAAAGAGAAGCTGTCAACAGTGAGTTCTCTGTCCAGCAAAATTTTCCTTCATGAATAAAGGGGAAATAAAGTCATCCTCAGTCAAAGAGAAGCTAAAAGAATTTGACACTGGCAGACCTACCCTTAAAGACTGCTATAGGATGCTCTTCAAGTAGAAATGAAATGATAAAAGAAGGAATCTTGGAGCATCAGGAAAGAAGAAGGAAGAGTGGATAAAACAGATATATGGTTACATACAATAGAATATTCTCTTCATGACATTTATAAGGATATTTGATGACTGAAACAAATATAAGACACTATCTGATACCCATGTACACAGTATTTAAAAACAGGGAAAGTAAAGGAACCTAAATGAAAGTAAGGTTTCCACACTTTACTTGAAGTGGTAAAGTCACATACGCATAATGTAACACCGACAGCAAGCACTAAGAAAACTATACGAAGAGATACACTCAAAAACACTATAAATAAATCAAGATGGAATTCTAAAAAATGTTCAAGAAACTCACAGGAAGTCAAGAAAAGAGAAACAGAGAAATGATAATCAGAGGAATCAAACAGAAAATGAATAATAAAAGCTTTGGCAGACCAAAGCTCTAACATATCGATAATTATCTTACACATAAATGGTCTAAACACATCAATCAAGAGACAGAAGTCAGCAGAACGGATTTAAAAAAAAAATGATAAAAATGGGCTTCCCTGGTGGCGCAGTGGTTGAGAGTCTGCCTCCCGATGCAGGGGACACGTGTTCGTGCCCCGGTCCAGGAGGATCCCACATGCCGCAGAGCGGCTATGCCCGTGGGCCATGGCCTCTGAGCCTGTGCGTCCGGAGCCTGTGCTCCGCAACGGGAGAGGCCACAGCAGTGAGAGGCCTGTGTACCACAAAAAAAAAAAAAAAAAAAAAAAGGCAGGAGTTCCTATATTAATATCTGATAAGATAGACTTTTGAGCAAAGAACATCACTAGAGAAAAAGAGAGACATTACATACTAATAAAAGAATGAATCCACCAAGACATAACAACCCTAAATGTCTATGCACCAAGCAACAGGGCATCAAGATACAAGAAGCAAAAACTGAGAGAGCTGAAAGAAGAAACAGAAAAATCCACAGTTACGGTTGAGGACTTTAACACCCCTTCTCGGCAACTAACAGAACTACTAGACAGAAGATTAGCAAAGATATTTAAGAGCTGACCAACACAATGCTGATTTTAGGATACAATTTCTATCCTCTGGGAGAACTGCTTCTACCTCAAAATGATTCATACTGTGAGAAAAGCCCTTGAGGAAATCACCAAATCCCTGCCTCCTGAGAGCACAGACAAGCAGTATGGACCACATTTCAGAATCAGCACAGAAACTTCATATGGACAACTGGTCAGAAGGAGATAAGCATCATAGATCATTAAGGTTGGAAGAAGTCGTAAAGGTCATTTATACCAGCTCTGGCCCCAGGCAGTACTTCTTTCCACAGTATTTCGTCCACCAAATAATCTAGCTCAGTGATGTCCAACTATGGGGCAAGATAAAGGGACTCACTCTTTTTAGAAGCTGTTATAATTCATGCTCAGTATTAGGAAAACAGAGTTGAGACCACAAAAGTTCTCACTCATGAAATGAGCACTCTCTTTCAATCGTCAGCAGTCCCAATTAGTACAAAGTCTTGAGAAGATAATATAAATGTAAGTATACATGCATATATAAGCATAAAAAATTAATAAAATAAAATATACCATTAACAGGGATTATCTCTAGCATTATAGTACCTTTGGCACTTTTGTTTTCCTCATAGTCTTGTCGGCCTAAATAAAGAGTTAAACTGAGCCAAGCTCAAAGTTGTCAAAAAGATGAGCTCTTGCAGGAATAGCAGAGGAAATGCAATTCAGGACACAGACTATAGCAAGCTACAGGTGCTGAGGCTTGGGGGCAGGAAAGCAAAGAAAGGAGAGCTCACTTAGAGTCAGTTACAAAACAGAGACCAGCTTGAAGATTCCCTGAGCAGACAAAACCAGTACAGCCATACAAAGCTCAGTTCAGCTTGTTTTTTGAGACCAACCCGACCTGGGTCATGATTCACGCCTCTGGAAACCATAAGCAAAACTTCCCATGGTCGATACGAGGCAACCCCTGACCAAGTGCCTATCATTTAAGAAAATGCCAATATTATCAATTTTCTGTAATCAGGCATTTACAGGAAATCAGTGTCTCGGTCCTTAGGTTTTGTTTTCCTGAGGGCACATGTGTGAGATTTTACATTTTATATCCTCTGGCTCCATTTTAGATCGAAATTCTTTAACAGTTTACAAAATGTTTACTTCTATAATCACAAAATACTCAAGTTAAGTTTTGATTTTGACAAGAACTTTACCTTTATCATCACGGCTGTCAGCTCACCTCTTGTTGTCCCTTTGCTCCCACCATCAACGACCCCGTCCCTATGGTTCTCAAAGTCTGACTTGCACCTCCCTCCTTTTGTATTACTTTCGTTCTAACACAAACCAAAATCCTCTTTTCTTTTTTCTCTTCAGCAGGCCAAGACAAGGTGGCCTTTTCCAAATTCAACTGAGAGAATTAAAAGGAAAACAATTATAGAAAAGACTAGTAGGAACAAAACAGTTATGGCAAGCACTGTTGGTCTGCTCACTCAGCACGCTATCCACACCTGTGGTACCTCGTCACGTGCGCTACTGAGCCCTGAAGGGTGGCCGGTCCAAAATGAGATGTGCTAAATACACCAGGTTTGGAAGACTTCATACAAAAAAAAAAGTCCAAATTCTCTCATTAATAATTTGTATATTGATTACATGCTAAAATGATTTGGGGATATAGTGAATTAAATAAAACATATTTTAAACATTCATTTCAGCTGGGTTTTTTTTAAACACCTTTTAAAAAGTGTGCTACTGGATCATTTAAAATTACATACCTGGCTCGGGTTTGAGTTCCACTGGGCAGCACTGCCCTACCCCTGTCAAACCCTTCAGCGGTCAAACCAACAAGAGCAGAAGGATTATCCTGTAATTAATGAATAATACTTTAAATAATGAAAACCATAAACTACATATATTTGGAACCAGCAAACACAGTAGCAGGAAGCACACTCTCAGAGGAAACACTCAAGCCCCACTGACTCGTCTCCAGGCAAACATCCCGGTTCTCTGGGCTGTCCCCGGTCAGGGTGCGGTGTTCAGTGCCCTGGCCGTTCTGAACATCCTCTCCTGAATGTACTGTGGTTTGCCTGATTCTCCTTCAAGTATGCCACTGGGAGAAAAGAAAAGCCCACGTGCTAATCTGTACACCTGAGCTCTTCACAGCACCAGCCATCCGAGCATCAGAATGCACCGCAGGCGGCCTGCTGCCTCTGGTCCAGCCGCTGGACCTGAAGTGCAGCCAACAGAAGTGACAGTGTGTCGACACTCAACAGCCACCAGGGGGCCTCAGCACTGGGGATCAGTTGACCCAGCTTCTAGATCCAGCTTGTGTGCCCTCAGGAAAATCACGATTACGGGAAAAAACCTCAGTTAGCACCCACTTCAGGTCTCAGACATTCCAACATCACTCCTCTGCCACCATGAGAGCAGCTGCACAGGCAAACTGTGACCCATGTCTGTTGTTGCCTCTCCTCTTCAGTAAATGGCACCTTTCACCCAGGTGCTCAGGCCCAAGCCCTGGAGTCATTCGGGATTCCTCGTTCTCTCCCACCAGACATGGAACTATTAGCAGAACTTTGAAGCTTTACCTTCCCAAATCTAGTACCTCTCACATTTTCTCTCCACCGCCCCAGTCCAAGCTATCGTCACCTCACACCTGGGCTCTTGGAAAAGCCTCCTAACTGGTCTCCTCCCGAAAATCTATTCACTCCCCAGTCACCGGAATGGTCCTATCCGTCAGGCGATGTCACCCCACTGCTCTCACTCCTTCAATGTCTTCCTGTCTCCCTTAGAATGAAAATCTAAAGTCCTTTCCACTCTCTCTAGGGTCCTAGAGCAGACCCCACCCCTCCCTGCTCCCTCCACTGGCTCCATCATTTCCTCCTCGCCAGCCACTCTGGTCTCCCACCTCAGCGACTTCGCACAGCCACCCCTCTGCTCAGAACAGACTTTCACCATTTATCATTCTTCATTTCCTTCAGGTCTATGCTCACAATTCCTCTCCTCGGAGAGGCTCTCCATGGCACATAAATTTATTGTCTGTCTCCTCCCACTAGAATATAAGCTACTTGATGGCGGGAGCTTCTTCTGTTCACTGCTGGGTCCCCAACACCCTCATAGAGAGTCTGGGAATGAGGTGAATGAAGAGCTAAATGAATAAATATCTTGCTCAAAGCCTCTGTCTGATGACTGGGCTGACTTGCTACTAAAGGTTCTACTGCAAGATGAAAAGAGACTTGTTCCTCAATATTCCAAAGATGTCACAGAGCTCACTCGGGTTGAATCAGAGGTAGGATGCTCCAAACTCTGCCTGTTTGGGTAGCTCTTCTCCCCAAAATGGCAGCTCCTGGTGGGGGGGAGGGGCCCTTTGAACCCCAAAACCCCCACAGAGCAGTATTAAAAGCACTAGATTAGGTGATTCCTAAAGGATTCTCTAACCCAAAAGTCAAATACCGTGAGAGGATCAGGAGCAGAAAGACCTTCCCTGGGGCTGCTGCCCTGCTCTGAAAGCGGCCACAGAGGTAGAAGGAGGAACCTGATGCTGTGTGAGGTTGTCCTGGTAAACGGGGGCCCGTGCAGCTGAAGGGCTGCAGCGATAAACTCTCATTGAGCCCCGCTGTCTCAGGAGTGTACTGTCAAGCAATCCACTAAGGGATGAGGAAATTGCATCAAGGAAGCCAGCTCACCCTTGGGGAGATGAGAACACAGGACCTGACATCAGCATGACACCAGACTCTTAGCAGAGCCTACGTCACAGAAATAATGCTCTTGTCAACCTCATTATGAAAATAATACAGAAATCTGCAGCAGATGTCACTGTCAGCTTCTGGACTGTGAATCAATGACACCAACGCTTCAGGAATCAAACTAGAAGGCTAGACAAGGTCATTGAACGTGACTATTAAACGAGGTAATGGGACGTAATACAGTTCCTGGAACACATGTTCAACAAATGTTAATTGCTAGTAGTCAGAGCAATGTGAAACCGACTGTTTCTAAAGTTTCCTGCGTGGATTCGCTCATTCATTCCACAAACATTTGCTAGGCCCCTACGACGTGCTAGGCAATAAGGAGAGGAAAAAGGCTATAAAAGACTGTCCTGCCTTTTGTAAGCTAACAATATAATAACAATGATGATGGTGATGAAAAGAGCAGCTAACATGTTTTGAGGATTTGCTCTGTACCAGGTACTGCTGGACCCTTTAAGTGCAGTATCTCATATGGGTATCACTATCCTTGTTTCAAAGATGAGGAAATTGAGGCTCAGAGACTTATCCAAGGTCACATGGGGCTCAAATCCCCTCTGACTTTCAAAGCCAATTCTCTGTGACCTCCATGAAACATTGCTTATTTACCATTTGACCTAGTGGGTTAACATTTAAGGTGAGTTAAGGGAGGATTTCTGAAAACAAAAGAAGAAAAATACTATTACCAGATGCTCCTGCTGCAGCTGGCAGAGGAGGTCAGCCCAGGAGTCCAAGGCTGGGAATCCGTAGCAGTGGCCAGATTAGAGTGGTGGGCAGGAATGCATTTAGCTGCACAGCTCCCAACAGAGATGGGGGATGGGGGTCTCATGTCCTAGACTTTTTATTGCGTGGAGGGATAGAAATTTACTCCCCTTCCTCACAATGCCCACAGTATCTCATCTGTAACTTCCTCACAGCACTTGCTACTTTCTATTCTACTGTTCTAGAGACTCGCCGACACACAGTGCTAATTAATTTTTACTGAATTGGTGCTGGGGAGATGGCGGAAGAGTAAGACGCGGAGATCACCTTCCTCCCCACAGATACACCAGAAATACATCTACACGTGGAACAACTCCTACAGAACACCTACTGAATGCTGGCAGAAGACCTCAGACCTCCCAAAAGGCAAGAAACTCCCCACGTACCTGGGTAGGGCAAAAGAAAAAACAGAGACAAAAGAATAGGACGGCACCTGCACCAGTTGGAGGGAGCTGTGAAGGAGGAAAGGTTTCCATACACTAGGAAGCCCCTTCGCGGGCGGAGACTGCGGGAGGCGGAGGGGGGACCTTCGGGGCCGCAGAGGAGAGCACAGCAACAGGGGTGCGGAGGGCAAAGCGGGGAGATTCCCGCACAGAGGATCGGTGCCGACCGGCACACACCAGCCCCAGAGGCTTGTCTGCTCACCCTCCGGGGCGGGCGGGGCTGCGAGCTGAGGCTCGGGCTTCGGTGGGAGTGCAGGGAGAGGACTGGGGTTGAGGGCTTGAACACAGCCTGAAGGGGTTAGTGCACCACGGCTAGCCGGGAGGGAGTCCGGGGAAAAGTCTGCACCTGCCAAAGACGCAAGAGACTTTTTCTTGTTGGTTTTTAATCTCTCTGGACAGAGCCTGGCAGAAAGCAGGCACTCGGGAGACGCTTGCTGACAGGGCTGATGCTTGAGGGATTTAAAGTCTGGGGCAGGCCTCATGTGGATGGGAGGAAATGGAAACCTCTGTATTTCCTTTTTTCTAATAGAAACCAGGGCAGAAGTCTGACTATTTCACCCTGCCCCTGCTCACTGGGGACTGGTGTCTCTCTCCAGGCCAAATCAAGGGGCATTTGAGAGAGTGGCAGGGCTCCAAGAGGAGAGACGAGCTTCCCCCTCCGTAGCTGGGGGCCTGGTGTCCTGCAGAGACTGGGAGGCCCAGCTGCGTTCAGACACCAGAACTGGGCCCTGGTGAGAGCTCCTTGACACCAGGAGCAAGTATGGACACACGTTCTGGTGCTGACTGCCCACCTGGGGCACTTGGAGGTGGGAAGCTGACGCTGGACCAGCTTGAGATGCAGAAGCGGGAGAGGAGGTGGCTGCGGCAGGGCAGTGGAGCCCATGAAAGGGAACTGGGCTCAAACCATCACAATAGGACCACTACTTCCAGAGCAGTTAGCGGTAGGGGAGAACCTCCAGAGGCTGAGTCTGAGGGGCATGTTGACCACACTGGAGACATGCAACGCAGAAAGCCTGCACTTACATGCCAGCCACGCGGAGGGCTCCTGTGGCCAGGCTGCATCAACACCAGTGAAATAGAACTTGGTCATTTTTCTCCTAATTTCCTCTCTCCCTTCTCCAACTCTGATGGATCAGGCAACAAGAGGGGAAGGAGGAAGGAAGAGGGGGCATGCACAGTGCCTCCTTCTGCAAGCCCAGGTCAGGCCTGAGCTGAGCATAGGGCAGAAGCTTTGAACTGGTTGTGAGGCTGAAGCTTCTGTGTAGGTTGGACTGGTCCCTTATATCCAAACAGGGAGGCATGATTGCCAAAATGGGGTTAGTCAGCACCAGTGACGGAAAGCTCTGGGATCTGCTTCGGGTATTTCAAGGGGCAAAGACTGAGGAACCCTGAGAGCATGTGTGAAGGCAGAGAAGGTTCTGGTGGAGTTAGCAGGGCTCTGGCTGCAAGAGGAGGAGTGTGACACAAGTTGGGGCGAGTGCAGTGTGAGCAGAGGTTGGGCCACCACCCACACCTGCTCTGTGAAAGGGTTCCAGTGAAGATTGTGAAGTCCCTTCTCACTCTGACGCCTGTAGAGACCCTGGAAGAGTTTGCCTGGCTCCACAGAGAGTGCCCGAAGCCTGCCTGGACAAGGCGCTCCCTCCAAGGCGCTCCCTGCCTGCTCCAAGGCAGCCAATCACTTTTTGGACATCATCTTAGAGAGGTTTCCTAAACTGATTTGAAACGTCTCCCTAGTTTTGCACTTGGAGCCACACAGAACAAGCCCACTCTTCTTGGGCACTGGAACATAGAGAGCACGGCCTCCCCAAGGCCATCTGTTCTCCAGAAGGACATGGCCCCAGCCCCCCTCTCTCCTTCTCCACCACCTGAGTTGAAGCAGCAGTCCTGTAAAGTCAGTGCTGTGTGATCGCACTCTTTTTAACATTTATTTTGAGGGTACGGTTGTGAGTGTTACAACAGATGGCTAACCATCATCCCCCCACCTCCACAGTGGCCTAAGAGAGGAGCAGGAATGTGCCAACTGCAGGCTGGGGATCAGCAAACAGTCCAGACCATCTTCTCCCCCTGTATCCATTTGGAGAGCCGCTGGGTCAGGTGCCGCTCCATGCCCACAGCATTGAGGGTATAAGGGCTGAGCAGGGTCATGGAGCTCACAGAGTGGGCGGTGTTGAGGAGAAGCTTGGGGAACGTGCAAAAGTGATCAAGCTGCGGGCCAGGGTGAAACCAGCCCAGCCTGGGAGCAAGGGAGGGGTGTGTGCTGGAGCCTGGAGGTCCGAGTCCAGGCCACCTTGGGGGACGGAGTGAGTTTCCCAGGCTGGACAGTGTGTGTGGGCAGGGGGCTCACTCCACAGGTGAGCGCTGCCTGCTCCCTGTTCCCCAGTTTGTATGGGGCCACCTGGGCCCTTCACTCGACCACTTTGATGGGCAGCATGCCCTTGATCGCGGAGAACTTGTTGCAGGAGAGGTTGACGAGGAGCTGCTTGGTGCCACTCCGGGTGGGCAGGATCTCAAAATCCACTTGGGACTGCTCCCTGGGGCTCAGGTTTGGCATGCTGATGGGGAAAGGCAGGAGTCAGCATGAGGCCTCAAGTTCTGCTCTGGTCAAGGTCACTGCTCCTTCAGCTCCCTCTAGCTGCCACCCTGGGTCATCAAACCCCTTCAGCTCTGGGACCCCTCAGCAGGGGAAGGGGCAGTGGGTGGATCCCATGATCTCCCAAATATGAGGACCAGCTCCAAGCTCTGGTGACGTGGACTCCCCTTGAGTTCAAGTTTGGTGAACCCCCAAACCAAATGCAAACGTGTATCCCTATGTGCAGATTCCCAGGTTCAGAGGCTAGAGGAGTTCTGTCTGCCCTGCCCCGGGCTCTGGGGAGGGCCCCTCTGCCCCCGCTCCCACCATCCCACACTGGACCCTCAGCCTGGGACTCACTCGATCTCGAGGGTGCCCTGCAGCAGGCCGCTCCCCTCCGCTATCAGCTTGCAGTCCTTCACCAGCTCATCCAGCGGGTTGGAGAAGAGAATCTGCACAGTCACAGGCTTTTGCACGCGGGCCTGGTCCAGCACCTGTGGGGAGAGGGGTTGACAGAGTCAGGGCTGGGCTGTTCATTTCATCTGCCCTTGATGAGAGCCGACGGGGCTGCGCCGGAGGCTTGGTGATGGGGAGGATGTTGCTGAGGACAAAGGTAGGGAGGATAACGATCCTTAGGAGGTTTATTCCTCCTAAGTTCCAGTGACATCCATGCAGGGGGTTCCTAGGAAATTGCTGTCATCCCCAGGATACAGACAGGACACCCAGGCGTGGAAGAGAAGCAGCACATCGCAGCGGCTGAGAGGGCTTGAATTCCCAGCCAGGTTCACGGGCCCTTTCTTAGTTCATCTCAGGAAGGGCAGCCGCCACTTCCGAGGACGTGCCACATGTGGTCTGCACAGGGTTCTTGATCAGGGGCTGGAGAAACCTAGGTTTCTGGTCAGAGGAGCACCCTGGACTATTTGCTCCCAAAGATGAAACCTTGTGCTCCTGCTGATAAGCCGCCGAGCCTGGGCAGATACATCGTCTCCCTGGGCCTTGACTCTCATGCTGATAAAGAGGGCTGATCCCTCCCCTCCTCCCTCCCTGGGCTACAAGGGACCAAATGAGATCATGGATGCAGAAGAAGGCGTTTTGGAAACAGAAACCGAAACTGGGTGACTGGTGGATTTCTTTTCTCTGTTAGAGGCCGCTACTTTTTGTTCATTTGGTTTTTTTTTTTTTCTTGCCACCAATTCTCACTGCAATCATTTTACAGTAATAAATCTGCAGTTCAGGTTGATTCAATAACCGAGGCCTTTCTGGTTCCAGAGCCATTTGCTCTTCTTGCTAGACCCTGCAATGCCTGCTAATAATTTGTGCATAATTGAAACATTTTAGAGACCATGATCTATACCGTAATTTCTCCCATGGAACTCATTTAAGTGTATGACACGATTTGAAGAGTGAAGCATAATTTTATGCCATTGGGACACAAGGGTACATAAACGATGCCATATCCTTCACGCTGATATTCAATTTGAGATTTTCGTGTATTTGTTTTCTTTTCTTTATTGCTGCTTACCACCCCGTCCTATTGACCTAAATCTGTGCATGCACCCAAAGAAGAGAATAAGAGCCACCAGAAGACTGTGTCTGATTGTCAGTAGGTCATGGGCCAACGTGAAGGACATCACCCTTTGGAACAAAGTTCAGATTGTATGGTCTGGTTCTAAAGTCTTCAATACCTACTCCCGATCAGCGTCAAGTAAGATAATAGGATTTTACCCAAATTATTCTCTTTTCATACAGATCACCCACGTGTCCTGCTCTGAGTGAGCTATGCATTGATTCATTCAATCAAGATGAGATTGTCTTGATTCTCTGAAGGCTGAAGTAAGGAGAGGTTGCGATAAGAGCAAATTCACACCAAGATGCCCCAAAGAAGAAAGAGCAGATGCCCTTTAAAAAGATTAAATAAGAAAGTTTTTGATGGAATATTTCCAGGCTGTGTGTATTCTGATTTCCTTTGAAAAGATGTTACACTCTCTTGAAAGACAAAGCTGATTTGATATGGAAGTCTAAAAGATGTAGAGTAAAAGTATTGCATACAAGAGAAAGCTATAAGCAGGTTTGAGGATATTGGATAAGGGAATATAATGGGGGGAAAACTAACTTCATTTAAACACTGATAATTTTTATGCAGAATGTTTCATTTCACAGCCTGAGGAGTGGGAAACAACACTTGCTGCCTGTCATTCTACAGGGACGGGGTGCATTTCTTGGAAACGTCCTGGGAAGCAGGAGAAGCTTCTACACTCAGGGGACAATCATGGATTGAGGATGAAAACTCGGCGGGCAGGAAAGAAGGTGAGCCTGGAGCCCAGGAGCTTTGTTCTAGTCCTGCCCAATGTGGGGGGCTGTTTCTGTTTCACAACCAGTGTGATGGACCCACAACAGGGGTGGCCCTCCCTCCCTGGCCCTGGAGGTGATGGACAACCCCCCTCCCCCCATTCTGAAGAACAGTCTAGACTAACCAGGACAATGAAAGAGCTCTATTGCAGGCTAGCTGCATGGAGCAGGTGCCCTGGGTCCCCCTGCCCTCTGTCTGACATTAGGAACCTCTGAAGCTGGGGTGTAGCTTAGGGAGGGTGGGGCTAGGGCAACCACAAGTACTCTAGAAATCCGGGGCTAGGGAGGCTAGTGGCACTGCGATGGAAAATAAAAGGCAATCTCTGTCTAGACCGCTGGTGCAGATGGTACAGCAGACTCGGGAGGAGCCTCGGGAGGACCCATGAAGCTCTCTGTGGGGTCCCACGGGAAGGCCCCATCTTCCTGACCCATTCGTCTTCCTGTCCTTCCCTGCCAGGCTCTCACCCCTCAGATGTGTGCTGTCTGGCTCTGGCAGCCTCCACACTGGGCTGGGGTTGGCGTGGTCAGGGACAGGCTTGGAGTCAGCCAAATACTTCCAGCCCCAGTGCTGAGGAAGGAACAGAATGGCCCCAAGTGCCTCACGCCAACCTGCAAGCCCCCAGATGCCTGGGCTCCTGAGAGGGAGCCTGGGAGCAGAGCCTGCAGCCAAAAACTGAGGCATCCTCATTCTCAACCACTGGGAAGATGCTGTTGCTGGCTGTGGGTGTGCTGGGTGCCCTGGAAAGGGCCTGAGGTCTAGCCCTGGCTCTGGCAGTAATTGGAAATTCCCTTCTCCTCTCTGGGCCTCAGTTTACTGATATGTGAAATGGCAGGACATGGGAGCTTGAGACTAGTTCTCCAAGAGTCCACAATTCTGTACCTCTGGGGTCTAGAATTGGGAGATGCACATGAGTTTTGACCATTGCGGATTTGCTCTACAAGTGTGTCCAGGGGCTGGGCTGTGGGTTTCTTGCAGTCAGGACCCACCCCTTGTGGCCCCCTGTGATTCCCAAGCCTGGCACAGCCCAGGACACAGCAGATGTCCAGAGCAAGTGAGCTGAAGAGCCCCTCTGGCCATCCTCAGCTGGCATCCCCAGCGGGTCTAGAGCTGCAACCAAAGAAGCCACAGGGCAACGTGCCTGTGGAGATTGTCAGACAGGGAGCAAGGAGGCTACTTTTTTTTTTGCCTCATCCCACAGCTTGCAGGATCTTAGTTCCCTGACCAGGGATTGAACCCGTGCCCCCTGCAGTAAAAGCTCTGAGTCCTAACCACTGGACCGCTAGGGAAGTCCCAAGGGCGCTACTCTGATTGGAACTCTTGACTGATCCATTTGGCAGAGGCTGGAGCTGAGCTGGGCCCATCAGCAGGGGAGGGCCTTCTCTGTAGTCTGGGAGGGCTGGGCTGGCTGGAGAGGCACCCCTTCAGCACCCCTTTACCTCCAGGGTCAGGGTGGGGTTTTCCAGGATGATGTCCCTCTCCACCACCACCTCGGTCTTGTCGCTGATCTCGCACACGGCTGTGGCCCGGGTCATGTTGTCTGCCTTCAGGTACTTCTCGTACAGTGCATATGCGATCTTTACAGGATGCTGTATTTCTGGAAGGAGAAGCCAGGGAGCAGAGTGAGAGGGAGTGGGGTCGAAACCTTAAAAGCTGATGCCAAGCCAAGTCGATGCGAGCTGGCTGGGATCATCTGCAGCCCAGGCTTGCCTGAGCCCTCCCTGCCAGGCCCTGTGGGAAACATCTGTCTGCTCCGTGCAGGCTGCAGAGCAGGGGCCAGGGGCAGCCCAGGACTCTGGCTGGATGGGCTCATAGGGGCTGAAGCCTCCTCCCTGTCCTGGAAAATATCGGAGGGCAAGTTTCCTTCTAAGGGGCAGGGGAAGAATACGAGTACTAACTCATTGCCCAATGACGAAAACAGTAATGATGACAACACAGTAATAACTAGCAAGGGAAGCCAGGGCTAAATAAGCGCTTGGGTCCTCCCCGGTCATCCAGTAGCCTGGGATTCTGTGGCAACAGCATCTGGACCACCTCCCCGCTTCTGGTCTCCCCTGCTTCCAAGACACTCACACACACCGGAAGATAGGCTTTAGAAGCACCTCCACCCCCACCCCAAATCATGTCACTCTTCTTCCACATCACTTCAAAAATCTTCCACGGCCCCTCGCTGCCTCAGGAATAAAGTTCAGACCCCTCAGTACGGCCCTTCGTGACTCTCCCCCTCAAAAGAACGTTCCCTCCCATGCTTCTCATTGTCCTTTTGACAAAATAGGTACCTTATCACCTCCAAGCTTTGACTCACAAGGTCCCCTCAGATGGAAAGGCCTTCCCCAGCTTTCCTCCCTTTATCTGGCTCCTCCCTAAGCTTCAAGGCCCCTCTCTGACTCACAGGGTAGGCAGCGAGGGTCCTCCCCTTCCAGCGGGTGCAGGGCACTCCCCCCTCCCTTATGCAGTCATGTTGGGTGGTCTGGGGGGGCCCCCGCATCCACAGGGTCATACACCCCTTGAGGAAAGTCTGTGAGGAAGGAGCTGTCTCTGCTTTCAGCACTGGAGGGACTTACCTAGCCTGCCCCAAATGTGGAGACGCAGGCCCTTGCATCAGCAGGTCCTGCCCTCTTGGACAGTGAACGCTGAGGCTCAGCAAAAGAGGGGGACTTAACAGTGTCGCCCAGAAAGTAGGTGATGATGTCAGGCCTCCAGAACCACTTCACTTGCCTCCTTCCTCTCCTTCCCATTTCACTCTGCTGCCTCTGGCAGAAGTATGGATTTTTAGAAAGCATTACCTCACGTAAATTATTTTTGCTCTACAGAAATAGCTCTTCCCTTGAGCTTTGAAGGTAAATAAGAGCCAGGCAGTTGCTCTTGGTATGGGGAAGATTTCTGCTACATTCTGCCAGAAGAGAGGTTGCTAGGGATGCTGCCTTCTGACAGGTGTAATACAGAGGTATTGCAGTTTCTCTGCAGACAGAATTCCTTCAAGATGGGCTGTGTAATTAATCAGTTTTTATTAGTTCCTTATGTGAAGCAAATAGCCACCCCACCCTGGTCAATCTGCTTTGTATAAGTCCAGACTTTTCATAACAGCTTGAAGGATTTTGCCACTGTGGGCGCACCTGCATTCTAATCCTTCCACAGCCCCAGACTCTCTCTCCTCTACTTTGGTCCCCTCCTGTCTATGCTACCCAGGAGTACAAAGTCATGGTTCCTCCCAGAGGCTCAGACCTCCGAGAAAACCTATCACTGTCGCTGGGAATCAAGAAATTCCACGCACCCATTGGCAACTGTGGGGGAACACTGGAGAGGGTTCAAGACCTTGTGGTATATTGCAACCCTTCTAGGGTCAAACTCAGAAAGTGATTCATTGCGTGGTGGGGAGGGGTGGGGTAGGGTGGCAGCTGGTATGGGAGAGGGGTGGCAGCAATAAAACCTAGGAAATGGGTGGTGGCACTGGATTTAGCATTAGGAAATCTAGGACCAAGACTTGGCATTGCCACTTGCTAGCTATGACACAATCTCTTAAGCGAGTCACAATCTCTCCAAGCCTCAGTTTCCACCTCTGTAAAAGGGAATACTGAAATCTGTCCTTTTAGAAGGTCAAATGTGATAGTACCTACGAATATATAAGCAAGTACTCTGCCCACTGGGCAATGTGGTATGTACCTGTAAGGGGTATTTGCAGTGTGTCTATTAACTGCCAAAGCCTCCCGCCTTCTTCCCCCAGGGCATAAAAGGATTCGGGTTAGCACCACACTGACTTGCACTATTCACCATAATAGCAGCCTCCAAAACTTCAAAACCCCAGGCTTGACCACAGAGGCCATGTGCTGTTCCTTCCTTAATCAATTGACTCGGTTCCAACAGGAACTCTCCAATCCCAAGAGAATACCAGCTACCTTGGGTGCATGGTACCCCAGCAACCTACAGGATGAGTTACCTTCATTGGGACCCAGAGACAGGGTGACGGACTCCTTCCACACCTCGTGTACAAGTGTACCATTGTAGACGATGGTCCAGGCTGTCATGTTCACCGTCACTGTCTTCGAATCACCCGTTAGGTTTCTGAGCATCAGGGCCATGTTGACTTCTTTGCCCACTGTCAGTATGTCAGTGATCTTGAACTTCCCAGAGATGCTGGGCTCCCGTTCCTCTCTATTAAAGACTCTTGCAGATGTTGCGCGAAGTGACATGGAGGGTTGAAGTTTCCCCAAAGCCTTTTCAAACACTTGCCTTTCCTGGCTGGAACCTGTGTGGTGGGATAAGAGAGAAGCACCTCAGGGATGCGGTGGCAACCTGGACAAAGGACAGCGTCCTGCTTGGAAGGGTGGCCTGGAACTAACACTGGTTCTGCTGCTTGCCCAACGATTCTGATTCAAGCAAGTGTCTGACCTCTGCAGGTCTCCATTTCATCCTCCTTAATACGAGGCTCACATCCCAGCTGTTCCAATCAGCTCTAAATTTCCATGGAGATGTAGGGAAAGGTGCATAAAATTACTCTATGGCTTGATATTTTGCTTAGGCTAATTAGGCTAGATCGCCCCCTTCCTTCCTTCCTCTCTTCCTCTCTTCCTTCCTTCTTTCTTTCTTTTGATAAATGGTCCTTTGTGAGACAAAGAAAAAACAGATAATTTAAAAATAACAAAAACTGAGCTAAAAAAGATTACAATAAGTTCATAAGTGAAAAAATGGTTATGATTTAGAGTTAACTTCATTGAAAAAAATTTCAAACCAGTTTACCATGTTATTCTGCTTTGTTTCTAAAGATGCTTTGAGAATTGAAGAGTGGAACTTTTGTCCATGTCAGTTGACGAGAACTTCCCACAGTTGTTGTGGTTCCAGGTTATGACTAGTTTAAATTGTCGAGAGAGTTCAGGTTTCATAAACACAAAGGCTGAACCACAGGTTGGGTTTCTGATTCTGACTTGGGTCATGGGTGCTGCTGAATGTGATGCTATAAACAGTCCCTGGAGAATGGCCAAGATCATGGCCTAAAAATCACGGCTCTTGGGATGCTAAGAGCCAACTCCAAGTCTCTGAGCCCGGGTAGACCACACAGTGCACATAAGGCTCCCTGCCTGAGCTGAAGATAGACCCACTATCAAGGAGAAGGCATTGTCCTTCCAGGAACACAGACAAAGATACACAAAGAATGACCATACTTTTGCCCCTGCCCCCTAACTTCCCCAACCAACCTGTGAAATTTTAAGGCATCAGATGACTTACTTAGAAGCGCTTTACAACCAACCTGTGAAATTTTAAGGCATCAGATGACTTATTAGAAGCACTTTACAATTTAGTGAGGTCTTTCCCATAAGTTACATGTAACAACTGGCAGAGACCCCAGAGGCCAACTGTTAGAGTTAAGGCCCTAAGAGGAGGAGCGACTGGTCCAAGGGACTGGTAATCTGGGAATTAGGGGCAGAAAGAAGGCCAGTCCCCAGAAATCGAGACCTGAGTCTAGTAGTTCCTCCCATACAGCTTACTGAAAAGAAGACAGGCAGTCCAGTTACCCAGGCTGATGGCTCCTGGTGGGCTGGGTTCCTTTTGGTGCATTCCCATTCTCTAGCTGAGCTGTAAGTCCACACCCAGGTCTGATGGCTGTGCAGGGAGCTGAGCCTCTGTGCCCAGAACCTCGAAGCAGGTGTGTTATGCACAATGAGGCTCAGAGCCTACATAGCTACATAGGTCACCTGCCAGGCTTACCCAAGACCAAGCTTCCTGCTACTGTTTTCTCCCTTGGTGTTGCTGTTGCGCCAATGCTTAGCAGCCCATTTTATGAGCTTTTCCTCCCTGGGGCCATCAGACACAAGCTGGAATCATTAGGTAAGGAGGACTGATCAACAGCAGGCGGTGTGATCAGCCCTGCTGTCACACAGGGGCTAGGTCATCACCAGGGCTCCTGCAGGGATCCCACAACTTGGCCGTGGCCCCTTCCCATTTCTCAGGAGGTTTGGCTGGGACAGCCGGAGCCCCCAAGAAGCAGAATCAAGGTGTGACAGTCAGGTAAGGAACCCCACAGAATCACACAACCGTGTAAACAGTGCACTTCAGAAGTCCCTCTGGGAGGTCATTCCAATGAGGTTGCAGATGTTCAAGTTGACAAAAATCATCACTATTTATTAAGCCCTCACTATGTGCCGGGCACTGCCCTTGGCACTTTCTGTACACTAGCTCATTTAAATCCCACTGAAGATAGGCCTCGCTCTTCTCATTTTACAGGTGAGAAAACGAGGGATCAGAGAGGCTAAGCATCCTGCTTGAGGTTGCACGGTTATGAGGGGTAGGATGGAGTTCACCTCCTGCCCGGTGTTATCTTTTCCTTGGCCCCTACTCTTGTTTCTACATCATGACACTGTTGAGAATTCTTGTCACACACCGGCCTGTCCCCCTGGCCTGTGAGCTCTGCAGGGGCAGGGGCTCATCTGCGGGATGCTTCCTGGCCTCCCAGAGCCAAGCGTGGGTGGGCACTTGGGGAGGTCTCAGTACCTGTTTACTGACTGAGAGAAAGCCCATCTGACCCCAGCTGGGGGGAATGGCCTACATAGGTGGACTGGGGTCCAACTGAGGGCACCAATCTCATCACCCTAGAGTTGTGCCTCAAAATGGCCACAAATACCACACCCAGAGGTTCAGCCACCTGGACTTGGAGCCCACTCCCCTGCTCAGCTTTCCTCTTCTGTAAATGGCACCCAACAACAGCAGTCAGCAGGGTATGGAGCTGTGGGGTTCACGTTGGGGGAACGTGGGCACCTTCATGAGAGCACTTTTCTTGACACCTCAGAACCAACAGTGAGGATCAGCTGAAAGAACTATTTCCAAGTATTTTAGAAAGAGTGACATGTTGACCCCATTAAGGAGTGATTGGCCTGCTAGAGCAAGCATTAATTCACTTTTGCCTCTTTCTAAAAATGAACATCACCTTCAAATGTAGAACTTCGGTCACTATTGAGACTCCTCAAAGAGATAAGTCTCTGACTCTGAAAGCAACTTCCTAAATAGAGCAACAAATGTAATTTGTGTTAAAGGTGGCCTTGTAGCAACTAGGTGACTTTTCTAGGTGACTTTAGGGAGACCAGCACTCATGTGGATGCTGAAGATTTCAGGGACTCGGGCATTGTCCTCATGGTGTAAGCCCACCTCATCTGGCTTTTGGGGAGGCCTCTGAAGCAGACGAAGCAGTGCCCACATCTTGGGGGACTGTCCATTTCTTTTTTCAGAGAATGTTTCCTGCCTGTGTTTCTTAGAGGCTAGGGGAGTGGGCTGACTGAGAGGCCCTCGGGGGGTCTCTCGTGGGGGCCATGTTTCTCCCTGTGATGTTCAATCGTGGGGCTGTCATCCCAGTTGTGTAATTGGCAAAGGGACACAGCTGGAGATGAGCTGGACTGGCAGCTGCCTGAGTCCTATGGCCAATTCCCAGTGGTACAGTGTCTTTTCATGACGGTTCTGTTCCCACGGGAAACAGTCTGGGGAGCTGGGCATTAGATGCCAGGGAGCAGTCCTACCATTCAGGCAGAATTGGCTGACAATGCAGAAGGAGTATGAGCAATTTTTCCTTCTCCACCTCAGAGCTGTCTTCCCACCGTTAAGCCCTGGGTGGCACAGCCCATCCACACCCCCTCCTACCTTCTGGGTACTTGTACTTTTCGGTGACATCCATGCGAGAGTTGCTGCCCACCGCCTTGGTACTGATATTTTTGCCGATGGTGTGAGTGTTTGAGAAATTCTTCTTCAGGGCGCCGGTCCAGGCATCGTAGATCCATGTGATGCGGTCGGCATTAACCTCAGCAAAGATGAAGGGCATGTCGTAGTCCCAGTCCACATTACCCTCTCGGAGAGCGACGACTGAAGCAGGGCCGCACTGGAACACCCCTGGGGGCCAGGGTGCAGAGGTTGGATACATGCCAAACCCAGGCCCATCTGCAACAGTACACCCCATGGCCTGCTCCTCTGGGGGCCACCCATGACCACCCAACTCCCCTGCCTCTACCCCGCCAAACTCCTTCAACCCCAACAGTCTGCCCCCTTCTTGGGGCACTCAGCAGGACACTCCGGGGCTATTGTTATCTTCTGCAATAGTGCTCTGGTGAGACTCCACCTCCACAGAAGACGGCCCAATCCTGTATTCTGTGGGTGCATAATTTGTGCTGACCCACTGCCCTCAGTCTGTTACTAAAGGGGAAAGTCTTGCTGTCTTGTGCTCAGGGCTGCCTCTTTTCTACTCTGCAAATCATTCATCATGGCACATATATGACCCTGAAACAAAAATTCCACAGGACAGTTCTTATTCTTAATGTCTAATGCACCCTGATATTTTCTTTTCCTTTCCTTTTCCCCACCCCTTTCCATGATATTCTATTTCATTTCTTAAAATGATGGTCACAACCCATTAACTTGATTTTATAGCTGCTAATGGGTTGCAGTGAAAAGGTTGAATAGTGGCCTAGAAAATATCTGGAAGGTCACCCTCCTCACACCCAAGTTCCCCAAATCTAACGTTCCTTGCTTCTGGTAGAGACGCTGCAGTTGGGGAAGGGAGTAAGACTTCATTTTCATTGTAAGTCCTTTTAGAATGATTTGAATTTTTTTTAAGCCATGTGCCTATATGACCTTTATGATTTTTTTTGTTTGAAAGAAACAACTGAAAATGAGGGTAACGGACAGGAATGCTCTGGAGGTCAGGGGAGGGAAGGGGAAAGGTTCCTGGAGAGCCTGAGACCCAAGCTCTGATGGGAGAGTGGCCAGAGGTGGGAGCACTGGGATGGGGCCGGGCCAGCCTGCGTGAAGGAGAGCTCGGTCTGGCAGGGGACACGTGTGAAGGTGAGAGAGGTGATGGGGGCCGTGATCACGGAGGTCTGGAGCTGAGCCAGGGAATTTGGGTTCAGCCCCAAGGCAATGGGGACCTGGAAGCTTTCTGTGCTGGGAGGGATGGGCTACCAGAGGTGGTGCAGGAGAATCATGGCTGGCAGGGGACGGCTCCTTTCCCTTGCTGCAGGGCATGTGCCAGGGCCTCTGCAGCAGCCATGTGAGTGCAGGTATGGCAGTCATTTTAATAGCAGCCTGAACCAAGAAAGTTAGGAGGGAAATCTACTTTCCAAATAGTTTTGTTTTAATCCCTCCTTTCCCTCTGGAGGTAGAGAGGATTTGGGTGACCTTGCTGTGCCGCTGTCCACCACTATAAAGAATCGAGAGGTCATGACTTAGAGCCAAACCCAGAGAAGGGGGCCGTCAGAGGGTTGGTTACCTTGGCTCCTTTCCTGGGGGGTGGCGTCCAGAACCTGCCATCCACTGTATGATGGGCTTAGGTCAGTCCGTGCAAACCAGCCTTCATTCCAGACGTGGAAATTCCTGCAGACAGAACCACAGACTACAGAGTTTGGCCAAGGCCACACAGCAGAGGAGTGGCAAAACACCACATCTCTGATCTGACAGTGCAGCACCCTGATACTCATCAAGCGAGTTTACTCTGTGCCAGATATTGTGCTAGACCTTGGCAAGCATTGTCGCACTTAAATTCTCACAGCACTGTTAAGTGGGTACTATTTTTATGCACATCTCTTAAAAGAGGAAACTGAGGCTCAGAGAAGTTAAGCAGCTAACAATGCCAGAGTCAAAGTTTGGACCCAGGTATGCCTAACTCCAAAACCTAAGTCCTTGACCACCATGTTCTACTGCCTTTCTGAGGAGCAGAACAGATCTAGGTTAGAGCCAGAATCCAGCAAGCAAACCCACACAGCTTTCTCCTATGCATCCTGTTGGGGGACACTACTGTATTTCGTGTGGGATGAAAATGAATGGGGCTGCAGCAAGAGTGCCAGGTCTGGCTAAGAGCCACAAAGCCCTTGGGCTGAGGTCCGGATTGAAGAATGACATATACCAGTCTTAAAATGTTCTTCATCCATGGCAGCCCCTTGTCTCCCAATCTATATGTCTCAGTCATTTGTCCCCTCCCTCAGCAGGTATAACCAGTTAGCCAAAGCTTTATGCATTCTTGATTCTGCCCTCTACTCTCCCCTTCTCCAATCCCACAGCAACTACATAAACATTGGCTTGGCAGTTTTGAGTCCAACTTAGAAGAAAATGTAAGTAAGTCTGACATAAATTCAAGTTCTATCCAACTTGAAAAAAATTTTTGTTATACTCATGAGTTGGAGAAGATAGTTTTAAGCAGAGAACCAACTTCTGAATGATAAATGTGACTAGGTAAAAATATTAAACTCGCATATACCAAAAAAACAAAGAAACAAACTATAGTTCTGTTTCCAGCATGGGAATAAGCTCATAATAGACAGTCTTTCTGTAGAAAACAATAAACTGGGGAAAAAAATACAAAAGACAGCTGAGAGTAAACAAAGCAGGAGGATTTTGGGAGGGTGCCAAAACTTTTAGGAAGGGGCCAGCACGGGGCAAGTTGTACTGTGGTGCCCTTGCCCCTAAGGACAGGTTGCAGTTGAGGTAAAGTGCAGGGCAGTAAAAACTCCAACAGACAGCCTACATCTTTCTGACCTGGGGAGATAAGAAACTGAGCCTGGGTTAACCAGGGTTGCTAGAGAGTGAAGGGGAAGTCTTAGAAAGGAAAGAATCAGAAAGGGGGACCCAGATTTGTATATAAACTCTGCCTAAGCTTCTGGGTGACCTCTGAGCTAGGCATATATGAGGCAAACTACAAGTAGTCCAGCTAAAAATTCAAAAAATGAACTGAAATTTGGGCTGCTGCCCACCATAGGTGAGATAGAATTTGCAGTTTGAATCTACCTCAGGTAGACTGCTAAGACAAAATGTAGAATCAAGAAGAAGCCAATGTCCAGGAGACAATCCAAATTTACTCAACATACAAAGAACCAGAAAAGTGTAGCTTGTCCTCAAGGTAAAAGACAATCAACAGGGACTAACCCTTAGATAATCCAGGTGTTGGCATTATTGGATAAAGACTTTAAAGCTGTTATGATAACTATTCTCAGTGTAATAAAGGAAAATATGATCATAACAAATGAAAAGAGGGGGCCTCTTAGCAGCAAAATAGAAAATATGAAAAAATGAACCAAATGGAAAATTTTAACTGGGAAAAAGACCATAATTAAATTAAATAATTCAATGGATGGAATTAAATAATTCAATGGATGGCTTACTAGCAGAATAGGGAAAACAGAGGGAAGAGTCAGCAAACTTGAAGACAGATCAGTAGAAATTATCCAATTTGAAGAAGAGAGAAAAAAGCATTGAAAAAAATCCATTCAGCAGAGAAAATATATGCAACATGTATACTAGACAGAGATTTACTATAATGAATATTATAAAGTACTTACAAATCAATAAGACACAAAAGATCACCTAGAGGGGTGGGATAGGGAGGGTGGGAGGGAGACGCAAGAGGGAGGAGATATGGGGATATATGTCCATGTATAGTTGATTCACTTTGTTATAAAGCAGAAACTAAGACACCATTGTAAAGCAGTTATACTCCAATAAAGAGGTTAAAGAAAAAGACAAAAAAAAGGAAGTCAAACATGTCAATAATCGACAATGAGCAGGCAATTTTCATAAGCAACACAAATGATCACTGAACATATAGAAATAGTTTTAACTTCACCACCATTAAAAGAAAATTAAAATGACAAAGAAATACCATTACACTTATTAGACTGACAAAGGTGAAAGCATAGGATGATACACATTGTTGTGTGATACTCATCATTGTATGGGAAAACAAGCAGTGTTATACACTGCTGGTGGGAGTTTAAATTGGTATGACATTTGTCAAGGGCAATTTGGCAATGAGTTTGAAATACCCTTGAAAACCTATATACTCACTGAGCCAGTAGTTCCACTTCTAGGAATTTCTCCTATAAAAACCCTCACATTAGTGCACATAGATGTACATGGAAAGATGTTCACTGAAGCATTGTTTGTAATAGCAAAAATAATGGAGGAAAAATTTATCAATAAGGAATTGGTCAGATAAATTGTGGCACAGCCATGCAGGAGAATATCGTGCAGTTGTCCAAAAGAATGAGGAAAATTAATCTAGCACTGACATGGAAGATGTCTAACTTATATGACCAAGTAAGAAAAAAAATTACAAAATAGTGTGTATATGTAGAAGCTTATAAAAAACATATTAATATGATGAAACTATTTCGATTTAGAAAATTATACATTAAAAAAAGCAGTGAAAGTTAGTCCCCCATAATTCTATTATCTTAGATAACCACAGTTTAAATAATGGTTTGGTGTATATATTGTGCACATGGACAGATTTTGGTGCATATGAACTAAGTTGCACGTTATTTATTTCTGTAATGTTTTCATATTCTATAATGAAAATTACTTATTACTTCTGTAATTCTATATTTACAAAATAAATAGATATTTAAAAATATGTATATTATATAAACACTAATAGCTAATACAGTTGTGTCAACACAGAATATTATTAAGTTTTCTGTCTTATATAGTAGCTCATTTAATCTTCACAATGCTCATATAAGATAGGAATAATTATTATCTCCTTTTGACAGTTCTAGAAACTGAGGCACAGAGAAGAAGTTAAGTGACTTGTTCAAGGTCTCAAAGTGAGTAAATAGGCAGAGTGGGATTTTAACCCAGGCAGAGGGCTGCAGGGTCCATGCTTTTAACTACTAAACTATACTGTCCCTCTAAATTTTAATTTATTGACAAGAAAGATATTAAAAATTATGAAATAGACTATTTAACTTGGTCTCATTTGGGTAATTAACACTCAATGCACAAAAACAGAATGAAATGTCTGGAAGGATCTACCTCAAAATGTTGTTAGTGCTTTTCTTTGGGTAGCTATATTACTATTACTCTCACTAATTTATTTTTTTAGTGTTTTATAATCAGGAAAAGATTGTTTTTGTTTTGCATGCTGTAAAATGAAACCTGCAAGGCTTCCTACGGGGACCAGATTGGGAGTTCTACACTATACAGTTGTCAGGAGTTAGAAGTGCTCCCTAAGTACTGATCAGGTGCATTGTGACCCTGCTACATCCTTCAGAGAACAAGGGGAGAGTTACAAAGTCAGCTCCAAAACAAGACAGAAGGAATAAGACCATAAGAGGTAAACAAACAGACAATGATAAATAATACCAACCAATGATATGAGTAGGAAGAGCACATACTGTCAGTACTGTAAAGAAACACAGGTCAAACTCCCTCTTGCCAGAACACCAGAATGACAACTAGCTGCTGGACAATCATTGACAGGAAGACACTGGAACTCACCAAAAAAGACACCCCACATCCAAAGACAAAGGAGAAGCCACAATGAAATGGTAGGAGGGTCACAATCAATCACAGTAAAATCAAATCCCATCACTGGTGGGTGGGTGACTCATAGACTGGTGAATACTTATAGCACAGGAGTCCACCCACTGAAGTGAAGGTTCTGAGCCCCACATCAGGCTTCCCAACCTGGGGGTCTGGCAACGGGAGGAGGAATTCCTAGAGAATCAGACTTTGAAGCCGAGTGGGAATTGATTGCAGGACTTCAACAGGACTGGGGGAAACAGAGACTCCACTCTTGGAGGGCACACACAAAGTAGTGTGCATATCGGGACCCAGGGGAAGGAGCAGTGACCCCGGTGGAGACTGACCCAGACCTACCTGCTAGTGTTGGAGAGTCCCCTGCAGAGGCAGGGGGTGGCTCTGTTTCACCATGGGGACAAGGACACTGGCAGCAGATTCTGGGAAGTACTCCTCGGCGTGAGCCCTCTCAGAGTCTGTCATTAGCCCCATCAAAGAGCCCAGGTAGGCTCCAGTGTTGGGTGGCCTCAGGCCAAACAACCAACAGGGAGGGAACCCAGCCCCACCCATCAACAGTCAGGTGGATTAAAGTTTTACTGAGCTCTGCCCACCAGAGCAACAGTCAGCTCTACCCACCACCAGTCCCTCCCATCAAGCCTCTTGATAGCCTCATCCACCAGAGGGCAGACAGCAGAAGCAAGAAGAACCACAGTCCTGCAGCCTGTGGAACAAAAACCCCATTCACAGAGAGATAGACAAGATGAAAAAGCAGAGGGCTATATACCAGGTGAAGGAACAAGATAAAACCCCAGAAGAACAACTAAATGAAGTGGAGATAGGCAACCTTCAAGAAAAAGAATTCAGAATAATGATAGTGAAGATGATCCAGGACCTTGGAAAAAGAATGGAAGCAAAGATCGAGGAGATGCAAGGAACGCACAACAAAGATCTAGAAGAATTAAACAACAAACAAACAGAGAGGAACAATACAATAACTGAAATGAAAACTACACTAGAAGGAATCAATAGCAGAATAACTGAGGCAGAAGAACGGATAGGTGACCTGGAAGACAGAATGGTGGAATTCACTGCTGTGGAACAGACTAAAGAAAAAAGAATGAAAAGAAATGAAGACAGCCTAAGAGACCTCTGAGACAATATTAAATGTAGCAACATTCGCATTATAGGGGTCCCAGAAGGAGAAGAGAGAGAGAAAGGACCAGAGAAAATATTTGAAGAGATTATAGTCGAAAACTTCCCTAACATGGGAAAGGAAATAGCCACCCAAGTCAAGGAAGCTCAGCGAGTCCCATACAGGATAAACCCAAGGAGAAACACACCGAGACACATAGTAATCAAATTGGCAAAAATTAAAGACAAAGAAAAATTATTGAAAGCAACAAGGGAAAAATGACATAAAACATACAAGGGAACTCCCATAAGGTTAACAACTGATTTCTCAGCAGGAACTCTACAAGCCAGAAGGGAATGGCATGATATACTTCAAGTGATGAAAGGGAAGAACCTACAACCAAGATTACTCCACTGGGCAAGGATCTCATTCAGATTCCATGGAGAAATCAAAAGCTTTACAGACAAGCAAAAGCTAAGAGAATTCAGCACCCCCAAACCAGCTCTACAACAAATGCTAAAGGAACTTCTCTAAGTGGGAAACACAAGAGAAGAAAAGGACCTACAAAAACAAACCCAAAACATTAAGAACATGGTCATAGGAACATACATATCGATAATTCCCTTAAATGTGAATGGATTAAATGCTCCAACCAAAAGACACAGGCTTGCTGAATGGATACAAAAACAAGAGATCAAGATAAAAAAAAATGAATTACATGGGACTGAGTGAACTGATGAGGATGATTATAAGTTTTGTGACTTTCTGTTTGAATAAAAAAAAAATCTCACAAGGACTCAGAGGCAAAAAATGTACAAATCAATTATCACTGCAAAGTAAAGGAGCTGTTACAGTGGAGGATTACTGGACTGAATGTCAATATTATGACATAGTATGAGTGTGTTTCGTGTTTGGTAATTGCAATCATTGTTGCTTTTGTTATGGTCATCCATTTACAATGCTTGGTGTCAGTTTATTTATCTCTTATAAAAATAAAATACAGTGTGTGTGTGTGAAAAAAAAAGGTTTAGTGCGTCTTTAGCAGGGCATGGGGTGGGGGGGATGAATTGGGAGATTGGGATTGACATATATACACTAACATGTATAAAATAGATAACTAATAAGAACCTGCTGTATAAAAAATTAAATAAAATAAAATTCAAAAAAAAAAAAAAGAAACATAGGTCATTACAAAATTTCTGGAAGACTACAGCACTAGATGATTTTAAAATGTCCATTCCCTTTAACCCAGGATATACCATTACTAGGAATCTTTCTTATGGGACTAATCACAGACATGCTCAAGATTTACATATAACAATGCTCGTTACTGTGTTATTTACAGTAGGAAAAAATGGGGATAGGTAACATAGGGAATAGGAGATAGTTTATAGCAGGAAAAGAGATAATGGTTTAACCATTCAATGGAATATGATACTTTTAAAATCTTATTTTTTGAAGATTATTTAATGACATTGTGAAAATGTTCATAATACCATGTTTAGTCAAAAGCACACGATTTAAAACTATGAAGTGGTTGGTTTCCAGGTGTGGAGAAAAGTAGGATGTGTCTATCATATGCTCCGTCTTTTACCCATGCCTTTGTAAAATGTATGATCCCAATTCTATAAAAACAACAACTAATAAAGAAAAGATTGGATAGAAAACTACATTACATATTTCTGAGATTTCCTATGACTGTGAAAAAAAAAAGTCATCATAAAAATTATCTCCAGGCAGCCCCACAAAATGCCTTTTTGATTGGGTTCTTAAGATCAGTTAGAATTCACCCAGGAAAGTAGGAGGAGTGTGGGAAGATGACCCTAGAAGGGTGAAAGGAGAAAGAGAGGATGAGGAAACAGGGAGAACACCACGTTTCACATTCATCTCATTCCTGGCAGAGAGCCCCAGAGAAGGGCGGGTTGGTTAAGATAGATTGGTAAGTAGCTATGTTTGAATACTTATTTGCAAGGCAGGAATTTAAGACAAAGCAGATAACAAGTTCATCCTGGTCCCTCCATCATTTGAAAGGCAGCACTTTGCTCACAGCTACTTGGGATGTATGTGCCTTTCAAATGCACCATCGGGTTTGTTTCTGGTTGTGTGCCACATACTTTCCCACCTCCCAACCTTGGGCTCTGCTCCTGTCTTGAGTGTTTCAGGAGTAGGAGTTTAGGAAAAGGAGAGACTGAGGCATTTATTTAAAAAGATGCAGATTCCCTGCCCTCCCAGCTCCCTCCACTCAAATCAGTTCTAATGCGACCTTTGAAGTTTATAAACCACCGCCCCTAGAGACAGCAACTGAGTTATGCTAACCTTTGAATTCACGGGGTCAGGAGACCCTCTCTAGAAAGTGACCCAAATCCCTACCCATTCTGCCTATTTGTCCTTCCAAATGCAGTTCAGATACCACCTCCTTCAGAAAATCTTTTCCTAACATACTCAGAGGGTGCCAACCTTACCTCTGTGCTATCTCTGCATCTTGCATGATTCAGTTATTTGACTTCTGCTCAGTAATCACCCAGCTTCTCATGCAGCTAGGAACTCCTCTAGCGAGATTCCTGTATCTCACTCCTCTTGGTGCCCTGTGCCCAGTGCAGGGTCTGGCATGCAGTACTTACACCATGCTCACTGAATTGAATTGTCGTGGAACCTGGACACTCTTGCAGCCTTGGTTTCCTTGCTGTGGGTCTGAGCAAGCTACTCCAGGTACGTTGGGGACTAGCTAAGTATTAGTGGAGGCTGGTGGCCATGGAGAGATGCATTAGGAGCCAGGGCTCGAGTGGGGGGTATGGGTTCTGACAGCTCTTCTCCAGAACTGACCGACACCACCTCCCTGACCACAGGGCCGGGAAATCTCCATCTGCCTTCCACCTCGGAGCTCTATAAAAGGCTACAAAGAGAGTCAAGTCTGTGACTCGAGAAACTGGGGAATCAAGTTGAATGAAATAAGAAAATGAGCCAGAAATGCCAAGGTAAAGATAACCTTGGCCGAACTGTTCCAAATCATTTGGTTGCAGGTCTCAGAAACCTCCTTTATAGTGGTGTAGAAGGGAACCATATTAAAGAAGCTTCCCCCAGAGTGTCCTGACTCCGAAGAAGTGAAAACTCCAGAGCCTTGTGCCTTTTAAGCCCAACAACTGTCATGAGCAGAATGGCTTAGAAGAAAATGGACCCCACTGGATTCTGTAATGTGATTCAAAGAAGGATCTAGAAGAAATTTTTGAGGTCCCCGACCTAGCCCTTCATTTTACAGATGGGAAACAAAGGTACAGAAAAGTTAAGGAATTTACGTAAAGTTAGGCATTTACTTAGAGCGTCCGAATGTCTCCAGCTGTTTACCAGTGCTTCCCCCTGGGCCTCTGTTTTCTCCTTTATGAAATGAGTAGGTCTCTCTCTAAGATCCCTTCCAGCTCTAATGTTCTTTGACTGGGGAGAGTCATGTTGACAGACACCTAGGTCCACCTCCAACTTGGATGCTATTTCAGTTTGACTTTGGGCAAATTGTTTCTCCCCACCGAGCTGCTGAGACAGCATCTAGTATCATAGAAAAGTTGCGTTTGCTGCCTAAGTGTGAACCTAAGAACCCAGCTTTTCCACCTGGTTGGTGTCCAGCCACTCCTTTTCTGGAAAATCTCAAAGTAAGCGGTCTGAATTCTCAAACATCAGTCAGGAATAGTGATAACATTCTTTGGCATCTCTCTGGTGCTTCATAGTTTACAAAGCCGCCTGGGTTCAAATCCCAGCTCCACCATTTTCTAGTTTCCTGCCCTTGGGTGAATGACTCTGTGTCTCAGGTTCCTCAACTGTAAAATGGGGTGTTCATAATAATGCCTACTTCATTGTTTCTGAAGAGTACATGCAAGCACTCAGAACATTACCTGGAACACAACAATCGCTCAGCAAATTATTAGTTGCTGCTGTTATCATTATTAAGCACTTTCAGATGCTTAACCTCACTTGATCCTTACATTCTATTACTTTAAGCAAATCTGGACAAGGTTCTAAAAATTTTTAACATTTACAACATACAAAGATTCAGTTGGAAGGATTTCTGTTCAAACCCAAACTGTCCTTTTAATAATAGGTTAGGAATCCCACACTATGCAGAAAATGACTCGTGGGATAGCTCCCCCACTACCCCCCGGTGGGAACCATGTTGAAGGGATGCAATAGCTCCCTTGGGAGGGGTAGCTCTTACATAAAAAGTGGGGCAAACTGAAGCTGCAGAGAATAAAATAATTAAAAAGACTTAAGTGAACATCTAGTTTCAGGCCAACCTTTATATTTCACTGCTGGGGAAACTGGGGACCAGAAACATGAAGTGGCTTTCACAAGTTCTAGAGCCAGATGGTAGTGGGGCTGGAACTAGGGCTCAGGATTCCCTGTCTGCACACCACCCAGTGCAGGTTCCCCACCCACAGCTGGTAGGGAGGAGGGTGGGGAGGGACTCACAGCTCTCACTGCTTTCTGAGGACGGTTCTGATGAGCGGGGATGAGACTCCCAGGAAAAATCACAGCTTTAGGGCCCAATACCCTGCAATGAGGCCAAGAGAAATGACAGTGGAGACACCCTGGAATGTCTCCACAGGCCCAGACTTGCCCCAGGGTGATTATATTTGGAATGAATTATGAAGCTAATGTGGAGTGGTAGCATGAACCAGGAACCAAGAGATCTCAGGACTAATTACAAATTCAGCTTAAAGGCCCCACTTCCTGTTCCCAGGAAGTCTTCCTTGATGGCTCCCTCCCTGAGTTCCCACAGTGCTTACTGTCTGAATCATGCACCTGGCATACCCCACACCATCCCACATTGCTAAATAGCTTCTACTGATGGCCTCCCCACTCCTTATCTCCTAGCAGCACCAGATATGCTCTCAGTGGAGGGACTGAGCCTTAAGCATTCTGGTCTCTCTGCAGTTGCTAGTGTGCAGGATGATCACAGAAGGGTTACGCCAAAGGGGACCTCCCCTTCCCCAAATCAGTCATTTGTTGAACCAAGCATCTCCTTTTGTGAAGGAAGCCAAAGTCAGGACTGTCATTGCCCCAAGGATCAGAGCAGGTTACAATGGGATTCTGGACACAGTAACAAAAGAAAAAAACAGGCAGAAGAAAAGACCTTCATTTATGAGAAGCTGGGAAAAAAACCTCTCTGTAAGTAGCCGTGCCACTAGAGAGAAACGTTGTGTACGGGCAGGTTAAGAAAGAACCTCTGAAATAAGCTTTCTCTGCCCCATTAAACCCTAGAATCCATGTGACCTTGAGTGAATTCATACTCCTCCCTCCCTTCAGAGGGGAGGGGCTGCTTACACTACCCAGTGCCATTATTGGTGTGGGGTGTTGTTTATTTGTTTTAAAAGCTTTTTCTGTTCATTTTACTATTGCTTTGACTTTATTAGTTACCCTGAGTACATTTCAGTAAAGTTGGATCTACTTATTCTGGGAATAATAAGTAATAAAGAATTTTTTTATAGACCATTTCAAAGTTGAACATCTGGAAATAAGATGGCATCTGTTATCAGGTTATCTAGACAAGTATATGCATGTGAGGGATTATGTGTGTGTATAGCCTTTGAAATGGATTCAAACAATGGATTATTGACATATGCATGTAGTACTTTATATACATAGACACCTAGATATCTATGTGTATATACAGATATAGACATAATTATTTTCAGTTGCCATCTGGTAATAACGTGGCATATGGTTTAATCTTAAATAGCTGTAACAATATCTATTTTATGTATATACGCAGCTATACAAAGTTATGAATATATGTCTATAAGTTTTAGATAACTTACTTCCAGTTGGCATTTATTATATACTACATACATATGTGTGTGGATAGATTCGTGTGCACATAGCATATTTATGGTTAGAAATATATATGCCCAGTTACATAGAAAGCTTCTTTTTGTTCAGCTGGAATCCAGAATAAGCTAACATGTTATTCTATCAACCATGATACACAGCAAGTATATATGCATAAGAGAAAATGTGTCGCTTTTCTCTAAGAAAAACCCAAAAGTCATATGGGTTGCCTGAAGTGACATAAGTCTATATTTATTACTAGAAAATCAATAGTTTCAGTGTTTATCTTCTAAAGTAGCATAGGGTCTAGTGGGCGCTACAAATTCAGGGAAGAGCCCAGGAATCATATCTTGCACTGGTATAACAGCCTTCATCTGGCGGCGAGATAAAGTAGACCATCAGATTTTGCAGAACTCTGAGAAGAGCTGTTTCGGGTCTTGCTAGATTTTTGCTAGATTCAGCATTTTCATTTTACACTTGATCTTAGCCAAAAGGTCAAGAAGGGATAGCATTTCCACTCTAAACCATATGTTGACATGGTACTTGCCTCCTAACTCCTGTTTGGAGCTGGGTCCCAGGAGCTGGGGAGAGCTGGGGAGAAGCTGCTCAGATGTGGTGCTCAGAAAGGGTCAGACACTCACCATACGCTGTCACTGCCTTTGTCCATGGGCCATCCTCTGGGGTCATAGTACACATCCACGCTGAGGTTTTTGTCTGTGTCATGAGCTGAGTTGAAGTTGGTGATAACTCGGGAGGGAATCCCCAAACACCGCAGCGCTGCAAGTCAAGGGCAGTCTGAGGACTTGGGGTGCAGTGGAGATGGTATCTTGCGGTACCCCACTGCTGCCCACCCAGGAAAGGCACATCACACCCAGAGTACCTGTGTTGAGGGTCCCAGCGAAGACCCAGCACTGGCCGTATCGGACTGGCCTGAAGCCAGAACTTTGCCACCGCTTGAGGATCTCCACGCTGCCATTCCAGTTCCTCGGGTCCTGGCCACCTACGTAGTTACCACTCCAGTTCCCAGAAACCACACCATAGTCATCATTGGCATTGATCTGGGCAGGAAAAAAACCCCAAAGAAATCAGCACAGAGAGTGACGTGCAGAGTTCAGGGGACAAGATAAGGAGACACGGAAGGAAGCCAGGGAGCCTCCTTCAAGTGGATTTTCTGTCTTTCTGGGTGATTTGGATGATAATTGTGACAATGATCCCCCTAGGGGTATCAAGCGGTATATGAACTTAACAGTGCTTTCCTCAACAGGCCATGTTTGCCCCTAATTCACATATCATCCCCAGCTCACAGGGAAAACTGAGGCTCTGGGGCTTGTCAGTGGTGAGGGACGGGCAAAAAATCAGCCTGCAGGCAATTTCTGGCCAGAACTCATGGGCAGCTGCTGCTGCCTGACTCGAGAGTCCACGGTTTGAAGCTCTCTTTTGGTGTCCTGGTCTTCTAAACAGATCCCCTTAGAACTTCAGCAACTAACTTCTTCTTGGAAAGAATAAAGATGGACTGTTGCTTTTCATTCATTCATTCATTTATTCATTCCCTCAACTTAAGGCATGATTCTTGTATAAGTAACACAACCACGATGCAGTATGAAAAGAGCACTGGACTAGCGATCAAAAGATCTGAGTTTCTTAGTCTTAGTCTTTTATAGACTCCTATTGAAATATTTAGGGATGAAATGATATAATGTCTGGGATTTATCAAACAATCTGTGGAGGAAGGGACAGAGATGAAACAAGAATGGCCTTGAGTGGGTAATGGCTGAAGCCGGTGATGGGTACGTAAGAGTTCATTTTACTTTTTCCTCTACTTTAGTGAAAGTCTGAACTTTTCCATGATAAAAAGTTAAAAGAGAATGAAAAAGGAGAAACCTGAGAGAAAAACAAGTATCGTATATTATCGCTTATATGTGCAATCTAGAAAAATGGTGCAGATGAACGTATTTGCAAAGCAGAACTAGACACACAGATGTACAGAACGAATATATGGTTACCAAGGGGGGAAAGGGGGTGGTGGGATGAATTGGGAGATTGGGATTGACATACACACACTACTATGTATAAAACAGATAACTAATAAGAACCCGCTGTATTGCACAGGGAACTCCACTTTGCTGTACAGTAGAAGCTAACACAACACTGTAAAACAACTATACCCCAATTTAAAAAAATTTTTTAAATGAAGTAAAATAATAGATAACTAATGAGAACCTACTGTATAGCACAGGGAGATCTACTCAATGCTCTGTGGTGACCTAAATGGGAAGGAAATCTAAAAAAGAGAGGATAGATGTATACGTCTAACTGATTCACTTTGCTTACAGCAGAAACTAACATAACATTGTAAAGCAATCCTACTCCAATAAAAAATAAAAAAAAAAGAAGAAGAAGAAACCCGAGTTGCAAGCCCAGCCTGGCTGCTTGTCAGCTGGGTGACTGCTTGCGCGGGAGTCGATTCACCTCTCTGGGCCTTCATTCTTCACCTTCCAACACAGGGAACTTTAGAAACAAGTACTTCCTCAGCTGTCTTCCAGCAGCCACGTTTTCAGAGTTTATGAAACTTTGACTAGCATTTATCCCAACCTTACAGTGAGAACGGCTCCCTCTCTTTGTGGGGGCCACAAGGGCAAGGCCTATGAGGACGAACAGTCTGGATATGGAAGGATCCTTGCCCAGGACAGGCTGACCCAGCCCTCCGCGGTCCCTCCGTGTGGTGGGTGAGCTCCACAGCCCCTCCAGGATGGTCTGGGCTGGAATAGCAGGATGGGGCCAGATGGGGCTCCTTCAAGATGGAAGATTGCACGGCCCATCCCCATCTCCTGAGTCACAGGTGCATCAGCCTCCAAAGTGGTAATCAGCAGGGTCATCTCTGACTGAAAGCTGAGGTTTCAAAGCCCCACACAGGCCATAATTCGCTCGTGGCCCAGCCCAACCAGGAGGGCTGGAGAGAGAGTGGGGAGGTTCCGCTGAGGCACCCAGCTCTGAGATCAAGTGGTTTGTCTGGAGGGCAGGGGTGAGTCAGCAGCTACTGGAGCCAGCTGCCTCCCCTCCCCTCTCCTGAGCTGAGGAGGCTCAACTTCCTAAAGTGCCTGAATCCAGCTTCCCTCGACCTTGGCGTTGGCTTTAATCCACCCCCTCCTGGGCCACTTGGTTTTCCAGGTTGGGCCCAGGCCCCACTCCCTCTCTGCACTCTTCCCGGCTGCCTTGGTCCCCACCATTTCCTCAGCATCTCCACATTGCCTGGGCCTCCCCACAGCTGTCCTGTGAAGTTTGGGTTAAGAAGTGCTGTCTGATGACCCCCGATATCTATCATGCAGTCAGAAGGTCATTCAAATTTCTAACCATGTAACTAGCTTGTTAGCTTGGATATTCTCCCAACTCAAAAGAGACTTGAAATGCCTAGTCCATTAATCAAAAAAAAAAAAAAAAAAAAAAGGTAAAGACACTCCTGAGTAATCATTTAGTTTCAGAGGGTTAAAGTTCAAGAACTCTCTGACTTTTAGCTTTTTACTTTGTAACTTTTGAGCAGGCTATCCCTTGTTTTGATACTTTCTGATGGAGGTGCTCTCTGCACACTGACTACAGAGCAGTGCATTCCTCCAGCATCCAGCTTATGTGTGCCTCTGAGTGCACGTGCACATGTGTCTGGGGAAGTGGGGACAGGTTTCTCACGTGGAGGGACTGGACAAGTGAAGGAGGCCCTGGGCGGGCAGTTGGAGGCCTTGTTCTGACCAGACTCACAGGCTGAGGCTGTGAGTGAGTCACTTCAGCCCCCTGGCATCAGTTTCCGCATCTAGACAATGACTGTGTTGGCCTCTGCCCTCCCCACTGGCACTGGAGCCCTCTGTGCTGAGGATGGGATGAGTCAGAGCAAAGGAGGTTAACGCTTCAGGCTCACTCAGGAGCTTACCCCCTTTCCCAGGAGCCCCAGGGATGGAGCAAATTCTCAGCTTTGCCTCCTTCTGGTCCTGGCAGACACCCAAAGACCGAATCCTTCGTCACTGGAGGAAGGCCTTGCAATACAGTGGAAAGGGCTTTGGAGCCAGGCAGCCTGGGTCCAGTTCTGCCTTTGCCACCCACTCGCTGTGTGTCTCAGGAATGTTCTTTAATGTAGAGGCTCCACGCGTGCGAAATGGGGATGGTAACAGCCACAACTACATTTTGTGAGATGTCAACCAACGCTATAAGTGGTTGTGCCTAACCCATAGCTGGGTTTGATATACAGGAATAACTAGTTATTATGGTTTTCTCATCACTCACCATTGCACTCAGCACCCGGCCAATATACTGGGGATCGTCTCTGCGGGCCACATCAGTAGCAGGGTCACGGCGAAAATTCAGACTATTATCCAGCAGAGAGAGGCAAATGTTCAGAATGCCTTCTTCAAACTGCTCAAAATGGGACCATATGTTACGATGAAAGAAATGACAAATAGTATCAGCTTATTGAAGGCACGGGGGCTACCCTGGTAAGAACCATGGGCTCTGCCCAGATCCTTCTACTCCACAGCCTCCAGAGCTGAGAGAATCTGAGGAACAACCACCCAACTTGGGCTTTAACCCTGCAAACTCATCCAGAGCTCTCGCTATACACAGGGCCTTGAACTGAGGCCCCTGAAGTTAATGGCACTCCCTCACTGTTATGAACTTGAGAGCAATCACTTGGCCTGTCTGGGCCTCAATTTGTCCATCTTTATAACAGGGGATCAGACTGAGCTCATCTCAAAGTTTCCATCTAGATCTGACATTGATCTTGAGCATATTACTCAGACTTTGGGGGAACTGATTAAAAAGATAAAATGTCTCATTAAATTGGAATTTGAAGCCATTTTCACAAAATAAGACTTATTGTTGTCATTGCTTCTCAAATGGAGAAGGCCAAGCTCTTTCTTGCCTTAGGGTCTTTGCATGTGCAGTTCCTTCGACCTCCAGTGCTCTCCCCCAAGAGATCTATCTGGCTCCTTTGCCTCCTTCAGGTTTCTGATCAAAAGTTCTTTTCTAAGAGAGGCTTACCCAGATCTCGCCCTTCAAAAATATCTTCCCTTCCATCCCCGGGTGCACCTTATGCCCTTACCCACCCCATCCCACTTTCTTTTTGAATGAAATTTAACACAGAACCCAACATATAAAACTCAACATATAAAATATACGGCAGATGTGCTCTGGTTGACTACAGAATGGGGTCTGGACATGGCAGAGAATGCACCTGTCCACCCCCTGCTGGACATGCAAGGTACCCCACCCAAGGCACTTCATTGTAATGTCTTCATTTGTCTACTGGAGAAAAGAAAAGGTGGAGGGAATCCCTGGATGTTTTTCAGGCTGAGCAAACCTGGGACTCAGATGTCATACTAATGAAGGACCTTTGAAAGGTCGAATGCACATGCCAAGGAAGCTTCCTCACATTCTTACCTAGAATGAATAACAGAAACTACATTATTGTCCCAAGTGTCTCTACTGGGCCTTATCCTCATTTGTGCATCATGGTACCAATAACACTTCATTGCATCAATTTAGTTACGTGTCTGTTTTGCCCACTAGATTGTGACCTCCTCAAAGACAGGAAATCTGTCTTATCCATCTCCTGTATCCATAGTGTGCAGCTTGGGGCCTGGCACATAGTAGGTCATCAGTAAATGCCTTCTGAATGGATGCATGAAGAGAAGGCAGGCGAATGGACAGATTTGGGAACTTCCACCTATCTGTGGGGCCAGCGGCTGAGCTTCTTGGGTATAATAGGGACATTACCACCAGGCTTTATGATCTTTTCACCTGTCCATAGTTCCAGCCAATCACGCTAATGTAACTTGTTCTTCCCACGAAGATGACGCCAGCATCTTCCTGAACATACTCCTCTCTCTCATCATGGTTACTCATAAAGACACTATCGGCTGTTTGACACAGAAAGCAGATATTAGGGGTTATAGAGAGGACTATAGAGACCAGTCGTCCTCTCAGTCCTGAGTATCCTCCTGGGGGCTGGAGCAAGCCCCACCTGCAACCCTTCACCCAACCTCCACTGAGGAGTGAAGCCTTGGGCTATAATGCTTCCACCTCATATTATGGGAACTATGAGCTTGAAAAAGAAGCTGGGCTGACCTGAGAATCTGAAAATGAGACCCTTGGGAATGAAACACTTGCTTCTTCAGGCACAAGCTATCTCCACACTGCAGAATTGTGCTGTGGTCATTACACCGTACTATACAGTTTTCAAAAGCCCATGAGATCCCTGCAATAGCTCCAGAAATAGCAGGATGTCCATTTAATGGTGAGGAATTTGATGCTTGGAAGGGTAGAGTGACTGTCAGACACACAAAGCTGGTTAAGTGGCAGAGCTGGACTCAAACCCCTGGCTTCTGACTTCTAGCTTCTGTGCGGTTTCCATATTCCAGAAACTTTCCCTAATCAAACCTGAGCCCATGAAAATCATTCCCCCCGTCTCCTTTCCATGGGTATCGCTTGGCTGATGGCTGGGAGTGTGGGTGGCTAGGTGCCTACCTTGCAACCAGGGGTTAAAGAGCAGTATGAATGTTCCAACTTCCATAGTGGAGTCATTGCCCTCATAGGAGATCTCAATGCTCAGCGTGTATCTTCCTATGGGTGCATCGGCAGGACTGAGGATGGAGATGCTCAGAACATTGTTCTTGTTGTTCAGAAGTTGTGCACCCCAGCCAGTGCCACTTATCCTTTTGGAGAGTGGAAACACAGCCTTTGTCTTGGCCGACTCTGAGGGGTAAGGCCCTGTAAAAGAAGGCATAGGACAATGGAAACCAAGTAGTGTTGGCCAGACTGTGGGGAGAAACCAGATTCCAATATAACTGCCGGGGCCCTTTGGGAGACATCATACAATGAAGCATTGTGTTATGGCGCTGGAAGCAGCTGGAGAGACCACGTGGGCCAAATCCCTCTTGATGTGAGCCTTTGTCTTGGCCGACTCTGAGGGGTAAGGCCCTGTAAAAGAAGGCATAGGACAATGGAAACCAAGTAGTGTTGGCCAGACTGTGGGGAGAAACCAGATTCCAATATAACTGCCGGGGCCCTTTGGGAGACATCATACAATGAAGCATTGTGTTATGGCGCTGGAAGCAGCTGGAGAGACCACGTGGGCCAAATCCCTCTTGATGTGAAGACCGTGACCCTCAGACTCAGAGACAGGCCGAAACTTGCTCAAGGTCACACCAAGTCAATGGTAGAGCTGGGCTAAAGCCCGGGGCCACCACCACCACCATCCCTCGGATGCACAGCCCCGAGGTCTACTCAGATGTGTGTTGGCTGGGAGAGCAGGGAGCAGGTACCTGTGGAAGCTGTGAATGTCGCACTTCTGTTACAGCCGAGACATCGGTATACGGTCAATGACATGTAGAAGAGTTGGCCTCTCCGCACGACAAGCTCCTGGCTGGAGAACTTGTCTGTGTGATGTGCCTGCTCATTGAGGCTTATCTGCCAGTCGACACTCTGGAGTCCTAAAGCCGTGAGACAGAAAAGAAGACTTGAGATCCTCAGAGGCAAGGGGTGGTGGTGTGGGGGAAAAAGTGTAAGTTACCAAAGAGACTGCTTTTGGACAGGGCTCGCTGGGGAAGAATATTCTAGGAAGAATCACATGAAAATGCAAGCATAGCAAGCACTTTACAACCTATTCCCATCTGCCTTTTCAGGCTGCTGAAGCTCTGCACACACTAGTCCCACTTCCCCCTCCCCCTGGCCAACTGTCACTCAGCTCTCAAAGAAGTAGCTTCACCCAACTGGCCAGGAGAACTGAGTACCCAATTCTGTCCACTTTATCCTCCTTCCTTTGTGGGTGGGGGCTCACGTAGAACTGGGAGGAGGCTACTTCTCTCGAGTCCACCTGGTTTGGCTTCCTTGCTTTTTCCTTTGTGTCCTCCCAGATACCAGGTGTCTTCCATCACTCCAACACCCAGCAAACATTTAGCTGTGTCATCGGTACTTTATATGTGCAACACCTCGGTGTTGGCCTGAGCATCTGATGCTGAGGAGGATTGTGTAACCCTGACAAGCATTTCGAGGCTGGACATTGGGCAATCACTGGCCTGGAAGGTCTTTCAAATGCTCACTGGCAAGAGTGGCCTAAGGCCGTGAGACCCCTGGATAAGACCCTGAGGACTAACACCTCAAAATCCACCCCCAAACTTCTCAGGTGATTGTGGAGGTGAGGGAGCTAAGTTGAGAAGGGTTTCAGAGAAGAAAGATTCCAGGAGATATGAGGAGTTTAGCCAATTTAAACCTTTTGAGATATTTAATGCCTTTGAGCTACATTTGAGATGTTCACCACCCATTCTTCTGCAAATGAAAGTGGTCTCTGTCTTTACGATGTGGCCATGGCTATGATGGGAGTGGAGTAGCCCATCCCAGCACCAGGCACAGCTCTTGTTTATAGGTGTCTGTCTGTGTTCATCAGAATGTGCCTTCTTGAACTTTATCTTCTGATGCCTAGCACATTGCTTGACTGTATTAGGACAGTTAGACAAACAACCGAGGGAATAAATGAGCAAACAAACATAAAACTAATGTCATGCAATGACTATCATGACTAGAGCTCTAAATTTAGTCTATAAGGAAAGGTGTATATGGGGTATTTGTTCAATAAACATATAGAGAATACATATTATTTATAGAACACTACGTAAAGCACAATGTTGGGGGTGTGAAAATGTATGAAAAGTAGTTTGAATCCTCAAAGAGCTTCAGGAGTGCATAAGACAACATGTCAGAATGAATGGTGGAATGAGGTAAATCCAATCTCCCCCAGAAAAGGTGTCTAGGAGATGTAGGTAAGAATCACTTTCAGTTATAGGGATCAGAAAAAATTCATTGAAAATGCTGGGCCTTGAAGGAAGAGAGAATTTTGTCAGGTGTGTTCCAGGCAACAGGCAGAGAGGCCCAAGGCCCAGGAGAGCAGGTGTCTCATTCGGCTAGAGCAGAGGCTTTGCACAGAGGAGAAAGGGGAGGCAGGGAGGGCGTGGCTCCAGGGCGGGCCTGGGGCTGGGGGCTCCCATCCAAGCAACTCCGGAGATGGGCAGAGGCTCGTAAGAGACACTCTCTTGAGTGGGACGCAGACTCGGGTGATGAGGCAAAGGCCGCTGCTGAAGCAGGGCTCAGGAGGTGATCTCACCTCCACTTGGAGTACTAAAGATTCATTCATTCAAATGCCCACTTGTTCATTCATTCATTGAACAAATGGTTATTGAAAGAATAAATTAAGTTTTTTTTACTCAGGGAAACTAAAACATTCATGCAATCAAAAATATCTATTGAATGAAGGGCAAGGCAAATGGAGAGAAGGTGGGACAGAAGAAGATGAACGCTCCTGAATGCAGACATTGAATGGCGACAGCTCAGATCTCAGGCACCCTCTGGCAAACATCAAGCTCTACGTGACTTGCAGAGAGCTGGTTTGCTAAAAGCTAGGACTCTTTAGGGCAACGTCCCCACCTTTTAAACCCCTGCCTCTTACGAACTGTGCTCACTGCCTTCTGTGCATGGGATCCGGTAGAGCTTCACTCACTGTCTCGTTTTAGAAAAAAAGAAGAGCTCTTAGAAATGTGTGGTCTGAGGTCACACAAGCCCCCCTGGAGATTCTTCCCCGCTCCCAAACCCTAAAGGATATGTGCCTTCTCCCCAGGAGAAGCTTATTATTCTTGACCATGGACTCTTTGAGAGCAGCAATTATGTCCCCAGACAGCCCTCAGTCAAGCACAGGGGTGAGGAAAGAGGGGTGGCAGCGACTCCCATCTATAGCCAGCTTCTGCCTTCCCTCCAACAGGCCCACCTCCTTCTTTGCTGTGCCGAGGGTTATGCACTGTTTGCTATATGAAAAAAAGATGAATCAACATGCAAAAGTACACACAGCCAGTTTACATAGGTTTGCTTAAGTCCTGAGAAATAAAACAATTCTAACTATCAGAAAAATAGTAGTGATGTCTCCCTTTCATGCCAGAACGCAGTGGCTTGTCTGCAGGGAAAATGATGAAGAAGACTGAGCTCTAGGGTGCCTTGGCTGCAGACACACCGAAAGGAGACGAAGGGCACTTTGCGCGGACTAGGTGAAGTTCTGGGGTGACTGAGATGGTCATCTCTGCCTCTCCCAGCATAAGCCCCGGCATGAAGGAGTCTTGCTCCTTCATGGGGTGCTCGTGGGACATGCAGAGTTTCTCTGAGCTGGAGGGTGAGGAAGAGCATGACACATTTGTCATCAGTCTCCTATGTGTCAACTGCTCTTAACAGTACACAGACACCCCTTCGGGTGCGGGGAGGAGGGGCACCTGAGCCCTTACTGCCGGAAGGGCATCGTGTGTAACCTCTGTGGCAAACGAGGACACGCCTTTGCCCAGAGTCCCAAAGCGGTTCACAATTCCGTGGCAGCTCAGCTAACCGGCGTGGCCGGGCACTGAACACCCGCCTGCCTGCCAGGGTGAACACACAGCCAGCTTACCCCTCTTAAGTGCCAAACCTTTTTTTTTTAACCATTTTTTATCGTTTTTGAAGATCAATGTTTGTTGAATTGAGAACATTGTTGACCCTGGCTTCTGTCAGGGTGTCTATCTTTTGAAGCTCATCCCATCCCCTTTTAATTTGCTGCTTCTAATCTCCGTGGTCTGAGAATTTGTGAAACCAGTGTTGTTAGAAGTGTATGTAACCTGAGTCAATAGGCTCTGAATGGTGGCCAAGGGCCTCTCTTATGGCATTAAAATGCATGGACTTTGTGACAGCGCTTTCAGTGGCTCAGAAGCCATTCTTCACAGAATCATGGAATCGAATCTGGAATTTTCTTGCTGGAAAGGACCTAAAAATTGGTCTAGACCAATCCACTGGTTTTCCAACAGATGAAACAGGACCAGAGAGGTTAAATGACTGGGTCAAAACTCACATAGCTGTCTGGTGCCAGAGCTAGCCTAGAGTAGAGTTCCCTGACCCCAAGCCCGGTGCTCATTCCACTACCTCTCACACCTCACAACATTTTCCTCAACACTTGAGGGCCCAGAAAGTCTGCTCTTTCCAGAATAATGAGCCCAGGGGAATGCTAAGAAATCATCTGGGGAAGGAAGCAGAAGATTTGGCAGGAGCTTCAGAATACTTGGGATATATGGAAGCGACAAAGGAACATAATCCAGGGTGTACTCATTGCCCCCTTGGGTACCATATCTGGATTAAAGTGGCCCCACTTCTTTGTGGCCTTCCCCTTCCCTGTTCATTGCCATCAGTGAGAAATAGAGGTGCTCCATAGTAAAGGTTTGCATTTGCATCTTAGCCTCAATAGCTAGTGTCCCCAGAGAAGCAGCGGACTGGAGCTCATCTGCAACCTCCGGACTCTCAGGAGAAAGACGGAATTCCAGGGGAGCTGTTAACTCTGAAATGTACTTGGGAAATAGACCAAGCTAGAGGGCATTGGGTCTACTAAGTGTTATCAAGTTCAAGTAGAAAAGACAGTACACTGCTTTTCTTTTAGTTTTTGTCTTTCCTTTATGTTTTGCGATTTCCTCGTGGCTTAGAATGTAAAATCGATTGTTTAAAGTTTTGTTCTGAATAAATATTTACCTTTTGTATTGCTAAAAAAAAAACCCAAAACAGTACACAGAGCACCTTACACCTGTCATCGATGAAATCTTACAGAAACTGCAAACTGAGGGGGGGATTAGCAGATACACACTACTATATATAAAATATATAAACAACAAGGTCCTACTGTATAGCACAGGGAACTATATTCAATATCTTGTAATAACCTATAATGGAAAAGAATATATATATAAGTATAACCAAATCACTTTGCTGTATGCCTGATACTAACAGAACATCGTAGATCAAGTATACTTCAACTAAAAAAAAAAAGAAAGAAACTGATACCTTATTCGAGGTCATATACCTAATGATTGGCAGAGCCAGGATTCTGAACCCAGGTCTTACTGACCCTCCCTGTTGCCATGGTCCCCTGTTCTCCACCTGGGAGGGGGACCCAGGTGGTGAGAAGCCCTCACTGTGCATTGTCCTCCCTTCTGGCATTTGCATCCTGACACGGAGGAGAGAGTGAGCACCTGGAAGGGGAAATGTGTTCCAAAGGGCATTCTACTGGGAGGTGAGTAGAAGAGGAGCATCCCTGAATCCCGAGGGGGACGGCATGCTGAGTGCACGCTCCCAAAGTCCCCAGGTGGTTCCTGCCTCCCTCAGTCACCATCCCACGTGTAAGCCCTAGGATCGTTTCTGCCAGCCCCAAATCAAGGATCTGATGATCCTGTCTGTGGATTATCCAGGGCCTTTGTTCTCCCACCCACCACCCCTTGGCATAGCACTAATCACAGCCAGAGTGTTCTAGAAAGGGTAGGGCAGGGGGTAGGGGAGGTGCACAGCCATCCAAGTTTCTTCTTGAGTTTACAACTTCATGGATGTTTATGAGCCTCAGAGCTATTTTTTACACCTGCCTGGATGAAGGGCAGGGATGAAAGGAGAGTGGCTTCGCCCTTACAATTGACTCATCAACACAGACTCTCAAAAACATCAGAGGGAGAAGCCTTGGAGACCGAGCATCTCCCCACACCCTTATTCTGGCTGTGAGGACGTGGAGGCCCAGGAGGTGGTTTGCCCACAGTGGGATGTTTCTGAACTCTCATCCAGGGCCCGTCTCACAATCCCACACCGTCTCCTTGAGTCACTGCTTAACTCTACCACCAGGCCGGGGGCAATTTCCCCAATTTTTTTTCCCTGAGAATATCAGTGCCACCAGCAACACTAATGTGGTAGCAACTGACAAATGTCTATCCCAGGGCTTCCCTGGTGGCGCAGTGGTTGAGAGTCCGCCTGCTGATGCAGGGGACACGGGTTCATGCCCCGGTCCAGGAAGATCCCACGTGCCACGGAGCGGCTGGGCCCGTGAGCCATGGCCACTGAGCCTGCGCGTCTGGAGCCTGTGCTCCGCAATGGGAGAGGCCACAACAGTGAGAGGCCCGCGTACTGCAAAAAAAAAAAAAGTCTATCCCAGTATTCACTTGCTCCTTCTTTCTTGGTAATAAAATCCCCCATGTTAATGGCCAGGCTCCCCTGCAGCTGGGGGTCATGTGAATGAGTTCTGGGCAATGACTTGTAGGTATAGTGATGTGTATTAACTTCTAGGAAACCTCTTTTTCTTAAATTGAGGTGAAATTCACTGTTTTAACCATTTAAAGCATACAATTTGGTGGCATTTAGTATATTCACAATGTTGTACAACCATCACCACTATCTACTTTCAGAACTTTTGCATCAACCCCAAATATATCCCCCACTCATCTGCAGTCACTCCCCATTCCCCGCTAACTGCAGCCCCTGGCAACCATTAATCTACTTTCTGTTCCCCTGGATTTGCCTATTTTGGTCATTTCATATCAATCGAGTCACACGTGTACGTAGTCTTTGAGTCTGGTTTTTCACTTAGCATAATGTTTTCAAGGTTCATCCATGTGGTAGCATTTATCAGTAGCTCCTTCCTTCTTTATGGCTGAATAATATTCCACTATGTTTATATACTGTATTTTGTTCATCCCTTCATCAGTTGAGGGACATTTGGGTTGTTTCTACCTTTGGGCTATTGTAAATAGTGCTGCTATGAACACTCATTTGCAAGTATTTGTTTGAATACCTGTTTTCAATCCTTCTGAGGAAACCTCTTTTTCAAAAGTTGGCAAATGCCCTTAGCCTGCTCACTTCCATCTTCTTCCACCTGCTGCCCGGGGTGTGGGTGTGATGTAGACTCAACTCTAGACCACGCATGCCCTCAGGACATCAGAGTGGGGAACTGCACAGAGCCCAGGCCCCTGGGGATTGTGCAGCTGTCCTCTCCACCAGAATGGCCTACATCCAGGCCTATTGTGTAGGGAAGAAGTAAACTTCTGTCTTGTTTATTTCTCTAAGCCATTGTTATTTGGGGTTCACTGTCATTCACAGCTAAACCTAATTACATATACCTGATAATGTAACCTTCCCTTCTTCTGTGGTCCACCTTTGGCAGGGGTAACATGAGAAGCACAGAACAGATTCCAGATTGTGAAAGCGGGCTCACTAGGCAACCGTCTCCATCCTTATCAGCTGGGCTCTGTAATCGAGTCACCTGCAGCAGGTGGGGAGGATGACTTGGTTGCAGGTGTGGGACTGGGGTTTTCACTTGCTGTTTCCGGGAGGACCACAGAGAGCTGCTGGCAGGTGCCCATCACATAATGATACTCTAGGGGCTGCATCTTCCCCACCTGCCCAGACCCTATTCCCTAGGTCTCTTCTCTAGACTAAGATTTTTTTTAATCTTACAGATTTCTAGAGTTAATTAGGGCTGAGAGATATATTAAAAGTCATCTAGCCAAGTGTCTTCAAGCTTTTTGTTAGAGACTTCATTAATACAGAAATACATTTTGTACATTGCTTACACACATGGGTCTATGATTGACGTAAAGTTTCACAAAAAAATACTAACCCTTACTATGTACAATGCACTGATATTTTCTGTTTGTTTTTTTTTAATTTGCTGATCACAATCCACTAAACTGATCTCACAACTTGCTAATGGGTGACAACTGGCAGCTTGAAAGACAGTGATGTGATCCAATATTCCCATATGACAGGTAAGAAAGCTGAGGCATTGGAAGGGGAAGCCATCTGCTGAGGTCACAGGGTAGTTTAGAGGCAGAGCTTGGCTCAGAAACCAGGTCTTAGATCTTGGTCACTGGTGGGCTGTGAGTCATTCCCAATGTCCCCCTCAGCTCCAGGCACCGGGATGTTTCCAGCTCCAGGCAGGACCCCCACTCGCTCCAGCCCTTGCCACTCTGTTCTTTCTCTCTCTCTAGCCTGTGCTGCTTCCCTGCATCTTTCCCCCACATTCAGACATTTTCAATCCCTGTGCAGCATGGGTGGTACAATTTCTTGGCACCCAGGTCGTGGGGAAATGGGGGTTCCCTGGGTGGCTGAATGAGGGGCTGCTGAGGATCCCGGGATGAATGAGCCCTGAACGGATGGTCTGAGCAGCCTTGAGCAAGGTCTCAGCATCTCTGTAGAAGGGGACAGTGAAACCAAACATCCTCCCTTGTAGGGCTTTTGTTGGGATCCCACGTGTGCCCATCACTAGGGCCTGGCCCTCTGGCAGGGGCATACAAATGCCTTAGGATCCCACACATAATGGCACCAGCAACACAGGATAGAGGAGAGTTTGAGCTTTCTCATGGGCTGCCATTGAGGGCCTCAGATGTGCAGACACTGCTAAGCATGTGTGAGCATGTGTCCTTTCATAGTTACAAACCCTTCTATGTTGTCATTCTCATTTCACAGATGAGTGATTTGAGAGTCCAGTCAGGTGATGTCACTTGCCAAATATCACTTGCTCAGGCAGAGCCTGGCCTGAGCCCAGACTGGGAGCTGGTGCGGCCTGACCACACGCAATTTCCACGCTGCCACCCTGCAGCCAGCTGAGGTCGTGGTGGTGGCATGACCTGGGCACAGTTCCAGGAAGCTGCCAGAGAGAAAGGGCCACCCACAGCTTCCTCCCCGCCTCGACATTATATGGTCAGCATGAGAGGAGAGGAAGGAAGAAGGATTCTGGGCCCCCTTCACTTCCAGAGAGAGTTTAGGATCTCTTAGACCCTCACTGAGTCCAAGGATCATTTGGAGAATTCATATTAGCCTAAGCCCCACCACTGACCCACGAAATCAGGATCTCGATCTCTGTGTTAGGGACAGCGTTGATTTTTTTCCCTTAACCTCTCCTGGTGATTCTAATTCGGAGCCAGAGCCAGGACTGAGAATCACTGCCTTAGGCCTACATAGCGTTTACACTAATCAAAGCTCCTTTCAGTGAATTCTCTCCCCTGAGCCACACAGCTGCTCTGGGAGGGAGGCAGATGGGGCAGTCACCATCTCCTGTTTACAAAGGAGGAAAACAGGCTGAGAGAGACGAGTGCAGACTCCTTCGGAATCCCCCTCAGCCCCTACCAGAGACCTGAGTCCCCGTTCCTTACTTCAGCGATCCAGAGACCTGAGTCCCCGTTCCTTACTTCCTCACTTCAGCTCACACCCCAGGCCAACACGTGGGCCCTGGGGAAGGAACCATTGCTCCAGCTGTGGAGCACAGCCCAGCAGGGTGGAGGCTAAGCCGAGAAGTTCTCTGAGGTGAACAGAGCAGCACGGACACAGCGCAGGGGCTTGGAAATGGGGAAAGAGCCGCTGGCATCCCAGCTCCCAGGAAAGGGCTTCTGTGCAGACCCACAGCCCAGAACGGCACGGGTCCTCTGCACACTGGGGCTTGAGGCCAGAGAGGGTAAGTCCTGAAGCCAGCGCTCTGCCCAGCAAAGCGGCTGGCGGGAAAGCGCACCATCCCAGCGGGACAGGGCGTCAGTCCCCAGCACAGAGGTTCTGGCCTCCTGCAGGCAGAGGTCTGCATCCAGGTTGGAACCTTGGGGATCCTGCCTCTGACCCAGGGCCTCCGAGTGGCCTCAAGGATGGGGAACAATGCTTCCCCTCCACACTGGGCCCAGCGTCTGTGTCCACAGCCTGCATTCCTGTCTGGCGTGGGGCTCTGGCCTCGGTGCCTGGCAGGCAGATGGTGCCCGACCACTCTGTGCAGAAGGCTGCCAGGCCTTCCTCCACCACATCATCCCCCACTCCGGGAGGCGGAGTAACCGCACACCCCGGATTCCAACACGAACCTTAACTTGGGAGCTAGACGCAGCCCTCTCAGACCAGCACGCTGTGACCCTGATAGTCCCCTGGGTCACACGTGCCCAACCACCCACGTTTCTTTTCCTGTTCCCTCCGCCCAGAACACTCCTCATTCCACAAAACTACTTTTTTTTAAAAAATTAATTAATTTGTTTTTTTGGCTGCATTGGGTCTTCATTGCTGCGTGCGGGCTTTCTCTCGTTGTGGCGAGCGCGAGCTACTCTTCTTTGCGGTGTGTGGGCTTCTCATTAAGGTGGCTTCTCTTGTTGTGGAGCACGGGCTCTAATACACGGGCTTCAGTAGTTGTGTCACGTGGGCCCAGTAGTTGTGGTTCATGGGCGCTACAGCACAGGCTCAGTAGTTGTGGCACACGGGCTTAGTTGCTCCACGGCATGTGGGATCTTCCCAGACCAGGGCTTGAAGCCGTGTCCCATGCATTGGCAGGCGGATTCTTAAGCACTGCACCACCAGGGAAGCCCCCACAAAACTACTTCTGACTGAGTCCAACTCATCGTCCATACCAAGTGCCACCTGGGTCCCAGGGTCTTTCCTACCCCAAACCATGGCCAAGATTAATCCCCTCCTCCTCTTGGCCCCCTGGCTCTTGCTTGGATTTGTAACACAGCCTAATGACAATCCACTTCGAGCCCCACGAGGGCAGAGACCGCAGCTCATGATCTCTGTGCTCCACCGCGCCTCGTGGCTCTTTCCCTGGGTGTCCAGTAAGTGAACCCGTTCATTCAGGAACCATTTTCTGAAACCTGCTTGGCTGACTGACCAGGACGGGCCAGGAACTCAGGTGTGAGAGCTTCAAAGGAGTGAAGGTGTTTCCCTGTCTCTCTTTTTAAAAATTTGATTTTCTCTGAACTGACCATCGTCCACATTTCACTGTGACCTTAGAACATCTGGTGGATCCAGAAGTTGAGCCTTAAGAGCTCAATTCCATGAGTCACAGGCACTGACACACTGGGCCCCTCAGGACGTCATGCAGGTCTCCCGGTGGGCAGGCTGCTGTGGGTGCACATGCCCCCAGAGGGTGAGCCTCTGCTGGGGCCCATTGCTCTCTGTCCCGGGTGCCCTTTCATGGTGAGAGAGCTGTCAGTACTGGCAGGAGCCTGGAAGTCTATCCATTTCAAGCCCTTTGTCTTGAATCGGGAGCCTGAGGCTCAGCGGCAGCAGAGGCTCAGGCTCAAATGAGGAACCAGGTTCAGTACTGCTTTCCTGTGTCGCAGACGTCACCCGCACTCATGGATAAGCTCGGCTCTGATAGTAGGACACAGTGGAAAGGGTGCTACTAGAACCGAGTCTGGGCCCTGCTATCAGCTTTCTGTGGGACCCCGGTAAGTGTCTGTACCTTCCTGGGCCACCATCTCCTCCAGAGGGAGGGAGATGGCCTGGCTGACAGCTGGCATCCCCTCTTGCTAAAGTCTACAGGATCCAAAGCTCCCCTTCTTAGCAACCCAGCACTGCTGCATGCTCATGGGAGGAAGCTGGGGATAAGGGAATGGTCCTTTTTGCTGCCACCCTGTCCTGGTCTTTGTGACTTCTGAAGTAACCAGCATTGCCCGTTTGCATCGTGCTCAGTGATTTCTTGGGCAAACCTTCCTGCAGACCTAACCACCATTCACAGTATTTTACCGGTTTGACTCTTGCCTTGTTTGGATTTGGTGTAGCTGCCAAACCACTGGGCAGAGCACCCATGACAGGCAATAATTAGCCTGCTGCTTAGCAGGGGCACCGTCAAAGCCGAGCCCAGTCCTCAAAGTGACCACAGAGCCAGAGAACCTGAGCTCCCCAGCAGTGATTTTTCACCCCCTTCCCAGGGGCCGCTGGTAGGAACTGTCCTCGGCACACCTGCTCCCTTCTGCTCCTGGCGGTTCCAGCTCACCAAGTCACTTTTAAAGAACTTGCTGGTGCTTCTGGATGTGTAGTTTACTTAGGAGAATTCCGGCGCTGCCGATGGTTTCTTTTAAATCAACTCACATGCTGTCACTCCCTCCCTCCCTTGTAGCCCTGAGATGCACTTTTCTTTTCCAGAGTGACTGACAGCTGGTAAAACTGCACTGAGAAACACAGAAAGCAGGTACCAGCTGGCTTGAAAAGGCAAAGCTTGTCTGTCTGTCTAAGGGGACGTGACCTCCAGCTGCGTTGAAGACCCTGCCCATTATTCAGGACTCCATCCCAAACACGCTCTATCTCCGGGACCATGCTAGAGGGAATAGGCAGCCACTGAGAAAGAGAACCCTAAAATATCAAGGTCTAGCCTTCAGAGTTCCCAAGGCAGCTGTCCCGAGCTGGACACTCTTGCCTCTCAGTCGGCCCAGAAGCATGGGCATCCAGCGGGGGCTGGCAGAGAAGATTCCATGTACTCACCAGACATGTTTCACCTTCCTTTGCCTCCTCTCTGGGTTCGTCTGGGAATGGCACAGATGGTGTGGGGAGACTGGCCGCTGGGATCACCTTACCATTTATAGAAGCTTCTCCTACACACCCCAGTGAGAGTCCTAATGAGGTGGGTGAGGCACCCACCTCATTACAGGTCCTTCCTGTAGTACCTGTAAGCGTTTCACTAACCACGTACTTGTCACCCAACGGAAGGTCATGCTGCTTGTGCAAGACCAGCTTGGGGAGAAGAAGGGAGGTAAGAAAAAACATGCAGAGTTTGAGTTTATGATTTTTTTTTCAAGATGAGCAACTTCCTGGATCGTAGGGTTTAGGAAATGATGTCATGTTTTTCTCTTGTTTTTTTACGGTACGCGGGCCTCTCACTGTTGTGGCCTCTCCCGTTGCGGAGCACAGGCTCCAGACGTGCAGGCTCAGTGGCCATGGCTCATGGACCCAGCCGCTCCGTGGCATGTGGGATCCTCCCGGACCAGGGCACGAACCCGTGTCCCCTGCATCGGCAGGCGGACTCTCAACCGCTGCGTCACCTGGGAAGCCCGATGTCATGCTTTTCTTGAAGTAGTTTGTCCAGAGCTGATGCTGAGAAGTCCCTTGGGGAGGTCAAAGAAATGTCTCCCCAGAATGCAGAGCAGAAAATTGCCTAGTCCTTTCTCACCATCTGCACATGCTGATGGTCTCCACTTGCATGAGGGGCGTGAGATGCTCATCACGGTTCACTGTTCAGGTTGCAGTGTGCCAGAAAGTGCATTTGATTTGGGGTTAGAAGCACTCAGTTCCGATGCTGGCTGGGTCCTGGGCTATCACTAAACCTTGAAACCTTGGAAGCCTCCTCTGACTAGAGTGGAGGCATGCCCACCCTTCTCAACTCGATAAGTGGGGGAATAATCAAATAGGTGATGTGAGTGGGAAGTGCACGGATGTGCACCATAATGGATTAAATCCAGTTGTCACCTGGAATCAAATGTCGGTTTGATTCAGATGTGGGGAGGGGCGGGGGGGGACTGTTCTTTTTAATGAGGCAGTGGGGACAGCCCCTGAACCTGTAGCTGTGGCATGCTTTCATTCTGGCTCTGCCATGTACTCTCCGTAACACTGGAGGGTAAGTCACGGACCATCTCTGAGCCTAGCTTCTATACTGGTTACATAAAGGAGAGGGAGACTCTCATTCTACGTATTTTATTTGCTTGTTTGTTGTTTTAAGGGGATATATTTTTCAAAAGATCCTATTGTGGCTGTTTACAAGTTCCAAGGTTTCCTGTGACAGACAAGGGACTGTTAAAACGTGATAGTGTTCCAAGGGTCCATGACAGAGTGGAGATTCCCAAGGCTTCCCCCAGGCTGGAGGGGGAGGGAAGCACCAGGACATGGTTAGGGCGTTAGGGAGAAGGTGGGAATGCTGGATCTTGAGCAAAGTGAGAGTGAATAGACAGGCGGACGGGGAAAGAGGCATCCGCATTGTGTCTCTGTGCTCTGGGCTCCCACAGCACTTGGTACATCTTAGGGCCTCTCTTACCAAATGCATCTCCCTGCACTGGGGCAGTCTGGTTAGGTCTGTCCCCATCACTCACTCTCTGAAGGTCCAGGCTGTGTGTTATCCACATCTTCTCAGAACAGAGCATAGGCTTGTCACACGGCAGGAGCACACATATTTTTGAATGAGTGGATCAAACAATCAGTGTAAAGGTGGAAATAATTACCATCAATGTAGAGCCCACCCTGGGCAGGCACTGTCTAAACGCTTCACATGTATTACCTTTTCTTGTCTTCAGATCAGTCTTATGGCATGGGTACCATTACTTTTGCTATCTTACGGGAGGGAGAAATGGGTTAACACAAGTCTGTGTGACCAGGAGATTCACACCCATATGTGAGCGACTCCAGAGCCCATCTGCTTAACCTGGAGGTTGGCCGCCTAAGTGACGTGGGACCTCAGCCTTTCCCAGGCCTCTGGCGGCTCTGTACCCATGGCCCCGTGGACTGTGGCCACTGTTGGCTCTGGCAGATGACTCGGAAGAGAGCAGAGTGTAGAGAGGTAATGGCGGGGAGAGCTGGCCCCAGCAGCAGCTGGGTGTGTGGCATGCATCCTGGCCCCTGCCGTGGCACTGGCTGGGACTCTGGGCAAGGCCCTCACTATGCTGAGTCAGTCCTGCCAGAAACCCCGAGAGCTGCGTGATTCCAAGGGGATGAGCGGATGTGAAGGGCTGCACAAGCCCTCAAGCGAGGGATAAAGAAATGGGGGGAGGGGCTGCTTATTACTACTACTGCTGTTGTTGGCCTGGCAGCCAAGAATTGGACCCTGGGCATCCCTTTCAGTGACCTGGCAGGAAAAACTGACAAGGGGACAGGGAGGCAGTGCTGCCCTTGAAGAATCCTGAAGCCACGCAGACCGGGGTCCAAACTCGGCTGTGCCACCACCTCAACTCTTGGAGCCTCCGTTCCCTCATCAGTAAAGCTGAGATACAAGCCCCACGAGGATCGAAGGAGAGCATGAATATAAGTGCTCGGCATCACGTCTGGCACCACTCAGCATAACACGGTAACACTGATGCTATTGGTATGCTCATTGCCCGTACAGCACCCCGCAGTAACGAGTGTCATAGATTTCGCGATGGGACCCACAGTGTGGACAGTGGTGCCTGCCCACCGGCCCCTTGGTTTCCCCTTGGAAAGATCTGTAGCTGATCAGTCTTGACCCCAGGGTGGTGTGGTAGAAAGATGCCCAAGTTGGATTCAGAGGAGCCCAACTAAACACCAGGCTCTGGGGCTTGCCCACTGTGTGACTTTGGCAGAATCCTTTTCCTTCTCTGAGCCTCAGTTTCCTCATCAGCCTATGCACACACCTCCCAGTGCTGTTGTGAGGTTCAGAACTCTGAAATCGTAGATATGACACTCCCCTATAGAAGGGTGGTGCCGGCGTCCCTCCGCCCTGCCTGCCGCTCTGGCCCGGCTCCCTGCAGCCTGCTAACTGCCCAGCAGTGGGGCCTTGCCTCCTTGCCCTGAGCTGACTTCACATTAGCTGCTGGAGGATTGTACCACGGCCACAGATGCAGCCACAGCCCCAGCCTGCAGGCGGGGGTAATGCTGTAATTGGCATGCTGTGTCACAATTTCAGCTAATGATTTTCAATTCACAGGTGGAGTCACCCAGCCACACGCATGATGAAATTCCTGCTTGGCCACCCTTTCTGCACCTCAGACTCCATTAGGATGGAACATGCAAATATGGGCTTTTAAAAAAAAGGAGACGCTATTTGATCATTTGCCTTTTTTTCTCCCTCTAATTAAGGGATTTAGAGTTGCTGAAGATTTCACTACACGTGTAAAGGTACAAAACCTTATGAGAAGTCATCTACTCAGCCTTTTTCCCAGTGTAAAAATCCCCTTTCCTGACACATTTCTCTTGAAAACTCCGGTGACAGGGAACTCACAGTCTCAAAGCAGCCCATACACGAACCAGACAGCTCTGGCTGTAACATCCATTTCTGGGATGATTCTGTTTAAGGCATATCTTCCCCCATTTCATAGGAGTTCTGTGAAGGCAGGAGCTTTTTTCCAGATCCATCACTGCGCCATCCCCAGTGCATCACTGTGCCCAGAGCACACCGTGGGCTCTCAGGAACTGGGGTTTAAAGTGCGTTGAAAGGACCAGAAAGTTCTTCTCCTTTGAACTGAGAATCTGTCTCCTTAGAGCTTCTGCCCATTGATCCTCGCTGCTTCTCCCCACCCCTCACTGATCCCACCTGAGTCCCCCGTCCCCCTCTTCACCCAACAACCATCGTGTTCTCCCCCAAGTCTGGCAAACACCCCCATCTCTCCCAATAAGTCTGTTCTTCTCTAGGTTAGACGTCCGTCTCTCCAGCCATTCTTGGTGAGTCATGATTTAGAGCCCTCTCCTCCTGATGAGATCATGTGCTCCCCTCTTCTGAAAGCTTCGATGGCTCCCAGTGGCTCCCCATGGCCTATCACAGCTCAAGTTCCTTAGTCTGGCATTCACTTCAGCGAATGTCCAGCTTAATTCTGTTTTTTTCTACCACTCTTACACGAACTCTCCTAGACAGCAAAGCATGTCTAATCATTTTTCCTGGAACCCCACATGATTGTCCCTGCCTCTATACCTGTTTATAAAATGCCCCTGCCTGGAACACCTTCCCTATTCCTACTGTATCAAGGTCTCATCACTTCCAAGGCCCAAAGCAAGTGTCTCCTCTCCTCCTGGTCATTCCAGTATGTTGTGGAAAAAGGGTTTGTGATGAAACAAGCAAACCTAGGTTTAAGCCCCAGACACATTTCATGAGCACATATCTTTATAATCACATGGACCTTGGGCAGATCACTTAACATCTCTGAGCCTAAGGTTTCTCCTCTGAAAAATGGGTATGATGATGCCAGCACTGCTCACCCTCCAGAGCGTTCTGAGGAATTGTGTGATGATACACGTAAAAGCTCTTTGTAAATGACAAGGTGCATTGACTTCTCTCCGTGTGAGCCTCTGGAACTTGTCCAGTGTCATGCATCAGGCACCTAACGATACACGATCTGACTCTGTTAGCGACGTTTCCTCAGGAGGGGAGTGTGTGAGTCTGCATGGCTGGCCACCGTTTCCTGACGCCAGGCCTTGTGCCAAGTGTTTCACATCAGTTGACTTTTAAACCTCACAACAATCCTCCCAGGGAGATAGTACAATTCCATTTTATAAATAAGAAACCAGAGGCTTAGTTAGAGAAGCTAAGGAACTTGACAAGGGTACACAGCTAACAAGTAGCAAAGCAGGATCTGAACCCGGGTCTGCTGGACAGCAGAGGCCTATCTATGTTACCGTCTCTGATGAATCCTCCAGTTCAGTGACACCAGGGTGTCTCTGGGTCTTGCCTTCAGGATATTGTTGTTACTGATACTGGTGACAATGATGTTAACTCAAGGCTGGACAGAAGGAAGGGCCCCTTTGGAACTAATATCAAAGCCTCGACTTTAATGTGTTTATATCCAAATTTTCCACTCCCACCCAAACAAACAAATAAAGCAAAACCTTGGAGGGAGAGTAGACTTGTAAAAGTCCCTCACAGTTCATGTCAGTGCTCATTTCACGCAATGTCTGTCGGAGGGGTGGGAACTGGTCAGGACTGGAGACTCCAAGCCCTCAGGAAGAGAGGGAGCAGCTTAGGGAGAAGCTGAACTTGTTTTAAAAGCAGAAACTCATAAGAGCTGGAAAGAGCTGCAGAACAAGTGATGGCCACCGATTGCGGAGATTAAAAAGAGTTATTTATTGAGGGGGAGGCAGGAAAAGACCAGAGAGAGCCATTCCAGGCAGAGGAGAGCAGGTAGCCTTCTCAGGAAAAGACTGCATGTGAGTTTATGGGAAGCACCAGCGCGAAGACAGTGGGAGAGGGTGGGGGAGGCCAGCTCTGCCCCGAAACAGGCTGAGGACACGATCCTGGGGCATGAGGAAGGGACATCAGAAGGCAGCCCCGCTCAGCGCATCCGTGACGCCTCTTGACGGAAGGGTTGGTTCACTCTGTCAAGCTGTCACTCAGCCACCTGTGAGTGTGTGGCTGGAAAACCAAAGAAGGAAGAGAAGAAGCCACCGCCAGAAGGCTGGCGGTGTGCACAAGAGCACAGGCACCAAGAGCATGCCAGGGAACAAGAGCACAGAGGGCAGGTTCCGGGGTTTGCCTGCCAGGAAACAAGAGCACAGAGGGCAGGTCCCGGGGTTTGCCTGCCAGGAAACAAGAAGGACAGAGGGTAGGCCCCCGGGGTTGCTCACCAGGAAACAGGAAGGACAGAGGGCAGGTCCCCGGGGCTGCTCACCATGAAACAAGAAGGACAGAGGGCAGGTCCCCGGGGAGTTGCATAAGTCCTCAGAAAGGAAGTGGCCCAGAAAGGTCATTCAGCCCAAACCTGCCTTTTACATATGGGAGAACTGAGGCCTTTGGAGAAATGATTTGCCTAAGGTCACAGGATAAACTGGCCTGGGCTCAGAACTAGAAGAGCATTGAAGGTCATTTGTCCCACTTCTTCCTTCCACCAAAGAGAACAGTGAGCCCCAACACCTGGAACTAGGATGTGGGCTTCCCTGCTTGCCACACTCTGCTCTATCTGCTGCCATTTTGGTCCCTTCCTTTTTTTCAGTTAAGAAACCCATCTTAGAAAGGCCTCAAGAGTCGGGTATGCAAGATTAAGGAAATATTTTTCAATCTTATCAATAGTAGCAAATATTATTAACATTGTTAAATATTTGTACAATTATCACAACATTTGCTTTTATATTCACCATCTCCCCTGATCCTTACCAGGCTCCTAGGAGCAGATTTTAGTACAACTGCCATGTTATAAGGAAGAGAATGGAGGCCCAGATAGATTCTGTGTCTTAGCAGAAGCCAGACTCAAATCTAAACCTTCGACTCCTAATTTCATCCTCCTTCTTCTTCACCTCATGTCAAGTGCTAATATGGACAAATTCTTAGAATGGCACGACCTTCTGAGACTGAACCAGGAAGAAATAGAAAATATAAACAGACCAATCACAAGCACTGAAATTGAAACTGTGATTAAAAATCTTCCAACAAACAAAAGTGCAGGACCAGATGGATTCACAGATGAATTCTATCCAACATTTAGAGAAGAGCTAACACTTATCCTTCTCAAACTCTTCCAAAATATAGCAGAGGGAGAACACTCCCAAACTCATTCTACAAGGTCACCATCACCCTGATACCAAAACAAGACAGAGATGTCATAAAAAAAGAAAACTACAGGCCAATATCACTGATGAATATAGATGCAAAAATCCTCAACAAAATACTAGCAAACAGAATCCAGCAGCACATTAAAAGGATCATACACCATGATCAAGTGGGGTTTATCCCAGAAATGCAAGGATTCTTCAGTATACGCAAATCAATCAATGTGATACACCACATTAACAAATTGAAGGATAAAAACCATACGATAATCTCAGTAGATGCAGAAAAAGCTTTTGACAAAATCCAAAACCCATTTATGATAAAAACTCTCCAGAAAGTAGGCATAGAGGGAACTTAACTCAACATAATAAAGGCCATATATGACAAACCTACAGCCAACATTGTTCTCAATGTTGAAAAACTGAAACCATTTCCACTAAGATCATGGACAAGACAAGGTTGCCCACTTTCACCACTATTATTCAACATAGTTTTGGAAGTTTTAGCCACACCAATCAGAGACAAAAAAGAAATAAAAGGAATCCAAATTGGAAAAGAAGTAAACCTGTCACTCTTTGCAGATGACATGACACTATACATAAAGAATCCTAAAGATGCTACCAGAAAACTATTAGAGCTAATTAATGACTTTGGTAAAGTAGCAGGATACAAAATTAATGCACAGATATCTCTTGCATTCCTATACACTAATGATGAAAACTCTGACAGAAGAATTAAGGAAACACTCCCATTTACCACTGCAACAAAAAGAATATAATACCTAGGAATAAACCTACCTAAGGAGACAAAAGACCTGTATGCAGAAAACTATAAGACACTGATGAAAGAAATTAAAGATGATACCAACAGATGGAGAGATATACCATGTTCCTGGATTGGAAGAGTCAACATTGTGAAAATGACTCTACTACCCAAAGCAATCTACAGATTCAATGCAATCCCTATCAACCTACCGCTGGCATTTTTCACAGAATAGAACAAAAAATTTCACAATTTGTATGGAAACACAAAAGACCCCGAATAGCCAAAGCAATCTTGGGAAAGAAAAACAGAGCTGTAGGAACTAGACTCCCTGACTTCAGACTATACTACAAAGCTACAGTAATCAAGACAGTATGGTACTGTCACAAAAAAGGAAATAGAGATCAATGGAACAGCATAGAGAGCCCAGATGTAAACCCACGCACATATGGTCACCTTATCTTTGATAAAGGAGGCAAGAATATACAATGGAGAAAAGACAGCCTCTTCAATAAGTGGTGCTGGGAAAACTGGACAGCTACATGTAAAAGTATGAAATTAGAATACTCCCTAACACCATACATAAATATAAACGCAAAATGGCTTAAAGACCTAAATGTAAGGTCAGACACTATAATACTCTTAGAGGAAAACATAGGCAGAACACTCCATGACATAAATCACAGCAAGATCCTTTTGGAGCTACCTCCTAGAGAAAAGGAAATAAAAACAAAAATAAACAAATGGGACCTAGTGAAACTTAAAAGTTTTTGCACAGCAAAGGATACCATAAACAAGACGAAAAGACAACCCTCAGAATGGGGGAAAATATTTGCAAATGAAGCAACTGACAAAGGAGTAATCTCCAAAATTTACAAGCAGCTCATGCAACTTAATATCAAAAATCCAAACAACCCAATCCAAAAATGGGCAGAAGACCTAAATAGACATTTCTCCAAAGAAGACATACAGATTGCCAACAAACACATGAAAGGATGCTCAACATCACTAATCATTAGAGAAATGCAAATCAAAACTACAGTGAGGTATCACCTCACACCAGTCAGAATGGCCATCATCAAAAAATCTAGAAACATTAAATGCTGGAGAGGGTGTGGAGAAAAGGGAACCCTCTTGCACTGTTGGTGGGAATGTAAATTGATACAACCACTATGGAGAACAGTATGGAGGTTCCTTAAAAAACTAAAAATAGAATTACCATATGACTCAGCAATCCCACTACTGGGCATATACCCTGAAAAAACCCGTAATTCAAAAAGAGTCATGTACCACAGTGTTCACTGCAGCACTATTTACAATAGCCAGGACATGGAAGCAACCTAAGTCTCCATCGACAGATGAATGGACAAAGAAGATGTGGCACATATATACAATGGAATATTACTTAGCCATAAAAGGAAACGAAATTGAGTTATTTGTAGTGAGGTGGATGGACCTAGAGTCTGTCCTACAGAGTGAAGTAAGTCAGAAAGAGAAAAACAAATGCTGTATGCTAACACATATATATGGAATCTAAAAAAAAGGTTCTGAAGAACCTAGAGGCAGGACAGGAATAAAGATGCAGACATAAAGAATGGGCTTGAGGACATTGGGAGAGGGAAGGGTAAGCTGGGACAAAGTGAGAGAGTGGCATTGGCATATATACAGTATCAAATGTAAAATAGATAGCTAGTGGGAAGCAGCTGCATAGCACAGGGAGATGAGCTCGGTGCTTTGTGACCACCTAGAGGGGTGGGATAGGGAGGGTCGGAGGGAGGCTTAAGAGGGAGGGGATATGGGGACATATGTATACGTATAGCCGATTCACTTTGTTATACAGCAGCAACTAACACAACAATGTAAAGCAATTATACTCCAGTAAAGATGTTAAAAAAATAATAACAACAATAAATGGAAAAAAAGATGTTTAAGCTCACTCACGTGCTGGATGCTTAGAGTAACTTGTATGTACAGCGTTTCACTTTATTTTTACCACCTGACATAACGTAAGTTACTTGACTATAAATGTGATTTACGCAGAATCTAAAGGTTTGGGAAGAGGTGAAGGGCTGTCCAGGGGAGTGAAGTGGGGAAGGCATAGGCTGGGCTGGGAGTCCATAGCTTCAGGCGGCTCTGTCTGGCCCCAGCCCTGCTGCTCACCCACAGGCGGGCTCAGAGCCAGACGCCCCCTCTCAGGGCCCATCTCCCCAGCCTCCAAAGTGCTAAGAGAATTGAGGTGGTTAGTTTACACAGGCACTGCCTCTAACCTGGGCCCTTCCCATGGTGCCTGAAGAATCAGCAGATCTTCCACAGAGGTCTCGAAAGACAAGAAGAAAGATTAGAGGGAGGGGCAAATATTTTTCTATATTCCATGCATTCATCCACCTCACATTTATTATGTCCACCATGTGCAAGGCTCTCTTTAGACATTTTGGAAAATTCAAACATAAACACATTTCATGAAGGGCAATTTGTACCAAAACCTTTAAAAGTATACATATACAAGTGCAAATAACAAAATGATCCATAAATTTGTTAATAAAAGGAAATACTTTGGAAAAAATGTAAATGTTCAATAATAGGAAATTTATTAACTTGTGGCAGATCCATACATTATGCAGGTATTAAAAGGGATGATGTAGATACATGAGAATTTGACACTGAAAGATGTTCATGTTTTAAAAAAAAGTATGTAGGGGCTTCCCTGGTGAGCAGTGGTTGAGAGTCCGCCTACCGATGCAGGGGACACAGGTTCATGCCCCGGTCCAGGGGGATCCCACATGCCGTGGAGCGGCTGGGCCCATGAGCCATGGCCGCTGGGCCTGCACGTCCAGAACCTGTGCTCCGCAACAGCGGAGGCAACGTGAGAGACCTGCGTACCCAAAAAGAAAAAAAAAGTATGTATGAATGAACATATTTAAATAAGTATTAATATATATGAGTGTGATACGTATACACACACTTGCTCTCAGAAGAAAATCTAGTCAAATATATAGAAGGCTACATATGAGAATGTAAATAGTGGTCTATGTGGTATGATTAAAAGATAATCTTGTGTGGCACATATATACAATGGAATATTACTCAGCCATAAAAAGAAATGAAATTGAGTTATTTGTAGTGAGGTGGATGGACCTAGAGTCTGTCATACAGAGTGAAGTCAGAAAGAGAAAAACAAATACCATATGCTAACACACATATATAGAATCAAAAAAAAATGGTTCTGATGAACCTAGGGTCAGGACAGGAATAAAGACGGAGACGTAGAGAATGAACTTGAAGACATGGGGAGGGGTAAGGGTAAGCTGGGACAAAGTGAGAGTGGCATTGACATATATACAGTATCAAGTGTAAAGTAGATAGCTAGTGGGAAGCAGCCGCATAGCACAGGGAGATGAGCTCGGTGCTTTGTGACCACCTAGAGGGGTGGGAGGGAGACGCAAGAGGAGGGGATATGGGGACATATGTATACGTATAGCTGATTCACTTTGTTATACAGCAGCAACTAACACAACAATGTAAAGCAATTATACTCCAGTAAAGATGTTAAAAAAAAAGATAATCTTGATACTGTATGCCATTCTGTATTCTTTCAATTTTTATAAATCGTATCACATATTTTTCTAATCAGAAAAACAACATATTCTCATTTTTAAAAAATCAGAAAAAAACATATTTTCATTAAAAAAATAACGTCATATTTACTGATGTTAATGATATAGAGTAACTTAAAAACGATTTAAAAACTTTATAGGGTAATCCAATTTTGATACACCTATAAAGGTAAGAATTTTAAATGTAGGAATTTTTTCTTTTTTCTTTTTTCTTTTTTTGCGGTACGCGGACCTCTCACTGTTGTGGCCTCTCCTGTAGCAGAGCACAGGCTCTGGACGCACAGGCTCAGCGGCCATGGCTCACGGGCCTAGCGGCTCTGTGGCATGTGGGATCTTCCCGGACCGGGGCATGAACCCGTGTCCCCTGCATTGGCAGGCGGACTCTCAACCACTGTGCCACCAGGGAAGCCCATGTAGGAATTTTTTTAATTCAAGTGTAGCTGATTTACAATATTATATAAGTTACAGGTGTACAATATACTGATTCACAAGTTTTACAGGTTATACTCCATTTATAGTTATTATAAAATATTGGCTATATTCCCTGTGTTGTACAGTATATTCTTTTAGTTTATTTCATACCTAATAGTTTGTACCTCTTAATCCCGTCTCTATATTGTCCCTCCCCTTCTCTCTCCCCATTGGTATCCACTAGTTTACTCTCTATATCTCTGAGTCTGCTGTTTTGTTATTAAATGTAGGAATTTTAAAAGCTTAGAATGTTGTACAACAAAATGCAAATGATTTGTATTCCCTGATTTTGCTTTGCTGTATTGTCTGCTGTCTAGAATGAATATGCATAAATTATTAACAGGAAAGTAAAATTATGTAACAGGAAATTTTTTATTTTTCTAAAAAAAGTATTAATAAAATAGAATCCCTGCCTCTAAAGAGTTAACTCTAACAGTCTAACAGAGGAGATGAGAAGAGAAAACCTGACAACACTGTGCAGCAGCGTTCTGCAGGCTTACCTGCTATGAGAAGGGAACAATCACAGTGAAGAGGACTCGAGGAGAGATTCATGGAAGACATTTGAGCCACTCCTTAAAAGGTAGATATGAACAAACAAAAATTGGAGGAAAGGGCATTCTTAGCAGGGAAAAGGCAGGGAAGAGGCTTGATCACACATGATCAACTCTTCTCTGTAAGCTGCCCGCCTTTCCCAGCCAAGCATCGTGCTTAGTTATCAAGTTTGTCCACACCTTTTCAAACAGCCCGCTCTGAATGAGTGCAAAGGGTGCACTTTCCATCCTGTTTTGATCTTGTTGTATACTGGATGAGGGAAAGAAACATGGATTTGGCGCTAGGTGACTTACGAGTGAATTATTTTACAGTTTGAATTATTGGTTCTTGGCTGGGTTTGACTGGCAATTTCCGTCTTCACCGAATGTATCTGATACTAAAGGTTCTTCAGTTCTCAAGGACAAGTGGGGATTTCCCACGCATCAGATTTAGCTCTTAGTTTCATGCATCTATAAAGAAAGGTATAAACTACAGAGGGCTCAAGCTTGTGCTGGCATAACATGGCCCTTCACAGCAAGGAAGTTACTGACTTTAAACCGGAAGAGTGACTGGCAAACAATGCTAGAACCCTGTCTGCTGGAAGAGAGTCAGGACACTAGAAGTTCTGGGAACGGCTCTGTTCACCGCTCTGGAGCATGAAGTCCTGGAAAGTCCAAGTAGGCTGACTCTCAGAGAGGTGGCAATATTCACAGGACTTGTGCACAGGGAACATGAGAGGAAATGGAATTTCAAGTCAATCGAGACACAGGACCAATTAAAGAATTTACGAGCCACTATCTGCTTCCAACAGGCCCCACACACTTGGCCTCTCTTCAGCTTTGCCCCCCAGCAAAACAGCCAGGAGGACTTCCTCCGGCTCAGAGTCTCTGTCCTTAATGATTATATTTGGGTGACATTTGAGCAGTTAATTAGATAACTGGAAACTTAGTGCTAGTCCTGGCTCTTCACTTATTTACTTGGAGACCTTGGAAATGCGGGGTTTGGTGTCAGTCAGTAGGTCAGACCTTCTCTTCAGCCCCTACACCATCACACGTTCTACACACTCTCATCCAAAACACCTCTTTGGACACAGTGATGGTCAACAAGTGTGGCCCATTCTCTGACCTTCTCTGAGAATCTCAACAAAATGACCTTTGTATGTTTCACACCCCCAAGTCTTAAGGTTTAGGATTGTAGATTTAAATTATTATCAAAAGAGCACTGAAAAAAATAGACACACACACAATGATGCCTGCATATACTTGTGTGTGCTTAGACAATAACTGAAAAGATTTAAAAGAAGGTGCTAACGGTGGTTTTTCTCTAGGGAAGAGACCTAGAGTCTGGTGGTTAAGGAAACAAAGAGACTGACTTTTCACTGTATCCTCATTGAATTCATTTACCGGATACATATTAAGTTAGGAATGCCAACTGACTGCATGTAAAAGAGACCTGAGAAACGGTGACTTAAGCAAACAAGGGATTTCATTATTCTTACTAAATAAGAAGTCTGGGGCAGGCTGTCCAGAGCTGGTACCATGTTATTAAGGACGCAGGCTCCTTCCAGCTCTCTGTTCCCCTTCCTGAGATTCTGGCCTGCATCAGGCGGCAAGCTCACAGACAGCTGCTATACCTCTAGGCATGACCCCTGTGTTTCAGGCAAGAAGGTGAAAGGGCAAAGGGCAGTGCCTGCTGATTATGACCACTTAAAAGAGCTGTCTGGTAACCCTCCTCAGCTTACTTCTACTTACATTTCATTGCTCAGAACTTGTGTGGCTCTGTCACTTCTGACTGCAAGGGAGGCTGGGACATATTGCCACCTCATGTAAAACTGGGGTTCTGTTAGTAAGAATGGAGAGAAAGGATACGAGCTTTGTAATTAGTAGTGTCTGTCATATATGTGTTGTCTTTTTAAAATTAAGACTTTGTCTTTTTAGAGAAGTTTTGGGTTCACAGCAAAATTGAGGGAAAGGTACAGAGATTTTCCATATACCCTCAGCCGCCACACATGTATAGCCTCCCCCACTATTAATATCCCCCAGCAGAGGGTACAATTGTTACAACTGATGAACTTACATTGACACATCACAATTAGTGAAAGTCCATAGTTTACATGGGGGTTCACTCCTGGTGTTATATACTCTGTGGGTTTGGACAAATGTATAATGACATGTAGCCATCATTATAGTATCACACGGAATAGCTTCACTGCCCTAAAAATCCGCTGTGCTCTGCCTATTCATCCTACCCCTCCCCAGTCCCTGGTGGTAACCACTGATCTTTTTATTGTCTCCATAGTTTTGTCATTTTCAGAGTGTCATGTAGTTGGAATCATACAGTGTGTAGCCTTTGCAGGTTGCATTAGTAATTAGATTAGTAATTAAATTAAATTAGTGATATGCATTTAAATTTCCTCCATGTCTTTTCATGACTTAATAGCTCGTTTCTTTTTAATGCCAATGATATCCCATTTTCTTCATGTACGGTGTATTTATCCATTTACCTACTGAAGGACATTTGGTTGGTTCCAAGATGTAATTATGAAGAAAGCTGATATAAACAACCGTGTGCAGGTTTTTGTGTGGACATAAATTTTCAGTTCCTCAGTGTAAGAGCATGTTTAGTTTTGTAAGAAATTGCAAAACTGTCTTCCAAAGTGGCTGTGACATCTTGCATTCCCATCAGCAAAGAATAAGAGTTGCCATTGCTCCACAGTCTCTCCAGCCTTTGGTGTTGTCAGTTTTCTAGATCTGGGTCATTCTGATAGATGTGTATTGTCTTAAAATATATATATATATATTTATTATATGTTTTATGTAATGTATATATACATGTATATATACATATATACATATGTGTATATATATGTATATATACATATATATTTTATGTATATGTACTTTATACATATACATACGAAAAATCCTTGAAATAAGGGGAGCAAAGAGTCACCATGAGAGAAGTGACTGTGTGACTGGTGGTGTGGGGAACTTAATGGACTCCCCCCAAGCAACACAAACATCTAACTGGTGAAAATTATTAAAAAATCATATAACGTCTCTGGAAATTATTGTACAGCCATACAGCAAATGCATTTACTTAAGAAAACCTCCTAAATCTCAGTAGGAAGAGCGAGAGCCTGTGACATTGGGGTCACGTGCCCCTCCCCCCAGCTCCACGTGGTGAAATCTTCATCCAGGCAGGGATTCTTTCTCCAGCGCCCATTCGCCTGTGCTATGTAAAAGCCGGGCCTTGACCTGAGAGAGTATGGGTTTTAGAGATATTTCGTCCCAGTGTTTTGGCTCTTGTTTTGTTTTGAACAGCAGAGCTTCTTTTTAAGAACTGCTTTGGTTCTCCTAGGATTGTAAAGCCCAGAGCCCCCATTATGACAGAAAGCAAGAAATAGGACCAAGAATTGAGATATCCAGGTTTAAGTTGCTGCTTTCTTGAGCAAATCACTTCCCCTCTCTGAATTTCCACTTCCTCAAGAGAAAAAACAAAAACAAAAACATTTAGGAAACAGGAAGACAACTCCGGAGAGTCCCAAAGACTCAAGAGCCATGATCTGACTCTGCAGCCCCACAGCCTCCCCCTCCTGAATTCGGCTCCCTCTCCTCCCATCTCCTCTCGTGCTCTCTCTGTCTCTTTCTCTCTCACATCCATTAAAACGTTTATCTCTTGCAAAACGCCAGAGGAGGACGTACTGAACTGTGAGGATTTAGTATAGGTGGTTAGAGCTTCCAATACCTGATTATATCAGAAGACTTAAGGCAAAAATCATGTTCTAGTGGAACAGCTAAGATCTGCATCTGGGAGGTAACAGAGGTAAGGAGGCAATTCCTACATAGAGGGAAACTTGGGAACAAGAAGGGTGGGGCTGAAATAGACATACAAGTCAAGTAGGTCATAAGTAAGTAGGTTTGCTTCCTCCCTCTTTCCTCCTACTTTCCCTACTCTCCTTCATCTCTTGGGAGTAGAAGAGAAAGAAGGAGAAAAGACCTCCAAAGCCTGCCATGTGCCAGCCACTGTGTTGGGTTCTGTACAGCTTCCCACTCCGCAGTCACTCATATAGCACGTTCATGGGTTTTGCCATGTCTACACACCAGCTATACCATTATCTACTTAGTAGTTTTCTTTCTTTTTTTTTTTTACATCTTTATTAGAGTATAATTGCTTTACAATGGTGTGTTAGTTTCTGCTTTATAACAAAATGAATCAGTTATACATATACATATGTTCCCATATCTCTTCCTTCTTGCGTCTCCCTCCCTCCCACCCTCCCTATCCCACCCCTCCAGGTGGTCACAAAGCACCGAGCTGATCTCCGTGTGCTATGCGGCTGCTTCCCACTAGCTATCTATTTTATGTTTGGTAGTGTATATATGTCCATGCCTCTCTCTCGTTTTCTTTAAATCAACTCTCTTGTTTTCGTTAACTTATATACCTACTTTAGCCATCTACCAATCAATATCTATAGAATGGTTTGGTATGTTAGTTATTTTTCTAATGCGTATTTAAATAAACATATAACTATTAGAATTAAAAAAATATTTGTCCCCATGTCATAGTTACTCATGCCGCACTTCAGGGTACATCTACATTAGCTCATTCAGTCTTTGCCGCTACTCTCAGAGGTAAGGTTAATGGTCCTCATCCTACCTATGAGGAAATTAAGGTTCAGAGGGGTTAAACAACTTGCTCAAGGTCACGAAACTAGCAAAGGCAGAGTAAGACTTGAAGCCACTTCCGTTTCTAAGGCCTACACTATTTCTCCTAACACTGCCCTGCCGTGGGAAGGGAGGAAGAAAGGAGCTCTACAAAAACAGGGTCCTCTGCAGAGTCAATGCATTTGGTCCAGCCAGCCTGTTCAGTTCCTATGAAGAGCCAAGCTCCATGGCCATTCTTGCCTCCCCTGCAAACTCCTGGCTTCCTCCACCACGATCAAGCCCTGTTTCTGGCACAGACCCGGTGCTTGACTTGTTTGTCAAGCGGTGGCTCTGCTCCAAGGGCAGATTCTGCTGTGGCTGTCCTGGTGTCAAGGCTCCTAGGAGCCATCCTGAATCCTGCCCTTTTTGCTGCCATCACTCAGAGCACTGCTTTTGTTTCAGCTTCTTGCCCAGGCAGACAGGCCAAGGCTTTGCCCTCAAGTTGGGACTTGAGTAGGGCTTGGTATTTTAGGTAGTGGATTTATGACAGTAGGCATTTCTTCTGGAACAGTTTGACAGCATTCTTCAGTCTTCTCTTTTCAACAACAGCATCTGGTTGCCTAAGGCAGAGAGGACACACTTGCTTGGCAAAGAAGGTCAGGATTCTCTGCTACCTCCCCCTGGGCCCCTTTGCCTCGGTCCTGCTGGGGTGTGGTCCTTCTATGAAACTGAGGGAACACGGCCAGAGTCATGTGGGGACTTAGACTCGGCGTACCTCCTGCTACGTTCTCAGCCCTGCCAGTGGCTGGCTCTGGGTTTGAAGGACGTGGGGTTGAGAGATTGAAGAAGAGTGTCAGGAGTAATGGGGCAAAGGAACTGATATTTATTATGGGTCTTCTATGTGTGAGACACTGTACTAGATACTCCATATCTGTTATCTCACTGAATTCTCTCAGTAACCTACAACCTTAACAAGTAGGTGCTATCATGCTCATCTTACAGATGAGGAAATCCAAGTCTGGAAAGTTAAGTAACTTGGTTAAGGCCACACAGCTATGAAAAGACAGGGCCGAGATTCAAACCCAGGTCTGTCTGACTCCAAAATCCCTGGTCTTTTCCCTACATCAGGCTACCTCATCTCTGGATGGGATATATTACAAGAGGCCTTGGAGATCGTCTAGTTCAGGATCTCCCAGGCTGTGTGCCTCACAACAGCAGTTCCTCAGGGAGGAGAAGGAGGTCAGAAGATTTTGGAGAAAGTTGGTTTAAATAAAATCAAATTGACGTCTTTACCACAGAACCATCACGGAAAGTTAGAGCTGGAAAAGAGAGCTTGGTGACTAAGTAATCCAGGCCAGGCTACATGCGGAAAGTGAGGCCAGGGGGCTGAGGTCTCGCGTCGCTGGGATCCAGCACTGGGCCCCCGCCCACAGTCCATGTGCAGTGTGAGACTTAAGCGATCGTGGTGGGAAATCAAAACGCAGTGCTTGTGAGCCTGCACACCATCTGTGGGGACTGGGTGGAGAAAAGGGGGCACTGTATCCAGTGCCTCCTGCTAGAGAGCCTTCGAGGTAGGTCCTTAGAAAGACAGGACTAGCTGCTCCAGACTCCAGGGGGCAGGTACTGGGCCTTTCTCAGACTCTGCCTCTGCGGCTCTGTGTGCCCTTGTTGTTGGGTGGGTGGGGGTACGGGGGTCACCTCCCCTCTCTCTGAGCCTGTTTCCTCATATCCAAGAAGGAGGACGTTGAGTTTGTGATGTTTCTCTGTGGATGTTCAATGGAAGGGAGCTTCAAGTCAAAGGGCAAAGCATAGCTGACATCCTACTATCTCTCACTTCCCCTGCGCTATGGCCTCACCCATTTAATCCCTGGCCATTTACTGGGCATGTTTTTTCTCTTGAGGTTATAGAACCCATGTTCGAGAGACTCAAGGCCCAGGATGGGCAGGCCGTGCTCCTGGCAGAGTATAAATTAAATTACAACTACTTTGCCTGGGCAAGAGTGGGCCTGATGGGGCTGCAGCCTGAGCTGCAGGAGGGAGAGGCAGCTTGCCCTGAGGGACCCTCTCAAGAGCTCAGCCCCTTGCCCTCTGCTGGGCCCACAGCCACAGGCACAGGCCAGGGCCAGGCCCTGATGGCTAGAGCGCTGAGGTATTGACACAATGCTGCCTGTTGCCATGATTACCCAGAACAGTCCCAGGACGTGGATCCTACCAGTTCTAAAGCTCTAAAGCTCCCTGAGCTCAGAGACCACTTTTCCATCCTGCACTCCCTCCCCTCTCAGTGGGCATTTTTCTGAGGTCAGAGGTAGGCGTTGGGTAACCGTCCAAGAGGAAGTGCTCTCTGCAGTTCAGACTATCTCTGGAGTCCAGCTCAATTCTGAAATTTGGCCAGGAGGATGGCCATGATGATAATGGGTCTGCAAACCCAATTCTTCTTGGAATGTTTTCAGGGACTACCCTCTGACTGGAGTTACTTGGTGTAGAGATGTTTGGCTGCATGAGACAGAAGCATCACGATTAAGGTATTCAGTAGCTGATGGGCTGTCACGTTGAAGAGGGATTAGCTGTGTGTGGAATGAGCTCTAACGTAGAGGCACCTGAATGGCAGGTTTAGCTCAACATAAGGGCCACACTTTCCAGAACTCAGATCAAGAGAAACAGTACTTCAAAGGATGCTGGATTTGTCCACCACTGCAGGACAAGTGGAGGCTCAATGACCGCGACAGAAATGTTTTGGAGACAGTTGGCAGACCAGCTGGGGTCAAGGGGGTTACACTAGATGGTCAATGTAAGGGCTCTTTCAGTGTGGAGACTTGAATTCTAGAAAATTCTTGAGAAGGAGATGCTTGCCCTTTGGGGCAGAGGTTGTCCAGTAGTGCCTGGATCCTTCCTGAAAGAAATCATTTCTCCAAAAACCTCTGGATTTATAGAAATCACATCCTTTCCCTCACCACCGACCATCATTCCTCGTTTGAGGCCTACTAATAAACACATGGAGCTCTCAACTTCTTTTAAGATTTCTCTCTTCACTTTTGAAATTCCTGGAGAATAAATAAGCACAGTCTTCCTTGTTGAGACATCTGTCCCATAAACTGGGATTTCAGTGCCAGGAGCTGCTTGGGCTGGGGGGGTGGGGTTAAATGTGTGTGTGTGTGTGTGTGTGTATTTCCTCCACTTTCTTTGCCAAGCTGGCATCATTTTACACTAGTGATTGATGGCTCATGGATTAATTCCTCTGTTTTGGTTTCTGATGAGATGATTAGAAATTTGGCTTCTGTTCACTGCCATCTTCACTCTGCCTTGGGCTGTTTGGGAAGCAGAATGCCAATTTGACATTTTTACTGCTCTTCCAGAGAGAGTGAATAATGGTCAGGAACGACTGGAGAGGCCTGAGATACCCCCACATCCTTACATCATGGAAAGTCTGACTGTTTCCCCCAGTGATTTGCCATAGTGCAGGTTCTGAAACCAGATATCAAGGGAGAACTCATAGAGGAACATGATCAGACTTGAACTCAGAAAATTCAAAAGGATTCAGTCTTGGGTCCCCCACTCTTTGGACCTCAATTTTCTCATCTGTAAGTTGGAGATTCATTTATTCATTAAATCAACAGAGCACTGTATGCAAGAAAAAATAACTTTCTCTACTTGTGGAATTGCTACACGTATGAGTTGAGATATGTCTGAAAAAGTTTTATAAATTATAAAGTACGTTGGAAAGAGAAGGGGTTGTTATATATAAGATGAGATCTAGAATATTTTTTCCTTTCTAATAAAGTCCATTGTGTTCAGTTCTAGGGAAATGTTTCTTAGCAATGATCCTACATCTTTTGTGGCTGACACCAGTGGAAATAGAGTAGATGAGAACAGCTATTGTTCTTCCTTCCATCCCATCCAAAGTGAAAAGTCAACACATTTATGAGAGAATAGAGGATGACTGCCTTCTATGCTTCAGTTCTCTTCAGTTAGCTGAAAGTCTGCTTAACTGCTGGGATCTCTCTAGACACACAGTCTTCTAAGAAGCGCCTCACATGCCCCAAGTTGTATAAGAATTCAAGGCCACTTTTCTGTTCTGGGGAAGCTTAGGAAGATGTAGTGATCATAAACAAAAACACAACAAAAACCCATCACTTAGAGACATCTTTGCCATTCACCATGGGCCTCTGTCTCCTCAACTTACGAGGAAGAGCTGTTGTGATGCTCCAATGAGACAATGTTGTGAAAGCACTTTGTAAAGTTAAAAGGCCAGGTACCAATGTCAGGTATTATTTTTCCATGCTTACCACCTGAACTTGTGGTAGCCCTTGTGATGCCTGCTTGTCTCCATGCTTCCTGATTACCAGTCCCGGCTTGGGCTGCAACCACAAGTGATAAAACCTAATGGTCTGATCATTACCTCAATAATTTTCCAACACTTGTATTTTCTGAGTCATTCTCTCTCCTTCTAAATATGTGCAAGGATCATTCTCCCAACACGGAAGTTGAAAACTGATTTCACCTGGTAGCCCAGCTGTTTGGCTGATGCCACCCTGTTACCACAAAGTGTAGCTCCATTTCCTTTTTCTATTTAAGCTACAGTCATTCTAAGTCATAGCCACCTACAAGCTAATGAATGCGATTTTATTTCCAAGCCTTGATGACGGTTCTGAGACAGACGTTCTACTTGCAACATCCCCCAGACACGTTCTACTTAGCATTTCTAAAGCACTTCGTATCACAAAGGAATTTATGATTTGTTTTTATAAGTTCTTCCTTAGAACCTCCTTAAAAGTGTGGTCCATAAGACACTGGTGAAGATTTCAGTGTCCTGGGTGACACCATCAACATGACAAATCACCATTTCCATGGATAAGAGTTATATGATTAAGTCCTCCCGTAAATTCCTATGGGGTCGATTAAGTTTTGACATTAATAATAAAGGGATTGTGAGAGGTTCATCAAACAACCAATGAAAGTGACTGGTACTGATGGCCTTTCAAAACTCCACCAAGTAAGCTAATGAGTTCCAGGTGCATTTTCCTCCAGCTGGTACAAACATTTCTCTCCTTCCTATATGGGTATCTTAATTTTCTCAAAGGTGGAACAGGGAGTCTGAGGCCCTGAGAAGAGAAATGACTTGCCCACAGTCATTGAGTGAATCGGCTGCAGAGCCAAGACCACAGTGCTTGGTACAAAGTAAGTGCTAGATAAGTAAATACTGGATAAATGAATGACTGATTGAACCCAAATCTGTTATGCGTTTTTCTCCCCTGACTGTGCTCTACAAGAAACTTTTTAGATTCCTACCATATTTTCTACCCTTCAGAAGTGAGGCTACTTTCCTCAAGCCTAACTAAGCCCTAGTCCTCACTGTCCAATATGACAGCCACAAGTCACATGTGATTACTGAGCACTTGAAATGTGGCAGGTCCAAATAGATGGGCTATAAATGAATCTCAAATTTTGAAGGATTAGTGTGAAAGAAGACTGTAAAATATCTCACTACTAATTTTTTTATATTGTTCAACCAATAATAGTTTGCATACACTGGGTTAAATAAAATATTATTAAAATCAATCACATTTGTTTCTTTTTTGATATGGCTACTGGAAAACTTTAAATTCCATGTATGGCTTTCCTTTGTGGCTTGCATTACAATTCTATTGAACAGCACTGCAATCTAGTCTATAGAAGCTTTAGAAAAAGAATTATATATTGGAGGGTTGGGGGAGATGAATAAAATAGGTGAAAGAACTTATGAGATACAACCTTCCAGTTATAAAATAAATAAGCCACAGGGATGTAACATACAGCACAGGGAATATAGTCAATAATATCATAGTAACTTTGCATGGTGAGAGATGGTAACTACTAGATTTATCGTGGTGATTATTTTGTAATGTATAAAAATATCAAATCACTATGTTGTGTAAAAAAAGAAAAAAGCTTTAAAAATAAACAAAAAAGAATTATATATGAGTTGTCAACCTTTCAGTAAAAGCTCCTTTGTTCAGGCTATCTGAGAACCTAGGAAATAAAGGTGAGAGTAATTAACTTTCTTCACGACAACAGCAACAAAATTCCTCCTTCTTTTCTCTACCTTAACCCTTTCCCTAAAGTTTCCATTGCAGTCTCTTTAACCACACACCTGAAAAGCTGGGAAATCCACTGAAGTATTGCTGGGTGGCTGGCCAGCCAACCCAGGAAGACAGACATCTAATCTGGCTTCTGAAGAACTACCATTCCAATCCAACTGTCACAGGCACAGAAGTCATATTAGAATGGAGGAAGTATTTTTGGGGTATACTCTTGGTGAACAAGTTTAATAACAGTAATTGCCATAATAACTGACGTTTTTATAGCAGTTTGCAATTTATAGAATACTTTCGCATGTATCATCTCATTTGATTCTCATAACAGTCCTATAGTATGGGCATTATTATGATCCCGTTTGATAGATACAGACACAAAACTCAAAGCGATTAAGAGGTTAGCTTATGACCACACAGCTAGAAGGAGGTAGATGTGGTTGGAAACCCTGGCCTCTGAATACAGGGCTTTAATTTGTATCTCAGAGGGTCCAGAATCCAGGGTGTGAGCTCCCACTGGCCTGACCGAGGGTTCAGAGGCCCCAGTGTCCCTCTTCTGAGTGCCTCACTAGCATAGGTCAATAGCAGAGGAGGAAAGGAAAGATTTAAGAGGTAGGAGAGAAGAGATTTAAGAGGTAGGAGAGAAGAAAGTAATTCAGGTAATGGAACACAGGTGTAATATCTTGATGAGAAACTTCCCTAATGGCACACGATAATCATCACTGTAATGGTCTTTTATGTCGATGCACATGGAAAAGGAAGTGCTATCACGGCCAAATAAATCCTTACTGGCGGAAGTCCTACCAACTGCTGGGCAGAGGCTGGTATTACTACCTCCATCAGAGAAGTGAGGAAACTGAGGCTCAAAGGTGTTAAGTCCAATGTTCATTCCACCACCCTCAGTTGGTTTGTGCATCAATATACAAATCATATGTATTTTTATTATTGCCATTTATTTTTTTGTCTTTACGCATTAATTACTCAATAATTATCTTATTTATATTCTAGTTTCTTTGGGTTTACCTTTTTTTTCCCTCTGGCTCTTAAAATAGGTTTAGGTTCTTTAAAAAAATTTTGGGGGGACTTCCCTGGTGGCCCAGTGGTTAAAAATCTTCCTTCCAATGCAGGGGATGCAGGTTTGATCCCTGGTGGGGGAACTAAGATCCCACATGCTGTGGAGCAACTAAAACCACGTGCTCTAGAGCTCTGGAGCCCGAGCACCACAGCTAGAGAGAAGCCCCGCACCACAACGAAAAGATTCCGCATGCCACAGTGAAGGTCTCATGTGCCACACATAGATGCGATGCAGCCAAAATAAATAAAATAAATATTAAAAAAAATTTTTTTTTGTTTTCTAATGAGTGCACTTAAGGTTATGAATTTTTCTCCAGGTATCACTTTTGTTGCATCCATGTGTTTTGATTACTTCCATTGTGTGTGATAATACAAAAATGCATTTAATTAATGCTTTCATTAATAGTTTCATATATTCAGCCCTAAGTATTTTATAATTTTCCTTGGCTTTCCTCTTTAACATGAATTATTTAGAAATATGATTTTTACCTTCCAAAAATAGTATCTATTTTTTGAATAGGTAATATACACACATGGTAAAAAATTAACGAGATATGAAAAAGTATGCAGTGAAAAGTCCCTCGAAAGCTACATCTGTGTAATCCCATTATGATGAATAACAGAAAAGGCAAAACTATAGGGAGCTGCTACATAGCACATGGAGATCAGCTCCATGCTTTGTGATGACCTAGAGGGGTGGGAAGGTGAGGGTGGGAGGGAGGCTCAAGAGGGAAGGGATAAATGTATACATATAGCTGATTCACTTTGTTGAACAGAAGAAACTAACACAACATGGTGAAGAAATTATAATCCAATAAAGATGTTAAAAAAAAAAAAGAACCACACACACACAAAAAAAACTATAGGGAGAGAAAACAGATCAGTGGTTGTCGGGGCTAAGAGTGGTGTGAGGGCTTGGCTATAAAGAGCCAGGAGAAAATCTGAGGGGTGACGGAACTGTTCTATACCTGCATTGTGGTGGTGGTTATGTGGCTATAGGCATTTGTCAAAACTTGGGGAAATGTTTACTAAGAAATGTGTATTGCACTGTATGTAAATTACACATTAATTTCTAATAAATAAATAAAGTCTCCCTCCCCTCTCCAGAATTAAATGGTAGTATTCCTATTCATCTAAAATTTGCGACTATGGTTTTTCTCCTCATAGTAGAGTAACCTCTATTTTAGTTACAAGGGAACTTTTAAAACTAATTTTTTAAAAAGCTGATTATCAAAACAATATTCTGAACTACAACATGTCCTTCACAATCTCCACATTCTACTGTGATTCACTGGCAATAAATTATCTTGAACACATAGACCCCTATACCTGGGAGCTATAGTATGTGTTGGAATCTACTAGCACTTCCTGGAAATCTTAGGGCGCTCTGGCAAAGTTCTGTACCCACATCTCTGCATCACTGTTTGAAGTACAACTAGAAGGATCAAGCTGACATTGTGCTTAAGCCCTAGACATCATCAGCTCTGCTGTGACACAAGTTAAGTAATCATGGGTTAAGCTCACAAACATGGCATGATTTTAATTATCCATAGCCAAATTAAAACAATCTCTTTGTCATTAATATTGCTGGGTTATGGTAGCTGAACAACCAGGATTAAACAGGGAGTGGGTGAGGTACATCGTCGGCATCATCATAATTCCTCCTGTGTACAGCAGACAGATGCGGTAAAAGAAAACACTGCTTCAGGAGGACTATTTGTTAATGTAGTCTTCACCTTAATCCAGAAAGTGTTTAAAGATGCTGAGCCCTTGCTTAGTCATTAAGTACACAAGTGTCAATGGAAAAAGCTCTCTAAGCCTTGGTTTCTTCCTTGATAAAGTAGAGAAAATTCCACCCATGTCCCATGTTACTAGAAAGACTGAGGGGGATCATGGATAGAGTCCCAGCACCAGAGAAGATTCCTTCCATAATCAGTGTATTTGTCAAGTGAGGGCCTCTGATTCTCCTACTGTAATGATGAGGGTAGCCTCCCATTCTAGTCCCTCGAGGGTCAGGAGGTCCAAAAAAACTCTCATCTGTGAATTTCCCAACCAGTCTCATATCAACACTGAATAAAATAATGGATGGATAAGGGCTTTGGACCATACAAAACACTGTAATGGCATCAATACCTCCCTCTCTCTCTCACACACCCCTTTCTACCTGGATAATTCAAACCTGTCCTTCAAAAGTCAGCTCAACCACCAACTCCTCCAGGAAGCCTTCCTGGAATGCCTGGCTTGAGCTTTAATAGCCCTCCTCTGGGCTTCCAGAGCCTCTCACACTACACTGTTATTGAATGTTTCTTGTCTGTCACCTCCTCTGATCTGGAGGGTAATGGTCCAAGTCTGCATCCTTCCTGTTTGCATCTCAGGGGAGGTATGGAGCCTGGCAGAGTGGGTATGCATCCATGTTTGTTGACAGATTCTTACTGATGAAATTTAAGGTGCTGCTTTCACAAAGTCTCCCCCCATCTCTTGACCAGACATAATCTTGCTTTACTCTGAACAACTCAGGGCATTTTCTGTCTTCTCTTGTGGGATTGTAGCAAGTCCCTTCACCCTCTGAGCCTGATGAAGGCAACAATACTCACACTGATGCTGCGGGAGCAGAGAGCTGGGAAGGTGCTCTGAAGGGATTGAGGGAGAGGAGCAACTGGGCGAAAGGCTTGAATTCTTTTTTTAAAAAATTTACTTTGTTGAAGTATAGTGGATTCACAATGTTGTGTTAATTTCTACTGTGCAGCAAAGTGATTCAGTTATATACATATATACATTCTTTTTATATTCTTTTCCATTATTGTTTATCACAGGATATTGAATATAGTTCCCTGTGCTATACAGCAGGACCTTGTTGCTTATCCATCCCATACATAATAGTTTGCATCTGCTAACCCCAAACTCCCAATGCAACCCTCCCCGTCCCTCCCTCTTGGCAACCACAAGTCTGTTCTCTATGTCTGTGAGTCTGTTTCTGTTTTGTAGATAGGTTCATTTGTGTCACATTTTAGATTCCACATATAAGTGATATCATATGGTATTTGTCTTTCTGACTTCACTTAGTATGATAATCTCTAGTTGCATCCATGTGGCTGCAAATGGCATTATTTCATTCTTTTTTATGGCTGAGTAGTATTCCATTGTATATATGTACCACATCTTTATCCATTCATCTATTGATGGACATTTAGGTTGTTTCCATGTCCTGGCTATTGTGAACAGTGCCGTTATGAACATAGGGATGCATGTATCGTTTTGGGGTTTTTGGGGGGTTTTGGGGTTTTTTTAAAAAACATCTTTATTAAGAGTATAATTGTTTTACAATGGTGTGTTAGTTTCTGCTTTATAACAAAGTGAGTCAGTTATACATATACGTATGTCCCCATATCCCCTCCTCTTGCGTCTCCCTCCCACCCTCCCTATCCCACCCCTCTAGGTTGTCACAAAGCACCGAGCTGATCTCCCTGTGCTATGCGGCTGCTTCCCACTAGCTATCTATTTTATGTTTGGTAGTGTATATATGTCCATGCCATTCTCTCACTTTGTCCCAGCTTACCCTTCCCCCTCCCCGTATCCTCAAGTCCATTCTCTAGTAGGTCTGCATCTTTATTCCCGTCTTGCCCCCAGGCTCCTCTGACCATCTTTTTTTTTTTTTTTTTTTAGATTCCATATACATGTGTTAGCATACGGTATTTGTTTTTCTCTTTCTGACTTACTTCACTCTGTATGACAGACTCTAGGTCCATCCACCTCACTACAAATAACTGTTTCGTTCCTTTATATGGCTGAGTAATATTCCATTGTATATATGTGCTACATCCTCTTTTTTTTTTTGCAGTACGTGCGCCTCTCACTGTTGTGGCCTCTCCTGCTGCAGAGCACAGGCTCCGGATGCACAGGCTCAGCGGCCATGGCTCACGGGCCCAGCTGCTCCGCGGCATGTGGGATCCTCCCGGACCAGGGCACGAACCCACGTCCCCCGCATCGGCAGGTGGACTCACAACCACTGCACCACAAGGGAAGACCTGTGCCACATCTTCTTTATCCATTCATCTGTTGATGGACACTTAAGTTGTTTCCATGTCCTGGCTATTGTAAATAGAGCTGCAATGAACATTTTGGTACATGACTCTTTTTGAATTATGGTTTTGTCCGGATATATGCCCAGTAGTGGGATTGCTGGGTCATATGGCAACTCTATTTTTAGTTTTTTGAGGAACCTCCATACTGTTCTCCATTGTGGCTGCACCAATTTACATTCCCACCAACAGTGTAGGAGGGTTCCCTTTTCTCCACACCCTCTCCAGCATTTGTTATTTGTAGATTTTTTAATAATGGCCATTCTGACCGGTATAAGGTGGTACCTCATTTTAGTGTTGATTTGCATTTCTCTAATAATTAGAGATGTTGAGCATCTTTTCATGAGTGTGTTGGCCATCTGAATGCCTTCTTCTTCAGAGAAATGTCTATTTAGGTCTTCTCATTTTTCGATTAGGCTGTTTGTTTTTTGTTGTTGAGTTGTATGAGTGGTTTGTATATTTTGGAAATTAAGCCCTTGTTGGTTGTATCATTTGCAAATATTTTCTCCCAGTCCGTATGTTGTCTTTTCCTTTTGTTTATGGTTTCCTTCGCTGTACAAAATCTTGTAAGCTTTATTAGGTTTCATTTGTTTAGTTTTGCTTTTATTTCTGTTGCCTTGGGAGACTCATCTAAGAAGACATTGGTATGAATTATGTCAGAGAATGTTTTACCCATATTCTCTTCTAGGAGTTTTACAGTGTCATGTCATATATTTAAGTCTTCAAGGGCTTGAACCCTTGCTTCATTTTCCCTATGTATTCTTTTTCTGTGGCACCAGAAACACATTTTAGAGCTGAGTCAGGATTAACTCTCAGCCATACATTCACTTCCCTCCCTGATCTTGAATGCCTGACACTTCACAGGGCTGATTTCTTTTCTGTGGAGGCCCTCGACCTTCCCACTGGCTTCCTGTGGGTGACACACACCTTGGTGATTTCCCAGCATCTTCTAGAACAGCAGCTCTCATTCCTCATTACACACTGATTCCTAGAGAGTGTTCAAAGATTCCTCTCTGCAGCTCCAGTCACAAATTCTGCCTTGATCAATGTGACATGGGTCTGTGCACGCCCCAACATACATGGGTCACAGCTGGGACACCATTAGAGGAGGATAACATATCATTTAGAAAGTCAAACTAAATGGTCGCCAGAATGCCTCTAGCCTATAACCCTACATGTTTAAGCACATTTCCTGCTCCCCAGACATGTAGACTCTTAGAAGACGATACTGAGATGGCTGTTAGAGGTCAACAGGCCCAACCCATTAATTCTTATATTAGGAAACTGTGGCCCAGAGAAGGTAGGGGATGTGGCAGGACCAGAACTTGAACTCAGGTTTCGCAACCCAGGTTACTGATACTTTCATGACCCAGGCTGAATTTTGGGATAGTGACTAGTTCTCTGCAACAGGGGATTGGGTGGGAGAGGTTCTTAATATTTCTTTCAAAGGAACTGTGTGCTTTGGCCAAAGCTGTTCATGGCTGTTGTCCAGACAACGTTTTTTTAAAAATTTTTTTATTTTATTTATTTATTTATACAGCAGGTCCTTATTAGTCATCAATTTTATACACATCAGTGTATACATGTCAATCCCAATCGCCCAATTCATCACCCCCCCCCGCCGCTTTCCCCTCTTAGTGTCCATATGTTTGTTCTCTACATCTGTCTCAATTTCTGCCCTGCAAACCAGTTTATCTGTACCATTTTTTCTAGGTTCCACATATATGTGTTAATATACGATATTTGTTTTTCTCTTTCTGACTTACTTCACTCTGTATGACAGTCTCTAGATCCATCCATGTCTCTACAAATGACCCAATTTCGTTCCTTTTTATGGCTGAGTAATATTCCATTGTATATATGTACCACATCTTCTTTATCCATTAGTCTGTCAATGGCATTTAGGTTGCTTCCATGTCCTTGGCTACTGTAAATAGTGCTGCAATGAACATTGGGGTGCATGTGTCTCTTGAAATTATGGTTTTCTCTGGGTATATGCCCAGTAGTGGGATTGCTGGATCACATGGTAATTCTATTTTTAGTTTTTTAAGGAACCTCCATACTGTTCTCCATAGTGGCTGTATCAATTTACATTCCCACCAACAGTGCAAGAGGGTTCCCTTTTCACCACATCCTCTCCAGCATTTGTTGTTTGTAGATTTTCTGATGATGCCAATTCTAACTGGTGTGAGGCGATACCTCATTGTAGTTTTGATTTGCATTTCACTAATAATTAGTGATGTTGAGCAGCTTTTCATGTGCCTCTTGGCCATCTGTATGTCTTCTTTGGAGAAAAGTCTATTTAGGTCTTCTGCCCATTTTTGGATTGGGTTGTTTGGTTTTTTTAATATTGAGTTGCATGAGCTGTTTATATATTTTGGAGATTAAGCCTTTGTCCGTTGATTCGTTTGCAAATATTTTCTCCCATTCTGAGGGTTGTCTATTCATCTTGTTTATGGTTTCCTTTGCTGTGCAACAGCTTTGAAGTTTCAATAGGTCCCATTTGTTTATTTTTGTTTTTATTTCCATTACTCTAGGAGGTGGATCAAAAAAGATCTTGCTGTGATTTATGTCAAAGAGTGTTCTTCCTATGTTTTCCTCTAAGAGTTTTATAGTGTCCGGTCTTACATTTAGGTCTCTAATCCATTTTGGGTTTATTTTTGTGTATGGTGTTAGGGAGGGTTCTAATTTTATTCTTTTACATGTAGCTGTCCAGTGTTCCCAGCACCACTTATTGAAGAGACTGTCTTTTCTCCATTGTATATCCTTGCCTCCTTTGTCACAGATTAGTTGACCATAGGTGCATGGGTATATCTCTGGACTTTCTATCTTGTTCCATTGATCTATGTTTCTGTTTTTGTGCCAGTACCATATTGTCTTGATTACTGTAGCTTTGTAGTATAGTCTGAAGTCAGGGAGTCTTATTCCTCCAGCTCCGTTTTTATCCCTCAAGATTGCTTTGGCTATTCGGGGTCTTTTGTGTTTCCATACAAATTTTAAGATTTATTGTTCTAGTTCTGTAAAAAACGGCATTGGTAATTTGATAGGGATTGCAATGAATATGTAGATTGCTTTGGGTAGTATAGTCATTTTCACAATATTGATTCTTCCAATCCAAGAACATGGTATATCTCTCCATCTGTTGGTATCATCTTTAATTTCTTTCATCAGTGTCTTATAGTTTTCTGCATACAGGTCTTTTGTCTCCCTAGGTAGGTTTACTCCTAGGTATTTTATTCTTTTTGTTGCAATGGTAAATGGGAGTGTTTCCTTAGTTTCTCTTTCAGATAGTTCATCATTAGTGTACAGGAATGCAAGAGATTTCTGTGCATTGATTTTGTATCCTGCAACTTTACCAAATTCATTGATTAGCTCTGTAGTTTTCTGGTGGCATCTCTAGGATTCTTCATGTATAGTATCAAGTCATCTGCAAACAGTGACAGTTTTACTTCTTCTTTTCCAATTTGTATTTCTTTTTTCTTCTCTGATTGCCATGCCTAGGACTTCCAAAACTATGTTGAATAATAGTGGTGAGAGTGGATATCCTTGTCTTGTTCCTGATCTTAGAGGAAATGCTTTCAGTTTTTCACCATTGAGAATGATGTTTGCTGTGGGTTTGTCATATATGACCTTTATTATGTTGAGGTAGTTTCCCTCTATGCCCACTTTCTGGAGAGTTTTTATCATAAATGGGTGCTGAATTTTGTCAGCTTTTTCTGCATCTATTGAGATGATCATATGGTTTTTATTATTCTATTTTTTAATATAGTTTATCACAGTAATAGATTTACATATATAAAAGAATCCTTGCATGCCTGGGATAAATCCCACTTGATAATGGTGTATGATCCTTTTAATGTGTTGTTGGATTTTCTTTGCTAGTATTTTGTTGAGGATTTTTGCATCTATATTCATCAGTGATATTGGTCTGTAATTTTCTTTTCTTGTAGTATCTTTGTCTGGTTTTGGTATCAGGGTGATAGTGGCCTCATAGAATAAGTTTGGGAGTGTTCCTTCCTCCGCAATTTTTTGGAAGAGTTTGAGAAGGATGGGTGTTAGCTCTTCTCGAAATGTTTGATAGAATTCGCCTGTGAAGCCATCTGGTCCTGGACTTTTTTTTGTTGGAAGATTTTTTTTTTTTTTTTTTTTGCGGTACGCGGGCCTCTCACTGCTGTGGCCTCTCGCATTGCGGAGCACAGGCTCCAGATGTGCAGGCTCAACGGCCGTGTCTTACAGGCCCAGGTGCTCCACGACATGTGGGATCTTCCGAGACCAGGGCACGAACCCGTGGCCCCTGCATCGGCAGGCGGTCTCTCAACCACTGTGCCACCAGGGAAGCCCTGTTGGAAGATTTTTTTTTTTTTTTTGTGGTACGCGGGTCTCTCACTGTTGTGGCCTCTCCCGTTGTGGAGCACAGGCTCTGGACACGCAGGCTCAGTGGCCATGGCTCACGGGCCTAGCCACTCCGCAGCATGTGGGATCTTCCCGGACTGGGACATGAACCCGTGTCCCCTGCATCGGCAGGCGGACTCTCAACATTGCGCCACCAGGGAAGCCCCTGTTGGAAGATTTTTAATCACAGTTTCAATTTCATTACTTGTGATTGGTCTGTTCATATTTTTTATTTCTTCCTGGTTCAGTCTTGGAAGGTTATACCTTTCTAAGAATTTGTCCATTTCTTCCAGGTTGTCCATTTTATTGGCATAGAGTTGCTTGTAGTAGTCTTAGGATGCTTTGTATTTCTGTGGTGTCTGTTGTAACTTCTCCTTTTTCTTTTTTTTTTTTAACATCTTTATTAGAGTATAATTGCTTTACAATGGTGTGTTAGTTTCTGCTTTATAACAATGTTAATCAGTTATACATATACCTATGTCCCCATATCTCTTCCCTCTTGTATCTCCCTCCCTCCACCTGCTCTATCCACCCCTCTAGGTGGTCACAAAGCACCGAGCTGATCTCCCTGTGCTATGCAGCTGCTTCCCACTAGCTATCTATTTTACATTTAGTATTGTATATATGTCCATGCCACTCTCTCACTTTCCTTTTTCATTTCTAATTTTATTGATTTGAGTCCTCTCCCTCTTTTTCTTGATGAGTCTGGCTAATGGTTTATCAATTATGCTTATCTTCTCAAAGAACCAGCTTTTAGTTTTATTGATATTTGCTATTGTTTTCTTTGTTTCTATGTCATTTATTTCTGCTCTGATCTTTATGATTGCTTTCCTTCTGCTAACTTTGGGTTTTGTTTGTTCTTCTTTCTCTAGTTCCTTTAGGTGTAAGTTTAGATTGTTTATCTGAGATTTTTCTTGTTTCTTGAGGTAGGCTTGTATAGCTATAAACTTCCCTCTTAGAACTGCTTTTGCTGCATCCCATAGGTTTTGGATCGTCATGTATTCACTGTAGTTTGTCTCTAGGTATGTGTTGATTTCCTTTTTGATTTCTTGGTTATTTAGTAATGTATTGTTTAGCCTCCATGTGTTTGTGTTTTTTACGTTTTCTTCCCTGTAGTTCATTTCTAATCTCATAGCGTTGTGGTCAGAAAAGATGTGTGCTATGATTTCAATTTTCTTAAATTTTCTGTGGCTGATTTGTGACCCAAGACGTGATCTACCCTGGAGAATGTTCCATGCACAACTGAGAAGAAAGTGTAATCTGCTGGTTTTGGATGGAATGTCCCCTAAATATCAATTAAATCTATCTGGTCTGTTGTGTCACTTAAAGCTTCTGTTTCCTTATTTATTTTCATTTTGGATGATCTGTCCATTGGTGTAAGTTGGGTGTTAAAGTTCCCCACTATTATTGTGTTACTTTCGATTTCTTCTTTTACACCTGTTAGCAGTTGCCTTATGTACTGAGGTGCTCCTATGTTGGGTGCATATATATTTATAATTGTTGTATCTTCTTCTTGGGTTGATCCCTTGATCATTATGTAGTGTCCTTCCTTGTCTCTTCCTTGTCTCATTCTTATTTTAGTCTATTTTATCTGATATGAGTATTGCTACCCCAGCTTTCTTTTGATTTCCATTTGCATGGAATATCTTTTTCCATTCTCTCACTTTCAATCTATATGTGTCCCTAGGTCTGAAGTGGGTCTCTTGTAGACAGCATATATATGCGTCTTGTTTTTGTATCTATTCAGCAAGCCTGTGTCTTTTGATTGGAGCATTTAATCCATTCACGTTTAAGGTAATTATCAATATGTATGTTCCTATGACCATTTTCTTAACAGTTTTGGGTTTGCTTTTGTAGGTTCTTTTCTCCTCTTGTGTTTCCCACTTAGAGAAGTTCCTTTAGCATTTGTTGTAGAGTTGGTTTGGTGGTGCTGAATTCTCTTAGCTTTTGCTTGTCTGTAAAGCTTTTGATTTCTCCATGGAATCTGAATGAGATCCTTGCACAGTGGAGTAATCTTGGTTGTAGGTTCTTCCCTTTCATCACTTGAAGTATATCATGTCACTCCCTTCTGGCTTGTAGAGTTCCTGCTGAGAAATCAGCTGTTAACCTTATGGGAGTTCCCTTGTATGTTATTTGTCATTTTTCCCTTGCTGCTTTCAATAATTTTTCTTTGTCTTTAATTTTTGCCAATTTGATTACTATGTTTCTCGGTGTATTTCTCCTTGGGTTTATCCTGTATGGGACTCTCTGTGCTTTCTGGACTTGGGTGGCTATTTCCTTTCCCATGTGAGGGAATTTTTGACTATAATCTCTTCAAATATTTTCTTGGTTCCTTTCTCTCTCTCTTCTCCTTCTGGGACCCCTATAATGCTAAAGTTGTTGTGTTTAATGTTGTCCCAGAGGTCTCTTAGGCTGTCTTCATTTCTTTTCATTCTTTTTTCTTTATTCTGTTCCACAGCAGTGAATTCCACTATTCTGTCTTGCAGGTCACTTATCCGTTCTTCTGCCTCAGTTATTCTGCTATTGATTCCTTCTAGTGTATTTTTCATTTCAGTTATTGTATTGTTCATCTCTGTTTGTTTGTTCTTTAATTCTTCTATATCTTAGTTCAACATTTCTTGCATCTTCTCGATCTTTGCTTCTATTCTTTTCCAAGGACGTGGATCATCTTCACTATCATTATTCTGAATTCTCTTTCTGGAGGGTTGCCTATCTCCGTTTCATTTAGTTGTTTTTCTGGGGTTTTATCTTGTTCCTTTATCTGGTGCATAGCCCTCTGCCTTTTCATCTTGTCTATGTTTCTGTGTGTGTGGTTTTTGTTCCACAGGCTTCAGGACTGTAGTTCTTCTTTCTTCTGCTGTCTGCCCTCTGGTGGATGAGGCTATGTAAGGGGCTTGTGGAAGTTTCCTGATGGGAGGGACTGGTGGTGGGTAGAGCTGACTGTTGCTCTGGTGGGTAGAGCTCAGTAAAACTTTAATCCACTTTAATGCTGATGGGTGGGGCTGGGTTACCTCCCTGTTGGTTGTTTGGCCTGAGGCAACCCAACACTGGAGCCTACCTGGGCTCTTTGTTGGGGCCAATGGCGGACTCTGGGAGGGCTCACGCCAAGGAGTACTTCCCAGAACTTCTGCTGCCAGTGTCCTTGTTCCCACAGTGAGCCACAGCCACCCCCTGCCTCTGCAGGAGACCCTCCAACACTAGCAGGTGCGTCTGGTTCCGTCTCCCCTGAGGTCACTGCTTCTTCCCCTGGGTCCCAATGTGCACACTACTTCGTGTGTGCCCTCTTAGAGTGGAGTCTCTGTTTCCCCCAGTCCTGTTGAAGTCCTGCAGTCAAATCCCACTAGGCTTCAAAGTCTGATTCTCTAGGAATTCCTCCTCCCATTTCTGGACGCCCAGGTTGGGAACCTGATGTGGGGCTCAGAACCTTCACTCCAGTGTGTGGACTTCTGTGGTACAAGTGTTCTCCAGTTTGTGAGTCACCCACCCAGCAGTTATGGGAATTGATTTTATGGTGATTGAGCCCCTCCTACCGTCTCATTGTGGCTTCTCCTTTGTCTTTGGATGTGGGGTGTCTTTTTTGGTGAGTTCCAGTGTCTTCCTGTCGATAATTGTCCAGCAGCTAGTTGCGATTCTGGTGTTCTTGCAAGAGGGAGTGGGAGCTCGTCCTTCTACTCCGCCATCTTGGTTCTTTCTCACAGTCCTAGATCACAGAGAGTGGTTTGCTTCTGTCTGAGGCCTCTCTCCTTGGCTTGCAGACGGCCACCTTCTTGCTGAATCCTCACATGGCCTTTCCTCTGAGCATGTGCACTCCTGTTCCAGACAATCTTGAATAGGAAAATTCTAAAATCAATAGAATTAGGAAGTTGTCAAACAGGGATGGGTTTGAGTCCCAGCTGTACTATTTATGAGCTGATTGACTTTGGACAAGTTGCTTCTGTGAACTTCAGTTCTCTCCTGTGGGCAACTGAGTCAATGGTGGCAGTGTAACATAAGTGCTGCCCAAGACAAATCCTGAGAGCCACGCTGGATTTCTCTAACAGCGCATCAATCACCGAGTCCTGCTGATTCCTACACTGATTTCTTTAACTCTTCCATTTCTTTCTTTCCTCCAATACTTTCCCATTCAGGCTGCTGTGCCTGCTGCTCTGGATCATGGTCATAGGTGACCTCACTTCTAGCTAAGTCTTCTTCAGAACTGGGACATCTCGTGCTGTCATCCCACCAATGAAAACCTTCCTACCAATCTCAGGATAAGTCCAAAATTCTTACCAGGCTCCCCAGGGTCTGCTGTCTACCTACTACTCCGTTCTTGTTTCTCATCTTCCCGACCCACCACTTCCATCCCCATATCCTGTGCCTGGTCACCCTGGTCCTTTTAGTTGCTTCAGGGAGTCCTGCCTTCCCCATGTCTGAGTTAGGACCCATCTAAGTGCTCCTACAGAACTCTGAGCTTCTTCTATTATAACCACAGGATGCACTGTAACTGCCTTTTACCTGACTATCCCCCACAGCAAGTGCCATAGGAGGGACCATCTTGATTTTGATCTTCATTGTATCTCCAGCGCCAAGGATTGTGCTGGGCAATATGGTAGGCACTTCATTTCTTTTGAAATGTGAATGGATCTGTAAAATGATATGATACTGATTTAGCAGGATTGTCACACAGAGTAAATGACATAAGTCTACACAGTGTCTGATATGCAGCAGCGACCTTTAATCAGTTTTTCCCCATCCCTGTTTCCTTTGTCTGCCTTTTTGATCTGCTTTTAAAATGGTAAAAACTGGAAGGGAAACAGCCCAACAGAGAGGGGAGAAAAAGACTTGAACCAGTCCTTCATAAAAGACGATATCTGGGCTTCCCTGGTGGCGCAGTGGTTGAGAGTCCGCCTGCCGATGCAGGGGACACGGGTTCGTGCCCCGGTCCAGGAAGATCCCACATGCAGTGGAGTGGCTAGGCCCGTGAGCCATGGCTGCTGAGCCTGCGAGTCCGGAGCCTGTGGTCCGCAACGGGAGAGGCCACAACTGTGAGAGGCCCACGTACCGGAAAAAAAAAAAAAAAAAAAAAGACGATAGCCAAGTGGCAAATAAGCATAACAAAAGAGCTCAATTTCATTAGTCATCAGGAAATACAAATTAAAACCACAATGTAATAATACCAACCTCACCCACCAGAATGGCTAAAATGAAAAGGACAGATAATAGCAAATGTTAACAAGGATGGGTAACAACTAAATCTCTCATGGGTTTGCTCATGGGTGTGTAAAACAGAACTACTTTGGAATAATGTGTGGGGGCATTGAGTAAAATGAACATATTCATACCCCATGACTCAGCAATTCCACTCCCAGATGTGTACCCAACACAATTGTATTCGTATGTTCACCAAAGATATGCACTAGAATGTTCATAGCAAAGACTGCAAACAACCCAAATTTCCATCAACATTAGAATGGATAAACAAATTGTTGTTTATTTACACAAAAAGAATACTACACAACAATTAAAATGAGCAACCTATGCACAACATCATGGGAGAATTTCACATGTCATGATAAGAAAAAAAGCGAGACACAAAAGCATACATGCTACATGATTCCATTCATATGAAGTTCAAGGACAGATAGAACAAATTATGGTGTTAGAAGTCACAATAGTGGTTACCCTTGGGGAGATGGATTTATGACCAGAAGAGGACATGAATGAGGCTTTGGGGATTCTGGTAATTTTTTTTCTTGATTTACATGGTGGTTACACAAATGTGTTCACTCTGTGAAAATTATTTTATTCACATTATTATATGACAATAAGTCTGGGAACCTAGATTTTGGGAAGGTTTCTATCATTCCTTAAATGAAAAGAGTGGCTTGCTGTGCTAAACTGTTGGTAGGAACCATGTGGTTTTGCTTTCCTTCTGGGAGTATGGAATTCTGGTGCATGCTAGGCAGAGGGTGCCTATGTGACCTACCTCTACTAAAAGTCCTGGGCCCCTGAGGTCAGGCAGGCTTCTCTGGTAGGCAAGATTACATACCTGCTATCACAATTCATTGTTGGAAGAATTAAATGTGTCCACTGGGAGAGGACTCTTGGGAGCTTGGGGCTGGTTTCCTCTGGGCTTCACCCCATGCACCTCTTCCCTTTGCTGATTTTGCTTTGTGTCCTTCCACTGTAATAAACCTTAGCTGTGAGTACAACTATATGCTGAGTCCTGTGAGTCCTGATAAGGAATCAATGAACCTGTGGGTGTTCTGGGGGACCCCAATGCAGAGTCAGAAGTGGGCCTCCCCAGAAGGACCCTGACTCTGAAATACGGTGAAAGGACTGTTTGGGAAAATGAAGGACGAAGGGGCAGGAGATGCTGAACACTTGGTGTCAGGATGGCTCTGGAGATAGGGCTGGCATAAAACAGCAGTTCGGCTGCTGCCTCTTCTGAGAGGGAAAAGTTACCCATAGACTTTGAAAATGAGAGCTCAACTCCAGAAGAACAAGCTTGCAGCTGCCCTGGCTACTTGCTGGCTAGAGTGAGAGAGGAAATCCAGCCTGAGAGTTGCCTTTGCTTTCGTCCTCTCCTCCAGAGCCCAACTCTTGCAAAAGAGGAGCTTGCGTGGGCTACAGAGGTTGACATTTGTAATGTTCTTTCCTCTAAGGGGGAGGGCAAATTGGTTCCCAGGAGCAAAGCTTTAGACCAACTAGAGAAAAAATAAAGGAGGAGGCAATGCAGCCAATTCTTCAGGCCCATGTACCCCTGGCACTCCAGCCAAGATTTCCTGGCAGCTGTAATGTTAACCATGTAAATGCTGAATTTACTGCGTGGGATTTGAGTAAATTTGAAAAATGAAAGAAAAGGGGAGGGGAAATTTTTTAAATGGCTTTTATTTTGTGGCTAGGGCATTTGGATGTATGGCAAAAATTGAAGAAAAGCGTTATCCTTGTAATTTCACAAATGCTAGAGGGATCATCCCAAGCAGGGGAACTGCAAAAATATAAAAAGTATTAAACACAACTTCCTTGCTTTTTTGCCACTGATGAGTAAATTAGAATTTAAACTCTTTGGATATTAAGCAGAATAAGTCTCCATACTGATGATTTTCACTATGAGTTTTGCCTATTGGAGCCTCTGGCGTGCCAAAACTGGGTCCGTTTGCCCAATGCCCAGCGCAAGCCAAACGCTGAGACGCCAAGGTTTGCAGTGGAGGAAGGGTTTATTCACCAGGCGGCCAAGCAACGACATGGGAGAACAAGTCTCAAATCCGAGGGGCTGGGATATTCATGGGATAAAGAAGCAGGGTGGTCTGAGGTGTGGGGACAGACGACTGGAGGCAAGAAAAGGTGAAGTAAGTGGTGTTCTGTGCAGGTGTATCTGGTTTGTGTGCTCCTTCATCGGATGTGTGTTCAGAAAATGGTGGCTAGCATGATCTGAGGGTGGAGATTTTGGCCTCTGATGTCAAAAGGTCATCCACTGGACACTCGCACAGGCCCAGTTAAGTGGTCTCTACTGGTTTGAACTGGACAAGACTAGCTCCATGTTCCTGGAAAACAACTTAAGCAACCAATTCTATAGCGACCCACACATCAAAGGTGTTATCTATAGGGGTTGGCTAAAGGAGTCTCGTGATATATTGTCTAAGTTTCATGAAGCTTGGAGGAGATGATTTGAGAGAACAATTAAGGTGAGCTTAATCAATGAAGGCAGGTTACAGGATATTATTTACTACGCAAGTTATAATTTAAGGGATCTAATTGATGGTTGCCCTTGGTTTCACTGGGAAAAGGCAATTGATATGAAAAGAGAAGCACTCACCAGTAGAAAACACACTTTGGAGATTTAAAAAGCAGTCTTTAGTAGCTAATGCCCACCTGTAATCATATCAGATGTTGTAAACGCTGACCCTAACAGGCTGATGATTTTCTTGTCTGCTGTGCAAATTCTGAGTGTATCAACTTGGACTCTAAGAATAAGACAGAAAGTGCTTAGGGAAGACTGGCTTATCACTGGGCTTGGAACCCAGCCCTTTGGTCCACCAGTGTCAGACTTTTCTGCTGCCAAAGAAATGCTATTGGCCTTTTTGGAGTCCTGAATTCACTGACTCTAAGGGCCTGAGCCTAACTTGAAATCTGATACTCTCTGCTCTGGGTCTTTGTAGCCTCAGCTGGAGCTGGGCTGAACGAAAAGCTGGACCCAAGCTCTGGGAACTCTGGGACCTATGTAGATAAAGGGCCCTAAACAATGAGAATGTCATGGATTCTGGCTGCACTGTCTGGGTCGCATACAAGGGTCCACAGGAAAGGGCTTAGGTTCAAGATGGGACCCTCTGAAAAGGAGCTCCTGATAGGCTCTGTGCTTCTGATACAGAGACTGATGGTATTCTGATGGCGGCTGCCAGGTGGGGAGGGCACACCTCAGGGCCTGTAACCCCTCAGTCCCCTCCTGACAGATGGGTCTCTCAAGCCCCTCTCAGGGATGCCTCCCTGCTGTTCCCAGGTCAGTTCAGCTCAGCAGACGCATCGATGGCCCAGCTCCCTTGCCCTTCCCCTCCCCTCTCTCCTGGGCCCGTACCTTAGGAGGCAGTTTGATAATCAAACGCAGCCTGCTCTAGAAATCGATGCTCACAGGATAAAAGATCAGGATGAAAAGGATGGGAAGTTATGTAAGTCCATTCTGAAAGGCGTTGAAGATGCTGAATTTCATCCCAACCAATTCTTGAACAGGATTATCTTTCTGGTTCAGTTGTATAAAAATGTTTTTCTGTAAGAATGCTTTTTTTTTTTTTTTTCCGCTACGCGGGTCTCCCACTGCTGTGGCCTCTCCCATTGCGGAGCTCGGGCTCCGGACGCGCAGGCTCAGCGGCCATGGCTCACGGGCCCAGCCACTCCGTGGCATGTGGGATCTTCCCGGACCGGGGCACGAACCCATGTCCCCTGCATCGGCAGGCGGACTCTCAACCACTGTGCCACCAGGGAAGTCCCTGTAAGAATGCTTTTGATCCTCTTGCATACAACCCTTCTGGTGAAGGGTTTGGATGACAGTAAGGGATGATTGTAACATGTAAGGTTATGATTGCTGAATGGGACACACTGAGTTTGAAACAACAGAGGAAAAACCAAATCCCAGCACCTAGGGAGGCTCAGGGCAGCTCTAATGCCCTGTTTTTCAAAACTGTCCCTGGAAGCTGCCCCTCTTCCTGAAGGAAAACTCCCTGAGCACCTTTCCAAGCGGCTGGAAGCTTTTAACTCACACTGAGCCTTTATCACACCTGACAGCTCTGAGCATGGGACAGCAGGGGCAGCCCAGCTCCCCGCACTTCACGTGGAGAACACCTGCAGATGCTGTCCACTTGCGGGTGGATGAACTTCTGTCACAGACAAGCCCACCGTTCGTAACTGCCAGCCTTGGGCAGTCCCTCCGAATCCGAGGGCTGAATTGAACTAACTGGATGGAACTGGAGGCCTTCGGAGGGAGCCCCATGATGGGGACCCACAGTGGGGGCCCTGTGAACCCGTACTGCCTGCCCAGTGGCTGTCCTGCATGGGGTGCCCCAAAGATCATCAGCTCTTGGTTTCCAGGGGTTCCACGTGCACCCTCTGGGGTACTCTTCTTGTGTGTTGCACTTTCTAGCACCACCTCCGTCCTTGGAAGCCTTCGGGTCAGCTTTCACATTCCGTGCAGAGCTGTGCTGAACCTCATCTGATGCCTCGGACCAGTAAAAACTTGACAAGAAAGCCACCTGGATTGCTAAAACAGCCCTTTCTGGTTATTGGGCTTTGTTTAACTGGCAGAGTCCCGAACTTCTAAAGGGCATGACTGAGGTCAGTGCTGCAGGCTGGTCTCATCCTGCTGCATGCGCTCCTAATGAGAATAATTTTGCTGCAAAGATGCCCTGGCCAAGAATGGAGGGGGTGGACAGTGCAGAAAAGAGCGAGTATAGCAGGCCTGAGGCTGCACTTCAGAAAGACCGGCCCTTGGCTAGCACTGGGCAACATGGGTTTCAGGAGGGCTCTCTCCAGTCCTGAGATGATGAATGGCTCGCTGTGCTGAGATATTTGTACAAACCATGTGATTCATGCTGAATATCTGCTTTCCTTCTGGAAGCCTGGAGTTTGGGTGCCTGCCAGGCAGAGACTACCTATGTGACTGACCCCCGATAAAACCCCGGGCCCCTAGGCTCAAGTGAGCGCCCCTGATAGATGACATATCACATGTGTGGTCACAATTTGTTGCTGGAGGAATTAAGGTACATCTACTGGGAATCTATTAACACTCCAGAAAGCCTGAGCCTGGTGCCCACTAGACTGCCCCGTGTACCTCTTCCCTTCACTGATCTCACCTTGTGTCCTTTCACTGTAATAAATCACAGCTGTGAGTCCTCCTAACAGATCACAGAACCTGGGAGTGGTCTTGGGGATACCTACACACTATGGAAAAAGGACAAGAAGGATTAAGAGATTTGTAGGAAGGATGAAGAAAGCTCAATACAAGAAGATGGGAAAAGGGACAAAGACAGGAAACGAGGCAAGAATCAATATAGCAGCAGGACTGAACTTGTGGCCCCTGGGGCTGCCACCCACAATGTGAACTCAAGGGCTCACAGGATTGTCCAGAGGACAGTCCTCAGATGACCCCTGCACAGCACAACTGCCAGAGGGAACAGAATGACCAACACCCCCAACTCTACTGGAAACATGAGCAGACGGGGCAGTAATCCTTTTAGGATGTACAGATGCACAGGATTTGAGACTTTGTGTCCATTTTGTTGAGCTTTTGCAACCACTCTGTGAGGCAGACTGGACAGGGATGATTATTGCTCCTAATTCACAGAGCATGTAAAGGCCTCCTGCTTCTAGAGTCACAATTAATTGTCCCAGCTGTTTGTACCACTTTGATAAAACTCACCATGACCTACCACATGTGCTGGTTCACCGTGCATTTCTGTCTCTTCTACTAGACTGTGATTTCCTTCATGGGGCCTGCTCTGACTTTTTTTTCTTATCTTTTTTGGGATGGGGGAGAGGATAATCTTTTCTCATGATAAATTCATTGTGGAAGATAATGAAAATAAAACAAAATAAAAATCTCATGTAATCCTTATTTTAGTCATTTCTGTGTCCCACCCAGATCCAAGAATAACCTGGCACGCAGTAGGTGTTGAATCAACAATTCATTGTTGTCACCTGAAGGGCTGTTGGAAGATGACATGAGATTAGGCCTGGCACCTAACACGCAATCTATCGTCTCTGTGTTCCACCCAGATCCAAGAATAACCTGGCACACAGTAGGTGTTGAATCAACAAGTCATTGATCTGTTGTCAGCTGAAGGGCTGTCGGAGGATGAAATGAGATTAGGCCTGGCACCTAACAGGCTCTCTATCAATGCTAGTTGAGTATCACTGTTATTTTTTTTTTTTTTTTTTTTTTGCTGTTAATAAGTTGAAACAGGAGGAAGAAGATCACCTTTTTGGCTTGCAGAACCTAGTGAAACTGGTCTAGCAGGTCACTTGTGAAACCAACCACAAAAGGTCTGTACCTAAGAGACCACATGAGTAAAATGTTAAAGTCAGCAGCTTCCACCCCTGGATGAGGCACCAAGTAGAACCAAGCATCTCATCCAGGTGTGAGGCTTCTTTTCAGCATCAGCCTCACTGACTGCCTGTGACTCACTCAATGTGGAATGGCTGACTTTGTCTTCGCATCTCATGAATGGGTGTCTGGGCAAGGACAAAGGAAACTCTTAGGGTGGGGAAGGGCAATTAAAAACTCCAATGAAGAAACTGAGGAATGACCAGAAACAAGCAATGTACAGAGTTGAGACATGCCAACTTGAAATCACGTCATGATGGTACCTTAGTTATCTCTTTAAAAATGCAAAAACTGCAGTAGACAGAAAATATGAGGGGGAAAAAAAGCTGTAACCATAATCAGAAAAGGCCAAGGTCAGCGAGCAGGGACGGAGCTACAAGATCACCTACTGGTATTCCCTGCAGCCACAGGAGTCTTCAGAGATGCTCCAGATACTACAAATCATTAAGTGTCTCTTGCCAAGAAGATGTCTTGCTGCTTGAGGAATCTTTTCAAGCTTTTAATCTGTTTTTGTTCCAGTGGTAGAGATCTAAAAATTAGTGATATACGCCAGGCCTATCTTTTATAGTTAGGAATCTAAAGCCCAGAGAGGGCAATTAACTTGTTCAGAAAAACTCAAGGGCAGACCTGAGTCTTCAACCCATAAGTCTTGCTTCCCTAACCCACATGAGGATAAATTGATAAAATTGATAGACGCACTGGTTCCAATTGATGTATAATACCAGACATGGGCCTCTACCTGCCCCAAAACTAAAGGAGGTCTTCGTGAGAGCCCTCCTCTTGTCATCAGAAGGTGAGGTTCAGAAGGGCTTCAAGATTTGGGGATCAGAGAGTTTTCACTTCCTGAAACATGACCTCCCCAGATTTCTCTTGCCTGCTGCCTCCAGAACTAGTGTCTTACCCCCCGCTTTTATCCATGCCATTCTGGCTCAGTCTCTCTTTACCTTCTGCTCTCACCTTCCTGTCCCTCTGGGCTCAGCCTGGCCCTTGCACTGTGCAGTGAGTGAGAGGTCCTGGATGTCTCCACTCCCTCTTTCATTGACTCTCTCTGGGCCTGGATGGGGTTTACCTCCTTGCAGTGTCCCAGGGCAGCTAATCAATCCCAGTCAGAAGAGTCCTTGAGGTCTTACAGCTGGAAGAAAACTTTGAGGAGGAAGGACATATGAGAAAGGAGCAGAAATCACAAATCGATCCAAAAGAAGCTGTGAGGGGGACAAGGATGTATTCATCATCCTTAAGAGGCTTATGATCAAGAAGAAAAGGCAATAGCACAGGGAGATCTTCTCAGTGCTTTACAATGACCTACAGGGGTGGGATAGGGAGGATGGGAGGGAGGCTCAAGAGGGAGGGGATATGGGGCGTGTGTATGCATGTGGCTGATTGGCTTTGCTGTGCAACAGAAACTAACACAGTATTGGGAAGTAATTATACTCCAGTAAAGACCTATTAAAAGAAGAAGAAGAAAAAGCAAGACAAGTACATAACCCACGGCAATACATAAGGGCTCTAAAAAGGTTTACCCTTGTTAGATAAGAATGAAGGAAGTTTAAGATGCTTTGATAAAGGCTTCGGGGAAGAGGCAATAATTCAAACAGGTTAAATCATTCACCACCCATTCAGCTCCCTTCTAGCTGGCCCTTAGAGGCTAGAAAGCCAGAGACCATCCCTGACTCCCTTGCAGTTGGGGTGGCGAGGAGACTCCTTTCTGGCCAATGAGACATAAGCAGGTTCCTTCTAGGACAGCTTCTACCACTTCTGCCTCGTTCTTCCAGGAACTTGGGTTATGCTTAGAGTACAGCAGCTGTCTGTAGATAGAAAGAGTCTGGTTCTGGAAGGAATTCAGGATGAAGCTGCCACACCAGCCCTAGACTGCCTGCTCCTGGGCTTCCTGTTACATGAGATACATTGATCCCTATTGGTTCGGCCCCTGCAGCAGAACTTCTCTTATATGCAGCTGAATCCAAACTGGCCGCTTCACAGGCCTTGGAAAAGTGATGGGATTTCAAACAAGCAGAGGTGGAGGGCAAGGAGGGTGTAAAAGCAAGCACTCCAGGATGGGGAATGTATGGGGCACATTCTCAGGAAGCAGGAACGAGTACAGAGGGAGATCAGAGGAGAAGTTGAGAGATGCAGTCTGGTGCCGGCAACAGAACCTGGAAGCCTGTGGACTTCGTTCAGAAAGCAGAGAGGGATTGCTGAGAAGGGAGCAGCACTTCCTTGGGGAGCTGATGTTAGTTCCTTGGCATCAGACACCAGGTGCCTCGGTGAGCAGGCTGGAGCAAGAGTAGGTGGCCTGTTTCCTTCTAATCTGCAGCACACATATTACATTCCTGTTTGCTTAGTGTGTACACAGAACCTCAGGAACCGCAGTACCACAAACTCCCTCCCATCTGAAGGTGTTACTCTCATCACTTTCTTCCCACCAGCGCTTGCCTGGCTGGCAAAGCACAGCCAGAGCCCTCTGGCTCCTAAAGTGTGCCCTTCTCTGACTGCAGTTCGTGTCAGGCCACAGGCATCCTCACCAAGGATGCTCAAAGAGGGAAGCAATGAGAAGACAGACATATGCAAAAGTAAACCTGATCTGGGGTCACTGACGGGAAGATGGAAGTGGGAAAGATATCCAACCTATGATGGTCCTGAACAGGCTCAAGACCACCAGGCAGCAACACAGAATAAATTCTTCCCGGGTTGGACTTGTCTATGTGTTTCTCTGATTCAGACACTTAGGCTCAGAGTCAGTGTGATACAGTGGAGAAGTACTGCTTCCAGTCTGCCTCCAAATAGATGTTTGGACTAAAAACTTCTTTTAATTTTTGAAAATTTTTAAATTTTAAAAATTATCACTTCCTTGACTTCAATCTCCCCATATACCCACCTATACACTGAGAGGTCTGGATGGAAAATCAAAAGCTTCACCCTTCAAGCTCCCAGGGCAGCCAGCAGAGGGCCCTGCTCTCTCCACATCCAACTCACCAGGCCCTGTTCTGAGTCCTCAGTTCCTTGATTGGCAAGAATCCTGTTTTCTCCACAGTCAGTGCACATAGCAGAAACTCAATAAATCTTTACTGAGTGGATACATGAGCTGCACAGTAATTCTTTGGTAAAGGCTTTAGGAGAGGTACAGACACTCTACAGGCCTGGGACCACAGATGGCAATTAAATGGCACCCATCTGCACACCCAAGCCCTAGGCCAGTCGGCTCTGGGAGAGAATGAGGCTTAGTGCTGTTTTTCACCAACTACACTCCATAGAACCAGTCCCACTAGACGCTGATAACGTTCTGAGAAAAAGGTCCTCTGGTCAAAAAAAGTTAAGAAATGTGCTAACTTTACCTGGCATCCTACCCAACTCCCTGGGCATTAATTACCCTAGTAAAGGCCTGAGAAGTCCTATAGGAAAGATATTTGGTTAATCTTGTGTAACCTAGGGACTTCCCTGGTGGTCCAGCAGTTAGGAATCTGCACTCCTACTGCAGGGTCCTGGGGTTTGATCCCTGGTAGGGGAACTAAGATCCTGCAAGCCATGAGGCGCTGTCAAAAAAACATAAAAAAAACAACAACAAATAAATCCTGTGTAACCTAGAATTTCTCAAACTTATTTATCCATGCAACCTGTTTTTGGAGAATACCTATGAGCATGACCATGGTTAGAGAAACGCTGGTTTAATGTGAATGGTTTCTACAATGCAGTTTTCACTTACAAATCCTACTGAGCATGTGAAAAGACCCCCAGGACAAAAAAATCATCGGTTGCTGCATAAACAAATGGACAGGACAAGGAAATGAGGACAGATATAAGAATTCAGAATTATTACTACAATTATTGTCTCATCCTTCAGTGAACATCTACTCAACATCAGCAGATTATCTATTTGGTGTTAAATACAGGGGATATAAAGAGAAATAAGGTAGCCCTTTCTCCATAAGAGCACTGCCTAAAGGGAAGAGATAGTAAGGACAGAATAATGTGCAAGTACGTAGGAAGAAAGACCTGGGAGAATCATGGAAACTGGACCTTGAATAATAAAAATAATAATAACATTAATAACAATACCTTTATATAGTGCTTATCAGGTACCTTTAGTACCTGTATTCTACAAATGAGGTCAGTGAAGCCCAGAGAGGTTAAGCAACTTGCCCAAGATCACATAGCTAGGTGCCTAGACTGTTTGTGCAAACAATATGGTTTATGCTGAATACCATTTTCCTCCTGGAAGTCTGGAATTTTGGTGAATGCTAGGCAGAGGGTGTCTATGTGACCAGCCCCTGGAAGCAACCTTGGGGACTAGTTCTCTAATGAGTTTCCCCTGTTGACGGTATTTGACATGTGTTGTTACTGGGTGCTGCTGAGGAATTAAGCACATCCTGCATGACTCCAGTGGGAGAGGACTCTTGAGAGCTTAGGCCTTGTTTCCTCTGGCCTTCACCCCATGCAGCTTTTCTCTTTGCTGATTCTGCTTTGTATCCTTTCCCTGAAATAAACCTCAGCCACAAGTACAACTATATGCTGAGTCGCGTGAGTCCTCCTAGCAAATTACCAAACCTAGGGGTGGTCGCGGGGACCCCTGACATGTCTCCCCTCAGGTGGATGTGGGCTGGGAAGTATAGTCAGCATCTAAACCTGCATGGCCTCCCTATGCTCCTGGCCATCCTCCCATCTCTCTCTGCCTCAGTTCCAAAGGAAGATAGAACATCAGATGTTTATCTAAAATAAGCCTAGAGCTTCTCAGAAAAATGTGGGGTGCAGGTCAGGTGTGCTTCTCCAGCCCCACCTGTCCCGTGGCTGCATCCGGAGCACCAGGCAGGTAACACCCAGGCCCAGCTGCTTGTCGCCAGGAGCCTTAGCAACATATGTGGGCCGACCGCGTGCTTTCTGGGTGCCTATTCACTCCAGCAGCCTGTGACTCTGTGATTGCTCCATACTGGAATGGTCTGGGATTCTCCTGAGACAATTCCCAAAGGAGGAAACAAAGGCTGATGGTCACGAAGCTTGTAAAAGGAGGTGCAGGGCGAATCTTCCATGCCATGCCACAATCCAAAGTAGCCCCAATTAACATGTGATGAGTGAAGGGTGATGCACCCCAGACCTCTGATCTTCACTGTCCCCAAGTTCAGGAATTTGCACGTTCTCCCAGCCAGGCCCTGGCTCCAGGGGTCTCAGTCATAAAGGTGTGTCTGAGGGAGGAGCTGTCAGACCAAACACTGGTTCCTCACACTGGCTCTGCTCTGCAAACTGCCATGGTCCCCAAGTACTAAGCCAGGGTTCTCTGAGAAATGGGGGTGGGGAGCTGGGGGTGGAGAGCTGGGTGGGGGAGGGTTGATGGCCTTTTTGTGCTACAAGTCATAATTTTTGTTGCTGCCACACCTTATAAGATATGAGCTGGGGTAAAAAATATGAGGCCGGGCAAGCCCTTCACTGTCAATTCCCCATCATCCAGGGGACTGCCTTTCTTCCTAGAGCTCTAACATTGGCAGTATAGACTTTTTCTTTTCATTCTTTCCAGACATACTCCTCACTCCTCCCAGAAAAACAGAATATCAACAGTATTGAAAGTAACAACGTATTCAACTACAGATGGGAGAGTTTATGGGGTTGCAAAGGGTACAGAGTGCTGCTCACACAATTCCATACCTGTATGTGGAGGTAGGTACCTGATTTTCCTATACAACCGTGAAGACCATCTGAGTCTTTGTAGGATGTAGTCTTTTTTTTTAGAGAATCCTTAAGTCTTCATTCTTTGATATAGTCACCTGGGGCTAGCCTTGCCTAATCTGGGTTTTCCTTTTGGCAGTTTACTAAGAAATCTCTATTTTCTTCTTAGTTTCACCCAAATTCTATTACCCCCAAACTAGACTATTCCTTTTGTGGTCCATTACCTTGCAGAAACAACCAGAGTTCTGAGTTAAGATCTAAAAGGGCTTGGTTTCAAATGCCACCAGTGGACTTTGGACAGGTTCCATAATCTCGCTGGGCCTCGTTTTTCTCACCTGTAAAACAGGAGCAAATATAATAACCCATGTGACAGGTTTAGCTGTGTGCCCTTCACATAGCAAACCTGGAATAAAAGGTGGCTGTTATTATATCACTTGCCACAGCAAAGACTTTCTCCAAGTCTCCTTAAACTCAGGTTTTAGAGGCCCCCATGCAGACAAAAGTATGGACTTTTTTTCCATTTCTCCCTCATCTTTTATTAACTCCCTATTTGTCTTCTCTCTTCTTTTCCCTTACGGATTATTCTCTGACATCTGAGTCCCATGCGCCCTCTGACCCCCGGTTCAGCAATCTTTATCTCAAATCCACTCTTGGTGCTTCCTCCTCACGACTCTCTTAGTCAATTAGCAGGTGTTTATAGAGCACTTTCCAGGCTACAGGCAGCATTTTCACAGCAGATAGGACACATTAATTTTTTCTTCAGTTGAGACACTAAGAGTTAATAATGAATAAGAGCTACTAGAAAAAAGTTTCCTGATTTAGCTCTGAGTTTTGTATTACCTGTAACAAAGATTTTATGGTTGATTGAGATAGCTAAATAACCACTTTTCTTCTTTTATGAGCCACATGCATTCTAGATGCTTCTTTCCTCCTGAGGGTCTAATAAAGTCCCACCCTTTCTGCTGGAATAACAATGGCCATACAGCACATTGTCCAGTTGTGTGGGTTTCTGGGATCGGCGGGGGTGGGGGGGAGTAAGTATGAAATCCCATCATTTATCCAGCCAGAGTAGCTCCAAGGAGAGGCAAAAGAGGGCATTTAAATATCAGATTCAAGACACAGTATAGGTTTAGACATCAGGGAAATGCCAATCAAAACCATAATGAGATACCATCACACCTACCATTGTAGGATGGCTATAATCTAAAAGACAGATAGATCACAGGGGGGAGGAGGAAGATGGCAGAAGAGTAAGATGCAGAGATCACCTTCCTCCCCACAGATACATCAGAAATACGTCTACACCTGGAACAACTCCTACAGAACACCTACTGAAGGCTGACAGAAGACCTCAGACCTCCCAAAAGGCAAGAAACTCCCCACATACCTGGGTAGGGTAAAAGAAAAAAGAATAAACAGAGACAAAGAATAGGGACGGGGCCTGCACCAGTGGGAGGGAGCTGTGAAGGGGGAAATGTTTCCACACACTAGGAAGCCCCTTTGCGGGCGGAGACTGAGGGTGGCGGAGGGGGGAGCTTCGGACCGCGGAGGAGAGCATAGCAACAGGGGTGCGGAGGGCAAAGCGGGGAGATTCCCACACAGAGGATCGGTGCCGACCGGCACTCACCAGCCCGAGAGGCTTGTCTGCTCACCCGACAGGGCGGGCGGGGCTGGGAGCTGAGGCTCGGGCTTCGGTCGGAGCGCAGGGAGAGGACTGGGGTTGGCAGCATGAACACAGCCTGCAGGGGGTTAGTTGCACCACGGCTAGCCGGGAGGGAGTCCGGGGAAAAGTCTGGACCTGCCGAAGAGGCAAGAGACTTTTTCTTCCCTGTTTGTTTCCTGGTGCCTGAGGAGAGGGGATTAAGAGCGCTGCTTAAAGGAGCTCCAGAGACGGGCGCGAGCCGCGGCTAAAAGCGCGGACCCCGGAGACGGGCATGGGACTCTAAGGCTGCTGCTGCCGCCACCAAGAAGCCTGTGTGCGAGCACAGGTCACTCTCCACAACTCCCCTCCTGGGAGCCTGCGCAGCCCGCCACTGCCAGGGTCCCGGGATTCAGGGACAACTTCCCCAGGAGAACGCATGGTGCGCCTCAGGCTGGTGCAACGTCCCGCTGGCCTCTGCCACCGCAGGGCAGGCTCATCCCACACTCCGTGCCCCTCCCTCCCCCCAGCCTGAGTGAGCCAGAGCCCCCAATCAGCGGCTCCTTTAACCCCGTCCTGTCTGAGCGAAGAACAGACGCCCTCAGGCGACCTACACGCAGAGGCAGGGCCAAATCCAAAGCTGAACCCCAGGAGCTGTGCGAACAAAGAAGAGAAAGGGAAATCTCTCCCAGCAGCCTCAGGAGCAACGGATTAAAACTCCACAATCAACTTGATGTACCCTGCATCTGTGGAATACCTGAATAGACAACGAATCATCCCAAATTGAGGAGGTGGACTTTGAGAACAAGATATATTATTTTTTCCCATTTTTCTCGTTTTGTGAGTGTGTATGTGTATGCTTCTGTGTGAGATTTTGTCTGTATAGCTTTGCTTTCACCATTTGTCCTCGGGTTCTGTCCATCCATTTTTTTTTTTTTACTTTAAAAAATTTTTTTTCTTAATAATTATTCTTTATTTTAAAAACTTTATTTTTTATCTTATTTTATTTTATCCTATCTCTTTCTTTCCTTCTACTTTTTCTCCCTTTTATTCTGAGCCGTGTGGATGAAAGGCTCTTGGTGCTCCAGCCAGGAGTCAGTGCTGTGCCTCTGAGGTGGGAGAGCCAAGTTCAGGACACTTGTTCAAAAGAGGCCTCCCAGCTCCACGTAATATCAAACGGTGAAAATCTCCCAGAGATCTCCATCTCAATGCCAAGACCCAGCTTCACTCAACGACCAGCAAGCTACAGTGATGGACACCCTAGGCTAAACAACTAGCAAGACAGGAACACAACCCCACCCATTAGCAGAGAGGCTGCCTAAAATCATAATAAGGCCACAGACACCCCAAAACACACCACCAGACGTGGACCTGCCCACCAGAAAGACAAGATCCAGCCTAATCCACCACAACACAGGCACTAGTCCCCTCCACCAGGAAGCCTACACAACCCACTGAACCAGCCTTAGCCACTGGGGACAGACACCAAAAACAGCGGGAACAACGAACCTGCAGCCTGCAAAAAGGAGACCCCAAACACAGTAAGATAAGCAAAATAAGACAGAAAAACACACAGCAGATGAAGGAGCAAGATAAAAACCCACCAGACCAAACAAATGAAGAGGAAATAGGCAGTCTACCTGAAAAAGAATTCAGAATAATGATAGTAAAGATGATCCAAAATCTTGGAAATAGAATAGAGAAAATGCAAGAAACATTTAACAAGGACCTAGAAGAACTAAAGAGGAAACAAGCAACAATGAACAACACAATAAGTGAAATTAAAAATACTCTAGGTGGGATCAATAGCAGAATAACTGAGGCAGAAGAACGGATACGTGACCTGGAAGATAAAATAGTGGAAATAACTACTGCAGAGCAGAATAAAGAAAAAGGAATGAAAAGAACTGAAGACAGTCTCAGAGACCTCTGGGACAACATTAAATGCACGAACATTCGAATTATAGGGGTCCCAGAAGTAGAAGAGAAAAAGAAAGGGACTGAGAAAATATTTGAAGAGATTATAGTTGAAAACTTCCCTAATATGGAAAAGGACATAGTTAATCAAGTCCAGGAAGCACAGAGAGTCCCATACAGAATAAATCCAAGGAGAAACACGCCAAGACACATATTAATCAAACTATCAAAAATTAAATACAAAGGAAACATATTAAAAGCAGCAAGGGAAAAACAACAAATAACACACAAGGGAATCCCCATAACGTTAACAGCTGATCTTTCAGAAGAAACCCTGCAAGCCAGAAGGGACTGGCAGGACATATTTAAAGTGATGAAGGAGAAAAACCTACAACCAAGATTACTCTACCCAGCAAGGATCTCATTCAGATTTGATGGAGAAATTAAAACCTTTACAGACAAGCAAAACCTGAGAGAGTTCTGCACCACCAAACCAGCTCTACAACAAATGCAAAAGGAACTTCTCTAGGCAAGAAACACAAGAGAGGGCTTCCCTGGTGGCGGAGTGGTTGAGCGTCTGCCTGCCGATGCAGGGGACACAGGCTTGTGCCCCAGTCTGGGAAGATCCCACATGCCTAGGAGCAGCTGGGCACGTGAGCCATGGCTGCTGAGCCTGCGCGTCGGGAGACTGTGCTGTGCAACAGGAGAGGCCACAACAGTGAGAGGCCCGCGTACCGCAAAAAAAAAAAAAAAAAAAAAAGTAAGGTACCGGCACAAAAACAGAAATATAGATCAATGGAACAGGATAGAAAGCCCAGAGGTAAACCCACGCACATTTGGTCACCTTATCTTTGATAAAGGAGGCAAGAATATACAGTGGAGAAAAGACAGCCTCTTCAACAAGTGGTGCTGGGAAAACTGGACAGGTACATGTAAAAGTATGAGATTACAACACTCCCTAACACCATACACAAAAGTAAGCTCAAAATGGATTAAAGACCTAATTGTAACACCAGAAACTTTCAAACTCTTAGAGGAAAATATAGGCAGAACACTCTATGACATAAATCGCAGCAAGATCCTTTTTGATCCACCTCCTAGAGAAATGGAAATAAAAACAAAAATAAACAAATGGGACCTAATGAAACTTCAAAGCTTTTGCACAGCAAAGGAAACCATAAACAAGACCAAAAGACAACCTTCAAAATGGGAGAAAGTATTTGCAAATGAAGCAACTGACAAAGGATTAATCTCCAAAATTTACAAGCAGCTCATGCAGCTCAATAACAACAAGAACAAAAAAAAAACCCAATCCAAAAATGGGCAGAAGACCTAAACAGACATTTCTCCAAAGAAGATATACAGATTGCCAACAAACAAGAAAGAATGAATGCTCAACATCATTGATCATTAGAGAAATGCAAATCAAAACTACAATGAGATATCATCTCACACCAGACAGAATGGCCATCATCAAAAAGTCTAGAAACAATAAATGCTGGAGAGGGTGTGGAGAAAAGGGAACCCTCTTGCAGTGTTGGTGGGAATGTAAATTGATACAGCCACTATGGAGAACAGTATGGAGTTTCCTTAAAAAACTACAAATAGAACTACCATACGACCCAGCAATCCCACTACTGGGCATATACCCTGAGAAAACCATAATTCAAAAAGAGTCATGTACCAAAATGTTCATTGCAGCTCTATTTACAATAGCCAGGAGATGGAAGCAACCTAAGTGTCCATCATCGGATGAATGGATAAAGAAGATGTGGCACATATATACAATGGAATACTACTCAGCCATACGAAGAAATGAAATTGAGTTATTTGTAGTGATGTGGATGGACCTAGAGTCTGTTATACAGCGTGAAGTAAGTCAGAAAGAGAAAGACAAATACCATATGCTACCACATATATATGGAATCTAAAAAAAAAAATGTCATGAAGAACCTAGGGGTAAGACAGCAATAAAGACACAGACCTACTAGAGAATGGACTTCAGGATATGGGGAGGGCGAAGGGTAAGCTGTGACAAAGTGAGAGAGTGGCATGCACATATATAGAGTACCAAACGTAAGGTAGATAGCTAGTGGGAAGCAGCCACATAGCACTGGGAGATCAGCTTGGTGCTTTGTGACCACCTAGAGGGGTGGGATAGGGAGGGTGGGAGGGAGGGAGACGCAAGAGGAAAGAGATATGGGAACATATGTATATGTATAACTCATTCAGTTTGTTATAAAGCAGAAACTAACACATCAGTGTAAAGCAATTATACTCCAATAAAGATGTTAAAAAAATAACATAAAATAAAATCTTGACACACACACAAAAAAATAAAAGACAGATAGCAACAAGTGTTGACAAGGGTGGAGAATTTGGAAGCCTCAAACACTGCTGGTGGGAACATAACATGGTGGGGTTGCTGTGGAAAGCAGTTTGGCAGTTTCTTAAAAGGTTAAACATAGATTTATCATATATATGATCCAGCAATTTCACTCCTAGTTATATATCCAAGAGAAATGAAAACATATGTCCACACAAAAATGAACCTTGAAAACGATACGCTACATCAAAGAAGCCAGTCATCAAAGATCACATATTGTATGATTCATTTTATATGAAATGTGCAGAATAGGCAAATCTATAGTGCCAGAAAGTAGATTAGTAGTTGCCTAGGGCTGAGGAAGGTTGGAGGGAAATGGGAGTGACTGCTCATAGTACAGGATTTCCCTAGAGCGTGATGAAAATGTTCTAAAATTGATTGTGGTGATGGTTGCTCAACTTGGTGAAATGCTGGAAAAACACTGAACTGTACACTTTAACTGGGTATACTGTATGGTATGTCAATTACATCCCAATAAAATGATTATACTATAAATAGATAGATAAATAAATAAACAAGCAGGACAGAATCTTGATAACAAAGACTAAAGACTGAAGGTCAAAAGATAGTCTGAATAACTATAATCCCCTAGGCGAACCTAACCATCAGTGCAAAATGGGTGCTACGTGCTGTAAGGAAAACCAAACCTTCAAAACCAGATAAAAGTGGATCATCTAAAAAGACACTTTAATGTCACCTTCCCTTGGCTTCTTTAAATTATATTCAGATTGCTCAGGATAGTAATTATGAGGTAAAAGCTAAACCTATATGCAGTGCTACGTGGCAACCAAACCAAGTAAAGATGTTATTGGCCATTGTGCACTCCACGCCATCGAACAACTCCCAGGTTATTCTAGGCCCTGCCTGGGAGTTGTTTGCCATGTCTGATTTAGCGCTCTGCCTGTTACATGCCAACCAAGTCAGCTTTGCCATCTGCCTCAGAGTCTCAGCTCACCTCTTACCATGAGTAGCAAACGTAAAAGATGTTGTTCCTATATCCAGTAATAACCTAAAGTATAGTAATCATATAAGATATAAAAATAAATATATTCATTTCATAATATAATATAAATATAATAAATAAGGCCCTGCTGACAATGGCAACAAGGAACACAAAATGTGTGATATCAATATACAGGAACTATAAAATTCTACTGAAGAACAAAAAAGATATGAATAAAAGGAACAATATTCCATGTACCAGGATGGGAAGACTTGGTATTGAAAAGAAATCAATCCCCTTCAAATTATTCCATAGGTTCAATAAAATTCCAGTGAAATTTCTAGTGGAAGCAAGTGTGTGTGAGAATGTGTACGTGTATGCGTTAGTGGGCATGTGTGTAGTGCGTGTAAACAAGTACTTTTGCAGGGGGTAGGGGCACAATTTGGACAACTTGATTCTCAGGTTTTCTTGGATGAGACTATAGCCAAGAGTTGTTTAAAAATAGGAACAATGAGGGTGGAGTAAAGCAACATCTATAGAATTAGAGGAGCAGAAGAGAGTTCAGAAATAGACCCTTATATTTATAAGAAATTTGTAAATGATGTTGGGACAGCTGGCCAGTGTGAGAGGCCACGGCTGGCCTGCTGCTTGGGCGGCTCTAGGCCGGAAAGCTTCTCCGCGGCAGGGAAAGCCCTCGTGTCAAACTGAAAAGTCCTAGGTCTGTGACACAGCTAATGTGAGAACAAGAACCCAGACATCAGGACATCTAGACTTGGAGTCTAGATTGGCAGGTACAGAGTAGTTACACTGCTGTGTAGGGTAGGGTTGGGAGCTATTGTATTAATAACATGACTTCCTACTATATTGGGAATAAAAACTCAAGCAGAGGAGATACAAAAGATTCCCCTAATCCTAACCTCTGCCACCCTATGTGAGCCTCAGAGAGAGAAGGTGGGTCGTGAGGAACTGTGAAAACTTTCCATCAAGGTACCCTTCACCTGAGTTAAGTAATCCCTTGCCCTCACTGACTCCACGTCTGAATGTCTAATTTCCGCTGACCCAGCAACTAACGGGGGCCTTGGCCTCTCACAAGTCTCCATTTGGAAAAGTGCAAAATTGATCTCTCCCTTAATCTGTTCACCAAAATTAATTCAAATAAATTAACCTTCTGATGCAACAATTCAACTTGTAGGAATCTCAACTATTGCAGTGCTCATAAAAAGTATATCAAGATGGGGTTCCCTGGTGGTGCAGTGGTTGAGAGTCCACCTGCCGATGCAGGGGACACAGGTTCGTGCCCCGGTCCGGGAAGATCCCACATGCCACGGAGCGGCTGGGCCCGTGAGCCATGGCCGCTGAGCCTGCGCGTCCGGGGCCTGTGCTCCGCAACAGGAGAGGCCACAACGGTGAGAGGCCCGTGTACCGCAAAAAAAAAAAGTATATCAAGACGTATGTAAAAGAATATTCATTACAGCAATGCTTGTATTGGCCAAAAGAGTAGAAAATAGTAGTCATGATAATAGGTAATAGATATTGAGGACTCACCGTGAGTCTGGCTTTGCTTGAAGTCTTTACACTGAGGCCCTCATCTGACCTGCACTGCGCCCCACCAGAGAAGTGCTGTTATCAGTTCCAGTTTACAGACTGGGAAACGGTGGCACCGAAATGTGGTCACATAGCTGGTTTGACTTAGATATCTGGCTCCAAAGCTCACTCTCTTAAGCAGTACTCTTCACTGCCTCAACGCAAACGTTCATGACTCATTCACTCATTCGTTCATTGGAAAATCTTTATTGAGCACTACCGTGCTAAGCACTGGAGACAGCGAACAAGAGTAAACATGGTTCCTACCCTCGTTGAGCTTTCAGTCTAGTGGGGGGACAAAGACATACAAAAGCATGCCTAACTATAAAGTATAATGAGTGCAAGAAAGACGGATATACAGTGTTTTGCTAGGAGGCCATTTAATAGGTCACATGATGAACCCAGGGTGCGGGGAAGGCTACCCTGAGGAAATCACATCAAAGCTGAGATCTGACGGGGGAGTAGGTTGGGGCAGGTAGGGGTGTGTGTGTGTGTGTGTGTGTGTGTGTGTGTGTGTGTGTGCAGAGAACAACCTGTGTAATGATCCTGTGGCAGAGGGAGTGTGGTGTAAACACTTACACCAGTAACTATAAGCACTATTTTAGGGCCCTGGCTTCTGGGAAACCTACACATGTCGTCCTGTTTGCAATCTCCCAGCCACAGAATGCTGGAGCTTGGTAGGGTGCAGGGTGATGGCAGTTTTGTCCGGGTCTGGAGTGTTTGCCTCTAGGGCTTGGGAGGGAAGGAGGCCCAGATACTTCCAGTTGCTGGGCCGGGGCTTAGCATGCTTCACATGCAAACAGCACCTTTGGGGATACACATCTGCAGGAGGGAATGAGTCTAATCTGGTCTAGAGGGAGGCCACTCCTTCTCCAGAAAGGAGAGACAAATTCAGATGGATACAAAGGACCAGAGACAAACTCATTTTCAAAGGCACTATGTGGACGGCACAGCTGGGAGGTCCTGGCTGCTTCCTGGAGTCAGATACAGTGTGCATCTGCTCTCCACTGGAAAGCGAGTTTCCCAAGCACATAGCAGGGGTAAAGCACAGGCTTGCAAGCTGAGGGCAATAGAACGAAATACTGTACTTACATACCTCAGAGGGCCTCAGATCATTTTTGAAATGAGAAGCAGTATAAATAAATATAACAGAAAAAGCAAGGCATACACACATAAAAAGATCAAGTTCTACACAAAATATATTATGAATATAACCATATAAAACAAACCAACCAGAATACTATAAACAGTAAAAGGACTGGGAAGAAATATTCTTAAAAAAGAGTGTAAATTATGTTTTTCCTCTCAAATGTGAAATTAGGTAAGGGTTTTCCCACTATTCTCTATTTCCTAAAGTTCTAAAATAAACACACTACATTTCTGATGGCAAAATAGTAAACTTTATTTAAATCCATTAATTAATGCACTCAGTAGATCCTCACTGAGTGCCTCTTGCACCAGGCATGCTTCTAGAAGCTGGGATTCAACAGTGTGTGTGTTGACATCTCGAGGATCAGGAAGGGCAGCGTGGCTGAGGCAGAGGGAAGGAGGGAGGAAGAAGGAGCAGGGGTGCGGGGGTGGGGGGGAGGGGATTACAGGGTAGCGGCATCCTGTAGGCCCTTTAGTCAGCAGAATGGATTTAAAAAAAAAATGATAAAAATGAGCTTCCCTGGTGGCGCAGTGGTTGAGAGTCTGCCTCCCGATGCAGGGGACACGTGTTCGTGCCCCGGTCCAGGAGGATCCCACATGCCGCAGAGTGGTTAGGCCCGTGAGCCATGGCCGCTGAGCCTGTGCGTCCGGAGCGTCTGCTCCACAACAGTAGAGGCCACAGCAGTGAGAGGCCTGCGTACCACAAAAAAAAAAAAAAAAAAAAAAAAAGCAGGAGTTCCTATATTAATATCTGATAAGATAGACTTTTGAGCAAAGAACATCACTAGAGAAAAAGAGAGACATTACATACTGATAAAAGAATGAATCCACCAAGACATAACAACCCTAAATGTCTATGCACCAAGCAACAGGGCATCAAGATACAAGAAGCAAAAACTGAGAGAGCTGAAAGAAGAAACAGAAAAATCCACAGTTACGGTTGAGGACTTTAACACCCCTTCTCGGCAACTAACAGAACTACTAGACAGAAGATTAGCAAAGATATTTAAGAGCTGACCAACACAATGCTGATTTTAGGATACAATTTCTATCCTCTGGGAGAACTGCTTCTACCTCAAAAGGATTCATACTGTGAGAAAAGCCCTGGAGGAAATCACCAAATCCCTGCCTCCTGAGAGCACAGACAAGCAGTATGGACCACATTTCAGAATCAGCACAGAAACTTCATATGGACAACTGGTCAGAAGGAGATAAGCATCATAGATCATTAAGGTTGGAAGAAGTCATAAAGGTCATTTATACCAGCTCTGGCCCCAGGCAGTACTTCTTTCCACAGTATTTCTTCCACCAAATAATCTAGCTCAGTGATGTCCAACTATGGGGCAAGATAAAGGGACTCACTCTTTTTAGAAGCTGTTATAATTCATGCTCAGTATTAGGAAAACAGAGTTGAGACCACAAAAGTTCTCACTCATGAAATGAGCACTCTCTTTCAATCGTCAGCAGTCCCAATTAGTACAAAGTCTTGAGAAGATAATATAAATGTAAGTATACATGCATATATAAGCATAAAAAATTAATAAAATAAAATATACCGTTAACAGGGATTATCTCTAGCATTATAGTACCTTTGGCACTTTTGTTTTCCTCATAGTCTTGTCGGCCTAAATAAAGAGTTAAACTGAGCCAAGCTCAAAGTTGTCAAAAAGATGAGCTCTTGCAGGAATAGCAGAGGAAATGCAATTCAGGACACAGACTATAGCAAGCTACAGGCGCTGAGGCTTGGGGGCAGGAAAGCAAAGAAAGGAGAGCTCACTTAGAGTCAGTTACAAAACAGAGACCAGCTTGAAGATTCCCTGAGCAGACAAAACCAGTACAGCCATACAAAGCTCAGTTCAGCTTGTTTTTTGAGACCAACCCGACCTGGGTCATGATTCACGCCTCTGGAAACCATAAGCAAAACTTCCCATGGTTGATACGAGGCAACCCCTGACCAAGTGCCTATCATTTAAGAAAATGCCAATATTATCAATTTTCTGTAATCAGGCATTTACAGGAAATCAGTGTCTCGGTCCTTAGGTTTTGTTTTCCTGAGGGCACATGTGTGAGATTTTACATTTTATATCCTCTGGCTCCATTTTATTATTTATTTATTTATTTATTTATTTTTGCGGTACGTGGGTCTCTCACTGTTGTGGCCTCTCCCGCTGTGGAGCACAGGCTCCGGACGCGCAGGCCCAGTGGCCATGGCTCACAGGCGCAGCCGCTCCGCGGCATGTGGGATCCTCCCACCGGGGCACGAACTTGTGTCCCCTGCATTGGCAGGCGGACTCTCAACCACTGCGCCACCAGGGAAGCCCCTCTGGCTCCATTTTAGATCGAAATTCTTTAACAGTTTACAAAATGTTTACTTCTGTAATCACAAAATACTCAAGTTAAGTTTTGATTTTGACAAGAACTTTACCTTTATCATCACGGCTGTCAGCTCACCTCTTGTTGTCCCTTTCCTCCCACCATCAACGACCCCGTCCCTATGGTTCTCAAAGTCTGACTTGCACCTCCCTCCTTTTGTATTACTTTCGTTCTAACACAAACCAAAATCCTCTTTTCTTTTTTCTCTTCAGCAGGCCAAGACAAGGTGGCCTTTTCCAAATTCAACTGAGAGAATTAAAAGGAAAACAATTATAGAAAAGATTAGTAGGAACAAAACAGTTATGGCAAGCACTGTTGGTCTGCTCACTCAGCACGCTATCCACACCTGTGGTACCTGGTCACGTGCGCTACTGAGCCCTGAAGGGTGGCCGGTCCAAAATGAGATGTGCTAAATACACCAGGTTTGGAAGACATCATACAAAAAAAAAAGTCCAAATTCTCTCATTAATAATTTGTATATTGATTACATGCTAAAATGATTTGGGGATATAGTGAATTAAATAAAACATATTTTAAACATTCATTTCAGCTGGGTTTTTTTTAACACCTTTTAAAAAGTGTGCTACTGGATCATTTAAAATTACATACCTGGCTCGGGTTCGAGTTCCACTGGGCAGCACTGCCCTACCCCTGTCAAACCCTTCAGCGGTCAAACCAACAAGAGCAGAAGGATTATCCTGTAATTAATGAATAATACTTTAAATAATGAAAACCATAAACTACATATAATTGGAACCAGCAAACGCAGTAGCAGGAAGCACACTCTCAGAGGAAACACTCAAGCCCCACTGACTCGTCTCCAGGCAAACATCCCGGTTCTCTGGGCTGTCCCCGGTCAGGGTGCGGTGTTCAGTGCCCTGGCCGTTCTGAACATCCTCTCCTGAATGTACTGTGGTTTGCCTGATTCTCCTTCAAGTATGCCACTGGGAGAAAAGAAAAGCCCACGTGCTAATCTGTACACCTGAGCTCTTCACAGCACCAGCCATCCGAGCATCAGAATGCACCGCAGGCGGCCTGCTGCCTCTGGTCCAGCCGCTGGACCTGAAGTGCAGCCAACAGAAGTGACAGTGTGTCGACACTCAACAGCCACCAGGGGGCCTCAGCGCTGGGGATCAGTTGACCCAGCTTCTAGATCCAGCTTGTGTGCCCTCAGGAAAATCACGATTACGGGAAAAAACCTCAGTTAGCACCCACTTCAGGTCTCAGACATTCTAACATCACTCCTCTGCCACCATGAGAGCAGCTGCACAGGCAAACTGTGACCCATGTCTGTTGTTGCCTCTCCTCTTCAGTAAATGGCACCTTTCACCCAGGTGCTCAGGCCCAAGCCCTGGAGTCATTCGGGATTCCTCGTTCTCTCCCACCAGACATGGAACTATTAGCAGAACTTTGAAGCTCTACCTTCCCAAATCTAGTACCTCTCACATTTTCTCTCCACCGCCCCAGTCCAAGCTATCGTCACCTCACACCTGGGCTCTTGGAAAAGCCTCCTAACTGGTCTCCTCCCGAAAATCTATTCACTCCCCAGTCACCGGAATGGTCCTATCCGTCAGGCGATGTCACCCCACTGCTCTCACTCCTTCAATGTCTTCCTGTCTCCCTTAGAATGAAAATCTAAAGTCCTTTCCACACTCTCTAGGGTCCTAGAACAGACCCCACCCCTCCCTGCTCCCTCCACTGGCTCCATCATTTCCTCCTCGCCAGCCACTCTGGTCTCCCACCTCAGCGACTTCGCACAGCCACCCCTCTGCTCAGAACAGACTTTCACCATTTATCATTCTTCACTTCCTTCAGGTCTCTGCTCACAATTCCTCTCCTCGGAGAGGCTCTCCATGGCACATAAATTTATTGTCTGTCTCCTCCCACTAGAATATAAGCTACTTGATGGCGGGAGCTTCTTCTGTTCACTGCTGGGTCCCCAACACCCTCATAGAGAGTCTGGGAATGAGGTGAATGAAGAGCTAAATGAATAAATATCTTGCTCAAAGCCTCTGTCTGATGACTGGGCTGACTTGCTACTAAAGGTTCTACTGCAAGATGAAAAGAGACTTGTTCCTCAATATTCCAAAGATGTCACAGAGCTCACTCGGGTTGAATCAGAGGTAGGATGCTCCAAACTCTGCCTGTTTGGGTAGTTCTTCTCCCCAAAATAGCAGCTCCTGGTGGGGGGGAGGGGCCCTTTGAACCCCAAAACCCCCACAGAGCAGTATTAAAAGCACTAGATTAGGTGATTCCTAAAGGATTCTCTAACCCAAAAGTCAAATACCGTGAGAGGATCAGGAGCAGAAAGGCCTTCCCTGGGGCTGCTGCCCTGCTCTGAAAGCGGCCACAGAGGTAGAAGGAGGAACCTGATGCTGTGTGAGGTTGTCCTGGTGAACGGGGGCCCGTGCAGCTGAAGGGCTGCAGCGATAAACTCTCATTGAGCCCCGCTGTCTCAGGAGTGTAATGTCAAGCAATCCACTAAGGGATGAGGAAATTGCATCAAGGAAGCCAGCTCACCCTTGGGGAGATGAGAACACAGGGCCTGACGTCAGCATGACACCAGACTCTTAGCAGAGCCTACGTCACAGAAATAATGCTCTTGTCAACCTCATTATGAAAATAATACAGAAATCTGCAGCAGATGTCACTGTCAGCTTCTGGACTGTGAATCAATGACACCAACGCTTCAGGAATCAAACTAGAAGGCTAGACAAGGTCATTGAACTTGACTATTAAACGAGGTAATGGGACGTAATACAGTTCCTGGAACACATGTTCAACAAATGTTAATTGCTAGTAGTCAGAGCAATGTGAAACCGACTGTTTCTAAAGTTTCCTGCGTGGATTCGCTCATTCATTCCACAAACATTTGCTAGGCCCCTACGACGTGCTAGGCAATAAGGAGAGGAAAAAGGCTATAAAAGACTGTCCTGCCTTTTGTAAGCTAACAATATAATAACAATGATGATGGTGATGAAAAGAGCAGCTAACATGTTTTGAGGATTTGCTCTGTACCAGGTACTGCTGGACCCTTTAAGTGCAGTATCTCATATGGGTATCACTATCCTTGTTTCAAAGATGAGGAAATTGAGGCTCAGAGACTTATCCAAGGTCACATGGGGCTCAAATCCCCTCTGACTTTCAAAGCCAATTCTCTGTGACCTCCATGAAACATTGCTTATTTACCATTTGACCTAGTGGGTTAACATTTAAGGTGAGTTAAGGGAGGATTTCTGAAAACAAAAGAAGAAAAATACTATTACCAGATGCTCCTGCTGCAGCTGGCAGAGGAGGTCAGCCCAGGAGTCCAAGGCTGGGAATCCGTAGCAGTGGCCAGATTAGAGTGGTGGGCAGGAATGCATTTAGCTGCACAGCTCCCAACAGAGATGGGGGATGGGGGTCTCATGTCCTAGACTTTTTATTGGGTGGAGGGATAGAAATTTACTCCCCTTCCTCGCAATGCCCACAGTATCTCATCTGTAACTTCCTCACAGCACTTGCTACTTTCTATTCTACTGTTCTAGAGACTCGCTGACACACAGTGCTAATTAATTTTTACTGAATATATTACTAGGAAAGGCTAAACATGTATAATACCAGGTGCCCGTGTTGAAACAGCCCCAAAGATAGATGTGGAAACTGTCAATGATCTGCCCAAGGTCGCACAAAGAAACAGCAGCATAACAAACACCAAAATCCAACTGGTTCACAGCCCAGTGATCTTTTAAGGACATCACACTGCCTCTTTTCACCATGGGAAAGGCTGAAAAACTTTGAGAGGGAAAAAGGAGAAATGTGGGCAAATATATCTGTAATCTAGCCAGAAGCTAAAAATCATTTTGGTAGCAGGACAGATTCCTATTTATAAGCAACCACGGGTGAACAGATGATTATAGTGATAACAATACTATAACCGTGGTAATAACGGAGAGTATTTATATGGCACGTACTATGCGCCTGGAACTATTCTAGGGACTTGACAAATATTCACTCTTATAATCCTCACAACTGTGTTAGGTGGGTACTATTACTGTCTGCATTTTTTCAACGAGGTAAGGTTAAGTACGGAGAGTAACTTACCCAAGGTCACCGAATAAGTAGCATTTACCGAGCACTTGCCGTGTGCCAGAAACCGAGTCCAGAAATTGTACAAGTCCCATTATCTCGTTTAACACTCAAAGCAATCCTAAGATAATTACTATCATTACCACCACTTGCAGATGAAGATCGTGGGGCTGGGGACGGTAACCAGTCCTAGCAGTCTCAGCTCAGAGCGCGTGCTTTTAACCACGTAGGTAAGCCGCAGCGTGCAGAGCGGGAGAGCTGATACAGCCTGGGCGCGAGGGGGACCGAGCGCTGGGCGGAGACCTGTTCGCTCCAGGACAGGGAGCGTCACTATGGAATCTTCAACCTGGTCCGCGCCGGGGTCAGATCTGAGTGTGAGGAGGACCCTCGGCCTCTCCAAATCTCCGCGCCTCAACCCGGAGATTTCTGCGCCGGGATGTTCGGCGCACTGAGAGCCGCTATTGCCCCCTGCCGCCAGCCCGACCCGAAGCCCAGGCCCCGCCCATCTAGGTCCTTCCAGGAGAACCCGGCCTGAAGCAGAGAGCACACCGCTGCCCGACCCCGATCCCGTCCCCCTTGCAGCCGGGACCACCACACCCGGATTGCCATTCCCGCCCCCCGCCGCTCCCCATACCCAGAGAAAAAGGACCTCGACTTCCCTGAAGTTTCTGCACTCTTCTCTTCGCCCTCACTTCCCTTCCCACATCTCCTCTCTGCCACTCTCCGTCCCTTTCCCTGGGACGCCATGTCACTGCCCAGGTGCCTACACTGGACTCCGCGCAAGCCCGCAGCGTTCTACCCCGAGTTGCCACGGTGGTGCGGCGCAGCCAAGAAGAGCCGGAAGAGGCGGGGTCCCGGGGCCGTAGGCGCGCGCCCAGGACCCGAAAGTTGGCCGAGCGCCCCCTGGTTGCCATGGTGATGCGGAGCCAGGGAGACGAGTCGCAAGGGGCTGGGTTCGATGGGGGCCTGCGAGCATCCGGGATGTGGCGGCGGAGGTCCGGATTCCTCCACCCCGGTATAGGCGCTCTCGTCTCCCGGTAGTCGGGGGAGCTCCTTGTGGCTCCCGCCGCCGGGCTGCAGTCACTGCTCTGCAAGAAGAGCGGGAGCTGAGGGACGCAGAGACTCCCTGGCTCTCCGGATTGCAGGGGTGGTTGGGAAGAAGCCTCTCAGCTCCGGTCCTCCTTTTCCCTCCATCAGTTCTGGGTAGCCCCCGGTTGCCATGGTGATGCGGGCAGCAAAGGCGCTTCGGGTCACAAGTGACTCGAGGTCAGCTCCCCGCTTCCCCCACGTCCCTGCTATGGGTAGTAGACAGCGACCACAGGCGCAGCAAGACTCTCAGGACTGTGAGGTGGAGAGCTACTTTGGGGAATGGACACCCTTCTCGGGGCCTCTTGGCTTCTCATCGCGGGGTGAGGGTGCAAGAGGGTGAACTGATGATGCCTGTCGCTGCGGGACCGCCTGACCTTTTAGAGACCGCCTAGTTTTCAGTGGCATGAATGTGCCATGAAAGTATTAACCAGTCCCCTACTGGATGACATTTTTATTCCAGTCTTTTATTACTGCAAACAATGCTGTAGTAATACCTTTGAATATACCTCTGTGTACATGTGCAGTTTTCTCTGTAGAATAAATTTCCAAAAGTAAAATTGCTGTGTCAAAAGCCAAATGCAATTTTCATGGATACGGCCAAATTGCTCTCCAAAGACGCAAATTAACACCCCCAACAAAACTGGAATCCAATAATTTTTAATTGGGATTATATCAATAGTGATAAACTACTGCGAAAGAATTTTTCCAGAGCTAATGCCATTAAGCCAACTTAATTCTTTGATCAGTTATTTTTAATGCAATGTAGCCAAACAGTATCCAATCCCATTTTATTTTATGGAAATTATCTTCTCTGAGTGATTCTTCTACATGTAGACTTCACAATAAACATTTTACTTATTTAGTAATTTGTATATAGAATTTTACTTTAGTTTCTCTCGTGAAGTTTCTTACGTCAGCATCATTTTACTGAAAACAAAAATGAAAAACCAGCCTTTGACATTCAGAAGCTGGCTTGACGTAGTGTGGCCATGTTATTCTCCTACTGAACGTAAACAATATCACAGAATACCAATCTCAGACAAGCTTACTCTGGTAGCATCCTTTAATGAGACAGAGCTAGGCTACCACAAAATTTTGTCTAAGCACAGACATAAACATTGTCACTATCTCACCCACAAAATACCAAACATCCCCCTCTCTTGGCTAAAATGAGTGACTGTGACTTCTTTATCAATTATAGTTTTTACTGAGTGAAGTAAGTCAGACAGAGAAAGACAAATATCGTATGATATCGCTTATGGGTGGAAGCTAAGAAAAGGGTACAAATGAACTTATCTACAAAACAGAAATAGAGTTACAGATATAGAAAATAAACTTATGGTTACTGGGGGTAAGTGGGGGAGGGATAAATTGGAAGATTGGGATTGACATATACACACAACTATATATAAAATAGATAACTAATAAGGACCTACTGTATAGCACAGAGACCTCTACTCAATACTCTGTAATGACCTACATGGGAAAAGAATCTAAAAAGCGTGGATATATGTATAACAGATTGACTTTGCTGTACACCTGAAACTAACACAACATTGTAAATCAACTATACCCCAATAAAAATTAAAGGAAAAAACAATTAGAGTTTTATCCTCCTTGTAGTTCACCTTCCCTAGAGATTAGATTTATTAAGTTACCCAGTCACAGAATTGCACCTGCTTTCTTAAAGCATCCAATGTAAAGCAAACCCCACTTTCATAGACCCTCCCCAAATCAACCAACCAGAGCTCAAATCCTATAATAGTTTCTTTCTAACCCTTTTTCTGAGATACTCCGTAGTTCCCCTGTGGTGTGTGTTCTCACCGGCTGCAACAAGTAATAAACCCAGCTTGGTCAATTACAGCTGCATTCCTGGGGGTCTTTGACTAGAAGGCATTGCCACTAGCAAGTTCAATTTTCTATGGTAGAATTTTTCAGGTCTAAAATTTGTCAATGGCAGTCCTCCATAAATGTTTAATAAGGAACAAATTTCACATGGACTGACTATTTTAGTTAGATTGATTATTTCAACCAGATCTGATTTTTCCCAGCTTTTGCGATTTTCAATGTTACCCTCAGGATATGAGTCTTCTGAGTTTTTTTTTTTAATTGGAGTATAATTGCTTTACAATGTTGTGTTAGTTTCTGCTGTACAATGAAGTGAATCAGCTATATGTATACATATATTCCCTCTGTCTTGGCCCTCCCTCCCCACCCCCATCTAGGTCATTACAGAGCACTGAGCTGAGCTCCCCGTGCTATACAGCTGGTTCCTACTAGCTATCTATTTTACACATGGTAGTGTATTTATGTCAAACCTAATCTCCCAATTCATCCCACCCTCGCCTTCACCCCGCCATGTCCACACGTCCGTTCTCTACGTCTGTGTCTCTATTCCTGCCCTGCAAATAGGTTCATCTGTACCATTTTTCTAGATTCCACATATATGCATTAACATACAATATTTGTTTCTGACTTACTTCACTCTGTATGACAGACTCTAGGTCCATCCACATCTCTACAAATGACCCAATTTCATTCCTTTTTATGGCTGAGTAATATTCCATTGTATATATGTACCACATCTTCTTTGTCCATCCATCTCTGAGTATTTTAAAAATAACGATTGCAGGGCTTCCCTGGTGGCGCAGTGGTTGCAAGTCCGCCTGCCGATGCAGGGGACACGGGTTCGTCCCCTGGTCCGGGAGGATCCCACATGCTGCGGAGTGGCTGCGCCCATGAGCCATGGCCGCTGAGCCTGCGCGTCCGGAGCCTGTGCTCTGCAACGGGAAGGGCCACAACAGTGAGAGGCCCGCGTACCGCAGAAAAAAGAAAGGAAAAAAAAATGATTGCAGCAGGTGCATCTTAATCATTGTCAGTTTTATTCTGTATTATTTGTTTCTACCAGTAATTGTCATTGTGAATTGGACAGAAGATTGATAACTGGTATCTACTTCTTGACTCAAGAACTATCAGTAGGACTAAGATGTAGGACTTGGACACGCAGAGAAGTAAACATGTTTTGCTTCAATTGGCAGGTTTACCATGTGTCACCATGCCCTTACTGGGCACTGGGAACATGGACCTTGCTGTGAAGGAATTCACAGTCTAATCAGAGAGATAGAGGATCTGGCTGGCCTCAATTTGCCAGTTGGATGAGAATAAAAAAGGCCTTCCAGGTGGAGGGAACAGCCAAATACAAGGTGTTTATTCATTCAGTAACTATTTATTGAGTGCCTACTCTATGCCAGGACCTGGGCTGGGCATTGGGGATGCAGAGATGAAGAGTTCCATGGGGTCCCTGCCCTCCCAGAGCTCTCAGTTCAGTGATAGAGATGCATTTTAAACAATCACACTCTTGATTATAATGACTGATAACTGCTGCAAAGAAAACCCAGGGTTCTGTGGGAGATGGGGGCAATGGCATCCTAACCAAATTAAATAAATTTATTGAACTTTTTTAGGAGCAATTAGTCTTGCAATGAGAGGGAGGACTATTCTATGCAAATATTAAAAAGGATAAGGTAGGGGGACTTCCCTGGTGGAGCAGTAATTAAGAATCCACCTGCCAATGCAGGGGACACGGGTTCAAGCCCTGGTGCGGGAAGATCCCACATGCCATGGAGGAGCTAAGCCTGTGCGCCACAACTACTGAAGCCTGCGCGCCTAGAGCCCGTGCTCTGCAACAAGAGAAGCCACGGCGATGAGAAGCCCGCGCACTGCAATGAAGAGTAGCCCCCGCTCACCACAACTAGAGAAAAGCCCACGCACAGCAACAAAAACACAACACAGCCAAAAATAAATAAATTTATATATAAAAAAAAAGAATAGGGTAGGAAAAAATCAGCTGAAGCTATACTGACATGAAAAGATGTGGAAAATGTATGTAGATTATGAACCTATTTTGTGTTTTTTAATAGAACCGTTTGTTAGCGAATGCTTAGGGAAAAAATCTGGAAGCCTATGCAGCCAACTTTTAAAGTATTGTAAAAATTCTACCATTTAAAGATCTGAGTTCTGTCAGATGAACGCTGGTGGTGATTTCCTGTAGCAGGGAAACTGCGGTCCATGGTAATATGCTGAAGGCCGGTAACTGACTGAGAGCCCCAGGCTCCCATGCTAGAATTCCCATGCTTACTGTCCATGACACATGACTGAGGGTGGCCTCTGGGGTCAAACCGCATAGTAAATACTAACGAAGCTTAATGTCCACCTCATTTTAAAATAAATACAAATCCTAATATTCTCTTTTCCCACCCCAGTGGATCACCCTGTGCAGCCCATGTACCCTGCTTAAGAGAAGACCAGTGTTTTTCTAACTATACCTATAGGGCACTCTACAAATGGAGTGGATGGTGATTCATTAGAACAGCATGATGATGCAATTAGAACAAAATTTTGTGTATAAAACATCCACTGTGTATGATTCAGTGAACATAACTGATCTTAGAAAGCAGGCAGCAACACTACCGGGTATTTATTTCCTTCATTAAGAAAGAAGATGGACTTTGACGATCTCTCAGGCTTTCTGACACTCCTGGCCTTCTCTAAGCCGTTGATTAAGCAGTTGAGGTGGCTGTACCAGAAGGAAGTACAATTCCTTGAAGGAAATTGTGTCCAGGGTAACCATTCAACTGAGTGATGTGGCAGTCTTGAAATAAAGGTATTTAAAGTCATTTAGTGTGATTATGTGTAGTTCTTCCTTCATGAAGATGATCTGTTTTATAAAACTTGAATTTAATAAAAGAATTTAGTAACTATTCTCTTGTAATACAACAAAATATTGACTTTTAACTACTTTTAACTACTTCTGCTGGAGGTGGAGGTTCCAGAAAGAAGCTTAAGCTAAATGCTAAGCGCTGTTACCAAGTGGAGAAATGAAGGTTGCACATTGCCAAAGTCATTGTGTGGATTTTTGAGAAATTATTTAGTTTACCAAAGTGAAGTTCACAGAACTTTTAAGCAAAAAGTGTACAAATGATCAAAATGGCAGTGAACTAGGGAAAGTTAATGAATCAACAGAACAATCTTTATTTGAAATCTTCTGTGCTAGGGTCAGTGAAGGAAGCACTGTAGTGCTGGCTGACATTTATCATGACATTTATTGTACTATGTAGCAGGCTGAGCCAGATCAAAGGGTGAGTTACCTGCACAGCTGCCCAAAGCACTAATCCATAAGCAGCACTAAAACATCAAGGGGAGGACTTCCCTGGTGGCGCAGTGGTTAAGAATCCGCCTGCCAATGCAGGGGACATGAGTTCGAGCCCTGGTCCGGGAAGATCCCACATGCTACGGAGCAACTAAGCCCATGCACCACAACTGCTAGCCTGCACTCTAGAGCCTGTGAGCCACAACTACTGAAGCCCGTATGCCTAGAGCCCATGCTCCCCAAGAGAAGCCACTGCAATGAGAAACCCGCATACCGCAACAAAGAGTAGCCCCTGCTCACCGCAACTAGAGAAAGCCCGCCTGTAGCAATGAAGACCCAATGCAGCCAAACATAAATAAAATTAAAAAAATAATAATAATAAGTATGTAAATTTCATCTAAAAAAATCAAGGGGACAGATGGGAAACATGGTGTCAGTTACTTATGAATTTCACACAGGATTATTTCAGAGTTGGTAAGCTGTTAAGTGGTCCCACTCCCACTGATGCAGGCTGCATGAAGTGGGGGTTAGGGGGCTTTAGATCAAATTGGGAAGGGAACTTTCAAGCTAGGACTACTGAAGGTGAAGGAACCAACCAGGGGGGGAACCAAGAGAAGAGTCTTCCAGGCAGAGTGACAGTGAGTGCAAACACCCTGGTCCCAGGTTCAGGAAGGAGAAGGGAGAGAGGTGTCAGTGGAGTTGGGAGGTGGTCGGGAGCCATGGGAAAGAATTTTAACATTATTTCAGCTGTGATGAAAACACACTGAAATTTTCAACAGGGGACTGGCATGAGCTGACTTACCTGGTGTGTGGAGAATAGCTCCAGGAAGATGAAGATGGAGAAAGAGAGAGTAGATAAGTGGCTATGGGGTAGCATTATCCAGTGAGAGATGATGGAGGTGAGAGGTGGGGATGGTGAGATGAAGGGAAGTGATGATGCTTCTAGTTAGCACTGATGAGGTTTGCCGAAGAGAAGATAGGAGATCAAATAGGATTCCTAGGATTGTAATTAGTGCATCTGGTAGATGGGGTGGCCATTTACTGATCTGTGGCAGACCTGGGAAGACGGGCTTATAAGTGGAGTGTTCCGTATAGAACATGTTAAGCATGAGGCGTCTGTTAAACATCCAGGTGACAATGTCAAGTGAGCAGTTGGGTATCTAAGAGCCGAAGATAGGAATCTGTGACTCAGGATAGAGATGCATTAAAAACCACAGGTCAGAATGAGATCCTCCAGGGAGACAGAGAACTGTAGGCAGGGAAGGAGAGGGGCTCAGGGCTGCTCCCTGAGGAGCGCCAGTGGATGTTCAGGCAGCAGGTAGAGGGAAACCTGCAAAGGAGCCTGAGAAAGAGCAGCTGGTGAGACCAGAGGAAACTCCTTGGGATGGATTCCATTCAGACATGGAAGGTGGAAAGTTCTAAATAAGGGTTATGTAACATTCAGTGTATATAATATGTGCTTTTATCTTGTTTGTTTTTGGCCACATAAAGAAAAGTCTAAGTGTTATGCAGAGAATCCATCCTTTACTGCCAGTTCTCCCGCCTTTACCTTCTGCCCTGTTTGCAGAAGTCAGACATGAAATGCTGTTGAGAGAATAAGGGAGTCACCATCCCCCCCACAATTCCTAGAGCTCAAAGTTGTCTTTGATTCCATTTTATTTACCTCTCATATTTAAGCCATCAGCTAGCACTGATGGCTCTGTTTTCTAAACATCCCGTATCCACCCATTTCTCATGCCCTAACTGCCACCACCCTATTCTCTTTCCTGAACAGTGGCAGCCCTCCCTAACTGGGCAGTTAGACTGCAGCTTCCGCCGTCTCTCTCCCATGAGTCATCCTCCATGCAGCAGGGCTCTGTCTAAAATATAAATCTGGGTGCTTCCCTGGTGGTGCAGTGGTTAAGAATCTGCTTGCCATTGCAGGGGACACAGGTTTGAACCCTGGTCCGGAAGATCCCACATGCTGTGGAGCAACTAAGCCCGTGTGCCACAATTACTGAGCCCACGTGCCACAACTACTGAGCCCACGTGCCACAACTACTGAGGCCCACACGCCTAGAGCCCGTGCTCCACAACAAGAGAAGCCACCGCAATGAGAAGCCCGCGCACCGCAACGAAGAGTAGCCCCCGCTTACCGCAACTAGAGAAAGCCCGCGTGCAGCAACAAAGACCCAACGCAGCCAAAAATAAATTAATTAAATAAATAAATTTTTTTAAAAAAGTAACTTTAAAATATAAATCTGAATGTTCCTTCCCCTTAAAGCACTCAAGTGAAATATCCTAATGACTATCGCTAGGGAAACTGTTAAATAAATGCTGGTACACCTATGGAATGGAATACGTGCAGACCTACCCAAAAATGATAACGAGAACACTCTGTCAGTACTATCAGATACAAATGATCTCCAGGACGTGAAGAGAAAAGAGCAAAGTGTGACTATTAAGCCACCATTTGGGAGGAGGGGCAGTGTATGTGTGCTCGCCCACATGTCTGGTTGTATGTGCATGTGATAGCTTACAGAGATATTAAACAAACACAGGAAACCAGTTCCTAAATGGCTTCCAGGGAGATGATCTGGGCAGGTGGGGGGGAGATAGCTTATCTTTTGGTAATTCTGCATTTTGAATCGAATGACCATATTACCTGTCCAACAATAGATCAATTAAAAAGTTTACATGAATTAAATAATTAGCTCACTTAGAAAATCTAGTCTCCGTTGACGTAGAGAACAAACGTATGGAAACCAAGGCGGGAAGGGAGGGTGGGATGAACTGAGAGATTGGGATTGACATATACATACTACTGTGTATAAAATAGACGACTAATGAGAACCTGCTGTATGGCACAGGGAACTCTACTCGATGCTCTGGGGTGACCTAAATGAGAAGGAAATCTGAAAAAGAGTGGATATATGTATACTTATGGCTGATTCACTTTGCTGTACAGCAGAAACTGACCCAGCAGTGTAAAGCAACTCTACCCTAATAAAATAAAATTTAAAAAAAAGGAAAAGAAAATCTAGTCTCCTCACCCCTCTCTGCAAAGCCTCATAACAGGACCTGCCCCATCTCTGCTCTCGTCTTCCAGCACTTCCTTACCGAGTTCCAACCACTCTGCGTCCTCTTGAACCCCAACAGGCCAAGACAGTCCCTCCCTGGGCTTTTGCTCTTCCTGATCTCTATGCCTGGGCTTCCCGATAGCTCTCCACGACCCACTCCCCATAATCTCTGCTCAGAAGTCACTTCTTCAGAGATGTCTTCCCCGACCTCAGCTTAAATTTGCTACCCTTCACCTCCCATCACTGAAAATCCATGTTCTACTGTCTTCATAGCAATTAGCACCATCCAAAATTAATTTATTTACTTGCTTATTGTCCATCTCCCTGGCTGTGCCCACAAGCCACCATAATATTGATGCCTGGAAAAGTGTCTGGCTCATACTATACAATAAATATCTGTTAATGAATGAATGAGTGTCTTTCTATATTGGCTGCAACCTCCTGACAGCCATGATATGTACAATAGCGCTTGTTGTGTTTTCTTACAGTTCATAGTGACAGCAAGTGGACTAGCATTCTAATCCCGGCCTCTCTGCTTAGCTCTGAGAACTTGGGCAGGTCACAGGCCTCACGGGGTTTGTGAAGATTAAATGACATCTGAGGAATAAAGTGACAGTTCTGGCAGGCGTCCCTCAGTGGAGCCTCAGGCCACCCAAGAGTAAGGGGACTACGAGGGACTGTAGACCCCGCAGGCAGGACAGTGAACTGCCCCTGGCCTTGGAACCTGGGCAGCACGGCGTCTCCAGTCCCAGGTCTCTGGTTCCAGGCTCAGCCCCTGTGTATGACCGGCCGTTCTTTGTATTGTTTTCTAATCCTGAAAGAGCCCCGGCCCTTCCCCTGGGAATGGAGACTGTGCTTACAATCAACCACCACCATAATTTCCCTCTTTACTGGGAATTGGTCTTTTGTCTTTCTTCTCATGAATGGTTCATATTTTTTGGACTGGAAAACAGTACATAGAGTTTCTAAACAACATCATCAAATTAAATGCAGTGACACACTGATTTAGGGAAGTTGTTCATCTCGTCGTTTCTTAAAAGCAATGAAACAGTAGATCAGTCTTGCCTCCACATATTTACCTGTTATAACTGATAGAAACACCAACATTTAAAGCCAGAGAATTGAACCTGACTTCTAATCTAAGTGCCGAAATTCAAAGTCATTTTCCAGACATCGTGTTCATATTTTATTTTCTCAGTTTAGACCACAGGCCACAGGAACAATTGCTGGATTTGTAATGACCTGGAGGGAGTAGTAAATGTCTGAAATTTGACAACAGATGTCACCTGTGCCATGTTGCTCACAGAGCCATTGTTGCTACCTGGTATTTCAGCGCTTATATATTTTCTTTGGTGTAATAAAATTTTTGTGAGAATGGAGTGGATTATTGTCAAAAATATCTGCTTCCTTGTGCCATGACATCTGATCTTGTTTACCCCTGCAATGATCTTAGGAAGTCACAGACATCCTCTGCAACTTATAGGCAGGGAAGCCGCAGCTCAGAGTAGCCCTGTATTGCCCAAGGTCATGCAGAGAAGGACCCCTGCCTGTCTGTCTCCAAAGCTGTGGTCTTTCTGTGCCATCCTTGGTTAAAGTCCCCAAAGTGTGCCAACCCTGGAGAGTATCTACCATGCAGTTGTCCTCCTGGGCCAGTTAGAGCTACTCAGATTAGAAAAGTCAGACTGAAGCCAATCAATAGGGGCAGAGTGGGCTGAAATGCAAAATGTAAACGAGCAAAATGAAGGCCCAGAAGCTCGGGAAGCAGAATTCTAGCTCACAGCTCCCCCTGCTAAGTCACTGACATGAAAAGCCTTAAAATGTGCGTCCTGTTTTCCTTTTCTGCCTCCTCTCTGTGAAGTAGCAACCAGCTTTGTCATTCATTCTTCAGGAAGCCAGTCAGGGTGTGCCAGGGAGACGGTAACTGAGAACTTAAGAGGTCTTTTTCTTGCAAAATTTTGGGAACAAAAAAGCTGTTCTGGGCCCTTTTATTCATGTCAGTCTTCAATACAGGAGAGTGTTCATCTTGCTGCCAAAGCCCAAGTGAGACTGTGGAGGGCAGAGATGGAGGAGGGCGAGGAAGGAGGCCATCCTTGGTTTCGGGGTAGGGGACAAGGGGACACTAACATTTCCTAGTCCCTGCTGCGGACTGAGTGCTTTATACACGGGGTCCTATCTAATTCCAGCGACCTTGCTAAGCAGTTATAACCCCCCTCCTCCCATTTTACCGATGGAAACTGTGGCTTGGAGGTCACAAGTCTTAGCCAGGAGCCAGAGCCTGGACTCAGAGTAAGTCCCTTGAAGTGAAAACCTCTTATTCTCTGCAAATTCCCACTCTTGGTGTTCCCAGTGCCAGGTCCCTCCCCCGGGCCCTTCACCATGCTGGATCATCAGAGATGTGACTTCTATACCTAAGTTCTGGTCTAGGCTGTGCCAATGTCTGGCTGGGCAGGATGGACAGGCCATTTCATTCCTCTGAGCCTCAGTTTCCAATGATAAAACTAGGATGACTCATCATTACAGGCTCAAATCGGACCATTCAGTACCACTGCTGGAGCTCAGGCTGCGAGTCAGTACTGGTGCCGGGCCCTGGGGGAGCACAGTGTCTTACACCTGGGCATGGGTGGGGGGGTGGTAGGGTTAGTAGAGGCAGGTTTTGATCTCAGGTGGCCCCAGCCTGCAGTGGCTTGAAGCAAGATCTCAGTTCCCCTGACAGAGATTGAAGCCAGGCCCTGGCAGTGAGAGCGCTGAATCTTAGCCACTAGACCATGAGGGCCAGTGGCCAGTGACAAGGCCCAGGCCTGTCGGCTTTGTAGAAATGAATTTCCACAAAGAGAAGGAAAGTAGTGAAACAAGTAAAGTCTTTATTAGGAGGAAAAAGATTATGCATGAATAGACTCACAAAGGTGGGCTCAGAGAGAGAGAGTCGTGCCCTTGTGGTAGTTTGAATCACTTATACGGGGCATTTCTTCTGGGTTTCTGCTGGCCAATCATCTTGCTTTGCCTGGCTCTGATCCGTACTTGGTTTATCTCAGGGTCCTCCCCAGTGTGCGTGCATCTCTTAGCCAAGATGGGCTCCAGTGAAGAGGTCTACGGGGAGGTGGACATCACCTACTATGGGGTGGTGCCCCATCTCTTTTTGGCCCCTGAGGAGCCTTTCTGCGTATGTGTAGCCGGGGACCTTGAGAATGAGAAATATGTGGTCTCTTTATCTCTTCTCTGGGCAGAGCTCAGCTCCTCCTCCCTCCTGCTATTGTCTTCATCTTGGAGTGTCTGTCCAGCTGCTCAGCCAGGGGCCGTCTATCTCCTGCCTCAGTTTTGCACTCTCTAAAGCACCATGGGAGAATACATCAATATCAAGTGAGAATTACTGCTTTACTGAAATTGGGGAAGGTTCCTTTTCTTAGAGCAGCCTGAGACCAAGTTGAAATTTTTCAAATAGAACATCAGCTAGGAAACTACAGAAACATACACCCTCCAAAAGCATAGAAAAAAGAGAGTTTACCAAAGGCAGATTTCGGGTATCACCTTTTAAAGTCCTGTGAGCTGGTGGACGGTTATGTAGATGAAGGGTCCCTGAGGGCGGGAGGAAGAGCGCTTCTCCACCCCAATTCCAAGTGTGGCTTCTGTGCAGAGCAGTGCTGCCACCCACTCTCTGCGAGACTGCCTTCTGTCTCAGGTGGAGGACTTCCATCCATCCATCCATCCATCAGGTCGTCACCCATGGCTTCATTCATTCATGTCATTTCTCTTACACCCAGCACTCAGCATTAATGGTTTACAATCTCAAACAACTTAAAAAGAATAAGTAGATTGCATGGTGTAAAATTTCTGTGTAGTCCTGTTTCCTCTATGAAATCAGCTCTGTCCCCGCCCATCCTGTGTGTGAGGACCCAGGTGGGGACCCTGGGCTGAGGAAGGAAGAGAAAGAACAGGGCCACATTGACAGATGGGAACCCAGGGAGGAGCAAGCCCAGTTCAAGCCCAGTTCTGACTGCGCTGACAAGGGGCCTGGCCTGGTGCCGGCTAGGTCAGAGGTCAGGCTTCTGGAGGAGTTAAAGCAGCCAGGACCCCGCCCCCAGCAAGTCGTGGAACACTCCTGCCACGCCGGGCCCAGGCTGAGGGCTCCATGTGCTGGTCACGACAGCCTGGGGGCTGCACCTTTTGTACCACTTTAATACACGAGGCTCCCGTGGTCCCAGGGAAGTGCCTTTCTCAAGGCCACTCCATAACAGTTGCCTCAAGTGGATTCAAACCCAGGCTTAGCCAACTCAAGCTCTTGTTCTCAAGCCATACTCTGCATCAGAATTACCCAGGGGAAAGAAAAGTCACCCAGAGATGTTGGTAAAAAATGCAGAATCCAGAGCCTCACTCATCCCCTCAGATTATGATCCAAGAGTTACGGGCTAGAGAAGAAATCCTCCTTTAACAAGTATTCAGGTGATTCTGTTAAGAGCTGTCCAGTGCACCTTGGGTACAAATAAGGAGGGTTTAACAGTTGGAACGTTCACCAGAATGGCCCCAGAATAACTAGAGCTAAGATTAACTCAATATTTACTAAGTACCCGGCACTGCTCTGAAGGCAGATTAACTCACCGAATGCCCCTAGCAAACCCATGAAGAGGGAGCCATCTCTATCTCCACCTTATATTACATTATATTATAATAATATAACAAATAAGTATAAATAAATAATATTTATTCTATTGTAAATGAGGAAAGGGAGCAATAGAAATTGAGGTTGGGGAGGACCTCTCTGACATATTATAGATGAGGAAATTGAGGTCAGTGCCACAGAACTTTTGATGGACAGGGTTAGGGACCAGGCCTCTGAATTTCCATGCTAAACATCCTCTTGAAACATGTGCTAAAGGAGCCCAGGAGAGAGTGACCAGTGCTTCCTGGGATGCTGGCTGTGGAGAGGGCAGTCAGGGAGAGCTCTGGGAAGACACACGAGCTAGGACTCCCAAGTGCAGAAGTTGGCCCACGGAGAAGTCAGGAGAGGGCACTGCAGACGGAGATAATAAAACTGGCAGAGGCCTGGGCAGGCAGAGGGTGCTGTCCATGGAGTGTGAAGACGTGTGTGAGATTGTGGAGAAGGGAGTGGCCACAGGTGGTGCTGGAGGGGAGCCTACTGATCCCAAAGTCTGGGGGTTGGGCCCGGCCACCTGTGCTTCAACATGTGCTCCGGGTGATGCCGATGCTTGCTGGAGTGTGAGGTCCTCTGAGCTAGAGCATCTCGAGACAGGTCTTCCTCGTGGCCTCAGTTTCTGGGGGTTTTTCTTAGTCTCCTGGTTGACTTCTCCAGGTCACTCCACACACATAATTACTAGGTTGGCACAGGGGAGTGGAGGGGGAGGAAGGCTGGATTCAAAAAGTGCTTCCGTTTTGAAAACAATGATTCCCAGGACAGAAGCACTTCCGCAGCAAGACATCCTAAGTGAGCGTGGCAGCAGGGGCCTGCTTGACCCACCCAAGGGTGCTGGAGAGTGGGCACAAGTGGTCTCTTAAGCAGACTCATTTCCAGCTCCACTGTTTTCGAGTGGGGGCTTCTGGCAATACCTCAAACAGGTTAAGTACAGCGACAAATGTTTGTAGCTGTCAACCTCCTCACCCTTAAGAGCTGGAGTGTAACCCCCAGCACTCTGCTCCATTCTTTGCCTGGTCCCCCAACTTACTGCTCCAGCCATGTGGGCCTCCTGCCTGTTTGCAGATGAGGGGAGGCTGCTTCTTACTCAGAATCGTGGTCTCTGCCCTTCCCTCTGCCTAGAGTGTTTTTTTCCAGGCTCTATCACTTTCTACAAGTCTCTGTTCCAATGCCCCCTCATCAGAGGAGCCTCCTTGGCCACTCAAGCAAAAGTGGTCACCCATCCCCACCCCATTCTACTTACCCTATTTGGTTTTCTTCCACTGGACAGTACTCAACATATTTGTTTATTATATACACCCACCTCATCCAGGATGTTAGTTCCATGAAAGCAAAGACATTTTTGTTTACCACTAAAAACCCTAGCTGCTAGAACAATACCAAGTACATAAGGACTAAATACATCTTTGTTGAATGAAAAATGTATGAGGTCTTTGTGACATCCTTGGCCAAGGTGAGCAGCTGCATTGGGCAGCAGAGACACAACTTTGGGATTCTTGCCTTGAGCCAAGGATGAGGCCTGGGGCTACAGTCTAGGTCAGAGACACCTACTGATCATTCATTCGTTTGTTAATATTCCTAAATGTATATTGAGTAAACCCCTACTAAGTACAAGGCTCTAAAGTAGGTGCAAGCGATACTGATTACAAAACGCAAGCAGTGCCCTTGACACCCTAGAGCTTACAGTCCAAATACTACAAAATAGTCACACAAACGAAATATAAATGTGCACCAAGGAGAGTTACCTGGTGCCCCAAATCTCTCTAATGAAAGGACCTGATCTAATCTGGGTTGATGGGGAGAGTTTCCCTGAGGAAGTGTAGGATGAGCAGGAGTTAGGAGGTAGAGAGGAGGAAAGATGATGGGGGAGAACATTCCAGACAGTGGGAGCAGCATGGGCAAAGGTCCTGTGGCAGGAGAGGGAGCCTGGTGAGTGTGAGGGAACAGGAGGAGGCCAGGGTAACTGGAGCAGAGAGAATGATGAAGAGGGTGACCTGAGAGTGCCTGGGAGGTGGGTGGGGGCTTAGAGGTCATGATTAAGGATTTTGCCTTGATGCTAAGAGTGATGTAGAACCACCGATGCGTTTTAAACTGGGTCAGAGTGGGTAGATGGGTGGCATAATCAGATTTTTATTTTAAAAAATATCTCTTTGGCAATCCATTTGAATACATATATTGAACTCAGAATGTTATATATATAAAATAAGTGGTGGGTAAAACCGTGGAGCTGGACGCTTAGGTTCAAATCCCAGAATTACCAGTCATTACCTGTATATGCTTGGGAAAATTACTCAGTCTCTCTGCCTCAGTTTTGTTATATGTAAGATGGGGATAATATTAAGTACTTACTTCACAGGGTTGTTGTGAGGATTAAATTAGCTAAAACATATAAACAGCTTAGAACAGTGTCTACCTCACAATATGCATTTATAATTTAAGTTATTATTATTGTCCCCATTGAACAGATGAAAAACTGCAGCACAAAAAGTTAAACCATACATTCAAGGTTGTTAGGCACAATGACAGAAACATAATTCAAACCTTGTCTAACCCCTACATTATAAGACATCCCAGCAGCCAAGATAAATAAGACTGGCTGAATTTTATTGAAATATTCCAGCAAAGTCATTAAACAAGATAACAACTCTGGGAGAGGGGAGGGAAATATATCTAGAGTTGCTGCAATATATTATCTAAAATGCCCAGTTTTCAAAAGAATTATGACAAATGCAAAGAAGCAAAAAGTATGGCCAATCAAGAAGAGAAACAGGAAACAGAAATTGCCTTTGAGAGGGTCCAGACAAAGACTTCAAAGCAGCTATAATAAATATGCTCAAAGAACTAAAGGAGACCATACTTAAAGAAGTAAAGGACTAGGTTAGGCCACTCTAACAGGCAGAAGTTAGAGTGAAGGCTGGGAGCCTAACAAAGGAAGAGACATTCTTAAAACCGGACAAAAGAGCATGAAAATGTTGGGCTGCTGAGAGAATAGGCCAGTAGCTCTCAACAGCTATATGCCTTCTCCACATTATATAGCACCTTTCATAAATGAGTATTCTTTGCAACAGTTATGATTTTTTTAAAAGTCTAAATATGCTTGGCGTTGTCTCAGAAGATAAGAAAACATAATATATTTTAGATGGATTTCATCAGTAATGTGTAAAACTTAGCTATCTGGGAATTCACATAGGTGATAGAGATCAGTTCTGAGTACTTCTAGCTGAATGAGGTATGCTGGTTGCATTCTCCATGCCAGTATTAGTTAAAGGTGTGTACTACAAAGGAAAATGTGAATTTCCCTAAGTGCATGCCTACTCCTCTTAATCTTACTATTTAATACATTGGATACAATCATCATTAAAAATATGTAGATAAATCCACCAAGAGGATTTTGCTGCTTCAAGTGAAACTTTTGCTCCTAATTCTTAAAATGTGGAAAGCACTTTATGTGGCTAAATATTTTGATAACCAAGCTCTCTGGGAATTGCCTCATGTGGCTGTTGGATTTTGAGCAAAATCATCGAAGGGAAAAAAAAGTGTTGTTTAAAACCAAGGGCTTCCCTAGTGGCACAGTGGTTGAGAGTCTGCCTGCCGATGCAGGGGACACGGGTTCGTGACCTAGTCTGGGAAGATCCCACATGCCGCGGAGCGGCTGTGCCCGTGAGCCATGGCCGCTGAGTCTGCGCGTTCAGAGCCTGTGCTCCACAACGGGAGAGGCCACAAGAGTGAGAGGCCCAAGTACGGCAAAGAAAAAAAAAACAAAAAAAAAAACCAAGATACTAGATAGACTCATCCACCAGAGGGCAGACAGCAGAAGCAAGAAGAGCTACAATCCTGCAGCTTGTGGAACAAAAACCACATTCGCAGAAAGATAGACAAGATGAAAAGGCAGAGGGCTATATACCAGATGACAGAACAAGATAAAACCCCAGAAAAACAACTAAATGAAGTGGAGATGGGCAACCTTCCAGAAAAATAATTCAGAATAATGATAGTGAAGATGATCCAGGACCTTGGAAAAAGAATGGAGGCAAAGATCTAGAAGATGCAAGACATGTTTAAAAAAGACCTAGAACCGGAAAACAATAAAATAAAATAAAAATTAAACAGATCTATAGGCTTCCCTGGTGGTGCAGCGGTTGAGTCCACCTGCCCTTGCAGGGGACATGGGTTTGTGCCCCGGCCCGGGAAGATCCCACATGCTGCGGAGCAGCTGGGCCCGTGAGCCATGGCTGCTGAGCCTGCGTGTCCGGAGCCTGTGCTCCGCAAAGGGAGAGGCCACAACAGTGAGAGGCCTGCATACCGCATAAAAAAAAAAATGACCTAGAAGAATGAAAGAACACCACCTAGAAGAATTAAAGAACAAACAAACAGAGAAGAACAATACAATAACTGATATGAAAACTACACTAGAAGGAATCAAGCAGAATAACTGAGGCAGAAGAATGGATAATTGACCTGGAAGACAGAATGGTGGAATTCACTACCGCAGAACAGAATAAATATAAAAGAATGAAAAGAAATGAAGACAGACTAAGAGACCTCTGGGACAACATAAAACTCAAAAACGTTTGCATTATAGGGATCCCAGAAAGAGAAGAAAGAGAGAAAGGACTCGAGAAAATATTTGAAGAGATTATAGTCGAAAACTTCCCTAACATGTAAAAGGAAACAGCCACCCAAGTCCAGGAAGTGCAGAGAGTTCCAGGCAGGATAAACCCAAGGAGAAACACACCAAGACACATAGTAATCAAATTGACAAAAGTTAAAGACAAAGAAAAATTATTGAAAGCAATAAGGAAAAGATGACAAATAATATATAAGGGAACTCTCATAAGGTTAAGAGCTGATTTCTCAGCAGAAACTCTGCAAACCAGAAGGGAGTAGCATGATATATTTAAAGTGATGAAAGGGAAGTACATACAACCAAGATTACTCTACGTGGCAAGGATCTCATTCAGATTTGACAGAGAAATCAAAAGCTTTACAGACAAGCAAAAGCTAAGAGAATTAAGCACCACCAAACCAGCTCTACAACAAATGCTAATGGAATTTCTCTAACTGGGAAACACAAGAGAAGAAAAGGAACTATATAAAAAAAAACACATTACAATTAGGAAAATGGTAATAGTACATACATATTGATAATTACTTTAAATGTGAATGGATTAAATGTTCCAACCAAAAGACACAGGCTTGCTGAATGGATACAGAAACAAGACCCAAATATATGCTGTCTACAAGAGACCAACTTCAAACCTGGGACACATACAGACTGAAAGTGAGGGAATGGGAAAATATATTTCATGCAAATGGAAATCAGAAGAAAGCTGAGGTAGCAATACTCATATCAGATAAAATAGACTTTAAAATAAAGAATGTTACAAGAGACAAGGAAGGACACTACATAATGATCAAGAGATCAAACCAAGAAGAAGATATAACAATTATAAATATATATTCCCCCATCATAGGAGCACCTCAATACATAAGGCAACTGCTAACATCTATAAAAGAGGAAATCGACAGTAACAAAATAATAGTGGGGGACTTTAACACCTCACTTACACCAATGGACAGATCATACAAACAGGAAATTAATAAGGAAACACAGCTTTATATGACACAATAGACCAGATAGATTTAATTGATATTCACAGGACATTCCATCCAAAACCAGCAGATTACACTTTCTTTTCAAGTGCACATGGAACATTCACTAGGATAGATCACATCTTGGGTCACAAATCAAGCCTCAGTTAATTTAAGAAAATTGAAATCATATCAAGCATCTTTTCTGACCACAAAGCTATGAGATTAGAAATCAATTACAGGGGAAAAAAATGTAAAAAATACAAACACATGGAGGCTAAACAATACGTTACTAAATAACCAAGAGATCACTGAAGAAATCAAGAGGAAATCAAAAAATACCTAGAGACAAACTACAATGAAAACACAACGATCCAAAACTTATGGGATGCAGCAAAAGCAGTTCCAAGAGGGAAGTTTATAACAATACAAGCCTACCTCAAGAAACAAGAAAAATCTCAAATAAACAATCTAACCTTACACCAAAAGGCATTGGAGAAAGAACAAACAAAACCCGAAGTTAGTAGAAGGAAAGAAATCATAAAGATCAGAGTAGAAATAAATGAAATAGAAACAAAGAAAACAATAACAAAGATAAATAAAACTAAAAACTGGTTCTTTGAGAAGATAAACAAAGTTGATAAACCATTAGCCAGACTCATCAAGAAAAAGAGGGAGAGGACTCAGATCAAGAAAATTAGAAATCTAAAAGGAGAAGTTACAACAGACACCGCAGAAATGCAAAGCATCCTAAGAGACTAGTACAAGCAATTCTATGCCAATAAAATGAACAACCTGGGAGAAATGAGTAAATTCTTAGAAAGGTATAACCTTCCAAGGCTGAACCAGGAAGAAATAGAAAATATGAACTGACCAATCACAAGTAATGAAAGTGAAATTGTGATTTAAAATCTTTCAACAAACAAAAGTCCAGGACCAGAGGCTTCACAGGTAAATTCTGTCAAACATTTAGAAAAGAGCTAACACCCATCCTTCTCAAACTCTTCCAAAAAATTGCAGAGAGAGGAACACTCCCAAACTCATTCTATGAGGCCACCATCACCCTGATACCAAAACCAGACAAAGATGCTACAAAAAAAGAAAATTAAAGACCAGTATCACTGATGAATATAGATGAAAAAATCCTCAACCAAATACTAGCAAACAGAATCCAGCAACACATTAAAAGGATAATACACCATGATCAACTGGGATTTATCCCAGGGATGCAAGGATTCTTCAATATATGCAAATCAATCAATGTGATACACCATATTAACAAATTAAAGAATAATAACCATATGATCGTCCAATAGATGCAGAAAAAGCTTTTGACAAAATTCAACACCGATTTCTGGTAAAAGCTCTCCAGAAAGTCATCACAGGGGGACTCTACCTCAACATAATAAAGGCCATATACAACAAACCCACAGCAAACATCATTCTAAATGGTGAAAAACTGAAAGCATTTCCTCTAAGATCAGGAACAAGACAAGGATGTCCACTCTAACCACTATTATTCAACTTAGTTTTGGGAGTCCTAGCCACAGCAATCAGAGAAGAAAAAGAATAAAAGGAATACAAATTGGAAAAGAAAAAGTAAAATTGTCACTGTTTGCAGATGACATGATACTATACATAAATTATCCTAAATATGCTACCAGAAAACTACTAGAGCTAATCAATGAATTTGGTAAAGTTGCAGGATACAAAATTAATGCACAGAAATCTCTTGCATTCTTATACACTAACAAGGAAAGATCAGAAAGAGAAATTAAGGAAACAATCCCATTCACCATTGCAACAAAAAGAATAAAATACCTACGAATAAACCTACCTAGGGAGACAAAACACCTGTATACAGAAAACTATAAGACACTGATGAAAGAAATTAAAGATGATAAAAACAGATGGAGAGATATACCATGTTCTTGGGTTGGAAGAATCAATATTGTGAAAATGACTATACTACCAAAAGCAATCTACAGATTCAATGTAATCCCTATCTAATTACCAATGGCATTTTATTTTACAGAACTAGAACAAAAATTCTCACAATTTGTATGGAGACACAAAAGACCCCAAATAGCCAAATCTGTCTTGAGGGAAAAAAACGGAGCTGGAGGAATCAGACTCCCTGACATCAGACTATACTATGAAGCTACAGTAATCAAGACATTATGGTACTGGGACAAAAACAGACATACAGACCAATGGAACAGGATAGAAAGCTCAGAGATAAACCCACGCACCTATGCTCCGCTATCCAACTATAATTAGTTGTATATTCTTGCCAAAGGAGGCAAGGATATACAATGGAGAAAAGAAAGTCCCTTCAATAAGTGGTGCTGGGAAAAGTGGACAGCTACATGTAGAAGAATGAAATTAGAACACTCCCTAACACCATACACAAAAATAAGCTCAAAATGGATCAAAGACCTAAATGTAAGACTGAACACTATAAAACTCTTAGAGGAAAACATAGGAAGAACACTCTTTGACATAAATCGCAGCAAGATCTTTTTGATCCACCTCCTAGAGTTATGGACATAAAAACAAAGATAAACAAATGGGACCTAATGGAACTTAAAAGCTTTTGCAAAGCAAAGGAAACTACAAACAAGACAAAAAGACAACCCTCAGAATGGGAGAAAATATTTGCAAATGCAGCAACGGACAAAGGATTATTCCCCAAAATACATAAGCAGCTCATTCAGCTCAATATTATAAAAGCAAACAACCCAATCAAAAAATGGGCAGAAGACCTAAATAGATATTTCTCCAAAGAAGACATACAGATGGCCAAGAGGCACATGAAAAGCTGCTCAACGTCACTAATTATTAGAGAAATGCAAATTAAATCTACAATGAGGTATCACCTCACACCAGTTAGAATGGGCATCATCAGAAACTCTACAAACAACAAATGCTGGAGGGGTGTGGAGAAAAGGGAAGCCTCTTGCACTGTTGGTGGGAATGTAAATTGATACAGCCACTATGGAGAACAGTATGGAGGTTCCTTAAAAAACTAAAAATAGAATTACCATATGACCCAGCAATCCCACTACTGGGCTATACCCAGTAATTCCAAAAGACACATGCACCCCAATGTTCATTGCAGCACTATTTACAATAGTCAGGTCATAGAAGCAACCTAAATGCCCATCAACAAACGAATGGATAAAGAAGATGTGGTACATATATACAATGGAATATTGATCAGTCATAAAAAGGAACACAATTGGTTCATTTGTAGAGATGTGGATGGAACTAGAGACTGTCATACACAGTGAAGTAAGTTAAGTCAGAAAGAGAAAAACAAATATCATATATTAATGCATATATGTGGAACCTAGAAAAATGGTACAGATGAACTGGTTTGCAGGGCAGAAATATAGACATAGATGTAGAGACCAAAGGTATGGACACCAAGGGGGGAAACTGGTTGGGCGTGGGTGTGCTGGTGTGATGAATTGGGAGATTGGGATTGACATATATACAATAATATGTATAAAATTGATAACTAATAAGAACCTGCTGTATAAAAAAATAAATAAAATTAAATTTAAAAAAGAAAACAAGACTACTTTTATTCACTGTTGGCTTTTTTTGTATGCAACAGTCTAAGAGCAGGGTCTCCTTATAAACAATAAAACAAGATCATAGGGGCTTTCCTGGTGGCACAGTGGTTGAGAGTCTGCCTGCCGATGCAGGGGACACGGGTTCGTGCCCCGGTCTGGGAAGATCCCACATGCCACGGAGCGGCTGCTCCCGTGAGCCATGGCCGCTGAGCCTGCGCGTCCGGAGCCTGTGCTCCACAACAGGAGAGGCCACAACAGTGAGAGGCCTGCGTACTGCAAAAAAAAAAAAAAAAAAAACAAAGAAAACACCAAGATCATAGCTATATTTGATATTAAAAATAAATTATTAAAAACTTCTTCTTAAATTAGTAATTTAATAACAGCTCTAAATAAACATGTTTTGGTTTTACTCTAAAAAAGAGAAATAATAGAAGCTGTAATGATAATGTCTCATTGAATAGAGCATAACAGTAAAGAGATAGGAATTACCAAAAAAAGAATCAGGTGGAAATTCTGCAGTTGAAAATGTAATAACTGAATTGAAAGACCTCACCAGCAGGAGTCAGCAGTAGATTTGTGCTGGCAGAAAAAAATAATTAGTGAATTTGAAGATAGATTGCTATAGACTGTACAATGAAGAACAAACAGGAAAAGAAAAGCAGAAATTAAAATGAAGAGTTGCTTAGAGGCATGTGAGATACCACCAAGTCTACCAATGTATACATAATGGGAGTCCAGACAGATAGGAGAGAGGAAAAGGGACACAAAAGCAAAGAGAATATCTGAAGAAACTGTGGCCAAAAACTTTCCAAATTTGTTAAAAAACATTAAGTGTGCAAGAAGCTCAGTGAAATCCAAACAGGATAAACTCAAAAAGATCTACGTTAGACACACTATATTCAAACTGCTGAAAGGTGAAGACAGGGAGAGAATGTTGAAAGCAGCAAGAAAGCAGCAATTCATCACTTATACACGATCATCAATAATATTAACAGCTGATTTCTCATCAGAAACTATGAAGTTCAGAGGGCAGTGGGATGTCATATTTAAAGTGCTGTGAGGGGAAGGAAAGAATTCTATAGCAAGTAAACCTATATTTTTACATGACAAAATTTTGTATAAAGGAACTTCTAAGAAAACCATTAAAGTCTATTACAATGAATGAGTTTGCCAAGTCTGCAGGATACAAGGTATACAAATCAGTTTTATTTCTCTACACTAGCAATGAACAATATGAAATAAAATTAATAAAACAATTCCATTTACAGTAGTATCAAAAGGGAAAAATACTTAGAAGTAAATTTTACAAAATACATACAAGACTTTTGCTCTAAATTCCTAAATAAATGGAACAACATTCAATGGTGATGAATTAGAAGACTTAATATTAAGAAGGCAACAATCCTCAATTGATCTATAGAGTCAATACAATCCCTAACAAATCCAAGTTATCTGTCTTCCAGAAATTGACAAGGTGACCCTAAAATACATATGGAATCTCATGGGACCCCAAATAGTCAAAACAATCTTGAAAAAGAAGAACAAGGTTGAGGACTTGCACTTCCTGAATTCAAAATTTACCCCAAAGTTACAGTGATCAAGACAATGTAGTACTGGCATGGGATAGACAGAAAGATCAATGGAATAAAGTCGAGAGGTAAGAAATAAACTCCTACATTGATCATCTATTGATTTTCAACATTGGTCCCAAGAAAATTCAATGGGGGAAGAAGAGTCTTTTCAACAAATGATGCTGAGACAACTGGATTCCTTTGCCTCACACAAAGGAATGAAGTTGGATCTCTACCTCACATCATCCACCAAAATTAACTCAGAATTGATAATAGATGTAAATGTAAGAGTTAAGCGTATAAAACTCAGAAAAAAAAAGGAGTAAATTTTCATGACCTAAAGTTAGGCAAGGCCTTCTTATACATAATACCAGAAACGTTTGGTAGATTAAAAAAAAACAAAAGATAAACTGCACTTCATTAAAAGTAATAACTTTTGTGCTTACAAAGGGCATCATCAAGAAAGTGGAAAAGACAATACAAGGAATGAGAGAAAGTATTTGCAAATCACATATATAAAAAAAGGACTAGTATCCGGAATATATAAAGAACTCTTCCACTCAAAAATAAAAGACAAATAACCCAATTTAAAAATGGGCTAAGAACATGAATGAATAGACATTTCTCTGAAGAAGATAAACAAATGCCCACTATCACATGAAAAGATGCAACACCATCCACCATTAGGAAGCTACAGATCAAAACCATGAGACATCTCTTCCCACCATTAGGATGGCTGTAGTAAAAAAGACAGACAATAACAAGAACTAGCGAGGATGTGGTGAAATTGTTACTCTCGTACATTGGCAGTGGGGACGTAAAATGTGCAGTCACTTTGCAAAAGAGTCAGGCAAGTCCTCAAAAGATTTTGTGTTTACACAAAGTTGCCATATGACGCAGCAATTCCACTTACAGGTACATACCCAAGAGAAACTGAAACATATGTCCACACAAAAAATCGTGTACAAATTTTCATAGCAGCATTATTCATAGTTAGGGAAAAAGTGCAAACAACCCAAGTGTCCATCAACTAATGAATGGATTTTTTAAAATGTGGTATAGCTATATGATGGAATATAATTAATTCAGCAATAAAAAGGAGCGAAATATTGACGCAGGTTCCAACATGTATGAGCCTTGAAAACATGCTAAGTAAAAGAAGCCAGTCACAAAAGACCACATATTATATGATTCCATTTATACAAAATGTCCAGAACAGGCAAATCTATAGAGACAGAAAGTAATTTAATGCTTGGTTAGAATTGAGGAGGTTGAGAGGAAATGAAAAGTGGTATGAAGAAATTAAGAGTGCTAATGGGTAAAGGGTTTACATTTGTGGTGGTAAAAAGTCCCAAATTATTTGAGGGGATGATTGCACAACTCTGTGAATATATTTAAAACCACTGAATTTAAAAGAGCCAATTGTGTGGTATGCGAATTATATCTCAAGAAAGCTGTTAAAAAAAGAAGTTTCTCGGGCTTCCCTGGTGGCGCGGTGGTTGCGAGTCCGCCTGCCGATTCAGGGGACATGGGTTCGTGCCGCGGTCTGGGAGGATCCCACGTGCCGCGGAGTGGCTGGGCCCGTGAGTCATGGCCGCTGAGCCTGCGCGTCCGGAGCCTGTGCTCCGCGACGGGAGAGGCCCAAGTACCGCAAAAAAAAAACAAAAAAAAAGAAGTTTCACCTTTGCCATGTTTAGGGTCAGATTGTTTTCAGGTAGCTTCTTTTTTTTTTTTTTTTTTTTTGCAGTACGCGGGCCTCTCACTGTTGTGGCCTCTCCCGTTGCGGAGCACAGGCTTCGGATGCGCAGGCTCAGCGGCCATGGCTCATGGGCCTAGCCGCTCCGCGGCATGTGGGATCTTCTCGGACCGGGGCACGAACCCGCGTCCCCTGCATCGGCAGGCGGACCCTCAACCACTGCGCCACCAGGGAAGCCCCCTTCAGGTAGATAGCTTCTGAATCATCACAAGATAATTGCCATGGCTCCAGGCATCACATTTTCATGGGACAATGTCTAGAAGAAAATAAAAATGTGTGTGTATGTGTGTGTGTGGGGGGGGGGGTTCTTTCTCATGCTTTCTTTTAAGGTCAAGGAAACCTTTCCCAGAAGCCCTCGGGCAGATTTCCTCTCACAACTCATTGGCAACAACTGGGTCTCAGGTTCACCATTAAAATAAGGAGACTACCACTTCTCTGCTCAGAACTATGTAAGGGTTTCCCCTTAGAGAGCCAAAGTCCTATGATGGCCCAAAATATCCTACATGACTGAAGCCCTCCTCTTCTCCCCCATCATTACTACTCTACCACAACCTCTCTAGAAATTATGGAATCTCTATTATGGCAACTCTAAGTAGGTTTCAGCACATTCCATCAGCAGCTCAGGCCTGATGGATGGCCTGATGGGTGTTTAGACCTCAGCTCAATCTTTGCAAGTCCATCTATACCCTTTGCCCTGAGACAGGGATCTGCCTTGCTTAGAAGGCCATGTTTCCTAAGCGGGGAAGAGTCTTTTAACCCCAAGAAGTTTTAACATTGTTAATAGAAATAATGAAGTAAACCATACTCACATTGAATACTTTTTGTGTGTTTGGTTCAGGAATATTTATGTATATTTGGTATTTTTAAAGTACTAGTAATGTTTAAAATTGTTTGGCATATTTGAGTGTACAAGAGATCAATTTATGATTCCAATTAAAAATGTAATTGAGTAATTGATTTAGATTTATGATTTTATATTAAAAAGTGTGATATTTTTAAAATTAATTTACTTTTGGCTGTGGTCGGTCTTCGTTACTTTGCATGGACTTTCTCTAGTTGCAGCAAGCAGGGGTTACTCTCCTTTGCGGTGTGCGGGCTTTTCATTGCGGTGACTTCTCTTGTTGCGGAGAACGGGCTCTAGGCATGCAAACTTCAGTAGTTGTGGCATGTGGGCTCAGTAGTTGTGGCTGGCAGGCTTAGTTGCTCCACGGCATGTGGGACCTTCCGGGACCAGGGCTCAAACCTGTGTCCCCTGCATTGGCAGGTGGATTCTTAACCACTGCGCCACCAGTGTAAGTGATTTTATTAAGTTTGTAAACTGATTTGAAACATGTAAGAAGCCTTAAAAGTCACCATATTGCAAGTATTACTTATATCTTTAAGTTTTATTTATTAGATAATGAAAGTACTCAAAAATAAAATCAACTATATTAAATTTAATAGTGCAGTTTGATATGTTTAAGTTAATTGCAAAGGCCCCCTAAAATTGATGATTAAAGTCTGCTAGATCTAGAGGTAGAATAAAGATTTATAAGTTGAACTTCACAGTTTAAAGAACTAGGTTTTTAATTTCTAACCTTAATATGTTTAATACTAAATGCAAATTTTAAAGTAACCAAAAATAGTCTTTTCTGTTTATAAAAGTCATCCTCAGGGAACACACACTGATATTTTGGGGAGTAGGCACATGACCCACCAGAGCCAATGACATGTGAGAAAATGTTTGCCAGAATTCCTGGAAAGGTGAAGTTGGTTTTCTCTCCTTTCTACAAGGGCTACCAGGGTATATCTTCTCTCTTCCTTTAGTCAATAGTGTAGATGATATGAAGTATAGAACAATGGCACCATGGTGTACAGAGGAGAACCTGGACCTATTTTTGTGATGGGGCAATTGTGGAGCCAGAGGAAAAGCTAAACAACACAGCACTGTGAGATCAAAAGAAATTAGGCCTTTGGTGAGTTCATTTGAACTGCTGGAGCAACTCTTACCTGAACCCACAGTAAACTCTTTGGTTACATGGTTCTGTAAATCCCCTTTTCTGCACACATCTCAGGCAGGGCAGTTTGATTCAGTTGGATTCTCTGAAGGTGTCCTGATGAGTAAAAGGAGTCAGTGTAATGTTGTGTATTGAGCCTGGATTTGGATTCGGGTATATCTGGATTCAAACCCTGACATAGCACCCATGGACAATACCTCTCTTTTCTGGATGTCAGTCCCCTTTTGAAAAAATGGCAGTAACCTCTTTACCCAGATACCAAAAGTGCCCAGCATAGTGCCTCTCAAACTCTGTAGGTGACTAAGAAATATGCTCATTTAACATGTTCTATTTGCTGGGGACCAATCAGGAACAGAGCCCCTGCATCATGGATAAATCTGTTCCTTTTCCTTTTATTTTTATATGCTCATGTCATAGGTACCCCCAATAGCAATTTTGCAGCTGAACTGAATCTCTTCCTCCCGTCCACTGGATACAAAGTTACCTCACTTCCCAGGACTCCAACACATTTTGCTCCTCTACCAAGATCCCTTTGTTTTATGTTGTAGTTATTTGTATCCTTGGTTTATTGACTCCGCTACACTCAAGAGTATCTTGCTGACAAGCGGCATGGGAACTGGTACACCATAGGTACTTAATAAATACTTGATGAATAAATCAATTAGTTTATATCCAAAGCCCTTGAAACTCTCATCCTGTCTGCTTTCTCATAAATAAAATAGTGGCTATAGCTGCCTACTCTTGATTGATTTTTCTTGCGCACGAACGCCTGCTCTTATTCCCTCAAGCTAGAAGTGGCATACCCTTTCCCAGCTCTCCTGTTTGATCATCCATTTCTCTAGTGGGATCCTGAAGTTGTTGATGATGAAGGGACTAAAACCATAGCAAGCAAACAGCTGATATGGCAGCATCCATCACTGGCTTCATTTTGCTGCCTTGGCTTTGCTTGTGGATGAGTTTGAGATACACTATTAACTTTGATGCTTCACTGGAGGGCTGTTCTGTGCCTTCGATAATGAGATTTGGCAGTTCTTCTCTGTTCTCACCAGGGCTGGAGCTGAGCCTGTTGGTTCCAGGCATCTGATTAAATTGTCCTCTGAATTTGTCTTTAATTCTCAAACATGAGTAAAATCAAGTCATTTGGGGGGCAGTTTCCTTCAGCCACCTCTGTACCCATTTAGAAATGTGTTTAGTGCAAGAAACAGACAATTTGACTCTGAAGGCTATAATCCAATAGAGATTTATTGTTCTAATATAATGAGACCAGAGATAGGTGGCTGTTGGTTTTGGTTCAGCAGCTCAGCTGTGTCAGGACACATATCTTTGTGATTTTCTTGACCTTTCCCTCATGGTAACAAAATGGTGGCCATTACACCAACCATCGTGTCTGTGTTCAAGGCAGAAGAAGAAAGCAAAAGCTTTAAGAACCCCCAAATCCACCCTACACCCAAGTCAGCAGAATTTTGCATAGGTCTCATTCATCAGAACTGTGGCATGAGGCCACCCTTAGCTGGGAAAGTGGGGAATAGGACTGTTGAGATTGGCTAAGACCAGTTGTGATCCAAGCCATGGGTCTGGGTACACAATCTTCCTGGGTATGGCTACCTCAACCTTCAGGTGCTACTGCTATTGTGTTTGGGGGATGGTGCTTGTAGTTGCAATTTTTAATGTTTTATTTAAAACCTGTATTGGCTGGGCCTCCCTACCTCTTGAGATCTTAATAAGATTTGCTAGAACCCTTGGCTCCTAGCCTTGTTAAAGATTTCCTTAAGGTATCTGTGAATTTCCAGGGTGGGGTAGGAGTATGATTGACACCCTCAATGTCAATTCTGGCTTCGAACTCCTGCTTCCCCAAGTGTTATCTCTGCTTCAACATGGGTGCCTTCAAATGTTCCCATACTGCTCAATCCTCTATACCATCACCACCATCCCCTGCCAAAGGAAAGAAAACCAATCCACACAAAGAACCTGTTAAAAGAGCAGACTTTAATAAACTGTGGGAGTGATGGAGAGGAGTTGCACTGTACAGCATTCTGTAAGCAAGGTTGCATTTCGGTACCCAACAATGTTCTTGAACTCCAATCGGTCTCCTAGCGACAGGGGCTTCCTCCAGGCCTTTTGCCCTCCACAGCTCAGGCCCAACTGTCTCTGCAGCAAATCCCCTTCCCTCCTCCACTTTCTTCTCTCTCCTTTCCAACCCCCTTCCTGGGAAAAAGCACACATCTCAGGCAGGGCAGTTTGACTTTTCCTCATTGGTGCCCTGACCCTGCCAACACTTAAGCCCTCACTTTCTACCCTTAGTTATTTCCCAAGGTATCTTCCCCACTCCTACTCCCCACAAAAGAAGTTCTGATGCCAAACGTGAATACAATTTTGTTTTGCTACATGCCCAACTTTAGTTATGGGTGGTAGAGGGCTCAATTAATTCCTGAATTTCAGCAGTTGATGGGGATCGGGTGAGACTAGACCAGAATACACTGGTTTGAAACTATTTTGTCCTGACCACCTTGAGAAAGGAACGGCTTACCCTAGTCTACATCACTCACTAGGTTCTCTTTGCTGATACTTACGGCAAAGCTCAGCTAATCATAAAAGTTTACCATGCCCCTCTTTGTCGTGGTGTTCTGTATGCATATACCTACTCAGGGTGAGATTACAAAGGGTTTTCACCTTTTTGCTTATATGCAATGAGCATGAAAAATAACACATTAATTTGCATATATATTATATACACACACTATATATACTTCAACAAATATTTCTCCTCTCTCTGCCATGATCCTCATACCACTTTGTTCTAATTAGCTGAATTAAGGAAGATGATGAGGGTGGTTTGGGGGCCAATATGTCTCTGAGTTCTAACCCTCAGTCTTCTCTAACCCAGTTACAATAGTTAGGATTGTTGGTTGTAAATAACAGCAACGCTGCTCCGCCTGCAAGTTTGCTTAAGGGAAAATAATTACAGGATAGAAACCTTTCTCCTGGAGCTCCAAGGACAAAGGCATGGCACAGATTTGGGACCCAGGCCTCCAAGAAACTTTCTCCCCATGTTACTCGCTGCATCTCTGCTATACTTGTCCTTCTCTGCCACGGCCACCAAGAACCATAATGTTTTTAGAGCTCCTCCATTCAAGAGATCAGCCCAAACTAAACTCTTGGTCCCAAATCTATATTTCCAGGAAAGAGACTGGTTCAGCCAGGATCAAGAGTCTACCCCTGGTCCAATCAGCTATGGGGGCTGGGGTGGGCTGCGGTCACATTGCTTAAACATGACAGCCTGTGTCATACCCTATGGTTTGGGTGAACGGTCTCCACAGAAAGTTAGGCAAGGCATTCCCAAAACTGTCCTCTGTACTCAAGAAACACTAAACCCCTCTCCTCCCCTGTCTCCAACACATCAGACATTTTTACTTCTGTAGTTGTGGATGGACAGACATGGGACCTTTCATCCCCACCTAAGGAGCTGGACTGGCCACAGAGAGGCTTCTGGTGTGTCCCCTTACCCCTCCATACCTCGTCAACATCTAAGCAGCTGAATTAGTTCCAGTACAAACATGTGAAAGCCATCCAGCATCTCCCAATTCTGAAGAGAGCAATGTTTATTCATGTGTAGTGGACACAGTGGATTGGTTTGATTATAATCTAGACTAGCTAACAAATTTAACAATTTAGATGGAATGAGAAAATTCCAAAATGAACAAAAATAACAAAACTGACACAAGATGGAACAGAAGATATGAGTAGCTCTATAGCTGTTAAAGACATTGAGTTTGTTAACATAAAACTTCCCACAAAGAATATTCTACCTCAAGTAGTTTTGCTGGTGAATTCTAACAATATCTAGCTGAACCTACTTCCAGTGTGACTTTCTCTACTGCAGCGAATGGAAAGCTAGGAACACATGTCTCAGACTCTTGTGCAGCTAGAGATTTGGATGTAATTTCATCTGACCCATCAGATGCACTTGTGCAAGACTTAAATGTAGAACTGAGTGAGGTGGGGAGGGGGGCAGGACACAGGCATTTACTTTGCCCACGTGGGTCACAGCGAAGGCAATATGGTTCTGGAGCCAGCAGCAAGCAGAACAACTGTTTCTCACTTTTTTTTTTTTAATAAGTGGCTGCGTTGGGTCTTCATTGCTGCACGCGGGCTTTTCTCTGGTTGCGGCAAGGGGGGGCTACTCTTCGTTGTGGGGCACAGGATTCTCATTGTGGTGGCTTCTCTTGTTGGGAGCACGGGCTCTAAGTGCACGGGCTTCAGTAGTTGTGGCACACGGGCTCAGTAGTTGTGGCTCGCAGTCTCTAGAGCGCAGGCTCAGTAGTTGTGGCGCACGGGCTTAGTTGCTCTGTGGCATGTGGGATCTTCCTGGATCAGGGCTCGAACCCGTGTCTCCTGCATTGGCAGGTGGATTCTTAACCACTCCACCACCAGAGAAGCCCTGTTTCTCACTTCTGCAGGCAGCTTCCTCATTGTGGTAGGGACAGTAACTTGCTTGGTGGCCCAGTTCTGCAGCATGACTTCGGGAATCACTTCCAGAAGGTGAGCCTAGAGGTTGTTTCTCAATTCTTCCACAAATTCTGTAAGCCACTTACTACTCTGGTGTAGACTCCTTTCCGCACAAATTAGCAAGAGTAATTCTGTTCTCTGAAACTGACCAGCACATAATCTCTCAGGTCCATACCCTGGAGGTGCCTCTTCCAGGAAGCTTTCCTGGATTACTCATGGAGCTTCTGCTCCTCTGAGCTCCTGCAGCCTTAACCATCTGGGCTTTACATCTGCATTTGCTAGCTGCCTTGTATTATAAGTTCACTTTACTGAGACTGTAAGCTCCCTGAGGGCAGGACCTGCCACCACATGAGTGGTAATATTTATCATGGTGCTGTGTCCCTTAGCAAATGACTGGTGAGGAATGAACGAAAGACCAGGTTCTAATGAGGTTACTGGGAAGCATGAAGGCTCTTAGTAAGATTTTTGTCCCAGAAAAAAGAAAAGAACATTTTGAGAAAATGGTCCCTTTTTGATCCATCCCCTTCCTCCTGTCTTGACTTTGGTTTTATAAAGCTACAGCAGCTATTTTATAACCATGAGAGTGATGACAAACCTAAGGACAAAAAGCCAACACAGCTGTATCAGTTTTTGCCAATTAAAAAAAATCCCCAACTGTAGTGGCTTAACACAGTAATCATTTATTTGCTCAGGATTCTGGGGGTCAGAAATTTGGGCTGGGCTCAGCAGGGATGGCTTACATCAAGGTCTCCCGGGGCCTAGGCTTAGAATTTTCACATCCTTACTTCCATTGCATTCTATTGATCAAAGACAGTAAGAGGCTGGCCCAGATTCAGAAGTTGGGAAAATAGACTCATCTCTTCATGGGACCATTTGTAATTGACTGGAACAGACAAGGATGATTGGACAGAAAGACAGAAAAATCTGGTCATAGAAAACACCTGTGAGATGCTCCACAATGCAGAACTGCCTTCCTCAGTCTTGACTATATGTTATAGGGAGATTTCCTTTTCTAAAAGGGCAGTCTTTTTCTTGCAGCCAAAAGGACCCCTAGCTTATGTATTAGAGGGAAGAAGAATATCTACTCATTGAACTGTTGGGAGATGAGATGAGATCTGCAAGCGTGTAAAGCGCTTGGTGGAGTTGCTAGGGTACAGCAAGCATGCGGTAAAAGTTAGCAGGTATTGGCGATTAAATGGCATTCTCAGCTTACATCCTAAACACAAGCCGCTCCCATTGTGGGTTTTTATTAGCAACCACCAAAGGGGACACACATGTGCTGAGCCTGAGCCCCACAGGCCAGTTACTAGGGGTCAGTATGACTCTCAGCTGCCAGCTGCCGCAGAGAGCTTGTGTCCTATAGAGAACCTAAAGTCAAGGGTGCCGACAACTTCAGGCTCACAGAGAGGGGTTTCAGGTCCAGTTCCTGAGGAAATCACTACGTTGCCCAGATGGGGAAACTGAGGTCCAGGCAAGAGAAGTGGCACAGCCCAAGTCCTAGAACCCCGATCTCCAGACCCCAGCCCAGTGTTCTTATATCATTAAACTATGTCTTTCTGGAAATGGTGGGGTTTTCCCCTCAAGAATGGAAATTCTTGCCCTGAGGGTAAAGTGGCCACTAAAAGTCAAGCTGAAGGTAAAAGACTTTCCCAGGGATTGTGACTTGGTGGTGACACCAAAGTTTGGAGCTTCTGGGGAAATGTTCCGTTTCTTGAACTGGATATTGAATCTACAGTGAAATTTTGTGAAATTCACTGAGCTGTGCACTGATTTGTGTTTGTTTTTTAATCTATGTTATATTTCAGTTCTTAAAAAACGTTTAAAAAATGCTTCCCCAAGATCTCAGCCTCACCAGAGGCTCACGGAAGGTGGACGCAGCCTGCTGTGACAGACAAGGCACTGGGTCAAAGCTCAGGAATTAGGTTCTAGACCAGCTTCGTTGCCTTGTCTTAACCTGTGTCAGTGTCCACTGCCCTCCTTCTGAAAGAGGAAATCGTACTTCTGCCAAATCCATGAGGTTGTGTGGAGGCAAATGAGATCATAGATGCGAACAAACTTTGAAGACAACTGGGAATGTGAGTTATGTGCTCTCCATGCCAGGGCTCATAGTTCTTCCATGAATTATTGTGGGGGGCAGTGGGAGGGGCCAAGGGGCTGGCTCACAAGGGAATTGGTGATCCAGCCCCTCCCACAAGCAAATTAAACCCTGTCTGGCCCTGGACTTCAAAGTCCTGTTTCTGCTGAGGGAGGCAAGTCAAAGCAAAATTAAACAAATGTGATTTCGCAGTGCTGCCAGCCGGGGGTGTGCTCTGTGGAGGCTGACTGCTGCCCTGCCCATGCACTGGCCTCAGTTCCCTTCCCTTGCAGCTCCTGGAAGCCATACCACTGCCAGGAGCTGGGCCAGTGCCTTCTTTCCCTCCTTTCATTAGCAGCTCTTCCCAGAAGGTGGGAGCCAGCTAACCTCTGCTCCAGGCTGTCAGGCCCAGCAAGAGGGGAGACGGGCTCTCCAGGCCATCAGGCCAGTGTGGGGATTGTCAGAGGCCGAATTAAAGTGGCACAGTGGTTAAGAACCTGCCTGCCAATGCAGGGGACACGGGTTCGAGCCCTGGTCCGGGACGATCCCACATGCCATGGAGCAACTAAGCCCGTGTGCCACAACTACTGAGCCTGTGCTCTAGAGCCTGCGAGCCACAACTGCTGAGCCCACGCGCTGCAACTACTGAAGCCAGCACGGCCTAGAGCCTGTGCTCAGCAACAAGAGATGTAACCGCAATGAGAAGTCTGCGCACTGCCACGAAGAGTAGCCCCCACTCACCACAACTAGAGGAAGCCCACGCACAGCAACGAAGATCCAATGCAACCAAATATAACTAATAAACTAATTAAAAAAAAAAGTCTCTAGCAATTTACGTCCTTGTCTCTCATGCCATTGGTGCCTATGAAATTGCAATATATGGGCCACATTAAGGGCTAAAAGAAAAACACTATGGCGTTGGGGAGGGGGAGGGTGGGTGGGGACACCAGCTGCTGCTGAGGCTGAGGGTGGGCTGACGGTGTGGGGGGTTCAGTTCCAGATCCAGTGGGCTCTGCAGCCCCTCCCCACATGCACACCCGCCCCCTTACTCTGCTCCACTCACCACTATGTCTCACCTATAACACATTTACTTATCTGTTGCGGTCATTGTTTATTGCATGTCCAGCCTGCCCGTCTCCCTCACTGCTCACCCAGCCCACTCCCTGCCAGTGGCTGCAACACCCAGGACTCTGCCTGAAGATCCCCTCCAGCAGGCGCAGCTCAGGCTGCACTTGGGCCGGGCCAGGGCATCCAGGTGATGCTGGAGAATGGGAGGTAGTGGACCAGTCTCCCCATCTTTCTCGCCCCTCGGGTGGGAGACTTCTCAGAGTCCCCGTGGAGGCGAACCCCTGTGCTCACAGTCACCTGCTGTTTCACTTCCTTGTGTGGCTTCTCTCCCTTTCCTGTTTCACTTCCCCGTCCCCTCCGGGTGCTTCCTGTTCCTCTCAAACACCCCGTTAGCACTCAGATCCTAGCCTCGGGGTCTGCTCCTGCCTGGACCAACCTAAGACAGTTAAGGTGTGTCTCAATTGCTAGAACATAAACTCTACAAGAGCAAGGGTCTCTGTTTGACTCAGGGATTCAGCCCCCGCACCTAGAAGCGTGCCTGGCACATCAGAGGCTCTGCAAAAATATTTGAACAGATTGTTTATGCGTTGACTGACAATTCAACAGATCTTTAAGGAGTGCCTACTGCCAAGCTCTGCACCAGGCAGCTGGGACATTTGGGGAACAAGATAGATGCAAGTCCTGCCCCCTGGTACTCACAGTCTAGTGGGAGGAGAAAAATAGACAATCACTGCTTGTGGTCATTACCAAGACCAGGACACACAGAGGGCTGCGGAGCACAGAGGAGACCCTGGGTGCAGACACTGGGGTGACAGCCTAGAGCAGGGTGGGCTTCAGGGGTCTGCAACATGTACAGTCACACGGGGCCCTAGCTTAGCAGGGCCGCAAACTTGGTTTAATGCTTTGCTGTTGCATCTTGAAATTCTTAATACATTTTGAACAGGGCCCCCATGCTTTTATTTTGCACCAGGCCCAGCAAATCACACATCTGGTACTTGCTGGTGTGGGGTCCACCCTGAGTCCTGAGAGGCTGCACGGTGGGCTGGGGGGATGCAAAGCACATGTTCCAGGCTCAGAGAGCCTAGAACATTCTGGAAACTGTAGTACTTTGGTCCAGTTGGAGTGTAGAGGGCGCAGGGATGCCAGAGAAGGTGGTGGGCGCCAGATGTGAAGGGCCGTGCGGGTGTTCCATGCTCAGGGCTGTAGACTTTATCCAGAGGGGTTCATTGTGGGGCAGGAGGGCTTGGGGCAAGACCAGAGGCAGAGAGCCCAGTTAGAGCTGCTTCCAAGGACCCAGGCTAGAGAGACAGGGAGAACCTGGCAGATCTGAACGACGTTTGGGAGTTAGAAGCCAGTTCTCAGTGACTGATTGCTATGGAGGGAGAAATTGCGCCAAAGTCTGTGTTCACCCAACACCTTCAAAGTGAGAGTCCCTCGGGAGTGGCTCCCACAGGCCCGGGCATCGCACCCCTCAGATGCTGGCTGGTGACGCACCCCAGCTCAAGCAGGGGAGATGGAACCCCTGTGGGGAGAGACTTGGCTCCGGCCTCTCCTCCCAGCTCAAACACAGGCTCCAAATGAGCTTTCTGCCCAGAACTGTAACGTTAAAAATGACCGTGGCACTGCCTCTGCCTCCCAGCACCTGATGCTGTGGGAGCCGCAGAGGCCCTGGCGAGAGGGAGAGAGGAGCTGATAGACAACGGAGGGGCCTGGCTTGATACCACCTGGGTCCCCAGGATCAGACTGCTCGTTCCAGTGAATCCTGGAACAGAGAGTGTCAAAGCCAGACCGAAGGTTAGCCATAATCTCATCCAACCTCTTCCCCATTATATAGATGGCGAAAAAGGCCCTGCGGAGAAGGGTCTTCACAAGGGAGGGATGAAGCATCCCAGGCTCCTGACTTCTGTCTGGTGCTCCTTCCATCACCCGTGTTGCCTCCCTGACCCAGAGGATTTGGGAGGCACACAGCTCCATGTCACAGGATGCCTCAAGATGCTTTTGGCTTCATGGAACAGAAACCTTAACTCAAAATGCTTTAAACAGTGGTTCTCAAAGTGTGGTCCTCAGACCAGCCAGCGTCTGCATCACTGGGAACGTGTACAGAAATGTAAATTTTTGGCTTTGCCTACTGAATCAGAAACACCAGGGGTGCGGTCCAGCCATCTGTGATTTAACTGCGATGTTACTGCTGCTCAAGTTTGACAACATGAAGCAGTAAAGATGCCTCCTGTATCACAAAGCAGGAGGCCCAGGGCTGGCTATTTCAGTGGCTTGATGGCTTTGTAAGGATCCAGCCCTCCATCAGTGCATGGGCCTGTCTTCAGGCTTGGCCCCTCCCGGTCGCTAGGTGGCGCTTCCATTGACGACTTCACAACGCAAACATCAGGAAGAGCGGAGACTATGTTCTCTGGACAGTCTTTCTTTTTTTGGCTGCACTGTGCGGCTTCTGGAATCTCAGTTCCCCCACCAGGGATTGAACCCGAGCCATGGAAGTGAAAGCCCAGAATCCTAATCACTAGGCCACCAGGGAACTCCCTGGACATCTCTTTTAATTAATAAGAAAACCTTTCCTAGAAGTGTTCCCCCCAACATCCCCCCACCACCCCCGCCAGATATCCTCTCACATCTCATTGGCCAGAAGTGTGGCATGTGCCCTTCTCAAACCAATCACTGCTTAGGAAAACAGAGTTCTAATGATTGGTTAGGAGTAATCTCCAGCTACAGAGAAGAAATATAACATAGTGATAAAAAGCGCAGATTCTTTGGCTCCTCCACCCTTCAAATCCTGGCTGCGCCATTTACTCGTTTCATGACCTTGGTCAAGTTACTTAACCTCTCGGTTTCTCAGTTTCCTCATCTGCAAAATGGGTATTATAATAACTCCCATCTCACAGAATTCTTGGGAAGACTAGGTGAATTCATATTTAAAAAACACATATAACAATACTTGGCTATACAAGAGTTTATTAAATAAATATACAGAGAGTTCTTTATCCTGATTTTTATTTATTTATTTATTTATTTATTTATTTATTTATTTATGGCCGTGCGGGTCTTCGTTTCTGTGCAAGGGCTTTCTCTGGTTGCAACAAGTGGGGGCCACTCTTCATCGCGGTGCACGGGCCTCTCACTATCGCGGCCTCTCTTGTTGCGGAGCACAAGCTCTAGACACGCAGGCTCAGTAGTTGTGGCTCATGGGCCCAGTTGCTCCACGGCACATGGGATCTTCCCAGACCAGGGCTCGAACCCGTGTCCCCTGCATTGGCAGGCAGATTCTCAACCACTGCGCCACCAGGGAAGCCCTATCTTGTTTTTTTTATATAGCTAACTATAGGGCTTGGGGATCATCCAGTAAAAGTATAGAGAGGACTTGTTCATTCTCTTGTTTGTTTTTTGGCAGGATATTCCATTATATGGGTATGCATAATAAGGTTATTTAAATTTCTTTGCTATTACAAATAGAGCTGCAATAGATGAACTTGTGGATACGTTGTTTCATGTGTGTGTGAGGATATACACTGGAAAACATCCTAGAAATAAAATTGCTGGGTTGAAGGATTTGTGTATTTGTAATTTTGATGGATCCTGCGACACAGCCCTCCACAGCAGTTACGCCAGTTTACACTCCCACCAGCAGCGTATGAGGTGGCTGCTTCCACACAGTCTCATCACCACAGTTCACATTTCTCAAGTCCTCCTACCTTCATGGCAATTCACATGGATTGTTGCTTTCACTTGCCCAGAAGTGAGAAGGGAGGGTGATCAGTGGCTCAGATGAGAGCCGGGAATAAGGACCTGGTACAGCACTTCACAGTTTCCAGAGCACTTCCCTCCTATAGCAGACGATCCCTTGGGTGCCAGCTCCCAGTGTGATTTCACTCCCAGCAGCCAGCACCCATGTCTTTCAGAGGACTGCTCTTGGCCTGCATTTATGGAGAAGGAAGTGCCTGGAGATGTATGTATGCCTGAGAGGAAGTTACTTCCTCTAATCACTGATGAGTACAGGGGTATAAATATCCCAGCTCCTTTGCCCCCCAAATGTGACACCTCTGAGATGCCATCTACAGTATCTCCAGAACACTGTTGCCAGATCAGTCCAAAGTGGGACTTTGAGATGACACATCATTGCTTGACTTCTGTTCATCCTCTCTCTTGATTTTCCATCCTCTACCAGCTTTCCTGGGAATGCTTCACAGTAATTATAGTATATCATATCATGTCATCTTCTATTATATGGAATCTTTACTCTCACTGGAATCCTTGTCTCAGGGTCAACCTCTGGGGACCTAACCTGAGACACCTGCCATAGTCTTCTTCATACTTCCTTGTCATTGTACCCATTATACAGATGAGAAAACAGATTGGGGAAGGGACTAGTTGGAAATTACAGAGCTACCAGGCAGCCCAGTTAGGGATGAGTGCCCAGGATGTCTAACTCCTCTTCCATGTTCCTTCAAAGGAAGGACGGAAGCTTTAAACCCGGGTGAGAAATGAAATTTGTCCCTTCCTCTTTTCTTACCTCCTGAGCACAGTGAATCTTCTGCAAACACCTGCCTGTGTGTGCCTTTCCCCACATGGCATGTCTGGGTCTCTGGGCCTCTGCCTCATCTTGTCTCCCATGTGATTACGCTGCCTGATACTAAAATCAGCTCATCATTTCATGTCGGTCACATCCTGAATGCTGACTTTAACTATAATTGCAGCAGGCAGACCATAATACATTTATTTAACATACCTTGAATTAGGACCTCTTGCATATATTTGCATGAGATTTGCATCTATTTGATTGGACTGGAAAAAAATCAACAGATGTAGATCTTGAATCAGGCAGGCTGGAAAGGGGCTGAGCAGCACCCAGCTTGGCCCTGTGCCCGGGGCTGCACTAATCAGTGGCTGAGCAGACCCTCCTCTCTGCTCTGCCCACAGGGATACCTGGGCAGGAGCTGGGGCTCTAATCTGAGTCTCTTCTCACCCCAGGACTCACCATGCCTAGGACTGGGGTGATGCCCCTCTGAGTCCAAATCCCCCTCCTACACATGTCACCCCAGACCATGCTCCGTGAAGGCCACCATCACCTCCGTCTTGTCGCTGCTGGATTCCCATAGGCTGTTGGATGAATGGATAAATGAACAAATGGACACACATGGTCTGGTCTATTTTCTAGATCCTGCCCCTTCCTTGCTCAAAAACTTGTGGTGGCTCCCTATGAACACAGGATAAAACCCAGGGCTTCGTTCAAAGCCTTTCACATCTGATTACGAACGTATGAAGTACAAAGGCTGACTGCACCCTACCGTACCAGGCCTCTGACAATGATCCTGAAATCTGGCTTGGAGAGGTGAAGCGGTGAGCTGACTTCCCTGAGTCACACTGTTTCCCACTTCTCCTGCCCGCCTTCCTTCTGCACACCTGGTGAGAACATTTTGAGGTTCAGGCCTGGGGCCAAAGGCCCGGGTAGGGAGGGAAAGCCCAGAAATGATAGCGAGACACCACCTGGGAGGGGGCTGGCAGGAGTCCCCGGTACCTGCAAGGAAGGAGTTAGGGTGAGCCTCAGGTCGGCGTCCTGAACCTGGCTGCACTTCCTAGATTGGGCCAGGAGGGGGCGGCAGCGTCCCTGGCTGCAGGTACCCGAGGCTCTCCGAGTTTCTGGGCAGGATGCGTCTGGGAGCTTCTGAACGTGTAAGCCAGGCGTGGATGAGGGCATATGTTTGCAAGTGTGGGAGAGGGTCTGAGCATGCGACTGAGTGCCCTAACTGAGAATATGTGTGTCAAGAGTGCATTTATTCATTCAACTCTGTCGCTCATTCACAAGTGTTTATTAAGCGTCCACTCTTCCCCAAGCCCTGCTCAGATGCTTAGGACACAGCAGTGAGCATGACGAATGTGGTCCCTGCCCTCATGAAGCCAGGGCTGGGTAAAGGGAAGACAAAGAAAAAAGCAAGCCAACAAACCAGTGACATCACAGGGTGGGAAAGATGACCTCAGGTGGGGGTCAGGACTCATTTAGGCCAGGTGGGCGGAGAGCACCTCTCCAAGGAGGTGACACTGAAGCTGAGTCCAGAAGGACTAGAAGGAATCAGACAAGCAAAGATGCGGCAGCTCATTCCAGGCGGAGGGAGTGAAGAGGGCAAAAGGTTGATGGCGACACCTGTAGGAGCCTGGGTTTGAAGAGCTTAAATCTTATTCTAAGAAGTCCTCAGACTTTTTAAACAGGGAGTGATGTGATGTTGGTTTACAGTTTAAAAAATTCTCTGGCTGCTGAGTGGAAAATGACTGGGAACTGGGCAGGGTAGACAGTGAGGCGCTTCCTGCAAGGGTCCAGGCAAGAGCTGATGGTGGCTGCACCCCAGTGTGACCATGGAGCTGGGGGACTGATGTGGACCCCCGCACTGTGGAGGCGGCTTGACGGTGGGTGGGCGAGAGGAGGAATCAAGGGCACTCCTGGGCTCTTGGCCTGGACGGCTCAGCTTCTAAGTGGGAGCAGCTGTGTTTGAAAGGCCTGTTTCTGCCTGGGGCCTCTCTGTCTGGCTCCCTGGCCTGACCAGCTCAGACCTCCTGGGGCCGAGTCCCCCCCCCCACCCCACCCCCGCCCCCGCCTCCTGTGCTCCGGCCCTGCCCTCCAGGCTTACCCAGGCTTCAGGGACTCAGTTCGCTTGGATCCTGTGCGGGGACCTGTCAGCTCCAGGCAGCTGCCTCTCCTCCGCCCTATGCTTTGTTACCCGCACGTTCAATCCTTCCCGGGGTGGTGGGGTAGCAATGGGCTTTGGAGACAGAGAGACAGACTCTCCCGGGACTCTTCCTCTTGGAAGCGAGGCCCCATGGAGAGCCACTCAGGCCACAGCCAGCAGCTACCACCCAGCCCGGCGTGAAGAAGCCTTCCGGAGACTCGAGCCCCAGCCCCCGAGCACCAGGCTAAAGCCAACAGGAGCAGAGATGAGTGGTCTCTGCCGGCCCTGCCAAATTGCACTTTCAGGCACACAAGAAGTGCTGCTGTTTCAAGTTGTGGGGTGGTTTGTCACACAGCAATTGAGGGTGGCTTCATCTGTGGAGGGTCACACAGACAGCGAGCAGAGTTGTGGAAGCCTGGCCTGGGGCCTGTGCCACGTGTACTGCCTGGTCTGTGTCCCCTACGCTGAAGCAGTCCCTAGAGACCCAAGCTGGGCTGGCCACGGAAGGGGTGAGGTGGGGTCTGAAGAAAGGTCGGCGCCCAGAGGCTCAGTGCTTCTAGGTTCATGACCTGAGGGTGTCCACGGAGGGGACTGCCTGCCAGAGCCACCGCCCAGGTGCCACGTGGGCTCCTCCCACCCCAGGGAGTTCAGGGCCTTGACCACTTCACCTCTGGGGACCTTCCCCTCCGCTGCAGTTGCACCCTAGACCTTATATCTCCGGGACCTGGGAGGCATGAGGCCCACAAGCACCATCTCTCTCCACCTCATCTTCCTCCTCTCCCACCAAACTCACTCTGAAACCTACCCACGACCTCCGACCCCTCCACTCTGTCTCTTCAGGCCACAGTCGAGGGGGGCCGCCTGCCGACCCACCACCTGATCCTGGGCCGCACACTGGGCCAGGCTGAGTCTCAGTTTCCTCACCTGTGCAGAGGGGAGGACGATACCCATTTGCTGGTTCTCCTCAGGATTAAGGATGATAATAACTACACAGTAGCACCTGTGTACTTCTAGGAGGGCCACAGGGAAAGGTCCTGCAGCAGGAAGCTCTCTAAGTGGGAGCAGCTGTGTCAGAGGCCACTTCGCATTTGAAAGGCCTATTTCTGCCTGGGGCCTCTCTGTCTGGCTCCCTGGCCTGTCTGACCAGCTCAGACCTCATGGGGCCAATCCCTCCATCCTCCTCTGCTCCAGCCCTGCTCTCCAGGCTTACCCAGGCTTCAGGGATGGTGGTGTGGTCTGGGCCGGTGACATGGGCCACCACTGGAACCCGTGGCCACCCACGGTGTGTGATGGTGCCTGTTGCCAGGCAACAGGCCTCAGCTCAGACCCTGTGTCCGGGGGTCAGCTGCCCACCAGCTGTCCTGTTATTTCTGGGCTGTGGGGCTGCCAGTGTCCTCCTAGATTTCCCTCCTCCATCAAGCCTGGGAGGGAGGAGGGGGCAGGCTGTGCTCTGGGGACTCCTTAATTTGCCATGCTCCTTGACAGGCAAATCCAGGTGGGGGGCTGGGGAGTCAGGAGTCCCATCATGTTTGGGGCCCAGCGAAGGGAAGGAGCTCACCAAGACACAGAGCAAGTCAGTGGTGGAGCGTGGGCTCTAGAACACAGATCTATCTCCTAAATTCCATCCCCACTGGAGAGATGATGCAGATGGTTCAGAGATGTCAAGTGACCAACCCAAGATCACACAGCAAGAGCAAAACGAGGATTCCTGCTGCCCCTGTCTGCTCCAAGACATTATTTATGTACCTTGTGGTTTGCAGGTGGGACTGCTAGGCACCTCAGATGTCTGCAGAAGTGTCTCGGGGCCTCAGAGGGGAGGTGACAGAGAAGCTGACTCACAAGTCGAACTCCTCCCCCACTTTCATCCATTTTATTTGGGTCTCACAGGAACACAGGAAGGCTAAAATTTTTGAAAAACTGCTGACTGATTCAGCACCTTAATCCCATCAATGTGAAAAGCAAGGCTCACAGAGGGGAAGGGGCTTGCCTGAGGAGCACAGCAAGGACCAGGAGCCAGGGTTCCTGAGTCCCCAGCCAGGAGCTTCCCAGGGACAGGGGGTGGGAAGTGACACGGATGGAATACAGAGAGGCTTTGTATATACCAGGCAGCAGCTAAGACGCTAAGTACTCTCTTTACACCAGCACATGAACATTTTCTTTTACCCCACCACATTACCTAAGCAGCACCCTGTTCATTTCTTTCCCATTCGTCTTGGTATTTGGTGTCCTCAGGAATCATCATGTTATTTATCGAATCACTTGTTCAGTGCCAGCCTCCCCACAACCAGAAGGTGCACCCTGGGGGGCAGGGACGAGGTCCATCTCCCTGTACAATGCTCGGTTCAGTCCCAGAAATGATGAAGCCAAGTCTTCACAACACCCCAAGCTGGGACATTTGTCATTTGGGGTCACCCAGTATCCATCCTCTCCTTCCTAGCAGAACCCCGATTTCCTTTGCGGGAATTACCTTTCCCACGTTGTGTGGAATCCTCGTGATTTGACAAATCACGTAAGATAATTTCTGTAGTTCTCCCCTCCCTCTGCAGAATCTAATAAAAATAATACCAACCAGCATTTATTGAGTGCTCTCTGAATGTCAGGTTCTGTCCTAAGTGGTTTGCACATATCACTTTATTTTATGTTTGCAGTAAACCCAGAACACTGAGGCAGCTCCCAACGCATTTACACAGGGCCAGAACGGGCTCAAAGATTAATTTGCTTGACCGCAGCAGCCTGGGATTTGAGCTCAGATAGGCTGTCTCCGAAGGTTTCACACTTTCTCATTGCCCTGTGGGTGTCTTTTCCTCAGGCCCTGCTTCTTCCCTGCTTCATGGTACAGCCGAGGTGGGACATGTGACCGTGTATAGGGCCTTTGACTTCTGAGCAGATGATGCAAGGACGAAGGCTTTGGTGGAATGGCCCCTCCCACAGGCAGGGCCCTGACAGTCTGGTAGCTACTATTCTGGTTCCTGCCTGATTCCAAGCTTGGTTTTCCAGGTTTCACTGCAATTCTGTGATCTCCAATAATCTCTCAATAAATTCCCTTTTTACCCAAGTACCAAAGAACCTAACAGATACAAGATCAAGAGGTGATATATCAGTTAGCTGCTGTTGTGGAGCAAGACAGTCCCCCCAAATTTAGTGGATTAAAACAAATATTTATTTCTCACAATCCTGTGGGTCTACTGGAGAGTTCTGATCTGAACCAGCTCCTCAGAGCTAGATGGTCTAGGATGGCCTTCATCACCTGTCTGGCCGTTGACGGGTTGGTTGGTCTGGGACCTCAGCTGGGATAGCTGGGCTCTGTCTACTCCAGCAGGCTAGCTCAGGCTCTTCACCGGGTGGCCTCAGAGCCTCAAAGAGCAGCACGTGCTTTGAAACCTCTGCTTGTGTTGCATTTGCAACTGTCCCGTTGGCCATAGCAAGTCACGTGGCCATTCCCGGAGTCAGGGTGAAGGGGAACCACCAAAGAGCACGGACAGAGGGAGGGGCACCGTGTGGCCATTCTTACCATCCACTGCCGGCAGCGATTGTTAGTGGTGATGATCGCCATTGTCCAGACAAGGAAACCGAGGCACAGAGAGGGAGAGTAACGCCTAGCAGCCCTGGGTAGAGGCAGAGCAAGGATTTCCCAACCGCCTGGAATCTCTCGCCTCGATCCACTGGTTAAAGCAGAGCCTGATTTTTCTCTCTGATGTGGAACAAGCTGATACGATAATCCTCCTTGCAATGAGGAAAAGCCCTAGTGAAACACTTGTTGTGTAAAATTAACGGGCTTCCCTGGTGGCGCAGCGGTTGAGAGTCCGCCTGCCGATGCAGGGGACGCGGGCTCGTGCCCCGGTCCGGGAAGATCCCACATGCCGCGGAGCGGCTGGGCCCGTGAGCCATGGCCGCTGAGCCTGCGCGTCCGGAGCCTGTGCTCCGCAACGGGAGAGGCCACAACAGTGAGAGGCCCGCGTACCGCAAAAAAAAAAAAAAAAAAAATTAGCGAGTCTCATTTCCTGTGTGGAGAGCTGACCTGGGCTAACTGTCTTTACGCACAGGAAAATACAAACAGGACCTGAGAGCGCTTTCCAGGGCCCAGAAAATTCGCCTTCTTTAAAAAATCAATTACCTATTCCCACTTCAGAGAAAACGCTTCACACACGCATTTTACATTCTAAGTAGAATCCAGCTCTCCCAGCTGAAACCTACCTGAAAATTCTTTTCAGGGACCGAGTGGTCAGACAGAGGCCCTCAATTATTTCAGCTATTGATGTTTCAGGTGGCGGAACGCAGTGGTCCCCTCAACAATGAACTGCTTTTACCATCCAGAAGAAAACCCCAAATTGTAAAATAAGCCTTGGATTTGGTTTCCCCTCCCCCTGCCTGGTCCGCTGCCCCCTGGGGTTTCCTGCCCCCTTCCCCCTCCTCCTCCCTCTCTGCACACTTACTGGTCTTCTGGCTCTGCATGAGCTCTGGCATCAGACAGACCCAAGTCCAATCCCTGTTCTACCTCTTTCCAATCGTTTGAAATTGGCTAATGACTTAACAGCTCTTGACCTTGGTTTCCTCATCTGTAAAATGGGCACAATAAGAGTAAATCACAGAGTCAGGGACAACAGTGTCCTAACAAGCCATTCCAGGTGGCAGTACCCTGTACAGAGGCAAGGATGAGCGAGCAATGTCTATCAAGCACTTTCTGTGGCCTCAGCCTCCCTCAGTCCTGACTGCAGCCAAGGGTAGGCTTAGGCTCTGGAGCAGGACTGCCTGGGTTCAAACCCCGGCTCTGCCACTTACCAGCTGGCTGACTTTAGGCAAGTCACTTCATTCTTTGTGCCTTGGTTTTCTCATCTGTACAGTGGGAGTGTCTGCCTCATAGAGCAGATGCACAAGGGAGCAAGTAAGCTATTACCTGGCAAGTGCTGAGGGCGACACTGTCTCCTCGCCCTTGGGGGTGGGAAGAAGAGGGTGGGTGAGGGAGGGCATTGGTTGTACCCTGGGCCTGTGGCTGCTGCAGCACCGGCCTCCCACTCATCCAGCCCCCCACTCGGGGCCTTGGCACTTGCTTCCTCTCCCAAGCCACCGCCTGTCTCACCCCTCACTCCAGCCAGGCCTCTGCTCAAACAGCACCTCTTCAGGGAACCTGCCCTGCCACCCTGACCCCTCCGTCCCATTGCCCTGATTTCTCTCCTTCCCAGCACTCAACTGCCTGCTGCATACTTGTGTTTGTTTATGTATATCTGTCTCCCTGCACTGGGCTCTAAGTGCCAAGAAGGCAGAAGCGGGCGGGATGCACTGATGATTCTGGGTCCCCAGCGGTCTGCGTGGGCCTGGCTCAGAGAGACCCCTCCGTGACCGTGACCCTCACTCCATGACTGTGAGAGGGAGCCCGGCCCCTGACGTGCGTGCATGGTGCTGTAAGGTCAGTCACCAGTACCGCTCCCTGGGGGCAGAAGAGGACGCTGAGGTTGGCAGAGCCCCTGCCCTGCCTGGGTCACGCTGTGGGCAGTGGAGGCCTGGGGCCTAGGCTGTGCCTCTCCTGGCAGCTCAGGCCATGAGTTCCAGCACAGGAAAGGTCAGGGAGCAGACAGGCAGAGTCTCAAGTGAGCACCTGCAGCCCAGGTGTGTGTGGGCAGGGGGACAGGCAGCCTCTCAGGTTCCCCACTGCCCGTTCGGGGAAAGGGCCTCGGGCAACAGCGTCCAGGACATACCAGCGCCCCAGCTCCTCCCAGGCCCTGGGCATCCGTGCAGCCTCCTTTCAGGGCCAGTGGGCACGGTGAATGGGCTGTGGGGCCTGTCGGGGCGATTAGGGAGCACAAAGCTGAAGGGTTGGCAGCTCAGGATGTGGCTGGGGAAGCTTCTCTGGGCAAACACATAATAAAGGCCCTGCCTGCTCCTCTCACCCTGCCGGGTGCCAGATTATGTAATTTGTTGATGCTGCAGGTGGCACCCACCCAACCCTCTGAGAACTCTGCCTACACCCAGGAGATGGTCTCACCACCCCTGCCCACCCAACACACATGTACATGTTTGCACATGCATGCATGCACACACACACACACCACTGTCCAGAGGGAAGCAGAGACTGGCTTTGGCGTCAGTCACCCCAGAAGTTTCTCTCTCTTTTTTTAAAATGCAATCTGTCTTTTCCTTTCTTTCTTTCTTTTTCTTTCTTTCTTTTTTTTTTTTTTTTTTTTTTTTGTGGTACGCGGGCCTCTCACTGTTGTGGCCTCTTCCGTTGCGGAGCACAGGCTCCAGACACGCAGGCTCAGTGGCCATGGCTCACGGGCCCAGCCGCTCCGCGGCATGTGGGATCTTCCTGGACCGGGGCACGAACCCGTGTCCCCTGCATCGGCAGGCGGACTCTCAACCACTGCGCCACCAGGGAAGCCCCCTTCTTTCTTTCTTTTATAAAGCTGTTATTTATTTATTTATTTTTGGCTGCGTTGGGTCTTCATTGCTGCGCACAGACTTTCTCTAGTTGTGGCGAGTGGGGGCTACTCTTCATTGCAGTGCACAGGCTTCTCATTGCGGTGGCTTCTCTTGTTGCAGAGCACGGGCCCTCAAGCGCGCGGGCTTCAGCTGTGGCTCGCGGGCTCTAGAGCACAGGCTCAGTAGTTGTGGTGCACGGGCTTAGTTGCTCCGCGGCATGTGGGATCTTCCCAGACCAGGGTTCGAACCTGTGTCCCCTACATTGTCAGGCGGATTCCCAACCACTGCGCCACCAGGGAAGTCCACTCCAGAAGTCTTTATTGAGCACCTACTATGTCGCAGGCACCCTTCTAGGTGCTGGGAATACAGCAGTGAAGGAACAGACAAGCCGACTGCCCTGGGGAAGTGGCATTCTTGCAGGACAGGAGGGCAAAATACACGACAGATGGATGGCAGGTGACATGGTGAGGTGCGCTCAGGACAAAGACAAGACAAAGCCAGCAAGGAGGAGGATGACAGGAGGGGAGGGAGGGCACTGGGAGCTGGCACAGGGGTGGGGAGGGCATTTCCAGAGAGCAACAAGTACAAAGCCCTGAGAGGGGCACAGCCCTGATGTGTGTCCTCAAAACAGCACAGACGCTGGTGGGGCTGGAGCAGCATGGGTGAGGCCAGGAGGAGAGAAGACGGGCAGGGAGGGGACAGCGGCAGACCCAGGGCCTGTGTGCCATGGTAGGACTTGAGTTGGCACACAGGTTTCTGAGGGTGAGCCGGGCTGAAGGCACACAGTTTCCCATCTACGAGCAGAGCTGGTGGCCTCTCACCACTTGAGACTGTGGCAGGGGCTGGAGGGGACGTCCGAAGTCCCTGGGCTGCTTCTCCACACCTGCCCCCTCCCCCGAGATTTGCCCACGCTTTATTCTGAGCTCCCCCAGGGGCTCCAGGAGCAAGAGGAACTGGGCAGGAGGGGACAAGCGCCCTGCCCCCAGCGGCCCTGGCCGGACAGGCCAGGCAGGGCTGTGGCTGCTGAGAAGAGAAAGAAGCGCCCGGTACTGCCTGGTGGGCAAAGGTCTGAGCCCTAAGACAACTTGCCAAGCAACCCCTACCCATTCTCCTCCAACTTTTAACTCCAACTCCAACTTTGCACCAACAGAAAAGTTAAGAAACATGCAATGAACACCCATATACCCTTCAGCTAGACTCACCAATTGTTAGTATTTGTCACAATGCACTCCCTCTCTCTCTCTCTCTCCCCCTCCCGTCCTTCTCTCTCTTCCTCCTTCCCTTCCTTCTCTCTCTCCCTGGAAGGACAGAGTGAGAGAGAGAGGGAAGGGGGGAGAGAGAGAGAGAGAGAGAGAGAGAGAGTATGGAGGTATAAAGGTAGAGCTATCATACTTCAGCACGTACCCATGTATCGCCCAGAAACAAGGGCATTCTTCTCTACAACAAAAACACCAAACACCAAAATAACCAATATGTTTCAAATTGTTACAATACATTGTTGCAATAAAATCAGCATATAGTCTATCATCTTATAGCCCATATTCTGAATTCCCCAAATGTCTTGATAATGTCCTTTATAGCTGTTTTATTTGGACTTTATTTCAATCTCAGAGTCCATCAAGATTAGGAACTTCACTTGCTTTAGTGCCTGACCTAATGAACCGTGTACACTGCACCACCCACACCACCTATTTTTCCTTTTATGACATCGACAGATTTAAAGAGACAGCCCCGTTGTCATGTTGAATGTCCCTCCATTTGGGCGAATCTGATTGTTTCCTCGTGATTAGATTAGATTTGGGTGGAACATTTTGGGCAATAACACTACAGAGGTGAGGTCGTGTCCTCCCCAGCACATTATATAAGGAGGGAGTCATGCCAGTTTGTCCTGTCATCAGTGATGCTAAATGTGATCATTTGATTAAAGTGGTTCCAGCAGATCTCTCCATTGTAAAGTTAATCTTTCCCTTTGTAAACAATTCATCTGTTTAATGAATGATGATATTTGAGACTGTGTGAGTATACTGTGCAAATTTTCCCCAAATTTTCACACAGTGATTTGAGCAGCTATTGATACCTTGCCTGAATCAATCATTGCATTGGTGGCTGCAATATGGGAATTTTCCTAATTCTATTACCCTTTCTACATTCTTCTGTAAAGAAAATTTTTCTCTCCCTCCCCTCCCTTTTTTTGTAAGATTACCACACACTTATGGATTCTTTTATTATTATTACTATTCAATGTATTAAAAAGCCATTATCATCATTGTTCATTTTGATGTTCAAATTGTTCCAAGTTTGACCTGTGGGGGTCCCTTCAAGCTGACTCTTATGTCTCCCAACTTTTTAAAATAACAATTTTATTGAGGCGTAGTTGACATATTTAAAGTGTGCAATTTAATAATTGTTTATGTGAATACATCCGGGAAACCATGTCCGTATTCAAGATAGTGAACACATCCATCACTCCCAAAACCCTCCTGGTGCGTTCCCATCCTCATTTCATAGTCCTCCCTCCAGCCCTTCACCATCCCCAGGCAACCACTGACCTGCTTTCAGTTACTATTGATTAGTTTGCATTTTCTAGAGCTTTATATATGAGAACTAAAACATTGCCTGCCATTTCAGTAAACAAAAGATGTTGTAGCCATCACGCCATCACATTACAGCTGCCCAGACGGTGAGCCCTGAGGGAACTCAGGATAGAGACAAACGGGGGCTGCCGACTGCCAAGCCCATCTAGCAGTCAGCCACTGCAGCCACCCTCACGTGCACCCTGAGGAAACTCAGGGTGAGAAAACATAGGAGGAATGATTTCAGTGAGCCCAGCTTCTTGCATCTTCCCATACATAGAAAATCACTAAATTCCTTAACTTGAGATGTCTGGTTTTCTTTTATTAACAGTAATCCTTTGATGTTCTGACTACCTGGTCTTTTGCTGTAAAAATTTCTGTATATCTGGCTTAACCCCCTTGCCTCTTTGGAACAGTTTTCTCAGCGTTATCTGAGATGCTGTGTCCTGGGTTTAAGTTCTCAGAAAGTCCGCCGAATAAAACATAACTCTCAACTTTCAGGTTGTGCATTTTTTTTCAGTTGACAGTATATACAGAATCACTTTTTTGTATTTTTTTTTTTAATGTCTGGTTGCTTTTAAGTCTAGTTCCTTTCGCTCAGCATGGTACTTTGAGATTCATCCATGTTATTGTGTGTATTGAGTTCATTCCTTTCTGTTGCTGAGTAGCACTCCATTGTATGGATATATCACAATTTGCTTATCTGTATGTTGATAAGTTGATGAACATTTGGGTTGTTTCCAGTTTGTGACTCTTACAAATAAAGCTTCTATGAGCATTCATGTAAGTCTTTGTATGGACATATATATTTTTTCTTTTTTCTTTTTATAAATACATATCAGTACCACTACTCTTTTTTAAAATTTTAATTAATTAATTAATTAATTTATGGCTGCGTTGTGTCCTCTTTGCTGCATGTGGGCTTTCTCTAGTTGTGGCAAGCGAGGGCCACTCTTCTTTGTGGTGCACGGGCTTCTCACTGTGGTGGCTTCTCTTGTTGCAGAGCATGGGCTCTAGGCATGCGGGCTTTAGTAGTTGTGGCTCGCGTGGTCTAGAGTGCAGGCTCACTAGTTGTGGTGCGTGGGCTTCCTTGTTCCGTGGCATGTGGGATCTTCCCAGACCAGGGTTCGAACCCCTGCCCCTTACATTGGCAGGCGGACTCTTAACCACTGAGCCACCAGGAAAGTCCCTATTTATTTTTCTTTTGGGTAAGTGCCTAGGAGTGGAATAGCTTGATCATATGGGAATTATACGTTTAAGTTTTAAGAAACTATCAAAGTGTTTTCAGTGAGGTGATACCATTTTCCATTCCTTCCAGCAGTGTATAGTTCCCGTTCCTCCACATACCCACCATGATTGCCATGGTCAGTGTTTTTAATTTTAGCCATTACATTAGGTGTGTAGTGATTATCTCATTGGGGTTTAATTTAATTTTTAAATTAATGACAAGTGATCTTGAGCATCTTTTCATGTACTATTTGCCATTTGTTTATTTTCTCTTGTTACATGTCTTTTCAAATCTCTTGCCAAATTTTTATTGGATTGTTTGTTTTCTTATTGTTCAGTTTTGAGAGTTCTTTAAATATTCCAGATACAAGTCTTTTTTATTAAATATATGCTTTGTAAAGTTTTTTTCCCAGTCTGTGTCTTGTCTTCTCATTCTCTTAAGTGACTCTTGAAGTGCAGAAGTTTTATATTTTGATGTAGTTCAATCCGTTCATTTGTTCTTTTATAGATTGTGTTATTGGTGGCATATTTAAGAGCTACTTGCCTAGCTAACACAAAGATTTTCCTATGTTTTCTTCCAGAAGTTTTATTGTTTCACATTTTACACTTAAGTCTATGATCCATTTCTTTCTTTTTTTTGGCTGCACAGCATGGCATGTGGGATCATAGTTCCTCGACCAGGGATTGCACCCGTGCCCCCTGCAGTGGAAGCATGGATTCTTAACTGCTGGACCACCAGGGAAGTCCCTCTGTGGTCCACTTTGAGTTAAATTTTGTACACGGTTTGAGGCATAAATTGAATTAAAAAAAATGTTTATCCAGTTGTTCCAGTACCATTTGTTAAAAATGCTATTCTTTTTCCATGGAATTGCCTTCATAACTTTGTCAAAAATCAGTTGGCCAAATACGTGTGGGTCTATTTTTGGACTCTATTCTGTTATATTGATATACACGTCTCTCTTTATGCCAATACCATACTGTTCTGATTACTGTAGCTTCATAATAATTCTTGAAATCAGATAATGTTAGCCTTCTAACTTAGTTCTTTTTAAAATCTGTTTTGACCATTTTAGGTCCTTTATATTTCCATATGAACTTTAAAATCAGCTTGTCCGTTTCTACAGAAAATCCTGCTGAGATTTTGATTGGAATTGCATTGAATCTATAAATCAATTTGGGGAAAATTGCCATCTTAATATTGAGTTCTCTGACCCATGAACAAATACAGCTGAGTCTCCTTATTCCCAGTAGCTATTGTCTATACAATCACCATGAACACCGAATTGGTGAATACTGAGCCATCGCTCCTAGGGAAAATACAGGGTTCGTTTCCTGTGAACCTCTAATCACAGTTTTGTCAACTGATCAATAAGTAAACTTGTTTTATGTGTGTTTCTGTTTAAAGGTATCTTTTGTCATATCTACTGTTGATTTATTCACATTGAATTCACAGCCAACAGCACTATAACTCAGGCCCGAACAAAGTTTATCTAACACAGGAGTTTTTGTTAAGACACCTCCCGGACTTCTTGCACAAAAGAGCACCAGAGAGCACTTCAGCACTATGCTTGGGGGTCATTTTAAAATCACCAACAAAAAGGACAAATGTGAAAAACATAGTGCCAAATAGACTGGGAAAAGGACACTTACTAAGAGTCTGAAACAAGAAGACAGAGAGTCGGGGACCTCCCTGGTGGTGCAGTGGTTAAGAATCTGCCTGCCAATGCAGGGGACACAGGTTCGAGCCCTGGTCCGCGAAGATCCCACATGCCGCGGAGCAACTATGCCTGTGCACCACAACTACTGAGCCTGCACTCTAGAGCCCATGCGCCGCAACTACTGAAGCCCGTGCGCCTAGAGCCTGTACTCCGCAACAAGAGAAGCCACCGCAATGAGAAGCCCTCGCACCGCAACGAAGAGTAGCCCCCACTCGCCGCAACTAGAGAAAGCCCGCGCAGCAACGAAGACACAACACAGCCAATAAATAAATAAATAAATTTATTTATCTTAAAAAAAAAGAAGACAAGAGTGTCACCTTATTGACCTCAGCTGGGAACATGCGCGTTGTGCTGCCCTGGGTAGCCTGTGAATCTGTGGCAGCATTGCCATCACTGACTTGGGGTCGCAAATGAACTTTAGAGAGTAAGTGAATTCGCGAATGCGAAATCTACAAATGAGAATCGACTTTTTATATCTCTCCATTTGTAGGTTTTCTTTAATTTCTCTCAGCAGTGTTTTATAGTTTTCACTGTAAAAGTCTTTCATATGTTTTATCCCTAAGTAGTTCATTTTTTTTGATGATATTGTAAATGGCATTATTTTTTCTAATTCAATTCCCGATTTTTCATTGCTGGCATAGGGAAATACAATTGATTGTTGTATATTGATCTTGTATCCTGGAACCTTGCTAAACTCAATTAATTCTAGTAGCTTGTTTTTAGATTCTATTGAATTTTCTATATAAATGTCATGTGCTAATCAAGAGTTTTACTTCTTTCTAATCTCATGCTTTTTCTTTCTTTAGTTTTACTTCTTGCCTCTTTGCACTGGCTAGAAACTCCAGTATAGTGTTGAATGGTAAGAGTGGACATCCTTTCCTGTTCTGATCTTAGGGGGAAAGCATTCAGTCTTTTACCATTAAGTATGATGTTAGTGGTAGTTTTTTCACAAACGCCCAAGGAAGGACAAACTTGGAAGGGGTTTAGACCTTGTTGGAAAAGGTGTAGTTCAGCCGCCAGATAGCAGAGAAATTTGATGATTTAGCCAGGGTGGATGGAGCTGGTCTGGAATTCCTGAGCAAGCAATAGGCAACCCTCCAGTGTATACGTGTGGGTACAGCAGGCCTTTAGCCAACAGTGTCTCGGGCACTGGGAGAATGGGCATGTGCGGGGCAGGTGGACTGCAGGCTAACCGGACCACACACACAGATTTGCAGGGGGGACACTACTGGGTCTGTGAGATGCTCCAGGCCACAGGCAACTGCATGCAGGCCACGAAGGAGCTGCAGTTTCAAAAGGGCTCTGGAAAAGTTATCACTGGGCCAAGGCTGCAAAGTTGCAGACGGATCACATTCTGTTGCCCATGGCTAGGGTTGGAATCCACCGCAGACCTCCCGCCCTGAGCTGGAAATTGCAGGAAGCCTTTTCCTCCTGCCATGTCCTTCCAGAGTCTTCTACTGAGAGCTTAAATTCATGTTCACTTTAAAGAAGAAATGCGTAAAGGAATTCTGTTGATAATCATACAGCATACATTGAAGGAGCATTTAGAACTGAGAGGCAATAATTAATACCTGACATAGGTGGGCAGAGCTCACTATTTTAACCACCCTCCAAAGCTGGCTGGGGAGGGTATGTGAGGGTCTGAAGAAAGGGTGGAGCAGAGAGAAAGTGTCAAAGAAACTGCCCTGGGAAGTGAGTCTGGGGCCCTGAGAGCAGAGAACTGGCTGGCCTCTGAGGTGAAGGCAACTGGCTCAGCTCCGCAGGCATCCACGGCTAACCATCTTTTGTTCCCAGATTACTGTCCATCTGATGACTTGGGAAAACAAAGCACGGCTTTTCTGTGCTGGAATTGGGTGACCTCGTCCCCCAGAGTCCTGTCCACAGGCCTGGCTGCCTGTCCAGAACTATGGGACACAGACATGGACAGGCTGCATCCCACCAGAGACCTGCCCCAAGTCTCTTAGCCCCTTAGATCCATCTTGCCTGGATCAAAGTTCTCAGGATATGTCCTCTGTGTGCCCCTCGTCTGACCCCCCACCTCTGCCTAGCTGCCTTCAGGACTGTCAGCTTGGTGCACAGCTGAGGGCACAGGAACCCCTGTGATGAGGGAATCAGGTCTAGATGTATTTCATCTATGAATCTGCAGCGCCCAGCAGAGTGGGTGCTCAGTGAATGCTCAAGGCGGCAGGAAGAAAGCGAAGTAGGTGTCGAGGAGCTCCGTGAGTCCATTGAAGAGATCACAGTGCTTTTAACCAGTGTTCAAAACACTTTATTGGTATTAGTTCATTGAACTCTCAGAATAATCTTGTGATGGTGTTTATCATCTTCTCCAACTTAGAGGTGAAGACAACGAAGCCCAGAGAGGTTAAATAAGTTGCCAAGGATCACACAGGAAGTGGCAGACCTGGGACTCTAACCAGGCACTGTATTTCAGACCCCACGCTCTTAATTGCCACAAAATACTGCCTCTTCACCCATCTCTTCTCTATCCTCAGCCTGAGAAGAGTGCTGACACATAGAGGCACTTGATACATATGTATTAACTAAATACCCAGCATCGGGTGGTTCCCCCGCTCGCACCACACAGGTGGCCACTGTCTCAGCTCTGAATAAGGCACCCTGGATCTCTTCTGGCTAATTTGGTTATTTCCTTTCTTTTTGAGCCCAGGTCTGTAGCGCTGTTATTGATAATGGTAGTACCTAACCTTTATTAGAAGGAGCCATAGGCACACTCGCTACTTGCCTACCCAACACCCAGTCTCCCCTCAACCTTAGTGAGAGATCCACTGCCCCCTTGTGTCCCAGCCTCCTTGTGACCCAGTGCTAAGGTCTAGCCAGTGAGAGGTAAGTGGAAGGGTGGTGTGGGACTTCAGCGAAGTCCCCATAAAAGGAGAGGCAAGCTCTCTTCCTCCCTCCCTCCCTCTTTGTTATCACCTGGGATAAGGAGAAAATGCCTGAAACTCCAGCCGGCTTCCTGGACCGGGAGGCAACCTTAAAGGTGGAAGCCACTTGCTGAAGATGTTGGAGCAGGAAGCCAGAAGGAGACCCCTGATGACTCCATGGAATCAGCACCAGAGCCCTGGATTGCCACCTCACACTTCTTGTATGTGAGAGAGGAACTAACTTCCCTTTTGTGTCTCCTGTTTAGGCAGCCATACCGAAGCCTCACAGACACAGGTGCAGTTATTATCTCCATTTTACACATGAGGAAACTGAGTCCTTAAAGAGGCAGAGCCAGTTGGTGTGAACCAGGCAGTCTCACAGCGGGGAGTGTGTGCGGCTCCACTAACTACAGGAGCCTCCCAGCAGAGAGCGGCTAGGCTCTGCCAGCGTGGGAACCAGGAATGCGAGGGCTTTGGCAGTGGCCTTGGTCTGCTGGCTGGGGGAACTGCTGTCTGTGTTCTCACCACATTCGAGTTGTCTGAGCTGGGGCCCTACAGCACTTTGGCAGGGGACCCAGACCATGGTTATTAAATTCCTCATATTTTGGTCTGCCCTCAAGGAACCAGTTGACCCAACAGAAGCGATTATTGGAGGCTTTTGCAAGAGGGAAGTGATTCCAGCCCCATGTGAAACATGATGGACGGCTGAAGTCCCCTGACAGGGAATTAGGATCTGAGAGCTGCAAAGATGATCTGTTTAGCATCTCTCAAAGTGGGCCTCAAAGCATTTTCCCAGAACACTAGTGTCAGGAGATGTTAATAGGCGTTCAATGTGGAAGAACTGATGATCCAAGAAGCTTGAGAAACAGAACTCACTGCAGCACCTCTCATAACCTTTACTGTACATTGGGACGTGGAGGGGAGCTTTCCTTAACAGTATTTGAACTTTGAGCTTCCCACTCTTTTTTTGAGGAGCACCTTAAATGATGTCTTTCCTCTGTAAAAAGGATTATCAATATCATTTATGGCTAGTTTACTGCCTGTGAGGCACTATGCAATGGAATATACATGCACTATCATTAATACTCAGAAGAATCTACGAAGTGGGGTAATGGTATTATTGCCATCTCACAGGTGAGGAAACAGGCTCAGAGAGTCACAGGTCATGGTCACAGGGCTGTCAGCATAAAGCGGTAATCCCAGCCTCTGTCTGGCCCTGAGCCCACCATCCGACCCAGAGACGAGAGACCTTGCCACAACCTGCGGCTGGTTGGAGGCAGTGCTGGATCCGGATTCAGGCTTCTTAACTCCTGTTCCAATTGTTTTCTCATACTTTTCTGCTTCTAAATTTATGAACATATGTCAGGTGGTGGGTGATGTCCATCTCCCTGCATTGTCCTTCCCTCCCCCACACCCAGAGCTGTGGCCAAAAGACCAGCTAGAGATGAAGCAGAGCCTCTGGGCCTGGTTCTCCCCCATCACCCTACATGACCTCTTATTCACCCCTGTGGACGTGACACATGACCCAGGGCCACATCCCTGAGCTGGACCCATCAGTTTCGGGCCATGCTGTCTACCACAGGCCCAGCTGTAGACTGCTCTGGATGTGTGGTTTTTACATTTTGAAATGGTTGAAGAAAAATAATATTTTGTGATACTGTGGTGCCAGTCATATGAAATCCAAACTTCAGTGTCCACAACTGAAGTCTGATGGGCTCACAGCCACACTCACCCGCTTGCATACTGTGCGTGGCTGCTCGCGTGGGAAAACGGCAGAGCTGGGCGGCGGCAACAGGGGCCCGGGGCCCGCGAAGCCCCGGGAATTAGGATCTGAGAGCTAAAGTGCTTACTTTTTGGCTCTTGACAGAAAAAGTTGGCGGATCCCTGTTCCAGATGCAAGAAATTAAAGCCCAGTAGTATCATCATCCACATCTGGTGATTCCTTCTCAAGTAGGTGGTTTCATTCCACTTCTCAGGGTTGGCAGGAATGAAATGAACTGTGACTAAACCTCAGGAACGGAGAAGAGTTGCAGGCCAGGCCAAGAGGGTGGAATGGGCTCAGGAGCCCGGGGCTCATGTGATGGGGCTGCTCCTGCCCTGCAGGCCCCTGAGCAAGTTCCTTCCACGGGGCCATGTTCCTGCAGATACGATGTGCTCTCATGCATGTACTATGTAAACATGGAGTGAACGCCTACTATGGGCCATATCGGGCACTGTTTAAGGATGTGGAGATTATTTACATACATTTACAGACACGCTTGTGTATGTATTATATACATGTACATAACATAGAACTTTCTGCTAGTGGTAACTGCCCTAAGGAAAAAGAAAGCACGTTAAAGAGAGAGAGATGATGATGAGGCATTTCTTTAAATAAGGGGCCCGGAGAGCCCTCTCAAGTGCATGAGCAGAGACCTAAATGAAGCAATGAAGTAATGCCTTCCAGGCAACAGGAACAGCAAGTGCAAAGGCCCTGAGATGGACATGTCCTGTGTGTGCTTAAAGGACAGCAGTAAGGTTGAGATGGCTAGAGGGTAGAGCCTGAGGGGCGCTGGTAGCAAGAGGGTCTGGGGAGTTAGAGGAGGAAGATGGAGAAGGGCCTATAGGCCAAGGAGAGGGTCTGGGTGATCCCCTAAGTGCAGTGGAGCCTCAGCGGGTTTGGGCCATGACCTGTTCTGATGATTTAAAAGGAAATCTGTGTGGAGGCTGGATTGAGGGGTGGGTCTCAATGCCACAGGCCCTCCTTTGGGTCCTCAGGGGGGATACGATGAGGCAAAGACCTCCTGGGAGGCGGGAAGATGCTGCAACTCTCCAAGTCAAAAGACTAACAAAAGCTGGGGTGCTGTGCCCACTGCAGTCTGTCAGGGCACTGCAGGCTGGGGGCCGCAGCACAGCCTGGAAAGGGCTGGGGGCCCGGGTCAGACAGCAGGTTGGACCAAGCGCAGGTTGGATCAAGCCTCTGGACTCATCTCGTCCAGCACGTTCCCACCACGCTCGCTCCACAGCCTGGGAAATTCCCTCTGTCTCAGGCCGGGCACACCATGGTGCACCTGTCTTCTCTGAGTCCTTCCTCCTCTGGATCTGGAGCTCCTGGCCCGCAGGGCCTACCTGGTTCACAAGCACCGAGTAGGTGGCTGGGAGCAGCTATCTACCCAATGACTGAGCCAGAGGCTGGAGTCGGAGGGACTTGTGGGAGCAGGGTCGGCGGGGACAGGCAGTGAGGGCCCGGATGTGTGACCTCTCCTTCCATGGGAGAAGAGCTCTCCAGATCCCTCCCTCCAGGGCCTGGGTGACGCACTCTCTGCTCGGCAGAGCCTGGCCTCGAGAGACCCCGTGTCACAGTGATGCGTCCCACATTCCTCATCACCACGCCCAAACCCGGCACACAGTGAGCCCCTCAGAGCCCCTCCATTTCTGATCCCGGCCCTAATTAACCCCACAGTGCCCAAGGCATGGGGAGAGAAGGAAATGCTCTGGAGTACCCACCACGTATGTGGCATGAAAACCTTCAGTCCTGCCAACCATCATATGAAGGGGATATTTACTATTTTGCAGATGAGAAAATCAAGTCAGAAAGGCGATCTGCCTCAAGGTCAAGGAGCCAACAAAACAGCAGAGATAGCGTGCGTTCTCTGCACCCCACGCCTGCTGGAGCACTGACTGGATCTGAATCTAAAGTAGCTATCTACTATTCTCCCTTACCCGCCATTAGCAGTATAGTGGTGAAGACATCTGTAACACCCACTAGGACGACCACAAAAGACAGTAACAAGTGTGGGCAAGGATGTGGAGAAAGTGAAACCCTAGCACATGGCTGGTGGGAATGTAAAATGGTGCACCCTCTTTGGAAAACAATGTGGCAGCTTCTCAGAAATGATGCTTCTTTACCATATGATGTAGTCAGTCTACTGCCAAGTATGTATGTGCTGAAGAGCATTAAAAACACAGGTCCACGTAAAAACCTGTACACGAATCTTCATATTAGCATTATTTGTATTAGCCAAAAAAATGGAAAAAATCCCAATGTCTATCAACTGGTGAGTGGATACATAAAATGTGGTATTTCCATGCAATGGAATACTATTCAGCAATAAAAAGGAACGATGCACTGGTATGTGCTAATGACGTGGATGAGCCTTGAAAACTTTATGAAGTGAAAGAGGCCAGACACAAAAGGCCACACACTGTGTGATTCCATTTATATGGAATGTCCAGAACAGGCAAATCCATAGACACAAAAGGCAGATTACTGGTTGCCTACGGCTGGGGGGTGGGAGGAGCGTGCTTGGGAGGGGAGGACTGCAAATAGGCATGGGTTTCTTTTTTGAGGCGATAAAAATGTTCTGTAATTAGACAGTGGTGATGGTTGCACAACTCTGAATATGCTAAAAACCACTGTCGTGTACACTTCAAAAGGGTGAATTACCTCAGCAGTTATTTAAAAAAAAATGTACTTGTGGGTTGTTCTCCTAGCTCCAGGCTACTGCCCAGGCTAAGCACAGAAGTATCCTTTGCCAGAAGCTTCATCCCCAGCAGCCACTGGACACCAAAGCCCGGGCCTGGAATGCAGCCTGTTCACTTTCAGATTAGGCAGGGAGCCCCGTCTTATCTTTTCCTCTAAACCTACATTCCAAAGTCCTGACTCTGTCCTCCTGCAGCTCTATTATTCCTGGGCTCACCAAGTCTCCTCCGGAAGAGCCCAGGTGGTGGGTCCCACGTCAAACACCAACCCTTTCCAGACTTTTAAGCTTTACTGAGGCAGTGCAGTGCCAGGAGTCAGGGTCTGGAGTTCAGCAGGCTCCGGGAGAATCCCAAACCTGTCTCTTTGGGAAAAGCAACTATGGAACCATTTGTTGAGAGCCTACTAAGTGCTGGGCCCAATACTAGGTTTTTATGAGCCCTCAGCTGCTCTGAAGGTAGTTATCACCCACCACCACTGTACACGGGTACGCGAGGAAAGGGACATGCAGCCAGGCTGAAGCGCCTGTCCCAGCCGGCATGTGGCACGTGGCTTTTCCTGGTGCGCCAAGCACTCAACAGTCTGGATTTCTCTGGGCTTTAGTTTTCTCCTCAGCGAAGGGGCACACACTGCACCTACCACACAGGCCAGCGAAGGTAACAGAAGTGCCCGACTTTTAATAAAAGCCAGTCCGCACTCCGTATGGAATGTGGTTTCTGCTGGCCAGGCGGAGGGAGATAGATGGGCTATGTGCTCTGCCCTGCGCCCCTCCCCCACCCCCCGGCCAATCACTGGTCCCCGGACATGGGTGCTACCCCCTCACCTACAGAGCTGTTTCGTCCAGCTCCTTTGAGAGCCTGGCTCCCAGCTGAGCTTTCCAAAAATGTCCCCTTGCCCTTGCTGCCATGGTTGGGAGACTCATCTCTACATTAAAAATCCCTGAAGGCAGAACTTGCAGAAGCACAGAGCTGGGGCTGGAAGGGCCTTTGGATGTCTGGGGGGCTGGCAATGCTGGCTGGGCCCTGGGCCCCTGGGGAGAGCAGACCAGGCCTGGTGTGGTTTCCTGTCCCAGGTGTGGATGGGGAGGACCACCCAAGGCCACCAGGCGTCTTCTCATCAAGCAGCCGAGTGTCCTCTTCTCCTGCTGCTCACGCAACCAGGACCCAAACAAGCTCCTCCAAACAGGAGGCGACAAAACCACAAAGCACTTCTTTTCAAATCACGTATGGCTTCTTTGACCCCATCAAATAACTTTATTCACACAAACGTCCCTTAATTTACAAAGCCTCAGTCATTCATACACATTAGGGGGATCCACAGTGTTCAAGGAACTTAAATATAATGTATCATACCAACCCAAGTAAACCAAGTACAAAAAATATTCATATATAAAGTTGTTCACACGTAGGTCCTAGATTACCAGCTTCTGTGCAAAAAAAGAAAATAAAGAAAATAGATTTATTAACTAGTCTTTGAAACTAACCTTGTGCCTGGGTTAAACCCTCCCTCACACCCAAGTCGGCCCCACACGAATATGAATCATTGCAGCAACATTCTCTCCTGCTCTGATGGAAAGAGGCACCTGGTACACAAAACGATTTCTTTAACATGTCCCTAAATGAACTCCCTTCCTCCTGCGGCCTCTCAGGGAAAAAGACGCGGGGGCCTCCTTCCCATTACCCCCCGTCTAAGGACTCCTGGAGCTGCTGGCAGTGGACTCAGCCCTCGGCTAAGGGTGCTGACATCAGCCAACCTCATGGCACATCCTGGTCCCCCGCCTCCCAGGGCATCTCTCCAGACAGGAGCCCTGGCCATCTAAGCCTGGCAGGGCAGGATCAGAGACCGTCCGCACTGTCCCGAAGGCTGCGCCTCAGCCACAAGCCAGGGGCCTGGAGCGCGGAGCAGTGTAAGCTCAGCTCTTCTCAGGTTGCCAGGTCCTACGAGACTCCAGCAGCTGGGCCCCCAGACAGGCCCAGGACAGGGAAGGAACAAGAACCTGAGCCCCACTTAGAGGCAGAGCCACCAGTGCCCCCAGGATGGGCAGGGAGGGAGCGGCACACGAGGAGCAAAGGTGGGTGGCGCACTTGGTGGGTAGGGCTGGGAGCCCGGGCGGCGGAGCCGAGAGTTAGGGGTGGAGGCCCGACTCCTACCTCTCCAAGCTTCCTAAGGCTGAAACCCAGACATCCACCCAAGTAAGATCTGTCTTCTAAAAAAGCGAACAGCCAACAGCAGGAAAAGAAAGAAGATTCCCACAATGTCCGCTCTTTTCCTTTTCTTAGAAAAAGACTCAAGCAAAAAAAAATTATCTTATTGCTCCAAACACTGGTTTTCTAGGAGACGCCTAAGTTAAGGAGCGAGATCCCGGAGGAAGAGAATGAGGGGCGGGGAATGAGGCTGTGAGGAAGGTGGTGAGTGGTCTTAGCACCGCAGGGTCGGGGGCAGAGGGGGTGCAGGGCCTGTGCCCCGGTCCCCTGCCTTCATTTGCTCTGGGGTCACCACTGGCAGTGCCATAAAGGAGCCAGGCGCCGTCCAGAGAGTCAAATCTCCACCCAGCATGGGGCACGTTTCTCCTCCAGCTGTAAACATGGTATTTCTTAAGTAAACATTTAATACACTCCCTCAGAAAGGCAGCCATGGGGGCACGAACCACATGTGGGTGAGAGGAAGGAATTCCATTCTCTTGTCCCAGTGCCTCTGGGATGAGAGGGTGCTAAGGCCTGCTACCTTAGTCCTGGGGCCCAGGAGGGGGTCAGATGGAGCTGGTCTCCAGGGAAGAGACTGCATCCTCCGGGCTGGAGGTAAGAGGCGGGACGTGCTGGGGAGGAGGTGGCCGAGAGTGCACCTGTCTGCAGCACAGCCCTGTCCTCAGCAGAAGCTGCTAGTGAGCGCCCTGTGGTGGCTGGGGGTCACGTGCCTGGCTGCAGCTCTTAGGAAGGGATGGGGCAAAGACCGGGGCGTCCATCCTCCCACGAGGCTATCTGTGGGCGGGGGGCGAGAGTTTGAGTGGCAGATGAACACCGAGAGGGAGAAAGAAGCCTTGTCCTGCCAACTGAGCCAGGCGGCCGGGTGGGGAGGGCAATGGAATAAGGCACTATGATCTGTCTTGCTGATTCCTCTCACTGAGGGGGAATGGAGCTCAGATCCGTAGGGCTGAGGCCCAGATCCTCCCTCCAAAGGCTATCCTTTTCACAGATCCCAGGAGACAAGAATAACTGACTGCTATTTTAAGGGTTGGAAACTCCTAGAACTTGGACAGGACTAACAAATTGGTGGCGCTGAGATGATGCTCCCCAGAGCGGCTGCCAGGCCCGAGACCCAGGTAAAAGGCAGGAAGAGACGACAAGGCTGACTCCAGTGGGAAGAGGTGAACAGTGGCTAAGGGAGAGGACGGCTACCTGGGCCTAACCGAAGCTAGACTGCCGACTGGGCAGAGCCAGCCTTGACTTCGGGCTGACTTCCACCCGGGTGCTGGGTGTCCAAGGTGGATGAAGTGGAGAACAGGGGAGGGAGAAGAGAGACAGGCACTTGGGGCTAACAAGGTAGGCCTCAGGAGCTAGGGAAGGAGGTCCTGCCACCAAGCAAGGACAGGCTGGGAGTCCTGCAAGACAAGGGTACGTGGAGGCTGCCCACCTCACCCGAAAGGTATGGCCACCTGTGACCTACAGCTCCAAGACCTTAGTCAGAGCTAAGAGACCTGGGGAGGGCGGAAGGGAAGGATAAGCAAAAGGTAAATAACCTGTTAGGCTTGAACCCTCACTAGGACTTCAGAGTGTGGGCTGCGGCCAGGGACAGGTGAGGGTGCCAAGTCCGGGGACTGTTTTTCCCACGTGCTCATGGACAGACAGACAGCTGCCCCAGAGGGAAGGCGGGGAGGTGGGGCAGAGAAGGGGTGCACACTGCAGTTAGGGGATGTGCTCTCCCAGCTGCAGCTCAGAGTAGACTCTAGGTTGTCTGAGAAGTCAGAGGGAAGAGACAAGAGACAGGTGATGACAAAGAATTTCGGCTGAGGGAGGGGAGGGAAGGGCCTAGTCACCTCCTGCTGCCCTGCTGGATCCTGCTAAGCACAGCTAGCCATCTGCCCAGGAGGAGGAAGAGGACTTGAGAAAAGGCGGAAAGAATGTGAGCAAACATATTGCTGAGTTTGCAAGTCTGGGCTGATGCTGTGCTGGTCTCTCCTAAACTCCCAGGGCCGAAGGGCTGCGGCTCTGGGGGGAAGCCCTCCTTGGTCACATACCAACTTAAATGCCCTCCAACATCTCCCCTATCCATCCTATGCTGGTTTAGAGAAAACAAACAAAAACAACTAAACACAAAAGAATTCCTTTTCCCTTCCTTGCTTTGCTGTAATGGGGTGAGAAGCCAGGTGAGGGGCAACAGGGACAGCTCTCCTTCTCCTGGCAAGGGGAGAGGACACCCCGCTTCAGAAGCCCAGGAGTAGGGAGGTTGCAAGAGTCGTTGGAGAACGGAAGAAAGGCTACAGACAGACACTGGAGGTGGGGTCACAGGGTCACAGCCAACAAGCCCACAGGCACCTAATGGCCATGGTCCACCCCGTCAGCCAGGTCCATCCTTTCCCATCAGACACAGTTACACTGAGGGGAGCCCCTAACAGTAAGTCCCTGCAGTGAGGGAGAGGATGCTCGGCACTGTCACCATACGTGACACCATGGGGCCGGCACGCAGGGCACACCCCTGTGAGGAGACGACAGTGGCAGCCGGTTCAGGACACCCTGTTCCTATGGCAATGGTCACAACTAGGTCTTGGGGACTCAGGCGGTGTCTGACGACCTGGACATCTGGCGGGTACATCTGGGAAGACGACGATCCAGGAGGCAGGAGGTGATGGGTGCTGAGCTCACAGGAGTGACAGATGCCCGCCGAAGACCCACCTGTGTCCCAGGCGGAGGTTTGGCACACAGTTTTCTCTGGGAATCATCCTCTGGGAGGAAGATCACTAACAGAAAGGTAGGCTTGTAGAGCTGGGGTGGGCTGGCCGTTCAAACGCCAGGAAGTACGAGATGATCACCCTCTGTCCCTTCCCCCCTCAGAACTCCTGGTTTTAAAGGGCAGTAGAGGGAATGGATTCCCTCTGTAAGTCCTGGTGTGGCCCTGGGCTTCCAACTGCTTAAAGAGGACAAACCCAAAATACAAATCTTCTTTCTCGAGTTCTCCTGGCCAAGCCCTGGTCCTCCCCTTCCAGGTGGTTCTTGGCCTCTGATCATCTCCAAGGCCCAAGGGCCAGCCAGGAGCAGGCCACCAGGGAGTCCAGCAGTTCCTGCACCTGGTGGGGAGGCAGCACAGAGGCCTCCTTCTGGCTTCATGTCCCCCATTCCAGGAGAAATCCCCACATTCTCCATGGAGGGGCAGGTCTTCTCTGGGGAAGTGAGGTGTTATAAGCAGAACTAAGAGATGGGTAAAAGAAAGGAGACAGGAAAAATAAAGGACAAAAACAAAATAGCTCCCTAACCCCTTATAAAAATTAAAAATGAAATTTATACATATGCTTTGTCCATATTGAGTTTCTTTAAAGAAATTGATGCCTGTCCACAGCATAGCTTCCTGTTCTTCTGAAGTCTTAATCGTTTAAATTTTTTTAAAAAACGGGGGGGGGGGAAGGAAGACAAAAAAATAAAAAATAAAAAAATTAAGCAAAACTAAAAGGAGGGGGAAAACCCAAACAAAAGCTTCACATTGCTGGAGATCCAGCTGTTGGGAGATCGCCAACCGGCCAAGCCACCGCCTGTACCCTCTGCCGTCCTCTGTGCGAGACATGATGAGACTGTGGGTCCCGAGGATCAACCTGAAAGACAGAAGGCAGGGAGAGTGGACGTGGGTCAGTGGGCATGGGGCACCTCCAAGCTCCAGAGCCCCCACTAGGTACCAGCACCCAACCCCGATGAACTCCGGAGCCGTGCTGTGCTGGGAGCCGGGGGAGCTGGGTTCTAAGCGCTCTCTATGGAGTGAATCCAGCCTCACTACAACCACCACGCCATGGACATGTTATCCCCCTTTTCAGATAAACTGTGGTGCGGCTTAAGCACCACGCCCCAAGTCACGTCACTGGAGGGGCAGACTCCAGACTCCAGGCACGCTGACCCCCGCTACAAATCCGAGCACGAGCCCCACCCCTCTGTCCTGGCTTCCCCGCACTGCTAGGAGAAAGATGCCCCAGGACCCAAGCGTTCCGTCCCCGCAGCCTTGGCAGCCCGAGTTCCCTCCCCCCCTCCCCCTCTGTGACCAATCATGCTGCACTGGAAGTTCACAGCAACCCTCTTACCCCATTTCAGAGACAAGAGAAGTGAGGCTCAGGCCTCTGAGAACCTGCACTAGGCTACCCCCCCAGGTCACAGAGGGGCCAGAGTCCCACAGGCAGGGATAGTGTTGGTCTCTGAGCCGCCCGCTGGGCCCCAGGCTGCAGGGCACTGCCGTGCCTAGGAAGGAGGCTGCAGCCAGAACTGTGGTCCAGTCCACAGTCTCTGCCACTGGACTGTGGGCAAATTTGAGTCCTCTGGTTCTTTGGTCTTGTCACCTGTACCACATCACAGGTTACTACAAGGACCAAATGAACTAATACATGGAAAACTTACAACAGTGCCTGGCTGTACTGTTATTAGCTATTATTTGGTAATGGCCTTGGTGCCAGGCCTCAGAACGAGACCAGCGGCCAGCCTTTCAGGGACCTGTTCTAATGGAGGCCTAGAATACAAGAACCCGCAGAGATTAGCCCTGGGCCAGCCCCCACCCTGCCCAGCCCAACTTTCCCAGTCTGAGCCTGATTAGAGCTAAGTATAGCCCTAATACTGGGCAGGCGGGCCACCCAGGGCAGCAATGCTCCGTGGCGACCCATTGTCTCATCAGAGTTTCCAAGTGCCCACTCTCATCCTGAATGACTTAATCAGACAGTCTTACTCAGTGTGTGTGAAATCCCCCCACTGGCTTCAAGGCTCAGTAAGCTCACTGCAGCCTGACAGGTATGCCCCCCCAGCCCTGCGTCCTCCCCACCATTGCCTGCCGCCTATACAGTCATATCACACTGGCCTGTCATCCTCAGGTCCCAGGGAGATGCCTGGCTAGTCCTCACGAGAGGCAGCAGGGTACTGCAATATTGGACAGTTTTACTTCTCCCGGTCAGCCTTCATTTCCTCCTCTGAGAAATGGGGGCTCGTTTTCGAGGTTTGAGTGGAATACCGACTGTGAAGTACCTGGCCCACGGCAGGACCCAACTCCTCGACATCCCATCCTCTCCCAGCCATTTGTCCCCAACCAGAAATTATGAACGTGTCAGGCTTAACAGGCCGCGGTCCTCAGCCAGTGAACCATCCAAACTGCTTCCAGCCGGGCGAAGGTGCCACGGCAAGGACACACACTCCACTGGAGGAGTGTGACAAAGCCTTCTAGGAAGCAATTTGGCAACGTTTTCAGAGCTTCAAATGGATTGAGACCCTATAATTACACTTCTGGAAATCTAGTCTAACTGATTATCCTAAATACGAAAAGGACTTTATGAATAAAGATGTCCACTGAAGTAGTATTTAAATTGAGGTAATAATCGCAAATCCAAAAATGAGAGATTGAAGCAAATGACCCATCTACTCAATGATACATTACAGAGGAAATGAGAAAGCTGTGTGGCATTTTTTTTTTTTTTTTTTGCGGTATGCGGGCCTCTCACTGTTGCGGCCTCTCCCGTTGCAGAGCACAGGCTCCGGACGCGCAGGCTCAGCGGCCATGGCTCACGGGCCCAGCCGCTCCGCGGCATGTGGGATCTTCCCGGACCGGGGCACGAACCCGTGTCCCCTGCATTGGCAGGCGGACTCTCAACCACTGCGCCACCAGGGAAGCCCTGTGTGGCATTTTGAACAACAGTATGGCAGAAGCATTTCCATGGGTTAAGTGGAAAAAAGCAGGCTATGAAGTTCTGTGACATATGACCATATCTATGTAAAAAATAAAAACCTCCAAGTATAGGAAATCTGGCAAGAAAATACATCAAAATGTTATACTTGTCATCGGTGGATTTTCCTCTTCCTCCACTCTCCCTCTGTATTTTTAATACTGAGTACACATCATATTGTCACATCACTTTTTTTTTTTGCGGTACGCGGGCCTCTTACTGTTGTGGCCTCTCCCGTTGTGGAGCACAGGCTCCGGACGCGCAGGCTTAGCGGGCATGGCTCACGGGCCCAGCCGCTCCGCGGCATGTGGGATCTTCCAGGACCGGGGCACAAACCCGTGTCCCCTGCATCGGCAGGCGGACTCTCAACCACTGTGCCACCAGGGAAGCCCCACACTTCACTTTTTAATGGGAAAAAAAAGTGTATTTAATGAATAAAGAAAGCTGGCAGCCCCATGAGAAAGGTCTCTGTAGTAGCGAGGGGTCCCAGAGACCAGACCCAGGCTCTTCTTTGGCCTCTTCCACACACAGTGGACAGTGGAGAATCTTCCACACCTGTCAGACGAGAGGCTAGACTGTGTGATTCCTTCCTCCACTGCACAGGTGAGGGGTGACTCAGGGTCCATGTGTGGAATCAAGTGGGGATGGATGATAAAGGCATTGGAAAAGTATTTGATCCAAGTATTTGATCTCAGGCCCAGCCTTTTATTCTACTGCTTCTGTTTCCCTACCTGTTAATTCCCCTCAACAAACATCCACTGGTGGGTCTTATATGCCAGTTTTGACTTGGAAAAATACAATCATCATGAGCACATCCTGTGACGGTCCAGCAGCCACCTCAAACCTAGCTTTATTCAGCAGGCCTAAGGGCCTTCTCCCTGTTGCTTTCAGCAGATGAAGCAGAGCAACCAGAAGATTGGGGGAGGGAGGGCTTGGGGGAACCTCACCATCTAACATGCTAAGTGCTTGTGAGAAAGAAGAAAGGCCCGGGAAGTTGTATGGTCATGTGTGATTTGCTAAGATAATCTTTGGAACCAGTTATGACCTGTTTAACACTGCTTTCCTACCTCCCCTGGTTGGACCCAAGCTGAGGACAACCTCAAACGGATGACCATCACAGCAGGAAGGTGACGCACGGCAGCAGAAAAGCGGTGTCGACAGGGAGGCAGAAGTCTCTTTACATAATAAACTAGCAGAACAGACTGTGCCTGCAAAAGGTCACACCAAGCACCCAGCACTGCGAGAGTGCCTGACACCAGCGTCATGACCACTCTAACCCTGGCTCCCCTGCCAGGAAGCGGCTGACATTTCCCACAGGCTCCTCCACACTCCCTCCCTCCAGCTTTGGCACTGGCTCTGGCCCTCCTGGTAGGATGCCTCAGGACAGGTTCGCCTCCTTCTGCCCAGTGGGCAGGGACAAGAGAAATAGGGTTCCTTCTTCCACAGAGAGAACCCCGGCTTTGCATTCCTTTCCCGTCTTCCATTAGAGAAGGTGTACCTTCCCCCAGGGAGCCAATAGCTGCGACCTCCCTGGAAAGGGGGGGTGGGGGGTGGGTGGGCAGGGTGGGGCTTTCTACAGCCCCAGGTAGGAAGGGCTCAGACCACGTGGCTCTGGGGTAAAGCAGCAGCAGGCCCTCCCAGGCACCTGCTGGAACAATGAATGGTTTAGGTCCCAGCCCAGTGGGCCCTTGCCCTTCGTCCTAGTAGATGCCACACCTCCACTCCGACTGCCTGGGCTATGGCTCGACTGCCTGATTGCCGGCGTCAGTCAGGACTTGCCATGTCCCTTTCAGTTGGAACGCTGACTTCTGAGCACAGAGCCCTCCTAGAGGGCAAAGCCACCCCTCTGAGCACAATGAAAAGCAGTGATGTGGTTAACCTGCAGGTGACGCCTGTAGTGCACTCCCATCTCTCACCTGCCTGACAAGCTCATCCAGCGAGGAGTTAATGAGTGAACAGGCCCAGAGATGGAGCCACTTGCCCCACACCAGAACAGCAGGACTGGCACTCAGGCCCATCTTCTCCGGTCTCACTGCCCACAGCCTTTCTACTACGAGCCTCCATTTAGTGCTTCCAGAGCCGGCTCTGCCGTGGCTCTAACAGCCTGCATTTGAGATGGTCCCCTGCGGGAAAGGTGTCCAGGAAGGTGCTGGCAAATGCTTCCCTTTCTTATTTCAGCTCTCGGACTAAGTTCCCTCAGTACATCCGAGCTCCTTATTTCTCTATGATGATCGTAACAGCAATCACTTACTCAGCATTGAATATGTGCAGGCATGTTCTACAATGGATAAAGGTAGGACACTTTTCTATGTAACAACCTGGTAAGGCTGTGTAGGAGGGCTGACAGCCTTACCAAGTTGTTACATATAAAAGTGTCCTACCTTTATCCATTGTCTCCCAGTGAGCCATGCCCTGCCGTATCCTGGGCCTGCCGCTTGCAGCCATGAGAGCCTGTGTCCTCGTTGTGCTGCGTGGGCTGCAGGTTGGGCTCAGCTGACACACATAGAGCCCACCTCCTCTTGGTGACATTCGTCCACTTTAAGGGAGACTCAGGTTCTGCTTGAAAGCCTGTAGAAGAGGGACCTCACCATCCTGCTGTTCTGTTTGGAAGGGCCCTGGTGCAGGAGCTGGAGTCGCCCTCCCTCCCTAACCCCCCATCACAGCGCCCAGGCCTCTTTTGCCTGGGAAGCCCGCATAGCACTCCTGTGCTGCCTTCTGGTTAGGGTGTTTCCTCAATCGAGAAGGAGCCTACAAAGCTCGTCTTGATTCTCAGTACTCCTTGGGTCCTGAGAATCTGAATGTTGAGGATATTCCTCCAGAAAAATTCATGTGACTTACACACACTGAGATGCTTCCTGTGCCTTCAAGGGGATTGCTGTGTGTGCATCCTTGGAGTTAGAAGGACCCTGGGTAAGGACCCCTGGTCCCAAGCCCCTCAGCACATGACAAAACCAGGTCCCCAGAGAAGAGTGGGGAGAGCTCGATGAGACTGGAAGCCGGCTTTCCTACCTGTACTCTCAACACTGGGCGGGTCAGTGTCTCTTTAAAAAAAAAAAAAAAAAAAATTTATATGTATATATATATATATATATATATTTATCTTTGGCTGCATTGGGTCTTCGTTGCTGCGCACAGGCTTTCTCTAGTTGTGGCGAGCGGGGGCTACTCTTCATTGTGGTGCACGGGCTTCTCATTGCAGTGGCTTCTCTTGTTGAGGAGCACAGGCTCTAGGCGCATGGGCTTCAGTAGTTGTGGTGCGCAGGCTCAGTAGTTGTGGGCTGTGTCATGGACCCCAGTGTTTTACATCTACTGCCTCATCTCACTCAACCACCCTACTAGGTAGGAGCTGCTGTTGCCCCAGTTCTAGAGATGAGGAAATTAAAGTTCAGAGACAAGATGTGCATGGCTAGTAAGTGGTAGAAAAAAGGGTTGAACCTAGGTCTGACTTACTCCAAAGCTCCTGCTTTTAACATGTAACTTTGTAATGTAAAATCCCTTCCTAGAGAGACAAAAAGAGCTTAAGTGGAGTTTAAAACCCATTTAATCCCTTCACCTATAAACAGATTCCCTCAGAGAAGGCTTCCAGAAGGCTTGGCTGAAGTACCTCTGCATGGGTCTGGGGTCCAGAGCACAAAGGGGGATGCAGTGCCAACCAGGTGGTGAGCAGCCTTCTGGCAAGTTCCTCTGCCAGCCAAGCAGTTGTCCCTTCTGTCCAAGGAGACTGAGGAACCAAACTGCTCCCATTAAGGCCATCAGCAGGTTGGAGAACAGAGGCTGGGGAAAGCTGAGGTGGGAGCAGGCAGCCATGGGGCTGGGGACCCAATGGGCTCCCACGGCCAACTCCCTCCCCATGTCTTCAGCTCGCAGACTGGGAATGGCTGGGTGAACAAAAGATTACCCTTCATTCTAAAAGTATGGCCTTCCTACCTTGGTCAAAATGTCATTTCTTTGATGAAATGACGATGAAAGTATATGGGAGTGGTTTAAAAAACTGTTCTTCCATCTCCTACACCCACCCCCGGCTTTGAAATTGTACTGTCCTTCAAAATGTGTAAGTTTGGCAACCACAGGATTTAAAAATCTCTGGGAGCCACAGCTAAGCTTTATTTTATTTTTATTTTTTTTTAAGTTATTTATTTTGGCTGCATTGGGTCTTCATTGCTGTGTGCAGGCTTTCTCTAGTTGTGGCGAGCGGGGGCTACTCTTTGTTGCAGTGCAAGGGCTTTTCACTGCAGTGGCTTCTCTTGTTGTGGAGCACAGGCTCTAGGTGCGTGGGCTTCAGTAGTGGTGGCACGCGGGCTCAGTAGTTGTGGCTCGTGGGCTCTAGAGCGCAGGCTCAGTAGTTGTGGCACATGGGCTTAGTCGCTCCGCGGCATGTGAGATCTTCCTGGATCAGGGCTCGAACCCGTGTCCCCTGCATTGGCAGGCAGATTCTTAACCACTGTGCCACCAGGGAAATCCCACAGCTAAGCTTTAACTCTGCACTTTTACTCCAGTGCAGGCTGTGGTGAACAGTCCTGGGTTCAGATTTGAGCTCTGCCGCTCACTAGCAGTTTACATTATCCGAGCCTCCTTTTCCTTCCTAGCAAATGGGGATGCTGCCAGTTCCGCTCTGGGGTCAGCTGTAAGGAATGAGGATCCCCAGCAGTGGGGCAGTCAGGGAGCTCTACCTTGTTATTAGTTACGTTGATGGTCTTTTTGGTTTCTAGCGGGGTCACACACTCAACTATGTATAACTTATCCGGAGTCAAAGTTTAATTCAGGAACTTTCTCTCCTGTGTTTTCAAAATGGGAGATTTAAGAATGAGGGCAGTGAAGGTGATGGTGGAGGGGGAAGGGAAGGGTAGCTCTCCACTGCCACACCTTTACCATAATGCCCCAAGGACAGCCAGATGGGAGCAGAAGCATCCTCAGCACCTTTCGACCTGCTCAGGCCTAAAGGTGGATTTTTTTTTTTTTGATGTGGACCAGTTTTAAAATCCTTATTGAATTTGTTACAATATCGCTTCAGTTTTATGTTTTGGTTTTTTGGCCGTGAGGCATGTGGGACATTGGAAGGCGAAGTCTTAACCACTGGACCGCCAGGGAGGTCCCCTAAAGGTGGATTTTTTGAAGTCCAGGGACCTAGAAATCAGAAATACCACCTGGCTGTTTGAGAGGACCAATTTTCTGTGGCTTCGCACAGAAGTGTCACAGCTACTGGTTGAAAGGGTGGGCCAGTTCCCCAGGTGACCACTGGTGCTCCTCAGGCGGGCTCCTGCAGGCTTCAGGGTGGCACTCGAGTTTGTGGTCTGTGCTAGGGTAAGCAGGAACGCTGAGCAAGAGTCCTCACAATACTCTTTATACAGACACATCTATCCATGAATAAGGCTCTCCCCACGGATGAGGAATTTTAGTCTCAGAAGTTACTTAGCAAGTTGCAAAAGGTTAAATGGGTAGTAAATGGTTAACTGGGATTCAAATCTAAAGTCTAGTTTTCTCTATTCCTCTCTGCCTCTCACCTATTTAACAGGAAAGAAAGTCATCTGACTGGCATACTCAAGTCGTGGTTTACTGGGTGGGAAGCCAAGAACTCACCCTTACCTAAGCTCCCCTAACATACAGCCTGGTCTTATCACTGTAGTTAATGATGCCTGTGATAAACTAGACACTATGCAAGGCCTGATATGCAAAGCCTCCTTTGTCCAGGCAAAGGACCATGTAGGAATTATCCCCATTTTACAGATGAGCAAACTGAGGCTCAGGTTATTTATTTTCAGCATATCATGCTGGAGAAGCCCAGAGGCAAGGTAATCTCAGGGTCACAGGGGGCAGGCCTCTCCTTCTAAGCAAGATTAGCTTCAAAATGAGTCATTTTTCATTTGTTTCATACACCAGACAGCTGGCTTTTCATACTCAGATACCAACATACCACCCTGGGGGAATCAGTGGCTCTGGCACTACTGTCTGCCCTAATCTGTCAGAGGGACTGAGGCCAGGGAGCCAAGCTTGGTGCATCATTGCTCTAAGGCTCAGCTGAGCAACAGTGGTGCTCACAGCAGGGCAAAGCCAGGGACGACTGTGCTGTGGGTGGCTCATGGCACAGCATACGAGGTCCTGTCATCAGGGTAAAAGAAAATGAAGTAGACATTATAAATGGGATAATGGTGCCTTCAGTCTCCAGGTTTACAGAAGGGGAATGGCGTTAGGGTAAGGGATGGGAGGTCAGAAAGCACCGAAGCTTACCCAGCAGGAGCTTCACAGCAGATAGGGACAACAACCTGGAAGGCCGTGGTGCTGTGTTTGCGGTCTCTGAGTCCTGACCAGGGAACCAAAACAAGGCAGAAGTGCAGGAGCAGGTCCCCAGTGTGGTGGGAGTACCATTCAAAGAGCACAGGTAGTCTGGTGCTCTGTCAAGGGCTTGGGCTTTGGAGTAGGAAGATCTAAGGTTTAAACCCCAGCTCAGCCAATTACTAGCTCTCATCTTTATCAAGTCTGTTTTCTTAACCTACAATGTGGAAATGTCTACCTTGCAGCGTGTGAAGCCCAGTGACAGTCTTTGTAACGGTGTCAGTGAGATACGCAGGAGGTACTTAATCAAGCTGCGATGGCAGCCTTAAATCACATCCCCAAAACCAAAAACCTCACAAGTCATTCGCTCAGGCAAAAATTCCAGACAAGATAAATTGGCCTCATGTTAGTCTTCCCTGGAGGAGACAGTGTCCTTCCTGCTTCGGGCCTCAGGAACTGCGAGTCTGGTTGCACGCCCCTTCCCCTTGCCGTCAGCTTGGATGGTGCATGCCTCCTCCAGGAAGCATTCCCAGGGGCCCAGCCTCGGTAGGGACTCTTCTCTGTTCTCTGGTGAGTAGGAACAGGAAGACCACAGACCCCCCACTAACCATGCTGCGCGTCCTCTCACCACCCCCTAACTACAAGCTTCCTGGGGGACAGGGACAACCCTCTGCTCCTCTGAAGACTCTCAGGTTGCCAAGCACAGAAGGAGCTCGAATACTGGGTGACTGATAGGAATTGGGAGTTAGCATATGGCAATAAAAAGTTAATTCACAGGCTTCCCTGGTGGTGCAGTGGTTGAGAGTCCGCCTGCCGATGCAGGGGACGCGGGTTCGTGCCCCGGTCTGGGAAGATCCCACATGCCGCGGAGCGGCTGGGCCCGTGAGCCATGGCCGCTGAGCCTGCGTGTCCGGAGCCTGTGCTCCGCAACGGGAGAGGCCACAACAGTGAGAGGCCCACGTACCGCAAAAAAAAAAAAAAAAAAAAGTTAATTCACAAACTTCACGGAATCATTCATTCAGCAAGACAGGAGTTTAACATAAAAATATGGCTATAAAACCCCTGCCTTTGGTTGAGTTCCTACCAAACAACCCAACAAGCCAGGTGCACAGAGGGATGCCACCCCACCCCAGGAGGTTGGCCGCCTCTCCAGCCCCCACTGGCGCTATTTTTCTCCCGCGCTCCACTGTGTCCCCACCCTACCCTCAGAGCCCAGTGGGCGAAATGGGCACACGGGGAGGAAGGGTTTTCCTGACACAACACAGCCTATCAGTGACAGAACCAGGAGGCTCCTCCGTGACTCCCCCTGTACCCACTTCCCCACAGGAGGCCGGCCCTCACAGGGGAAGGACACAGCCCGCAGTCTGCAAACAGACTGTTTCATCTGGAGAGGGAGCTTGAAATCCAGCTGCAGCTAGCTGGAGCCGGCCTGGCTTCAGAGAATGTCCCCAGTCTAAGTCAGCCACAGTAAGAGGTTAATGAGAAGGACTGGAAGACTTGGGTTTGGCCTCAACTCTTTGGACTTCTCAGATGTTAAAGAACCACTGTGGCCTCCTTCCACGCCCAGCCATCTGCAAAATGGCAGAAATGTCCAACAACTCTCCTTAGCTGACAAGGGGCTCAAGAGGTGGTAGAGTTCATACCTGGCGGTCTCCCATTCTCCACAATGGAAGGACATGGACTATGGAAACAGGCAGTAGGACAGGGCAGCCCCATGAGGAACTAAGCACCTGCCCTTGTGCAGCCAGAGGACTTGTCCTTTGCCTGAGAGGCCACCCCTCCCATCTTTCACATCCTCCTCACCTACTTATGCTCGTCCAGAGCAAGTGCCCAGTGAGTTCTCTGAAAGGCACACTGTCATGCAGGCTGTGACAGCACAGACACAACCAAAGGAGTGTACCCCCGCATGGCAGCCTCTTAAGACACACTGGGACTTCCCTGGTGGTGCAGTGGTTAAGAATCTGCCTGCCAATGCAGGGGACACGGGTTCGAGCCCTGGTCCGGGAAGATCCCACGTGCCGTGGAGCAACTAACCCTGCGCGCCGCAACTACTGAAGCCCATGCACCTAGAGCCTGTGCTCCTCAACAAGAGAAGCCACTGCAATGAGAAGCCTGTGCACCACAATGAAGAGTAGTGCCCGCTCACCACAACTAGAGAAAGCCTGTGCGCAGCAACGAAGACCCAATGCAGCCATACATACATACATAAAAATATATATATATATATATATATATTTTTTTTTTGTTGTTGTTGTTGTTGTTAAAAAGAGACACTGACCCGCCCAGTGTTGAGAGTACGGGTGGGAAAGCCGGCTTCCAGTCTCATCGAGCTCTCCCCACTCTTCTCTGGGGACCTGGTTTCTTCATGTGCTGAGGGGCTTGGGACCAGGGGTCCTTACCCAGGGTCCTTCTAACTCCAAGGATGCACACACAGAAATCCCCTTGAAGGCACAGGAAGCATCTCAGTGTGTGTAAGTCACGTGAGTTTTTCTGGGGGAATATTCTCAACATTCAGATTCTCAGGACCCAAGGAGTACTGAGAATCAAGACGAGCTTTGTAGGCTCCTTCTCGATTGAGGAAACACCCTAACCAGAAGGCAGCACAGGAGTGCTATGCGGGCTTCCCAGGCAAAAGAGGCCTGGGCGCTGTGATGGGGGGTTAGGGTGGGAGGGCGACTCCAGCTCCTGCACCAGGGCCCTTCCAAACAGAACAGCAGGATGGTGAGGTCCCTCTTCTACAGGCTTTCAAGCAGAACCTGAGTCTCCCTTAAAGTGGACGAATGTCACCAAGAGGAGGTGGGCTCTATGTGTGTCAGTTGAGTCCAACCTGCAGCCCACGCAGCACAACGAGGACACACGCTCTCATGGCTGCAAGCAGCAGGCCCAGGATACGGCAGGGCATGGCTCACTGGGAGACAGGGAGTGGACAGAGCTTAAAGCCAGGATGGCATGTGGATGCAAACACATGGCAGCTTTATCTCTAGAACGTCCCAGGTTCAGTCAGGGCAGCGACTGGTTCTATGCAAACTGCAGCAAGCAGTCACTGCGAAGCTCCTAGATAAGGAGACTCGGTCGTATTTTAGCCGTGGCCGTGGTGTCACCATTGCTGACTTGCTTGATATTGTTTTAAACCTTCCGAATCCCTGAAGTGTGCTGCCCAAAATGCTAGTATTTAAGTCTGCCAAATGCACAAAAAGAAGAATCACTGGGCAAGACCTAAGATTCTGAGATTTGGAGGTCTCTGGGGATCTGCACGCTGAGTCACCATCTACGTCTGAGGATGCAGATCCAATTAAACCCAGTCTTTTTGGCCTTGGGAAGTCACCAGGCTGTCAGGGCCTGGGGGTTGGTGTGTCCCTTAACCAACTCAGTTGGTAAACAGGTATGGGTGGAACTCACTCAAGACAAACTAAGGGGGAACTTTTTGTCTCCAGAAACAGCCCTGGTAATTGGCAGTCAGCTGCGGGGATACCCTAATTCTCTTCCTCAACTTATTAAGTGTGGGGATGAAATGAAGGCTGCCAACAGCCTCAGCTGGCCCCCAAAGAGACTGGGGTTCAGCTGCGGCTGCTGTGATTAGCAGAGAAAGGGCTTAGGGGGAGGCTGGGCTGCTGGGAGAGATCTCCTCCCCTCTTGGGCCCTTAGCCAGGAGGAAGATGTCTAAGGAGTTGTCAGAGCTAAAGGGGAGAGGTGGCTCCTCTATATGGGGACAGGACAATTTGTGGTTGTGAACGGCGTGGCTCAAACAAGGTCATGCCCAGAGTGGTTGGGGCCGAAGGAGACCATATGGACTCTGGTTACAGCAAGCAGTCCAAAGCCCAGTGTGCTGAGGGGAACTCACTGGGGGCACTTGCTAAGGGGTTTGGCGCTCTCTTAGGGAAAAGAAGGGCACTGCAAATTGTTAGTGAGAAGTGAAGCAGAAACGAATGATTAACCTATGAGATCCGGCAAAAATAGAACAAGGGAGCTACACAGAGGCAGCCACCATTTTACTGAACTCCCGCTGTGTGTTAGGAGTTGCACTGGGTACTTTGTTTCTTGTGCATTTTGTCCTTACAACAGCATACAGTGAGCATCACTGTTAAAGGAGCATCATTTAATGGATTAGGAAATGGGGGCCCAGAAAAGTTAGATGACTTGCCCAAGGCACCCTGCTGATAAGAGGCAGAGAGGTGATTCAAACCTAGGTTAATCAGCATATCAGATTCAAAAGCAAAAATGGAAGCACAGGGTCTGTAATCGCCCTGGTCAGTGGTGGCCCTTTCTCCCCTCCTGTGCTCGGGCAGGTGCCAGTGCAGTCTTGCACCTTCTGGAGACCGGCACTGTCAGGTGCAGCATCTTATCTCCCTCCCCTAGGGGGCTTACAGCTCTCCCCTCATTGTGACCAACTTATCTGCCAAAACTCCAGCCTTGTACATCACCGCCACCTTTTCTGTAGGATGAAGTTCACCTTTCTTAGGCTGACAGTCAAGGCTCTTGGCAACTTGGCGCTACTTCACTCTCCAACTTGAGCCTCTGCGTGAACCAAACCAAAGATCTGCTCTTTCCACAAATTCTCAGTGTTCTGCTTTTGCTCACATTGTGTCTCCTGCTTAGAAGACCCTTGTCTGCTCTCCATTCTTCAAGGGCCATCTTAAGTCACACGTCCTACAGGTTGCTGTTACTTACTTCTTCAACAAAAAGCCAGTACTCGGTCCTCTGAGCTCCTGGGAGCACTGAGACAGTACCGTGCTGCAACATCTTTGGAAGCTCGATGGAAAAGAGCACGGACACCCGAGCTTTAGCCTGGAGCTGGCACGCGCTAGCCACGTGGCCAGTGGGGCAAATCACTCTCTGGAGTGGGAGCAGGGCGGACACCGTACCTAGGATGCACGTGAGCGTTCAACGAGACAGTAAACGGGAAGAGTATGAACCTGGCAAACAGCCCGGGCTCAGTAAGTTTAGGTAAGAGAAAGTGCTCCCTGGCACCTCCCCACCATGCCTTACAGATGATAAAGGCTCCAGGCTGTAGCAGGCTTGATCCTACACAGAAACAAGTGCATGCAAGATCCCCAGCAAGCTGCAAAAGCTCTCCGCAAAAGCTCTCCTTAAGCATTTGCTAAACAAGGGCAGAAAAGGACTCTCCTGGGTTCCTGAAAGGAGATCTGGTGGAAGGCAGGTGGGGCCATCCTCCACCCCAAGGCCTATACAGAATTCAAACCAAGGCACGGCAGGACAGCTGAAGGACTGACCTTAAGGGAAGGGCCACCCCTCTGCTCCTGGTAGAGACCTTCTCCCTCTACCTCCGTCCCCTGTACTCCTTTCCTTAACCCCAAATAGAAAGTATTTCCCAATTTACAAATTAAAGTGGCTCTCAAAATCAATTTTATAGCCAGCAATCATGGTTCTAATGTTATGTAACTATTAAAAAAAAACAAAACCAGTGAGATGCCAGCGCTAGAAAGCTGCTCTTTGGCAGAACCACCAGCCTGCCCATGTGACAGCACAGGTTTTCAGCTCTAAAAAGCAAAAGTAAATACAAAAACAAAATGCTATGTCCTTGAGACATAATTACAGCAGAATGAATATGCAAATACAGACTCAGAAGAGTAAGATACATCAGTCAACTAATGAGAAGCTGATTACAAAGGGGGTTAGAACAAAACACAGCAAGACTCAGCCATCAAATAAAGGCTGTGAAGGCAACCCTGGGTCTATGGAGGTCACTCCGTGCCCATGAAGGCGCTTTACGTTCAGTGTTTTTTTTTGGGGGGGGGTGAGGGGGAGCCAAGAACCTGCATATATTCTGAGATACAACTTCTAGCTCTGTTACCAGTATGGCCAACAACTGGTATGAAAGAACGGCAGGACTCAACAGCTGTGGAGTACCTACTGCATACCCAGCACCCCTAGGCTAGTTTTACATGAATTTTTCATTTACTCACAAAAAGCCCATGGGTTAAGTGCTGGCAACCTCACTTTATAAACGAGGACTCCAAGACTCAGAGAGATGCCTAAGGTTTAGATGGACTGAGGCTGGGAGCAATATTTATCTCCATGGCCCACACCAGGCACACAGTAGGTACTTAATACATGCCTGGAAAGAATAAGTGAAGTTTCCCAGTCTGGTTCAAAGCCACGTCTAAGACTCCACTCAGAGACGTAAGCCCAACTCCAACCCCACTGCTTCCCCCTTTCCTGTGCCTGCTGCCCCTCAACTTCCCCTTCCTCTAACAGTGACCTCCTGTCCTATCACAGCGGCCTCGCAGGGATCTGTTATGTCTCTGAATGACTCTCCGGAGGGCACCCCTACACGCTCACTGTTATCGTGGCTTAGAAGCCCACTTCCCCAGGGCCTGGGAAGCCCAAGGAGAAGTTCAATTGTTTTCCTCCTCCTCCTCCCCCCAGGAGCAGATGGCCACAGGGCCTCACCTCATCCTCAAGACAAATGCACAAGGCAGAAGCTAAGCAAGAATTAGAGGAGTCCCCGTCCTAGAACCACACCACTGTGGAACTTGAACTTGAGGGACGAGGGGAAAGAGGACCACCTTTTATACTCTGGTTTTCTGGATGAGGAAACGACAACCTACAGGGCGTGACCTGTCCAAAGCCCCGTGCTACGTAAGTACAGAAGATAGAGCCCCAATTAGAAGCTGGCAGGCCCTCCTAGTTCTCAGGCCTCGATGCAAGCTTTCTAAGGGTAGAACTGTAGGATGCTAGGCAGATGGTGTCTTTACCCTCTTCTGCCAGGGCAGTTTTCAAACCTGAGCGTGCCATCAGCATCACCTGGAGGTTCCTGTTGAAACACTCACCCCCAGCTTCCAGCTCTGTAGGTCTGAGGTGGCGTCAGAAATATGCTTTTTTTTTTTGCGGTACGCGGGCCTCTCACTGTTGTGGCCTCTTCCGTTGCGGAGCACGGGCTCCGGATGCGCAGGCTCAGCGGCCATGGCTCACGGGCCCAGCCTCTCCGTGGCATGTGGGATCTTCCCGGACCGGGTCATGAACCCGTGTCCCCTGCATTGGCAGGAGGACTCTCAACGACTGAGCCACCAGGGAAGCCCAGAAATACGTTATTTTTAAGAAGTTTCCTGGAGATGCTGCCAGTCTGGGGACCATACTTTGAGAACCAACAGTGCTGAAGTTTGTCGTGGTCACCGTGTGTGTGCTGGGGGGGGGTGCAAGCTGGTGAGGGGGAGCAGGGAGGAATGTGGCAATAGCATGTTGATGTCTTCAAGGTCACAGGATAGACTCTGGATCTGTTAAGTAGAAAACTTCTTACTCCTGACACCCTCAGTTCCTTCCACTGATAAAATGGAAGCAGTCTGTCTAAACTTTACCCAGGGTGTGTAACATGAGTCTGTGGATTCTGAAGATGCACATCTGGGTCTGCCTATGTCATCACTATCGTATGACCATCTCAACGAAATTCTAAGAGTAGGTGGGAAACTGGACTTCTGGGGACAGGTGTCCCCCTGCTATAGGACTTCCAAAACACTGGGCTGGAGTGATGTGCTCCCGAAGGCTCTCCATGCTACACCTGGTTGGTGCCCATGCCCCGAGATGCTCAGGGTCGGGGAGGGAGGAGGCTCTCTGGATCACCTCAGTGGTGCCATCTGGATTTCAGTTTAGGCAACTGGCCTAAAATCCCAAGCAATTTTTTTTTGGAAGGTGAAAGTCACCCTGTTCTTTGGTCTCGGGTGTGGTACATTCACACTCATTTCCGCTGTCCCATGAAACCAAGGGCTCCTTCCAAACATTCATCACATCCAAGCCTGCAATCTGGTTACTAACAACAAATGAGTCTTTAGTTGTCACTTCCAGCTCTCCTTATGTCTGGTACAAGGCTGGGCTGGGCTGGAAAGGCCCATGCATTCTGCCAAGATCTGACAGCACTACCCTTTTTTCAGTCCATGCCTTAGCTTTGCCCTAGACTGGAACTCTCTGGGAGGACATGCCTTAGACATGTACGAAAAAAGCAGGAAAAAAACAAAAGGGTGCTGTACATGACATTTAAGGGCTTCCTTTTTACAAAAGGATGGAAGTAAACACGGAATGAGTCAATTGGCTCACATCATCTGTGTCTTTCCCACTGGAACAGAGGGTCAATACCAAAATCCAACATGATGTACCAGAGCCCACCTGCCTTCCACTACTGCTCCAGTGCCAGGCCTTGGAATTATAAAAAGCCAAGGTTACCTACCATTCATAAGATTACCTGCCCAGGCCCCACTTCTGGCTCCTTTATGCAGCCTGGGAAAATAGAAGCATTTTCATCTTCTTCATTATGCCCTAAGGTGTGCCTGGGTGGCTCTAATCCACTCCTCCTGAGTCCCTAGACATCACTTCCTTTTACAAAGAAACAAAATACAGAATTCTGACCTGTGTACAATGCAGGCTGAGTTACAGCTTTCCCCTGGCACCTGTAACTGAAAGCGTAATTCCTTTAAAGTTGGGAAATTCACTGCAGTATTTTACGGTATTGATTTATTTTAAACTTCGCCGGCAGTTTTAAGGCCTGCATGCCTCTGAATCCTAGAAATGCTGGAGGAGGTCTCCATTTCCTTTGATTTTGTAAAATCACAGAAGACTCACTAGTAGAAATGAAAAGAGCGGCTGGGAGCTTATATGTTGCTGCCCTAGTTTATCAAGACAGAACCCTGGGCATTCTCTCCAGGTCCTCATCTTGAATGCCCCTCCGACGGGACTTCACTACAACGACAGTCCCCTCTCCCCTTACCAGCTGAGTCCTGTACCCAACAAAGCCTCAGTGTGCCAGGGCGAGTTTCACACAATCCCTGAGATGTGACCTCCTCACTCACCACCTGGCTTACAAGGTGCCCCTAAACCTATCTTCAAGAACCAGCCCAAGGCACCACCTTCTCCAGGAAGCTTTCCCTCCACTCTCTCCAGGCTTCCTGTATTTCTTCCTGTATTTCTACAACTAAATGTTGTCTTAGGTCCACAGCTAACCTGTGAGCTCCTAGAGGACAGCACTGGGGTCTACACTACCAAGACCACCGCTGGGCAAGCGCCTGTCATACGAGGGCTCCTGCTCACCAAATCTGACTTGGCCTCAGAATCTTTCAACGCAGGGCTGCAGGCAGCCACATCAACAACAGGGACGAATCATGAAAGCCCTCGGCTTTGGCCAAGAGTCAATAAATGAGCTGGAAGATGGGTCAGGGAGAAACCCAGCAACCCTGCCATTTTGCTTTGGATCCTCATCAACCTTAAGTGTCCAGGCTAAGCTCACTCAGAACGGGCTTCTGCCAGGTCCGGGGGAACAGAGACAACAGGGTGCCTTTGGGTCACATCAGAGCCCTTCCTTGTCCTGGTGCATAGACTGTCCTGTCAGCACCCCCTCGGTGCCAGTGCTTTCCTGCTGCCCCCAAAGGGGATGCACTTTGGGTCTCCCGCTTTCCAACCTTTTGGGAATTTTAACCTCTGCCTGCTTGTGTGGCTTCTGCCACTGTCGCCCGGCCCTTGGTTATGTGGGTGCCTCACCATCCCAGCCTTGCCTCGCCTGCCCATGTTTGAGGCTGTATCAGTGTGACACAAGAGGAATCAACACACAGGTGATCTCACCTGAAGGAGCAGAAGGTGGCCCTGCTGCGGTATGCTGTGCCGAGACTGTCAGACTCTGAAAGATGCCCACGGGCAGCACCGACGCTAATACCTGGGGGCCTCTCGTGTGGAGATAATAGGAGGGGGAACCCACCTATAAACCCATCAAAAGCTGCTTTCAAAGAAGCTGTAGGAGGCAGGATAGAACAGTGGAATTTCCAGTCAGCTATCAGGTTTCAAATCCTGCCTCTGAAAACTGTGTCAAAATGATTCTCAGCTTCCTCATCTGCACAATGATGGCAGATAACAGAACACTTACGCAGATGATGTGATAATAAGATACTCTATGTAAAAGTACTTAATTCAGGGCTGGAGATAAAAGGGCAGGGCCTCTGCCCTGCACAAGTCAGAGGGCCCCTCAAAACAGGTTTTTAGAACCAGAGCTGCTATTGTTGGAGGGAGTATCTGTGTCCCTAGCGTAAGAGAAAATGGGAGTTGGAAAGACCCCAACCGTCAGGCAGCTTTGCTCACAGCTGGAGGATTACAGGCGCTATTCTGATTTGCCCAAAGGGATGCTGCCTAGGCTGACAGGAGCCAAGGATGCCAGGGAGGAGGAGAATGTGAGCAACAACAGCCCTGGGGCAGGCCTGTCCCCTCATGAATGCTTTGATGTCCTGCAGAGCTTCAAGGGACAGATTATCCTTGTGGGCAACCAGCCCCATTACATAACAGACAGCTCAGTTTCCTTGTGTTGAGACAGCAGGAGTGACAGACAGAGAGGGCAACAGCGGGGGCAAAAGCTGGCGCCCAGGGAGCTACCTGGCCTTACAAATACCAGCCTTCCCCACCTGGGGGATCTCCCAAGAAACACCAGTAGACAGACCCAGAACCAAGGGATGGCCTGCACACCAATGGTTCCTAGAACTGCCAGGTCTTCAGTGAACGCTGAGCTTTACATTCCCAGGGAAAAGAGCAGCAAACCCACAACCCTCTGCTCTCACACAGCCCCGTGAAGTCTAGTGAGACAGGGTAGAAGCAAGGCTGGGGCCTCCAGTTATAGACAGGGACTCAAAAGATGCTCAGCAGTTCTAGTTCTGCTTGGATCTAAGAATTAACAGTCACTGGCTGAATACCAACACCCCCGCCCCCAAATCTAACTAAAACTTCCGTTCTTTCCAAGGACCTAATCATCCACTTCAAGGTGAGGCTGGCACTTCCCTCTTCTGCTCCTCCCATCCTCCCTTTGGGCAGTTCAAGGCTCCACCAGACACTAAGAGGGATGAGCCTCTGGGCTGTGAGAATCAGACTTCTGACTTGGGTCTCTTCGGCAGTCACACCCTCTCCGGGAAGTCTTCCTCCATCGCTGTCCTTTGGGCTACCTAGGTGTTTGCCAGCACACTCTGAACCTTCTCAGAGTAGAAGAAACAACCTCCCAACTGGAAACCAACTAAGTGCCAGGCTCCTCCGGCCCACCTTACTCAACTCAGAATGCATTTCCGGCCCCATCTAGTGCCGCGCAATATACGTGAGGCTCAACTGTTTGTTGAATTTTGAAAACATTTGAGATTTACAGGCAATTCCATGAGGCAATACACCATACTGGTTACAGCCATGGACTTGGGCCTGGGTTGAAATCTAGGCTTTGACCCTTACTAGCTCTGAGAGCTTCAGGAACTTACTTGAAAAGCAGTAAATGAAATAATGGTCATAAAGCACCCAGCCCAGGGATGTCCATTAATTATCATCATCTCTGGCACTGTTGCCCTCCATCAAAGCCTTAGCCTTCTAGACTCAGGAGGTGAGGCTCCAAGTGGGGGTCTTACATTCTCAGAAGCTAGGTCTCACCCATGGTCTCATCCTGCCCCTTCCCACAGGGAGGGCAGTCCTGTGAGAGAAAGGCCTGTCTTATGTGTTCCTGGGTTAGTTCCGATGGCTGGGTCAGGAAGTCACACTCAGAGATGGGGCCTGGAGACCTCTCTAGTCTTGGGTTCCCAATTTCGCACTTAAAATCTTTTAAAAATTTACCACCACCCGCCCCCCTACCCCAGATTCTGTTTTGAAGACTCTGTTGTTTAAAACAAACCACATTAACTAAACATTTCCCCCCCATTTTTAAGTTTTTAGTCTTACTTTTGATTAACTCGATACCTATAATGTGACACAATTTGGGTATAATTCCAGCCGAAAGGAAGCGAATGACCTGAATTGGCTTCTACAGCTTCAGTGTAAGCATATGTGCTGCTTGCTGCCCGTGAGATGAGCTGAAAAAGCTTCTGAATCTCCAGCAAAGGGGTTCGACTAGGGGTTTAGGAATCCTCACGTTAAAAAACCTCAGATCTCATAAAACAGAAACAAAATCTGAAGCCCAGGTCAAGGGGCCAACTGGATACCCAACATGTTAGCCCAGAGCCACATCTTTGGACCCTAGGCCAGGGAATAATATATCATTTATTACTTCAACAAGAAATTAGGCCCGATTTCTTTCTGATGTTGGGCAGCTACCAAGATCGCATATGGTACAAAGAACATTCTCTGTGACCCCTTAGGTCACAACAACATCTGATTTCCTTCAGCAGACCTGAGCTGCCCACTCCAAATAAACATCATTCAAGGCCCTGGCTTCAAAAGGCCCTAGGTAACTGAGGTTTGTGTATTAGACAGCAAACTTGGCCATGAATGCAGAGTCCCTTATCCCACAGCAACCTCCCCGGTAACATGTGGGCAGTGGTACCTGGAACATCAGTCTGGCTGGCTTCCTGCTTTGGGTAAGGCTTTTGGATGGATGGTAGGAACCATTAGGGATTATTAAACATCTTCAAAAAGTGACAAGTAAGAGAGAGCTAGGACCCCTCACTGAGTAACCTTTAAAAACAGAGACATTTTTCTGGAACAAGCAATTGGACAGAGTTGCCTTGACTATAGCTTTGTTTCAAAGAAGAAAGCTATTTGGCAATCCTCAGAAACAAGGCAACTAAAGACCACCATCTTCAGAGGAACGGAAGACAATGCTTCCACCTCAAGCCCAAGCGTGCATCTAAGACTGTGCCGTCCAGCATCTCACTTAGACTGTTTCTACAGGGCACTTTCACAGCCTCTTGCAACTCCCCCAACAACCTCAATCAGATAAGTATGATCTACTCCACTTTATGGATGATGAAACCCAGAGAGGTAAAATAACTTGCCTGAGGTCACAGAACCAGTAAAGCACAGAAGTGGGACTCGATTCTGGACAGTCCACGAGGCAACACTCCTTTCAGAGGAATCCCATGTTTCCAACCCAAAGTGCAATTCCATTCATGGTTGCAAAAAACTGAAACCATTTAGCCCCAATTTAAACATTACTCTGAAATCTACAATCCTAGATTGCTGAGGCGTTCCTTCACCATTCCTTCATCACGCTGTTACTGGGAACGACTGGGTTTCCTTTATGCAGCTAGAGTCTGACCCACGACAAAAAGTTTCATAGGAAAGCTGGCCAGGAATCAGGACACACAAGTTCTGCCCCTTCATTTGGGACCTTGAATAAGTCCCTTCTTTCTAGGTCTCTCCCTACTTCTCAGCTCCCCTTCACAGTAAAATTCCTCAGGAAGAGGCATCAAAATGTGGTTTGTAGCTCAGCAGTACACGAAGCCAAAACTTTTCATAGTTATTTGCCTTTTCCACTTTCATTCTCTCACAAGTGTACTGTGAAGTTTTCCAGAAGTTACATGATGAGTGACATAGCACCAGTCTACAAAGCAAAAGCAAATAAGAATCCAGCTGACTATCAAGGCAGTTGTTAAGATTTGCAAAAATATAAAACAATGCCACTCTACTCACTAAATACGTTTTTGAAAAGTCATTTTTCATAAATTATGTATGTTAATATGTAACTGAATTACTATTCATTTGAAAGGAATGTTTAAAACATTTCTCAGTTTTAATTTCTAATACCAATACCCGTAGATATAACCCAAAACAAAAACTCTGGAATCCTCAATTTCAGGAGTGCAATGGGGCCTTCAGACCAAAAGCTTTGAGAATCGTTGGCCTACTCTCTCACGGTCTCCAATTCCACCCCTTCATTCTCTCTGAAACCCACTCTAGTTAGGGTTCTCCTCATTATGAGCCACCAAAATTGCTCACGAACACTAATGACTTCCCAATCGCTAAATCCAATGGTCAGTGGCCAGTCTCATCTCATCTCACTCAGCCTACCTATAGAACACGCCACGGCTGATTCCTTCCTCCTCCTGAGGTCTTTTCTCCACCTGGCTTCCAGGACACCATGCCCAGGTCTCCTATACCTCTGGCTTCCTTTCCTTCTCTCCAAGCTGTTTTGCTTTGAAATCTTCTCTATGCCCACTTTAGAACCTTGGTCATCTCAAAATTTGTACCTCTAGACCATTCTCTCCTCTGAATTCTAGACTCATACAACAGCCTACTCGACCTCTGTACTTGGTCACCAGTGATTATTTTTCTTTTTCTGCCGAGCTGCATGGGTATGCAGGATCTTAGTTCCCTGATCAGGGATGGAACCAATGCACCCTGCAGTGGAAGTGTGGAGTCCTAACCACTGGACCACCAGGGAAGTCCCTCAACTTCTGTACTTGGATTCTAAACAGGCATTCCAAACTTTCAGATGACCAAGACCTAACTTTCTCCAGTCAAATCTGTTCTTCCCCATCTCATTTGATCCTCTCTATCCTTCCAATGGCTTCCAAGGCCAAGAACTTGTAGTCATCCTTAATTCCTCTCTCTCACATCTTATGTTCAATCTAGCATGAAACCGTGTTGGTTGACTTCAAAATTCACCCAAAATCCAATCATTACCTCCCCTGTTCCACTGTTCAAAGCCACCATTATCTCTCACCTGGGTTATCATAGTAGCCTCCCATCTTGTCCCCTCACTTGCTCCCTTCAGTTTACTTTTAGCACAGCAGGTACAGTGATCCTTTCAAAAGATCAAACATCATACAGCTGAAAACACACCAATGACCAGAAGATTAAAAGCCAAATTCCTCACAGTGGCCTACAAGGGCTATTCTAGTTGACTCCTAATTACCTCTCTAGCTTCTTTTCCTATACTCTCCTCCCTGCTCACTCTATCTAGCCTTCAAGCTATTATAATGGCTATTGCCTCTGTCTGGGATGTTTTTCCTCCAGAAATCCTCATGGTTCACTCCCTCTACTCCTTCTAACCTTTGCTCAAAGGTCACTGTCTTAAGACCATCCCTGATCTCTTCCACTTGGAAGTATACCTCCATCCCTCACCTCCCTGCATTCTGATCTCCCTTATCCTGGTCTATATCCCTCCACTAACCCACAGCTAAGTTATGTCTGTCTCCCCAGTAGATGTAAGCTCTACAACTGTAAGAATTTTTGTTGGTTTTGCTCACTAATGTATCTTCTGTGCCTGAAATAGTCCCTGGCAAATAGTTTCTCAATAAATGTGTTGAATGAATATATGGAATTAGCTTCTCCATCTATAAAGCTTGATTGGGAGAGAGGGGAGTTTAGACTCAATAGTTCCTCCCAGCTCAAGCCTCTGATTCTCTAACCAGCCAAATACTCATTTATACCACAACTGATTTGAACCTCTGGCACTACAAGGCTCAGCTCCTGGTCACAAAGACCAGGGCCCTGGACCCGGCCCACAGTTCTAAGTGCCCAGCTAGGACAGGGCAGCATAGGTACCAACTGACCAAGCACTGTCCTCATTAGTTGTCAGAGTCTGGGACACTTGGCCGTAACTATGTTTCTGATCCTTTCTCATCCCAAGGTCACCTATTTCTCCTACCTGAAGCAATCACTGCTATTAAGCTTTAACTTTAACTTTGCCCTGCAACAAAGCACAAATCCCAAGTGTGGATGTCCAAGTGGGAGACATGATTTCAATTAGTTATGACAACCCCATAATCCTAACCCAAATTCAGATCCCTCTTCCAATGACAACCTTCTTTCTACCCCAGGGCAAACTTGAATTCTAAGAGGTTTTTTTAAAGTAGAAAAGATGAGATGGAAATGGAAAGTGACAGCATGAAATACAATTAAAATACTGTCTAGCCAACGCTTTTTAGGCTCGAACATGGTACTACCCCAAACCTAGCTTTAAGAACGCTGTTCTCTTACTCACTGGGCAGTAGGACAAACTGGCCTGGCACCTGGAAGATCATGTTTGTGGAATGGAAGAATTAAACCTGGAGTGACTCATTTGAGAAGTAAGTTCACTGAATACTGAAGCATAACCAGGCTCAAATCAGCATTAACCAATATCAACCAGAAATGTGAGGGTGATGAAGGGAAAGAAGGGACTAAGAACCCACCTAGGTAATGGAGGGCTCTGTGCCCCAGGTGCTGAGGCTCCTTCCTCATGACCACTGGGATCTGCTTCCACCCACTATCACCTCCTCTCAAGCCTTCAGCAAAATCTAAGTCTAGCTTATTTCCAGTTTGCCATCTTGATACTAAGAAAAAAGGGGCTGGGGGGGAGAAGGAACATGAGTTAAGATATACCTGCCCTTAAATTAGTAGGATCGTGGGTAAATGACTTAACCCTTGCAGGGTTGCAAAGGTGAAACAAAATGGTACATGTGAAAATACCTAGCATTCATGGTAAGTATTCAATGTTCTTTTCTTTTCCATTCCCTTTAAGGAAAATGAATCAAACCTGACCAATACGCTAGCCAGCATGTATATCTACTGACATTAATCTCCCAACATCTATTACTTCCTTCTACTTCAATATTGGCCAGTTGCCTTGCCAATTCTGCCCCAAAGATCCAAGCACTCCTCTATCCTCAGTGCTACTACATTTAGGTTCAACAACATCCCTTACTAGCGTGAATCAAATAATTGGTCCAACTGGTCTCCCAATCTCCGGTTCAAATCAGCTTACACATGCTGAAGCTCTTAATGCTACATTGCTCTGCTCTGCTTTGCATATGGCTCCCAAATGCCTACTAAGTCAAGGTCAAATTCCAGGGTCCCATGTTTCACCTTATTTCTAGTCTTATTTCCCTTGCTCACATCTCAGACTCTGGTCCAACTGAACTACCAGTGCTGTTCCTGGTACACACTTTTGGATTATCCACCTCAGCTCTATCCACGCTCCAGCAGGCCACTGTCCTCCCCAACTACCACCTGTCTACTACATCCTTCACTACTCCAAACTGCTGGAGGCTCTCCAATATGCTAGGCTCCCGCTGGCTTCAGGTCCCTTGCAGAGGCTAGGCCTTTTACCTGGGATGCTCCCCTCAGCTTCCAATTCCCTACTCTTGCTTCTGGGCACTATTCCCTGAAAGGTCAATTTCCTTACGTTCGTTGCAAAGCAACTATGATAAATACTGATTTAATGTTTCTCTCCTTGACTAAGCCGCAGAAGTCATGAGGATGGGGTATGTTTTCTGATTTTGCTTACCACTGTTATCCCAGAGCCTAGCACGGTACTTGACAAATGAAAGCCCACAATCAATCTGTTAAATAAGCAAAGATTTCTCTAAAAGAATAGTCACTCACACACTGTTTATAGTATCTAAAATGGAGAAATGGACATGTGCTATCTGAAGTGGGAGAATGGTTACGTTACTGTACCTATAATAGAATGTCAAGTACTGAAGGCCATGCTTTCAAAGTATGACATGGAAAATGCTTGGGTTAAAGCTGAATGGAAGAGCAGGAAACTAAACCTGAAAGAGCATGATCTAAACTATGCAGAATTGGATGTGCGAGTAGGAAGGATACAAATTGGGGACAGTGTTTATATGCTGAAAAAAATGTCCGTACTTCTTTTGCACATTTTCTACAGTAAGCATTTATTGATGAGAAAGTATTTCTAAAAAACTTAAGAGACTCAGCTCAAATGCAATGTCTACTCAAAACTTCCCTAGACTTTCTCATTTGTACTCAAATAACCCCTCAATTTCTTCATTGAGACTTGGGAGGAATCTTTGGTAACCAGCACTTAGTTCTCTTCAACGCTGCATTTGCCCCCAACTCCATACCCCCCGCCTCCCTGGGCTCAGATTGAAGAATCCAGTAGTCCAGGAAGTGTGCATGCGGAACAAAAAGAAGTACACTCACCTAGTTTAAAAACACCCAAGATGCTTTGCCCTGAATTTTAAGCAGCACATGTGACCTGGTCCATTCTGGTTTCAAGTTCAAAGGCATCAGGCCGGTCCTGTGGGTTAGCAGCTAACATATCTTTCAAGAGCTGCTTGATCCCCTCAGACATGGAAGTCCTGCGTTTCTGGGGGATGTGCAACTCCATCTTTGGGTTTTCTAGCAGCGCCTCACCAACAGGGACGATCTCAGTCCCCTGTTTGATATAGGTCCCCAGGAGCTCCTTCTTGGTCTCAGAGTCAATGAAAGTGATTCTTTCTATCATTGCCCAGATGATAATGCCCAGGGCAAAGATGTCAGCCTTGGCTGTGTAGTGTCCCTCCCAGACTTCAGGGGCCATGTAGAAGTCTGAGCCACAGGCTGAGGACAGCCAGTATTTATTCACATTCACATTTTTGTTGTCTTGATTGCCCTCTTTACCTCGGGGGGCCAGCCCAGCACAGACCTTGCTTAGTCCAAAGTCTGCCACCTTGAGGATGGGGGTGCCAGACCGCTCTGTGATGAGGATGTTGTCTGGCTTTAGGTCCCTGTGCACGATGTGGTTTTTGTGCAGGAAGGCAATGGCGCTCGTGAGCTGTAGCATGAAGCTCTTGTTGGTGGCTGGGTCCGGCCTCCGGGACAGGACATACTGATTCAGGTCTCCACCTTCACAGAACTCCATGACAAACCAGAGATAGCAGGGCTCCTCAGCATAACCCAGGATCCTTTCTCCTAAATCAAGGGAAGACCAGAAAGAGCCCAAGTGAGATGGACACAGTCACACCACTTGTAGACTAAAGGGCTGTAGCATATTAGAGTAGGAGTGACAGTGATGACGATCGCTCCAATCCAAGAGGACCAGCATAACTGGCACGGAGCCAACTCTGCACAACAAGGCCCATCTCTACTCATACAGGGTGAGTCAAGTGATAACAAGATAAGGGAACCCTGGTTTACTGATGATTAGCCAGGAGGCAACTTAGTTCACCTTTCCCAGTTTCCACTTTTGCTTCTTCACCTGTAAATGGCCATGTGTAACACAGAGTACCAACACTGGCACCTGACGTTCAATTTAATATGTACTACCACCCTAGGAGGTAGGAAGAAATAGCCCCATCTAATAAAATGAAGAACCTGAGGCTCACAGCGACTTAAGAGTTAACAGACTCAAATCCATGACTGCAGCGCCACTGTGTTTCATTATACTGTCTCCAAACAGCCAGCACCATACCACCCACGTCTCCCAGGGCTGCTGCTGAGACGAGGGAAAATATGTGAGAAGACCGTCAAATGTCTGTTACTCCATGCTAAGCCAAAGACCTTCCCTCCCTTCCTTCCTTCCTGCCTAGTGTAGGGATTCTTGCCGATGCAACTAGAATGGCACTACAAGTTTATTTCAGACACACTCCAACTCAGTGTTTTCTGGTAGCCCACCACATGCCTAGCACAAGTTAGGTAAGTGACAGGCCCATCTCTATGAAGTTTAGTTTGAAGGAGATAACGGATGTTTAAAACAGCAAGCATCATTAGCTGTGCATCTGCATCAAGGTCAAGTTTTACGAACAGTGAAGGGTGGGTAGGAGTCACCAGATCTAAAGAAGTCCGAAGGGGCAGGACTTGAGTGACCCCTAAGAGACAGGCAGTAAATCAGCAGGGAGAAGCCAGAAGGAAACTCTAGGCTGAGATGGGATGGATAACGAGGCACAGGAATAAACGGACCAGAGAGGTGTACATAGGAAGTCTGAAGTGGATGTAAGATGTCATCAAGTTATGTGGAAACTTGAAACTCCAGCTCTGCCTTCCTCAGAAAGTCTTTCCTTTTGAACCACAGAAACTCCAGGAAAGCTGCTGACTGGCATCTCCAAACAAATCCCAATACACTTTATAAAGCAATTAACGGTACACTGAAGCCTTAGCATGAAGTTATTTGGTGACTGCAAGAGCCCAAAAAGCTTGAGCCTAAGTAGGCAGGTGTCTCATTTTGCTGATGAGGCTGGGTCAGCCCCAGGTGGTCACATGGATCATTCGTGACTGAGCCAGACCCTGAGGAAAAGTCCTCTGATCCCCCGTACAGTGTCTCCATTCTACCAAAAATGAAGGCTGCAACCCCTCACACAGCCTCTGCCAGAGGGTTTCTTTCACTAGTCATTTACTTTATTACAAAGAGAATGGGTGATCCAGATGAGATGTTGCTAAGCCCCGAAATTACCAAGGAACATAGCCTACAAAAAGCCAGTGGTCTGGAAGTTCTAGGTTGATCCAAGAAGATGACTAGACGGACAAGGCAAAAGCTTTAGGTTTTTCTGTTTTGTTTTGTTTTTTTTTTTTGTGGTACGCGGGCCTCTCACTGTTGTGGCCTCTTCCGTTGCGGAGCACAGGCTCCGGACGCACAGGCCCAGAGGCCATGGCTCACGGGCCCAGCCGCTCCGCGGCATGTGGGATCCTCCTGGACCGGGGCACGAACCCGTGTCCCCTGCGTCGGCAGGCGGACTCTCAACCACTGTGCCACCAGGGAAGCCCAGCTTTAGGTTTTTGACCACGATCTGACAGACCACATTTCCCCTGTAATTATATAATTTGTTTATACTGCTCACAATCAAAAGTCATACAGGTAGAACTAGTTTAGGGCAGATTTTTTTTTTTTAAATCAGTTGTTTCCCATCTCATAATCCTCTTTCTAGGTCATCTGCTCCAGTAGGCTGAGGTTCTATCTAAAAGGACCCCAGGGACTTCCCTGGTGGCACAGTGGTTAAGAATCTGCTTGCCAATTCAGGGGACACGGGTTCAAGTCCTGGTCCAGGAAGATCCCACAGGCCGCTGAGCAACTAAGACCTTGAGCCAGAACTACTGAAGCCCGCTGTGCCTAGAGCCCATGCTCCGCAACAAGAGAAGCTACCACCATAAGAAGCCCATGCACTGCAACGAAGAGTAGCCCCCGCTCACTGCAACTAGAGAAAGCCCGCATGCAGCAACAAAGACGCAACGCAGCCAAAAATAAATAAATAAATAAAAGACTGCAAAATGAAGTGGTGATCTGAGCCCTGATCAATCAACCTAGACTCCCGAGTAAAGACCCATAAAAAGGAGAGCAAGAAATGTTTGGGGGTGGTAGAGCCAGAAAGGAAACTATTAAAAAGGCATCAAATTCCTTCTGCAAAGGCCACATCAGAAAACAGTGAAACTTCTGGTGGGGAAATAAAGGGTGGGGAATGATGATTATTCTATACACAAAGTTGGTAACTATGGCAATTGAAATAAAAAGACAACAACTCTGTAAAACAGATTACATATAAGTCCAGGTTATGAGAATCCAGGGAAAGAAAAAAAAAAGGTAAAAAAGTGCCCTCAGTCAGTGAGTGAGTGGGTAGATGAGACCTGGGATCGAGGGACTTGCTCTGGGGAATGAGCTAAGGTCAGGAGACGCCAAAGAAGGGGGCTGTTTGTAGAGATGACAGAACTGGACAGGAAGCAGACAAAGCATCAGTGAGCATGACAGAATGGAAAGTGGGGGGCGTAGCTACTTGTCCCAGAGACAAAAAGCACTTTGCACAGGGTAAGACCTTGGGCTTATTTCATGAGAAGCTGCAGTATGTGTTTTCATGAAGGAATCCCAACTGCCCACAAAAAACATAAGAGGCATGTAAGAATTCCAGCCCTTTCCTTCAGGCAGATTGTCTACTGGGCCTCTCAGCTACCTCTCATCACAGCCAGATGGAAGGAGGGAATGCGGCACTCAACGCACTGGGTGCATTTCTGTTGAGAAGCAAGTAGTAGAAGAGCACACAGTAACAGAAGAGTAATAGAAGACCAGAAGACAGGAGTCTAGCTTGAGACCCCAATTCTGCCCCCGGTTTACTGGATGGTTTCGAGACTGAGTATGATGGGAAGATAGCTAGAACCTGGGGCAAGTCCCTGAACCTCTGAGACTCAGTCTTCTCATCCATCAAATGAGAATGACACTTACACCACATACTCCTGAGTTAAGTCACAGTCGGCAGAGTATAAGGTACTTTGGGGGAATCACATCCTTTACCATCTCCTACATCATCATTCCCACCAGACCCCAGCCAAGTCCTAGCAAGTCACGGATTTCAATACTCTCAGTGCTGGAGGCCAGAGAATACAGCTTTCACACGTTAGGCAAAAGATGAAACTGAGATCAGAAAATGAAAATGGATGATGATATCACATTTCTCAGGCTGTAATAGCTAAAATCCATATTCTAGCCAGAGCAGGCCACTTTTATTTGGGGTGACCTCTCTACGTAAAAGGTGACCCCTCTCCCCACATCTGTGCAGGTGCATCTGAATGTGTACCTTAGGACCCAGGCTGAAAGCTAACCTACTCGACATGTGCCTGATTTCCCAGGTAACTTTCCTCTTCTGACCTGCCAAAGCCCAAGTCTCATTATTTACCAGGGTGACTGCGCACTGGGGAAGGGAAAATGGTCAAACTTCCAGGGATTATCGAACACTGGTTCTAAGCTGACACAAATTCCTAGAGACTCAAAACGTCACCATGGTCCAGTCAGGGTAGGGGGCCAATAGAGGTCAGGTGACCAGTGGAGTTTCAGCTCAGGTCTGTTTCACAGCGACCCCAGTGGGTCACTGAAGCCACCCTGTGGTTACTTCCCCAGTTTTGGGATGTAAAACTGGAACAAACAGATGCAGACACTAGTAGAATCCTCACATGAAATTCAGTTTTTTGAACTGATAGAAACAAACAAAATTTACTTAAGTTTTATAATTCCCTTGTTTGGTATAAATCTGACAGTTCTGTAAGACTAAAAAGGGCTGAAAATTTAGCTGCCCAGAGCTGTAGAAAAGAGAGTGTTATTTGAAGGTGATAAGGATTTGTGGCAAATCAACCTTTGAGAGCCCACTGGGTTCCAGGAACTATTTATCACAGCCGTGAGTGGTTGGTAAGGTGCGATCCTGCACAGCCACATCCCTCCACCAGAATGTGCTAACTCCCAGGTTACAGGGGGCAAAGAAATGCACTTTGATCAGCGGCAGGCCTATCTTCAGGGGCGTTTTATTACCTTTCCCAAGTCCAGTAGCCAGAAGACCACAAAATAAACTCTGTATTTCAAAACATATCCTATGCCACAGTTCAAAGGGAAACAATTAAAAAAAAAAATCAAGCAAGGGACTTCCCTGGTGGTCCAGTGGCTAAGACTTGGTGCTCCCAATGCAGGAGCGATCCCTGGGTTCGATCCCTGGTCAGGGAACTAGGTCCCACATGCTGTAACTAAAAGATCCCACACTCGGCAATCAAGATCCCAAGTGCTGCAACTAAGTCCTGGCGCTGCCAAATAAATAAATTTTTAAAAATAAAGTTAAAAAAAATCAAGCAGGTGCCTCGCATCTCATTACTCATGGGCATAAGCAGTGGCTGAAGTCTCCCAACAAAATGGGCTGTATTCAGAAACTTGAGGTCAGGAGGCTCAGCATGATGGTAAGTCAGTATGAGCTGTGGAAAGGCAGGCACTTCCTGGAAAGGGATACAAAATACTCAGAATTTTATAAGCCTATTTCCAAGCATCCTCCAGAAATTCGACTTTTTTTTTATATTGAAATATAGTTGATTTACAATGTTGTGCCGATCTCTGCTGTACAGCAAAGTGACTCAGTTATACATGTACATGTTCTTTTCCATTATGGTTTGCCACAGGATAGTGAACACAGCTCCCTGTGCTGTACAGCAGAACCTTGTTGTTTATCCCTCCCCTATATAATGGCTGGCATCTGCTATGCTCCAGTATAAGTACACAGTTATGCTAGAGCATGCACTGCTTGGCAGACCCCAAACATGCGATGAGCAAAAGCCTCTGCCCTTATGAAGGCTTCCAGCCATTGGAAGCAGAATGACTGCAGCTACGAGAATAAGGAAGAGGAGGCAGCTCTGCCTGAGGGGTAGGGAAGGGTGGTTAGGACGAGAGAAGGGCAGGCTGAGAGTAAGCAGCTCATGCACTGTGTTTCCTGGGGTGAAGAGAGTGAGCACACGGCACAGGGGGGTGTAAGCGTGCAGCGAGGGACCCACGTAACCTGGGGTAATCACAGAAGAGATGTGGTAGGAGATGGGGAGAAATGAGGCTGGAGGTGAAGCTGGAGTCTGCTCATAATGGTATCTGGCAGACTACAAGAATGTGAACTCTAAGAAATGGGAAGTGACTAAAAGTTCTTGAAGTATTTTAGAAAGATAAGCTGCTTATTGAAACTAATAAGTCACCAATGTAAAGTTAGATGTACCGTTTAGGTAAGACATCCAAGCTGTTGACAACACTCTGGTTTGCCACTGACTGAGTTCTGATTTCAGAGATGTTAACATGTGGAAGAACACGTCTGAGAATCGACGAAACAGGTTCCCTCTGGAGGCAAGAGGAGTTAGAAGTGGAAGACAGACTAGAGGCCAAGAGATGCATCAGGAGGTCCTGAAAGCTGAAGAAGTGAGGGCTGGCCAGGGAGGAGGCAGGAAGGGGATGGGAGAAAGGTCTTGGAGGTTTAGAATCAACAGAACTGAGCAACTCGTCACTTCACATGTGATGGAAGGAAGGAAGAAGCCAATCCTCTCTTCTTACTCCCAACTTGCATCTACGTACATGACCCTTTCACAAGTGAGGAAACTGAGGCTCAAAAGATTAAATAACTTGCCTTCGGTCTCACTACAGTCTCACAGAGGCAGACCCCAGAGTCTCCACAGCCTGGATTCCTAACCCTGATGCTTTACTGCTGCCTCTCACTGCCTGCAGCAGAAGTTAACACCTGGATGTTCCACTTCCCACTGTGACAGTTCCTCCTTAAGTACTCTTATGGACGCCCCCAAGGAGTTCAATGTTCCTTAAGTCTCCAGTATTGATAGGCCAACCACATAACTCACTGATTCATTTTTCACAGAGGATTAATTATGATTTTGATAAGCATGCTGAGATAAACAATTCAGCAATATTTATCACAAGTCTTCAAAATGCTCAACACGACATAAAAATCCCACTCCAGGAATTTATTCTAAAAGAAGAGTACCAAAAAGGCAAAACAAAAACAAAAACCTACCACTACCAGCAACAAAAGGGCACACCAAGCACTAAAGACACACAGAACTGGTATTCCACACAGCACAGTACAAGTAAGGAGTTAGAACAACTGTCCACGAGTAATTAATGGTTAATAATGGCATTGCCACTTAGTTGAATGCTTAAAGGGCCATGTTTTACTTCAACAAAATTTACTTAAAAAGCCAAAAGAGAAGATCACATAACACATCATAAGCATGTTTAATGTGAAGTGAGACATAAGATATAAAATTTGAAAGTTATGTTTAAGAAAATATTATAAAGGAATCCAGAAATGAGGTTTGAATTTGTTATGACCATAGCTATCCCTGCTGATTAAATAAAAATTTTAATATACAACTTTTAACTAAAGAAGTGGTTCAGAAGATCAGTCCTGAGAAGATGCTGAAGATGAGGACCATTCAGCACATTCTCCCAAAATGAGCACATAGACCAAGCCCTCCTCCCAGCCTCAATGACCTTGAGCTGTGTCACTATAAAGAGGCTGGGTCCAGTGTCAACACCACAGGGTGTGTTCAATTCAAAGTACTTCATTAATCAAATGTCTTTGTGCACTACAGAACACACCCGCTCAGGGTGGCTGCCAGGGCAAGATGCAGTGTCCTGTAGAGGCCAAGAGGCCAGTTAGGAACTCTCAGGCCCAGGGGGAAAGGAGAAGGAGCCAGCCAGGCCTGGGGTCAAAACCACCCACTCCCACACTTTCATGGCTAATGTGACCCTGGGCAAACTGCTAAAAAAGACCCCATGAATATTTCATTTTCCATAAATTGGGAAGAGACACTTACCTCAATGGGCTGTTGGGAGGCTTAATTGTGACATACGAAGCCTCTTGCAAGGTGCCTGGACACCAGAGCAGACAACTACTGGGTGTTAATCATGTTAAAAATTGCAAAGACATCTGGATATAAACCTAGAGCCTGACCTTTCACCACTGTGGGAATGGACAAGTTACTTGACTTAATGGATCTTGATTTTCTTGTGTGTAAAACCAGGTTACAAAAACTCCAACCTAAAGTGGAGAGGATTAAATGAGAGGATGAACCATAAAAATCTAAGGTTAGCTATTAGGACTTGGAACATTGCAAGGCTCTTGTTAAAAAATGCAGATTCCACTGGCCAGGCAGACTGGGGAGTAGGGCAGTCCTGGTTGTTTCTCTCTCCATGTGCAATGGTCCTTGCCACATGCCTAGCCTTACTGCGTGCCAGGCTCACTTCTGGTTTACCCTTTTACAACTCCTCCTTCCCTCCTCTAAACTTAGTCCACATTCCTGCCAGCTGTCCCCCCTAAAGCACCTCTCACGGGCTGCAGTGAAGTATCATTGGTTGTGCTGTGCCCACCTCCTCCCTTAGACTGGGCACCACAGCGGAACGAGACCATGTCTCTGGGCTCCCGCAATGCACCTCACACACATTGAGTAGGTGATCAATAACTGGGTGAAATGAATCAAGATGAGAACTGTTAGCTGGAGAGGCTTAAAACAGAGAAATATCAGAGAACATTCTAGTATAGGGCATGAAGAATGTTTAGATTAAGACAACTATGTAAACATCCAGAATTTGTGAGTTACTGAGGAGGGCCCGTGGCTAAATACCACCAAAAGCCAAGTTCGAGCTGAAAATAAACTGATGTTCTATTGGGAAGCTAAGCTCTCTTTGAGAGTGTACTTACACTGTAAAAAGCCCTACCCAATACAATGCCAATTAATCAAAGCTCTCAAGTAAGTGTTGCTTCTATCTCCTGGGGCTGGTATCTAAAACCCCCAATGCACACAGAAGGAAAGCAGTCTGTCAGTAGCAAGAGAAAAGGAAAGTCTGTGTGGTTGTCCCAAGACAATCGAGAGCAGAACAGAAAGGAGGCAGAGGGTCCCTGGCAGCTGAGACCTAGGGGAGGCACCAGTAGAAATCAGCAGTGCCACAAGTACTGGTTAACACATAATTGAAAATAGATAGTAGCCATTAGCTTCTGAGTAAAATATGATTACACCCATTTAACAACAAGAAAAACAGGAGAGCCCAGAACTTAAGCCACCTGTCCCAAGAGTGCAGCGCAGCTGTGAAGGAAAGCGGACTCAATCCAGAATGCCGGGGCTTGGAGCCTGGCTTGGTTCTGCTTAGCTGCTATACATCGGGCAATGTCACTAACCTCAGCGCCTCAAGTTGTCTCACTCGTAAAATAGGGATAATTATAGTATTGACTTCAAAAGGTGGTTACGAAGACTGAAACAGTTAAGAGGCATAAAGCCTTTAGAACAGCTCTTGGCACACAGCAATCAGTGAGTTTTAGCTTTTATTAACAGGGTGAAACTGGGACTAAGACCTTCCGACTCCCAGTCAATACCAATGTTCTACTGTATCCCATTCATTTCCCGGGACCCTAAATGCTGCCTTTATATCTAGGTCAGGGTAGCCGAAGACTACCATTCAGCTCCCTGCCTTTACCCAGGGATCTCTAAACTCTGAGACCCCAAAGCTGCAGTAGAGAATTCAGAGGTGCTTTCCAGCATCCTGGGAAGGGGGCACCCAGCTCTGAGCCCAAGATTTCCCTGGGCTCTCAATGGGCTGAGAGGAGTTTGCAGGCCAACAACCCATCCACTAAGACACTGGCTCCCCCTCAGCTTCCTGAGGTCTACCTCCTTCCTTGCTTCCCCAGGCCTCTATGCTCCCAGAGGGAACCTCTACTGTTTTCTGGGACACCCACCACTCATGACCTTGCACGACTGTCATGGCCAAGCCTTCTGCATGCCTCGTGGAGGAAACTCTGCATAGCTTCTTCTAGTGCAGTGCATGGCTCACAGTCACACCGTGCATCGGCGTGCAGACAAGACTGCCTCGCAAGGGCCAAGATTCCCACCCATGTGAAAGCCCCTCCAGGTATCTTGAGTACAGCAAACGTCAAATAATTGGTCAAGCGGAACATGTCACGTTTTACCAAGTTGGGATAAGCTAGGTTCCTGGCTTTTCCAAACTTCTAATTATTCAGTTTTATGAGCCTTGACAGTTTGTTGTGGATTTTTTTTTTTTTGTCTTTATTTGCTGCTATTTGTATAAGGATCAGTGTGCACTTTGTAGAGAGCATCAGAATTTCTGAGTTTGACAATGAGCTCTGGCATGCCTGCTGTCTAAGTGGCAGTAATCTTGAATTCAGTTTTAGGTGCAATCAGGACAGGGTCCTTTGGCAATGGAAACAAGGGGATAAAAGCAAACTGTTAACCCTTTTTTAATTAAAAGTTCTTAAAAGTTAAACAAAGCCACCAACCCATCAACCAAATAATTTACAGGATTGTTAATCTGGTTTAAAAAAGCCTGGGAGACTGGTTTGAATACTACCACTAACTCATCTGGGGCAAGTCCCGTCTCTTTTCTGGGCTTCAATTTCCTTCCCTGTGAAACAGAAGGCCAGATCAGACATCTAAGATGGCTCACTACTGACTGTCTGAAACTTCTGTTCTCTATTTAATGCTCTGGGTAGGACTTTTTGGTCTTTGTTCAGAGAGAAAGGAAGGACATAAGACACAGAAGTCTATCTAAGTGGAGAAGATGAAGAACTGCATTAAGAAGTCCCCTTACCCCTTTTTTGATATTGGTTTATTCACACATAATTTTTTAAAACTAGAGAAATGCCTTCTAGTGGAGTTGATACTTGGAGAGGGGGGAGGAGAAAGGAGACAGACAACCATTCTCTATTTGTTCTCTATTTGGCCAAACTGTGAAATAAATAGCAGTCTCTTCTCTACCTATTCATGTGTTCCTAGGCCCCCTTCTTTCAAAGCCCACCTTCTCTGCTAACTTCTGGCTAGCTCCTGATTCTCATTCTTGTTAATATGTACAACACAGAACAAAGCCATTAATGAGCCAACTTGCCTTTTCTTCCATGACCTTGATTAGCATTTGAGTCTTCTACATGTCCTCAAACTTCAAATTAATTCCTTTGGGACAAAGAGTTTTTTTTTTTCCTCTGCAAATACCACCATAGGGACCTCAGTAAAAGTTTGTGGATTTGGTTCATTGAGACTTTAAGGCAGATTAACACTTTTCAGTCTATTCAAAATTATCCTGAATTGCAGGAGTCGGGGCAAGAGGTGACCGCATCTGTTTACAGACAGAGCTGAACCAGATTACTTGCAAACTAGAAGGAATCTGCCCCGGCGGCATATCAGGACTGCTAAATTTTGGAAGCTGAAGTCAGGAAAACTTAACCTGGAGTAATTTGGATATTTGTTCTCCACTTTAATACTGATAGCAAAAAGCTTAACGCCTATTAACTGCTTGTTAACTTTACACTTGACACATAAATCTGAATATCAGTTTATAAGCAGAGGCAACATGCATCGTCTTTACTGCTCTCTCCCTAAGCCCAGAATACTAACTGACCCATAGTAGAGGCTCATATATTTAAGACTCCAAATAACTAAAAGGGACATATTAAGTATGTGCGCTAAAGCAAAATACTTCGTTTCTTTTAGGCCTCAGTTTTAGTTCACAAAGGGAGGAAGAAAATACCAGTGTTTCTGTCAACTTGGCGCTGCCTACAGTACAGGAAACAGAATGTGTTCCATGGTCAAGTTTGGGAAACTTGAACAGGAACATTGTGAATTTCGAAGGGGATGACAGTGGAAGAAGATTCAAAACGTAGCCTGAACTTACTGAAGCAGCAAATTTCTCCTCATCTGGAGCACTTGTTGACATTCCCAGGCTGCACAGCAACCCTATGACAGAGGAACCCTCACCCTATTAGTAAAGGAATGCTCCCCACAGGTTTGAAACAACTTGTCCCATGCAGTCAGCTGAGACAAACTATGACTGAAAGTGAGTCTAACCCCAAAGCCTGTGTTATGCTGCCACTGTTTACTGCGGAGTTTTGACAAATTCTACAAGTGAGGAAAGTTTGAACAGTATACGTAGGGACACAAAGCAAAGACTTCCAACCCAGGTTGAAGTTTCAAAACTGGTATCAATGAGCTGAGGATAGAAGAGGATCCTTTGGAAAAGCAAACTCCTACATCCCAAGGCAGTCATGTAAGTTGGAAGTCCAGACCATTCATTAACCACAGAAAAGACAGTCTGAGAGTGAAGTGAAGAGCCTGTAGAATACAGGTAAGCTGAAAAAATCTCCTGGAAAGTCTTTTCAAAACAAATATATTTACCCTGGAGAGAGGGTGGGCTTTTCAGGATGGATGGGGCAGGGATGGGCATAAAAAGTAGAAGCCTATTTTGAAAAAGGACCCCGGGTAATATTGAGCATGTCCTCAATCCGCTGTCAAACAACTGACCTGAAACAGGACCAGGAGTTCTCCTGGGATGGGCCTGGAGGATCTTATAGTCAGGCAAAAGCTCCAAACAAAACGCCCTATCCAACCCCACCCCAAATCCTACCTGCTCTTACTAAGGTCAGATCTAGATCATCCTTTGGGGAGGGAGGAAACCATTACACCTTTTAAAAGGATTGAGGCCTTGAATCAAGACAGATCTGAGTTCACATCGCTTAAGCTATGAAAAATTGTAAACAAACCAGGAGTACAACCATACCTCCCTTACAAGCTGATTAACCTTCATCAACTTAGGTTCGTTCACCTCTAAACCTTAGTTTCTCCACTTATAGAAAGAGAAGAGGATTTACTTTTCAAGTTATACCTCAAGTCACTCTGTAAGAGATCTAGGGCAGAGCTGGGTCTCAGATTAGCAACTTCTCCCCTGAGAAAGTCTCCTCTGGCCTTCCTAGTCCACTGGCTCTCTCTTCTATGAACAGACCCTTGGCTACTTGTAGTTTCAACAAGGCACGTGAGCACTCAGGATGCACACACTCCCTAACTGCAGTTAAAACCCCGAAACCAGGACTAGCCCTCCCAGGACTGCAAAATCCCCTTGCTTCACTGAGCCCCATCGTCCCTATAAATAAAACCACTTGGAAGCCAGCCTCAGAGGGTGGCTGTAAAAGGGAAGAAAAAGATGTTAGGTGTGTTGTGTGACAGCTCTCGACCCACCTGTGGAGTTATTATTCTGCAGGCCCCTAGAGGACCTAGGCTGAAAGCTGCCGGTTTGCTTGACTGCCCTGGGATGAAGGGCTGGTGGGGGGTGGGGGGGGTCTCAGAGGAAAAGGAAGACCAGGAAACAAGAGTTAGCCGGGTGGAGCCGGAGGGTGTCAGGATTTTTGGAACCAGACAGGGAGCGGGTGTGGGTGGGTCCAGCAAAGTTTTTTTTGTTTGCTTTGGGAGGGAAACAGAAGAGGCCCTAGAGTGTGAGGGGGCTCGGCAGTTCTTCCACCGACTCTGAACCCAACGCCCTCCACTCCCAAGTCCGACCTTAAAAATGCTACACGTTTCATAGTAATGGTTCACACTTATGGAGCACTTCCTACGACAATGGTTAGCACTTAATGAGCCCTTGTTATTAAAATACCAGCTAACATTAGTGCCGGGGACTAATCATGGATCCGGAGAGGAGAGGGCGGCCCGAATATCTGCCCCGGAAAGGAGGGTGTGTCGGGTCCAGGGCGACAGAACCGGGACCAGGGTCTAGGGGTCAGTTTGGGCCGAGCCCAGCAGATTCGTGGGTCCAGGCCATGCGTGGCCAGGGCGGCCCTCGGCATTCCTACCTTTGAGCGAGGTTTCCACCAGGCGCAGGTAAAGCTGTGAGCTCTTGTTGCCGTGGCTCATGCGCTGGGCTAGCCCGTTGCGCTGCAGGACGCACTCCTCAAACTGCACGACGTTTTGGTGGCGCCGCTTGAGGCTGGTCAGGGCCCAGAATTCGGCTAGCGCCAGCTCCACGTTCTCAGGGGCGTCGCAGCGGATCTTCTTGACCGCCACCCGGGCCCCGCTGCGCCCGGCCACTGCCTCGTACACCACGCCGTAGCTGCCGCGCCCGATCTCCGCCAAAAGGCTGTAGCGCGGCCGCGCCGACCCGCCGCCGCCCTCCGGCCGCCGCCGCGCCAGGTAGGCCTCGCCCGGGGCCTCGGCCGCCACCGGATCCATGGCCTGGGCCACAGCCGCCGGCCTCAGCTTCGCGCTGAGCGCCCGCGGCACTGGGCTTCGCCTTTTCCGCTCGGGGCTTTGTGTACCTCTGCGGGCGCCGTCCTCCTCCCCCGTTTCCATGGCTGCGGGCGGCGGGGGGAGCAGCAACGGCGCTGCCCGGGACCCCCCTGCCTCATCCCTCCGTCCGGCCCCGGGACGCGGAGGAGCGGGACCCTGGATTGTGACCTGCGGGCGAAAGAATCGGTTAAACGGCCAGGCCAAGGCCGGGAGGCAAGCAGCGCAGGCCTCAGGGCGTCCCACCACCTCCTCCGGCCGCCACGGCCCCTTTAAGACGGAAAGCACGGCTGCTGACTGAACGGGGGAGGGGAGGGGAAAGCGGGAAAGACGAAACCACGGGGCACTGGCTCAGAGGGGGAGCCGGAAAGAAAAGCAGAAACTCCCCGCCTTTTCAGTTAACTTATTGCATAGCAATACGAGAAACAAGGACTCGCAGCTTTCGTGACTTATGAAAATCGCCCTTAAGAAGAAATTCGGACTGTGGAGATCTTTTTTCCGCTTGGCTCCCTCTGGGATGCCCCTCCCCGCGTCCCGCCCTGTGTTCTCCCGGGTGTAAACAGTCCATTGAATTAAGCCGGAGCGGAGCCCAGCGGACCAACCCAAGTCCCGCCGGGCTGCGGGTGTAAGGGGTTGCCTTGAAAGTCCGGAGTCCCTGAGCGCGCCCAACCGGGGGCCCAACTGCCCTCCCCAGACGCCCGAGGCGGCGGGCGTAGTTCCAGTTTGGGTGCTAGCTTTCACTCCGCGGACCGCGCCCTTACCTGGCCTGCGCCCTTCCACTTCCGGGCAGCGCGTTTCCCCTCTAAGGCCCCCAGCTGGGGGTGGTCCGCTCCGGGCCAGGGCTGCTTCGGGTACCTAGCCGGGCGAGAGACCGTGGCCCGGGTCGGGCGTGCGACAGAGCCTGTTGCTGTACGGGTGACGGCAGCGGTGCTCTCGAGGGACAACTGGGCGTCGGGGCTCCCGCGGCTCTCCACGTGTTCGCGCCAGCTGAGCCCTTTACGTAACCTTTTTATATAAGCCGCACGTCCCGCCCGCACTCGGGCCAGCGGGGGCTCCTGGTGGCCCATCCCCCGGGAGGCCAGCCGAGTACTGCGCCGCCCGGGTCCTGCCAAGGTCGGCCGACCAGTAGCAGCCGGGTGAGCCCACGCGGGGCCGGGGCCCAATCACAGGCGAGAACACCCAACCAACAAAAAACTGGCGCCAAATTCCCGCGATCGGGCAGCGGCCTCCGGTCTCCGCAGCCGCCTGCGCACCGCAACCTCCTCTCTTCCTTGCCTGCGCTGCATGAAGAGGAGCTGTACCCAGTAGGCCCTAATAAATACTGATTGGTTGATTGGATTGGTCGGTTTAATTGATTCATAGGTCTTGCCTGGGAACCGCCCGCACTGGGATGGAATCCACGCCCAGTCTCCTATTAAGCCCCTTGATCCTGGGCAAAACATTGCCCCACTTGGAGCCTCAGTTTCCCCTTCTGAAAAATGGGTAGACTCGGCCTTGCCTCCCAGGGTTGATAGCCCCAAATAAAAAATATATATATTATATAAAATATTAATATATAAATATTAATATATAAATATTTAGATTTTGATATAAATCTGAAGTGGCTAATTGGGTGCAGGGCTGAGAGTGCTAAATGTAAGCTCCATTTAGACATGAATCTTTAAATATTTTGTTACTGCTTTGTACCTCAGTGCCGAGTAGGTGCTCCATATTTGTAAACTGAATCTACAGATATTGAGTGCCTGTAATGTGCTAGGCACCGTTTTTGTTCTAAATTGTTGGGGAAAGAGCGGCGAACAAGACAGTCTCTACCTTAGTTGAGGTTCTGTGCCTCGTCAAATCATATGGGTGACTTTGTGCAAATAACACTTTCTTAAGTGTCTCTTGTCCTCATCTGTAATATGGGAAGAACAGTAGTTGAAGGATTCACTGAGGTTAGACAGTTAAAGCGCTTAGAATAGGACAGGGCCTTGCACACATTAAATGTTAGATATTATTAAATAAATACATAGGATCATTTTTGACAATGTAAGTGTAATAGAGGAAAAGAATGAGCTAAAGAGTGCCTGGGGGTTGGGAACAGGCCACTTTGTTAGTGTGGTCACTAAAAACTTAACTTTTTTTGGATAAAATTTCAAATTTACATATAAATTACAAGAATAGTAAAGAATCTCATAATTTAACCATAATAATAATTTGTTATATTTTACTACATTTGCATTATCATATTCTCTCTTGTGTATTTGTTTGTGTATGTATTATATATAATATGTTTTTGTATTTTCTTTTCCCCCAAAACCACTTTAGACTAAATTTCAGACATCATTCCCCTTTCATTCCTAAATATTTCTGTGTGTTCTTCCTAAGAACATGGATATTCTCTTGCAAAATCTCAGTACAATTATCAAAATCAAGAATTTTGACAATAATGCAATTCTTTAATATGTCTTCCATATTTAAATTTTGCTAATTGTCCCAATAATATAGCTATTTCCTACGATCCAGTCAGGATCACTTTGCATTTAGTTGTCATGACTCCAGAGTTTCCTTTACTCTAGAAAGGCAGTTAATTATTCAGCTTTTCTTTGTCCTTTATGACCTTAACTTTTTTTTTTTTTTTTTTTTTTTGCGGTACACGGGCGTCTCACTGTTGTGGCCTCTCCCGTTGCGGAGCACAGCCTCCGGACGCGCAGGCTCAGCGGCCATGGCTCACGGGCCTAGCCGCTCCGCGGCATGTGGGATCTCCCCGGACCGGGGCACGAACCTGTGTCCCCTGCATCGGCAGGCGGACTCTAAACCACTGCGCCACCAGGGAAGCCCTGACCTTAACATTTTTGAAGAGTACTGGTGAGTTATTTTGTAGATGTCCCTAAGTTTAGATTTGTCTGGTATTTTCTCATGATTAGAATTAGGTTATGCATTTTTGGTAGGAATGGCACTGAAAGGAGTTGTGTCCTCAGTGTACCACATCAGGAGGCACATGGCATATTTTTATTCCAATACTGATGATGTTCACTTTGATCATTTGGTTAAGGTGGTGTCTGCCAAGGTACTACACTGAAAAGTTACTATTTTTCCCTTTGTAATTATTAAGTGTCTTGTGGGAAGATATTTTGAGACTACCCTGTTCTTCATCAGACTCTCACCCACTGGTTTTAGCATTCATTTATGGTTCTTGCCTGAGTCAGTTACTCCCATGGTTACAAAATGCTGATTGAAAGGCCTCTGTATTAGTTTGCTAGGGCTGCCATAACAAAATACCACTGACTGGGTGGCTTAACGGAATTTATTTTCTCACAATTGTGGAGGCTAGAAGTCCAAGATCAGAGTGTTGGCAGGTTTGGTTTCTCCTGAGACCTCTGTCCTTAGTTTGTAGACGGCTGCCTTCTGGCTGTGTCCTCATAAGACATTTTCTCTGTGGGGATATCTTTTCCTCTTCTTATAAGGACACAGTTGTATTGGATTAGGGCCTACCCTAACTGGCTCATTTAACTTAATCACCCCTTTAAAGACTTTATCCCCAAATGTATTATTGATACATTCTAAGGTACTGGGGGTTGTGAATTCCACATATGATTTTGGCAATGGTGGGAAGGGGGGAATTAAGTCTATACCAGTCTATAACAACTAAATCTATAACAGTGACACAAGCTGAGACCTCAAGCCAGCCATGCTAAAACTAGTGGAAAGGCATTTCAGGCAGAGGGAGTAAGTACAGAAGCTGTCAGGAACATGACTGATGTCAAATTTAAGCCAATGGGTGAGAATGTGAAATGGTACAACCACTTTGGAGAAAAAAGGTTTGGCGGTTTCTTATAAAGTTAAATATATATCTACCCTATAGCCCAGTAATTGCATGCCTAGGTATTTACCCAAGATAAATGAAAACCTGTGTTCACTAATACACTTGCATAAGGATGTTTATAGTGGCTTTTTCTATAAGTCCCAAACTGGAAAACACTCCAATGTTCATCAATAAATGAAGGGATAACCAAATTGTGGTATTTTTGTACCAAGAAATGCTGTTCAGTGGGGGGAAAAAAAAAGGAATGAAGTATTGATACAACATGGATGAATCAAAATAATTATGCTAAGTGAAAGAAGTCAGGAACAAAAGGGTATATACTGGATGATTCTATATACATTCTTGAAAATGCAAACGAACTTATGGTGACAGAAAGCAGATTAGTAGTTGGGGTGGGGGAGAGGGGATGGAATACAAAGGGACTTGAGAAACTTTTTGAGGGGATGGATATGTTCGTTACCTTGAAATTACCTTGTGATACTTTCAAGGGGGGAATATGTTCAAAACACTTCAGAGTGTACACTGTACACTTTAAATAAGTGCAGTTTTTGTACATCATTTTTGCAGCTTTACCTCAATAAAGTTGTAAAAAAAAATGGGGAAAAAGAGTACATACTATTTAATTCCATTAATGTAAAGGCAAGCTACACTGATCTGTGGCTGCAGAAATCATATCAGTGGTCACCTTTGGGTGGGAATTACTGCTAAGGAGCAGTAATGCATACCAACTAGAAGAACATTCCATGTCAGGGGGAAGAGCAGGTGCAAAGGCCCTGAGATGTAGCACCCAAAGCGGCCAGTGTGACTGCAGCGCAGGGAATAGGGAAGAGTAGTGGAAGCAGAATGGTGATGCTCCCTTCCCATCCCCACTACTTCAGTGGGTAAGAACGCCCAAGGGGCAGCTGGCCCTGAGGTGGGGGGAGGGGTTCTCTGGGAAAGCAGTAGGCTCTGGGCTGGGAAGGAAAGGTTGGGTGAGTGGAGGAGTGTGGAAGGGATGGAAGCTGGGAGAAGGCTGAGACTGCTCCAGTGGGCTCGGTCAGAGGGTAGTGGGAATGAGGAGGGGGCTTGGGAGTTGAGGGTTGGGGGCTGGAGGTGGCACCGGGCCCTGGCAGAGAATCGTCTGAAATGGCGGTTGTAGCAGGGGAGCTGAGGATGGGAAGGGGTTAAGGGGAGAGAAGCTGATATGGGGTATGGGAGGGGGACCTCAGAGGGGCTGTGGATGTTCTGAAGGATGGAAGCTTGAGGTGGGTGCCTCAGTGGAGGGTGTACTCTGAGTGGGGGACGCTGGGGAGGGCTGTGGGGAGGCTATGCCATTGGCTTGAACTCCCCTCGCATGATAGAACTGGATTTCAGAGGCTCCAGGAGGGCTGTCCGCAAGAAAAACTGGAGCCTGTCATGCTTCCTAACAGCCCAAAGCTCACAACAATTACAGGGAGATACGGTTGACCCCATTTTATGAATGGGAAGATTGAACTTGGAAGCTGTCACATTACAAGCAAGTGGAATCGCTGAAATCTGATCCCCAGCAGCCTTGGGTTTTGGTGCCCAAACTCTTAACTTTTACACAAACCGCGGTTCTCCAGCTCAAGTGCACCTCAGCATCACCTAGATTGCTGGACCCCACCCCCAGAGCGGCTAACCAGTAAGTCCTGGGTAGGGCTTGATTATTTTCATGCCTCACTAGGTCCCAGGTGATGCTGATGCTAACGTTGTTGCTCTGGGAAGCACACTTTGAGAACCGCTGCATTACACTATACTGCCCCTAGACTGAGCACAAAGCTGAGGCAATTGTAGAGGATTGGAGTTCTGGCAAAGAATTTGAGGATGGATTGGAGCTACTCACAGAAAACTAAGCAAATAAGCCAAGGTGATTATTAAAGCCAAGAAAATAAAGACAATTTGTAAGAAGAACATTGTAATCATCATAAACTACAACACTCAGCTGGAAATAATATTACACTGTCATTATAATGTAAGAACAGTACATTGATTTAACCAGAAATTATGATATAATTATTTTGGGAAAATTGGAGCAGGAGGGTATGTGTGTGTGTGTGTGTGTGTGTGTGTGTGTGAGAGAGAGAGAGAGAGAGAGAGGGAGGGAGAGACTAAATTTTTATTCTCCATAGCTGTAAGTTAATAGAAAAGGTCTAAAATTTGAAAATCTTGAAGTGACACCATAGTCAGGTATAAAGAAGTAAACATAGAATGAGTTATTGCTTCATGGGATGGGACTTAGTGGTGAGAAAGGGGATTTTTGTTATAAGCCTTGTAATAGTATCTAACTCGTAGTAGTAATTAACTCTTAAACATTATGTATATTTATTACTTGGATTGAAATTGAAATTAAAAATAAGAGTGGGTGTGGGCTTTGGCCACCACTGAAACAGCCTGTCAGCTTGGTGGCGCTGTTCAGCTTCTGGCCATGAGGTGCTCCTCTTGTCCTTGAATCGCCTAGAAGCGATTAACAAGTAGTTAAGTACCCAAATCACACCCTGGGGACACCACACTAGAGATATTGCACCCACTGAGACTCAACAGAGAGGGCCTCTTGTTTATTTAACAAGGGTCTGAGTCACAGAAAACAAAGATGGAAGCAGATACAGCCACCCTGTTTCCCAAACTTAACGGATTGTTCTCATTTCACATGTTCTTCCCATCAGCCACTTCAGGGCTCCGAAATTCCAACCTTTCCTCCTCTCCCTTCTGGAATGTCATAGAAATTCTTTGTCAGGCTATCATCTGAGTATTTGCTGCAGAAAATTGGTTGCTAAGTTCTTAGGAGTTGTTTATGGTTTTTAGAAAGGTAAAGGAATACAGTGAGCTAGCAGGGCAAAGTCCTTGATTCTATAACTACTGGGACATTCAAAATAAACTATTGGGGAATCTGGTTGAAAGGTACACAACCATAAGGCACCAAAGTACACTCATTGATCAAAGTATGAAGCATACAGCCTTTTAGGAAGGCAATTTGAAAATTTGTCTATTAATATATTTAAAAATCCATACACTTTGAACCAGCAATCTCATTTCTAGGATTTATCCTATAGAAATACTTACCCATTAGTGGAAAATATATGTGCTGCAAGAATTTTTATTGTGATCATTTGTAATAATAAAATATTAGAAATACTCAAGTGCCAGAGATGGGATTAGTTACATACAGCCACATATTTGCATATAATGTAGCCATCAAAAAGGAGTTAGCTCTGTATATGCTACAGAACAAGTATTCACAACATATTGTATATGTTGTGAACAAGTATTCACAACTTATTGTTATATAAAAAGCAAATGTAAACTAGGATCTATAGTATAACCTCAAATTTTGTTTAAATATATATAAATAGTTGCTAGCCTTCATTGAGTTGTTTTTCTGTATTGGGAGCTGTCCTAAGTGCTCTGTACATATTAATTTATTTATTCCAATACACTGTAGGGTAAGTTTCATTATTATCTCCATTTTCCATAGAAACTGAGGCACAGAGAGGTTATGTGACTTTTTCAAGGCCATAGCACTAAGAAGTGATGGAGCTTGGTTTCAAACCAAGGCATACCTGATTCCAAAGCTCGTGGTACTTACATGTTACATGTACTTACGTGTTAGTTTCTACATACATAAAGGAAATATTTGGATAAATAATACTCTAGATGCCAAGAAGAATTCTCTTTAGGTGATTCTTTCAACACTTCTGTATTATTTGAACGTTTTACGTACATATTTTTGGTATTAGTTTTTAAGTACTTTTTTGTAGATATGAAAAAACAATAAAATTCAGTTTAAAAAGAATGTGCAATAATGCAGACTGCATCTCATCGCTCATTTGCTCAGTGAGTACTGATTAAGTTCCTACTGTTTGCTGGATTAGGGACTGAGATGAATGAAACCCAGTTCCTGTGATGGAGGAACATAGAGTCTTGTGAGGACCAGAAAGAAGCCGCCAGTGCTCAGTCTTTTCTGGCTCTATTGCACTGTGACTTTCCTTTAGATTTTGGTTGGCCAGAGAGAAATGAGGCTGTGCCATAGGTATCAACACTCAAAATTTCCTCTTTCAACTAATGGAACCAGGTGCTATGCAGGGCCTGAACATTATACACTGTCTCTCTTCCTCTATAGAACTTACTATTATTGGTTCAACCAACATTTAGTGGGCATTAGGCCCTGTGTGTGAGTTGGGGATCCAGAGATGAATAAGACAAGTTCTCTGCTGGTAAAATCTGGTGTTGTGAGGAAAACTGCTATGTTTCTAAATAGTTATAGTTTTCCATTGGTGAAAATAATGATTCCAACAAACAATTAAGAAGTACTTACTAGGCACTGATTCATACACTTCTTACATATACTAACTTACTGAATTCTTAACCCTCTGAGATACTATTGATATTATTATCTCTGTATTATAGATGAGGAAACTGAGGCACAGAGAGTTTAGGCAACTTGCCCAAGATCACACAGGTAGGATGTGGATGATCAGGAAATTCCAATCCAGGTAATGCTTAGAACAGCACAACCAAACAGCCCAGCTTGTGGGAGAGCAATCATGATAAAAATAATATTAACAACTGTAACAGTACCTGTCACAAACCACACAGAGCTTTGTGGGTTTTAAGTGTTTGTACATACATGTCTCAATGTTAGGTGATCCCCAATATAAAGTGGGGATATAAAATATCCTCCCATATTTCACAGTGAGAAGGTTGCAAAAAAGAAAATATTTGGAGGGCCGTCTTGAATATATAAATTCTTAAGGCTGTAGATGAAATAATCAAATGTCTATGTATAATATTTAATTTATTATTTTAGGTATGCACATGCTTTCAAGATTATTAATATATTATTTAAATACTGTTATTTAAATATATTATATATTAATAACTAATATATTAATTTAGAAATATTGGGTTTTTTCCTAATCTGACACTTTACGAAACAGCTTTATTTCATCTTGTCCTGTGCATCTTTGATCTCATATCTTTATTATCACTAGGGATAGTTTCTGAATCACCCAACTCACTTTCTAGATCACATACATTTCACTCCTAATTTGTTTGTGATCCAGCACTTTCTGAGCCTTTATATAATGCTGTCATTGACATATTTTATCCTTAAAGTCCCAGTTCACTCAGTCTTAGGACAGTGTTGTTCTTCTGTTTGCCCTATTGGTTTATATTTGTGATCACAACATCCTAACATTTAATGGATTACTTTTAAAGTCCTCTTTATAAGGCTTGCATCTTTACAAGGGGTATGAGATCAGCCCCTAGTATAATGACTACATCTGTGTCAAAAACTGGGTGTTTTTTTTTTTAAACCCCTTCCTTCAGGTGACTTCTATAAATTGGTCTTTTGCAAACAATACTTCGTTGTTTAAAGTTATTGAGAGAGTCTAGGGAATATGAAAGACTGTGAGGCTTCGTAAGAACTTAAATATAAGGCAACTCCCACTTTCTTCTGAGGGATAATTTTTGGGGAAAACCATCCTGCCTTATATCCAGGTGTAAACGACACATTAACCTTATCTGTTAAACTTGGCAAACTTGCCTGTACAGATCTGTATAGTGGGCACTATCCTCACTTAACACATGAGTAACTTGAAACTCAGAGGTGAGGTGACTTGCCCGAGGCACCTCACAAGTGGCAGAACTGGAACACAACTTGAACCCCAGTCTGTCTGATCCTCTCACCCACCCTCTCCCATAAAAGCACCGGGTAAGTTTCTAAACCACTTTCCTAATTTAGATTGCTGGCCCTGATAAGAATGTGGGGCTGTGTTGACAGAACACTAACACTGATTAATTTATTGTTCTTCTATTGCCTTATGCTTGTATAGCTGTGTGCAGTATTTCATAAAGAGAATGGCAAAGCAATTTGCAAATATAAAACCCAGATGCTTAATTTTAATTTCTGGGTTTCTGTTTCAAATTTATTGTAAAACAAGGCAGGTTGTTTATACCATAAACAAATGCCCCAGCGTCTATAAAGATCCCTGGAAGCTGCTCTTAGGTCCTGAAGTGGCATATTTGCTTACATTTGTTTTGTTCTTGAAAGACAACCCCTTCAGGTATGAGGTGGGAAGAGTCAATGGTAGCTTGTTTGGGGGTGCAAGTTCTCCTACAAGGCTGTGCTGGAGCTGCTTCCCCCAGGCTCCTGAGAGCTGTTCGTGCACATCTCTCCCCAGCACTGCTCAGTGACATCACAGCAGCAGCTGGAAATCAGCCAGGTAGGGAGTATTTACACCATGGAAACTGGCAAACCTTACAAATCAAGGTTCCTTCTATCCCCCCTCGGCCCCTCCCCCAAATAATTTAACCTCCCTGTACCTTGTGAATAGCAAAAGTACTTCCCTTCTAGGTTTTCTGAAAACTTAGTGAGATAAAGCATGTAAAGCACATGGCACTGCTTCTATGTTTACTTATTTAGAAAAGTAATGCATATACCAGGTTGAAAAAAATCAAACAAAAAAGTTTACAGTAAAAAGTAAGTTTCCTTCTCAACCTGGACTTCCATTCCAATTCCTATCCTGAAAGGCAGACTGTTTCTCAGAATCCTTTCAAAGATGTGCTCTGCATATATAACCATATATACATGTATACAAATGTGTATATATATATTTAATAGGTATATTTGTTTTTAATTAATTAATTAATTTTGGCTGTGCTGGCTCTTAGTTGTGGCATGCGGGACCTTTAGTTGGAGCACGCATGTGGGATCTAGTTCCCTGACCAGGGATCGAACCCCGGGCCCCCTGCATTGGGAGTGTGGAGTAGTCTTACCCACTGGACCACCAGGGAAGTCCCACAAATGTGTATATATATAAATATATATGTATTTATATATATACACACACTCACACACATTTTTATTTTGGCTGCGTTGGGTCCTCGTAGCTGCGTGTGGGCTTTCTCTAGTTGCAGCGAGCGGGGCGACTCTTCGTTGCAGTGCGTGGGCTTGTTGAGGTGGCTTCTCTTGTTGCAGAGCACAGGCTCTAGGCGCATGGGCTTCAGTAGTTGCGGCGCACGGGCTCAGTAGTTGTGGCTCATGGGCTCTAGAGCACAGGTTCAGTAGTTGTGGCACACGGGCTTAGTTGCTCTGCGGCATGTGGGATCTTCCCAGACCAGGGCTTGAACCCGTGTGCCTTGCATTGGCAGGCGGATTCTTAACCACTGTGCCACCAGGGAAGTCCTGTATATATTTTTAAACGGCAGCATTTTACAACAGTGTTCTGCCCCTTGACACGTGCACGCGCGCACACACACACACACACACACACACACACAACAAGACATATACTTCTCTATCTCTATATCTATCTATGATTATTATAAACTGGCTTACATAGATCTAACTTGTTATTTTTTTTTATTTTTTTGCAGTACGCAGGCCTCTCACTGCTGTGGCCTCTCCTGCTGCGGAGCACAGGCTCCGGACATGTAGGCTCAGCGGCCATGGCTCACAGGCCCAGCTGCTCCGCGGCATGTGGGATCTTCCCAGACTGGGGCACGAACCCGTGTCCCCTGCATCGGCAGGCGGACTCTCAGCCACTGCGCCACCAGGGAAGCCCCTAACTTGTCATTTTTAAGGGCTGCCCATTTCTCCATTTTTGGATGCACCATGGTTTATTTAACCAGCCCTCTGTGGGTGACATTCAGGTTTTTCCCCATCCCTTGCCAGCACAATGGGCATTGAATAACCTGTCTTTTGCACACAAACACGAGTGTATCTGTAGACTCAATTCCTGGAAATGGAACCATTGGGTCAAAGGGTATAGGCATTTAGAGTTCTGGTTTGATTGTCACATTGCCTTTCAGGAGTTGTACCAATTTTCTCTCCAACCCATGGTGTAGGCGAGTCCATGAATCCCCACAGCCTTGGGACGTGGTCCGACTTTTCAATCTGTGCCATCTGGCACCCTGGATAGGTAAATGGTCCTCATTATTATTACTGATGGAAAAACTCAGGTGTGAGAGTGGCCCTTGGGCACTGGATTCCCGTGAACTCTGCTTTGCAGGCTCTTTACCATCCCTGGTTTTCTTGAGTGAAGTTTCTCAGGAACATTAAGGATCAAGAGGGTGAGAAGCTCTAGTGCTCTGGGAAGCTCTAGTACAGCTTGTTCCCTGTCGTTGTAACAGAATCAGCTTTTTGAAATACAGGCCTTGTCATCTTGCTCTCCTCTCTAAAACTTTCTGTGGTTCCACATTTATCAAAGTTCTTGGACTAGCAGTGCCAGCATCCCCTCGAACTGGTTAGGAATGTACATTTTCAGGCTCCTCTGCAGACCTATTAAATCAGACACTCTGCAGGCGGGGCTAAGCTTCAACAAGCCCTCGGGTGATGCTGTTGTGCACTCAAGTTTGAAACCACTGCCTTACAGAATAAAGTGGCCCCTTTCCACCATGTGGCTCCAACCCACCTTTCCTACTATATTTCCTTCTGTGTCCCACAACTTCTAAACACACCTAGCTACTGGCTTCTCAAACCTCCCTCCACTTTCTCACCTCTGTGCTTGGAACAGAAACCTCTAGTTGTCCCCCAATTTCTTATAGAGCAATAGAAGCTCGCATTTTATTCTTTTTTTTCTCTCTCTCTTTTTGGCCGCCCCACGCGGCATGTGGGATCTTAGTTCCCTGACCAGGGATCAAACCCATGCCCCCTGCAGTAGAAGCGTGGAGTCTTAACCACTGGACCACCAGGGAAATGCCAAAGCTCGCATTTTAAAATTGCATTTCCCAGGCTCCCTTGAAACTATGTTCTGGCAGATGGTTTATGAAGTGTGCAACTTCCGAATTGTACCCTCTGAAGGAAGGAGCATGCCCACCCAGCCTTCTGCTTGCCTACTTCCACCGGCTGGAAGGCAGACGTGGTGGTTCTGAACCACGAAAACAGGTGAGGGCTGGGCCTCAGGTGTGGTGGAGCATCAGGAGGGATGCGTCTGGGACCCTGACACTGTGGGGTGACCACAGAAGCCAGAAGACCACTTAGCCTAGACTGTGAAAACAGAAAAAGATAAACTTCCATTTTATTTATCTCAGTGTTACCTGAGGTTTGCATGATCACAATTGACCATCTTACCTAATGCAATGCCTTCAGGTGCTCTGTGTTCCTCCACTTGCCTGGCAACAATCTTCTCTTTCCTTTCAAGAGACACTTTTAGCGAAGCCGTATTATTTTAATAAGAATACGGACAGGGCTTCCCTGGTGGCACAGTGGTTGAGAGTCCACCTGCCGATGCAGGGGACACGGGTTCGTGCCCCAGTCCGGGAAGATCCCACATGCCGCGGAGAGGCTGGGCCCGTGAGCCATGGCCGCTGAGCCTGCGCGTCTGGAGCCTGTGCTCCGCAGCGGGAGAGGCCACAACAGTGAGAGGCCCGCGTACTGCAAAAAAAAAAAAAAAAAAGTTTCTATTTTAATTTCAAATATAGTAAATACCAGTTGATATAGCCTACATAAATGAAAATCTCTTTGTGGCCCTCAGTTCTTTATTTAAACTTTTCATTTTGAGATCACTGTAGATTCACGTGCAATTATAAGAAATAATATGGAGAGATCTGTGTACCCTTCACCCCGTCTCCCCCGGTGGTAACATCATGCATAACTTTAGTACAATATCACAAAGAGGAAATTGGCAGTGATACAATCCACCCATCTTATCCAGATATCACCAGTTTTACATGTATGTGTGTGTGTGTTTAATTCTGTGCAACTCTATCGCATGTGTACATTTGCGTGACCTCTACCAGAGTCAAGATACAGAGCAGTAGTCCCCTCGCAAGGATCCCTCGTGCTGCCTTCCTGTAGCCACAGCCACCTCCTTCCCTCTCCGCTCCCTAACCCCTATTCTCCCGCTCTATTATTTTGTCAGTTCAAGAATATTATATAAGTGGAATAATTCACTCTGTAACCTTTTGAGGTTGGCCCTCTCACTCAGCATAGTTCCCTCGCGACCCATCCATGTTGTTGCATGTATCACTAGTGTGTTCCCTGCAACGGCTGAGGAGTGTTCTAGGCATGGAGGCACCACCGTTTGTTTAATTGTTCTCCTGTGGAAGGACATTAGGATTGTTTCTGATTTCTGGCTATTATGAATAAAGTTGTTATGAACATTCATGGACAGGTTTTTGTATGAATGTAAGTTTTTACTTCTCTGGGATAAGTGCCCCAAAGTACAATTGCTGGGTAGTATGGTAAGCACATGCTTAATTTTGTAAGAAGTCACTGTACGTTTTCCAGAGTGGCTGAACCATTTTACATTCCTACCAGCACTTTATGAGTTTCTGGTTTCTCTGCATCCTCACCAGCATTTGGTGTTATTAGTATTTATTCTTTTACCCATTCCAATAGTTGTGTAGTGATACCTCATTGTGACTTTAATTTGCATTTCCTGATGGTAATGATGTTGAAAATATTTTCATATGCTTGTTTGCCAGCTGTATATCCTTTACAGTGCAATGTCTGTCCATGTCTTTTGCCCATTTTCTGATTGGATTGTTTGTTTTCACTCTTGAGTTTTGAGAGTTCTTTATGTATTCTAGATACCAGGCCGTTGTCAGTTATGTGGTCTGCAAACATTTTCTCCCAGTGTTTTTGTCCTCTTCACAGGCTCTTTCTCAGAACAAAGGGTTTTCATTTTTAAATGATCCAATTTATCTTTTTTTTTTCCTTTATGGATCATGCTTTTGGTATTAAGTCTAAGAACACTTCACCTAGCCCTAGGTCCTAAAGATTTTCTCCTATTTTTTTTCTCTAAAAGTTTTGTAGTGTAACATTTTACATCCAATCTTTAATCCATTTTGATTAATTTTTTTGTTAAGTTGTGAGGTTTAGGTCAAGGTTCATTTGCCTATGAATGTCAATAATTTCTAAGGGATCCTGGAACCAAAGATTCAAGAACTACAATAAGGTGTATGAGGTACTCCAAGACAGGTATGTGCAAAGTGCTATGGAAAGGTTAACTTTGAGCAAGGTAGTTCTGGAAGACTTCCCAGAAGAGATGACATTTGAGTTCTGCTTTGGAGAACGGATAGGATTTTCCCAAGCAGAGGAGAAGTCTTGTTGCTTTCCTTTGTCTCCCATAGCCAGAGATACTCTCAGTGATGGGGTGAGTTTTAAAAGAGGGAAGTATGGAAAATAAAGAGAAGGACCTAAGAAATCAGGCAGACCTTGATTGAAATCCTCCTTAACTAGCTAAGTTACCTTTCCTAAGCCTCAGTTTTCTTATCTGTAAAATGGGGGGATAATTCCTTCTTTTCAAGGAAACTGAGGATTAAATGAGATGTATGTAAACTGGCAAGCAAGGTATCTGGCACATTGTCGTCAGTCCATTAATTACCTCCTCCTACCCTTTCATCATTCCATTTACCTTTTCTCCATGTGATGGAGTTAGATCCTTCCTTTGATGTTCAGCCTATGCTTAATTTCATTCTTTCCCCCCCATATTGCTCTAGATGAGTGATTCTCAAATTTTAACTATACATCAACCGTCACAAAACTGATACTCAATATTTAGTTACCGAGAGCCTTTTAAAACACAGATTGCAGAATTTCTGATTTAGTAGGTCTAGCGTAGGACCTGAGAATTTGCATTTCTAACAAATTTCCAAGTGATGCTGATGCTACTGGTCTGAAGACCACACTTTGAGAACCACAGCTTTAGATATTCCCTTTAATTGTCTCAATAAACTGTATAGAAGGAACCAAAATATCCACATTCTATATGTAAATAGATTTTCAAGGAAATGTTTGTGGTGTTTGTTTTTCAAAATTCGCAGAAAACTCAATGGGGAGACTTCTGGTTTTAAGATGGCTGACTTTTGTTTTGTTTTTAATTTCGGCAAAAAAACACATAACATTAAATTTAGCATCTTCACTGTTCTTAAGTGTGCAGTTCTGTACTATTAATCATATTCAAGAGTGGCTGAGTCTTGTTTCTATCCTGTTCTCTTCTTATAAAAGCCACACCGGACACAAGGAGAACATGCAAACACCCTCTCTATCTTCGATGAAACCAGGAGACAGCTCCAACCCTGAGACAATAAATGGAGACAGGAACTGGGTTGGGGAGTGGCAAGCGATTTGACAAAATGGAGGAGGGTCAAACCATCCAGGCTAAGGAGGGGCATGTATCGAGGAAGAGCCTATTCACCCCAGAATCCCGGAAGGCTCAGGAGCTGGGAGAACCAGGTAGGGCAGGAGGTGGAGATGAAGCAGGAGAATTGACCCAAAGTCTCTGTTGTGGGGTATCTTGACCCCTTGCAGTCAGGCACTCACCCCTCAGAGGATACCTGGGATCGAAGCTCTAGAGAAATTGAACCCAAGAGGTCCCAGATTTAGTGGCCACCGTATAGGGAAAAGGTGGGGGCAGGGGCATGGTGGGGGCTGGACTAGACTTATGGGTTGGCTAAAAAGCTGCCCCCTGAATGATGACACCCCCAGTCTGTTCCCAGCCGAGCTCCAGAATATTTACACCTAGGCTGATTAAGCAACAAGCCCTGCGCACCCCACCCCGCTGCAGCAAGCAGGGGATTTGAGCTTCACTTTATAAAGAAACCCAACTGCCCCAGAGAAAAGACTGGCTATCGTGATATTTGAGTCTTCTCGGAAAAATCTGGCTGGCCACTTACTTACCCTACAGTGAATCACATCAGTTTCATGCCCTCTTCATGCTTGCCAAGCTTTCAGTCAGCTTTCACCTGCTTCACCTTAAAATAAAGATCATTAGTCACTTGAGGTAAGTTTCCAGTCTGAACAAGAGAGACCAAGGGAAATACTGCCTGAGAGGCAGTGCTTTGCTGTGACTGCCATTTTGACATTCTCTTGGCCTGTTTGGGCATCTGTGAATGAAGGATTGACTTATGTAAAGGGTCTTAACTGGGTATCCCTGGACAGCGGGTGTCAGTGTGTGCATATGGGCTCAAGTCTGGGGTAGAACCCACCAGATCCCCTGGGGGTCTGAGATGCACTAAGAAGTGATGCGCCACTTATTGATTGGATTTCTAAGCTCTCTTGTGGCGCTCATTCCTTGAGTGTATTTTGCCCTCTCACACCTCGGGAACTCTGCCCACACAGGTGCTTTGACTGGATCAACTTTACCTTTATAGTGGAATTAATTCCTACTCTTCCTTCTAGACTCATCAGAAACATTGGGTTTTCTAGGAAGTCTTCCCTGACCCCAGCCTCCCTTCTGGGTTGGGTGATCCCTTGGTGCATCCTCAGACCTCTGTACACCTTCCTCATCTCCTTTAAGGGGATGTGTCTACTGCCTCTGGATGCAAAAGCCCCTCTTCTCCCAACAGCCTAGCTGGAGAGCTGAGTAATAATATCCCGGCAGCACCTGCTTGCCCAGTCCCAGTATAGAGCACTTGTTAATTGAGCTGAGAGCTGGGCTGGATGAGTGCTCAGGAGTAGATCAGCTCAGGTCTTTGAGTTACACTTTAAAGCTCAGCAGAAGGCAGAGTGAGCTGGCTGGAAAAAGAAACAGGGGAAGATAGGGCAATTATTAAAACTCTTTTTGCCTCTGTCCTTAGGTTACCTACTAAGGCTCGGATAACTGAGGCTGTTTTGAATACTGCGAACATGAACTTAAACTTGGTAAAGGGAAATCAAGGTCAAGGCAACACCTCCCCCCTCTGATTCAGCACCAGATGCTAACATCTGTCAGGAGAAGGGCGTGAAGTGTCTGAGTCATTCCAGCCCTAAACCACATGATATGTGGAATAGACATTTTATTTTTATTTGGGGGCCACCCCGCATCTGAACCCTTTCTCTATATTTGGAGAATTTCTCATGTTTTCAGTCTTCATGGAAGGCAGAGACCACTTCATTTCTGTTACAGAGGTTTTAATCTCTAACATTTCTTTTTCATTATTTCTTAGAATATCCATCTCTCTGCTTACATTGCCCATCTGTTCTTGCATGTGGTCTACTTTTTCCATTAGAGCCCTTAGCATATTGATCAAAGTTATTTTATATTCCCAGTCTGGCCATTCCAGCATTCCCTTCTCTTTCTGAGTCGGGTTCTGACATTTTGTCTGTCTCAACAAACTGTGTTTTTGCCTTTTAGTATGCCTTGTAATTTTTTTGTTGAAAGTCAGGCTGGATAAAAGGAACCTGGTAAACAGGTTTTTAGCGAAGTGGTGGTAACGTGGCAAGAGTGGAAGCGTTCTATAGTCCTACAATTATGTCTCAGTCTTCTAGTGAGCCCATGTCTCTGGCTGTGAGCTTCATAAGCACGTCTCAGTTTTTCCCTCCCTCCCTTAGATGGGGCAGAATGTGTAGAGAGGGCTGGAGTTGGGTATTTCCCTTCCCCCAGATCAAATAGCCTCTGATAAAACCCCAATAGGTTAGGCTCTGGTAAAATACTTTCTCTTGAAGGCTGGTCTTCTGTTAAGAAGAACAGAATGCTCTGGCATCTTTTAAAATACAGTATATTTCCTCTCCCCCTGCCAGAATCATGAAGGGATTTCTCTCCCATATTCACTGAAATTCCAGTATTCACTGTGAGAGCCTGGCTGAGCTCCCAGCGGTGAAACTCATGAAGTGTGGGGGCTCCTCCCCTAGCGTTTGTATCTCTCAGTCTTATGCATGCTGAGCTTCCAGCAATCTGTCGATTACGGTTCAGGTTTTCCTACCCTGGCACTGGTTCTGTGGAGGTTTCTGCTCCAGTAAGTTCGACTCTCTGTATCTACCTGTTTCTCCAATTATGGGGGCTGAAATTTGCCCTGTGACCTCATTTCTCTTACAGACCTAAGAGTCGATTTTTCAGCTTTTTACTTTCTGTTAGGACAGAGTGACAACTTCTGAGTTCCTTACATGCTGGACTGGAAACTGGAAGTCAGTGATTTTTTTTTTTTCATTGTGGTAAAATATACATAACATAGAATTTATCATTTGAACCATCCTTAAGTGTCCAATTCAGAGGCATTAAGTACATTCACATTGTTGTGCAACCATTACCACCATCCATCTTCAGAACTTTCTCATCATCCCAAACTGAAACTCTGTTTTCACTAAGCAATAACTCCCCATTATGTAAGTGCTACCTTTTATATTATTCTTGATGCTGTAGTGAATTACTATGTGTTGTTACTATGTAGTGTAATACTATGTAGTGATGCTGTTGTTATTACTATGTAGTGAACAACAGCAGTTGTTCTATTAGGATGTTAGGCATCATTCTGAAGAACATTTGGGGTGGGGCATCATGACATACTTTATGAAGGGAGCTGATGGGATCAACATGTGTGTTTTAGGAAGAAAGGTTCAGTGATTGGGAAAACTTGGGGACTGAGTGTGATGTTGACACTCCGTCAAGTCAGAGCTGAGCAAGCTGCCCTGAAAGTCTGTCCTAAATGGGAACATTTATCAGTGTAAATGTCATGGGTCCACATTAACTTCATTTCACCAGTTTTGTTTTATTGTTTCATCTGCCCAGGAATGGAATCTTGAAACTCCAGAGAGATGAGTGGGAAGATTCCATGTGCTAATCTCATTTCCAAATGTAATTGGCACCTGAAATATGAAGGACTCTGCTTCCAAACGCAATGTTAACAGAGCCATCCATCCTCCTTCCCATCTAGTGAGCCAGCGTGCCACTGTAATGCACGTTCATTGCTCCAGCAATGGAGACATAGTGGAGTTGGTACAACCTTTCTGGAGGGCAATTTGGCAATATGGATCAAAAAATTTTAATTTGTAGAAACTTCAGCCCAGCCATTTCATATCAAGGGTTTAATTTATCTCAGAGAAGTAACTGGACAAATGTGTAAGGATGCTTGTACAAAGATGTTCAATGCAGTTTTGTTTATAATTGTGAAAAATTGGAAACATTCTAAATGTCCAACGATAGAGAACAGTTTACATCCATTATGGCATACACAATGACATGTCTACTATGTAACTGTTGCCAAAAATAAAGTAGAGTTGTATGTAAGGGAAAACCTCCATAGTATTAAGGCATATCCTGCAGAATGTTTCCCTGGTTAATGTTTTCCCAGTAGAATGACTCTTCATTTATAACACACAAACTTGATAGTGTCTCAATAGCAACTTTTTTTGGGCAAATGTTTGTATAGGAAGGCATTTATATTTACATCCCTAAAACTCAATAGAATATTTTAAACCAAATTACTTGGGAGACAAATGTCTCACATTTTATCCCAAATAAAATCGATAGCTCAGAATTACATGTAGAAGTATTGAAAAATCAAGCAAGTGACCCAGACCCTCTAGTACCGAGGGATTCTGGCTGATAAGTGCAGTAGAAGTCACTGTGTGAGACGCCCAGGAAGGCTTTTGTAGGGGAACAGATCCCACTTTCTTGACGTGTTTGGCCTTTTTGCCCCTTGTCCATTCTTCCTGTCTGGAACATTGACGTGTTGCCTAGAGGTACAGCAAACATCAAACAATTCTGAGGCAACAAAGCTGAAGATGAAAGTCTTTGCACTGTGACAGAGAGTAAAGAAGGAAAGAGGAGGCATACCTAGGGCTGCTTGCTACATGAGACATAAAAGCCTTTCAGTTGTTCATGCCTCTTTTCTCATATTTTCTGCGATATGCTTCCGAACACAATCCCTATACAATTGTTTTTATTTCTCTCTTTCTAAAAGCAAATGATAAAAATTATGTACCAATGAAGCAAATGATAAAAATTATGTACCAGTAGATGAATCAAATAAAAGAAGATACAATAAAAAAATCAACTGAGTGATAACAGAGGGTTTGTGCACCTTGGCTGTTGGTAGCAGAGGGAGAGGCCATGTCACTATACCCTAAGCAAACGTTTAGCAACCAATTTAATTGGTTGGATGATCTGGAAGTAATGCTAAGCATCTTACAGCCTAACATATATAGCTTTAAAAAACGTGTGTGTGTGTGTGTGTGTGTGTGTGTGTGTGTGGTGTGGTGTGTGTACATTTTCCTGAGTTTTACTAAAATTTCAGGAAATTGGTTGAGCGTTTTGAGCTAATGTGTGTATAATTTTTCCTATTTAATGTAATGGGAATAGGTTTCCTTTTGGCATTTTCATAAAGAATATCTGTTTTTTAGGACCCAATTACTGATATTAAGTGGGATATGCCAGGACTGGGAGGGGACCCCTGCTGCCCTGAAGCCAATTCCTATCTCCATGGGCTCTCTGGTCCCCAGTTCCAGTTTCACCCTTTCTCTCCCCCAGGGCCCTGGATTTGCCCACCTGCTGACCCTTGCAGGGGCTCTCTAGACCCTGACCTCATCTGGCACAACCACTGGACCCCTTGCTCCTGCAGCTGAGCTGGGCCTTCCCTCTTTTAGGATCTCCCCCTTCTGGCCCCCAGAACCCCCAATCTTGGGAGAGTAACTAATTTCCAGATTCCCAGCTGGAGCCCGCAACTGCCTGACCAGTTCTTAATCCTCCCTTCTAATGGATGATCCCCAGAATGGGGGGCTGGGAACAAATTAGCAAGAAATGCAAAACTGCAATAAAAGTTTTTTAAAAATCTAAGCCAAAAAGCAGGTTATAGACAGTTTTATACTATACTAGTCAGGAAGCTTTTGGCTGTATGTAACTCAAAATGGTGGAAACATTAATGAAATCTTATTATCTCACTCAAGAAGTTGACAAGTAGAGTATTTCCCGAGTTGGCTGATTCAGTAGCATGATGACATCATCAAGAACTCAAGTCCCTTCCATAGTCCTGCTCTGCCATCTCCAGGTCATTGGCTCATCCTCTTAGTCTCATTCCCCTCATGGCCCCAAGATGACAGCCATTGCTCCAGGAAAGGCACTCAGCTGTCAATGTGTAGAGGCAGAAAAGACCTTATGCATGTCCTTCTCTGAGACTGAGGAAATCTCTCCCAGAACCTCCATCAAATTTCCCCTCATTGCTCATGGCAAGAACTGGGCCATGTGCCCCATTCTTAAGCCAGTCAGTGGCAAGGGGAATGGGAGCATATGTTTTTGATTCCCTAGGTATTTTTAAAAATATTTAATTTATTTGTTTGTTTATTCATTCATTCATTCATTTGGTCACACCAGGTCCCAGTTGTGGCAGGCGGGCTCCCTAGTTGCAGCACACCGGCTCCTTAGTTGTGACATGCGAACTCTTAGCTGCAACATGTATGTGGGATCTAGTTCCCTCACCAGGGATCGAACTCGGGGCCCCTGCATTGGGAGCATGGAATCTTAACTACTGCACCACCAGGGAGTCCCCCCTAAGTATTTTTGATGGGCAGCAGGGGTCAGAACCACTATTTTACACTAATCGTAGTTCATCTTCTGGGGCTAGGGAAGGGGCTATTTTCCCTGAAGTATCTGGTCACTAGACACCTGAAGAATATTAAGGTTCTTAGCAGACAAAATGATGGAAAGTGTTTGTTGTGTAGGCAAATGATAGTGTTTGACATATATGGTGTGCTCTTGTTTTAGGTTAAAAATTATGTAAATATATAATACAACATATATGCCAAGAAAAAATTGTGGAAGACCATGAATCAAACTTTTAATAGTTACTATCGTGGTGTGGTGAGGGGGAGAATTAGTTATAGCAGATTTCCACTTATTAATTGAAATTTTACCATGAACATTAATCACATAATCAGAAAAACAATGAAGATACATGCATTTTGAGAAAAAAGATTTTTTTTTTTTTAAAGAATAAAAGCAGTTGTAAGGGATGAAATGCTGCTTTATCCCTGTGGGGTAAACTCTCTGGGGCAAGCCCAGTTCCTTGTCCAGGAACTCACTGCTATGAGCTTAGAATTTATTACTCACCCAGCAAGAGTTTCCTCTCTTTCCCACCTGACCAGGAGAAAGGTAAACTCTCATCTGGACCGTCCCATTTTCCTCACCAGTGATTGGGTTAAGCCAGGACATGTGATGCAATTGTGGCCAATAAGATGTCAAGAGGCATCTGCTGGGGGTGTGGTGTGTGTTTCTGGGAAATGTTTCTTTACTTTTCAAAGAGACTCAGGAGAAGAGGGTCTCCTCTTCCCCCAGACATATTCTTGACTGTGTGTGATGCCTGGATATTGCAGCCATTATTTTATGATTATATGGGGAAAATGTCCACATGCTGAGGATGACAGTGAAAATCCTTGGTAACATGTTTTTAAACCTAAAGTATAATTTCCATACAATAAAGTATGAAAATCTTAAGTGTACAGCATGGCTAAATTTTATGTATGTACACACTCATGTAAGCACTACCAGATCAAGATACAGAACATTTCCAGCACTCCAGAGGGCTCTCTCCTGCCCCTTCCCAGTCAATAGCCAATACCCACTCTTCTGATTCCTATCTCCATAAATTACTTAACTGCCCTTGAACTTCACATGAATGGATTCATACAGTACATACTGTTCTGTGTTGGGCTTCTTTGTTCAACATGTTTTCTTTGAGATTCATTCATGTTTTTATGTATATCAAAAGTTTATCAAACCAATGTATAGTGTTCCATTGGTACCACAGTTTATCCATTTCCTGTTGATAGACATTTGAGTTATTTCCAGTTTTTGGCTGTTATAAAAAGAAAAGATACTATGAACATTCTATGTATCTATCTTTGGGTGGATATATGTCCTCATTTCTCTTGTGCATATACCTAGTAGTGAAATCACTGACATAGGGTGAATAGCTATTTATTTAGCTTTAGTTAGATACTGCCAAACAGTTTACCAAAGTGGTTTAACCAATTTACACTCCCACCAGAAGTGTCATATATATATATTTTAGAAGTGTGATATTTTTGATTGTTCTATATTCTCACCAACACTTGGTATTGTCAGCCTTTAATTCTGGTGGGTTAGTAGTGGTATCGGATTGTAGTTTTAGTTTGCATTTCTCTGATGACTTTTTCAAGTGCTTTTTGGTCATTTCCTCTTCTAAGAGGTGCCTGTTTAAGTCTTTTTCCCTTTCTTAAAAGTGGGTTGTTTTGTCTTCTGTTACTGATTTGTAGGAGTTTGTTTACGTTTTGGATATAAGTCCTTGGTCAGATATACGAAATGCAAGTATCTCAGTCTGTAGATTATTTCTTCACTTGCTTAGTAATGTGTTCTGATGAGCATATTACATTTAATGAAGTTCAAGTTATCAATGTGTTCAGCATGGTGTTTTTTGTGCTCTGTTTCGGAGATATTTGCTTACCCTCAAGATCATGGGGATATTTTCCTGTCTTTTCCTTTACAAGCCTGATTCTTTTTTTTTTTTTTTTTTTTTTTGCGGTACGCGGGCCTCTCACTGTTGTGGCCTCTCCCGTTGCGGAGCACAGGCTCCAGACGCACAGGCTCAGCGGCCATGGCTCACGGCCCCAGCTGCTCCGCGGCATGTGGGATCCTCCCGGACCGGGGCACGAACCCGTGTCTCCTGCATCGGCAGGCAGACTCTCAACCACTGCGCCACCAGGGAAGCCCAAGCCTGATTCTTTTTAACATTTACATTTAGGTCTGTCATCCATACCACATTAATTAAGTTTTTAAAATAAATTCATTTATTTATTTATTTTATTTATCTTTGACTTCATTGGGTCTTCGTTGTTGCGCGCGGGCTTTCCCTAATTGCGGCAAGCGGGGGCTACTCTTCATTTCAGTGTGTGGGCTTCTCATTGCAGTGGCCTCTCATTGCGGAGCAGGGGCTCCAGGCTCACAGGCCTCAGTAGTTGTGCCATGCAGGCTCAGTAGTTGTGGCTCGCAGGCTCTAGAGCGCAGGCTCAGTAGCTGTGGCTCCTGGGCTTAGTTGCTCCACGGCATGTGGGATCTTCCCAGACCAGGGCTCGAACCCGCATCTCCTGCACTGGCAGGTGGATTCCCAACCACTGCACCACCAGGGAAGCCCCGACACATTAATTTTTATGTATAGTGTTGGGTAAATATTTTTTCCCATACAGATTATTTTCTGTATGGATATCCAGTTTTTCCAGCACCACTGAATTGCAGTGGCACCCTTGTTGTAAATCAAGTGAACATACATGTTTCAGTTCATTTCTGGATTCCCAATTCTGTTCCATTGGTCTATTTGTCTATCCTTGTATCAATACCACCCTGGCTTAATTACTATAGCTTGATGTTAAGCATTGATATCTGGTGGTGTATGTTCTTCGTCAAGATTGTCTAGGCTGCTCTAGGTCCATTGTATTTCCATATAAATTTTAGAATTGATTTGAAAATTTCAGTACCTAAACTTAGGAATTTGATTGTGATTGTACTAAATCTATAAGTCAATGTAAGGAGGACTGACTTAGCAACACCGTCTTCCAATCCATTTACTTAGCTCTTCTTGATGGCTTGGCTGAACGTCTGATTTTATTTAATCAACTGTGGAGCTACCTTACATTTGTCTTCTTATTATAAACAAGATTATATAAATGTATTACATATTTTCCTTACTGCTTAAGGCATTTTTTTCTGGTTACTTGCAGCTAAAAACATCTCAACTGATATAACAAACTTGCCCTGTAGGGTGATGGATTAAGCAGAAGGCTTGAATCTATGCTACTCCCTGTGTGGCCACGGTAAGTCACCCAACTTCTCTGGGCCTATTTCCTTATCCATGGAAACCCCATAGGGTTGGAAAGTTCTTCTCTTTTTCATAAACCAGTGAACACTGACTCATCTTTTTTGTCTCAATTGAAGTATCATTTTCTTTGGGATGTCTCCTCTGATTCTTCCACTAAAACCTAGATATTCTTTTTCTATTCATGCCTTTGAAAGCAATCAGTACACTGTAATGTCATTGTTTGCATGCTTGTCTCCATCAGTGCCTTATTAATCAGGGAACAGAGGGTGCACTTAAAGGGCTTAATTGAAGAGAGTTTAATGAAGAGACAATTACAGAGGAATAGACAGGATTAAGGGATGATGAGGTACCCCAGGGACTAGCCATGGAGGCAAGCCATTACCATTCTTGGGTCTGAAGGATAGAGATGAAGGAAGTGTTACTGGAACACAGTGAGACCAGTAGCTGTGGAGGAGAGGCTGTCCAACATATACTATGGGCTATAGGGGAACATAGCCATAGGGAGAACCATGGGCAGGTAGGGAGGGGAGAATAAACACCCTATCCTTTTTCTTACCCTCTGATTTCCTTCAGCTCCCATTGGATCAACCCAACCAGAAGACAGAAGGCAAAGGATTCCAGGTGATACAGTCTGTAGAGGTCAGCCTCCTGGGGAACAAGGTAGGTCAGCAAGAGGCAGCAAATGGACATAGGAGAAGAAATAGGTAGTGGTCAGTATGCTCACCTTCAGTGCAAGCTTCTTGAGAATGGACACTAAGTCTTTGACAAACAATGTTGCCATAGTTTTTTTACACACCCGTTACAAAAATTTAAATGTTATAGAAAATAAAAGACCCTCTATTATCCCCAGAAATAATGATAGCTATTTGTTATACATCACTTCAGGTTTTACATACATGTACACCGAATATGTGGGTCTGTGGAAGACTGTATTTCCAAAAATGACCACAGCAATATTTCTGGTCTTCTATGGTCTTTCTGATATTGGCACTCCCCATCACTAGGTAAATCTACATCCTCTCCCTTTGAACGTGGGGAGGGCCTTGTGACTGCCTTGACAGATGGGATGTGGCAGAAGTGATGCTGCATGGCTTCCAAGGCCAGGTCATAAAAGGCAAAATAGATTCTCCTGGAAATCTCTTTCTTTTGGGGTGCTTACCATGGGAACCCAGCCACCACATTGTGAGGAACCCCAGGGCACATGAAGAACCACATGCAAGTGTTCTGACTGGTTGCCAGCTGAGGTCCCAGCTGACAGTCAGCATTAATTGCTGGACGGGGGAAAGAATGAGCCTCCAGATGATCCCAGCTCCCGGTCTTCGAGCCACCTCAGCTGATGCTGCGTGGAGCCGAGGCACGCATCCCCCCAAGCCCTGCCCACATGGAGGGTTCATGAGCACAATAAATGTTGTGTTTGTTTTTTGAGCCACTGAGATTTTGAGTGCTTTGTTACATAGTCATAATAACTAAAACAGAGGCGGTATTAAAGGGCTATGATCTCAGGCTGTGGAACCAGACTTCTTGGTTTCAATGTGATCTCTGTCACTTATTCCCTGTGTAATATTTGGCAAGTTGCTCAAATTCAAATCCTCAATTTCTTCATCTGTAAAATGGGAATAAGATTAAAAATCTCACAGAGTAGGATTGGTCTATAAAACAATCAGCTTGGTTCTCAGCACATATTAAATTATTATAATTATTGATCACTGATTCCCTCAAAGACCACCAGAAAAAACCTGATGATCAAACAAAACGAAATATATTAAATTTACTGCAGAAAGGGAGAATAACACCTTGAAAAAGTCTTAGTAGTACCTCCAAGTGAAGACATTAAGGAAGGATACTTACAGGGTTTTAAAGGTTGCACTGGATGGTTTTAAGATGGGTCACATAAGGCAGGTAGCTGGTTGGAATTGGGCAGAATTTATAAGAACTTTGGATTAGTGAATGCAGAGGGGCAAGGGCATTGAAGTGAGTCTAGATGAGCAAGTTTTCTGTTTTGATAAGTAAGGTGTTTAGTTTTTATCTGTCTTATCTTCAAAGAGTGGGTACTTCCTGGAGCAAACCCCTAAACTATTACTTGGTCCCAGTATTATTTAACACAGGAACAGAAAAGTGTGTTGTTTTCAGTTCTCATTAATATAAATTTCTTTTCATGGAAAAGGGCTCATAGCCTACCCCACCTATTATATTGAAACTTTACTTTTCATTGAACAACATACCTTGGATAGCTTTCCTTATGAGAACATATCAATTAATTTAATTCTTTTTAACATCTGCTTGATATTCACTGGTATAGCTGCAACATGACTTGTCTGCCCTTTCACATATCAGCAGACACCTGGTGTGTATATGTAGTGAGGTGGGGGGCCCAGACCCTCAGAACAGTGTCTGGCACAGAGTAAGCACTCAGAGAGGGTTTGCTATTGAAAGGAGCGTGTACCTGAAGTCTGTAAAATGCCATATACATGTAAGGTAAGGATGGATGGTTGGGCTTCCTCATTACTGCATCTTGTCCCATCCCACTTTTGTCATCTATGTTAGGAATCACCTCAGGATGCACGCGGCATGAAAGAGGTCCAGAAGCCCTTATGTGCTCACGGTGAGGAAAAGAGGAGATTGCTGAGATGCAGGAAAAACAGTGAGTGTGAGGGGCGGTAGGGTGGCCAGCCAAGGCGGGGCTGGATGGAGGATGCAGCTGAGATTCAGAGGTGCTCAGGTGCCCAGGAGATAGGTGGTGGCATTGAGTCAATGCCAGTGAGAACGGATCACGAGTTTCAGTGGCTGTGGACTTTAGCAACTTGTGCCATCAGGCCCCACTGAGCAGGCAGGGCAAGGGGTACCTCATGAAACCAGCAAGGACTCAAAAAAAACCAGGAGGGCCGCCTTTCCCTATTGCCACGAGGACATTTCCCCTACATCCAGATATCGTCTTCAGGAGAAGGAAGCCGAAAAGGAAACATTTGAAGAAGAAATGGCAGCCCCAGAGGGGTTTTAAATTGAAAATCAGACACAACATTTATGAAAATGAAGCTGATACAAAATGAAAATACAGGTTTTCCACTAGGGGTGGTAGCACACCGATAGGAGACCTTCAGAAATAGGTGGGGCATTCCCCCCGCTTTTTTATCATGAAAACTTTCAAACGGCAATGTAAAAAAAAAAATTGAACAAATACACATACCTCATCACTTAGATCTTTCAATTGTCATGGGGAATTTTTTGGCCATAATTGTTTTATCTATTTTTTCTGAAGTAGTTTAAAGTAAATTACAAACAGTCTGATATTTCACCGCAAATGCATCTCTGAAAAATAAGAACGTTTTTCTACATAATGCGGGGGTGTTCTTTGTTGGCAGTGGGAAGTGCTCCTGGCAGGTACACAGGCGAGGGGCAATGCAGGGCTCACTTCAGCTCAGGGAAGAATCGTCTGGCCCAAACGCTGACAGCATCATCTTGTGGAAAGCCTGCTCCATAGAAAGACACAATTGTGTGGGACTGTGTGTGGGGTGTGTGTCAGAGTGTGCGATCCTATATTTATTCATTTAATATATATGTCTTTATTATAAAAGTCACACATAAACTGATAAGATGTGGGGACATACATGTAAAAACATTATAAAGAAGCAGCAGGAAAAAAATCACTTATAATCCACCCTCCAGGATCAACCACTCTGAACACTTTGCCTTATTTCCTTCTAGTCTCTATCTTTTTACATAGTTGAGATTATACCATGTGTGTACATATTCAGTTTCTATTTTAGAAAGCCATCCTTCGAATTGGTTATTTAAAGTCTTCTGACCCCTGTCCACTTACCACACCCTAGTAGGGTGAGGACCTGGAGAGTCAGAGATCTGTTTCTGAAATGAACAATATGCCACGTTTTAAAAAATGAGCCTAATTGGTGGCTTGTTAATTTACTCCACCCTACCTACTCTTGACCTCAGTTAATCAACAGGATGGTTTTATAATGTGGAGCTTATCATGCCCATTTTCCAGATGAGACACCCAAGGCTGAGGGAGTGCAGGAAGCCACACAGAGGTTCCACAGACTATGGGCTTCTCCACTCTTATTTATAGCCCCCAATACAATGATCAGCTCCCTGACCAGCTCCAGGGAAGGCACGGCAGGAATACTGGGGATGCAGAGCAGGCACTTCACAGGGGATCTTGGGAGATGGGAGACTCACAGACTCTCTTCTGTGGAATCCTAAACAACAAGTAGGATTTATCCAGTTGCGTGGGGGTGCTTGTGTCTCTCTTTCCCACTTTGATCATCTGCCTCTCGGTTGGGGCATGGTTTAGGAAAGAAGAGTTTATGTCTATGTCTGTGTATGTGTACCTGGGGCCAGTACTTGGAGTGAAAACACAAACTATCTGTAGTCGATTAAAGATGGCTGCAAATTCTTTGACATTCTTTCCCTTCAAGAGGAGGGATCTATGTGCCTCCCCTTGACCCTGGGCAGGTTCAGTAACTGCTTGACGAACAGAACACAGAAGTGAAATTGTGCCTGTTTGTGGGCCAAGACCTTAAGAGACTGGAAGCTCCATATTCTATCTTTTGCACTTGCTCTTAGAATGCAGCTGCCATGCTGTGAGGAAGCCCAAGCAGCCCTGTGGAGAGGTCCATGTAGAGATAATGTAGGCCACTGGTCTACAGCCCCAGATGAACTCCTAGCCATCAGTTAGCACCAACCTGCTACCCATGGGAGTGGGCCATCTTGGAAGTGAATCCTCCAGCTCTACTCTAACTGCCCCAGCTCGTGCTTCATGGAGCAGAGATAAGCCAACTCTGCTAATCCCTGCCCAAATCACAGATTTGTGAGCAAAGTAATTGACTATTGTTATTTTAAGTCACTACATTTTGGAGTGGTTTATTACGCAGGATTAGATAACAAGAATACCACTGTTTTCTGAGCTGATCTAATAAGCTGAATTATATGTGGAAACTTTCACACATGCTGTGCCGTTTAGTCCTCATATTTCCCTCTAAGGTAAGAAAAACAATAGCTAACATTTACTGAGTGCTTGCTATATGCCTACTGCAGTTCAAAATCCTTTTCCAATTCACTTAATTTAATTGTTCCAGTAACCCTGTTTCATAGGTACTCTTATCCTCCTTTTACAGATATGGAAAACAGGCACAGAAATTGGAGAACTTGCCCCAAACCATGCAGGAGGAGGCAGAACCAAAGATTCAGTTGTCTGATTTGAAAGGCAGCAATCCTAACCACTATAATTTTCTGCCTCTCAGACAGAGGGTTGATGAGAACACTGAGTCTCAGAGAGGTGATGTGACTTCCCCAAGGTTGCACAGCTAATGGGTGACTTTAGACCACTTATCCTCTGTGTTCCTCCATTGAAGCTGCCATGGCCCTGACAGCACTGCCTGCCTTTCGGGCTTATTTCTGTGTGAGCCATGGCTGGCTCTCAATCTGCAGTGGTATTGCCTAGCTTGATCTGCTTCCTTACTCTGCAGCTGTGGTACCCAGTGACCTTTGGCTGTTCCCACACATTCAATTCCATCCTCAAAGCACAGGATTTTTCAAATCAAGAAAGTTCTTTAGAAGAATGTGCCTCAGGCTCAGAAGGACTTTCCAACAGAAATTTCCGACATTCCAAGGATAGTTTGTGCTTTGAGCACTGCCTGGCTGCAGACCTCTCGCCCTTCTGGCAGGTCTCTGCCCTCTCCTACACCTTCCTCTGTCTGCTTTGCAAATGAGGGGTAGCAGTGAGCCAGGCGGGATGCCAGGGATAAGAGAAAGTGAACATGAGCTCTACTGTCACACAGACCTGTGACCCAGGGCAACTGTTAAACCTCTCTGAACCCCTACTTACTTACCTGTAAAATGGGATTTTGAATAACCTCTTCCTCGTAGGGTTGTTGTGAGGATTAAATGAGGCAGTATATGTGTTTCCCAGAGCTCCTTTCAGTGTAGGCCTTGTTGCCTGTAGCTGCACAATTGACTGTAGCTCCCACACTTAAGAGAGAATATCTAGAGGCTGCTGCAGGACCCCGTGTGGCCGTCCCTGGAGCCCACGTGTCTGTCCACCAGTCCGGGGGAGCACAATGTGCCTTCTGCTTCTCTTCTGCTTCCCAGATCTGATGTGAGTGCCTTTCATTGGCAGATCCCAGTGCAAACCTGTTGGCAAGGGATTCCTGGGAATGTCCCCTCCATGCTTCTAGTCCCTGCTATGGGGGAGAGTGTAGACGGGGAGGAATGGTGCTGAGTTGCCGACAAGAAATCTAGCATATTTTCATTTCTAAAGAACCAATGGGCAAGGGCAATGTTTAACCCAGATGGGGACCAACAGTCCTCATCAGATGAAGGTGCAAGAGGCATTGCTGATGTGTGGAAGAGAGTGAGAAGCAGAGAAAGCCACAAAGGTTGGTCTCTGGGTCTCAGGCTCTTTGGAACTGCATTTGAACATGTGACCTGGCTCAGCCAATAAGATGTGTCCTATGCTTCAAATCAGGGGCTGGGAAAACAGAGATGAGGGAGGGGTGGAGAACTTGTGGCAGAGGCAGCAATGACTACAGTACCACATTTCCAGGGAGCAGTGGTACATTCCAAGCCTGCAGTGTGTCCAGTGAGCAGTTCTGGTGGGACGGTGGTGTGCAGGACCGGGACCTGGAACCACACGGAAGCAGTGTTCTCATTAGACTAGCTCTGTGGCACAGTTCAGGCTGTGTTTTTGGTTGCAGAGTTTCCAAGCCTAGTTCTCTAGGCTTTCCCTTCCCAGTGATTCACTGGGTTAACTAATATCTTTTCAGTGAGCTCATTTTCTGCTTAAATTAGTCAAGGTTGGTTCTGTTGCTTGCCACCAAGTAACTGACTATAGTGAACTCAGAAGGCCATTGTGAAGATTAAATGTAAAGAACTTAGCACAGGTCCTGGTACATCACAAGCACCCAATATTAGTCAGGTTCTGCTGCAGATAACCCGACCAGGTTAAACTGAAAGAGACTTGATACAGGGGATTAGGTGCTTGCAGGATTGTTGGATGTGCTGGACAAGCAGGTTCTAGGTAGAACTTGCAGGAATGTCCCCCAGAATATATCAACAAGATTGGTGCACCAAGGGAGCTTCTAAATCCTCTATGGTTGGGAGGATGGAGCTTCAGGAAGTCCCTGTCCCAATTGCTGGCTCCAGGACCACGTTCCCTCAGCTGAGAGGCACAGATCAGGAAACTGTGCTACTACTGTTGGTTCCAGGACCACGCTGCCTCTGCCTTGATTGATGACAAGAGAACGCATGTCCATAACCTTCCTCTCAGTAATACAGTGCAAGGCACCCATCACGCTGGACCTCTGCTATCACTGCTGCAGGAAAAAACAAATGCTCCCAGCATATGCTTACCAGTGCAGAGAGTGGAAATACATTCTCCACCTCACTTCTGGCTTCCAAACAGTGCATCCATTTTGGAATATAGGTGTCTCAAGGACCCAATCTGTAGACTTGAGTTTGCCAACTTTTGATCTGCAGTAAAGCACGCACAAATGGAGCTGAGTGGGCCAACCCATGATGTCAGAAACACACCCTAAATATAGGGATCACTTCCTGCTTAGTGCACCGCTTGCACTTCCCTACTCTCGCTTTTGGTGCCCTGCTTGCTGGTACCCTAAGCACATGCTCAGTCTGCCCCTGCTAGACTAAGAACCCAATGAGGAAAAGGTGAGCAGCCACAGCTTGGGTCTCCCAAGGCAGAGAGACAGAAAGTGGGCAGAATGTCCATTTCTTCTGTGCTCGGTGAACTAGTTTGACAGAACAAAAAGCCTTGCCGTGTTTCTTGTCTCTTCAAGCCTTGAGGCCTAGACTCAAAATTAATTCCCCCAAGGAGGTGCTCAAGAGGTGATGCTTCATGATGCCTCTGGGACACGTGTGGGACGAAGAGACCAAAGCCTGGGGCAGGTAGAAAGAAGACTTCTCCCATCCATCTGAGTTATCTTGGTGGGACACCAGTTAAGAAGGCAGAGCAGAAGTAGAGGACCTGCCAGTTCCTGGCAACAGCTTCTCCCACAGCAAATCTGGGTCATGTCTGAGGGAGGATGCTGATTGAGGCATCTGGCACCCGAGCTCTGAAAAAAGCACAACTGGGCAGCGTGTCAGAATCAGCCCTTGGCAGCACAGGGCAAGGTAGAGGTTAAGAGCAAGGGCCCTGGAGTCAGACAGACATGGTGCTTATGTGCTCAGGGAGTGGACAAAGTGACTTAAGCCCTCTGAGCCTTTGTTTCCTCTTCTGTATAAGGAGGTTAATACCTGTATCGTGGGTGTGGGTAGCACTGAGTGTAGTGTCTGACACTGAGTAAGTCCTCCACATGGTGAAGCAATTATTAAAATGAAAAAAGGGAAGGGAATGGACGCGTACTGAGGGCCTGCTGTGTGTCAGGCACTTGCTCTATACCACGTCCTTTCATCTTCACAGCAGCTCAGGGCCTCCAAGTTACCAATAGAAACCCCTGGAGTGTGCAGTTCAGCAGCACAGAGGCAACCCTGTGAGGTGGAAATTCTCCTTCCCATTTTGTAGAGAAAGAAACATCGGTATAGCAGACACTTTCGGGGCCTCACCCGTATCCTTTTGCCCTCACCACCTCAGCAACTTCCGACAGCTGACACCTGCATTTCTTTGCCCAAGGATTTCCTGTTGCTGTCAGGCTGGGAGGACTGGGACGTTAACAATCCCCTTCCCAGCAGCTTTCAACCACTGACGACTGATGGGCGTTTGTGCAGAAACACCCTGTCTGCCATGACCCAGGGGGATAACCCTGAGGTGTCAGTGCTGCACTGTCTCTCAAAAATTCCCAATGGGATTAAGCTTCCTATCTAATAAGATATATTTATCCTTGTTACAAGTGAAGAAGTTCTCACCCTTTCCCCAAAGCGAGGAGAAGCGTGATCCCCATGTTCATGGTATCCATTGCTAGTTTGGTTTTTTTAAACTTTATATTGGAGTATAGTTGACTAAAAATGTTGTGTTAGTTTCAGGTGTACAGCAAAGTAATTCAGTTATACATGTATCAAGTCTTTTCCCATTTAGGTTATTACAGAATATTGAGCAGAGTTCCCTGTGTCCATTGCTAGTTATATTAATTGTTCTTCACAATCCCATGGAAAAGTCTGTTACCTAAAGACCGAATTGTAAAATTAAGGTTAAAATTTTACATAAGACAAAAATAAGAATAAAGTAGCATATAAAAATAAGCACAGGGACTTCCCTGGTGGCACAGTGGTTAAGAATCCGCTTGCCGGGGCTTCCCTGGTGGCGCAGTGGTTGAGAGTCTGCCTGCTGATGCAGGAGACACGGGTTCATGCCCCGGTCCGGGAAGATCCCACATGCTGCGTAGTGGCTGGGCCCGTGAGCCATGGCCGCTGAGCCTGCGCGTCCGGAGCCTGTGCTCCGCAACGGGAGAGGCCACAACAGTGAGAGGCCCGCGTACTGCAAAAAAAAAAAAAAAAAAGAATCCGCTCGCCAATGCAGGGGACACGGGTTCGACCCCTGGTCTGGGAAGATTCCACATGCCACGGAGCAGCTAAGCCCATGCACCACAACTACTGAGCCTGCGCTCTAGAGCCCGTGAGCCACAACTACTGAGCCTTCATGCCACAACTACTGAAACCCGTGCGCCTAGAGCCCGTGCTCCGCAACAAGGGAAGCCACCACAATGAGAAGCCCACACACCACAACGAAGAATAGTCCCCACTGGCCGCAACTAGAGAAAACCTGCATGCAGCAACGAAGACCCAACACAACCAAAAATAAATGAATGAATAAATGAATAAATGAATTAAATAAATTAAAAAAACAAAAAAATAAGCACATATATATAACAAGCAAAGAGAATATATGCAGAGTTTCATGTTACAGTCTTTGGCTGTAATTGGTCGTGAGCTCACAGTTGATGTCTATGGCTTCCTTCTTTGCTACATATTCTTCATTTTCCTTGCTCTCAGACAGGACCTGAGCTAATTAAAACTCTTCACTTGATGGAGTGACCCAAACCATCCTTCTCAAAGGGTCTGAGTCCCCGGTTATTCTACTTTTTGTTTGTTCATTTGCTATAGTTTTACCTTAACATTGATGACCCAGAAAATCCACTGCATTCTAGACATAGTTCTTCTTGTCCCCATTTTTTAGCTGCAATCCAATTTCCTCTTGGTTATCAAGATCAATCATTCTATCCTGTAAATAACCCACTTCCTGCTGTTTGCTTCAGTGGCATAAGGAGCTCAAAACTGCCAGGTTGGGCTTCCCTGGTGGCGCAGTGGTTGAGAATCCGCCTGCTACTGCAGGGGACACGGGTTCGAGCCCCGGTGTGGGAAGATCCCACATGCCGTGGAGCAACTAGGCCTGTGAGCCACAATTACTGAGCCTGCGTGTCTGGAGCCTGTGCTCCACAACAAGAGAGGCCGCGATAGTGAGAGGCCCGCGCACCGCATTGAAGAGTGGCCCCCACTTGCCGCAACTAGAGAAAGACTTCACACAGAAATGAAGACCCAACACGGCCATAAATAAATTTAAAAAATTAAAAAAAAAACAACAACAAAAAAGCTTGCCAGGTTAACAGTATCATTCAATGGAACTGTTCTTGTGTCCTCTGGTTGAAGTATTCCCACCCTGGAGACTAAGACCTCCAAACCACCAGAGTTCAAGGTTCCTGAGTTGGAAAGTATGTTATTGGGTATCATAGTGAGAGGAGACACTTCTACTTCTATCTCTTTATTATTTATGGTTCTTCATAACCAGGATCGGTGGTCTCTGATTCAAAGCACATACAGTGTCCTGTAAGACAGAACCCATTCCTTTCAGGATGTCGACTCACAACTGGTGCAGTAACTGAGTCTTCAGCAAGCTATTCCACCTTCCAATTAGTCCAGCCACTTCCAGGTGATAGGGTGTGTGGCAAGAGCAATTAATTCCATGGGCATGATTCCATTTCTGCACTTTCTTTGCTATGAAATGAGTTCCTTGATCAGAATTAATACTACAGGGAATGCCAAGATGGTAGCTAAAGCATTCAGTGAGTCCACAGATGATGATTCTGGCGGATGCATTATGGTCAGAGAAGGCAAATCGATATCCAGAACATGTACCTTTTCCCAGGAGGATGGATCTCAGCTCCTTCCAAGGTGGAAGAGATCCAATGTAGTCAACCTGCTACCAGGTGTTTGGCTAGTTTCCCCAAGGAATGGTGTCTATTGGGAACTCAGTTTGATCTCTTCTCTTGATAGATTAGGCACTCAGCAGTAGCTTTAGCCAAGTTGACCTTATGGGGAAATTCATGTTGTTGATCCTATGCATAGCTTCCACTTCTGTCTCCATGACAACTTTGTTAATGGACTCATTAAGCATGCACTGGGGTGGCTTGGGAAAGGGGATGACTGACATTCACTGAATGCATCATTTGGTCTACCTGATTATTAAGAACCTCCTCTGCAGTGGATACCCTTTGTGGAGGCATTCATATGGGCACAAATATCCTCATGGTGTGCGCCCATTCTGAGGGGGTCCATTCATCTGCTTCTTCCCTAGACTGCTTTTTCACCAATCTTCCAATGATGTTTCTTCTAAGTTCATGACCGTATGGCCAAAATATATGGTCTGCCCATGGATTAATATAGATCCTTCTGGCCTTCTCTCACTCTAGACATAGTAGACAGCCAGATGTATTACTTGAAATTTTGCCCATTGGGAAGATTTTCCTTTATTATTGCCCTTCAGGATCACCCATGAGTAGGGCTGTTGTGCAGCGGTTGTCCACATTGAGGTGGTACCAGAATTTTTTGCATACTCATCTGTAAAAGAGAATTGAGTTTTCTCTTCCTTAGTCAACTGGTTATAAAAAAAAAACACCCCAGGAAGCCAAAGGCATTGATTAAGAGAAGGGAGGTGATGCAATAGAAGTTGATGTCAAAGGAGTCTGAGCCACATCTGCTTGTGCAACCTACTTGTACCTTCTGGACCTGTGCAAGCTTGGCCTCTTATACACTGTTTCCATTTTATGACAGATTTATATTGCATGTGTGCAAGCTTATGTTTAGATGGGTCAGGCAGCACCCAGTTCATGATGAGAAGCTCAGGCCATATGTCCTGTGATTAGGTGTTCAGTCTCTACTAAGGCCCAGTGGCAAGTCAGAAGCTGTTTCTAAAACGGAGAATAGAACAGAACAGATGTGGAAGAGGTCATAGATTTGCTCCAAAATCCTAGGGGTCTGTGCTGTGATTCTCCTATTGGTACTTTTCAGAGGCTCCACAGAGCATCCCTATTTGCCATAGGCACTTCAGATATCATTAGCTATGCTAGATCATAAGGCCAAGCTGGTAGAGTGGCTTCTATCGCAGCCCAAACTTGCTGTAGAGCCTTCTCTTGCTCTGGTTTTCACTTGAAACTGAGTTACAGATAACTCTTAGATGGGTCCAATTTCACACTTACATGTGATATATATCATCTCCAAAGTCCAAAAAAGGCCTACTAAGTATTGTATCTATTTTCATTGTAAGTGGTGCAAGGTAGTGTAACCTGTTTTTCACCTTAGAGGAGATAATCTTGACATACTTCAGACCATTGAATCCCCAACACTTTATCTCTCACCCTTTGTTCATATATGTCCTTCTAAGGTGTCTAAAACACTTGTTACTTTCTGTTCATCAGATCCAGTGAGCAAAGTGTCATCAATGCAGTGGCCCAGTGTGATGCTTTGTGGACTCTCAAGACACTCAAGATCTCTGTGGATTATGTTATGGCAGAGAACAGAATTGATGTATTCTCGAGGCATGGCTGGGAAGGTAGACTGTTGTCCCTGATAGGTAAAAGCAAGCTGCTTCTGATTGTCCTTATACATTGGTATGGGGTGCAGGGAGGCATTAGGCATAAGTAGCTGCTTACTAAGTGCCGGGGCCGTGTTGATTGTTCCAGTAAAGATACTACACCTGAAACAGCAACTTCGGTGGGAATCACCACCTGATGAAGTTTATAATAGTTAGGATCTCATTTTTCAAGATCCATCTGACTTCTGCATAGGAGAAACTGGAAAGCTAAATGGGAGATATAATAAGTAACAGTATTCCTACTTTTTTCAAGATTTCAAAGGCATTCATCTTTGCAATTTCCCCAGTGATGTGGTATTGCTTCAGATTCACCACAGCAGTAAGAGGGGAAGTTCCAAGTGTTTCTGCTTAGTCTTTCCTACCATAATGATCCTCATCCCATTGCTCAGGGAGCCAATATGGGGATTCTGCAAGTTGTCAAGTATGTCTATTTATATAACAAATTTAGAAACTGAGAACATAACCCACAGGGTAGATTTGTGGACAGACTGGGTCTGCCATGAGTCTGACTTGAGCTGAAATGCTATCACTTGACACTACAACCCCCATTTTGGACCACAGTAGCATTTTGGGTCCCCAGGAATTAGCATCAGTTCAGGGCCCGTGGATAGTAATCTCTGAAAATTTCTTTTTCCTTCTAACACAGTCACTCTAGCAAATGGCTGCAGGTCCTTTGGGGGAATGCTTAGAGGAAGATTCACTGTGTGTACCTGAGACAATAGTGCAGAGCCATTCTTCAGTAATACCCCACATCCCTGACAATAGAAGGGCTCTTTGTGTGTGAATTGACTTAGGTTTCAAAACTGAGTGAGAGCCATGACTCTTCACAGTCGAGACTGCCAGATTTTTGGCTACCAGATCTAGAATTTTTCCTGTTACAGAAGTCAAACAGTTCTCTAGTAGGGTGCCCATCTATTTCATTCGTAGGACTCCATGATCAGTTAAACATTATCAAAGACCTCTGGGGACCAAGACATTCTACTTACTGGGACATTCCCTACTGCCCTTTAAGATAGATGTGCCCACCTGGTCTTAGTTAAGTGCTGCCATTTGTCTTCTGCTACTTCAGGATCCCATCATTTTCATTGGAATCAGGGAGCCTGTATCAATGGTGACATTCCCTGTGGTTGAATCTGTCATTCAAAGAGATCAACCACAGAGCTTTCAGGGACACATGTGCTCCCCTCTTGAGGCCTTAGTCAAGGCAGTGTCTCCTGGGCCTTCTCATGGAACACAGTTGGTGGGTGGGTGTGCAGGCTGCACATGATAAATCCAGTCAAAATTTCTCATGTCCCTATGCCTTTGAATTTCCTCCTCCATATAATTCAGGCATATAAATCCAGCCTCTGGCATCCCAACCTCATTAGATGACACTCACTGCTGGTTCAAGTTTTAGTCAGTCACCAAGTAAGCAGTTAGAGACATCTCCAGGGGCATGAGATGACACATTAGATCTGGAGTCTCTATTAAGATCAACAGTGTCAATGAATTTGCTCACTATGGTGCTCTTGGTCTCCTTATTCATGAACAGGAGCTGGTTGTCCCTCTGCAGCCATCACTCAGGACCCTGTTCACACCTTAGGTGTGTCTTTTAAAAAACAATAATTAGGGACTTCCCTGGTGGTCCAGTGGTAAAGAATCCGCCTTCCAACGTAGGGGACGTGGGTTTCAATCCCTGGTCGGGGAACTAAGATCCCACATGCCGTGGGGCAACTAAGCCTGCGTGCCCCAACTACTGAGTTCATGTCCCTCAAAGAGAGAGCCTGCGTGCCACAAACTACCGAGCTCACACGTCCTGGAGGTTGCGCTCCTCAACTGGAGAGAGAAAACCCACACGCCACAAATGGAGAGAAACACGAGCAGACAGCACGCCGTAACGATAAAATCCCGCATGCCTAAGATCCCGTGTGTCGCAACTAAAACCCGATGCAGTCAAAAAAAAAGAAAGAAGGAAAGAAAATGTTTTTATTGAGGTATAACTGACATACAACATTATATTGTGTACAACATAATCATTCCCTATTTCTATGTATTGTGAAATGATCACCATTTCGATTCCACATATAAGTGAGATCATATGTGAATTTCTGTTCCACTGGGTCCCCAATGATGCCTCTGCCCACTCACCTGACTGTCCCTGTCTCCTTCCCCTTATGAATCTATGAGGCCATAAAATGTTCTAACTGGCAGGAATTGTAGGTATACATTTGGAAGTTGTCTATGTATACTTATGGCTCATATAAATGATACAAAGAGAGCAACGAGAATGATCCTGTAAGACCACCCTTCTGCTGCCTCCCCTCCTAACTAGCTCTTGAGTCTGCCCACTTCTCTATCCTCACTTCCACATGCCAGCCCAGGCACCTTCATCTCTTATCTCTTACCTGTAAAGGTGTTCTAATTGTCCTCCAGCATAATCTATTCTCTCTCTGTAACAAATGTGTTGTTTTTAAAAGTTATTATTCATAAACAATAAAATTCACTGAACACTATATAGTGTTCAGTTCTGTGAATTTTGACAAACACACACAGTCAGGTAACCACCACTATAATCAAGATATAAAACAATTCTTTCACGCTAAAATATTCCCCCATGACCCTTGGCAGTCAACCCCACCAACTCCACTTACCCCCTGGCAGCCACTGATCTGTTTTCTATCCATGTAGTTATGGCTTTTCTGAAGTATCCTATAAATAAGATAATATAGTAGGTACTCTTTTGAGTCTGTTTCACTCAGCAACATTCTTATGAGATTCATCCATGTTGTTATGTGTATCAGTGACGTGTTTCTTTTTGCTGCTGAGGAGCGTTGAAGGGATGTACAGGGTTTATTTACCCCCTGACCAGTCAATGGGCATCTGGATTGTTTCATGATTATACATAAAACCACTGCAAACGTTCATCTCCATTATTTTTTTGGTGTGTGTGAACATGTGTTTAATTTCACCTGGGGAAGTACCTAGAGGGAATGCTGGGCTGCACAGTAAGAGTATTTTTAACTTCATAACAAAGCTGCCAAACTGCTTTTCTTATTTGTTCGTTTGTTCATTTATTTATATTGAGGCATAATTGACATACACCATTATATTAGTTTCCGGTGTACAACATAATGATTTTCAAAATAGTTGTAACCATTTGCACAGAGCTCTATGAGAGTTCCTGTTGCTCCACATCCTTACCAGCACTTGGTATGGGTTTTTTTTGTTTTTTTTTTTTTGCGGTACGCGGGCCTCTCACTGCTATGGCCTCTCCCGTTGTGGAGCACAGGCTCTGGACGCGCAGGCTCAGTGGCCATGGCTCATGGGCCTAGCCGCTCCGCGGCATGTGGGATCTTCCCGGACCGGGGCACGAACCCGTGTCCCCTGCATCAGCAGGCGGACTCTCAACCACTGCGCCACCAGGGAAGCCCTTTTTTGTTTTTTTTAGTAAGAGGGTTCTTTGAAAAATTCTGATTTGATCACTTCACTCTCCTCCTTCACACTCCTGCTGATCCTTTATTGCTTCTTATTGCTCAAAATTCTCAAGGTGGCCTTAAAGATTCTGTACTTTTGCTACAGTTTTTCCCACTAAGTTCAGACCTGCTCTCAGACCAGGTCCTCACCTGCCCTTAACCCCACACATCAGACTGGGTCCCTCTTATGTCATCATGTATCCATAACAGTTGTAATAAGGTCATTAACTCTGTAACTAGACATGGAATATCTGCCTCCAGCTTTAAAATATTAGCTACATGAGGGCAGGTCATGGTCTTGGTCATCACCGTATCTGCAGAGCCAGAAGAGAGCCTGCACATAGTAGGTGCTTAGTATGAATCTCTTGGGCAAGAGATCTCATTTAGTTGTCTCAACAGCCTTGAATGGGGAACATGATGATTTTCATTTTACAGAAAGGCTCAGAGAGGTGCAGTAAATTGCCCATGTCACTCGGCTGGAGCCCAGATTTGAGTCCTGGTCATTCTGAAGCTATTCCTCTCCTCTCAGTCATCTGGTCTGGAGGCCCTCTGCTCCCAGGTTTACAAATGGCTGGGAGGAACTGGAGCCTAGAGAGGAGGAAGCCACCTGCTGGGGGTCACCCAGAGCCTCGCCTATCTGTTGGTTTTCTCTTTACAGTAAATATATGTATGTTTCCAGAGCCAGTGAACTAAACTGCTAAATCAGCAGGGGACAGCCTTATGTCCCGGGGACATTTTCCTAAGGTCTTCCAGGAAGACAAAACAGGTAGGATGGGCCATAAGGTCTTGTCATTTCCGTAATTTCATTGCCTCCACACGACAACTCTGTATTTTCACCCATTTTACAATGGGGAAAAGTGACGCTCAAGCAAAGGGAAAGACCTGCCCAAGTCATAGCCACTCTGCCATGTTTATCCATCTTAGAGGAGTTACCATGAGGGGTGTTTTAGGAGGAAGGAGGGATGCTTATGGTTCTCAGATTTCATCATGCATCAATGTCACCAGAGTGTCTGTAAAGCCCAGATCCATGGCCTCCACCCCCGGAGAGTCTGATTAGTGGGTCAGTGTGGGGCCTGAGAATCTGCATTTGTAACAAGGTGCTGGTAAAGCTGGGATGGGAGCACACTTTGAGGATCACAGCCTTATGGCATACTTGTTTCTTTAGGCTAGTGGGGCCTCTGATGGCCCCTGGAACCCTAATAATAATAATATCTAACATTTTGTTGAGCAGTTACTACATGCTCAACACTGTTCTTATGACCTCACACACAATGACTCACTTAGACCCACAATATCCACATTTTCCACATGGGGAAACTGAGGCACAGCCATGTTAGGTAACTTGCTCAAGTTTGTATCACCTGTAAGAACTGGAGCGGGGCTCTGAACGCAGGCAGTCTGGCTCCAAAGCCCACACTCATGAGCACCACACTCTTGTCCCACACTCTTTAGTATCTGCCCTTCCACTAAGACTGAGGGGCTAGTCCTACTCAAGTACTCTTCAGGGCACAAGCCAGAGGACATATTCACCATTTGGTTTACAGCTACCCTCCCTGCCCCCAATTTAGTTCTTGGACTACATTTAAATGGAATGCAAACTTTCCTCAGTTCTCAAGGAAGTGACAGTTGATACCTCTGTGGGCATTTGGGGAGCCAATTTCCGGTGTAATGCTACTTGCTGACAACTCCTCAGCTAGATGCAGTCAGCAATTATATACTGTCAGAGGCTTATGAATAGCTCCCCCCTTGGAGTTAGTGGCTCTGGAAGGCAAAGGTGTCTTCAAGAGGATTCTGTAGAGACAAACTAGCGATGACACCAGAGGGTCAGGAGAACAAAACTTTATGTTGAATAGTGGCCAAAAACAACACTTTTATACTGGGAGGAAGAGCCATTGGCACTCCATGATAGTGCAAAAAAAAAAAAAAATGCAGATGTCAACTTTCTTGAGGGTGTCATGAATGGCTAAAAGTGGCACATTTAGCTACATAATCCCAGAGAACATCAGAGGGAAGAATAATGTCAGAACTGGAGAGAGCCCTAAGAATCTGTGAGTAGCCCCTTCCTATCCTGTAAGGAATATGAGGCCCGGTGAGGTCAGGTCCTGCTTAGGGTCACACAGCAAATCAGTTGTCTTGGCCTCCCATCCAGTAAATGGGCTCAGGGACCTGGGAGGTAAGATGCAGGTCTAGGCAAAGGCAGGCACACAGAAAAGATGGACTTACAGAAGAGACCGGTTTTGCCTTACTCTGTCCAACTTGCATAATCATCAGAGGGGATATTTCTTTCTTTCTTAAATTTATTTTATTTATTTTTGGCTGTGTTGGGTCTTCATTGCTGCGCACGGGCTTTCTGTAGTTGCGGTGAGCAGGGGCTACTCTTCGTTGCAGTACGCGGGCTTCTCACTGCAGTGGCTTCTCTTGTTGTGGAGCACGGGCTGTAGGCGTGCGAGCTCAGTAGTTGTGGTGCATGGGCTTAGTTGCTCCGCGGCATGTGGGATCTTCCCAGACCAGGGGTTGAACCCGTGTTCCCTGCATTGGCAGATGGATTCTTAACCACTGTGCCACCAGGGACGTCCCGGAGGGGATATTTCTAATACACACATTTTTCAGGTTGTTTCCCTGTTTAAAAGCTTTCAATGCCTTCCTATTGGACAGGATGAAGTCCAAACCCTTGTGGAATGGATAAAGTTCAAGCTCACACGGGGCAGTACAGGGCATGAACTTTGGAGTCAGAGAGACCTAGGTTCAAGTCTTGACTTTGCCACTTATTAGCTGTATAACCTTCAGTAAGTTACTAAATCACATGCTTAGCTTTCTCAGCTGCAAATCAGGATAACTATAGCAACTAGTTTCACATATTTGAGAGGATGAGATAAGAGAATACAAGTAAAAGTACTTAGCAGAGAGCTTGACTCATAGCATTCATTGCTACTAATATTACCATTAATTATTCTATCTATGGCGTTCAAGACCCTCCATGATTTGGTCCTCGCCTACCTTTCCAGGCTTATGTTTTTTCCCGCTTCCCTCTCACACTGTAGGAAGGGCTGTTATACCTCCTCAGCGCTAGGCTCTCTGTGCTTTCCATCTCGAAAGCTCTTTATTCTTCTGGCCTTTGAGACTCAGCTCAGGTGTCTCCTCCCCTGGGAAATATTTCCTGACTCCTAGTTGGTGTTATGAGACTTTTTTGTGAAGAAAAAGTCAATCACAGAACTGACCCCAGAGGTTAAGAACAGGAGCTTGGAGTTTTCAGCAGCCTGAGTCTGAGTCCTGATTCTGCCAGTTACTTGCTGTGTGCCTTGGAGCAGGCCTCTCTAAGCTCTGGTTCCTTATGGATATAATTACAATGATCTCAGGACTTTTGTGAGATGATCTCTGTAAAGAGCTTAGTACAGGCTCTGGTGCATAGTAAGTACTGAACTACAGTACTTATCAGTTATCATTAAGTAGCTGTTATTTTAACAAAGAGTGAGCTGTTAAGTACCTAACTGTACTTGGTTACACTTCACCCTGGGCTACTGCTTAACCTATAGGTTATATCTCAGGAGCTTTAAAGTATAAAGCAAATCTGTGCCTCTGTCCATTTATCTGCCATCCATCCATCTCCTCACCATCCATTCATCTTTCAACTATCCAACTATTCATTCACCTACCATTCTTCCAGCCCCCATCTACCCATCCATCCACTCTACATCTATCTAGCCACCATCGTCCTTTCATCTACCTACCGTCCCTCCATCTCTCCTCTACTTTCCATTCATGCACCACCCATCCATCTCTCCACAATCTACCCACCATACACCATCTACCCACCCTTCCATCCTCTCCATCAGTATAGGATGCGCAGCCATTATGCTTCAGAACTTGTGAACAGGTAGAGAGAAATCAATGAAGACAGTGGGATGTCATAGAAGCATTAGGAGCTTTGGCATCAGATAGACATGAATTCTACACCAGGCCAACTCCATGACCTCTAACGTTATTTTCCTACGAGAGTGTAGCAGGACACTTCTCAAAACACATTTGTATGGGGCTTCCCTGGTGGCACAGTGGTTGAGAGTCCGCCTGCCGATGCAGGGGACACGGGTTCGTGCCCTGGTCCGGGAAGATCCCATGTGCCGCGGAGCGGCTGGGCCCGTGAGCCATGGCCGCTGAGCCTGCGCGTCCGGAGCCTGTGCTCCGCAACGGGAGAGGCCACAACAGTGAGAAGCCCGTGTACCGCAAAAAAACCCACATTTGTCTGTAACAAACGTCCTTATGTTCACCTGAGCATCTCCTTGGGCTTGATTCTAGGCTGATTCCCAGCCAGAGATGAATTAGTTCCCACTCTTGCCCTGTAGAGCTCACTCCGATGCCTGTACTGTGTGTATGAGCATCAGTGCTACCTTGAAACATATTTTATAGGGGACTCCTTTATAATTGTTTGCATTATTGTTTCGCTTCCCACTGCACTTTTCCCTCTCTCCCCACCTTGAGAGCAGGGACAATTTTCTTGGCCCTTTGTATCTACCTCCATATCTAACACCACATGCAGCTCTCCCTGATTGCTTGTCTACCTCTGTCACCCCGAACGGTCGGTAATAACAAGAATAATAATAGCTGTCATTTACGGAGGCCTTACTATGTACCAGGTTTTCCTCTTGCATTCATTATTTCACTTGAGCTTTACCACAATGTTATTAAGCAGATACTTTTTCACTCCATTTTATTGATGAGGGAACTGAGGCTCAAAGAAGCAGAGTCACTGGCCCAAGATTACAAAGCTGCTAACTGGCAGAGCCAAGTGAATGCAGGAAGTCTGATGCCAGAGCCCATGCTTTTCCCCGTGACACTGCACCACCCCCTCTGCTATCAGACGAACGGATATGACTATATTTATCCCACTTGCGTCAAAGGATGGTCTGAACACAATAAAATGAAATAGCTGGAGAGTGCTTTAAAAAAAAAGAAGAAGTTAGGAGTTCAAAGGAAAACATTGCCATTAAACCTTGGGAATTTTCAGAAGTTATTTAATAGTGCAGGTTCCCTGACATTATCATCCAATACCATCTCACCTCTATTAATACCTCCCAAGGGAATGGTGTTGACGAGAAACTAGTGGTAATTGGGAGGAAATTACCTGGAAATTACCTTCAAGATCTTCTGGAGAGAAACTTAAATCTCTGCCTTGCAGATAAAGCCAGTTTCTGGGAAGTTCAATTCTGATGCCTCCATTTGATGCAATGACAGAGAAGTGAAAAGCATTGATCTTTGGGGGATCTGGGATTCTGGAGACCTGGATCTGCAGCTTGTCAGTCTCCCCTTCTAGACCCAAGTGTCTCCTGGGGCCAGGTCTGGGCTCTGTCCACTTCTGTATTTCTGGTTCATTGTAGGTATTCCAGATCGTGGTGGCAAAGGTTTCCCAGGAAGCACCCTGTGTAAGATGATGCTTATCCTTAAAGTAACCACTGTTGCTGGGAGGAAAGAGCTTTATCTGAACCTGGGTGGGTGGCTACCCCAGAGGCAGTAGGGGAAGCAGAGTTAATCCAATTCAAACCACATTGAATGTGTTCCCAGATGAAAAGGGCTTTCTATTAATCGAAGGAGGTGGGGGGAGGGGCTCTACAACTACAGGTGTCCACCAGTCAAGCACCCAAATTCAACAGTTGGAGCAAGACTTCCTGCTGCTCCATCACACAGCAGACAGCACAAACTGTGATCACCTTATCTTGTGCTAACAAGAAAATAGCAGCACTCATTAGCTGGGTGATAACTTTCCTGTCAAATCAAGAGAAACTCAAGACAATGGAATTATGTATCCATTAAAAAGAACGAGGCAGATGATAATGACAGTTGACATTTACTATGTCAGCAACTCTGATAAGCACTTTGCAGGCATCATCTCATTTAATTCAACAGGCTCATGAGGTAGGTTCTATTATTATCACCCTTTGACAGAGAAGATGCTTGGAAAAGTTGAGTCACCTTCCCAAATGCATTGTGTAGCTCAGACTCCAGAGCCAACTCCCTTAACCACCAGCTTTTTAGTTTGAAAAATTTCAAGGCTACTGAAGACTGGCAAGAAAAGTACAAAAAACCCCCATACGTCCTTTACCCAGTTTCACCAATTGCTAATATTTTGCCATATTTGCACTACATTCAGGAAATTTGACATTAATACGTTCATTAATACATTTCTATACATTATATATTCAAAGTTACATTCTATATTCAAATTTCTCCAACTGTCCCCCAAAGTTCCTTTTTAGCTAGTGTCTTTCCAATCTAGAATTCCCCTACATTTAGTTGTCAAATCTCTTTAGTTACCTTCAATCTAGAACAGTTCATTTCCCCCCTCCCATAATATTGATCTTTTTGAAGAGTCTAGGAGGCTATCTCACATTCTGGATTTGTCTGTTTCCTTCTGGTTAGATTCAAGATGTATGTTTTTAGTGGGAATGACTTGGAAGTAATGTTGCGTCCCTGTTAGTGCATCACATAAAAAGACGTGTGGTATCAGAGTGGCCCTCATTCATGATGTCAAATTTGACCCTTTGGTTAGAGCAGTGTTCATCAGATTCATCATTGTACAGGAACCCCCTCCCTCTGTAAATAAGTAACCTGTGCAGTGATACTTGGAGACTGTGTGACTATCCTACTCTTCATATACATGAAGACTTCATATATAAGTCTATTGCACATAAAGACTTATGTGTACAGACATGGGCTGTGTCCATAGTACATTATTAGATTAAGAAAGCAAGTGGCAGAACAGTGTGGGTAATTACAACCTTCCCTCCTTTGTAAGCGATTATACATGTAAACAATGCATAGGAGAAAGGTGTTGATTGGGAAGGGCCTGATTGGTTGGGCTGTTTATTTGTGGGGAACCTCAGCTGTGAGTACCTGTGGGCCTTTTCTCTTAGGCTGCTCATTTTTCCCAGAGTAGAAACCTTCCAGTTGCCTGCCTGGTGGAGTAAAATCCTGACTCTCAGAGTAGAGAGGAGAATGAGGCCTCAGCCTTCAGATTATATCTCTTTCTTAACTCAGCCTCTTCCTGATTTCTGGATGGAACCCCCCAAGGCCAGAGTCTCTTGCTTCACGCCTGAAAGACACCCTCTAAACTGCCTGACTAGGGGTCCTCACTCAGAGGTCTAATCACTTCTTTTACAGACTTTTTACAAACTTGTCATTTCCTGCCCTATCTGTACCCCATTTTAAGAGGCCCATGACACCTCCAATTCCTGAGGCTTTTGGGGGGATCCAGAGCATAAAGCTGATGGCTTTTCTGCTTCTCCACTGCCTTGCACAGGGTTCAGCTTTCTTAGGTTGGCTGAGTCAGTCACCGTTTGCCCATTTGTTGCATAATGTCTATGTTTTATTGCTGTTCTCTTCTCCCTCATTCTCTCCACCCTGTGGGCCACCTCTTTTATCTCTTTACTTTAATTGTAGTGGGAATTTGGGAGGGTGCAGAGGAAGTGCATGTGCTTCATTGGTTATGCTTAACCCCAACTCCATACCTTATATAGTTCTGTATGGTTTCAATTTTTTATTTTATTTTTTTCTTTTGCTTTTTTGTTTCAATTTTTTAAAATGAGACTTTATTTTGTAAAACAAACTAAAATGTTATATACATAATATTAACATTTAGTGTGTATATGTGTGTGTGTGTATATATATACACTTTCTTTTTAAAAGACACATACAAGAGGCATAATAGTCAGAAGACTTGTGATTTCAAGTGAGAGAAATTCAACTCGAACCACTTTAAGTAAAAGGGAGGATTTATTGGCTAACATAACTGAAATCTCCAAGGTGAGGGCCTGGGAACTCTACAAGCACTGATGATGTCGTCAGGAAGCTCTCTTTCCATCTTTGAATTTCTCTTACGTCTTTGATTTCTTGTTACAGCCTTTCTCCACTGCTCTCCATCTGCATATTTTTCCACCTGCAAAATGGGGCTGTCAGGAAACATGAGTGATGGAAAGGGCTGCAAATTAATGCATTCAGCAAACATAGAAGGTTTCTGAAATCCTAACCAGTAATAAGCATAATTGCTTTTCAAAAATCTACACAAAGCCCCCGCCCCCAAGAACAGTCACACAATAAAGCAGTGGAGAATTTTCAGCTCTGCATCAGGAACTGCCTGCCCTGAAAAAATGGGAAGGATCTGGGTGGATGAGTCAGTCGTCAGCCTTGGTACAGGCTGATCCCTGCCCAGGCCCCAGGGAGCTGTGCCCCACTTGAGGGCTGCTCCAGGCTCCTTGTTCTCAAGGCGAGGCGTTGAGAGTGCTGGCAGAACCGGTCTCAAGGTCACGTTTTCCTACCTTTCATGCTGACTTGGCTGTGTGTCTGTGTCGGAACTCTCCAGCTTTTACAGGCTGAGTGCTGTTCTGCAGGTTGAAGGATGGGCTAGGGTCTATTTGTGCAGCAGATACCGGGAGAATTGGAGAATGTGGTGCCATCAGTGAGAAGCACAGGGAACAGCATGAGGGAAGGCACTGGAGCAGGAAGATGTGCTGCAAGTTCAGGGTCAGTAGGTAGCTCGTGTTGCCATGGCAGCATCTTTTAGAGTTCCTGAGAAAGTGTGAGGGTAGGACAGCAAACAAATTATTGTATTTCTTTTAGCCTCGGCTTTCTCACCTATAAAATGAGGCAGCATTAGCCCCTGTCCTTATAGATGTTAAAAGCCTGGAAGAACATTTTTCTTTTCATTTTTTCCCGTTTTTTGTATGGAAATAAATACTTCGATAAGTCTGCGGAGGATGACAGACACATACTTGCCCTTATCAAGGCATGTTTAAACCACCTAAGGAGATTCCTATGCTGCTGTACAGACAGGGAGAGGAATGTATTCTGCTCCTGAGAGGGACAGAGAAAACAAGAACCGATGAAGTTGCCCAGAAGGTGCGCAGTAAGCCTCTTGCCTGCTTCCTGCGGCTCCCAAGTCTTTATTCATGTTGACAAAACTTAAAAGTGCTCTGTGTGAGTAAAGCTCTTGGACAAACAAGTGAAGAAGCAGAGTAGATAAGGGGATGAAACAAAGACTTTCCTGAAGGGGCTTCCCTGGTGTCTCCGTGGTTAAGAATTCGCCCGCCAATGCAGGGGACATGGGTTCCAGCCCTGGTCCGGGAAGATCCCACATGCCACGGAGCAACTAAGTCCGTGTGCCACAACTACTGAGCCTGCGCTCTAGAGCCCACAAGCCACAACTACTGAGCCCACAAGCCACAACTACTGAGCCCATGTGCCACAACTACTGAAGCCCGCATGCCTAGAGCCCATGCTCCACAACAAGAGAAGCCACCGCAATGAGAAGCCCGTGCACCGCAACGAAAAGTAGCCCCTGCTCGCCTCAGCTAGAGAAAGCCTGCGCATAGCAATGAAGACCCAGTGCAGCCAAATAAATAAATAAATAAAATTATATATAAAGAAAACCTAATCCAGTGTTATAAAATCAATAAAAAAAATATCCGCAAAGGTAGCCACCCAGATGTTGATTGTGATTTTCTCTGGGTGAGCAGGGTTGTGTTTTTGCTTATTGTCTTCTTTTTACTTGAATATTGCGGTAGTTTTTAGATATGCCTGCAAATTCTTTGATACCCTTGCCAGCAAAAGACGGGGTCTGTGTTCGCTCCCATTGAATCTGGAGTGACCCTAGTGACTGAATGCCCATTGGAATGTGGTGGAAGTGATGCTATGTGACTTCCAGTGCTGGGTCAGAAAAGGCCATAAAGTTTTGGTCTAGTTTTTTGGGACACAAGCCTTGGTGCCTTGAGCTTCCATGTAAAAATTCTGAGGCAGCCATGCTATGAGGAAGCCCAGGCCACATGGACAGTCCATATATATGTGTTCCAGCCCCAGCTGAGGTTCCAGCCTACAGCCAGCATCAAAGGCCAGACATGTAAGTCCAGTTACCTCTAGATAATTCTGCCCCAGCAATCAAGTCAATCCCAACATTTGGTCTTCCCAGTTGAGGGTTCATGGTGGAGCAAATACATGCCATCCCCACTGTGCCTTTTCCAAATTCTTGACCCACAGAATGTGGGAGCTTAATAAAATTGTTATTTTAAGCTACTAAATTTTGGAATGGTTCATTACACAGCAGTAGATAGTTGAAATATAGATATTTTCTGATTTTCTGTAATGATCAAGGGTTGTTTTATGTTAAAAAAAATGGAAAAGTTTACTCTTAAAATTTTCAGGCATAGAAGAAAATTCATAGCACCATCTGGGAACAGAAATTTGTCTTTCATCTACCTGTTCCTCCAGGTTAGGGGTGACAGACATCACTTGACTCCATATTCTACTGCTCACTGTGGTGGTGGAGGGGGTGGCAATATGATTGAATCAATCCTGGAGTCTTTGTGACCCCCGATATCCTGAATTATTGAATTCTTAGAAGCAGCTGTCTTATCTAATAAGTTACAAACAATTTCAGCCTAGTTGCAAATGTTGACAACTCTTTGAAAAACAGTTTGGACGCAGTGTAGTACATGAGTTAAGATGCTTTTGAAAGTAAGTTTGAAAATAAAACAAACAACAAAAAATCCAATTTAAAGTGGCTTAGACAAGAAAGGGAATTTATTGACTTAACATAGCTCAAAACCTGAGTGGTAAGTTTCAGGTGAGGCTTAATCCAGCAGCAATGTGATCACCTCAGTTTCTTTTCCTGAATTTTGAAAATTCAGTGGATCTGAGTCTGGTTGGCCCTGATGGGCCTGGCTTTGATCATGTGACCATCCCTGAATCCATCACTGTGTGTGGCAGTTGGTGGGTGGAGGCAGTAGGTTATCCTGATTGGATTAAACTAGAGATTTACTCAAGGGATTGAGGGTTGGGTCAATCCCATCTAAACTCTATGAGTGACACATTCTGGGTCTTATTAGGAAGGGGGAAGAGAAAAGTGTGGAGTGAGACACATATGCCTATAACAAGAGACACCTGACTCTTTATGCCCCTGTTCCAGTAGCCCTACTTCTAGGGAAATATTCTAAAACACAAGAAAAGTCATATTTATGGAGATGTTCACTGTTATTTTTAAGAGCAGAAAGCCAGAAGCATCCTCAATGTTCGGTCACTCATTTCTTCCACAGGTACTATAGCTCTTTTACAATGGGTAGGACTTTGTATAGACTCGAGAGACACATGCCTATAATAAGACACAATATGGATGTAACACTCAAGGTTCAGAGAGGAAGAGATAGTATATGCGCAACTTCACCAAGGTAATAAGTGTGAATACTGTAGACACAAAGTGTGCTGCGGGAGTTCAGAGGAGATGCACCCAACTAGGAGTTATGGAAGACAGCAGGAAGTCTTCCTGGAGGAAGTGAGACTGAAAAGGCCAGTGAGAGTTAACCACTCAAGGGGAGTAGAAATGGTTATGGGTAGTGGCAGGGGTGGAGGTGGGGTGGGGATTAAGAAAAATACCAATGCCTGGGTCCTACCCCCACAGGTTTGGTTTCTGCTGGACTGGGGTGGGACCTGGAGAGCCCTGTCATTGTTTAAAAGAATAAGCTGGGACTTCCCTGGTGGCGCAGTGGTTAAGAATCCGCTTGCCAATGCAGGGAACAAGGGTTCGAGCCTTGGTCCGGGAAGATCCCACATGCCACGGAGCAACTAAGCCCATGCACCACAACTGCTGAGCCTGTGCCCTAGAGCCCGCGAGCCACAACTACTGAGCCCACGTGCCACAACTACTGAAGCCCGCATGTCTAGAGCCCGTGCTCCACAACAAGAGAAGCCACCGCAATGAGAAGCTCACACACTGCAACGAAGAGTAGCCCCCACTCGCTGCAACTAGAGAAAAGCCCACACGCAGCAACAAAGACCCAACGCAGCCAAAAATAAATAAATTTATAAAAAAAGAATAAGCTGATAAGCTCCTTGGGTTGGATGGAACATGAGACCCTCCAGACCATGGCTTAGTGTCAGGAGGTGAGTGCTATGGTGTGGACACTGAGACAAGGAGAGGAGTACATTCTGGTTCTGAAGTGAATTAGGCATGGTGATGGGGTGGGGTGCTGCCAGGTGTTTGTGCATCCTCCCTCCCTCTCTCCCTCCCTCCTCCTGGAGTGCCTATGGGGTCAGGCAGTTCTCAGCTACCGCCCAGCCCTTCAGAACCCCTCCCCTCCCCATGAACTCAAGTTAGATTGTTCATCTGATTACTATTGTTACGAATCTTTTCTTCAACATAAGAGAAGAGCATGGATTCAATCCATAAACACTATGCAGCACTGTACCTCCTATATATAAAATACCTGGCACTCAACAGTAACTAAGGGTCAAAGAAGCACTTTCCCTCTGTCCTTAAAGTTGGGCCAGGGGGATCATCACAGTTAAGAAAAGGGTACCAGGAGGGTGCTAAAGGAATTCTGGGGTGGATCTGTGACCCTCTGGATCTGGGTTTGTTTTCTGAGTTCAAGGCCTGATTCCACCATTTAGTAGAAGTGTGACCTTGGGCAAGTCTTTATGTCACAATTTTTTTCATCTGAAAAATGGGGAGATTGTGGGAAGGGGAATAATAATATCTCTCTGTAGTAGTAGTAGTAGTAGTAGTAGTAGTAGTAGTAGTAGTAGTAGTAGTAGTAGTAGTAGTGAGTTACTACATATAAGTGCTTTTTGTCCCTGGCACATAATGAACACTGAAAAAGCTTTAGTTATGACGATAATGACGATGATTCTTGAGTGTTTACTCTGTGCCAGGCTTTACATTCATTGTCTTATTCCAGATTCACTCAAACTCCAGAAGACAGAATATATATATATATATATATATATATATATATTTACCCATAGAGGTGAGAGCTTGGGCTCAGAGACTTCAAATAACTTGCCAAGGTCATGCAGCAAGTACATGATGAGGCTGGTATTTGAATCTCCATCTATTTGATTTCAGAATCTAAATCCTTAACCACCCACTATCCTTCCTCCTGTCAGTCAGCAGCCCCACCAGACTTTGAATAACATGGGGGCGAAAAGCACGTCTTATTAACTTTCATACCCTCCAACGCTGCACTCCCATTCCCAAACGCTCCTCCCAGAGTCGGTATCAGGAAATGTTTGCTGAATGAATTGCTCTCTCCTCCCACTCCTGGCACTTCCAGTCCTTCAAGGGCCTTCACCTCTACATCCTTGAACCAGCTTTGACTAAACACAAAAGAAAGAGTGATGAAAAAAAGTCTTTCTCACCAAGGATACAATTAATCAGAATGCTTCAGTTGCGCACATACCTCTGTATAAATACATATACTTGTATCTATATAAAGAGTAGCACTCACAAAGTTTGCTGGCTCAATGATGCGGTTGAATGGGAGACTGACAGTATGATTCATGGCTCAGGTCAAATTTAACTCTAACCTGTTTGTGCAAGACAGATTTACTTCCAGAGCCCTTTCTGCTGCATAATTGCCTTGAGTCCACCTTCTCCCCAGGGAGAGGATATATTCACATCAGCCCACAGCCTCTTGCTGCCGCACAGCCAAGTCAGATCTGGATTCTTTTGGCTACTTTCCCAGCAGTGTGGGCCCAGGTAAGATCCAACCAGGCAGTCTTTGCCAGCAAAGGAAGGAGGAGTAATCAAAAGCTGTAGCAGGAGGCAGCCTGCCAGGAAACCTGGGAATATGAGATGAGAAGCCTCAGGGATAGTGGTCTAGAGAATGCCTCTCATCCGTCCATCCATCCATCCATCCATCGCATCTGGCTCCTCATCTGTAAGATCCACCCATCTATCTGTTTATTCATTCATCCATCCATTACATTCATCCATCCATTATATCCACCTATCCATCACATTCATTCGTCTATCCCTTCAGGCATAAAATGCTTACTGAGCACCTACTCTGTGCCAGACACTGTGCTGAAGACTGGGGATAAATAGAGTGAATGAGTCAGATACTTTGCCTTCATGGAGCTTACATTCTAGCATGAGTTCAGACAATAAACAGATAATCATTCCAATATCTTTTTAGTCATAGACTCCAAGAAGTGCTATAGAAAAGGGGTAGGTGGTGTTAAGAGATCCTGGGGCATCTGGGGAAATTGACCTAGGAGCCACTGAATGGAGCAAAGTGACCTGAGTGCCACAAGGTGGGGAGAGTGACAGGAGACTGGGTTAGGGAGGCATTGAGAAGCTGGATCACGCAGTGTCTTGAAAAGATTCCATTTTTCCCAGTTGTTCCATTTTCTCTGAAGAAATGGGAGTTTCATAGCTTTTTGTAACAGAAAGATTGTGAACCGTGGAGAAAAGCACGGAGCTAAGCTGAACTCTTGGCTCTTCCAGTCTACAGATGTATGACCTCAGGTTAGGCAAGCCATTTAACTTCTCTGAGCCTCAGATTTTTCTCCTCTTTCTTCCTTTGTTCAATATTTTTAGAGCACCTATTATGTGTCAGGTGATTTTCTGGACACTGGTGGTATTCCAGTGACCAAAACAGAACAAACTCACGGAGTTGTTATAAAGATTAAATGAGATAATGCATATAAGACATTTGGTACCACGCCTAGTCTATTGTATCTGCTTATTAGATGGTGGATGTTTGATTTTTATTTAAAATTAATCAAGGAACACTTTCTTAATGTTGTTCAGTATATCTGGAACCCCAAGTAAATAGCGGGTAGAATTTTCCCCTTCAGTCCAAGCGTCCCCGTTCTCCTTTTCTACCAACTCAGAAACCTGAGAGGCGTCCTTCATTCCTCTCTCTTTCTCATAACTGATAGCCAGTCAGTCACCAAGTTCTGCCCTTCCTGTCTTCTATATCGCACAGATGTATCTGCTCACCTCCAGGCCCCATTCACTGACATAGTTTGGGGCTCTTAAACTCATACTTGTCTGACAGACATTGTTAATTGCTTATCCAACATACACATTTCTTCCTTCTTCCATTCTAAAAACATTATGATTTTGTTTGCATCTGTAATGTGTATAATCTCAGATTACTCACTTTCTGAGCCTCTTTTCCACTTAGAAGACACAGTTCTGACCAAGGAGATGAAAGCAAAAGTCTCCTGGAGGTAAAAGAAATAGAAGTAGAGCCTTATATCTGTCCTGAGTTTTTCTTTCTTTGAACATGGATGTGATGTTTG